>NC_083767.1:23076278-24341278 GCF_963514075.1 Conger conger | reverse complement strand
TTTCCTTGTAATTCTAGTCCAGGACTCGGAGATTGTTCGAGTGTAGTAGCCAGTTTGTTGATGTAAATATTGAATAGGGTAGGTTAGAGGCTGCAGCCCTGATGAACTCCTCTCCCTTGATTGAAATACTCTGTTTTGCTGTTTCCAATTTTCACAGAGCATTCATTTTCAGAATATTTGGATTTAATTAGGTCATATACTTTTCCACCTATGCCGCTTTGAAGGAGTTGAAAAAGTAATCCATTGTGCCAAATTGAATCAAAAGCCTTTTTTAGATCTACAAAGCAGGCAAATATCTTTCCTTTGTTTTTTGTGTGGACATGATTCTTAATAAGTGTGTGTAGAGTGTAAATGTGGTCTGATGTTTGGTGTTTGGGTAAGAAGCCGATCTGACTTTTTGATAGTGCATTGCGTTCAATTAGGTATGTCGATAATCTAGAATTGAATATGCTACAGAAGACCTTTCCAAGATTACTATTAACACAGATCCCTCTGTAATTGCTGGGGTCAAGTTTGTCTCCGCTTTTAAAAATGGGAGTTATGAGACCTTTATTCCAAATCCCAGGGAAGCTTCCAGTTTTCAGCACTAGGTTGAAGAGCTTTAGGATAGCCAATTGAAGTTTAGGACTGCTGTGTTTCAGCATTTCTGAATTGATGCTGTCAATTCCACAGGCCTTTCCATTTTTTAGAGCTTTGAGTTTTTGTTGTAGTTCTTGAATGCTAATGAGATAGTCAAGAGCACATTGATTATCTTTTATTGTGGTTTCCAATATTTTTAGTTTTTCAATGGTTAAGGTCTGATTAGAAGTTAAACCTTGGCTCTCTGGATTCTTATAAAGATCTTCAAAGTATTTTTTCCAGATATTGCCGTTTTTAATTGGACTAGTCTCTGTTTGGGGAGTTGTATTCATTTTTTTCCATAGCTGCCAGAAGGAATTTTGATTTACAGCCTTTTCAATTTTGGTTAGTTCACTCTCCATATATTGTGAATTTTTCACATTGAGTTGTTTTTTATATTGTTTTAGAGCCTGAAAGTATTTGAGGCGTCCCACTTGGTCATTGGGGTTTCTATGTTTTTTGTTTGACAGCTTTCTTAAGTTCTTTTTTGATGAAGCACATTCTCTGTCAAACCATTTCTCCTTTTGCTTTGTGCTTGTTTTTCTACTTCTTGATATTTTTAGTTTAGATTTTTTTGCCAATTGTATAAATATGTTGTTCAAATCATGTGTGGCCAAATTCATGTCTTTTCTATTAGGCTGATATTGTGTGGTCAAAAATGTATCCACCATGTAATGAATTTCATCACATAATGCATAATGCTGCAGTATAATCATTATTGCTGTGTTCTGACCATCTGTATGTCCTCGGGAGAGGAAAAAGGTTGGGTTGTATGTTTGGTTTTTCAGTGTGTGTCACTGACTTTTTCAAATACAAAATTGTTTGGCTGTGGTCTGATATAGGAAGTTGTGGCAAGACTACAAATGCATTGATATATCCTTGTTCTATGTCAGTAATGGAATAGTCCACCACGCTACTACCTAGCACACAGCAGTAAGTGAATCTACCCAGAGAGTCCCCTCTGATCCTGCCGTTAACAATGTATAGACCCAGGCCTTTGCACATCTGGAGTACCTGCTTGCCGCTTTTGTTTACCACACTGTCATAACTTTGTCTCAGTGTGGTTATGTAGGTCTGGTACAAAGGGTTTTGTCTAAATATATGTCTGCTTCCCTCCATGTCAATGAAATCTGGCTCTCTACCAGTTCTGGCATTTAGATCACCACATATTAGGATAGAACCTACAGTCTGGAAATGGCTTATTTCTTTTTGGAGTTCCTTAAAGTCCTCCTCCACATAGTAGGGGGAATTAGAAGGTGGGATATAAACTGCACATAGATAAACATCCCTGTTGTTTTCTAATATACTTGTGTCAATTTTAATCCACATGTGGTTTTTCCCTTTTTTGATTGGTGAGATGCAGTCTTTGTGTTCCCCTTTATACCATACCAAGATACCACCTGAGTCTCTGCCATTCTTAACATGGGCATGTTTTACAGAGGGTATGCTAAGTTCAATATAATTGTTTGGACAACTAGTGTATATTTTTTTGATTCCATGTTTCATTCAAAATAATTATATCTGTATTTTTTACACTATTTACAAATTCAGGGTTTGTTGATTTTAAACTAAAAGTTGAAGAGTACAAGCCCTGAATGTTCCAGCTACTAATTGAGAATGATGCCATTTTCTTATTTTTACAGGAAAAGTGTTTCACTAAGAAACATCTGGTCTACAATCCAAAATATCATACACCAACCATACATCAATTAAATGTTCCTTTAACTCAATAATTGAGTACAGAGTAAGGTAATCAGGTTTCTTATCTGATTTGGGTTTACATGAGCAGGTGGAGGCTGCCCTTGCAGCTACCGTGGCATAGCTATCTCTCTGGGGTGGTGGCTGAGGCGTCTGCTGCTGCTGCCACCAGTTGTCATGTCTCTGAGGAGCCTGGAGGGGTGGAGCATACTGAGGAGCCTGGAGGGGTGGAGCATACTGAGGAGCCTGGAGGGGTGGAGCATACTGTGGTGTGGTGGGTTTGTGGCCTCTGGAAAGGCTTGGGCTACCATTTACAGGTGTTCCTGGTGAGGTTAGCCTGACTGTTTGTGGTCCTGATGCGAGGGGTGGATGTGTCCCGGTTTAAGGCTGTGTCCTTAATGTTCTTTGCGAACAGTCTCACACCCCTCTGGTTGAGGTGCAGGCGGTCGTAGAGGTGTTGGTATAATATCTGCCCATGAAGTGCCACATGTACGTTTGGTAACTGTGCACATTTTCTAACTATATCAGCGTTGATGTTGTTAATAACATGCTGGGGCATGTCTCTTCTGGGCAGCAGAGCAGATATAGTTACCCTTGCTGTGGGGAACTCTGTGGTGGCTTTCATAGCCACCTCTTTCAGCATGCGGGGTACGTCTTTGTTGTGTCCAGTCAGGTCGTTGGTTCCAGTGTGGATCAGGATGTGTTTAACACCCTGGAAGTTCTGACTGGACAGCTGCTCCATGGCCTTGGATGAGGTGGGGCTCCAGATCTGTGTTGATGGTCTGCCTGGGAAGAGACGTTTCAGGCTAATGTGCTTTCCATTAGAGTCACACAGAAATATAATTTCTGTGTTTTTTCTCTCTGTGCTGGGTGATGGGTGTGTGCTGGGTCCAGGTTTGTCAGTGCGGTGGGAATCAGTGTATGTGTGTGAGTCAGTGGTGTGTGCATGTGTTGGTAAGGGTTTTGGAAGGGTAGGAGGATGAGGAGGGACAGGGGGTGGAGGGGCAGGAGGTGTGGAAAGGTTAGGTGGGGTGAGGGAGAGAGAGGGTATGGGAGGGGTGGGGGGAATAGAAGGGTGAGGAGGGACAGGGGGGGGAGGGGCAGGAGGTGTGGAAAGGTTAGGTGGGGTGAGGGGGTGAGGGGGGTGAACGCTGCAAGGGTCTTCATTTCTCCGCTGGGTCTCTCTGTGCAGCATCATCAGTGTTGGGCTGGACTGGGTGAGCATGGCGAGCTCCTCTGATACTCTCTGCAGTGCTGTCCTCAGGGATTGGTTGTCCTCCTCGAGTTCCCTCATGGCCTGTTGGAGTTCCCTAATTTCATCCCTTTGTTGTCGTACCAGGGAACATATCTCGTCCGCTGGCTCCTTGTTGTCACTGGTTCGCTGGTGAAGGCTGATCAGTGTTCTCTCCCTGAAGTCCACGAAATCTCGCTCCAGGATGGAGAGCCCCTCTTTCAGCCCCCTGAGGCTGTTAGAGAGTTTGGGGGTACGTTCAGGGGATGGAGTCAGCGGGTGACTGTAGGCGATGGGTGGGAGGTTCTGGGGCTCTGGCTGAGGAGGGGTGGTTTTCTTCCTTGATGCTGCCACTTTCATTGTCTGAAAACTGTTCTGAAAGTTGTCCAGACTGTTTTCCGATCCTTGAATCATAACAGTGCCGTTATGATATAAGTTAATAGTTATGTTGGGATTTGTAAAGGCTGCGTCTTCATAAGCAGTAATTTGTCTGCCTTTACTAATCCCATTTTTTTTTATGCGAGTAAATGTTTCACATAATGTTGCGTGCCAGGCAGCGGGTTGGTGCGTGAAAAATATCAAGTTGCATTTTACTCTGCAGTTGTCCTTATTGGCGAAGTCTGCAACTATTGTCTCTGGAAGTTCTTTAAGGGCTTTTATTTTGAAAGCCTTTCTGGCTTTCAGTGACGTGACTTCCTTTGGGAATTGGATTTCGCAGCCGTCAATATGTAGCGATGTGTACTCTGCTACAGTTGTATCATCTCGGTTCTGCTTCGTTGTTGTCATATTGATGGACATTTGATGTTATTATAATTTATAAAGGTAGTTCGTTCGTTATAGTCAGGATATTTCAATGTGAAAACACCATAAAAGCGTAATTATTTCAGGAGCGCATCATATTTGCTGCCAAACAAGCTGGTATCCATGGCAACTCTTGAAAAAAATACTAACTTTTTTTATATTATATGGATATTGATATTGGATAATAATTGCCACAATTATAATGTTATTATAATTTATAAAGGTAGTTCGTTACTTTTCTGTACAGTGTCCTTATTTCACCGCACCGTTGTTCACGATATTTCTGTTTCTGATATTTCTGTTCCTCTCGCTGTTCGTTAGCGTTAGCCGTTAGCGTCGTTAGCAACGGTGTCCGTTCCTCGGCTTGCTTCGGTGCTTATCACCGCAGTTTTGTCAGCATTTTTATCCGAGAGAAACTCCGTTGTTTTTTCTTTAAGCGGCCTCTCGTTTTCCTCTCCGTATCATTGTGTATGTTCTGGATTATAGTCAAGATATTTCAATGTGAAAACACCATAAAAGTGTAATTATTTCAGGAGCGCATTATATTTGCTGCCAAACTCTCTCTCCCTCTCCCTCTCCCTCACTCCCTCCATCCATCCATCCATCCATCCCTCCATCCATCCATCCATCCATTATCTTAACCCGCTTATCCTGAACAGGGTCGCAGGGGGGCTGGAGCCTATCCCAGCATACATTGGGCGAAAGGCAGGAATACACCCTGGACAGGTCGCCAGTCCATCGCAGGGCACACACACCATTCACTCACACATTCATACCTACGGGCAATTTAGACTCTCCAATCAGCCGAACCTGCATGTCTTTGGACTGTGGGAGAAAACCGGAGTACCCGGAGGAAACCCACGCAGACATGGGGAGAACATGCAAACTCCGCACAGAGAGGCCCTGGCCGATGGGGATTCGAACCCAAGACCTCCTTGCTGTGAGGCGGCAGTGCCACCCTCTCTATATCTCTATATATATATATATATATATATATATATATGGTGTAAGTGTCAGCATCATCACCCCAATGTACCGTCGCTTTGTTTCAGACTCTCCCAAGTGAGATTCTAAGGGGTGTTGGGGTGGGGAGGAAAGACAAAAAATTTTTGACTCCTCTCATGGGGCAGATAATTATCTTTAACCCTATCCACTGTGGCCCCCTAGTGGTGGGACATCCATTTTTTCATAGCAGAACTACTCAACTCGAGGACATGCGGGCCACAGTGTCAGCAAGTACTTTCTCCAACCACTCACAATATCACTAGGTTTCACAAATGAGCTTACTTCCTGCCATTTCTGAGCTGAAAATAGAAAGAGCAGAAACCCTAATATCTAAATATCACGATTTGCGACATGTTTTCCATAGCGACACATAGCAAACTTCAAATGACTCTACTGGCAAAACAAAAGTATGAAGTTCAATTGTCAGGAGTTCTATATCTCATCACTATCTACCAACACACAGAAAAAGAAAGAAAATCTATAATCTAGGTTATTTCTAGATCTGAACTGCTATATTATGGGATAATTATCACTGGAACTGCAACATAAAACTTAATCCTATGCTGCCCTTTTTGAGACAAGGTAAATTGTGTGAATACATGATGCTTACCAAGTTAATCAGTGGTCCACCAGAGTTTCCAAACTGCAAAATAAATGCAGCCATAAATCTCCAGTGGAATGCATTAAAAACATGCACACACAATTTTGTCACAATGTAAAAACACATATTTTACAGTGCTTTTTGCCAAGGTTTTGCAATGCTTAAAGGTCCCATATTGTGGAAAACTATGGAAGGAAAAAGATTTGAACTAGTTGCCGATTAATCTGCTGAAAGAGGGGTGGAAGTAACAAAAAGGATTAAATAAATGCTGAATCGATTCAATTGTGATTTAATTAAATGTTGCATCAACCTACATGCAATTAAATGAAATATTGAATCAAATTAAATAAAATTCAATATTGAAGTGTTAAAGCATGATCAAATTAAATAATATAATTATTGTATCTGATCGCCTTGACAGGTATTTACCAGCAATTTTATCAATTTGACGCACTTCAATTCCAATTGCCACCAATTTTATCAATTTGATTGTGCTTTCAACACCACTTTTACAAATTCAAAGTCAGTTTCACAATGCGTCAAGAGCATATAGAAGAGCATATAATATGTTATCCAACCCCCTCATTCATTTGTTCCTGGATAGATAAGATAATGTTCACATCTAAAATCCTCTGTTACAAAAAATGTTTGTACAGTGTGGGGACTTCCAAATACTGATGATGTCAACCAAGGCCACACACAAGCAGAGTCATTCCTGCTGAGTCACTGCTCACGTAGATTAAGTACTCTTACCTACAACCAGTACATGCATGGGTCACAGTTGGATACATCTACCCAAAATACAAAATCATTCTGACATTTCTTTATGAAATGTAAGCAAGTAATATTTTCATTCTGTTGACTGTGTTGAATAAATTAAAACATGTATAGTCTTTGTTTGCATCCTAAATAGAGAGAGTACTGCAAAGCCAATTTTAAGACACAATAAACAATCCAAACATAACAGCAATAGCAATTCAAGTAAAAAAGAAACTGAATTTATTTGGCTGACAAGAGAACATCACTTATTTTTTGACTGTTCAAACAGTTGTACACATACTTTTTTGGAATTAAATTCCTTTTAAGTTTTTGTAAATCTCTGTAGACATTCCTTGCATGAAACTACAGTCAAATATTTTGGGCTGAGGGACACATTCACAGTAACAAAACTCAATGTATGAGAGTAGCACTGCTTTTCTCTTCATTGCTTACCTGAGCACTGATTTTGATGGTGGCTATGTCTGACACCTGGTCTACATCCTGTACAGTGGCATTATATGCCTCTCCATTGGCCAGCCTGACCCAGACTCCCCGTTTATTGGCCACTACATGGGCATTTGTCACGATTAGCCCCTCTCTAGTGAGGATAAACCCAGAGCCATTTGAGATGGGGATTTGCTGGCCAGAGAAGGGATGCCTAGCATGTAAAAATCAATGCATCAATCAAATTTTATCTGAGATACAAACGTGCTCAACTTTGTATAGTAAAAGTTTGCCGGTGCTGAATCCCTAGAGTAATTCCAGCATCATGGATGTTACATTTGGACACAAAATCAGAAGAATTGCTCTTCTTACATGATAATGATGTTAATGCATATTATCATAGCACCCACTTGGCTGAGAGGAAGGGCCTAAAAAATAATTTTAAAAATATTGTTAAGCCAGAAGAAATGTGAACACATTATGGATGGATGGATGTGACACAAAAAGACAGGTATTTTGGGAAGACTATACACTTTCTAAAAAATATTTTGACGGACAGGTCTGAAATGCACATTGTTTGACAATCTACTTCCAAATCAAATTTTATCATAATGCATTTGTTGCCATCTGAAATAGTTCTGAATGTCAGTTTTAACATTGAGAAAACCATCTGAATTGGTTTTGAATGGTTTCAATAAGGCCGCCAAATAGCATTGATTTGGTAATGGGACTAATAAATACATTTATAAGCATTTTCCTGTTGCTAGCCTACATTTTTTATCAGATTTCAAAATGATCACTATCGACTGTTTGGGACATAAGTTTAATTTGGAAGTAAGTACGTTTATTTTTTCATGCTCAGGTTGACATTACTGGGGAATTGCCCATAGTAAAGACAGAGAAGGACAGCAACTCAGTTCCATAGGATCCATAGATTAAACATATACCCCTTACATTTGACAACCATTTTTAATTATTGCAGTAATCATCGATGATAATAAGCCCATCGTGAACTGACAGTGTATAACAATGCATGCTTGGGCCCAACAATTATATCCAACTGTATTAATTAAAATAAGAAAAACGACACAATTATAATTCAGGAAAAAAAAGTATCGAACTTTTATTTTGATAAATGCTAACCAGAAGTTTCCAATTGTTGCCAGCAACATGACGCTAAACAAGTAGCCGAGCCTAAGGGATTCTTCACGGTCAGAATTAATTTTAGGAAAACGTTAGGCTATAGCTTTATGTATGGCCGATGCTGACAAATTAAGGTTACATTTTTAACGTTATATATTACGTCTTCTTAGATGATGAGTTATATCTTACCGTCCCATTATTTCGATGAACACAACTGCAGGTGCAGACTTTTCAACAGCATCTGCTATGAAGTTATATTTTTAACGTGGGCCATAAAGTGTGGCAGGGGAAGCGCACTCAGCGTTTGACAGAACCGCTCCAAGAACAGAACCCTGGGCAGTGGGTGGAGTGCTAGATGCAGACTGTTCCCCGTGTTGTCGAGAATTTAGTAACAGAGCACCACCAATTCCAATTCCAATAGCGCATGCTGTTGTGAACAAACTGGTGCGCCTTGAGCCATTATCCCTACTTGTTGAAATCACTGGCTGTAAGCGGTCATGAATTCCACCAGCTGCGAGATTTCTCTCCTGATCATGTCCGCGAGGTCGCTGTGGGACAAACCACGTTTGAAA
This sequence comes from Conger conger, assembly GCF_963514075.1. Classification (NCBI taxonomy): domain Eukaryota; kingdom Metazoa; phylum Chordata; class Actinopteri; order Anguilliformes; family Congridae; genus Conger; species Conger conger. The sequence continues at coordinate 24,332,406 of NC_083767.1, read as the reverse complement.
CGTTCGATCCCGGGTACATGCCCGTAACAGACGACGCATAGAAGCTGACATGTTCAAAATTGTATGCAGGCTATGATCTTGGCGTTCTCTCACCCTGCAACAGATCAAACTGAATGACAACAAACAATCATGTGATTGTTGGCAAATCGTGTAGCCCTACGTCTCGACCAATGGTCTCTACACTGACGTTTAAGGCTACCGATGCAGTGTTGCACTGTTCTTTCATCATGCATGATTCAGCCTGTAACAAAAAAGGGGGGAAACCATACAACAGTGAATCCTGAAAGATCTTGTAATTCAAATTGTCCAGGGGCGCCTGGCTCGTGACGTCACAGGCCAATGTTAAAATCCAATGTATTTTTTTATCATTTAAGTAAAATATATATAGCGATTAAAAATTAAATTTTTAATTAATTAAGATTTCTGCCGTGTAGCATGTGCTTGGTTATTTAATTCAGTCTCTGGAGGGAGAAAAAAAACTATTTAAGATGTGTTGGTGGTCCTGAACTACACTGAATCAGGGCGGCCTGTAGCGTAGTGGTTAAGGTAAATGACTGGGACACGCAAGGTCGGTGGTTCTAATCCCGGTGTAGCCACAATAAGATCGGCACAACCCCTAACCCTGCATTGCTCCAGGGGAGGATTGTCTCCTGCTTAGTCTAATCAACTGTACGTTGCTCTGGATTAGAGTGTCTGCCAAATGCCAATAATGTAATGTAATAATGAATCAAAGTCACAAGATATATGTCATAATTCAAAGAATCCAGACTTTAACTTTAATGCTTCATTTGCTTATGAAGTCGTTGTTGTTGCCGTCTATTATGAAATACATTAGCATAGCACTTAGCTGTATACCAGAAATACCATTCAGCGGGACTACAGCTTTACCTCGCTATGGGGCTGGCTTTACTCTCGAGTCTTGAGCCTTAAGCCCCGGACACACCAAACCGACGGTCGGCGTCGGGGCCCCCGAGAGCTCTCACCGACGTCCGACGGCTCCGACGCCGCCCTCCAAAACACACCGGAAAGACTCGGCCGACAGGGCGCCACCGACGTCCGACCGTCGGTTTGGTGTGTCCGGGGCTTTAGATTTTCAATAGGCCTGTCTCCCGCTTTCCAGTTTGAGTGGGAAGCACCCAATAAACTAGTCTACATAAAATAGCGACTCATCTGCAAACCTCGGCTTGAAAATGTCTAATTGTGGTGTCTTTCACAGTCATATCATTTCAATTAAGCAATAAAATGAACCTGTCCAATTCTGCGTTCCAGTTTAGTATGAGTAATTGAATGTGTGTTAAAAAAAATATGTTTTTAACTTAAGAAAATGGAAACCAAAATGAAACCTAATGCTCAGGAGGTTGGAATGTCCCAGTTCATATTTCCAACTTCCGACCTCCAAGCGTTCCAGGTGCACAACGCCAAGAGTAAAACAAAAACATGGCTGACAGTGGAAAAACTGGTGGTGTTTATGTGGCAAGTCTATAACCACATCAACTGTCCACATTCTGCACTGACCCAAGGCAGAAATATACCACTCGTCAACTGCTCTGGTCTAGCTACATTGATAGCTAATCTGCAAAAGTCAGTCAATGGTATATTTTCAAATGGTTTCACACAAGATAATTTGCCCTAACCAGCTAACTAATAACATTGGCAACATTGTTCACATCAATTCACACACAGAACAGGCTTTACTATATGACAGTGTTTTATTTTAATGTCATGCAGGAACAAATACTTTGCATTGCCTTTTAGTTGATGGTTTACCATTTAACATTTAAAATGGATCCTTGACTTCCTGACAGGCAGACCTCAGGTGGTGAGAGTGGACAGCCACAACTCATCCTCAACACAGGAGCGCTCCAGGGCTGTGTTTTGAGCCCCCTGCTGTACTCCCTGTACAGGCATGATTGCGAGGCCACTTTTGACCCCAACTCTATTGTCAAGTTTGCTGACGATACACCTGTGGTAGGCCTGATCTCCAACAATGACGAGAAGCCCTACCTGGAGGAAGTGGGGTGCCTGTCCCAGTGGTGTCAGGAGAACAACCTCCTCCTGAATGTCAGTAAAACTAAGGAGATGATTGTGGACTATAGGGGGAAGCAGGGGAGGACCAACAACCCGCTCGACATTAATGGGTCCCTGGTGGGAGGGTGGACAACTTCAGGTATCTTGGTGTCCAGATCACCATGACATGGAGAACCAACACTGAAACTGTGGGAGGAAGTTATGGCAAAGACTGTATCACCTGAGACGTCTGAGGAAATTCAATTCCTGAAATGTCTCCTCAGACACTTCGGAACTTCTACACACGCACAATTGAGAGCATCCTGATTGGGAACATCACTGCCTGGTATGGGAGCTGTACCCAGCAGGACCGTAAGGAGGCCCTGCAGAGAGTGGTACAGTCAGCTGAACGTATCACGGGGGGTGCACTCCCTCACCTTCTGGATATCTACACCAGGCGGTGCAGGACTAGGGCCAAGGAGAATCATACAGCATCCCAGCCACCCGGATAACGGCCTCTTCTCTCTATTGCCATTGAAGAGGAAGAGCCATTGCCATTCTGAGAGGCTCAGGAGGAGCTTCTACCCTCACGCCATCTGGATCCTGAATAAGGGCACTGACTAGGACTGCTGTTGTTCCCATGAGAAGTGCCCCCCCAATGTATCCGTTTACATGTAGACAGCTCACTCCATTTTTTTATTCTGATTATATTTATTTATAGATTTAGCTCACTGTATAATTAATCTGTGTATATCTTGTATCAATGAATATCTTCTGTGAATATCTGTATATATTGGACAGTCCATATGCCATCTTGCACTTTTATTTTATATATTTACTAAGTACATCTTGGAGCTAGCAGGAAGCATTTCACTGCACATTGTACCTGTATGATGGAGTATGTGACAAATAAACTTTGATTTTTATTTTGAAGATGTGTGCCTCCATGTGTGCTGCCATTGTTGTGGGACATGAGACCTGCTTCTTATGAAGTGAGGTTAGATGGATTTGCTGTGAGTTCACAAATAGGAATTCTGACTTTGAGTGACGTTCTATTACACTTTTCCAAGTAGGTCAGAAAAACTTGACTTCTGAGATGTCTGGAACGCAGCATTAGTCCCAATTAACATTAGACTATTTCAAGAATTTAAAATGACCAACTATATAGGCCTCCTTGACTCTTTAAATTGAATTTATCATATTTGTTTATTCCGCATGAAGGTGGTCAACTATGGGGGAAAAACATGGCCATACAGACCACAGATGACACACACAGCCTTCACCTTTGTGAGGAAAGCCAGGAACAGACTTGGTGACACACATATCAAGACATCATAACCTGCAGGACGCAGGAAAACTAACTTGCAATAAAAGAAATCCAGTCACTATCAATGTATGGTTTTTATTGAACATCAATATTAGTACAGCGCGACAGCTGATGCAACAGTGACATTGAAATAGAATAGAGGACAATGAAAAACAAAACAATCTTTCACGAGTGGATTGTTAGAAGTGACAGTAAGAAGTTGAGCAGTTTATGCCAGCTCCTCTTCACCCTCCTCAAATTCCCCTTCCTCCTCAGCTGTGGCATCTTGGTACTGCTGGTACTCAGACACAAGGTCGTTCATGTTGCTCTCTGCCTCTGTGAACTCCATCTCATCCATACCCTCTCCAGTATACCAGTGCAGGAAGGCCTTACGCCTGAACATGGCAGTGAACTGCTCTGAGATGCGCTTGAATAGCTCCTGGATAGCAGTGCTATTGCCAATGAAGGTGGCAGCCATCTTAAGCCCGCGTGGTGGGATGTCACAGACAGCGGTCTTCACGTTATTGGGGATCCACTCCACAAAGTAACTGCTGTTCTTGTTCTGCACATTCAGCATCTGCTCGTCCACCTCCTTCATGGACATCCTGCCACGGAAAACAGCAGCTACTGTGAGGTAGCGCCCATGGCGGGGGTCACAAGCTGCCATCATGTTCTTGGCATCGAACATCTGCTGGGTGAGCTCGGGTACAGTGAGGGCTCGGTACTGCTGGCTCCCCCTGCTTGTGAGTGGGGCGAAGCCGGGCATGAAGAAGTGTAGGCGGGGGAAGGGCACCATGTTGACGGCAAGTTTACGCAGGTCAGCATTCAGCTGTCCAGGGAATCGCAGGCAGGTTGTGACCCCACTCATGGTGGCGGAAACCAAGTGGTTGAGGTCCCCATAGGTAGGCGTTGTGAGCTTGAGTGTGCGGAAGCAGATGTCGTAGAGTGCCTCATTGTCAATACAGTAGGTTTCATCCGTGTTCTCGACAAGCTGGTGCACTGAGAGTGTGGCATTGTATGGCTCCACCACTGTGTCCGAGACCTTCGGTGAGGGCACCACGCTGAATGTGTTCATGATGCGGTCAGGGTACTCCTCCCGGATCTTGCTGATGAGCAAGGTGCCCATGCCAGACCCTGTGCCTCCACCCAGAGAGTGGGTGAGCTGGAAGCCCTGCAGGCAATCGCAACTCTCTGCCTCCTTCCTCACCACATCCAGAACAGAGTCGACTAGCTCAGCCCCCTCAGTGTAGTGTCCCTTGGCCCAGTTGTTACCAGCACCACTCTGGCCTGTAAATACGTAATTTTACGGTAAGTAATTACACTGACTCTGTGACTATTTATTTTTAAAGGAAAATACATGTATTGCAGTGCTTCATAGTAAGGACTGAATATATCTCAGAGCTATTATTATGCAGACTAGCAGAAGTACTTGGAGTAGGGTCTTCATTTCTTCTGGAACAAGACTTATTTGTACTTCTCTGTCAGACCCCAAATTATGAAACACCTACAGAACATAAGAGATGTACAATCTACCTATGTCTTTATGTCTAATATTTCATATATTACACTCATAACATTACAATTATATTCACAATTTGGAGTTTCCTCCATATTTTTTTATTGTTAATTTTGTTTTACATTTTGTGTATTTACAAGTTAAGTTGTGGAAAGTGCTCTAGATGTTGTTCTGAAAACATGTGTTGTATTTAAGTTATCTACTTTCCAGAACAAAGCATATTCATTAAAATGAAACTACTACCATGCTTCATATGGCTTTTCTGGAATTACATCAGCATTTTGACAAGAGCCATCCATGCTTTTGGTTGACTTACCCCCTTGTACCACAAGGGGGTAAGTCAACCAAAAGCACTGAACCTTTGAACCTATGGGCCTGTAAAAATGAGCACATAACCATTTCTTTTAACCAAATAGAGTGCCCAAAAATGTCCCATTTAAGCCTGGACAGGTGCAAAATTAATATAATCGCCTAAACCCGCTTCATGGCATTATTCCCACTCCTTAATTTCCATGTCCTTATCTGGATAAATAAAGCCTGAAGGATATTACTCACCAAAGACAAAGTTGTCTGGCCTGAAGATCTGTCCGAAGGGACCGGATCTCACAGAGTCCATGGTGCCAGGCTCCAGATCAACCAGAACTGCGCGTGGCACATACTTACCACCTATCAGGGCAAACAAAGCACCAGAAGTAATTTGTTAATACTCAGGCAGGCAGTTTTCAAATGCATGTATACATGACTGTATGAAAATAACTTAATCTGTAATATCAAAAGTATTTTATGGAGAGATCATTTTCAATCTCAAAACGACTATTGGTCAGTGCTGGTCAGTCTTATGTGGACTAATTTTAAGGGCTTTAATTTATGAAGCCGAGATGGGATGAAATGCAGATCAACGAAGCAGACCCACCGTTACCAAAAGTACATTTCCTCACCTGAGGCTTCGTTGTAATACACATTGATCCTATCCAGCTGGAGATCACTGTCGCCATGGTAACTTCCGGTGGGGTCGATACCATGCTCATCACTAATCACCTCCCAGAACTGAAACGAAATGACTAGATCATTTTGTCTGCTTGCTAGATTTAGGTATAAATCTGCATGTCGAGACCAAACTTGCAAATCACAGAATGTCAAGTAATCACAACGCCCTCTCAATCACAGCCAGACTAGACTGGCTTTGATGAGAAAAATCATGCAAATCCCGTATCAATGCGCCATCTATTATCCAAAAACGGACACGGTTTAATTAATCTCCGCACTAACCACCAATTATAGGCACACATAAATACGTCAAATATTTATACTAAATTACAGTGGGGAAATTTAGCCTAAGTTTTGTGTTTATTTCTGTTGTATTCGGAATGGGACTACTTTCTCATAAGGCTCATTTATCAATGCCTTTAAGAATTTATATGAATTCGTAAACTAATCAAGTATATCTCCTTCCAGGAAAAGCAGACTGGGCGATTATTAAGGATAGTATCGTACTGACAGGACTTCGGTGTTACCACTCCGATTGTGCCCACTTCTGCTTAACCATCGGCATCCAGCCGTATCACAGCACTATTGTCCCAGCGCGGCCAACACCCTTGGATTTGCAGCTAGCGGATTTTCATTTTTAATGTGCTTTAAGAACTAGCTACAAACGCTTGAAAAGTGGCTGCACATATTGATTCATGAATCAAGTAAAGTTGCCGTCGAGTTTTATTTAAATTAATAGTGGCAATCTTAACACAAATTAATTGAATTATGAACGACTGAATGTACTCCTCATTCAGTCCAGATCAGAACCACAGAACTACGCATTTCTATTGACATAAAAATCATAAGAAATGGGAACTACCTGTATACATATTATAATTGGTTAAATGGTTAATGTTACAATGGATTAAATGCCTTTCTATCTTTTTGGGAATTTAATATACACGTTCAACGGATCTTTTAAAAGTTGATATGTACACACCTTAGCACCAATCTGGTTTCCGCACTGGCCAGCTTGCAAATGAACGATCTCCCTCATTTTTCTTCTTTACGGTGAAAAGCGATCAAATTGTAACACGATGTACCACCCTGCAGCAGTCCCAGATCTGTAGAGCCACGCTTTAAAGAAATGAATAAAAAAAAATCCATTACAATCTATTCTATGTCCTGATCCGATGGATCCTATTGGCTGGCGCATCGTAGGCTGTGGCGGAGGTATCTTCATTTTAATTGGTACCTGCTGCTAGTTCCTCCCCACAGTATGTGCGATAGGGAACATTCATTGGTTGGCGTTTCGGCAAAACCAGACGGAAGGATAGTAGAAACTCAGTTCTAGAAAGAAGTTCGCGACCTGACAATCTGGAAATTAAAATTCGTGGTCCAACCATAGACTGTCGGGTCTATTTTGTAACGTGTATTGTTGTGTCTAGCAATAGGCTAGGCTACTCTATAGGCCCACTTCGCCTACACTACTTCTGGCTTGCTAGCCTATGCAGAGAATCGCCCGTTTACTGTAACATTAGTTTGTTGAGCCCATTCTAAGAGTAGGCTAGTTAACTGGTTGCAAAAATCATAATCAGCGCCGTGATAGCATCGGTCTGGGTTTTTTTTTCTTTTTTCTTCCTCTACCTGCGAGGCAAGTAAAGCTGGGTAAACACAGCGAGTTTTGCCAGGAATCCGCAGTCGCAGAAAAAATCCAAATCGTAGGCTCGAAGAATCTTTCGTTGTGTACGGCCGTCTTTTAGTGTTACTCGGTACGGCTGCCTAACCAGGAGGTTTAAAATGCATCGAATCACACGGAAGAAACAAGTTACAGCAATGGCTTCATCCAGGACACATTTGAAGTCTGTTCCAAGTGTATCTACGACTTACCAAATGTGTGTAGACGCAAACGGGACAATTCAAAGAATAACCGATTGCAAGGAATGATATGTATGTGGCAATCTATTCATGGTATAAGGATTGACTTGAATGCCTTTATTCCCCTGAGAATATCGGAGGCATTCCAAGGGTATTTAAATAAGCAACATACAACAGATAATGGACACTTGGCTGTAAAAAAGAATGAGGCCGTTGTATGCATTTTCAAATTGTTGGCTTTAATGTCTTAAAAGCTGATACTGTACTTATTCACACCCATCTTTACGACAATAAGGAACCTCAAGATGTACTCCATTCAATATCGGCAAGGCTAAACCCTGCATGTCGGTCTCACACCACTTTTGAACATTGTAAAAAATAACGGTCACGGTCACTGCGTCTTAATACAAACTGTTACCAAAATAATCTTATTTATAGAGAGAAATGCTTAAAAAGATGCATGCATGGTAACCATGCAAGATATGAAAAAAAGCCACTGAATTTTCCAGTAGTACAGTATCTCTCACGCACGCGCGCCTGCACACACACGCACACGCACACACCTAACTGAGGTTGAGACGAGGATTTCTGTTTGCAGGAATCTGTGGACTCTCACTGCACAGGTCAATACAGCTAATATTGATGGCCGTCTTTCTAGAGTCCTCTTGTTCGTACTGGCTCCAAACTCATAGGTCATTTTCCTTTTTCAGTCCATGTTTCTCAATGTAACGTCTGGAAAAGATGTGGGAGAAAAACAGCAGAAGTTGACTATAATGGTTTAAGTGCCACTGCTTACACAAAGTGGTCCTTGTTTTGCAAAATAATAAATAAGCATTAAAGGATTTATTGTCCGTTTCTTGGGTGACAGGGTCAAAAGTGCTCAGTGAAGATTTGGGCACTCTTGAACAAGCAGGTTGATAAATGGCAGCCGTTTTGTGCTAGGCGTCTCATATCAGGCTAGCAGCACTGAAGCTAACAAAATAGTTTCTACTAAATAGTTAATTGATCTGTTAAGAGGCCCAGAGCCAATGTCTCTGCTGATCTATGAGATGTGTCTGTAGGATTTAAAATGCAGGAGCGGTGACAGTTTATAAAATCACCATATTGTGCCTACTTTACGCGGCAGTTGACGCTTCAGATAACATTGGAGTCAATGAGAGCTGGACCCGGCACTCTCTGCACTTTTGGGCGATTTATTTAAAAACCGTGAGTCCTATCTCAATGGAAGTAACATTGAATGAGAGAGGACAAGTTTCTCTACATTTTTTTTGATGTATAAATTGTTGTTGTAGAGTAGAAGCTGTGGGAGTAAGATGAGAATGTCTTGAATATTTTTGATAAAATTTAGAAGGGCTGAATGCTAGAGTGGGTGATGTCACCGCACTCTAAAGCCACGTAATACACACCCATTATAAAATCTGAAAATCTCAAAAATTTCATAAAACATAAACTGTGATTTTGTAAAAACCGTAGAAGTCTTTCCCATCGATTCCCGTCTATTCCGGTCGTTTTGATATATATCTTGCCTGGGATTTCTCAAAGCTGTGGGAGGAGTAGCATGCCGAACTTTTGAAGGAAGAAAATTAAATAAAATTATGAAGTATGGCTGAGAATATTAAGGTGTGTGCTTTTGCACTACAAAGCTCTACAGAGCTTTGTATTGCAATGCGCAGCACACAATTAAATAAAATTAAATAAAATTATGAAGTATGGCTGAGAATATTAAGGTGTGTGCTTTTGCACTACAAAGCTCTGCTTTGTATTGCAATGCGCAGCACACAATTATGAAGTAGGGCTGAGAATATTAAGGCGTGTGCTTTTGCACTACAAAGCTCTGCTTTGTATTGCAATGCGCAGCACACAATAATAGTTCCATCCTAACTTTAGGTATTCCAACAATATTTACAGTTTGAGTGTTTTTTTAAATGCAATTCATTCATTCCAACTAAAGAACTTTCCCTTTTCTCCTACTCCTTTTTATTTCTTTCATCCGTTTTTTTTTATGTGGCCTATCACCAACCCCCAGGTTTTCAGATTTCTTCCCACCTTGAACCATAAAAACTATTTATAATGTCCCTAAGATTCCAAGGTTTCTACTCTGCTGTGATATTTTACAATTGATTTAAAATGCTCTGTTTGTAAATCTTGATGAGGTAGACTTGAAAATAAATATTTTGCCAAAAAGTATTACATTTACAACCATTAGAAGTATATTTTTACATCCATTTCAGCCTTGGTATTACAGTTTCTTAGCCATATTTGAATTTGAGTCCAGAAAAGGCTCACTATGTGACAGTACCAAAAAATATGTAAAATTCTGTCTTGTCTTGGGGGCGGCACGGATGGTGCAGTGGTTAGCACTGCCGCCTCACAGCAAGGAGGTCCTGGGTTCGAATCCCTGTCGGCCGGGGCCCCTCTGTGTGGAGTTTGCATGTTCTCCCCGTGTTTGCGTGGGTTTCCTCTGGGTACTCCGGTTTCCTCCCACAGTCCAAAGACATGCAGGTTAGGCTGATTGGAGAGTCTAAATTGCCCATAGGTATGAGTGTGTGAGTGAATGGTGTGTGTGCCCTGTGATGGACTGGCGACCTGTCCAGGGTGTATTCCTGCCTTTCGCCCAATGTATGCTGGGATAGGCTCCAGCCCCCCTGCAACCCTGATAGCAGGGCACATGCAGTCTGACTGCATGAGCGGAGCATGAGGTGCGGTCAAAAATGGTCACATTGCTCAGCTGATGGACAGCAGAGCAAAAAGCAGCAACAGCATCTGGCTGAATGCACTTTGGAGGACAGGCACACCTCAAGCATGCACTAACTGAACAATGTAGTGCTGTCAAGATTCATATTGAAGTCTGGGTCTTTCCCAACTTCAGCTACTACTTTACAGAACACTGGTTTGCTTGACACTCAACAAAAAATGGTTTTGCTTTGGCAAAACACAAGCAGAAATTTGTTTAACTCTTCCATACCGTCGTGCATATTCATACAAGGCTTCTTTCCTTTCCTTCAGGGACATGTGCCTGTCAATGGGAGACTTCCCAAAGGTTTTAGCAGCTGGCTGAGAACAAAAACAAAAGGTGACTGTCAAATTAAATGGATCATTTTCTGATTATAGTTGACTTTCTGGAGAGGTTTCTGATGACCGGTCAGCTTTATGATGGTTGGTATAGTGGCTTTTTTTGAGAATGGTTTAAAGCAATGACAATGCACTTCAAGTAACTCCAAAGCAGCCGGTACAGCAACATTCAGCAGTCGTCAAGCTTCTGCAAGTACCCAAATTATCCTTCATTACACACAAAAACTATCTAGAACAATCAAAAACACTCAAATTGAAACAATAAAACAAACAATAAAAGTTTGCCATCCCTTTAATATCCTGTTCTACCTGATCATCGCACAACTATAACCCATTAAAAATTCTTTATAGATTTCTTTACATAAAACATATCTCGCAAAAGAATACAGCTTTCAATATATGTGCCAGTATGTCATTTAAGTGAATTGGAAACCGTTAATATCCATTCACAGTAAAGGCATTGACAGTGTCCAGTCACATCAGTTTCAGTCTGAAATGGATTTCTTTCTCAAGGAACTTTAACAGCCATTAGTAAACTTTGCAATGCAAGGTAAACATCACACATTTTGCAGATGAAACATGTTACATTAATTGTCTAAAGAGGTGGGATATTTGACAGCTGGTAAAAGGAAAGGAGGCCAAGCATATGGAAGTCACCTTGATGATGGAAACAGGTAGAGCAGCAGGGGATCGAGGGCCCCGGGACAGGCCTGACTGGGCCCCAGCGAAGGCTTCTTCCAGGGCCTCCTCACTGCACTCCAGCAGGTTGGTGATGGTGGTGTCCACACAATTTGTCTGAACTGCACAGAAACACACACACAGGGAATCATCTGAAGAAGCCTCAATAACCACCTTTATCCAATGTTACAGAAAGCACAGCAAGACCCTCGCCGACTCTTGGATACCATAGTTAGCAATATTATCCATCACACAACCGAAAAGAAAATCCAAGCGCATTGTGAATCACTAAAATGAGGATTCAGCACATCAGTACTCTGTATATCAGAAACCTGAGAAGAGGCTTGCGTCTGAGGCCTTGGTTGACACCATTTATCCCTCTTTGACACATGACAACTTACAAGGAAGTAACAAAGCCATTAAGCCTTAAGTCCCTGACATTAGTTGAATGTTTTTGCTGAAAATGCTTAGGACTCAGCTTAAAGTTAGTCTTTTTCAACCAGGCTCAATTGGAGAGGGAGTATCTGAACTAGTCTTCATTGCACATAACCTCAAAATAAGTAGATGAAAAAACAAATTACTTACCCAGGTCCCTTGTGATGACGCTGAGTGGGATATCGGGGAGCACCTCTTTCACCTGTAGAGCCATTCCGGCAATTTGGCGGTCCTCTGTCCCAGAACTGAGCCCCACTGAACCGAGAGGAGAGGTCCGAGGTCTAGCACCAAGATCTGGTAACCAAAACGCACAATTAAACTCGGACCAACACTCAACATCCTTTTTCACTGTAACCAATTGATTTCATTTCGTAAATTATCATTATTTCCTTACATGGCTCAAATTTAAAATACAAGACTTATCAAGTATCCTGCATTTTTAACAAACATTTTCTTGTGTTTGTGGTTACAGCTTACAAGTATCCTGGACTGTTTTCAGAGAAACATGCCATCTGTATTTTATATTCTTATTCTTGACCACATGCAGTATACCCATTGGAACCACGATAGCACTAAAAGGAAAAGTGCAGAGAATGACAAACCTATCAGTCATGTGTTGTGATCTATCTGGACTGACTGAAACAGCCGATTGGTACACCTTAAATTGATGTTGGATATATAGAATCCAACACCTCCTCACTCAATCTCAACTGGGTGCACCAAAGATAAAGGTTTCTCTTTGCCTCTTACTCGAGTTTGTTGCCCGAGGCGGAACATGTCTTTTCCTTTTGATGTGTTCAGCTTTGTCTGCTTTGGTAAACTGTGTGGACACCACACCCAGCTCAATAGCCAGGAGCTGAAAAAGATGGAGGGGGGGGAAAAGTATAACGACCACAAACCGTTTACATTTCTACAGGGTAGTTTAGTACAACAGGCGTAAACTGAAAGAAAGAGTCAAGAACAAAAAAAAAAAAAAAAAAAAAAAACTTTAATTTGTTGGATAATGTGATGCCGATATGTGATGTGATAGATTAATGTATGAAATCAAATTCAACAATGTTTAAATACAGTGGCTTCAGAAAGTATTCAGACCCCTTCACGTTTTATAAACTTTATTATGTTGTAGATATCATTTTAAATGGATGAAATTGCCATTTTACCCATAAATCTACACTCAATAACCCATAATGACAAAGTGAAAACATGTTTTTAGAAATGTTTGCAAATTTATTACAAATCAAAAACTGATATCTCATTTATACAAGTATTCAGACGCTTAATTCAGTACTTTGTAGAAGCCCCTTTGGCAGCTTTGCACACCAGGATTTGGGCCGTTCATACCATTCTTCCTGGCAGACTCTCTCAAGCTCCCTCAAATGGGATGAGAAGCAACTCGGAACTGCCATCTCTTCAGATTTATCCACAGATGTTCCACAGGGGTTCAGGTTTGGGCTTTAGGCTGGGCCACTCAAGTACAGCAAGAGACTTGTCCCGAAGCCACATGCAACGTCTGAGGTTGCGTGGACTCTGGAGCATGTTTTCTTCAAGGACCTCTCTGTATATATCCTCCCCTTCTGACCAGTCTCCCTGTCCCTGCCACTGAGAAGTACCACCATAGCATGATGCTGCCACCACCATACTTCACCGGAGAGATGGTAGTAGCCAGGTGATGAGAAGTGCCTGGTATTCGCAAGACATAGTGCTTGGAGTTGTGCCCAAAGAGTAAAATTTTTGTCTGAACAGGAAGCACCTGACCACAAATTGGGAGTGCCACAGCAAAGGGTTTGAATACTGAGCGGTTTCAGTTTTTTCTTTTTAATACATTTGGAAAAATGTCTAAAAACATGTTTTCACATTATGGGTTATTGAGCGTAGATTGATGGGCAATTTTATCTATTTAAATTTAAATCTACAACACAATAAAATGTGCAAAAAGTGAAGGGGTCTGAATACTTTCAGTGTAAACTGTGAACACCTACATTCCCTGAACAGAAATAATTCTGCTTGAGAATAAATCAAGGTAGGCAACATGCTGGCTATTTAATTTTTCTTTAAATGGTCTATAAATGCACCATTATCAGATGGCACAGACTGAAGTAGAGTTTGGCGTGTTTGCCAAGCTATCATGATATTTCTGATATTGACGGCAAGACGGGATTGGATTTTTCAATGCAAAATTTACCGTTTTGTGTCCAAAATAGGTCAAAAGGTGTCTTGTGCCCAATGCGTTCGTTGTAACGTGAGTGAATGAGAAATATCACCAGCCTGAGAAACCAGACGTTTCTCTTGATATTATCAGCATCAAGCAATAAGATTTATTTTTACTAGCACTTTTAGGTTTAATTCAGAACAAATGCCAGGAGATCTTCCGGATTCAACTTCCAGATTTATAAATCTGCAAGATGGCTAAAAAACTTATTTTCACCAATCATTTAGTAGCCTGCAGTTACTAGGTAATCTAAATTTAAGACAATGCAGGGTGAAGGCAGTTGATTTGAGGCTCATTACAAGCGGCGTTGCCACAACATTCTGTAATTAGCAGATGCACTGTGGGATCATCTTTTCTGACAGTGCCCCACTAACACAGACATAACTCGGTGAATAGTAGTAGCAGGTAGATAATTCTGAAAGATAATTCTTATTTCAGACTCACTGTAACTCGTAACTCACAATTTACATCAATGTATAAGATAATAATGTTTACCGAGACCTAATCCAGCATTTTATACCGATGCTCAGTATCAGATCAGTCCAGAGCCATTTCTAGCATACATACATAATTCCTGTAATTGAGGTTTCACACGACAAGACATTGCTATCGTTATACATCAGCTACAGAAAGTGAACATACATCGAGATAACAGGTCCACATGTGACACGAGCAGCAGACCCTTTCTGTTTTTCTTAAGTCTCAAGTTGAGATGATCAATTGCAAGTATTGTTAGAAAGCTTAACCTCTCTTCAATGGCATGTCAAAATGTGCATTTGGGTTAAAGTTGCTCATCTTACTTGCATGACAAACCTGTGCGCCCATTTCTCTGCTCTCTATTATCGCAACCCTGGCAATATGCTTATTGTATTAAGTTGCAATCGCAGTAACAATAAACATTTGCAACACTGTGTCGCCATTTCTTGTGATGTGGACAACAGCAGGAACTCCTAAGGTTATCAACACACCTAAGTTTTCCATTCAACGCTATGACCTCCCCCACCATCACATGGCAGAAATGCTGCCAGAAGATTCAATGAAGACATACCTCCTGAACTCTATCGGCAAACTCTTGTGGCGCCTTTGCATCTGGTCGGGACACAGTAGGAAGCCACCTGCAGGGGTAGGAGGAGGGGGATAGAGAGATGTAGAAAGGAAGTGGAGAGAGAGAGGAACCTTCACAAAAAGTACCATCCCCTCTGCGGTCTCCCTCAATTGGCACCACAGCATAAAGGCATTTTCTCAAACAACCAAAAAGGAGCAAATGTTGAAAAATGATTGTGTGTAGACTTGCAGATCAACCAGAGCGCTTTCGGTTCAAATCACTATCATAGATGAAGTTTCCTCAGCTGCAACAGTGGGATTTTGCCAGTCAGTGAGGCTTGCCCTGTCTTAGACAGCAGAAGAGATTTGACAGAACAAAGGTATTAACACTTCCTGAACATATTGCTCCTCCATATGCAAATGCACTGTAATCCACAGACGGGAGACTCCCTGAGAATCAGAGACTAGTGGGACAATTATTATGCTAGCAGGATAATTATTACTGGGGACAAAAAGCAGAATCCTGCAATTTAATGCACAAACAGTAAGTGCTCTGCAATCTGACTGATACGCTGGCTTTCAGCTTTGCTGTGCACTTTGGCCTTAAAACACAATGCCATTTAGAAGTTGCAGGAAGAAACATTGAAATATCGCCATGAGAGGAACAGATGGCCATTTTTTACATACATATTTGAAATACTAGCCATGAAAATGTCATAGCTGTTCTTCGAAAATCTGGGGCTGGTCAGCCAGTTAGCTTGGATATTAAAAAAAAATTGATATTAAAAGAAATTGCAGGGTTGAATCATTTAAACAAGAGGCTTAAATGTACTTTGCAGGGATCAGAGCAGAAGATAATTCACATTTTGTCTTTGGATTACATAAAATTTTTTTTTTGACTTATTCAATTGCTCCAGGAAAATGTCAGGGTGACTTATGGACATATTAAAAATGCACCTTTAGTGCAATATATGGGACAATAAAAACTGTACTGTAAAAAAGTACTGAAAACATTTTTTCCAAAATGTGGACAACTTATGTAGGTAGGGTCATGTATGTATACGTAATATATACAAATGATTTTTTGGAAATTTCCAAACGGTTAAATGAGTGACTGAGCTGATCAGTTTCCCCATTTCATTCCATGACAATATGGAAAAGAAAAGCATGAGAATGAGGGAAGTGACCATGTTACAAATGCATACATCAAGCTAATTACTTCAGAGGTGGAAATTAAAGGTTCTTATCAATTCCCCAATTTTTTACATTTCCTTCCAACCCAATTCCCAACAAGAGGCAGTAATAGCTAGTACCTTACTTGGTACACTGTGAACGGGACGAACAGGGTCCATAACAGTTCGGCCACCCATGATGATTCGGCTGTATTCTGCAGTAGGGAAGGACAGTGCAGACCGAGTGAGAATGTACATGTTTTATTGCCCAGCCCTATCCAACAATAACAATATATACTTTGATAGAACTTAAGAAATGCTTGATATGTCGACAGAGATTATTGGTTGGATGGACAAACTTTAAGAAAATAAAGCACAAACAGCTAATCACAAAGCAGAAACGGAGCCATGTCTAACCAATCACGTAGCAAGAAGAGATGCATACAGATAGCACACACATAGCGCGAGGTTGACATTTGTTTTGGTTTTTGCAGTTCAGTAGAGGAGGAAAGCACATTTATGTCCAATCAAAAGAAATTTCGAGTGACAGCAAAGAAAGCGATAACTCACAGTCTCAAGTTCAAAAAGCGAAGACAGAGTGTATAAAAAAAGTAAGACTTAGGTAGAGTGGCGATTGAGTGACAAATCATCAGTTTTTGTAACCGGTTATGACCGCTAGGGGTCGTATGTTTTTTCTCTTTTTTATACTGGATTACTGAGAAATTTAATTGCATTTTCTAACTTTTTTTTGGACCATCTCAATAGTTAAATATCAACATTGTAAGTCAGACAATAGTAAGTCAGCCTAATTGCCAAATTAAATATTTACATTTATGTTGACATAGACATTGTGCAGTGTAACCTCACAGTTGCAGAATCTGGAGATAAATCCCTGTAGTTTACATCTAGCCATGCTGGTTGATCGCTTTTTGAATGCATCGGTTAAAATAATTCTTCATGTTTTCATCCCTCTTCTCTATGGCTTCTGCCTGATAGACTTGATTGGTATTAAATCTGTAAATATGCTGCTGTTAACAACTTTGTTACAGACAGGGTTGTGCACTCAGAATTCCGTGGTCACAATATTTGCCAGGTGTAGTACAGCACCGGGTTTTTATTATTATTATTTTATTTTTTATTTTTTATTTTTTTTTATTTTTTTTGAAAGCAGGGAATATCCGACGGATAAATAGCTAATGATAATGTATTGCTTTATTTATTTTTATGTAGATACGGCATAGTGGAAAGCAAAGTTCGGTTTGCCGGTAGTTTCAATCCGTGTCAACAAATAAACACGGGAAACAAAACGCCTTAGAATAAGCCATAAGTGAACGAACAGATTTAAAACACACTGAAACTATTGTACTGCAGCATTCAATTCCATGCGGTGTTTGCAGTCTTAACCCTCTGAAAACCCTCTGAAATGCCCGCAGATTGCTTGCTTGTACAACTGCAGCTTGTGGATTGAATGTAAACAACGTATTGTCATATTTTGTGCAACATTTGTGCTACGATGTATTGCTTTGTTCATTTTTATGTAGATACAGCATAGTGTAAAGCTACGTTCAGTTTTCTGGTAGTTTTAATAAACACAGATCATCTGTGAACCTTAAGAAACGACATAACGTTACAATAAGCCATAAATCAACCAACAGCTACAAAAATTCTTTGATAACTCCAATACTGTAGCATTCTGCTCCCTGTGGTGTTTGCATTTTAAACCCCCTGAAATGGCCAGATTGCTTGCTCGAACTACTGAAGCTAGTTGATTGCTAGTTTAGAACTGCAATAATACGCCTGCTGATGAACGTGCATTTATTTTAAACCAGTTAACAATTTCACCTTCAGAAAAAAAAATTGCGGTTATCGGTTATCAATTTTTAGTAACCGGTTACAAATCAGTTTTGGTTAACCGGTTAAACGTTTAACTGTTCACACCGCTAGTGCTTATTTAAGTTTGTTCCAATGAAAACGCACCTTTGGTCTTCCAGATCATTTCAGAGGAACATACTTCAATTATCATGATGTATGGACTTGAAAAGATCAATTCCGACAAAAGATGTTAATTCCCTAATTCGCATACTTTATTCAAGAAGGTGGAAATGACAAATTTGAACATTTTTGCCGATTCTAAATAAGACATGAAGACAGTTGAGCCATTTTTATTTTTATTTATTTATTTTATTTATCACCAGTACCCAATTTTTGTAGAAATTTAGGATTTTTCATGAACAATTACCATTCCAATCAGATTTTTTTTTCAGTGGAACAGAACCTTAAAAGTACGAAAAACTGGTTTTACTCAGAACCTTTCAGCTAGCTCAGTAATCATGCCTCCTGATATACCCACAGCAATACCACGCATTCATATTATCACTGAAGCAGTAATGTTATCATCCATTAGATGCTCTAATGGATGTAATGTTATCATCCATTAGGGAAGTGCACTACAAATTACCACCTCCACAGCTAGCTGTAGGCTAAACTAGATTTAGAATGTTGTGACATTTGTCTTGCCCGTTGTGGCAATGTAGCTATAGGATTATGTGTATTGCTGTGCAAAAATACATTTATTATGTAATTATTGTGGCCTTATTCGGGCAGTTAGCATTTATCAGAATTTATCATTCAAGAACTATTTCTCTATGACCTACTGGAATGGAAATGGGGAAAGTCAAAGTCATCGCGAATTAGCACAAACTTTGTTAGCCAATATCTCCCAGATAAAAGCCAAATCAGCATGCCAAATCTCATTAAAATCTGTTGAATTAAGATGGAATTGCCTAAATGCCTATGGCATCTGTCTACATTTTAAAATACAGCCATTCTAGTTTTTTCACTTAATACTTCACATGACTACCTCAAGGACAACCTGGTCAATTTACCAAAATTAGTTCTCAGCACTAAGGACACAGACCCAATAAATCTGTACAAACTAAACGTAGCAGCAAAGCCACGGTGTTGGCAAGTTAAATATTACCACGGTGAGAAGTGGCCGCTTCACAAACAAGGCCACCGGCTGAACAGATTCGGTCAGGGAGAAGGCCCAGGAGCTGTCGGGGAGAGAAAGAACAGGGGTGTCCGACATTAGACATTCAGGTACTTATTTGAGCTCCATAGCTCTTCCACAGACCTATATAATTATCAGAGCTGATTGCCTTAGCCCAAGATGAGATATTTCTAATAGTGCTCGGTGAGTGTATATTTGTACTTTATTACAATTACTCATTCATGCGATTATCTAATCAGCCAATTGTGTGGCAGCAGTCCAATGCATACAATCATGTAGATACGGGTCAGGAGCTTCCAGTTAATGTTCACATCAACCATCAGAATGGGGGGAAAAATGTGATCTAAGCGACTTTGACCGTGGAATGATTGTTGGTGGCAGACAGGGTGGTTTGAGTAGATCAGAAACTGCTGATCTCCTAGGATTTTCACACACACTTTTCTCTAGAGTTTGCAAAAAACGGTGCAAGAAACATTTGTAAAAATCCAGTGATCAGCAGTTCAGCAGACAGACATGCCTTGTTAATGAGACGTCAGAGGAGAATGGCCAGACTGGTCAAAACTGACAGGAAGGTGACGTGGGGGGGGGGGGGGGGTCATTCTCAGTAGTCTGAATTTAAGTAAATGTGTGTGGCTCTTGGTGGTTACCTGAATAACTTGGAGGCAGTGATTATAGTTGGTTGCACCTTAGACTCAATCACCCTCTCAGCCTCCAGTAACATTTCAAGTGGGCATTTGATTTACATGTAATTATTTTACTTGTACTGACTACAGTCCTGATTTATAGAAGATGGGTTAGGTTGTTGGTATCTGAATTTGATTAATTCACCTTGATTGTTGGTGGTTACCTGAACTTGAGGAGACCAGCATGGCCGTTGGTAGTGTCCTCCTCAGGGAAGAGTAGCAGGGGCGGAACACCAGGTGTGGAACAGTACCTCTGCAAGGCTTCCACAAGCTCCATCCGTCTCGTTACGGTGCCAAGCTCCATGTACCCCCGTGCCCAGCACATGAAACCCCGCAAACCTTCGAGCATGGGCTGGAGAAGAGAAACCGAAGAGAACAGTTTATCGATCAAGTCCATTTACCATCTTGAAAATGTCATGCTTACTTTGCTTTTTTTTTTTTTATGAGTCTGCAATAGGTTCAAGTTAATGGTGTCTCTTCCCAAAAACTTTAACAACCTGCAATGACAGACTAATCTGGTCATAAAACTGATTGAAAAATACACTAATGCTCAACCAAATGCAAACTCACAGTGTTACAAGAAGTCAGAAGGTTGATAATGTTGTGGTCGAACCGTGTGACATGGTTGGAGATGTAGAGTTTGACGTTTCCATCTCGTAATCTTGGGTCGTTCTGTTTGACGTACATACCGAGCATGGAACACATGATCCTCACAATGAATCTAAAACAAAACCAGATGAAAACTAGATATCAAAAAATATAAACTACACAAACACACATATACATACAGTTCTCTGACTGGATGAACCCAGTAGAACTGGAGACTTTATATTAGATCCCAAAGCAAAAAGGACCCCATTGAGTGGAAAGCACTTGCTGCAAATTTTACTCTAATGTTATGATAAACAGGCATCAAAACATAAAAGGGAAAAGGTCAAAGGTGGCACAACTTCATTTAACGGAGGGCAGTAGTGGAAAAAGCTTGAGCAGGATCCGCTCCAGGACCATCAGGCACCACTTATAAGATCTACAAAAAGATGTCCACAGCTGTTGAAGAGGTTATCAAAGCTCTTATAGGAACTCTGGAAGAAGCAGGAACCCGGGCTCTGGAAACTTGCTGAGGGCTGCTTTGTGCCCAAAGAGCAGAACTCTGCAGGACTTGACCAGTTTCGAGAGATGTACCTGTTGGACATAGAAGGGAAAATATTCTGGCCCATCATTGCCAAAAGGCCAACAGCATAGCTACTCGCCAATGAGTACATTGACCCGAGTGTCCAAAAAGGAGGATTCCCAAGGTATTCTGGATGCCTGGAGCATACATCAGTGATCAGCCAGATGATCAAGGAAACCAAGAGAAACAAGAACACTCAGCCGTATGGTAGGCTCTCGCCAAAGCCTACCCAAGCGTAACTCATGAGCTGATCCAAAAGGCATTGGAGCACTACCAAGTACCACTAGAAGTAGTTAAGCTTGTGATGTCATACATGGATTCGCTGAAGATGAGGTTCACAGTGGGAAACTTCACCACCAAATGGCAAAGGCTCGAGAAGGGCATCATGGCAGGAGGTACAATTTCCGTGGTCCTGTTTGTGGCTGCCATGAATCTACTACTGAAGGCAGGAGGAATGCAATGCATCAATCCAAGGTACACGATGGATTGGAAAAGTGCACTGGAAAACATGCCGACATGGTCACGTATGCAATTAAATCTAGGAGCCTTAGTATCCTGAAAGAAAAGTTAACAGGAAACATCTTCAGCATTCAAGGTTCGGAGATCCCAAGGATTCAAGAACAAGGGATCCGATGCCTTGGAAAGAACTATGACAGCTCCCTGAAGGACAGTGGCAACCTCAGAAACACAAAGCTCGACAAAACACCTGGCTCAAGGCAATTGACAACAGCCAGCTGAAGTCATAAGGTATGGTGCTTTCAGTATGGCACCATACCCAGACTGCAATGGCCATTCCTGTTGTATGACTTTCCCATGACTCAAGTGGAAGCAATGGAGACTGTGCAGCAGATTTGTGCGAAAACGTTTGGGTGTTCCCCAATCCTTCAGCTCGGTTAACCTGTACAGTAAGACCGCCAAGCTCCACCTACCAGTTTCATCGGTAGTTGAAGAATTCAAAGCAACCAAGGCAAGAGCAGTCAGCACATTGCTTTTGTCCAAGGATGGGAAAGTCTGACATAATAATAAGACCATCAAGTGTGGCAGGATGTGGAAGCCCCAGCAAGCAGTGATGGATGCAGAAGCGCACTGGAAACATGAGACTGTCGGTGTGGTCTGTCAAGGTTGCCTTGGACTTGGAAACTACAACGCCAAGAGGTGGAGTATGGCCAATGCCAAAGGAAAGAGACGGCTCGTGGGGCAGAGGGTCCGAGAGGTAGTAGAAGACCACTGTGGAAAAGTGGTTAGGCTCGCCTCCCAGGGAGTGGATGCAGTGGGACCAGGCACTCGAGCGATCGCTGTCCTGGAAGGAATTCTGGGGGACCGACCAAGGCAAGTTGTCCTTCCTCCTGCGTGCTGTGGCTGACTTTTTGCCAACCCCAAGCAACCTAAAGATCTGGGGCAAGGAGGAAGACCCATCATGCAAGCAGTGTGGAGCAACCCTTTGCACACTGAATCACATCTTGACTGGATGTCCCAAAGCATTGGGAGAAGGCAGATACAGGTGGAGGCACAATAAGGTCCTTACAGAAATCACCAAATGGGTGGACCAGCAGAGGGTCAAAGCCAACAAGAATCAGGCATCACCAACTGAAGCTGTCAATTTCCTAAGCGAAGGTGATGCAAGTGGACCTAAATACGAAACTTGCCTTCCCGCAAGATGTGGCAGCTCCCTCCGGCCAGACATGGTTCTACTATTCAGGAGTACAAAAACCATCAGTAGTTCAACTTTCTGTGCCCTGGGAGGGCAGACCAGCCATCTCTCACCAACTGAAGAAAGCAAAGTACCAGGATTTGATTGACAAGGCTCTCAAAGGATGGCACACAAGCACTTTTCCCATCGAAGTCGGCTGTCGTGGGTTCCCAGCAACATCAAACAAACTACAGATTCTGACCCAGGACAAGCATGTCAAATGTGGTGTCGCATTTCTGTTGAAATGCAAACATTCTAGAGTTCCCAGGGCGACTAATGTCGACCAAAATGTATTAACTGAAAACTTTCATTGATATTTAAAATTCACAAATGTAATGTTAACTAAAGGAAATTCGGTTTGCTAGCTAAAAATTGTGAAAACTCACCAGACTGCCTGATATCTAACCCCAGTCACTGTCAAAGTAGTAACAGCAATGGGCAGAATATTTTTTTGACTGAGGTCCCAGCAGATGCTCAACTTGCTGAGAGCGATGAATAAATGGATAAGCAGCCATCCAATTCAAAGCAATCCATTCTCATCAGTCTAACCGTACGTTAACACATTTATTTTCTGCACAAAGGTAGTGTACAAACAACCATGTGCCTACGTTTTGCACATAGTTAATTTGCGTTAACAATGCGTTGTTAATGAAAGGTCAGAGGAGAAAAGCCAGACTGTTCGAAGCTGACAAGGTGACAGTAATGCAAATAACCATGCATTACATAACAGTGGTATGCCGAATAGCATCTCTGAACATGCAACACGTCAAACCTTTAAGTGGATAGGCTACAGCAGCAGAATGATAAATCTAAAAAATAAGTCTAATAAATACCTAATAAAGTGCCCACGGAGTGAATGTCGGTCTGGGAATGTTGATGGCACTGTAGCGCTCATATCAGGCCTACTGATAACGTTCTACTCACTCTGGATAGGACCATCTGCTAAATGACAGTAATAAGTAACGTTAGCTGTCAAGAAACTACTATAGCAGGTAGGCAGATGAGATGTTCCTTTTTTCACGATTGCTGCCAATCTGCAAGGTTCGGTGATCATCTACGTGGTATTGCCAACAGCAAATACCACTGTTCCACTAGACTAATTATCCCTCAAATCAATTAGAGGTGGCAACAGCGCATGGGAGTGGAGGACAACATGTTTACCATTTGCTTGTTTGGGAATGTTTTTACCAATAGCATTGCCATGACTGAAAACCGCGTCACAGAAATGACACGTCAAGCGACATGAAAGGGATCAACATTAGCTACATCATGGCATTGGTATCACAATACTGGTAATTAATTGGTATGCCTTGATTCGCTTTTCACTTGGCGTTCAGCAAGTTTCATGGGTGCCCTTCAGAATACATGTCGATGATGGGGGGTTTTCTGTAATGTCTACGCTGCCATTGTGGCCATTTCAGATGTAACGTTAGCTACCAGTATGAACGCAGAGTATCCCTTACCTTCTTACAAAACTCTCTGGAAGGGCGCAGCTGACTAAAAACACGTGTACGCCGATAAATATTCTCAACAACATCAAAGCCAGGCCAACAGGGGCGTACAACAGAAGTAGCACCAGGGGAAGTCCTTCATTCGGAAACCTGTAAATTGAAAGCAAAACGTGTCAATAACTTACATCACAACTATTATGATCCTGGAAATACGTTGCGCATCGCCAGTTTAGTAATTACCTAAAGATCACTCCAGCATTTACCAACAAGAACTTGTTGCAATCCAGCTAACTTCACTAAGTTATCTCAGGTTAATTACTTGGTAGATTTAACGATAAATTAATTTCCTAGCCAGTTAACGTTAGCGTTAACGACGTTCTATAACGTTACCTAGTTGATTAACTTACCTAGCAATCTAACGTTATAGCTAGCCAGCGAACTTAGTTAGGTTAGTTAACGTCTCAGTTAATTCAGACGGTTTTCAAACCTAACGTAACTTAGCTACGATCGATTAAAATTAGTTTAAAGTCGTAGCCAGGTGGAATGTCATGTCATGTCATGTCTTGGCATTTCATACAAGTAATTAACTGTCCTAGCTACCATTTGCTTAGCTAAAGTTCAATTCTAAGACAAACGTTAAAACACCGTGGAATGGGCCATACAGACAGTACTGTGTTCAGCAACAGACGAGTAACAAGTCACCTCTATCAATAGCCAGTTGCTAGTATGAAGCTAAACGCATTAGCTTGCTAAGTAGCTAACATTAGCCATCTAGCTAGTAAGAAGCTAAAGGAAGGCTCAGCTTATCTTGGAAACAGAACGAGTGTATCGTCCTTACCTCTGGAAGTCAAAAAGGTGCTCTATTCCTCGCATCTCCATTATCTTTTTTTATTTCAGATTAATTCGGAGGTTGTAGACTGCTTTCCAGCATGCTATTTTTATATTTTGGTAAACCTGTTACTAGCTTCTATTTAGCTAAGTCTCCATACCCATTCCACTTCCAGCGCCATCTTTAACAATCGTATCATCCTATCATTGGTTGAAAAAGAGGACCTTCATTCTATATTTGATAGCTTGCGTGCAGTGTACATGCCTGACATCTACCGTTTGGAGGACATAGCGCGGAAACATGTAAAACCTTTGACTTGGCCCCGGAAAGGAATTGGAATTCACCACGGCCTGTTACCCCGTCACTACCAGCAACGTTTCGGTAGTATTTTCAATGGAAAAAAAGTACTGTAGTTTACAAAGGGCATCTGAAATGATTAAGTCACTTCGACGTAAAACTACATGATATTACATCATGAGCACTGGTTGCACACTCGATCGATTCATCTTCTCGTCTTAAATTGTTTTATTGGCTCCAATCTCCTTTTCTGGCGTTTGGATTAATTGATATTTATATTCAATAAAACACAAGCAGTTGATGATGTATCCAAGTGTATCCACAGGGGACCAGGGCTGGTTTTAAGTTTTAAAAAAAAGGTGAGAATATATCTAACCTTACTTATCTAACACCTTGATATTTCTCAGTTGTACCAAATGTGATTTACCAATGTGTTACCATTGATCCTGATATCACTTTTTATGCCAATACTAAAAACATCTTCAAACCACCTTTCTTTCACTTGCAGAATATTGGTAAAATCTGATTCTCATACATGCAGATGCAGAGAAAGTACTTTCACCATGTCCAGGCTGGATAACTATTTAGTTACTTTAACATCATGAAAGAACCCCACCAACTAGTCTAAATTGAAGCTGCTCATATTTTGACAACAAAGAAGTCTATATATATTACCCTGTTCTTACCATCAGTCTGTCGGCTGCCAAGTATGACAAGCACTGATGTATCTGCCAGATATGCATTTACCTTACAAGACTACAAAGTTACTTTGTTTTTACTTGGCAATTTTATCTGATAGTCCCAAAATGGAGGAAAAAAAACTTGGAGATTGTAGAATGTTTTCTTATAGAGCTCCCCTGCTATGGAATAAAATACATACAAGGGCACAGTTACATACAAAATACATACATCAGGCATAGTTTTAATATGTTTAGATTCAAGTTCATAAAAAAACTGTTACATCTTTAGAGTGAAGACTGTAAACAGATGCTCGAAAACTGCACAGGCATGGTGTATTATGTGTGTGTGGATGCTCTGTTATGCTGCCATCAAGGAAACACTAGGTTGGGGTTATATGTTACAAGCTCAACCTGGGATCCTTGTTTTGTACCCATAGCTCTTCTGTAATTCCCTATTCTTGTTTCCCTCTCCCATCAAAGGGACACCTGCCACATTTCCCAAACTACTCCTGGACCTGCCTGTTCAGCGCTTCAGATTCCCACCCCACCTAAGGACCGCTATCTCAGGGTACCCCATACAGCCTGTCCTGAACTGAGAAAATCAACTGATAATCAACCTGATCAGGTCTTGTTTCCTCAAACCAACACATTAGCTGTCCTGTTGAGTCTGGTTCCTCCCAAAGTTTCTTCCAATTTGCCATCCAGGAAGTGCTTGGACCAGGATATACTGTAAAGCATATTGTGACAAATTCTTTGTAAAATGTGTGATAAAAATAACATATAATTAATTGTAAAACATCAGCCCGATGGTGAGGTCCAATCCAACCTGAATTCTACACTTTTCTGTACCCTGAAGGTTAAGTACAGAAGAACAAATTCAGCTTCCTTTTCTTTTAATGCTCCTAGACTGTGGAGCCACCTGCTCGTACAGATCAAAGGGCTGTAAACAAGAGCAGGTTTTGAAGTCAGTTGAAATGCTTATGCACTCATTGACCACTGTATGAAGGAAGGAATTTTAACCTATTTTCACTGGATGTTTTTTGTTTTTCACAGTTGCTTCGTTTGGGGTTCATGCTTCCCACAGTCTATGAATATAACTGGTAATATAAAGCGTTCTTGTACAGTTCAGTGTTCTTGTGCACTGTTATGGAAAGCTGACAGTAACAAACGCAACAGAGCCTGCCATTTTTCGTAGCGTTCTAGTAAGAAAATATTCGCCGAACATGTGACTTTATGAAATCTTGACTTTGGTGTGCTACACAACATTATTTATATTTTTTGTCACTTGTCAAATGATAGTCTACCACGAACGATGCAACTGTAAGTTACAGTTTGAGATAAATAAAGTTTTCGCTAAACACGGAAGATTGAACACGTAAAGAGATAAAAGGAACGTGTAGCTGCCCAAATTGCACTCCAGACAAGCGATCATTGAAACTCTGTTCTCTATACTAATGCTTATTTAGTTAGAAAACAATGCCAGTTCGCTATCAGTAACAAGAAAATCAGCTATTACTAGTCCCCTGCCTGAATTTACAAATATCCACCGGAAGCACAACGCTTGTGCAATCGCTACTATGTTCGTATTGCCTATATTTTATATTTGTACATCTGTTTTGGATATTTGTAAATTCGTCTAGCTAACTATAGCTAATTTGCTTGTTGCTACCGATAACAAACTGGTATTATTTTACAACTAGATATGTAGCGTTAATAAGCAATAGTATAGAGTTTCAGTGATGCTTGTCTGGAGTGCAATTTAGGCAGCTACACGAACAATTAGAACAAGCCCCCACGCCATTGGCCGTTGTTTCAACCAACAAACTCTTGAATTGTTGTGCAGCTGTACAATGTTTTGATCGAGAGTGAAGGTCTTGTAACAATGGTTTAACACAAAAAATATTACCTATTGCCATCAGGCCCCTCCAACTTATCCAGAATGCAGCAGCTCGTCTGGTCTTCAACCTTCCCAAACACTCACGTCACCGCCTTCTTACTTCCCTCCACTGGCTGCCTGTCATGGCTCGCATCAAATTCAAAACATTGGTGCTAGCCTTCCAAGCAGGTAAGGGGTCTGCTCCAGCTTACCCTCCAAAAAATCATCAGTCCCTACACCCCTGCCAGACCTCTTCGTTTGGCCTCCAAAGGCTCCCCCTCTCCGAACTTCCACCTCACGCTCACGACTAGTACTGTCTGTTCCGGCTCCACGGTGGTAGAACAAACTTGTTAGAACAGTAGAATCTCTTCCCATCTTCAAGCCCAAACTGAAGCTGCACCTCTCCCTGTCCCTCCTAAACTCCCTGTAAACCTTAATAAACCGTCTTTCTGTGATTTACTTGTGTATCAGGATGTTTAGTTTGGCTAGGCAAGCAGTATTTGGCGTGGTAAGCGGTTTGTTCACACATTTGCGTGTTGCGGTATTACAATAAAATTTTAATTAAAAAAAGATGATCAATGGTCCTTATCTTTGTTGTGCAGGTAGCAGTTGAAATTGTACTTCCCTCTAGGGTCTTTCAGTGCACTTATCCCTGGTTATGGGTATGCACTTCGTTGTACGTCGCTCTGGATAAGAGTGTCTGTCAAATGCCATTAATGTAATGAATATTTTTTCTGAGGATCTAAAAGCATTCAGTGTGACAAATATAAAAGGTAATGTAAAATATGCTATAAGAGAGGAAATCAGGAAGGGGGCAAATACTTTTTCACAGCACTGCATAGCACATTTTATAGAGGAAGCATGCCAATGTGCTTTCTAAAACAAATCAGATACTAACATTCAGAATAAGAAATTAATAACATTTTTAATTAATACTTTATTATGCATCAGTTAACATGGCAGTGCATGTGTTTGATGATAACTGTATGGGAGATGATTGCTTTGACAACAATAAAGGGAAGGATTTCAACATTTCAGGTTTTTCAGTACACACATTTGCACATTACAAACTGCTTTCGTAATAGTTTTGCAAACTAATCACAGTATGACAGACATTCGGGACTCCATTCTCAAAAAAATAAATGCTGCTTCGGGAAATCTGCCCCCTGTTGTTAAGATCCAGAATGGCTGAAATGCTTTGAAACGAGTCACTTTTATTACGGGGCAATTCCGCAAAACACATCATTTGTGGGAACTTTCTCAAGTTCCGGTGAGCCTCTCCTTGCTCACTGTAGCATTGTCTGTTTCACCACTCTGCCTCCTTTGTCGATAGCAAAGTTGTAGTTTTTCGGATTGTCCAGGGCCTCCTCAATGCGCTGGTCCAAGTTCTCCATGGTGATGAATGTCTTCGACTCCTCCTGTGAAAAGTTAGAAATTGCATGTTAAAACAGAGCCAATCCTAGTCAGAGAAATTTGTGCAGATGTTGCATGCATCTAATCCTACATCAGTTTCACCCTTCTTCCCTCCATTGGAATTACATGGTACTGCATGTGGTGAAATTTATGTAGGAATAGATCCTATGCATTTTTAAATATGGCGTGTGGTCTTTATTATTTTTTTTAATCTAAAAAAATTATACAGGTCCAGGAATACCTGTTAAGATGGACATAATCATGAACACCAGTATGTACCAAGATATAAAAATAAAAAATGTGCACCCCATCCCAGATTTCTATTTTCATTTAAAAATGTAACTATTGAATGCTATTTACTTATGATTATCTGCGTATATAAGTACACATATCACATAATTAAATATTAAGTGCTTATGGACAAGTTTATACAGTTTAAAGCATTTTTAGCAATAAAAAAAATGGTTTATACCGGTTTTAAAAATGGTTTTAATGTTTTGGCTGATCGGTGTATAATCTTATGTAATTATCAGAGTATGACAAGATGAACCGATTAGACCAGCTGCCCACAAATCGAGATGGCACCAAACCAGGACAATCATTAGCTGTTGAATGAGGTAAGCTTTGTTAGGGTTGGAGGGAACTAACTGGACATTACACTTTCAGGAAAAGGGTTGGATGGCCCTGCTTTAAATGACGGCAATTTCACTCCCGTACCTCAAGTTGTAAAATCTCTTGCTCCTTCTCCTTCACAAAACTCTCCATTTTCTTTTCTCTCAGGACAGCAAGCGCTGCCTCCTCCTTCTCTGCCTCTTCCCGTTCTTTCAGGACCCGGATCTCCCTGCATAATCAGTGGAAGAATATTTTTATTTTTCCTCCACGTGTACAAAGAAAGGGAACCAAAAACCACTGACAAAAATTTCACAGCCAGCGCCTGGCGTGATGCAAGCTGCCACACTGGTGAAGTGGAATATTCTTCATGGATTTTTAAGCAGATTTTGACATTGGTAATTTTGTGATTCGCCATGTGCTGAAGTGGGAGGAGAGCCGCTGCTAGGGGTGTTTCAAGATGGAGTAGTGCAATAAGATTTTAGTGCAGTGATTGCAATTTTCCCATCAGACTAGTCTGCTTTTGCACCCTTTGCCACCTGCCTGCTCAAAACTGGTCTAATGTGCAAGACGCAGAATAGTCTATGGTGTATTGCAAATTTTGAGGCTCTCATGTAATATGTGCATTATCAGCCTATTTAAAAGCCAATTGACGGTTTTCGTCATACTTTGCATTTATTGACCCTTTTCTTTTTAATAATTTGAATTCCTATATTCATTTTGGTTCTGTTCTTGTAATACAGTGGTCCATGGGGTACTCTATATACCAGCCTGTAAGGAGAAGAATGACAAACACAACTTGAACAATTTTTCATTTAAATTAAGTAACTGTTACAAATGGCAGTCACTTAAATTGAAGCTAGAAATCTAGCACAAATTATGGACAGACTGAATTTATAACAATGAATGCAGTATTTTGCAACATTTTCTCTTTTGGCAATTAATGTAGTATGTTGTACATCAACATAAAACAAAATGGTGAAATAATTACGGTGTGTTTAACAGGTAATAATCACTACACCTGAGATTATGTATTAGTTCATACCAACATCATTGAGCAGTTATGTACTGTTGAAAATGTTATAATCAGCTTGAATGTATATTTATTTGTCCAGTATTTATCTGCATAAAATGATAATATTCGTATTCTATGCTCACCAACTTCTTCCAAGAATGTAGAACTTTAGTTGTACTTTGCATTTGTGACCTATTTTAAACAGTATGTTTAGGGTTGCCAAATCTTGGGAATATTTAGAATCTTTCCTTCATGGAAGTTATACAGCAATGAACAGAAACATATGGGAATTAACAGGAATACAAATAAAAAATAAATGATGGGTGTTATTTGCACATGCTGCATTTGCCATATAGAAACATGAACTTTATAAGCCAATAATTGCAAAACCTGCCGACAGAAAAAATTAAAATAAAATCGACAATTCAGTTTTGAGTAGAACTTTAATTAAATGAGTTTACTTTTTTCATGGAATTCTTTCACTGAAAAAAAACTAAAAGTAATGTTGAACAATGCATTCCCTCTGAAGGAAGAATGCACTATGTATGCAGAGGCTTGTATTCCAACTGATATCCCATTAAATTTGATGCTAACAGTTATCTGTGCATTAGTTGCAAGAGTGCACTGCACATGAGGTGAAGTGCAGGTTTGTAATTCAACTAAATTATATCTATATTATTAAACTGAAATTGGGCAAAATGTAAAGAATTCCAGAACTTTCCATCTCATGGAAAGTTTCCGGCAATTTACTGGAAATTCTGAACCTTTGCATACCTAAATATCGCTAGTGAAATATTGATATCAGCCCCAGAATTGCCATATTGTGCATCTCTAGCCCATCCCTGGCAACTCCAGTCCAGGAAGGCCAGTGTCTGCAGAAATTTGCTGCCAACAGCTACCCTGCCTCAATTTTTGTTTGTAAATGATTGGGATAATTAAATAAGTTAATCTGAAATCCAGAAACAGATATGGCCCATCCCTGCATGTGCTGATGGAGGGTGAAGGCTCATAATTGTATAAATGTAGTAGGCACCTTCCCTGGACTTCACCTCCTCCCAGTGTTTGGCATTTGGAAGGAGTCTCACCGGAGCTTCAGCAGCCGCAGGTTCTCTGCATCATTCCAGGCCATGAGGACACGGTGTCGGTCTGCCTCCTGTTTAGCCCGTTCCTCAGCCTGGGAACCAACCTCCTGCTCATACTTGTGCTGCAGCACTTCTTCCTTAAACTTGAACCTACAGAGAGCAAGGACAAGCCAACATGCGACAATCCCCTTGCCAAACCAAAAATCTAAAAAACAGTAGTCATAGAAGAGCTTGTCATAGTTGCCAGTTTGTTCTGTCAGGGTTTGGTGGTAGAGGACACATTGCAGTGGGCACCACCATTTATTATAGCTATGTGACACAGGTTTTTGCATCTTTGTCAAACATGATAATTTGGCTTCAGATATTAAAATGGGCTAAGAAATCCTGTTCTGCACAAAACATGTAAGATTTTACAATGCTAAAGATACTTTATAGAGCGGACAGAAAAATAAAGCTAAGTGAATTGGTTGGAACAAAAATCAGCAGGCAGAGGGATGCTCCAGGATCAGAGTTGTACACCCCACATTTTCCAGGATTATAGGTTCATCTTCTAACATCGATAGTCAAATCTGACCCTTGAGGCCAGTAATAGTGCTCGTTTTATTTTACACCTGAAAGTTAAGTGATTGATTAATGCCACTGTTTTAGCATCTGGTGCCGAGGGTTAAATCAGTCCAGAATCGAGGCGAAGAATTAATACCAGCAGTAGTACTCAAGCCTCAATCTAGCCTCAAAGGCTAGATTCCCTACCCTACCAAGTAACGTAGACTCGAACAGTGCAACTTTTATGACAAATAAGGAATTACTTCCAGATAAGCTTTGGTTTTTATGTTTGTAGTCTCATTCCTTCAGTTTTCATAAAAACGTAATCAAAAACGTAAAACAAACAGTGACATGGTCATGGTGCTCCTCTGTGACAGTGTGGTGGGGAAGCTGTGATTTACGAGAGACTACGAACCAGGCAGGCTTATATGGCTCAGCCAAAAGTGTTCCTTGTAAAATTGTTTACGCACACATCGTTTTATACAGACGGTATAAGTTTTTAATTAATGTTAAGACTAACAAGATAAATATTTAATATAAATTTGTGTGCATTACAAAACAGTACAAAACTGTAGTAGTTGTGCTTCAGGTGCTGTTCAGAACATCGTGAATTGGCGTTCGGAACATCGTGAGCCAACACGGGCTTTGTCTCAAATTGCAGACTTGGGGACTAGTTGTGGCAAGTACCTGTAAGTGTGCAAGTAACTGGATAATAATATTATATCACGTGAAATAAAAATAATTCATATTATATTAATGTTATTGTACATTTCAATAGCAAGTACACATAAAATTCACCGGAATTCTTGTCGTAATTCAAATCAAGTCAGCTTCAGAGCATTGGAGTTTTAAATATGCAGTCTAAGAATGTAAGCCATCTAGAAAAAAAATACAATGCTGCAACTAATGAGGGTATACAACTACATATGCCAGCTAATACTGATTGAAGATGATTAACATTAACCGCGAATATCACGTTCGCACATCTTAACCTTAATATACATACTGCTAAGCAGTTTCCCCTTTTAAATATACCAACATGTGTTCACCACAAAATGGTATAACAAATTTTTCTGCTATAACATAGCTAGCTAGCTAACTGTCACTTCAACTGTCAGTCACTGCTGCTTGATGCATCACATTACGGTCCGAAGTCATGATGATATAGTACAACTGAATCTGTAATTAATGGATTTTAATGGTTCTTCCATTCTAGGTAGCTGACTTGTTGGTGCACTTGTAAGTTAAAGGTACAATAGGTAATGTTTATGATGTTTGGAACAAAGTCAGTCTACGTAGGTAGATTGAGTCTAGAGCAGTAGTCTCCAACCCTGGTCGTGAAGAGTTATTGAGGTGGCTGTTGTTCTCATCTTAAAATCAGCACCCTGTTGAGAACCAAGCAACCAGGTGATGTGAGTTAACGGTGTAATTAACTGCTCAAATTGATTTATTAGCTAAGGGCAGAATAACAACGAAAACCAGCAGACCCTGTAGCTTTCCAGGACCAGGATTAGAGACAACTGGTCTAGAGATTGAGTGCGTCAAGGTTAACAGCTTTCCTTTTCCAATGCAGCTAGGTACCGATGCATAAATTACTCAGCTGCTAATTTGTCAGCTGCCGTTTCAGCTTCGGCACATTGCCTTACACATTGCAGAGAACATTGTATGGGCAGTAATAATGTTCGTTTTATTTTCTACATGATAGTTAATCATGTATGTAATTAATGCC
Organism: Conger conger; assembly: GCF_963514075.1. Taxonomy (NCBI): domain Eukaryota; kingdom Metazoa; phylum Chordata; class Actinopteri; order Anguilliformes; family Congridae; genus Conger; species Conger conger. The sequence continues at coordinate 24,298,042 of NC_083767.1, read as the reverse complement.
ACTGTTAGGTTATCGTGGTAAATTAGTCCTGACTCATGGAGAAGAATGAATACCAGGAGGAGTAGTACTCAAGCCTCAAGTAGTACTCAATGCGTAAATTATACAAATTATCCACAAATGCACTATTATAGTAGCAAAATAATAATAATATGCAAATACTAATAATGTGATTTTCAATAAAGAAAAAAGTAAACCGTTCAAGTTTGCCTTAAACTGACCGGAGTGCCCGCATGATCATGTCGTACTGAGCGAATCTCTCCTTGAGGACGACCATCTCCACCGGATCGACGGGAGGTGGAACCTTCACTCTTCCCGCTTTCGACTTGGCCTTCGGGTCCGTGCGAGATTTTCTTCCTCTCACCTCCACAACCAACACGCTAGTCCTGGAAGTAAGGAGCCGACATGTCGATGTAGGGAGTCTGGCTGCAATATGAAGCATAACGCCTGCAAAATAAGACTGCTCACACTCTGCGTGTTACATGGAAGACACCATATTGGCTTAAATGAAGCGTCAGAAAAAATGGAAGTACTTCCGGTTGACAGTGGGGATCACATTCAAAATAAAAGAAACACTGGCTACGTCTCAAGTGGCTGGGTGGCTAGCTGCCTAGCTAGAAAGGAAACGTGGTCACGTTGTTCTATTCAAGTACCATTCAATTCGGTTCTTCCGCAATTGGCACCATAGACATGTATACATGTATATGAACTCCAAATTTTACAATTTTCCAGAGTCAACATTTTTTCTAAGCTGAACCAAAAAGAGAGATCGTCAAAAATCATAAAACAATTACGAATCAATGCGATGAGTAAGCGATTGGTTGAGGCAGGGGCTCATGTGGCAGTAGTTGTGTCACCATTTCGTCACGTGACGAGGCCTCCAGATTCTAGTTTAGTCCTTAGCGCATGTAATAGTTCTGAGGACATCTCAAGTTAAATGTTGGCAACATTAGACTATATACAGCCGCCTCCAAAAGTATTGGAACAGCAAGGCAATTATTTGTTTTTGCAATACACTGAACATATTTGGGGTTGAGATAAAATAGATGAACATGAGACATGAGTTTTTAATAATACAAAACAGGATTGTTGCCTGGAGCCTTGAAAAATAAAATAAAAAGATAACATATGATGCATATGAATAATAAATTCCTAAATTCCTTTAAAAAGGAAAATATGCATGATTATGGATGGGCTGGATTGGGATATGGTATTGCATGGAGAGTGTTTCTGGAGTATGTGAGTGTATGTTGGTGAGGGTGGGGTTGGGGGGATTAGTCAACAGGCAAATTTTATGATTTTATAAAAGGACCCCAAATGTTTGCAAAGTGTGAGCTTTGGTGCTGGTGTGAGATTATTTCCATGGACGTGTGTTCTTTGAGAAGATTTAACCATTGTGTTATGTTTATTTTGTGTCTTGTTTTCCAGTTTAAGAGGATAGTTTTCTTGCCGATAGCTAGGGCAATGAGTATAGGTTTGGTATTTTGATTTGGTGGGTTGATTGTTGCGAGGTCTCCTAGTAGACAGAGGGATGGACAGAGTGGAATGCTCCAGCTCATAATAAGAGAAATTTGGTCTGTGACTTGTTTCCAGAAATGGTGAGTTGGTGAGCAGAGCCAGGTCGAGTGGAAGTAATTATCTGGGGTGTTCAAAGAGCAGTGAGTGCAAGTGTCGGAGTCCACAAATCCCATGTTATACATCTTTTGGTGGGTGACATGAGTTCTGTGGATTGTTTCCCAGGCTTGGATGGGGAGGGATATTGTTGTTGTCTGTGGTTGATATTAGTTTGCATAATTTGTAGAGAATTGTTTTGGTGTTGATTATTTTATTAATTTAATCTATTAGCGGGGGTGGTGTTATACCTTTTTATTTCCATGAGGTGAAGGAAAGTGGCGTTTTGTTAAGCAAGAAGTCAGGATTGTGCCATATTGCAGTGTATTTGCATGGGGTCATTGTGAATTTAAAGATTTTGTGAATTTTCCACCAGGCTGTCAGAGTTGTTGAAATGGCAGTGTTTTTGAAGCAGTTGTGGCATTTTATATAAGTACTGAGGAATGGTAGATCGGAGATGGAAATGTTTTTACAATCTGATTGTTCTATTTCTATCCATGGGTTGTCCTATTGGTTGGGATGAATCCAGTTTGTGATGTATTGTAGCTGGTTTGCCAAATAGTTGTGATAAAAGTTTGGGGCTTCCAGTCTTCCTTGAGTTTTGAGTTTCAGTAAGGTAGAAAGTTTGATCCGGGGTGTTTTATTTTTCCAATAGAATTTAATTGTGATTGATGTATGGAGTTTGCATGTTCCCCCCGTGTGCGTGAGGGTTTCCTCCAGGTACTCCGGTTTCCTCCCACAGTCAAGACATGCAGGTTAGGCTGATTGGAGAGTCTAAATTGCCCGTGGTAATGAGTGTGTGAGTGAATGGTGTGTGTGCCCTGCGATGGACTGGCAACCTGTCCAGGGTGTATTCCTGCCTTTCGCCCAATGTATGCTGGGATAGGCTCTACCCCCCTGCAACCCTGTTCAGGATAAGCGGGTTAAGATAATGGATGGATGGATGGAGTTTAATGAATTAAACCATTTTGTGGTGGGCTGGGTCGGAATCATTCTGAAAAGGTAGTTCATTTTTGGTAGTATGGTCATTTTTACAGTTGCTATTCTGCCAATTAGAGAAAGTGGTAAGTTTGTCCAACGGTTTAAATCATGTTCAATTGTATTTATTAATGGAATGAAATTAAGGAGGAACAACTCTGACAGCTTGGTGAAAATATTAATACCCATTTTAGGATATTTAATATTGCTAGTGGAGGTGAGGGGTGAGTTCTGAGAGGGGTGAGGGGTCAGTAGCATTCCAGTCGGCACTATTTATGGGTAAAGTAGTTGATTTTGTCCAAATTATAGCATAGTCGGATATTTGAGAGAATGAATTAATGAGACGGCCTCATGCAGGGAGTTTGATGGGTCTTGTAGGTAGAGCAATATGTCATCTGCGTAAAGGCTGATGTTCGTTAGAAGAAACTGCGGCCATTGGTGAATTATATAATATTTTTATCCAGAGAATAAACAATTATCCAAAGCCAAATTTGTGGAGTGTTTTAAACAGGAATGTCGAATGCCTTTTCTGCATCTAGTGAAGCGATTATTGTTTTAGTTTTTGTGATAACGTGGTTTTATTGAACAGATGTAGTTTCACTGTACTTGAGTTTACCGGTTTTTATTCAGTCTCACGTAGCTTACAGATTCACCAATGTGTCACTGCAGTTATCACTCTTAATCTCTATCCATCAACCCATCAACTTGATAACCTTAGGGGTCAACTGTACCTCCTTATGGTGTGGGGTGGTACTGCAGGTAAGTATAATAAACAGGTAGTCAGTATACCACAGTTTTGTTTTGATGTATGAATTAAATTGAAAAGTCTATACATATTGTTTGAAGAGTGTCTTCCTTTGATAAATCCGGTTTGATCTGGATGGATTAGTGATGGGGTAACCATTTCAATTCGGGTGGCTAGTGCTTTACTGATAATTTCGAGATTGGTGTTGATGAGTGATAGGCGGCGGTAGCTGGAACATGGGGTTGGTCTAGGTCTTTATCAGGCTTCAGTAATACTGAGAGGAGGGCTGTGTTCATGTGCGGTGGTCTTTTTGAGTTTTGTTTGATGTCAACTGTGCTGTCTTCAGGGCATTTTCAAAGTCGCAGACGACAAGTTGAGGGCGCCAATTGTGGTGAGTTACTCGTCGGATGGCCACTTTGACAGCTTGGAGTACTTGCCTGTAGTGTCCAATGGTGAGTTCTTTAAGTACTTCTGGAACACAATCTCACCACTCTTCTTCAGAATTGAAGAAGAGTGGTGAGATTGTGTTCCAGAAGTACTTAAAGAACTCAGCGGGGAAACCATCAGGTCCTGGTGCTTTATTGTTAGGCATCTGGTTTAGTGCTTTATAGAATTCATCCAGGTGCATCTATTTCAATTGCTTGTTTTTTGTTAAGTCGGGAGCGTGTCTATGTTCCCACAGCTCTATGTTCCCACAGCCCTATGTTCCCACAGCTCTATGTTCAGTTGACTTCACACTCAGCAGGCTGCTTGCATGGGACCTGAAGAAATCCAGTGTATGTTAGTGCAATTTAGACACAGTACACGTTCAATTATCTATAAGTTTTTAATGAACAAGCAAACAAGCGAAATAAGAAAAAAAAATACACTATTTATGCAGTTCACTTAAAACTGGAAAGGGCTCTACATCAGTACTTTTCAACCTTTTATGTGTCAGGAACAGGCATCTGCAACTGCTGTCCTTTGAGGACTATTTGGACGTCTAAATATATAAAGTTCAGTTTACATGATCAATAATAAACATTTAATAAAGAAGCGAACAACTGAAATAAGAACAAGTCAAATATTGCACTATTTGTGCAGTTCACTTAAAATTGGAAAGGGCTCTACATCAGTACTTTTCAACCTTTTATGTGCCAGGAACAGGCAATCTGCAAGTGCTGTCCTTTGAGGACTATTTCAAGAACAAAAAAATACAAAGCTCAGTTTACTATAAGGAGCTTCAGTTTAGCAAGGGACCTGTCAAAATTATGCCAGGGAACAGCACATGTCCACATGGCCAGGGCTACTTTAAACAGCTTCCACAACACAGTGGCTGACTGCGTTCCAGAAGGACTCAATGTTTCGATTGCCATCATTATACTGTTCCTTCAGTCGGAGAATTGTGGCCTCCAAGATCCTCCACTTACGTCGCTGTGGTGGTGGTGCATCGCCTCTCTCTGCCATCATGATGCTTTCTTCAGTCAGCGTCTGGCGATCTTTCAGGTGACAGATGAATAGCCACAGAGAGGGATGGCGCACGTGCACTGCATCATTCATCGCCCGGTGGTAAGCTACCATGAAAGAAAATTTGAAAATAAAAACACTAAATTGACTTGTACACAGACATTTTGCAACAGCACACATTCGACATGGTTGTTTGTTCTTTGGTCCATGCCCCTCTCGAAGACATTCCACAGAGCTGGTGGAAAGGTGGATCCAGGGCGGATGTATGTATTCTTCATGTAGATGATGAACTCTTGCATTGCAGGGTAGTGTCTCACAAGACGTCTACAACGTCTGCCATTGACGAGTGTGTTAAAGTTCATCTGAACCAGAGCAAGCAGCAGGTAACCCAGCGCCATGAATTTACGGATGACCCGAGCCAGGTTACGGTCTTGGTGAAAGGGAACAGCCAATCCGAGATCTTGGATCCTCCTCCATAGGGATTGGTTAAAATGAAAATAATAACCACCGACTCTGGCTTGAGGGAACTCAGTTTCCAGTGCTGTCTTCAGGGCATTTTCAAAGTCGCAGACGACAAGTTGAGGGCGCCAATTGTGGTGGGTTACTCGTCGGATGGCCACTTTGACAGCTTGGAGTACTTGCCTGTAGTGTCCAATGGTGTGCTGCTCCATAAGCACGTGTACAAGAGGTAGTACAAAACCCTGATGTTTTCCCAGTATGGTAAAACACTGTCTGTATGGTCGAGGGCAACTCTGAAAGGTGGCATCCATGTATGTTGTTCTGCATTGTTGCAGCAGGGTCAGGTTCTCATTGGTTGCAAACCAGTATGCCCCAATCATTGTCAGCATGCAAAAAAAAACGTTCTTCGGCCCATGTTTGGGCCCATGGGCCTGTGACCTCCACTTCATCTACAGTACTTGGGATGGGTGGCATTGCCTCAGCCCTGGCTCTTTGCATTGTTGATCGGATGGACTGAAACCCCGGTATTGGTGGTCTATCACCTCCTCCTTGGACTGCCCGACCATGTCGCACAAATTCTGCATTGTAAACCCGTCTTACTGGTACAGTTGGATCCCGCCTCACTTGTGCTAAAACATCGTGTCGGAATCGAGCTCTGCTCACCATGGCTTCTTCCTGGGGATGTGCATGGTCCTGCTCATGGAACCCAATCACTCTGATAACTGGATCCTCATCCTCATCATTCAGCAGGTTTGTATACACCTTTGCTCTGCAGTCCTTACGTCAGCAACGCCAATGAATCTTTTCGCCCCTTGTTTCATGCCGGTGGAAACGGAAGTTCTGAACAACTAAAACTTTTCCTCCACGGTTTCCAGGGATCAAGCTTCCATGAATAGCAGCCATCTGAGCAAACACTGTGGACCAATCAGCATCAAGGGGGCGTGGCCTCGAAAATTTGAGGGGGTCTTCCTCGCTACACCTCTCCACCAAATTTCGTGAAAATCCGTGCAATAGTATCTGCGTAATTGTGCATTTGGTTTTTCGGTCACAAAGGTCACAATAGCGCCACCTATGGACGGATCGTGGTCAACACGAGAAGTGTTCCACACTACACGCTTCTGTGAGGCTAAATTTGTACCAGCGGCAAAATATATCTTAGAACTGTGGGAACATAAGGCTGTGGGAACATAGGGCCTAATTTTGAAAAAAAAAATATCTTAGAAATGTGAAATGTGGGAACATAGGGCTGTGGGAACATAGGGCCTAATTTTGAAAAAAAATGTAATCTTAGAAATATGGGAACATAGGGCTGTGGGAACATAGGGATGACCCCATTAAGTCTACACGGTTGAGGAAGGAGTGGGTATCTACTAGATTTGGTTCATGGTCCGACGTGTATAGTTTGCTGTAAAATTCCTGGAATGTATTATTAATCTTAGTGTGTGTGGTCATGGGTTCCCCTGCTGAGCTCTTTATGACTGAGATGAGAGATTTGTCTTTATTTTGCTTGAGATGGTTTGCCAGATATTTACTTGATTTGTTATTGTGTTCAAAATTGTCATGTCTAAGTCTTTGTGTTAGGAACTGGGTCTTTTTGTTCATGATATTGTTTAGTTGAGAAGTGGTTGCCGCTAATTCATTCTTTATTTCTTCTGTGGGATTACAAGCATACATGTCATTCAATTGAAATTTTCCTCTCAGCACTACTTTAGCAGTTTCCCAAAGTATTGAGGGTAAAATTTATGGAGAATCGTTTATTTCCATGAAGGATGCCCATTCTTTAGTGAAGGTGTAAGGTGGCGAGCGGGGCGGAGAGCCAGGGGCGACCAATGCTAGAACCCTTCTAGACTAACACGCGAGCGTGTTCCTCATTACGACCCAGTAGACAGAGATAGGGGTACACAGCCACGGGAAGGACTTCTCCCGGAAAAGAAATTAACAACACAAATCTTATAAAGGGGAAACAGAAATAGCCCAAAAACGGTTATGGGAAACAGAAAACAACCCTTAACAAACAGGGCGAACCAATAACTCAGGATATGTGCCAATAGCTGGGCACAAATGGTCACAGACCGAGAAACAAAAATAAAATACAACCCAGCGAGAAAAAAGCCAGGCACGAAAATAAAAACCTTGAGACGCAGCTCGGGACGAAACGCAAACCAAAATACATGTACCGGGGACACCGTCCCTCTACCACCGACTCACACGAGTCCAAAGAAAAACAAAACCCTTGAGGAAGGCGACAGCACATACACACTCTCAGCTGAACGCCTTCCTTACCTTTTCTCATAATTTCTTTTAGCGAATAACACACCAGCACCGAACCTGACTCGTATTAGTGCAGAGTCTACCAGGTGCTTTACCGGCTTTGTGTCAAGGGCGTACGGTTGAACACAAAAGCACTGAAAGATAGTGCCCGCTGGTCTTAAATACTCTCAGGGAGGTAATTCCCCTGGTGCTAACGAGGAACAGGTGGAACCAATGATCCTTGGCCCTCTCGTGGCAACAGCGGGAATAACCTCCCACCGTGACAGAAGGTGTTAAAATCAGCATCTTTAAGCAGCAAGATATTGAAACGCCATCTGGTCATGGGTAGTTTGAATTGCTTAGTGTTTAGATTGAAGAACATGGGGCATGGTCACTGATTATGATGGGGTGGATTTTAAAGTATGAAATATCAGATATAATTGAGTTACTAGTGAGGAAAATGTCTATGCATGAGAATGATTTATGAACTGGGGAGAAGTATGTATAGTATCTGGTTGACTGTTTCAGTATTTTGGTGGTGTGCCAGTTTCTAGTAATACCTGTGTGGCTAAATGGTAGGGAAGGCAGGGTTGATGATGGCGTTGAAGTCGCCTCCGATTATTATTGTTGAATTTGAAATATAATTTAGTGAAAAGAAGAATGTGTGGAAGAAAGTAGGATGATCAATATTGGGGCAATATACCTAGCCAAACAAAACTAGCAAAGGTATTATCCTAATACACAAGTAGATAACACAGGTAAAGACAACAATTAAGGTTTACAGGGAGGGGTGCAGCTTGAAGAGGTGCATCTTCAGTCTGTGCTTGAAGATGTTCTGACCGGAGGTGGAAGTTGGAGAGAGGGAGGCGCCAGGTGGCCTGTGGTGGCAGAACGAAGAGGTCTGACAGGCATGTAGGGTCTGATGATCTTTTAGAGGTAAGCTGGGGCTGACCCCTTAACTGCTTGGAAGGCTAACACCAATGTTTTGAATTTGATGCAAGCCATGATAGGCAGCAGAGGGAAGTTAGCATGGGGGTGACATGCAAGTGTTTGGGAAGGTTGAAGACCAGACAAGCTGCTGCATTCTGGATAAGTTGGAGGGGTCTGATGGCGGATACTGGGAGGCCAGCCAGGAGAGAGTTGCAGTAGTCCAGGTGGGACAGAACCATCACTTGGACCAGGAGCTGGGTCGAATAGGGGGTGAGAAAGGGGCAGATTCTCCGGATGTTGTATAGGAAAACCTGCATGACCGGGTCACCACCGCAATGTTCTCAGAGAGGGACAGTCTGCTGTCCATCACCACGCCAAGGTTCCTTGGTTATTTCATTTATTTATTGATATATCAATTAACTACCACGCCTGAGCCAATGTTTTGGCAAAGCCTTTCTCAAGATGGCTGGAGAAAGGCTTGCCAAAACCTCAGGTCTGGTGTGGTAGATAATTGATATATCAATAAATAACATTAAATAAATAGCCATTCTATTTTTGAAGAATCCTGTGTGACATAATGTAAGCATTACCATAGGCTGTAATGGTGGTATAAGATGGTGGTCAATTACAGAATAGGGGCCAGTTACATGATGCAGTTTTGTATGGTTGTTGAACTATGATCAACTTGAAATACCAGCTACCAGCTGTTTCAAAATACAGCTTGAGCTGGTATAACCATATTGAATATGGAGCTGGTCTAACTGGTCAACCAGCTAATAGCGGTTTCAAAACCTAGCTTTATTTGTTGTTTTTTTTCAACAGGGAATTGAGTCGAAAGCAGTGTCAAGTTAAATATTTTCAAACCTTGAGAGCTCAGATTTTTAGGAAATGTGTTTTTTCACAGATGCACGTTGTATCCTTTGTGTTTGTAACTTAGCCTTTTTTAATTGACTTTTTGCCATAAAATCAGTAGATATAACTTCACGCAGGCGCTCACGCACACATAATGCAGCAAATGCAAAAGGTGCGGGCATGACATTGCCATTATTTTCTGGAACAAATAATTAGAAATGATTTAACTGAGTGTAGTTATGGTTATACATTGTGTGCGATAAAATAGTGTTATATTATACTTTCCGTTTTTTTTAAAAACGTCATAGTATTCTACCAAAGGACGAAATGTCTCAGCAAAAAGACATTGTCAGCAAAGATTTTGTAACGTTACCGGGTAAGAAAACAAGCTATCCTCTCAGTCAATTTGCTAACATAAAGTGAACTAGCTACCGTAAATCCTCAAATTGTGTCCAGGGTCTTTTATTTACTTAGGCTGCACAAAGCACAGGCCTTTATTTGGGGCAGGCTTGTATTCGAGGCAGGACTTTATTTCTTATTTGGCTTCTGTTGTAGAATTTTATTCTTCGAAATAAAGTAAAAGGCTACACTTAAAGTGGGCCAACACTGTTCAACACTTCCTGTAACCGTTCAGAAATCAATTAGGAAACACTGTTTGGTAAGTCATAGTGTCAGTCTTAACAGACTTAGTTTATTGCAAATATTCTCAAACACAATAAATCACATGCAAGTCCAGAATCCATAAAATAACAACTTGCCAGACACGCCTTCATGAACAATAACAAATTAGCGTAGATAACAGCAAGTTAAGGATCTTTTTTTCCTAAAGTGCGTTTTATTGTGACACATGCGTTTCGTTTGGAGCAGCATACCGGTAGGCTATCAAAAGATTTTTGCTTTGGTTTGGGATTTAATTTACTTTTGTACTGTTTGATTCTATTGCTAAATTTTGGGACTGATGGGCACTGAAATCTGGGGGGTATTTGATGGTTCGCTGTTAAGTTTTATGTAGTTGAAAGAGTGTTGGGATTTCCACCCGTCTGTTTATTGCGAGCCAAGGCAGCCGCTTTCATTAATTAATTGAACATGCGCTGTGCTGTAAATACATGGAAACCTTATTGCGTAGCCAAGTAGCCTAAATTGAGTTAATTTTTAATTTTGCCTGATTTACTTTTTATTAAATTCGTAGGCTGGAATGCCTCGCGGCAACAATTGTGTTTACATGTATACTGCTTCAGCCTTTGGCAAGCTACTTAGAAGGGGGCGGCAAGCGACTGGTAGCTTGAGAGCAACGTGTTGGAGACCCATGGTGTAGGACAACGACTTTTCTTTGGCAACAGTATTAAACCAACCAACAATATAAAATATTAAGAAGAGCTCTTATTTCATTGAGTTAAATCGAAACAATGTCTTCTAGTGCTCATGGACTGATAGCCCTACTGGTAGGCAATATTACCCCGGCTTGTATTTGGGAGCCGGCCTTTATTTGTCCGAATCGGCCACGCCCCCGGCTATTATCCGAGGCCCGGCTTCAAATAGAATCCCGGACACAATTTGAGGATTTACTGTATGTTGCTTTTTAGTAGAGAAGACAACCGAAAAATGTATTTCCAGAAATCAACGTGAATATCAGCTCAACCTTAAATTTATGTATTGTGGAGAAAAAAATGGTCAGTGTCTGGGATTTTAATGTCTAATGACTTTTAAACTATCATCTTCTAGTGTTCTACCAACGATAAGAGTAGGTCTACGGCATCGAAAACGGCGACACGACAATCAGGTGTTCCATTTGAGAATTCTTAGTATTCTGGAACTCCAGTTTGCTAAGATCTTCTGGGGTTAGTTTAATTACGTCTAGTTTATACAATGACTACAATATAGAAAAAAACTACTTTTATTTGTATATTGCGGATTTAAGGGATAGTGCTTCTCACAGTTTTAAACTTTTTTTTTTCTCCTGGGTCCAAATCTTTGTGTGAATACTAGTCTATGATGCAGGTTAAAATAGGGAAAATTATATTAAAACATGTGTAATGAATTCATTGGAAATGGCTGTTTTGATGGAACATGTATTGATGACACAAGAAAGTATTGTATTGATGACCTGTTCAAAGAAAGGACACTAAGAACAAGAACTGCATGCATTTTAACAACATGGAACTAGGGATGTCACGGTTAACCGGTTTGACTATTAACCGTGGTGTGAAACGTCACGGTTAATAAATCGTGGAGGCCCCCCCCACACCGTGTGTTTGTTGACATTCAAAAAAAGAAAGAAAAAGTAACTACTGGAGGTAAAGCTGGCCCCATAGACAGGTTAGCGCGACTTGCACGGAGCCAAAACAATGTAACACGCGGCAAACTCAAACTTACAGCTGTTTGTTCTACCAGAGGATGCTTCATGACTGCACGACTATGACAGAAGAACAACAACAACGAGACAGCAACGCTTTATATCCGTGTCCGTTAAGAAACGTCTTAAGTCTGCTGTATGGGACTATTTTGGCTATCCCAAAGATGCCGAAGGTGGCATTCAAGACAACGGATCACCTTTATGCAAAACGTGCCGCAAACAAATTGCTGCCAAAGGATCCAGCACATCAAATTTACTGCAGCACCTGCGGGACCACCACCCTGCTTTGCACGCCGAAATAAAGGTAAGGCAAAACAACCCAGTGAAAATACGTTAGTGGCGAATAATTAAGTCATTGCTTATTAATACGGAAGGAAGTAAGGAATAAGTTTCGGTTGATACAGCTTCATCAGTAGGCTATTATAATCAATGGCGTAGCCATATGGTTACAGTGAAGCACCCGATTAGGTCCCCCGAATCCCTATTAACTTTACGCAACTTTGTTGAAATTCTTGTCACTTTTAGAGGCGATTTCTCTAAGACTGCAAGGGAAGCTCGGCTATCTCTAAAATGTTAAAAAATAAATGGTCAAATATGTATGGTTGTGTCAACATTTCAATGACTAAATGCATTGGAACATGTTCATCTCGAAGACTAGTTCGTTCAGAATCAGCTAGCTATTTTTGCCTGTTGAAGCTTGGCGTCCATGGGCAGCCACTACATAGAACAGTTTTTTTTTCACTGCATCGAAACTAGACGGATAAATACGACGGAGTATTAGGCACAGGACCATGACGAGATTAATGTCGACAAAAATCTCAGAATTTCGAGAATAAAGTTGAAATACCATGAAATATCATGTTGAGATAAATCTCGACATCTCGAGAATAAAGTCGCCATGTCATGTCCATTAAATCATATGGAGAGAGCGAGAGCTTAATTCAGACTCACTTGCCCGACGACTCATCAAAATGCCTTGTGTTGATGATACTTATTTTCATTTTACTTGTTTACCTTTAGCGAATGACTGGTGCTCAGGCTGCCGTTCAACAGCCATCTGTAGCAGAAGCCTTTGCGAAGCGTGTGATGTATGCTCCTACCTCCAAGCAAGCCCAGGATTTGAATGAAGCTGTGGCCTATTTCATCGCCAGGGATATGATGCCATATCAGACTGTGGAAAAACCTGATGAACAAGGCAGTGCCACAATACAAAGTCCCAACAAGGAATTACTTCTCCACAAACGAAATTCTAGTCATGTACCAGGAGGTACGAGCAAGTGTGGAAGAACAGTTGGCAGAAGGTGTGTGGTTTGGTGCAACCACAGACCTGTGGACCAGCAGTGGTGGTGCAGGTGAACCCTTCATGAGCTTCACTGTCCACTATCTGTCTGCTGATTGGAAGGTCAAGTCTCACTGTTTGGAAACAATGTTTTTTCCAGAGGACCACACAGCAGAGAATATCACAGAAATGATGGACAATATGCTTCTGGACTGGAAAATGAATAAACACTCTCTGGCTGGAATTACCACAGATGCCAGCAATATGAAAAAAGCATTCCAAACATTTCCATGTGTATGGTTCTCTTGTTTTGGCCATAATTTGAATTTGGCCATTTCGAAAGTCCTCAAGATACAGAGAGGATACAGTGGATGGATTTTCTAAAAGTTGGAAAAGAATGCATGCTCTTCAGAAGAACCAGAGAGAGTTGGACCTTCCTGAACATGCACTGATACATGATGTCGTCACCAGGTGGGGCTCCACATATGAGATGGTTGCGTGTTTCATAGAGCAGCAGCAGACCATTTGTGCGGTACTGGCAGGTGACCAAAACACCTGGCATCTTATGCCGAAGGACAATGAAATCACCGTCCTGGAAGAGGTGAGCCAGCTCCTTGGATCTCTCCATGAGTTCACAGACATCCTGGCCTCAGAGAAACAGGTTACACTTTCCATCCTGACGCCAGTCTTAGAGCACATCAGCAATGAGATACTTCAGGAACAACCGACAGGTAGCAATCTCACCAAACAAATGAAAGAGATTATGAGAAAAGACCTGCTAATGCAGCTGAGATATACAGAAGAAATGAAGAATGTTTTGAACATATCCAGTTTTATGGATCCCAGGTTCAAAGGAAACTTTATTGAGAACCTGGATCAGACAGTGAAAGGATGCATTGAAGAAGCAATGCTACTTGCTTCACATTTAATCTTAGATGCGCCTTCAACAGAATTTAAGTTTCTAAGGCTGATGAATGTTTAAGCAAAAGCTATGTCCATATTTCTAAGTTCACTATTATGGTTATATAGCCAACAATGTTAATATAGTTTATCAAGAGGCTGCTGCAGCCTTTTGCTGTGTTTGTTCTCTTTGGGGAGACGTAGCTAATATGTTGCCTATTCCAGTGAAACACAAACTTTTTTGCAGAGGTCATTTTTTAAATTAGCAGTTCTTCTTTTAACATGCAGTGTCATATTGTGTTTGAAAGGCAGCAATAAATAACCTGTAAAAAGGTCAACATCTTTAAATAATGTATTTGTGTAATTTTATGCATTAGTATTCACGCAAAATAATCGTGATAATCGTGAAATCGTGATTATTCTTCTGACTATAATCGTACCACCAAAATCTATAATCGTGACATCCCGACATGGAACTGAAATCTGGCAATGATATAATAATATTATAAAAGCTAAAAAATTAAATGAATCAAAATTCTGAAGCTACTTTTTTTGGAATATTATCTATTACATATTATCTATTACAATATCTATTCAAGATTAAAATACCAAGACAAAAAACAATTTAATTAAAAAGTAAATGGTTGGAATTTGTATTGCACCTTTATCCAAAACGCTGTGCAATTGATGCTTCTCATTCACCCATTCGCACATACACACACACACTCTCACACACACCGCTCATCAGGAGCAATTGGGGGTTGCCTGCTCAGGACACTTTTACAGGGTCAGGATCAACCCGGCAACCCTCCGACTGCCAGGCGACTGCTCTGACCTCCTGTACCAATGTCGCCTCAAGTCTACGGTTACCCTCATCACTGAGATGTAGCCGGTCAGGGCAGTAAAGAGTGACCTAATTGGATGCGAGAGCTTCAGAAATAATCGATTGGTCCTAAGATAAATGACCTCATCTGAATCCTCTTTTAGGGTAAATTTTGTAGAGGCATCGTCCACCGGCCAGGGTAAAATGGAGCATAGGGCCTAATTCATACTGACATACTCCACTTATCCTATCTATCAGATCCAGCATTCCCCTGAGGATGTCGTATGTTCTAATATGCACCAGCACCAGCATCCTCCCTAATGTGTGCAAATTGATACAGGTGCTGGTGGTTGGTTCTTTGGAGGGTCGTACCCTGTAACCAGAGTGTGACACCGGGCAAAATCAACATTAGGCTACATAAGCAAAAGAAATTTGGATGTACAAAATGTACTTTTCAAATATAAAAAAAGAATAATCTTTCAGACAACCTAGCGTGGGCCTGCTGCTACTTCTGTGGGGAACTGTGACGCGACACTGCTAATAGGATTATAACATACAATAATTGTTCTCATTCATATTAATTTATTTAAACAATACATTTAGCTGTACTCATTATATTTCTACCATTATTACCCTGGAACATCTAGAGAAAAGTACACTGGAGACAGTGTTGCTGGAATTTTTACTGTTAAGGCATGAGAATGAGATAACTAAAAGGTAAAACTGGCCAATGCAAATGTGGATACTATATTGGAATGCATAAAATCATTAGAATGGCTATGCTAATGCTACTATTACTACTACTACAGCTATTACTGCTGTTACTACTGCTACTACTACTACTACTACTAGTACTACTAGCCTACTACTACTAGATTTCAGTATTACTAAGTGAAATTAAAATTGCCCTCAGGAAACATTTAAAGTCATCGGTCTTTGACCTCATTGATGTATGCTCTTTGCAATCGCATGATGGCTGCATGGTACTGTCATCATAATTGGGCATTTTGCACTATGGTCATAAAGAAACAGAATGTACCAAAACAAAGATGGCTCAACCCCACTGTAATTACTGTATTTTGCAACACCTTCATAGAACATAGAACGGAACATAATGGGTAAAGAAGGTAAATCATTTAAAATCCAGCCCTGGGATTAAATATATGCCAAAAAGTTACCTTTTTTCTGTGTGTCTAACTGGTGATGGGCAAAATGAATGATATCATAAATAATATAATATATAGTAGGGGTGTAAACCGTGAACCGGTTTTTTATGAAGGTGAGATTGTAAGCTCACTTTAAAATAAATGCAGTCTTCACCAGACGTATTATTGCGGTTCTAAACTAGCAGTTGACTAGCTTTAGTAGTTTGAGCAAGCAATCAAGGGGTTTAAAATGCAAATACCATAGGGAATTGAATGCTACAGTATTAGAGTTATCAAATAATTTCTGTAGCTGTTGGTTGATTTATGGCTTATTGTAATGTTGTGTTGTTTCTTAAGGTTTATTCGTTGACACGCGAATTCAAACTACCTGCAAACTGAACATAGCTTTCCACAATGCTGTATCTACATAAAAATAAACAAAGCATTACATCATTGCACAAATGTTGCACAAAATATTACAATATGCTGTTAACATTCAATTCACAAGCTAAAGTCGTACAAGCAAGCAATCTCCGGCCATTTCAGAGGGTTAAGAATGCAAACACCGCATGGAATTGAATGCTACACTACTATAGTTGTCAAATAATTTCTGTGTGTTTTAAATCTGTAGCTGTTAGTTCACTTATGGCTTATTCTATGGTGTTTCTTCATCCGTGTTTATTCATTGACACGCAAATTGACACTACCGGCAAACCAAACTTCACTTTCCACTATGCATGAAAATAAATAAATCAAAACATTATCATTAGGCTATTTGTCCCTCGGATATTGAAAGCAAAAATTCCCTGCTTTCAGTGAAAAATGGACACGTTAATCTGACCGTTACATAAGAATATCTGAAATTGTACAGCGACCTGCATTGGCATGAAAGTAAAATCGTTAGACCAGCCGGCTATGGTAAAACAGACATGGTGATATAACATATCAGGCAAATATTGCGTGACCACGGACAAAGTTGTTAACAGCAGCATATTCACAGATTTCATGCCAGTCGAGTCTATCAGGCAAATCCATTGAACGAGCTGCCTCCAACCAACTCCCTTCCTCTCACAGAATAACCTGCTGGACCCCCACCAGTCCGGCTTCAGACCTGACCACTCGACGGAGACCGCACTCCTCTCCGTCAATGACTCCCTTCAGGCTGCACGACTCCTCTGTTCTGATCCTTCTTGACCTCTCTGCGGCGTTCGACACGGTCAACCACTCCATCCTCTTAGCCTCCCTGGCATCCACAGGGATCTGTGGCACAACCTTAGCACATCCCTCGCCCCCTTGTTACAGGCGTCCCTCAGGGCTCAGTCCTCGGACCCCTCTTCTCCATTTACACGAGATCCCTTGGCCCCGTTATCTCTGCTCATGGCATCTCATATCATTGTTATGCTGATGACATCCAACTCTTTCTCTCCTTCCCCCCATCAGACACACAGGTCTCTACCCGTATCTCCGCCTGCATGAGAGACATCCAGAGCTGGATGGGCAACCACCATCTAAAGCTCATCCCAGGTAAGACGGAGGTAATCTTCATCCCTGCTCTAACCTCTCCCTTCTCTGATTTTTCCATCTCACTAGGGGATACAACAGTGACCTCATCCCCTAGTGCAAGAAACCTTGGAGTGGTGATGGACAACAGGCTGTCCTTCTCCAAGAACATCGCTACGGTGACCTGGGCGTGCAAGTTCTTCCTGTACAACATCCGGAGAATCCAACCCTTTCTCACCAACTACTTCACTCAGCTCCTTGTTCAAGCAATGGTCCTGTCCCGCCTGGACTATTGCAATTCTATGCTGGCTGGCCTTCCAGCATCTGCCATCAGACCCCTACAACTGATCCAGAATGCTGCAGCCCGTCTGGTATTCAATGTTCCCAGACATTCACGTCACCCCCCTGCTCAGCAACCTCCACTGGCTGCCTGTTATGGCTCACATCAAATTTAAAAATTTGGTGCTCGCATACCAGGCAGTTAAGGGATCGGCCCCTGTATATATTCAATCCCTTATCAAGACCTATACACCAACAAGACCCCTCCGTTCTGCCACTCCGTGCCGTCTGGCGCCTTCCCCTCGCCACACCTGCACTTCACGCTCACAACTGCTGTCTGTCCTGGTCCCACGGTGGTGGAATGACCTCCCGGTCGATGTCAGAACGGCAGAGTCTCTGACCTCCTTCAAGCGCAGACTGAAGACTCATCTGTTCAGGCTACACCTTTCCCCTCCCTAACTCACCACCATGATTAGCCTTAGACTGTAATGGCACTTATGTATAGATTGTATAGATATTGTTACTTGTATAGATATTGTTGTTTTTTAATGGCTGTTGTATTGTTGTATTCAGGGTATTCTAGCTGCCAACTGAGGTATGCTAGTTTGGAAGTTGATTGTACTCTTCAAGGGTTCTGATTATCTGTATGTTTACACTAGGACTCGGAACTGTACTGTGCTCTCAGGTCCTCTTAGCACTCATACTTGTGTTTGATTTGCACTTCATTGTACGTCGCTCTGGATAAGAGCGTCTGCTAAATGCCATGTAATGTAATGTAAATTAATATATGATTTATTTGAACATACAATAATTTCAGAAGTTATCCCTAATTCTTTGCAGGATTTGCCAATTGATAGTTGCTGCCCCTCTCCAGTAGCTGTTGCAATGAATCTGCCTGCAGAAATTTGCTGTCTCAGTCATCTTAGCAGTTAGGTATTGGTTCGAACTGTCCAGAATTCTTCTGGACACTGCCAATGTCTAATGTTCCTGGTGATTGGTGAATAGTTTAAATATTAATAATAGACATATCAGACTCCAATCATGTCAAGGTTTAGGTAGCAAATAACAATGCTGTATCCTTAGAATGACCAAGTACCATTAAAGGTACAATCGGTAAGATTTATTTTGTGTTAAAACATTTTAACAAAACCATTGTAAATTCCTTCCTATCATTGAAAAAGGCTCACTGACATGCTGACTCACCCTCTGCCTGCTTAAATTCGGGTTTCAAAGTGTACATTTGTAGGGCCGTCAAATGTATCAAAACATTGTACAGATATACCGCAGTTAAAGCTCATTGGTTGAAAAATGGTTCCAAGGGCATTCTGGGGGCTCATTCTGATTGTCCGTGTCACTGCCCAAATTGCACTCCAGACAAGCAATCACTGAAACACTGTATACTATTGCTTATTATCCAAGCAAATACTACATATCTAGTTATAAAAATACCAGTTTGTTATCCGTAGCAACAAGAAAATTAGCTATAGTATAGCTATAGTAGCGATTGCACAAGCGTTGTGCTTCAGGTGGATATTTGTACATTCTGGAAGCTAACTAGTAATCGCTAATTTGCTTGTTATTGCAAACTGGAATTGTTTTCTAACTAGATAAGTTATATACAAAGTTTCAGTGATTGCTTGTCGTAGTGCAACCTGGGCAGCTACACATTCCTTTAGTCTCTTTACGTGTTCAATCTTCCGTAAAACCTTATTTCTCTCAAACTGTAAGTTGCGGTTGCATCATATCTTAGTTATATAGCCAGCTAGGTATGCAGCCAAATAACTTTCTTGCTCACAATATAGTTGGTTAGCTAAAGTGAAAACTATTAGTAGTGCACCAAAGTCAAGATCTCAGTCACCTGTTCGGCAAACATTTTCTTACTAGAACACGACGAAAATATGGCAGGCTCTTGCATTTGTCACTGTCAGCTTTGCAAAACAGTGCATGAGAACACTAAACTGTGTAATACACACTGCTGCCACACAATTGGCTGATTAGATAATAGCATGAATAAGTAGGTGTACATACAGTGGTGTGAAAAAGTGTTTGCCCCCTTCCTGATTTCTTATTTTTTTGCATGTTTGCCACATTTAAATGTTTCAGATCATCAAACAAATTTAAATATTAGTCAAAGACAACACAAGTAAACACAAAATGCAATTTTTAAGGTTTTTATTATTAAGGGAGAAAAAAAATCCAAACCTACATGGCCCTGTGTGAAAAAGTGATTGCCCCCTAAACCTAATAACTGGTTGGGCCACCCTTAGAAGCAATAACTGCAATCAAGCATTTGCGATAACTTGCAATGAGTCTCTTACCATGCTGTGGAGGAATTTTGGCCCACTCATCTTTGCAGAATTGTTGTAATTCAGCCACATTGGAGGGTTTTCGAGCATGAACCGCCTCTTTAAGGTCATGCCACAGCATCTCAATAGGATTCAGGTCAGGACTTTGACTAGGCCACTCCAAAGTCTTCATTTTGTTTTTCTTCAGCCATTCAGAGGTGGACTTGCTGGTGTGTTTTGGATCATTGTCCTGCTGCAGAACCCAAGTTCGTTTCAGCTTGAGGTCACGAACAGATGGCCGGACATTCTCCTTCAGGATTTTTTGGTAGACAGCAGAATTCATGGTTCCATTCATCACAGCAAGTCTTCCAGGTCCTGAAGCAGCAAAACAGCCCCAGACCATCACACTACCACCACCATATTTTACTGTTGGTATGATGTTCTTTTTCTGAAATGCGGTGTTACTTTTATGCCAGATGTAATGGGACACACACCTTCCAAAAAGTTCAACTTTTGTCTCGTCAGACCACAGAGTATTTTCCCAAAAGTCTTGGGGATCATCAAGATGTTTTCTGGCAAAATTGAGACGAGCCTTAATGTTCTTTTTGCTCAGCAGTGGATTTCGTCTTGGTACTCTGCCATGCAGGCCATTTTTGCCCAGTCTCTTTCTTATGGTGGAGTCATGAACACTGACCTTAACTGAGGCAAGTGAGGCCTGCAGTTCTTTGGATGTTGTTGTGGGGTCTTTTGTGACCTCTTGGATGAGTCATCGCTGCGCTTTTGGGGTAATTTTGGTTGGCCGGTCACTCCTGGGAAGGTTCAGCACTGTTCCATGTTTTCGCCATTTCTGGATAATGGCTCTCACTGTGGTTCGCTGGAGTCCCAAAGCTTTAGAAATGGCTTTATAATCTTTTCCAGACTGATAGATCTCAATTACTTTCTTTCTCATTTGTTCCTGAATTTCTTTAGATCTTGGCATGATATCTAGCTTTTGAGGATCATTTGATCTACTTCACTTTGTCAGGCAGGTCCTATTTAAGTGATTTCTTGATTGAGAACAGGTGTGGCAGTAATCAGGCCTGGGTGTGGCTAGAGAAATTGAACTCAGGTTTGATAAACCACAGTTAAGTTATGTTTTAACAGGGGGGGCAATCACTTTTTCACACAGGGCCATGTAGGTTTGGATTTTTTTTCTCCCTTAATAATAAAAACCTTCATTTAAAAACAGAATTTTGTGTTTACTTGTGTTGTCTTTGACTAATATTTAAATTTGTTTGATGATCTGAAACATTTAAGTGTGGCAAACATGCAAAAAAATAAGAAATCAGGAAGGGGGCAAACACTTTAGCACACCACTGTAGGTGTTCCTGTGAGTGCACAGTCCCTTCAAAAAGTAACATTATTGGAACAGCAAGGTCTAATTCCTATGTTTTTGCTATACACTCAATACAAGAGTTTGAGGTCAGAAGATGTTCATGAGATGACCAATCTGAATTTCAGCTTTTATTTCCTGGTAATTGTTATCTAGGTTTGTTAAACAACTTAGAACATACCACCTTTTGTATCAGACCATCCAATTTTTAGGTGAGCAAAAGTACATTACATTACATTATTGGCATTTGGCAGACGCTCTTATCCAGAGCGACGTACAACAAAGTGCATACCCATAACCAGGGATAAGTGCGCTGAAAGACCCTAGAGGGAAGTACAATTTCAACTGCTACCTGTACAACAAAGATAAGGACGAGGGCCAATTATTATTATTATTTTATTTTTATTTTTTTGGAACAAAGAAACAAACAAACAGAGCAAAAGTGACCAAAGTTAATTATCCAAACACTGCTTACCTAGCCAACTAAAAATACCGATACACAAAGCAAGTCATAGAGACAACAATTAAGGTTCACAGGGAGGTAGGGAGGGATGGGGAGAGGTGCTGCTTGAAGAGGTGTGTCTTCAGCTTGCGCTTGAAGGTGGGGAGAGATTCTACAGAACAGAGAGTAGTCGTGAGCGTGAGGTGGAGGTTCGGAGAGGGGGAGGTGCCAAGCGGCCTGTGGAGGCTGAACAAAGAGGTCTGGCAGGGGTGTAGGGTCTGATGATTTTTTGTAGATAAGCTGGGGAAGACCCTTTAACTGCTTGGAAGGCTAGCACCTATGTTTTGAATTTGATGCGAGCCATGACAGGCAGCCAGTGGAGGGAAGTAAGCAGGGGTTGACGTGTGAGTATTTGGGAAGGTTAAAGACCAGACGAGCTGCTGCATTCTGGATGAGTTGGAGGGGTCTGATGGCGGACGCTGGGAGGCCAGCCAAGAGGGAATTGCAGTAGTCCAGGCGGGACAGAACCATCGCTTGGACCAGGAGCTGGGTCGAGTAGGGGGTGAGAAAGGGGCGGATTCTCCGTATGTTGTATAGGAAGAACCTGCAAGACCGGGTCACCGCTGCAATGTTCTCGGAAAGGGACAGTCTGCTGTCCATCACCACGCCGAGGTTCCGTGCACTGGGTGACGGCGTGAGTGTGGTATCCCCGAGGGAAATGGAGAGATCCAGATGGGGAGAGGTATTAGCAGGGATGAATATCATTTCAGTCTTGCCTGGGTTGAGCTTTAGATGGTGGTTGTCCATCCAGCTCTGGATGAGCCCTGGGGAACTCCTGTGGCGAGGGGCAGAGGTGTCGATACCGAACCAGCCCAGGCAACCTGGAAGGAGCGACCAGAGAGGTAGGACTCAATCCAGTCCAGGGCTGTGCCACAGATGCCCGTTGCTGACAGGGCAGACAGGATGCAGTGATCCACAGTGGATGCAGTGATCCACAGTGGTGAAGGCAGCAGAGAGATCTAGAAGAATGAGGACAGAGGAGAGGGAGGCTGCTCGTGCGGCATGGAGTGACTCACTGACGGAGAGGAGCGCAGTCTCTGTCGAGTGGCTCGATCTGAAGCCAGACTGATGGGGGTCTAGCAGGTTGTTGTTAGAAAAGAAAGAAGAAAGTTGAGTAGAAGCGGCTCGTTCTATGGTTTTAGAAAGAAAAGGAAGAAGAGATAGTAGCGGCGGTAGTTCTGGATGATGGAGGGATCCAGAGCAGGGTTTTTTAGCAGCGGAGTGATGTGGGCCCTCTTGAAGGATGCCGGAAAACAGCCGGAAGACAGGGAGTAGTTGACAAGGGAGGTGACAAATGGGAGAATGTCAGGTGTGATAGTCCGGAGAAGAGAAGAGGGGATAGGGTCAAGGGCACAGGTTGTAGGGCGGTGGCAGAGCAGGAGTTGAGAAACATCAGAGTCTGTAAGGGGGGAGAAAGTGGAAAAGGAAGGGATGGGCCTAGAGGGCGGGATGGGCACAGTGAGGGGGGCGGTGGTTGTAAAGGATCTGCGGATGACTGTGACCTTCTCATCGAAGAAATCAGCAAAGTCATCAGCAGCGAAGGAGGACTGAGGAGGAGGAGGCGGTGCGTTGAGGAGAGAGGAGAAAATAGAGAAAAGTTTCCGGGGGTTAGAAGCGGAGTTCTGAATTTGTGTTTGATAGTATTTTGCTTTGACGGCAGTGACAGCGGAAGAGAATGCCGCCAGGAGAGACTGGTAAGTTGTGAGGTCTGAAGCGTCCCTTGATTTCCCCCACTTCCTCTCCGCTGCGCGGAGGCTGGCCCTAGAGGTACGGAGGGTGTCAGATATCCAAGGACTGGGAGGGGATGTGCGAGGTGGCTTTGAGACGGGGACAGAGAGAGTCAAAGGCGGAGGAGAGAGATGAAAGGAGGGTGGCAGATGCAGAGTTAGTGGGGAGTTTGAAGAAGGATACAAGAGGGGGGAGTGAGGCGGTGACGGTGCTGGCAGAGGAAGAGGGTGAGAGGGAGTGGAGGTTACGGCGGGCTGAGGAAGTGTGGGTAGGAGGAGGGGGAGGAGGATGGGGAGGAAGAGGGAGGGAGAATGAGATGAAGTGGTGATCAGATGTATGCAGAGGGGTAACTGAGAAATCGGAGCATGAGCAGTTCCTCACGAAGACAAGGTCTAGGACATTGCCCGCCTTGTGTGTTGGAGGAGAGTGTTGCAGGGAGAGGCCGAAGGAGTGGATTAGCGGTAGGAAGGCAGCAGCCTGGGAGGCTTCTAGGTGGATGTTGAAGTCTCCAAGGAGAATCAGTGGGGTGCCATCCTCAGGGAAGGAGCTGAGAAGGGTGTCTAGCTCATTAGGAAGTTTCCCAGGGGCCCTGGAGGACGGTAGATAACTGCAATGAAAAGGTTAGTAGGGTAGGATACTGCAACAGAATGGAATTCAAAAGTGGATATGGACAGGTCAGAGAGGGGGAGAACAGAGAATTTCCACGAGGGGGAAATTAAAAGACCAGTACCACCGCCACGGCCGGAAGGCCGGGGAGTGTGGGAGAAGGAGAAGGAGGATGAGAGGGCAGCGGGAGTGGCGGTGTTGTCAGGTGTGATCCAGGTCTCTGTGAGGGCAAGGAATTGTAGGGACTGGAGGGAGGCATACGCAGGGATAAAGTCAGCCTTCCGAGTGGCAGACTGGCAGTTCCATAGTCCCCCTGTGACAGCAAAGTCCTCACAGGGGGTCAGCGGGGGGTAGCTGAGGTTGGAGCGGTTCCGACGCCGTGGAGGCCCACGTCGCAGGGGGGGGTCTTCGAGGGAGAGAGCAGACTGGGATGGGGTGAAACATAACTGGGACGGAGCGCCGCTAGCGTCGCGCTGACACGCCTATTTAAATCGCCTACAATTGCTCACAAGCAATATCAAATCAAAGCTAATCTACTGATAAATTCCACAGCTATTTAAGCTATTTAAGACAAATGTTCAATCACTCTACAGGTATGCAACCAGTAGAAGTGATTAACAGGTAACAGACAAACAAACTGGCTCAAGCCCTAACCCTTGCTGTTCAAATGAGCAATTTAAAAATCAACGTTACCGCGTCTAGAGGAAAGTCCACAGCGATACTCTACACCTGGTCAGAATGATGCACTTACTGTATGATGCACTGTATTGGAACATATGATTGACATGTGTTTCTTATTGCCCAGAAGTGTTCTGTTAGATTAAATATTAATAAATAGTTCTGAATGTCTTCTCTTGGTTTCAGCATTGGGTTTTGCCTGTGAAGACTGCATGTGTGCTATAAGAGATAACCCAACATGAAGACCAGAGAGCAAGCCATTTTGAAGCTTAGAAAAGAGCGGGGTATAACAACTTGGAATGTCCTGAAAAGGAAAGAAACCGCTGGTATATTGAGCAATGTGAAGCTGAAATTATTAAACCTTGTATTGTCATTCATCAGTGAGCTGGTCAGCACCAGGTGGCTTGGTGGCTCTGATGTTGTGGCGATAAAGTGGCTGTAAACTCATTTAATCCCCCCCCTCAGAAGCACACATCCTTAGCCTTCTCGGTACCCATAGTATGCCCGAATGCTTGAGAGAAAAACTCATGCATTGTCCCAAAACAGCAGCCTTCTTGAATCACAATCCAAGATCAACATGGGAAGGTACTGTAAACCCCAAATTGCGTGTGTAGTTTTTGTTGCCAAGTATCGACAGATAGATGCATCATTACATTTAAATAGCGCTTTTCTAGATGCTCAAAGTGTTTACAGTGATGAGCGGGAAACTTGCCTCACTACTAATATGTAGCACCCACCTGGGTGATGGAAGGCTGCCATTTTCCACCAGAATGCTCACCACACACCAGCTGAGGTGGAAAGGGAGAGAACAATGTTTTTGCCAATCGAATCGAGATGATTAGGTGGCAGATTGGAAGAGCCAGGGTTGGGAATTTAGCCAGGACACCAGGGAGTCATGGGAGCTTTAATGACCACAGTGAGTCAGAACCTTGGTTTAATATCTCATCTGGAAGATTATGTCACCTACAGCACTGTGTCCCCATCACTGTGCTGGGGCATTGGGGATATTTTGACCAAAGAGAAGATCGCCCCCTACTGGCCCACCAACACCACTTCCAGCGGCAACTTAGTTTTCCCTGGACATCTACCAAGTACTAACCAAGCCCACACCTGCTTAGCTTCAGCCATTTAGCAGGGTGCATGATGGTATGGCTGCTGGCATGACTTTGAGACTAATTTGGTTAAATATTTTCTTATATATTTTGTAGTACTTTTATCAATGTTTTAATTTGTAATATAATTGGCTTTAATTCACCTGCCTGGTTTAACAAATAAATTGTTAAAACTTGATCTGTGTGGTTTATCTTACTGAACACTCTCTGTTATATATATATATATATATATATATACCTGTGAATCTCAATATCGTGAATATCGTGGAAAAGTTAATTTGTTCCCGGAAGTTAATTCAAAAAGTGAAACTTTCATATATTCTAGATTCATTACACATGAAGTGAAATATTTCAAGCCTTTTTTTGTTTTAATCTTGATGATTACAGCTTACAGCTCATGAAAATCAAAAATCCAGTATCTCAAAATATTACATAAGACCAATCAAAAAAAGGATTTATAATACAGAAATGTCGACCTACTGAAACGTATGTGTCACGTTTCAGGTCTGTCTCGCCATGTTTTATGTTTATTTATGTTGTCTTAGTCACGTAGTGTCTTATCATGTATTATGTTGTCTAGGTTCGTCATGTTGTTTAGTTATGTTTCGTTACGATTTATTTTCTTGTCATGTTTAGTTATGTCTCGTTACGATTTATTTTCTTGTCATGTCTAGTTATGTTTTCGTACGATTATATTACCTGGTTATGTTGAGTGATTATCGTCTTAGTTTCGCTTTGTGTTATGTTTTGATGCATGTTTATTGTTACGTTACTGGTCGTTGTTATGCATACACTTTTACATGTTTTTCCGCAAACCTTGCGTTCCGCCTTTTCTCTCTCTCTCTCTCTCTTTCTGTCATTCACTCCCTAAGTGTTTCCATTTGTCTATTTACTAAAACTATTAACGCTAGATCAGGATTGGGTAGAGACTAGCAAACTAATCATGTGTTCATGTTACCTTACGTTTCTCGTGCATGTCATTTACTAATTTACTAATGCTAGGGCAGGATAGGTTTATTACTAACGATTACTAATCTCCTTGTTAAACTTGTCATCCATCGCACCTGTTTTCCATTTCCTTGCTACGCTCTAACTAATTGTCTGCACCTGTCTACACCCGCATTTATAGCCCAGTCGCGCTACTGTTCACTGCGAAATTGTCTGCCTCTAGTCTAACTACGCAACTCTTGAGCATTACTACTGGTTGTTTACACGTTACGATCCAAGCCTGTTATCGACCATCGTCCATTGATTTCTGTTTTGTTGACCGCTGTTTGTTTTTTGACTACGTCCTCGCCTACCGTTTTTTTTGTACTTTTGCCCCGCTGATTGTTTCATGGTTTCGACTCCCGCTTCGCCCACGACTACGCCTCTGCCTGCCGTCCGCCTGTTCATCTGCCCCGCTGACTGCTCTCCTGCTACCGGACCTCCCTGCACGTCTACCGACTACGAGATTGCCTCTTCCCTCGGCACCGTGCTTTTTGTTTGTTTTATATTTGTTTGGCTGGATCTTCGTGTATGGACTTTGCTTGTGTTGACTACGCTCCTGGGACTCGTCCCGAATAAAGCCCTAACGGGACTTTATTTAACTATTGTTTCTGAGTCGTGCATTTTGGGTCCAACCCCCACGCACCCCTCTCAGTATGTTCATTTATGCACTCAATACTCAATACTCATCAAGATTAAAACAAAAAAAGGCTTGAAATATTTCACTTTGTGTAATGAATATAGAATATATGAAAGTTTCACTTTTTGAATTAGATTATGGAAAAAATTTACTTTCACGATATTCACATTTTTTGAGACGCGCCTGTATACAAGTGCTTGGACACCCCCTTCAAGTTGGTTTAGGGAGGATGCGAATTTAAGCTTATTGTATCACAGAGTATTGCACACACAGACCTTTGTCATTAAATCAATCTCTGCCTAACAGTTCATTCATCTTGAGGATGGGGATAAGTCATTTTGGTCCTCTTGTGTCCCTGAGGTGTTAACATCCATACTGGGGCTGTACATGTCCAATTCTCACCCTGATTTGTAATAGATTGTGATTAGTTAAAACAAGTAAAACTATTGTCTATATTATTGTTCAAAACATTTTTACCTCCTCTACTATCAGTATAACGTGGATCTTTTGCCATGTTGTTCATATCCCAGCATAAAATGTGTGTGAATTCCTCATTATTCTAGCAGTGACAGTTGTATAGGTGGAGCTCGTCAGACCAGGGTCCAACAGTAAGGTTTTTTTCCATTTGCCCCACCAGGCAAGTTGTAAAGAAATCTGCTTGCCCAAATATTAGAGTAGAGCTCTACCACAGGAAACCAACATAAAACACAAAAACCTTGAGAAAAACTTTATTTTATGAAAGTGGCCTTCACAGCCTCAGCAAAAGCGTTCATTTCATGCCCCCTCTCGCATGCATTCCATGAATCTACTTACCCTCTCTGCGTCTTTCAGCCATTTGTCCACCACTCATGCAGCATTGAAATCCTGAAGTGGATGGCCTTCAATGCTTATGAAGAGAAGTTTGGAAAACATTCAAATAGACAGGTTGCTGTTTTCACTCTCTTCATTGCACTGAAGCCCCTCTCGCAAGCTGACATTGGACACACAAGGACCACTTCCACCACCATGAGAAGATTCTTAAATCTCTGCATGTATTCAGGATCGTTGGTGAAATCTTCCCATGCCCTGGCCT
This sequence comes from Conger conger, assembly GCF_963514075.1. NCBI lineage: Eukaryota > Metazoa > Chordata > Actinopteri > Anguilliformes > Congridae > Conger > Conger conger. Next base: position 24,269,513 of record NC_083767.1, on the reverse strand, counting down.
CAGCTTTGTTTCAGGCCACTCCTCTTCTCCGTGTTGCAGCCAGATTGATGGAGAACATCAGCAACAAACTTGCACTGTGTTTCTCTTCATTCATTCTGCATACAAACCACTAATCATTGTTTAATTCATACCTTATACTCTATGTGTGATAATAAATATTTAGATCATGAACTTTTTTCTCTTCTCTAATTATATGCCCAAACGAAATTCGATTGCATGGGCGTCAGCCTGCATTTCTTTCCTGAAAGAGATTTCATCCTTTGGCTATCTAAATTGCATTTCATCCTTTAGGTCAGCAGTTCCCAATCTTGTTTGTACTTCTGACTGGCGCATATAAATAAAATATTTTGGCAGAAAAATAATATTATTTGATGAGAAATATGTTGATGGGACATAGAGTGTTTTTACCGTAATAAGAAACCTCTTTTTCCCCTTTAACGTTACACACCCAACACCACATCTGTACAGAATCGTTTTGAAAATGTATATTGAATTTAGTATAGTTAGCCTGTCATTACAGACTAATGCTAAAAATGATGACTTGCCGGCGTCAGCTGTCAGTGAGATCCCTGGGCTTGTTTGTTTGACACAAGAAAGTTGTATCGAGTTGAGATTGTTGAGAGTGTCACACACAACGTGTTTCTTACTTCCAGTCTGCTTCGAAGTCTGGTCTTTGTGGCTGTCATGGCAGAGAACCCTGCCTCGCAAAGGTAAGTGGTTGGGAATGGTAGCAATTACTTTAAATCTAGTGTGCTGATCTCTGGATATTCTTCCTTCGCTTGAAACCAGAATGATGGCAGTGAAGCTGTTGAATTGGACAGTGTTTTTACTCCTCCGTCATTTGTAAGCTCAATTAACTGGTCCTCTCTGCCGACGTCCAGGACGCAGGTTCAGGAGATAATAATAATATATTAAATTTTACATTTGGCTGACGGTTTTATCCAAAGCAACTTACAGTTGACTAAGCAGGAGACAATCCTCCCTGGAGCAATGTGTGGATAAGGGTCTTGCTCAAGGACCCGACAGCTATGCCGATCTTATCTTGGCTACACCATGGATCAAACCACTAACCTTGCGGGCCCCAGTCATGTACCTTAGCCACTATGCTACAGACTGCCCCGATGATATAAAATGGGGTCAAGTCACTGAAAATGCCCTCTACTGTGGAGTCAAAGGTGTTTTCACTATCCACAGAAATATTTTCCAAGACAAGAGATTTATTCCAAGGCCTCCAAAGGCTTCTATTTAGACTCATTATTATGTTTTTATTGTAAAACATAAAATTCTTTAGGCATAAAGTCTGAAGAACACTTTTTTGCCAGTGTGTAACCGTCTCCTTGTGGCTACTGAAGAGGTTACAAACTTAACGAATGATACATCATTGGAAATGTAATTTCATTAGGTAAAATGCTCCTCAGTTGTCACTTCAATAGCATTCCCATAGTCAGCTGTGAGCTGAGCTGTACTTTTGGACAAGTATGCAACGGCGAAAGGGATCATTCCTCAGGAAAAATTCTACATAAACAAGGGACATTATTTTAGTTTTGTTCGCTGGACCCTTGCTGTGATAAGGATTTGTGTAGTCTGGATTTCCAAAATTCAGAGAAATCTGCAGACAACATAAAATGAACGTGATGGTGAAACTTTTGTTGTTAATCTGGTGAATGTTTTGTTCTGAACTTATCCAGAACACCAGTAGGTCCCTGATTAAACACTGTCATGTGTTCTTTGACCTACAGAAATGGAAAGAAAGAAAACGTCAAGAAAAATTAAGAAAAGAAAATGAAAATGATATAAAAAATAAAGATGTAATGGTAAGTAAATGTCATTTAGGCAGTTTAGAACATTGTTTGTCAAGTAAAAAATAAGTATGCATGTACAATGGGCTCCAGAATTATTGGCACCCGTCATACAAATGGAGAAAAAAGGCTCCATATAATGAACAACATGGATAATGATCTGTTCAAACAGACGGGAAAACGATATACTTTTATTTCAATACATTCACTCTCCTGTATCAATGTTTCATATTTAGTCATTTCTTCTTGTAAAAAAGTATCAATTTTGTATCATTCCATCACTTCCTGTTTCATTAGAGAATAGAATGAGGTAACAAGCATGCCAAAATCCCTTTGTCACTCATCGGCAAGGGAAAAGCCAAAGAACTGACAATTCAGATGACACGGATGGTAACTGATCATCACAAGTCGGGTAATGGGAACAAAAATGTACATAAACGGTTAAACGTACCACTTAGCACTGTCAGGGCAATATTATTATTATTTTTAAACATATGGAATGGTTGCGAACTTGCCAGGAAGAGTATGCAAGTGCATATTATTCTCACCTAATTCTCACCATGCACATCTCAGTCATGTTCAATCACTTGCCTAGGCTAAGGGGAACAATGGCAAAAGCATTAATTGAGAATATTCATCAACAACTTATAGCAGTGGTTCTCAAACTGTTGGGCGAGGTATTGCAAGCGGGGCGTGGGAAAATAAACTGGAACAAGAACCAACAGCATGTTGTATGGCTAGCAAGGCAGCACGATTTGTGGAGCAGAAAAAGGCAAGTACAATGTAAGATTGATGGAAGATGTAAGTTTTTTACAGGGAAAAGAAAAGCAGATGAGGTTTCAAAACAGACAACCCAGTCAGGAGCAGTGACTCATTCAAAACCTAAGTCTAGAAAATATGACAAAGCTTATCTAGCTCTTGGATTCACTGTTGTGGGAGAGGAGGAGAGACCCTTGTGTCTTGTGTGTCTAAAAACTCTGGCAGCGGACAGCATGGAACCTTGTAAATTAAAAAGACACATTGAGACATTGCAGGAATTGCTTATGTGTGCTATATCAATTCACAGTCACTGAGTGAGGATCTACTGTTTTGCAAATATATCAAATGAATGATTTAAATCATTTGACAGACAAGCGCGTGCCACACCTGGCAGACAAGGTAAACTCATTTACTCAGAAGCTGGAGATGTGGGGCAGGAGACTTCACCAAATAAATCTAGATTCATTTGAGAATCTGAGTGCATTTGCTAAAACCAATGAGTTCACAGAAATGATTCCATGTCTCATTGAGCACATCTCTGCCCTGACATAATACTTCATAATTTTCATAATAAAAATGTGTTTCACATTCATGTCCTTTTTGTGGGTAAATTACGCCTGTCATCTTTGCCAGGGGTGTTTGCACAAAGTATTAAACCGGGGGTGCCGAAAATTGTGGAACATGTTTTTGGGGAAATACATTTATTTGAAAAATGTAAGACTTTGGTTGATTTCATTGAATCATTAATAACGTGCACTACTTTATGCATGTTATAACGCTTATGTCAATAACTGTATTTTTTAGTTTACAGCACTTTTTGTGTGTATTTATCAAGGGTGTCAATAATGCTGGAGCCCACTGTAAGAATGCAATCAAAAATAAGTTCAGCTGATTCCTGACTTGTAATTTCTGAATTTACAACCAGGCATGGTGCTTGCTGTGAGCCATTCTCTCATCAGTTCGTTATTTTAAGTTGCTTATTTAAATACTTTTTTTCAGGCATTTAGGGGACTAATATGAAGGGGTTTGTTAGTATGGACTATAATGCACATATTGGTTGGTTATATTCTCCTTTGGTTTGGAAGTGTCAAGTGTATAAGGCATTTGTGGTATATTACATTACATTACAAGGCGTTTAGTATAGTTTAACTTCATATTCATAAAGTGCAACAAATATGAAATATGACTCATTTCAGCCCCCAAGTTTCACAGTTCATTACATATTCATTGCAAGCTAGCATGTATTTATTATTTAGCCATACTCCAAAGAGCAGTAATGTGCATAACTCTGTTCTAACCGCATAATTGCGACTTGAACACCACTTCTGTGTGCAAGAGAGAACAACAAAGACTCTCTGCTCTCAGGAAACTTTCAGGTGGATAAAACATTGATGACACTGTTCTATAGAGCTTTTATTGAGTCTGTCCTGACGTTCTCCATTATCTGCTGGTATGGAAACGTCACTATCAAAGACAAGAATGCACTTTCTAAAATTGTGAATGTGGCCAATAAGATAGTGGGAGTGAAGTTCAATAGTCTTACTGAGTATTTCAATAAGCAGGTGTTTAACAAAGCCATGAATATCTATCAAGATACAAGTCATCCTCTGTATACAGAATACATGTTGTTGCCATCTGGCTTACGATTTAACACTCCCATTGCTTTAAAACAGAGGTACAAAAATTCCTTTATCCCTCTTTCTATCCAAGCACTGAATGCACACAACAGAAGAAGATGGCCTTGTCCATTTAGTGACCCATACCCCAATCCACTACCTCTGTATCTTGATTTTAAATGACTCAGTTTTTAATGCACTGCCAATATTTATCACAACTGAACTATTTATTATGCTTCTTGTGCAGAATCTGTCTGTCTGTCTGTATTGTGTTATGCCTATTGTTGTGTGGTATGTGTGTGGTCCTGCTGCAAACAAATTGCCCATTTGGGACAAAGAATAAACTGAACTGAACTGAACTGAACTAATTAGGCTGTTCAAGAAATCTGAGCTGAAGAGGGAAATGGTTAATGTATCAGAACAAATATAATACCATTTATGTATCACTCCTCTGTTTCTGCAGGATAAAGTGGAGGAGTCCAGTATGAAACTGACATTGGCCAGATTCATAGTCTAGAACAGTGGTTCCCAAACCTCTCCTTGAGTAGCCTCAGCCGGTCCAGGTATTTTATGCGTTTCATCATATCAAGCACACCTTATGCAACTAGTCAAGGGCTTCATTAGTTGTATCAGACGTCCTTTAGGCGGCATACATCAAATACCTGGACTGGGGAAGGGGTATTCGAGGAGACGTTTGGGAACCACTGGTCTAGAAGTTCATGAATCCCATAATGGGTGGAAATAACATCTGCTGTCACAATGGCTCCAACCATTGTGGGGGTTAACGATGGCTCATGGTCCTTTTGCGCCACTTTGGGTTTCTCATTTGCCTGATTAACAGTGGGTTTCTTCTTCTCCGTTTTCTCTGGTTTACTTCGGAGCTCCAGTTTACGCTTTGCTATGATGGCGGCTTTGGATATGAAGCTGTTGCTCATGTCCCGCTCCTATAGGAAGATGCGAAAATACACTAATGTTCACTGATACTACTGCTGACAGAATGGTAGGACTTAATACTAAACTAAAATAACACCAAAATGTTATATGTATATACAACAGTCATCAGTGCAAGCTGTATACATCAGTGGAACTTCTAATGAATTTCCCTGGACAGAAGCTGACAGGTATTTAAACTTGTAACTTAGGTGTTTAACTGGTGTTCAGTTGGATGAGTTGCTGAGTACATGCACAAGGGTTCACTTTACTCAGGTTTAATTTCCTTGCCGTCTTGGTGACACTTGGATGCTCTCTGCTCCAATCTCCTCTTCCTCACTTGGGTCTTTACTGTCATCTTGATTCTCTATGGGCGAGGCCGAGCCTTCACTCTTCTGTGATGAGGGACCAGAATCCAGAGGCCTATTAACATCCTGCTTATTAAACTTAAGATTTACTCTGTCAACAGGTTTCATACTGGACTCCTCCACTTTATCCTGCAGAAACAGAGGAGTGATACATAAATGGTATTATATTTGTTCTGATACATTAACCATTTCCCTCTTCAGCTCAGATTTCTTGAACAGCCTAATTAGTTCAGTTCAGTTCAGTTCAGTTTATTCTTTGTCCCAAATGGGCAATTTGTTTGCAGCAGGACCACACACATACCACACAACAATAGGCATAACACAATACAGACAGACAGACAGATTCTGCACAAGAAGCATAATAAATAGTTCAGTTGTGATAAATATTGGCAGTGCATTAAAAACTGAGTCATTTAAAATCAAGATACAGAGGTAGTGGATTGGGGTATGGGTCACTAAATGGACAAGGCCATCTTCTTCTGTTGTGTGCATTCAGTGCTTGGATAGAAAGAGGGATAAAGGAATTTTTGTACCTCTGTTTTAAAGCAATGGGAGTGTTAAATCGTAAGCCAGATGGCAACAACATGTATTCTGTATACAGAGGATGACTTGTATCTTGATAGATATTCATGGCTTTGTTAAACACCTGCTTATTGAAATACTCAGTAAGACTATTGAACTTCACTCCCACTATCTTATTGGCCACATTCACAATTTTAGAAAGTGCATTCTTGTCTTTGATAGTGACGTTTCCATACCAGCAGATAATGGAGAACGTCAGGACAGACTCAATAAAAGCTCTATAGAACAGTGTCATCAATGTTTTATCCACCTGAAAGTTTCCTGAGAGCAGAGAGTCTTTGTTGTTCTCTCTTGCACACAGAAGTGGTGTTCAAGTCGCAATTATGCGGTTAGAACAGAGTTATGCACATTACTGCTCTTTGGAGTATGGCTAAATAATAAATACATGCTAGCTTGCAATGAATATGTAATGAACTGTGAAACTTGGGGGCTGAAATGAGTCATATTTCATATTTGTTGCACTTTATGAATATGAAGTTAAACTATACTAAACGCCTTGTAATGTAATGTAATATACCACAAATGCCTTATACACTTGACACTTCCAAACCAAAGGAGAATATAACCAACCAATATGTGCATTATAGTCCATACTAACAAACCCCTTCATATTAGTCCCCTAAATGCCTGAAAAAAAGTATTTAAATAAGCAACTTAAAATAACGAACTGATGAGAGAATGGCTCACAGCAAGCACCATGCCTGGTTGTAAATTCAGAAATTACAAGTCAGGAATCAGCTGAACTTATTTTTGATTGCATTCTTACAGTGGGCTCCAGCATTATTGACACCCTTGATAAATACACACAAAAAGTGCTGTAAACTAAAAAATACAGTTATTGACATAAGCGTTATAACATGCATAAAGTAGTGCACGTTATTAATGATTCAATGAAATCAACCAAAGTCTTACATTTTTCAAATAAATGTATTTCCCCAAAAACATGTTCCACAATTTTCGGCACCCCCGGTTTAATACTTTGTGCAAACACCCCTGGCAAAGATGACAGGCGTAATTTACCCACAAAAAGGACATGAATGTGAAACACATTTTTATTATGAAAATTATGAAGTATTATGTCAGGGCAGAGATGTGCTCAATGAGACATGGAATCATTTCTGTGAACTCATTGGTTTTAGCAAATGCACTCAGATTCTCAAATGAATCTAGATTTATTTGGTGAAGTCTCCTGCCCCACATCTCCAGCTTCTGAGTAAATGAGTTTACCTTGTCTGCCAGGTGTGGCACGCGCTTGTCTGTCAAATGATTTAAATCATTCATTTGATATATTTGCAAAACAGTAGATCCTCACTCAGTGACTGTGAATTGATATAGCACACATAAGCAATTCCTGCAATGTCTCAATGTGTCTTTTTAATTTACAAGGTTCCATGCTGTCCGCTGCCAGAGTTTTTAGACACACAAGACACAAGGGTCTCTCCTCCTCTCCCACAACAGTGAATCCAAGAGCTAGATAAGCTTTGTCATATTTTCTAGACTTAGGTTTTGAATGAGTCACTGCTCCTGACTGGGTTGTCTGTTTTGAAACCTCATCTGCTTTTCTTTTCCCTGTAAAAAACTTACATCTTCCATCAATCTTACATTGTACTTGCCTTTTTCTGCTCCACAAATCGTGCTGCCTTGCTAGCCATACAACATGCTGTTGGTTCTTGTTCCAGTTTATTTTCCCACGCCCCGCTTGCAATACCTCGCCCAACAGTTTGAGAACCACTGCTATAAGTTGTTGATGAATATTCTCAATTGATGCTTTTGCCATTGTTCCCCTTAGCCTAGGCAAGTGATTGAACATGACTGAGATGTGCATGGTGAGAATTAGGTGAGAATAATATGCACTTGCATACTCTTCCTGGCAAGTTCGCAACCATTCCATATGTTTAAAAATAATAATAATATTGCCCTGACAGTGCTAAGTGGTACGTTTAACCGTTTATGTACATTTTTGTTCCCATTACCCGACTTGTGATGATCAGTTACCATCCGTGTCATCTGAATTGTCAGTTCTTTGGCTTTTCCCTTGCCGATGAGTGACAAAGGGATTTTGGCATGCTTGTTACCTCATTCTATTCTCTAATGAAACAGGAAGTGATGGAATGATACAAAATTGATACTTTTTTACAAGAAGAAATGACTAAATATGAAACATTGATACAGGAGAGTGAATGTATTGAAATAAAAGTATATCGTTTTCCCGTCTGTTTGAACAGATCATTATCCATGTTGTTCATTATATGGAGCCTTTTTTCTCCATTTGTATGACGGGTGCCAATAATTCTGGAGCCCATTGTACATGCATACTTATTTTTTACTTGACAAACAATGTTCTAAACTGCCTAAATGACATTTACTTACCATTACATCTTTATTTTTTATATCATTTTCATTTTCTTTTCTTAATTTTTCTTGACGTTTTCTTTCTTTCCATTTCTGTAGGTCAAAGAACACATGACAGTGTTTAATCAGGGACCTACTGGTGTTCTGGATAAGTTCAGAACAAAACATTCACCAGATTAACAACAAAAGTTTCACCATCACGTTCATTTTATGTTGTCTGCAGATTTCTCTGAATTTTGGAAATCCAGACTACACAAATCCTTATCACAGCAAGGGTCCAGCGAACAAAACTAAAATAATGTCCCTTGTTTATGTAGAATTTTTCCTGAGGAATGATCCCTTTCGCCGTTGCATACTTGTCCAAAAGTACAGCTCAGCTCACAGCTGACTATGGGAATGCTATTGAAGTGACAACTGAGGAGCATTTTACCTAATGAAATTACATTTCCAATGATGTATCATTCGTTAAGTTTGTAACCTCTTCAGTAGCCACAAGGAGACGGTTACACACTGGCAAAAAAGTGTTCTTCAGACTTTATGCCTAAAGAATTTTATGTTTTACAATAAAAACATAATAATGAGTCTAAATAGAAGCCTTTGGAGGCCTTGGAATAAATCTCTTGTCTTGGAAAATATTTCTGTGGATAGTGAAAACACCTTTGACTCCACAGTAGAGGGCATTTTCAGTGACTTGACCCCATTTTATATCATCGGGGCAGTCTGTAGCATAGTGGCTAAGGTACATGACTGGGGCCCGCAAGGTTAGTGGTTTGATCCATGGTGTAGCCAAGATAAGATCGGCATAGCTGTCGGGTCCTTGAGCAAGACCCTTATCCACACATTGCTCCAGGGAGGATTGTCTCCTGCTTAGTCAACTGTAAGTTGCTTTGGATAAAACCGTCAGCCAAATGTAAAATTTAATATATTATTATTATCTCCTGAACCTGCGTCCTGGACGTCGGCAGAGAGGACCAGTTAATTGAGCTTACAAATGACGGAGGAGTAAAAACACTGTCCAATTCAACAGCTTCACTGCCATCATTCTGGTTTAAAGCGAAGGAAGAATATCCAGAGATCAGCACACTAGATTTAAAGTAATTGCTACCATTCCCAACCACTTACCTTTGCGAGGCAGGGTTCTCTGCCATGACAGCCACAAAGACCAGACTTCGAAGCAGACTGGAAGTAAGAAACACGTTGTGTGTGACACTCTCAACAATCTCAACTCGATACAACTTTCTTGTGTCAAACAAACAAGCCCAGGGATCTCACTGACAGCTGACGCCGGCAAGTCATCATTTTTAGCATTAGTCTGTAATGACAGGCTAACTATACTAAATTCAATATACATTTTCAAAACGATTCTGTACAGATGTGGTGTTGGGTGTGTAACGTTAAAGGGGAAAAAGAGGTTTCTTATTACGGTAAAAACACTCTATGTCCCATCAACATATTTCTCATCAAATAATATTATTTTTCTGCCAAAATATTTTATTTATATGCGCCAGTCAGAAGTACAAACAAGATTGGGAACTGCTGACCTAAAGGATGAAATGCAATTTAGATAGCCAAAGGATGAAATCTCTTTCAGGAAAGAAATGCAGGCTGACGCCCATGCAATCGAATTTCGTTTGGGCATATAATTAGAGAAGAGAAAAAAGTTCATGATCTAAATATTTATTATCACACATAGAGTATAAGGTATGAATTAAACAATGATTAGTGGTTTGTATGCAGAATGAATGAAGAGAAACACAGTGCAAGTTTGTTGCTGATGTTCTCCATCAATCTGGCTGCAACACGGAGAAGAGGAGTGGCCTGAAACAAAGCTGAGGCCAGGGCATGGGAAGATTTCACCAACGATCCTGAATACATGCAGAGATTTAAGAATCTTCTCATGGTGGTGGAAGTGGTCCTTGTGTGTCCAATGTCAGCTTGCGAGAGGGGCTTCAGTGCAATGAAGAGAGTGAAAACAGCAACCTGTCTATTTGAATGTTTTCCAAACTTCTCTTCATAAGCATTGAAGGCCATCCACTTCAGGATTTCAATGCTGCATGAGTGGTGGACAAATGGCTGAAAGACGCAGAGAGGGTAAGTAGATTCATGGAATGCATGCGAGAGGGGGCATGAAATGAACGCTTTTGCTGAGGCTGTGAAGGCCACTTTCATAAAATAAAGTTTTTCTCAAGGTTTTTGTGTTTTATGTTGGTTTCCTGTGGTAGAGCTCTACTCTAATATTTGGGCAAGCAGATTTCTTTACAACTTGCCTGGTGGGGCAAATGGAAAAAAACCTTACTGTTGGACCCTGGTCTGACGAGCTCCACCTATACAACTGTCACTGCTAGAATAATGAGGAATTCACACACATTTTATGCTGGGATATGAACAACATGGCAAAAGATCCACGTTATACTGATAGTAGAGGAGGTAAAAATGTTTTGAACAATAATATAGACAATAGTTTTACTTGTTTTAACTAATCACAATCTATTACAAATCAGGGTGAGAATTGGACATGTACAGCCCCAGTATGGATGTTAACACCTCAGGGACACAAGAGGACCAAAATGACTTATCCCCATCCTCAAGATGAATGAACTGTTAGGCAGAGATTGATTTAATGACAAAGGTCTGTGTGTGCAATACTCTGTGATACAATAAGCTTAAATTCGCATCCTCCCTAAACCAACTTGAAGGGGGTGTCCAAGCACTTGTATACAGGCGCGTCTCAAAAAATGTGAATATCGTGAAAGTAAATTTTTTCCATAATCTAATTCAAAAAGTGAAACTTTCATATATTCTATATTCATTACACAAAGTGAAATATTTCAAGCCTTTTTTTGTTTTAATCTTGATGAGTATTGAGTATTGAGTGCATAAATGAACATACTGAGAGGGGTGCGTGGGGGTTGGACCCAAAATGCACGACTCAGAAACAATAGTTAAATAAAGTCCCGTTAGGGCTTTATTCGGGACGAGTCCCAGGAGCGTAGTCAACACAAGCAAAGTCCATACACGAAGATCCAGCCAAACAAATATAAAACAAACAAAAAGCACGGTGCCGAGGGAAGAGGCAATCTCGTAGTCGGTAGACGTGCAGGGAGGTCCGGTAGCAGGAGAGCAGTCAGCGGGGCAGATGAACAGGCGGACGGCAGGCAGAGGCGTAGTCGTGGGCGAAGCGGGAGTCGAAACCATGAAACAATCAGCGGGGCAAAAGTACAAAAAAAACGGTAGGCGAGGACGTAGTCAAAAAACAAACAGCGGTCAACAAAACAGAAATCAATGGACGATGGTCGATAACAGGCTTGGATCGTAACGTGTAAACAACCAGTAGTAATGCTCAAGAGTTGCGTAGTTAGACTAGAGGCAGACAATTTCGCAGTGAACAGTAGCGCGACTGGGCTATAAATGCGGGTGTAGACAGGTGCAGACAATTAGTTAGAGCGTAGCAAGGAAATGGAAAACAGGTGCGATGGATGACAAGTTTAACAAGGAGATTAGTAATCGTTAGTAATAAACCTATCCTGCCCTAGCATTAGTAAATTAGTAAATGACATGCACGAGAAACGTAAGGTAACATGAACACATGATTAGTTTGCTAGTCTCTACCCAATCCTGATCTAGCGTTAATAGTTTTAGTAAATAGACAAATGGAAACACTTAGGGAGTGAATGACAGAAAGAGAGAGAGAGAGAGAGAAAAGGCGGAACGCAAGGTTTGCGGAAAAACATGTAAAAGTGTATGCATAACAACGACCAGTAACGTAACAATAAACATGCATCAAAACATAACACAAAGCGAAACTAAGACGATAATCACTCAACATAACCAGGTAATATAATCGTACGAAAACATAACTAGACATGACAAGAAAATAAATCGTAACGAGACATAACTAAACATGACAAGAAAATAAATCGTAACGAAACATAACTAAACAGCATGACGAACCTAGACAACATAATACATGATAAGACACTACGTGACTAAGACAACATAAATAAACATAAAACATGGCGAGACAGACCTGAAACGTGACACATACGTTTCAGTAGGTCGACATTTCTGTATTATAAATCCTTTTTTTGATTGGTCTTATGTAATATTTTGAGATACTGGATTTTTGATTTTCATGAGCTGTAAGCTGTAATCATCAAGATTAAAACAAAAAAAGGCTTGAAATATTTCACTTCATGTGTAATGAATCTAGAATATATGAAAGTTTCACTTTTTGAATTAACTTCCGGGAACAAATTAACTTTTCCACGATATTCACGATATTGAGATTCACAGGTATATATATATATATATATATAACAGAGAGTGTTCAGTAAGATAAACCACACAGATCAAGTTTTAACAATTTATTTGTTAAACCAGGCAGGTGAATTAAAGCCAATTATATTACAAATTAAAACATTGATAAAAGTACTACAAAATATATAAGAAAATATTTAACCAAATTAGTCTCAAAGTCATGCCAGCAGCCATACCATCATGCACCCTGCTAAATGGCTGAAGCTAAGCAGGTGTGGGCTTGGTTAGTACTTGGTAGATGTCCAGGGAAAACTAAGTTGCCGCTGGAAGTGGTGTTGGTGGGCCAGTAGGGGGCGATCTTCTCTTTGGTCAAAATATCCCCAATGCCCCAGCACAGTGATGGGGACACAGTGCTGTAGGTGACATAATCTTCCAGATGAGATATTAAACCAAGGTTCTGACTCACTGTGGTCATTAAAGCTCCCATGACTCCCTGGTGTCCTGGCTAAATTCCCAACCCTGGCTCTTCCAATCTGCCACCTAATCATCTCGATTCGATTGGCAAAAACATTGTTCTCTCCCTTTCCACCTCAGCTGGTGTGTGGTGAGCATTCTGGTGGAAAATGGCAGCCTTCCATCACCCAGGTGGGTGCTACATATTAGTAGTGAGGCAAGTTTCCCGCTCATCACTGTAAACACTTTGAGCATCTAGAAAAGCGCTATTTAAATGTAATGATGCATCTATCTGTCGATACTTGGCAACAAAAACTACACACGCAATTTGGGGTTTACAGTACCTTCCCATGTTGATCTTGGATTGTGATTCAAGAAGGCTGCTGTTTTGGGACAATGCATGAGTTTTTCTCTCAAGCATTCGGGCATACTATGGGTACCGAGAAGGCTAAGGATGTGTGCTTCTGAGGGGGGGGATTAAATGAGTTTACAGCCACTTTATCGCCACAACATCAGAGCCACCAAGCCACCTGGTGCTGACCAGCTCACTGATGAATGACAATACAAGGTTTAATAATTTCAGCTTCACATTGCTCAATATACCAGCGGTTTCTTTCCTTTTCAGGACATTCCAAGTTGTTATACCCCGCTCTTTTCTAAGCTTCAAAATGGCTTGCTCTCTGGTCTTCATGTTGGGTTATCTCTTATAGCACACATGCAGTCTTCACAGGCAAAACCCAATGCTGAAACCAAGAGAAGACATTCAGAACTATTTATTAATATTTAATCTAACAGAACACTTCTGGGCAATAAGAAACACATGTCAATCATATGTTCCAATACAGTGCATCATACAGTAAGTGCATCATTCTGACCAGGTGTAGAGTATCGCTGTGGACTTTCCTCTAGACGCGGTAACGTTGATTTTTAAATTGCTCATTTGAACAGCAAGGGTTAGGGCTTGAGCCAGTTTGTTTGTCTGTTACCTGTTAATCACTTCTACTGGTTGCATACCTGTAGAGTGATTGAACATTTGTCTTAAATAGCTTAAATAGCTGTGGAATTTATCAGTAGATTAGCTTTGATTTGATATTGCTTGTGAGCAATTGTAGGCGATTTAAATAGGCGTGTCAGCGCGACGCTAGCGGCGCTCCGTCCCAGTTATGTTTCACCCCATCCCAGTCTGCTCTCTCCCTCGAAGACCCCCCCCTGCGACGTGGGCCTCCACGGCGTCGGAACCGCTCCAACCTCAGCTACCCCCCGCTGACCCCCTGTGAGGACTTTGCTGTCACAGGGGGACTATGGAACTGCCAGTCTGCCACTCGGAAGGCTGACTTTATCCCTGCGTATGCCTCCCTCCAGTCCCTACAATTCCTTGCCCTCACAGAGACCTGGATCACACCTGACAACACCGCCACTCCCGCTGCCCTCTCATCCTCCTTCTCCTTCTCCCACACTCCCCGGCCTTCCGGCCGTGGCGGTGGTACTGGTCTTTTAATTTCCCCCTCGTGGAAATTCTCTGTTCTCCCCCTCTCTGACCTGTCCATATCCACTTTTGAATTCCATTCTGTTGCAGTATCCTACCCTACTAACCTTTTCATTGCAGTTATCTACCGTCCTCCAGGGCCCCTGGGAAACTTCCTAATGAGCTAGACACCCTTCTCAGCTCCTTCCCTGAGGATGGCACCCCACTGATTCTCCTTGGAGACTTCAACATCCACCTAGAAGCCTCCCAGGCTGCTGCCTTCCTACCGCTAATCCACTCCTTCGGCCTCTCCCTGCAACACTCTCCTCCAACACACAAGGCGGGCAATGTCCTAGACCTTGTCTTCGTGAGGAACTGCTCATGCTCCGATTTCTCAGTTACCCCTCTGCATACATCTGATCACCACTTCATCTCATTCTCCCTCCCTCTTCCTCCCCATCCTCCTCCCCCTCCTCCTACCCACACTTCCTCAGCCCGCCGTAACCTCCACTCCCTCTCACCCTCTTCCTCTGCCAGCACCGTCACCGCCTCACTCCCCCCTCTTGTATCCTTCTTCAAACTCCCCACTAACTCTGCATCTGCCACCCTCCTTTCATCTCTCTCCTCCGCCTTTGACTCTCTCTGTCCCCGTCTCAAAGCCACCTCGCACATCCCCTCCCAGTCCTTGGATATCTGACACCCTCCGTACCTCTAGGGCCAGCCTCCGCGCAGCGGAGAGGAAGTGGGGGAAATCAAGGGACGCTTCAGACCTCACAACTTACCAGTCTCTCCTGGCGGCATTCTCTTCCGCTGTCACTGCCGTCAAAGCAAAATACTATCAAACACAAATTCAGAACTCCGCTTCTAACCCCCGGAAACTTTTCTCTATTTTCTCCTCTCTCCTCAACGCACCGCCTCCTCCTCCTCAGTCCTCCTTCGCTGCTGATGACTTTGCTGATTTCTTCGATGAGAAGGTCACAGTCATCCGCAGATCCTTTACAACCACCGCCCCCCTCACTGTGCCCATCCCGCCCTCTAGGCCCATCCCTTCCTTTTCCACTTTCTCCCCCCTTACAGACTCTGATGTTTCTCAACTCCTGCTCTGCCACCGCCCTACAACCTGTGCCCTTGACCCTATCCCCTCTTCTCTTCTCCGGACTATCACACCTGACATTCTCCCATTTGTCACCTCCCTTGTCAACTACTCCCTGTCTTCCGGCTGTTTTCCGGCATCCTTCAAGAGGGCCCACATCACTCCGCTGCTAAAAAACCCTGCTCTGGATCCCTCCATCATCCAGAACTACCGCCGCTACTATCTCTTCTTCCTTTTCTTTCTAAAACCATAGAACGAGCCGCTTCTACTCAACTTTCTTCTTTCTTTTCTAACAACAACCTGCTAGACCCCCATCAGTCTGGCTTCAGATCGAGCCACTCGACAGAGACTGCGCTCCTCTCCGTCAGTGGTTTGTGGGAAAAAATGCTGTAAAATAAGAATGCTTTCAAAAATAGAAATGTTAATAGTTTATTTTTATCAATGAACAAAATGCACGAACAGAAGAAGTGAATGAATAGAAGAAAAATCAAAATCAAATCAATATTTGATGTGACCACCCTTTGCCTTCAAAACAGCATCAATTCTTCTAGTTATACTTGCACACAGTTTTTGGATGGCACATTTTGACTCATCAGTCCAGAGAACCTGCTGCCATTTTTCTGCACCCCAGTTCCTGTGTTTTAACCCTTCTACACAGCTGTTTCTGTTTCATTTAATGATTGTGTTTCAACCTACATATTAAATTGATGATCATAAGCTCCTGTTTGGTATAATTGGTTAATCACACACCTGACTATATGCCTACAAAATCCTTGACTTTGTGCAAGTGTACCTAGAAGAATTGATGCTGGTTTGAAGGCAAAGTGTGGTCACACCAAATATTGATTTGATTTAGATTTTTCTTCTGTTCACTGACTTTGCATTTTGTTAATTGATCAAAATAAACTATTAACATTTATATTTTTGAAAGCATTCTAACTTTACAGCCTTTTTTCATACCTGCCTAAAACTTTTGTGCAGTACTGTACATATAAACAAACAGGCACTAAGAGGAGAACGAAAAGCATAAGTACCGTGGCTGAAAAGGCTTATGCAAAAGTAACCCAGCTACATAATCCGCCTAGGGAAACTCTGACATAGATCCCCAACCCCTAGGCCGTGTGCAGGGGTCTTTTGTACAGATGTTACCTCAGATCGGGGGGAATTGTGAATTAGAGCTGTATATCCACAGACAAAGACAACGACAATCATGAAAACAAATGCATTTAGAAAGTGCCCAGTGAAACACCTCGCTATACTAAAGAAAACGTCAGATGGCTGCCAAACTGGGAAAGCGCACTACGGGAAAAAATACACAATGACGCCAATAATATTTTCCAACTACAGATACAGGGAATATTGACTTCCCCTTACGCTTGATCAGAACTGTAGGTAGTCTGAACCAGTCTGAATTCCCAGAGGGTCTCAGTACTCCTGGGTCCACATTAGTTCAACCTAAAGCTTCTTCCTTCCTAAAGGTAGCTTTTACATGTGGCGGAAATAGACAAGGTGGACGAACAGCAAGCGTGCGGATAATCTCAAAACTCTTAACGCTTGGCCTAGACCATAGGAAGCTGCCAACGCGGTCTCGTCCTCCCACGGTCCTGTGTCTAGCATTTGTGCACCAAAATAAAATGTGAAAGTGAAGATGTGATAGACTGTCCTCACTACCCTAAGTTGACAGGGAATTGCTACGTGTTTAGCTCCCATAGACTCTGTCACAACAGGTAATTAATAATCGTCAGTCACTCCTCACTCCTCCCTCCTGCTAGTGCCAGCCAGTCAGCAGCTATGGGGAAGGAGGACCCGCCCAAGCCCAGAACCGCCGTGAAGACCAGCCTCCCCAAAATTTCAGCACAGCCGTGAGTAATACTAAAGCTGCTCTGACAAATCTGAGTTTGTTCAAAGTCCCAGACGATTGCTCAATGGTTGATGTAGTTTCTGAAGACTTCAGGCTCAAATAATACATTCTTTCAGCCTGTTCACTGTATACTGCTGAAAACTGCTCAACTGCACATACAATACCCTCCAAAACTATTCACACCCTTTGTAAAGTGCAAAAAGAATAATTGGAAAATGTTGTAGTTTTGTTTTGACATAAGCTACCAATGACAATGTCTCAGAGACAACCAGATTTTCTGCCAAAATCTCTTGGTACTTTGCTGAATTCATTATGCCATTGATCTTAATGGTGACCCCAGGTTAACTAACACCAAAAATATACAAAACATCAATGACCTACCTCCATATTTGACAGTAGGTTTGAGGTGCATCTACTTGTTTGTAATCGTCTTTTGCCGCCTTGTCCTCCGTCACTATTTTCCTCACTGTCCACACTTGCCTCCTCTTCCTGGCAAGTTTGCAACCAATCCATATTTTATTTTATTCATTTATTAATGTTTAATTGGATTAAAAAAATACAGAAAAAGTTTTAACTTTTTGTGTATTTTTTGTACCCATTACCAGACTTGTGATGGTCAATTACCATCTGTCAACCCATGTTGATGGATGTTTTTATACTCTATCGAAACAGGAAGTGATGACATGACACAATGCAGTTCCTTTAGACTGAGATTAACTAAAATAAGTAAAAGTTTAACCAATCCCTAATAATTGTTAGGGATGCCAATTGTATGTGGTTTTCAGAAAAAATATGAAGATAACTTAATAAAAATTAATTCGTTTTCCCTTTTGTTTGAACATAACTGAGACGGGTGCGTGGGGGTTGGACCCAAAATGCACGACTCAGAAACAATAATGGAATAAAGTCCCGTCAGGGCTTTATTTGGGACGAATCCCAGGAGCGTAGTCACAACAAGCAAAGTCCATACACGTAGATCCAGCCAAACAAACGATAAACAAACAAAAAGCACGGTGCCGAGGGAAGAGGCAAACTCGTAGTCGGTAAACGTGCAGGGAGGTCCGGTAGCAGGAGAGCTGTCAGCGGGGCAGATGTACAGGCGGACAGCAGGCAGAGTCGTAGCCGAGGGCGATGCGGAAGTCGAAACCATAAAACAATCAGCGAGGCAAAAGTACAAAGACGGTAGGCGAGGACGTGGTCAAAAAACAAAACGATGGTAAACAAACAGAAATCAATAAACAATAGTCGGTAAACAGGCTTGGATCTTAACGTGAATCAATCAGAAATAATGCTCAAGAGTTGCGTAGTAAGACTAGAGGCAGGCAATTTCGCAGTGAACAGTAGTGCGACTGGGATATAAATGCAGGTGTAGACAGGTGTAGACAATTAGTTAGAGCGTAGCAAGGAAATGGAAAACAGGTGCGATGGATGACAAGTTTAACAAGGTGATTAGTAATCGTTAGTAATAAACCTATCCTGCCCTAGCATTAGTAAATTAGTAAATGACATGCACGAGAAACGTAAGGTAACATGAACACATGATTAGTTTGTTAGTTTCTACCCAATCCTGATCTAGCGTTAGTAGTTTTAGTAAATAGACAAATGGAAACAATTAGGGAGTGAATGACAGAAAGAGAGAGAGAGAAAAGGCGGAACGCAAGGTTTGCGGAAAGACATGTAAAAGTGTATGTTTAAACAGTAGCCAGTCTACGTAACAATAAACATAAATCAAAACATAACACAAAACGAAACTAAGACGATAACCATTCAACATAACAAGGTAATATAATCGTAACGAAACATAACTAGACATGACGAGAAAATAAATCATAACAAGAAATAAACTAAACAACATGACGAACCTAGACTAACATAATACATGATAAGACAATACAAGACTAAGACAAAATGAATAAACATAAAACATGGCGAGACAGACCTGAAACGTGACAATAACATGCTAATTTCATTTCTCCATTTATGTTATTATTTGTAACATTTTAAAATGATTCACTGTATTGTTTATTAACATACATCTTTTTGTTGACCAATATTTCTTACCAAAAGCAAAAAAAAAGGTTTTACCAGCATTCCATTCCAATATGAACTGTGACTTTAAACCAACAGAGCGCTGTACCCAGTCTGGGTAGGAAATCTGGCGCCTACTATTTCGGAGACGATGATTCTCAACATATTCAGTGTGTGAGTAACCTCGGCACATGCAGCTCCACTGACAATACAGACCTAGAGAAATTTGGACACCCCTGGTCAAAAAGTCTTGCAATTAATATCTAAGTGAACAGAAGCGAACCTGACCTCAAAATGGTACAACGTCAAACATGACACATCTCTTCAAATTGTAAAGCAAGATTACTTGTTTGAGATCTCAAAAACGTTCAAGTCTGAGAACTGTGGTAGCCATTCCAAAACTTTCATCCGTCTTTCCTGCTGGAACTTTGAACTAGGGATGTGACAAACCATCAGTTTCTGTAAACGGTTACCATCCCATATTGAAAATGGTTATTTATGGGGGGAAAACATGGAGTAGCCTACTGACAAAAATTGTACAATTAAATGTCAAATTGTGAGTCAGATAACAGCCTGATTTACATTTACATTGACATTGTGCTCACAGATATCCTGGATAGTCTGGATAAATTGGATAAAATGATCATTCTTCCAGTTTTCCGCGGTCATGTTAAGGTCCAATATTTGCGTTATATACAGAACCATGATAACACCGTGTTGTGGTGTCAACACAAAGAATCTGGTCTATTTTAGGCAGGGAATCCGACAGAAATGGATAACGGTAAATATAACTGGTATAATGATTTTACTTTTATGCATATGGTTTCTATTTGGCAATATTTTTATGAAATGATAAACTTTGCCAATGCATTTGATTTTATCTGGCATAGGGCAATCTTTGCGGTGACAGGATTAATGTGGTCCTCTTTAAGCAGGGAATTTTTGTTTTCAATATCTGATGGATGTGATAGGCTACTGGTCTAAGGATCCTGGAAAATGTACGTATTTCTGGCCAACATTAGATTTATAGAACAGTAAAAAATGTTGGATAGTGATTGCACTATTTGGCTAAGTATGTTTGAAAAAATAAATTGTTGGATTTAATAAAATTATGAACAGTGGTTCCACATAATTATACCCTTTATTTTTCAATTTGCCGCCTTAGTAATATTGTGTGCAACATTTGTCCAATAATGTATTGCTTTATTTGTTTTTTTATATATACGGCATAGTGCAAAGCTACGAGTCCTCTGTGACCTAAAGAACATACAATATGCCATAACCTATAACTACAGAAATGATTTGATAACTGTAATACTGCAGCATTAAATTCCCTGTGGTGTTTGCATTCTTCACCCGCTGAAATAGCCAGACTGCTAGCTCGGACTACACAGCCAGAATCTTTCTTTAAATTTTCTGACCAATGTGTGCATTGTGTCACTGGTGGTGAAAGCGCATTTCTTTAATTAAACTGACCTTACCATTTCGGCTTCAGAAAAAAAAATAGGTTATTGGTTACAATTTTTGGTAAAAGTATACAACTCTGTTTAAGCGTTTAGCTCTTCACACCCCTACTTTGAACATTAGCGTCTCAAATTTCTTGATATTTGGTGGAATCCATTATTCCTTCCACTCGCCCAATATTTCCTGTGCCCCCAGCTGTCCAAACTCCAAAGCATAATGAATCCACCTCCATGCTTCACAGTTGGCAAGGTGTTCTTCTCTACAAAGGCTTCACCCTTTTTTTCCAAACGTACATTCTTTGGTGGTGGCCAAAACTTTCAATTTTGGTTATGTCAGTCCAAAACACATTTTAAAAAAATGTGCCGAAGTTTCAGGCTTCTCAATGTTTTCTTTGGCATATTTCAGATGCTTAATTTTGTGTTGAGGTCGTTCTTTCTGGCAACTCTGCCATGTAGGGGTTTGTTGTTTAAAGTACATTGTATTGTTGTCCTGTGAACGGTGATGTGTGGGTTTGTCTGAGCATTTCTCACCTGGTCTTGGGCCATTCTATCTGAAATCTTTCTTGGTCTTCTAGATCTTGCCTTGACTTCAACTGTTCCATTTATCTTCCATTTTCTAATAATGTTTCTGTAGAAGTAGAAATGGTAAGGTAGTTTGAAACATTTGAGATTTTTTGTAACTTTCTCCTTTTTAGTAGAAATGAACTATCTTCATAGTTGTTAACACCAGACAGAACAGTTGGTTACTTTAGAATGCATGGAGTTACTTCAGAATAAAAAGTTCAGCCCTGGAATTTTGTGCTTTTGTGCAGGGTTCTTTAAAAAAAATTTTTTTATAGACATTAAAAAAATAAATTAAGTAGCAAACTTGCTTTACAATTTGCCCATTTGTTTAACTATCAGTTCAGGTTTGCTTTCAATCACATTCAGATTCATTGTAACAGACATTTAAACCAGGGGTGCCTACATTTTCGAACCCCACTGTAGGGATTCCACACTAGAGCAGGTCAATAGACATATTTAATTGTGCCTTACCAAACAATTGAATACAATTACTAAATAAACGTTTTTGTGTAGCACTGAAATTATCTAGGTTAGTCGTACATAGTAGGGTAGGATAATATGTGTAACTGTCTCCATTGTTTCATATCGTATATTTGTGATAAAGCATATATGTATAGTAGTTTCTTTTGATATGTGTAATTCTTTTGAGGGTTGTAGTTACAGATTGACCAGTCAATTTAATGTGTCATTAAACTGGAAGTATCTAATGCAGATGCAGATATCACAATCAAGCTATTTATTATAAATATTGGAGGGGGGGGGGGGGGGAAGGAGTATGTTTTAGCATGGTTAATACAGATTGGAAAGTTTGGGGAAAAAAGCGTTTCATATAAAGAATTGCTAGAAAAAAAGGAAAAAAAAGAAAAAAAAAGAAACCAATAATAGTTTGAAAGAATCGTTCTGAAAGCTGGAAAAAAAGTGACCGGTGGTGGGATATTAATTCATACTGCAGTTTCATAGTTCTAAAAGTAGAGTTGCCAATTAAAATTAGGTGACCAAAGTGATTCCATTAAATATATGATCCAAAGTTACAAATGTTTCAAATGAGTTCTGAGCAACCTGCCTGAAGTGCTTGTTGTGCTTCTGAGGCTTTAACTGTATATGTCTTCATACAGATTTGTATATTACGTTTTGTTGGTATAGCAAATATGACAGTGTCTTGGTAAGTATTGGTTGGTATAGCAAACATGACAGTCTCTTGGTGTAGGATTGTGTGGATAGGGAATATTATCTTGTATATAGGCTTGTATTTTGTAGTCGAATTTCCTATATATTTCATATATTTATATTTTGCAGATTAATATATAATATATTGAGAATTGTGTCTGCTGTTCTAACTCCTGACGTGGCCCAATCTCTTCTGTGGCTTCTCCACATATAGTGCTGGAGAAATATACAGTATTGTGCTACGTGCCAGACGATGTGCCTTTATCAACTACACCAAGGATGAGCATTGCCAGAAAGCCATCTCTGACATACATGTAAGTGTGGGTGTATGTGCGTTGCTGTGCATGTGTAATGTGCCATCCGCCATCAGACCCCTCCAACTTATCCAGAATGCAGCAGCTCGTCTGGTCTTTAACCTTCCCAAACACTCTCATGTCACCCCCCAGCTTATTTCCCTCCAATGGCTGCCTGTCATGGCTCGCATGAAATTGAAAACATTAGTGTTAGCATTGGTGTTAGCCTTCCAAGCAGTTAGGGGTCAGCCCCAGCTTACTTCCAAAAGATCATCAGACCCTACACGCCTACCAGACCTCTTCGTTCGGCCACCACAGGTAGCCTGGTGCCCCCCCTCAAACTTCCATCTCCCACTCTACTGTCTACTGTCTGTTCTCGCTCCCTGGTGGTGGAACAAACTCGCCGTGGAGGTCAGAACAGCAGAATCTCTTGCTATGTTCAAGCACAGACTGAAGACGCACCTCTTCAAGCTGCACCTCTCCCCGTCCCTCCCTACCTCCCTGTAAACCTTACCTGTGTTATTTACATGTGTATTAGGATGATATGTTTGCTAGTTTTGTTTGGCTAGGTAAGCAGTTTATTCATACATTTGCATGTTGCGGTATTACTATTTTAAATTAACCCAAAAAAACTAATTCACAAATAGGCTCTAGTCCTTATCTTTGTTGTACAGGTAGCAGTTGAAATTGTACTTCCCTCTAGGGTCTTTCAGCACTCTTATCCCTGGTTATGGGTATGCTCTTTTCACTGTGTTGTATGTCGCTCTGGATAAGAGCGTCTGCCAAATGCCATAAATGTAATGTAATGTAATGTGCCTGATTTGAAGCTCTTCTCTGTTTTACTTCATTTCCATCAGGTACAGCTCTGTGCAGAAGTCTTAGGCACCCTAGACTTTATTATATCTTATATTTATTTTTTTGTGTGTGTGAGTATATAAGAACACATTTGAGATTTCCAAATATTAATTTTCCAAAAGATTACATTTTACAGAGACATTTTTGTATTTAATTAAAAAAAGTAACATATTACTGTCAGCAATTGACTACTTTTTATATAAAAAAGGCTGTCTGAGATCAGAAGCAAGGAGCCAACCAAAGTCTGCAGAAGAATTGTGGCAAGTTCTCCAACATGTTTGGAATAACCTCCCTGCTGATTGTCTTATAGAACTGTAGGACAGCGTTGGCTATCTCAGAGAAGTGATGCAGTTTTGACGCTGAAGGGAGGTCACAAAAAATATTGATTTGATTCAGTTTTTAACTATTCTGCCAAATTACTAAAGTGTAATGTGAAATGTATAGTGCGTTTATTTAGGACCTTTCATTGAATTATTTTTGAAGGAATCTTATCTGTACAGAATGTTATACAGGTGCCTAAGACTTTTACACAGTACTGTATATGACTTAATAAAATGTTCAGATTGGCATTTTTCACGACCTGTTGCGCAAATGTCAGCCTTGGTGGACACTCGGTAAAAGAGATGGTGTGAGGGGGAACTACTGGCACAGAAGCGCTGTTGGCAAGTCCATTGATGCTTGTCCCAGCTGTTGCTGCTTGCTTTAATGGCAGAGGGAAAAAAAAAAATTCAGAAGACCAAAAAAACCAAACAGTTAAGGGCCACCGCATTTCATTATGCGCAATTAATCTGTCAGAATGGACAAATACCCAGAACCTGGCCGCTCTATGAGCCTGAATTACAAAGACCCTTAGCATGTCCAAAAATGCTAAACTAATAACACAACCTACGGATACCTTGCCCATTATTAGTCATGTTACACATTTTGCATGTGCTAAAAGATTTTGTACATGTTATCTTAGAAAATCGGACCCTTTGTCTGGATTTCTCCTGCAGGGAATGGTGGTGGAGGAGGGCAGTCTCATTGTGCGTTACCCCGACCGTCTGCACATGCACCTGGGAATATCCCGATCTGCCCACCCAGCCGCCGAGCCACCCAAGACTGCGTGAGTACCAACCGCTCGCAGAAACTCTGGATATGCTGTAAAGATAGAGGAGTCCCATTGGCCTGCAGCTCAGTCCACAGCTGCTGCATTTCTGTTAGCAGAAGCTCACCTATGCCAACCCCCCATACAGGGTTACACATGCACACACACATACACACGCGCCTGCACACACATGCAGCCAGTGATAACTTTATTAGGTACTCCTTTCTTCTGGGATGGACCTCCTTTTCCCCTCAGAACAGCCTGAATTCTTCATGGCATGGATTCTGGTCCAGGTTGTCATGAGAGCATCATGCAGATTTGTCGGCTGTGCATTTATGCTTCAAATTTCCTGTTCCACCACATCCCAAAGATCTGGTGAGCATGTTGGCCATTGGAGTACACTCATTGTCATGAAACCAACTTGAGATGATGTGCTTTGTTACGTGGCTATTGGAAGATAGGTAGACTGGCAGCCTAATATGTGCCAAGAAAACATTCTTCACACCCACCTGCCTGAAATGTTGGTACAAGGCACGATGGATCCATGAATTCCTGTTGTTTACATCAAATTAGAAACAAATTATCTTAAGAAATAAAAATTTGTCAAACCAGGTGACATTTTTCTTAAACTTCTCCAGCTGCTATAGCCTATCCACTTTAAGGTTTGACATGTTGTATGTTCAGAGATGCTCCACCACAGTTATAACTGTCTCCTTCCTGTCAGCAGTCTGGCCATTCCCCTCTGACCTCTCATTAAGAAGTATTTTATCCCACAGGACTGCCACTCACTGGATGTTTGTTGTTTTTCTCTGCATTCTCTGTAAACTCTACAGACTGTTGTGCATGAAAATCTCAGGAGATTTCATTTTCTGAGATACTCATACTACCCCGGCTGTCACCAACAACCATTCCACAGTCAGCGTAACTTGGATCATATTTCTTCCCCATTCTGATGTTTGACTGAATTACTGAAACTCTTGACCATGCCTGGATGATTTTATGCATTTGGTTGCTGCCACATGATTGTCTGAAGTGGTCACTGAAAGTCACTTTGTCCTCTGGATTGGCGCTATATAATAAAAAATATTAGATTAACAATTATTATTATGAATAATATTATTATTACAATTTCTGAATATCTTGTGTTGTCATTAAAGTTGATGTGCAGGCGTAATTGGGTACTTTCCTCATTACCGTAATCGTATTTCTATTTCATTTTTCACTCATTCGTCCTTTGTATCCACAGACAAAAGTCAACGGGTGAATGTTTCTTCTGGAGGAACAATGGGTGTGTTAAAAAGAATTGCATCTACAGGCATGTCCCAGCGCACAAGGGCATCGACAGGAGGAAGGGTCAAACTTCTGCCCCTTGTCTTACCCCATCACGTCCCACCACAGCAGCTTCTCAGTAAAAGCTCAGTATTTGCCTGCACCTCTCCCGCTATCTTCTGGCCCCTGTACCAAGGACCACAGAAATTAAAGGATGGGTCAGAAGGCTCTTGTACTCTCTTAAGAATCTGGACTGTCTGGTATTTTAAATACATTTGGCTCCCCAATTCCCTCTCCAATTTGGAATGGCCAGTCGTCTGCAACCACAGACACATTCATGTGCAAATCCCACTGCCAATTCGGGGGGGAAGACAACTGCAGTTCTCTGAAAAGCAGGTTTCGGCAGCTGCTTCTTTTCACGCCATAAACCATAGCCAAGCTTGCACAGAGAGGAGTTTTATGCAACTTTAGCTTATTTGTCCATGGGCACTTGAACAACCTGTGGGGTCGCTAGATAGCAATGAACGTAGACCCCTAACCGACGGAAGCCTCCCATACCCTGATGGATGCTATCAGCAATTGTGCGTCGCCCTATGGGGCTACATACGACCGGCAGTCTGCACTGGCATGGTCCAGATTTGATCCGAGGCCATGCAGCTCATCCATGCACTGCAGTGTGATGCCTAAACCAAATGAGCTGTTGTAAGCCGTTAAGTTCGCAAACAAAAAATTGATATTTGTCTGTGTAGTAATCTCTCACATGGAGCGATTCACACATGGGTTGAGAGTCGGCTTTGCCACAAACTGAACTATACAGTCTCCCCGACTGCAAGACGCATTATTTTGTGTTATGGTCTAATGGTGAAGCATAGCCTTGATAATGTAAGTTTCAATGCTGAAATACCATATAACATGGAATTAAATTAATATTCAGCTTTGAAGTGTGTGTAAATTAGCTTCTTTACTGAGCTGAACGTTCCTTGCTCCCAATGGCTAACCACATCACGACTAGACTGCTTGGTAACTTTCAAAGTAATACCTCTTTTTGTGTCATTTTATTTAATAATTTCTGTACCATTGATAAGGAGGGAGGACACTCATCCAAAAATGTAGCGAGGTGCTGACTAATGGAGGGTAGTCATGAACAGAGAAAGATTGTCACACTCTCTATTATGCTCCCAAGTAATTTATTACAAAAACCTGATTAATTGTACCTGGGGACTAGAAAGTTTGTTGCCAACTTCATTGCGCCTAGCTTGCACAACTTATTTCGGAAAAAAATAAAATAAATCAGTTAGGCCTACTATATAAATTATTTTCTTCTGTTGGACACTTTCTGAGATCTCCAGCATCTTGACCCATTCTTTCATTATCGTCCCTGTGGTGCTTTATTTAAGTGCACCTATCAATGCTGCAGTAGATAAGAGTGTAATATTAAGAAATTAATCTATTTTGTATTGAGGAAAAAAGGTAGAGAAAAATTAAAGCAGTCAATTGCTTTAAATGATTGTGTTATAATGATATTAATTGTATTTTATAAACAATTTCCAATGTTTTACCAAGAAGCCAAAAACAAGTACTCCAGTAAATACTGTTCTTAAGACTTTAATTGGAAGTTTAGATGGTAGACACTTTCCAAGCTCACACTTCACCAATTGTGTCATGGATTCATCTGCAGTAAATATAATTTCAGCTTTGCAAATGATTGAACAGTGAGCATGATGTATGTAGTGCAGTCTGATGAGTGGATGTGTGTGCAAACATTTTTGGATAGTTTTGATGTCAGCTGCCACCTCTGTGTATGTTTTGTTTGGTCATGCTCCCAACAAGCGGTTATCTATAGGTCTTGTTTGTAGGATGTCTCCAGCATTGCACAGTTGGAAATCTCTTTCATATAGCTGATGAAAGTGAAATAATTATTTTAAAATATTGAAAATGAAATTAATTTAAATAATTATGCACTACTTAGCACAAACATGTATGTGCACTAATGAATGTAACTTTCTATTGTAATAATTTTACATTTGCAGAAAAGGTAACAAACTGGAGTTGCTTGCTATTTTGCCTCCCAGCTAGTTAGTGACCACATAACCCAAGCTGTTCCACATTAATAAATTCCTGATGCTGAGCATTATTACACACCTTATAGCTAGACTTATAAGTAAGCTATTGAACATAACATGCCGACACACCCATTTCAGGAGGAGTAATCACTGGGGATTTGAAGGCTTCATGAACCTCCTGGGCATGGTTGACTTGTAACTGATTCAAACTTGTCATGTAAGATTTTGCTGTGGAGTCAAAATGCTTTTCAGTGGGCAAAAACAAGTTCACTTAAAGGGACTAGTCTTTTCTGTCTGATATTTTCTGCAACCACTGCAATCTCCCGAGTTTAAGCAAACTCAAAATATGGAAAGGTAATGACTCTTCAGAAAGGTCCACTGGACAGATGGACACTGAAAGATTGGTCATGAAATCCCATATGGTTTCAGCAATTGTGATTTTGTGCAATTTCCCTTTCATTTGAAATTTTTGACTGAGACACCAAAGAGCAACAAATGGAAAACACTAGGAGGAATGGTAAAATGTACTCAAAATATCTTGTTTTAATAACTACGATTGCTCTCTGTGTTTGTGGAAACCAGATTTTCTTGCATTGATGAGCACAAGCTTAATTTTTATATATATGAACGGTAGGAACAGTAATATTTGCTCAGGAATACCCTTTTTTTACCCATTACAAATGTTATTGACAAGAAAAGTGAAACTGGGTTTGTGCAGAAAAGGCAGGTTTTTTAATCTGCAGAGCACATTTGCAGTAATGTCACCATTTCTTTTTAGGTTCCCTAGGGCAATGGCTTTTGGTAAGGACATAAAATAGTGTGTAATCAGCTATAACAAGTTGTGCCAGAGTTGATGACTGGTTTCATCTTGAAGGGAATATTTCAAAGCAGCAGCCAAATCTTTCAAACATTTTCCTCTAGCCAGTCCCAGAGACTTTATGTAGTATTTTCTTCATCATATATATCTGTGAGCCTGAAGCATGTTCCCATACCAAAAGGTATGTTCTTTCTTACCAATAAATTGCATAATATAAGGAAAGCATTTACATTACTTTTTGTTTTACTTCCCTATGGTTATATTATAATATAATTTTCTTTTATTCATTTAGCAATTTTAAGTTTTGAAGTTCTCCTGTCACCATTGAGATGGTTTTTATATTGATCATTAACACACACTGAAATATTGAGGTTGATGTACAGTATGAATGTTTAACAAGTCATGGGAATGGACTGTTTGGTTTCTCCAACAGGTGGTATTGTTGTCCCAGTTTACCATTTTAGAGCCTTTAATGTGTGAACTCCACACATTCAAGATATGCTCATTTTCATCATCATTCATTTTGACTCGGGAACAGTGCTAATCTAAGAAATAAAATATCCCGAGTGCTCAGAAAGTTTGAACAAGTGTGATGAAGGTAAGCCTAAATAAGGGCTTTTACTTTTTGCCAGAAGTAAAAGTCCTTTATTTCTTTTTTGAACTTTAGTGCTAATCCAAGGTTTTATAGGTTATGATTTAACAGGTTTGATTTTTAGGTAGTGTTATTACAGTATCAAGCTCATATTGATATTTGTGTGTCATTATATTGCACACTAGTCTCTAGAGTTTTCAAAGGATGGTGCAAAAAAACAACTTTAACCAACCTCTGTTTAAATGACCATTCAGTGGAATATTGTCATCTGTAGAGTGTCTGTTTTAAGTCATCATCTGCTGACTGCTGACATCATCTGCTCATGACCGGTGCATAGTTGCTGAACCAAAAAAAAAAAAATTCCCAGATTAAAATACACCCCTTCCCTTTTTGCACACTTTATTGTGTAATAGATTTAATTTAAAATGGATAAATTGCCCATCAATCCACACTCAACCGATACATATATTTTACATTTCAAAGTAAAATATATGTATATATTTTTACAAATTATTTAAAAATCAAAAACTGAAATCTCTCATTTACATAAGTATTCAGACCCTTTGCTG
The DNA here is from genome assembly GCF_963514075.1 of Conger conger. Lineage (NCBI taxonomy): Eukaryota > Metazoa > Chordata > Actinopteri > Anguilliformes > Congridae > Conger > Conger conger. The sequence continues at coordinate 24,239,211 of NC_083767.1, read as the reverse complement.
TTGCACTCCAAATTGTGGTCTGGTGCATCCTGTTTGCTTTAATTATCCTTGAGTGTTTAGAACTTGAGAAATTTAATTTATTGGACAGTTTAGAAAGGTCATGCCTCTGTGCATATAAGATCCCACAATTCACAAGAAAACCAAAGAACTCCAAGCACTATGATGAACACCAGGCTCCGCTCATCATCTGGTGAATACCATCCCTAAGGTGAAGGAGCATCATGCTATGGGGGTGCTTCTCAGCAGCAGAGACAGGGAGACTGGTCAGAATTGAGGAAAGAATGAATGCAGCCAAACAGAGGTCCTTGAAGACAATGTGTTCCAGAGTGCACGCAACCTCAGACTTTTTAATGAATTATAAAAAAATCCTAAAACCATGTTTTCACTTTGTCATTATGGGTTATTGAAGGGCAGAAATGGCAATTTCATTAATTTCAATATGGTGCAAAAAGCGAAGGGGTCTAATTACTTTATGAAGCCACTGTATATCCTGGTATTGTACTTCTTAGAATGCTTTAGTGGTGAACAGAAGATGAAAATTTTGAGGCACTTGGGGTGGACAAAACATGAAAATTTAGATATAGATTCAGATAAATCTATTCATATAGATTTTATTGCATGGCAAACGCATCTGTAGATTCATTTTGTCAGCTTTGAAGAACATACTGTGCAGAGTAATCAAGGGTTCTCATTCCTATAACTGAAAATCACCAGTAACAAACTCCATTCCACAATAAAAGGAAAATTTAAACCTTCCTGATGAATGACATGGCCACAGATTAAATAGTCTTTCTGCTGCAACAGATTAAAGAGTGGGGTGAATTATTCATTGAGATGATCATTATAAAAATCCCATCTGAGATGCAAGGTAAAGCATTAAAATCCTGCCAGTGAAGTTCTGGTTTGGGAACTTACCATAGGGGCCGTCACCTTAAAAAACATTGCTATCCATACTTTGTGGATTATGCCACTTTAACCTCTGAAATGTGCACTGGAGGTCATAGACAGAGCTCACTCCAATCACTTGGAGTTTATACTATGTGTTGTATATACACTCCATGAGCATTTTATTAGGTATTTATTAGACTTTATTAGACTTTTTACTTATTGGTTGTCTGCTGCTTTAGCCTATTCACTCAGAGCAGGGGTGCCCACACTTTTTCGGCTTGTGAGCGAGGTTTTGGAATTTCCCCAAATCATGGCGCTGCAGCTTTGAGGATAGATGTTGCATTTTTTGTCTACCGTGAGTCAACATATCACACAGCCTCAAGCTGTACAAGGGGAGTATTGCCCAGATGCTGTGGAGCAATGGGTGTTGGTTTTACTTGTTTTTTTAATGAATTTGTCATTGAAGCAATGTCATAATGGTTAATTTTCAAAATTCCTGTCTTCCATCAAATCAAGTCTCATACTTTGCTACTTCCTTGAAAAATAACTGCAGTCGAAGGCTCATACAGATATAGGAACAACAGAAAATGAACCCCCTTTCTTGGATCATCGCCTTGTGGTGGCAGAAGGGCTTGTGATTTTACAGTGCAGTCTGTGAGTATTTGGACAGTGACACATTTTTGTTGTTTTGGCTCTGTACTCCAGCGCATTGAATTTGAATTAAAACAATACTGTGAAGTTAAAGTTACAATAGGTATGATTTTTGTGTTAAACATTGGTACAAGAACGTAATCCTTTCCTATCATTAAAAAAGGCTTACTGACATGTTGATTCACTCTCTGCCTGTGAAAGTGCACCACAAATGCATCCATTCCCAGAATGCCAAGTTTAACCCTGAGGTTAATCTAAACCCAGGCTGCAATGCAGAAATACCACAACAAATACCACATATGACAGGAACCTCTGCAGGCAGTCAATAAAATTTTGTTTCATGCATTTATGGGAAAGCCCCTGCCAACTTTGCAAGTTACACAATCAATAGTCCAATTGGAACCGAGGGGGAAAACATTCCTCTCACCAGAGAATGCAGGAGATGGACTATAGTTTACTTCCATTACTAATAAAGGATTCTTGTCAGCAAGACATTAAGGGGTATTGGCTTGTTAAGATTTTACAATTACAGGGGTGACAGAATCAATCAGTCCTCAGTTGTTAGTGATTGTCAATGGCTGCTGGCTTCAGCTGATATTTGACTTATGGACAGTCCTTGGTAACCACCAGTAACAGATGCGGGCAGCTAATTTCCTCAGAGGTGGCTGCCATTTGGCAGTCAAGTCAACTGCCTGTCACTGGGAACATACATGACTAAGATTAAATGAAAGGCATTCATCAATGGCATAGCATAACCACCATTTCCCTCTAACAGATCTGATGCAGTGCACCATTACACCAAGAGAAAATACTGTCACAGAATCGAAGCTCCACAGTGGAAGTGTGCACCAATGGAACTATTTTTGACACTACCGTCAACACTGTATTACTAGAAAAGAAAGACATACAGTATCTCTGAGGGGATCTAATACAGTGGTAATCAGACGATCCCTGGTTGAATTAAACCCACCCCACCACTGGCAGGACGAGTCCAGTTTCATGTCACCACATTTAGCCTACAACAAAATTACCCAGGGCATACTTAGATAGGTGCATAGATGACTTCAGATCCTTCAGAGGCAACCAGATAGGACACCACACAAAATGGTTTCCAATCAGTGAAGAATGAGCATGCCATGGCTCCACCAGTGTCATAAGTGACATTATCATGATGCTTTGTTTTGAAAAGTGAGATGATGACACAAGTAACTCTGGCAAAAATATTTATGCATGGCTTGTGAAGGCCTTACAGTACATAACTCTTTATGTTTTTTTTCACTAGAGACAGTGCTCACAGGATCCAGAAAATGTTCATGAACACATTACCTCACAGATCATCTTGCCCCTACAACCCCCAATCTGCTCCCCTGCTTGTAGCTCTAGCCTAAATTCAGTAAAGCTTACAGTAATGGTGCAATGGAGTCCAAGGTATGAAATGAGCCTCAGACCACTGTGCTGCTGTCAGATATGTAGTCGATACTACAATGGTTTCTCCTGAATATTCTTTCCATTGAGTTCAACGGGAAGATTTGTCAGGAGAAACAGTAGTATTGACTGCATATCTGGCAGCAGCATGATGGTTTAAGGCTCATTTGATACATTGGACCCTTGATGACTTAAAGCCATTTAGCCAACAAATGTCTTCCATACTGTATCAGCATAATTTACAGCTGAATCTAGTCCCACCCTCCAATTCCCTTTGAGATCCATTAAAATGCAAAGAGTTTTAGTGTTGCTTGTAGGACAATCTGAAAATAAGATATCCAGACTCTGATGATGTTGATGGGTCACAGACATCAGGAAGTCATGGTATGCTAAGAATATGCAACCAAATACGAAACATGACTCTTTTATTTGACATTATGTTAATTTGTCTCAAATATTGAAATGGAGGACTAAATATAAAAAGTGCTGTTATTACTACATTGTGATACCAAAATGTATAATCAATACGCTTTAATAAAAGCTCTGAGTCTGCACTTTGACCACGTATTAATAATTTTTAATTTAATTTTTAATCATTAATAATTAATAATTTTGATTATTTTCTCAGAGTTTGATTATTAAATCAGAAAAGGCAGAAAAAGACAAGATGACCCTAAACCTTTGAACAGTAGTGTGTTTATTCAAGAAAGCTCATTTACAATCAGGACCAATGCTGTCCTGAGACATTTTATATCAAATAGCATGGCACTCTTCATGTTTACAAAAGTTGACCTGTACAGAAAGTCATCTTATAGGTTTTACATCATAAATGATACTGCAGTAGCCCTAATATGATCTGAGACTACAAGTCTTGGTCTTCCTCTCTGTTGTCTTCTGCCACACAAGCATATTCCTCTCTCTCCCTCCCCCTCTATAGGCCACACTTATTCCACTGTCTGCCACAGCTCAATCTCTTGCTTGAAAAATCATTCCAAAGATGCCCCCTTTTACTAAATAGATGGTAATAAAATTGAATGGGTGGCCTGTAGTGTAGTGGTATATGACTGGGACCCGCAACGTTGGTGGTTCGATCCCCAGTGTAGCCACAATAAGATCCGCACAGCTGTTGGGTCCTTGAGCAAGGCCCTTATCCCTGCATTGCTCTAGGGGAGGATTGTCTCCTGCTTAGTCTAATCAATGTATGTCGCTATGGATAAGAGCATCTGCCAAATGCCATTTATGTAATGTAATGAAAACACCAGTGTAGGTGTCCAACGAAGCTGTGGATGGTCTCATTTACATAAATTAAATCAACCGTTTTGCTATTTGCTATTTGTCTCCATAAGATGCCCCCTTTTACTATATAGATGGTAACAAAATTGAATGGGCGGCTTGTAGCGTAGTGGTTAAGGTACATGACTGAGACCTGCAACGTCAGTGGTTCGATCCCCGGTGTCGCCACAATAAGATCCGCACAGCCGTTGGGCCCTTGAGCAAGGCCCTTAACCCTGCATTGCTCCAGGGGAGGAATGTCTCCTGCTTAGTCTAATCAACTGCACATTGCTCTGGATAAGAGCATCTGCAAATTGCCATTAATGTAACAATCATATCTATATTTCTTTATGATTTTGAATATTTTTCAAGTCAGCGACCAGTGGTTTTTAGCTGGCAGAGGTCAAAGGTAAACTAAGGAGCGGTGTGGGAAAAGGAGACTGTGTGGGTTTACAGGGGAGCAAGGGCGTCAAGGGAAGTGGAGAGGCAGCCATGGTAACATCAACAGAGCTCAAAAATGAATGTTTTAATCCAGAAATCCAGCGGCTTCAGTCTTCTTGTAGAGTCAACAACCGTTTTATCGATAATTTAAATTTGTTCTGGAACCTCTCCTCTTTTTTTAGACACCCCAACAGACTGGATAGCTATATGCTAGCCGCTAATTTACAGCATGTCGTTCACTCTGCTCTACAGGACTGACTGTTGTTTACGTCTTACACCCCCTTACCGGAGGCTGCCCCTGTTCCGATTCTGGTGCATCAGGCTGCTGTCCCTCCCGGCAGCAATGGTTTTAGATCCCCTTTTACCCTTTTTACCCCTTTTAGCCCTTTTAACTTTTTAAGTATTCACTCTTTTCGGTCCACCAAGCCCCGCCCCCCTCGCGCTGTCACCCGTTCTGTCAATTACAGAGTACTATCCTCCCTGCCTAAGGCAGCCTCCTATGCGCCACTTGTTCATTTAAATTTGGCTCACTTTAAGATCGCTCACGAATAAGGCCCTGCTGGTCTCTGAGCTTATCCTCGACAGAAACCTTGACTTTTTATGCCACACTGAGCCTGGCAACAGCCAAATGACTTCTCCCAGCTTAATGAAGCTGCTTCACCAGGTTTTTCCTATATACATAAACCGGCGGGAGGGGGGGGGGTCTCGCTGTGCTCCATCTTGAGAACATTAAAGTCACTACTGTCACTGTTCCCCATCACTCCTCCTTTGAATGTTTAGCGGTAAAACTCATTGGTCCTAAACCAATCATTATTTTCATGGTAGAGGTTCACGCCCCTGTATCAAATTCAAAAGAGCAACGGTCCATCTCCTTCAGAAACATTAAACACATTGAACCCACAGATCTCTCCTCTCACATCAACTCCTACTCTAGCCCTCCCTCACCCTCCTTCTCTGCTGACTTACCACTAGCCACTACCATGGCTGCCTCTCCACTTCCCTTGACCCCCTTGCTCCCCTGAAAACCCAGCAAGCACAGTCTCCTTTTCCCACACCGCTCCTTGGTTTAGCACTGACCTCTGCCAGCTAAAAACCACTGGTCGCCACTGGTTGACCGGTTGTGCAAAAGACAAATCTACGCTGAACATCTGCACCATTACAAGGCTGCCCTCTCCATTGCCAAATCTGCCTGTTATTCCAACCTCATCACTGCTGGTCAAGGCAACACAAGAGCTCTCTTTTCAACAGTTAGTCACCTACTACAGCCTCCCAGAACCCTCCCTCTAAACATTTCTTCTGATCTCTGCACTGCCTTTCTGCACTTTTTCCACACCAAAATCAACACCATCCACCTACAGCTGGCTGCGTCATACACCTCCCCAGGGGACCCACCCTAGATGAACATCATGGGCCAACCACTCATCAGCTCCCTCTCCAACTTCACCCCAGCAACAGACTCCACCATCTCTGAGCTCATCTGCAAAGCAAAATCCACTACCTGTTTAAGGTGGCGAGCGGGGCGGAGAGCCAAGGGCGACCAATGCTAGAACCCTTCTAGACTAGTAGACAGAGGTAGGGGTACACAGCCATGGGAAAAGGGGAAACAGAAATAGCCCAAAAACGGTTATGGGAAACAGAAAACAACCCTTAACAAACAGGGCGAACCAATAACTAAGGATGTGTGCCAATAGCTGGGCACAAATGGTCACAGACCAAGAAACAAAAATAAAATACAACCTGGCGAGAAAAAGACCAGGCACGAAAATAAAAACCTTCAGACGCAGCTCGGGACAAAACGCGAACCAAAATACATGTACCGGGGACACCGTCCCTCTACCGCCGACTCACACGAGTCCAAAGAAAAACAAAACCCTTGAGAAAGGCGACAGCACATAAACACTCTCAGCTGAGCGCCTTCCTTACCTTTTCTCATAAATACTGTTTTTTAGCGAATAACCCACCAACACTGAACCTGACTCGTATTAGTGCAGAGTCTACCAGGTGCTTTTACCGGCTTTGTGTCAAGGGCGAACGGTTAACACAAACGCACTGAAAGATAGTACCCACTGGTCTTAAATACTCTCAGGAAGGTAATTCCCCTGGTGCTAACAAGGAACAGGTGGAACCAATGATCCTTGGCCCTCTCGTGGCAACAGCGGGAATAACCTCCCACCATGACAACCTGCCAGCTTGATCCCCTCCCCACCACCCTGGTCAAAGCCTGTCTTCCATCCATTTCCCCCATGATCACTAAAATAATTAACTCTTCCCTCACCTCTGGAACTGTACCCTCTACCCTCAAATTGGCTGCAATTGCACCCATACTCAAAAACCCAGTGCCGACCCAGCTGACCTCAACCAAAATTCTAAAATTCTTGAGAGGGTGGTTGCCGCCCAACTTCAGTCCCACCTGAATGCAAATAACCTCCACAAACTCTTCAAATCTGGTTTCTGCCCCCACAGTACTGAAACCGCCCTGGTTAAAATCATCAAGGACCTCCTCCGTGCAGCTGACTCTGGACTGCTCACCATCCTCATCCTCCTTGACCTCAGCGCTACAGACACCATTTCGCACCCACTACTCCTGGAGTGCCTGGCTGGCATTGGGATCACTGGTGTTGCACTCTCCTGGTTCTCAACCTATCTCACTGACAGACAACAGTTTGTCCAACTGAAGAACCACAGGTCAAGGTGTTCACTGGGTGTCCCCCAGGGGTCAGTGCTGGGTCCCCTCTTATTTATTATATAACTCCTTCCTCTTGGCACAATATTTCATCACCATGGTGTTCACGTTGCTATGCTGATGACACATAGGTCTACATTTCCACTACACCCACAACTGCCATTCCCCCCACCTCCCTCACCACCTGCCTCCAGGACATCAGGAACTGGATGAGCAGGAACTATCTGATGCTCAATGGCAGCAAAACTGAGGCCCTGCTCATTGGCTCTAGAACTACCCTTGCCAAAGCCCAAAATTCCCCACCCCCGAACATCATCATCATTGATGGATTCCTTGTTCCCCTCTCCAGCCAAGTCAAGAGCCTCGGCGTCACTCTGGACAACACCCTTTCTTTTGCACCTCACATAAACAACATCACCCAGACTGCCTTCTTCCACCTTCGCAACATCTCCAGACTTTGCCCGTCCCTGTCTCAATCCAGCAAGTCTTGGTCCATGCATTGCATGGAGCATTGCAGTCACATCCCAGATTGATTACTGCAATGCTCTCCTTACAGGCTCCAAATTATTCAGAACTCGGCTGCCCAGATCATCACCCCCATCCAACTACACTAGATCCCTGTACAATACCAAATTCACTACAAATACATACCTACAAAGCTCTCCATAACCTTGCTCCCACTTATCTGTCTGACCTCCTTCACAAGTACACCCCTTCTCGCTCCCTGCGCTCATCCTCTGCTGGTTTCCTGTCAATCACTACTTCATGCCTTAGCACCATGAGTGTGAGGGCTTTCAGTTTTACCACACCTTCGCCTGTTTTCAATGGACTCAATCACTACATTCAAATCCCACCTCAAAACACATCTGTTCAAACTGGCCTACTCTGTAACTCTCATTGTGTGTTCCCCCCTTTTTTTTTCTCTTAGGATCACTGTTCCACCCCCCCTCGCACACCTTCTTGCCTGTCTTGTTTATGTCGTGCACACATGACACTGTTTTGAAATTGTATCTTTATTTATTTGTTTGGCTGTTCTTTTATCCATTATTAAGGCGAACTTGGGTGTCTTGAAAGGCGTCTCAAATAAAATGTATTATTATTATTATTAGAAATATGTATCCTCTCACTAGGACTCACCAACTGCATCTGTGCAAGCAGAGGTTTCCGCCAAAGCACACCAGTATTTTAGGGCATGTGTTCATGTCTTCCTTGTTGTCTGACATTGCAAGCTAAAGGAGTTCCTTTATTGTCTTGGCACAATTTTGCTTGGTTTACAGCTGGCTAATGTATACAGGCACAACAAACATTCAAACCATGTGCAACAAACAGCTGGCTAAAACATTGATCAAAACAAAAGACACCTGCGTTGACAGAAATTTGTTTCTCAGAGATACACCCTGTTTCTCCCAGATACAACCTGCTTTCTCACAGATACACCTACTCATAGATGCACCCTGTTTCCCATGAATGCACTCTGTTTCTCACAGGTACACCCTGTTCCTCCTGGATACACCCTGCTTCTCACCAATACACCCTGTTTTTCACAGATGCACCCTATTTCTCACAGATGCATCATGTTTCTCACAGAAGCACTCTGTTTCCCCTTAATGCACCCCGTTTCTCAAAGAGGAAGTCTGTAAATGGAGATTCACAATTTATTTGTATCTGCTGAGAGGTTTTAGCATCAGACTTGGCTGTGCCAACAGGTTAATCAAATTATAGATTAATTATAGAATAGTTGCATCATGTTACTTGCTTTAAACTTACTTAAATACTAAGATAAGTCAATTAGCATAAAAAGTAGACATATGAAAAGTGAATAGTTGTTTCAAAAAGCAAACAAAATGAATGGCCATTACAGTTTTTTTCTGAATACTTAAAGACTAACAGTAATTCTTGAAGCACTATCTCTGAAACCATTACATTTGTAGCCAATGCATGCAAGTGTGCCAAACTGAATGCATGTTCTCTGCTTTACACTCAGTTTGTAATTTATTAACACACTTATAGCCAAACTGTAAACATTGGTCTCTAGATTGTTAAACTATTTTGTCCAATTGCCTTTCTACATTTATACCTGTGAAAACACTTTGAATGAATTAACTTACAAATCAGAGCTTGAACACTATAAATAGGCCACCTGTAATAAAGATTTGGTTTGGACAACAATGGAGGCCAATATTGGACAGAGAGTAAGAGGGTTGAGAACTAGAGGAGGACAAGGAGGTGAAGAAGTAAGAGGAGGAGGAGAAGGAAGAGGAGGAATAGGTAAAGTAGGATGGGGCAGCAGGAGAAGACAGGGAAGAGGAAGAGGAAGTGGAAGGGGAGTCAGGAACACAATAACTCATTAAATCAGAGTGACTGTGGTTGATAAAGTTGTCAACCATGGGATGAGCATGAGGCTGGGCAACAGGTTCAACCAAATTTCAGCCGCTATACTGTTGCACATATCATCCGGATATTTCAAAATGAGAATGACTGCAATGGTTATTTCTTGGTTTAGTAGTACAGTGTTTACTCTTTTGGCATGAGCCTCATTTTGTATGTTGCTTTTGTTTATCAGAGATCTTTGTGTTCACTTTAAATCATATTTATGACCTAGGAACAAGAACCAACCATAATTTGCTGCACATATTCAGTCTAGGAGGCAGAGTACAGAAAAAACAAAAAAAGATTATTTATTTTGTTCAGGAATCACATCACTACAGAAGCTTGTGGATTATTCTCCCCATTTAGGCCACTAGATCTTTGCTCTCAGGCTGCTAGCGAAATAGGCCTTCAGCCTGATCAAAACACACACTCAGGAAGGGAAATTTGTGATCCCAAAATATCTGACAGTTGAATTTGGGAATCACAGTGTTATCTTAAAGAGTATGTCTTGGAGGGTGGGTGCCATTTCTAATCAGAAATTAAACCAGTTTGTATTCCTCTAAGAGACTACCATTTAAACTTTTCCTCATTGACAAAACTGAATGATTATAACAAAACAACAAAACAAAAGGCTCAAACCAATTATAAAACCCCAACTTTTGTAAAAATTGTGTTTTTGGTATTCCCTGTCAGACAGCTCACGTAGGGTTTTTCCATTCAAATCTTTTCTGTGACTACCTTGTTGCAATTAAGACTAAGATTTGTGTGCTTTAACTGGGTCCAATAAGATTCCAGACAAAACAATATTTCTTCCACAGACATAATCAGATGAGCTTGTTTGCACAGCTCTCTCGCTCTCGCTGTCTGTGAGTGGGTATAGTGCTTGTTTCACTTTAAAACAAATGAATGGGAAGTCAGCCAAATTTGATTCAGGGGATAATTGAGAATATCAGCCCAGGGATTCAGGAAATAGTTTCCTATTGACCACTAGAGGGCACTGCCTCATTAGGCTGCAGCCTTAAGATTGTACTAAAACACCTCTATTGTCCTGTAGTCTTTCCCTCAGAACCCTGCTTCTTTCAAATTTGAAATTCAAATTTGCTTTATGGGCAAGACAAATACTCACAGTTTGTTGCTGAAGCACATTATGAAATAACAAATATCAAATGGAACAAAATAGAAGGATTTATTTACATGAAGATAACAATGAAATTGATGAATTGGGAATTTGTGTGTGTGTGTGTGTCTTTTTACTTGCATCACTTTCCCTCAGATTATGCTGTCATGTCACATATTCCTAGCCTTTCTACCCTCAAGATGCTTTCAAAACTTGGGCACATATTTTTTTACTTTGGATAAGTGTACAATCTTACACCTGAGACATGTTCAGTGCAGATGCTGAAAATGTTTAATGCACTTAAATTGAACTGTCAATCAATCTTATGTGAAAGCATAACTTCATCATACAATGTATTTTCATGTTTATATCAAGTACTTACTTTCATAAAGCATTTAAACTAGGGCCCCACCATAAAATTGAGGTAGTTAAAAAAAATACACATTTCCCATTTTTATATATTTTACTCAGAGCTGACTGAGATGCGCAGACCAGCTGAGACGGATGACAAATTGAGGTGCTTCCGTGAACTCAACTGCCTGTCGGCAGGGTCCATTGCAAGTTACTAGTTCAAACTGTACCTTTCACCTTTCTGATCATGCAAGGCAGTGTCCAGCCAAGGAAGGTCAGGGAAAAACAGGGAAAAATGTGGTAAAAAAAAAAAAAAAGTTACAGTCATCACCTATGAATACTATAGAAATGAATGGAACAATGCACAGATTCTTTTTAAATGAACAATTTCTTCCCCTCTGGAACTTTGCCTTGCTTACAAATGCAACATATGTACTCTTCTGGTGTGAAGATTTGGTCGAACAGTAGGTGAAACAGTGAAGACAGTCCTTTTTTGACTTTTTCTGTGAATGGCTGCCAGTCTAACGGAGGACTCCTGTAGGCCAACTCTGGAGTTTGGAACATCACTCTTGGATCCATTCTTGAGCTCCTGAACACGGTCAATGAAGACCTGTACTGCCCTACTAAGGCAAAGGGCAGTAACTGCTAATTTGGTAAAAATGTAGTTATTGTCATTTTTGATACAATAAAGACAGGCTTTATCATGTGGGTAAATATCATAGCTCTACTGTGTTGTTTTTTGGTGAAATGAGTATTCCCAGGGGAAAATGTTGGTCAAACTTGCCCTGAAAAAAACGAAAACAAATAGCAAACAAGCGAACGAGTGCACCTTTTAGAAAGCGATACCGAAGTTAGGTAGTTAAGTTAGCATGCAACGCCAGTGGAGCTATTAGCTAGCATTAACTAGCATCACAATATTGACAAAACTTGTTTTTTTATAGACAAAACTTTACATACTCCCTTAAAACATCTTAAATAAGTACTGTTGTGTTCAAATAAATAGCAGTGCGTTAAAAAAGTGAATAAAGTGCAAATATTTTTTCATAGCTTTTGGTTCCATATTTCAAATGTAGTGGAATTCCAATTCCAAATTCCAAATTCAATTACAAATCAAAGCATTAAATTCATTTTATCAAGTCTGGGTTATTATTTTACAGGAAGCAAAGAAAAGGAAAAATAATCTGTTCAAAAAAATGGTAGTGTTGACATTTTTCTCTTCAAACTCAAACACTTACTGTATAAACTGAAGACATTTTTCAAGATTTAACTTCACTTTAAATTACTTCAAGTAATATTTAGTTGATAACTGCTGTGCATCTGCGTTGCATCGAGTCAACCAACTTCTGGCACCTAGAAACAGGTATTTCAGCCCAGGATGAACAAACAATTCCTGTGAATTTTGCTTCAGAAACTGCATTTTTAATGTCACCCCATAAGTTTTCAATGGGGTTGAGGCGACCTGGGGGTCGTCTCACGTACTGTCGACGACCACTAGACCAAAAAGAACAATTTTACTCTCACTAGTCCAGAGAATGTTACGGCATTTCTCTTTTTTTCAACAATGGTGCTTTATGGGGGCTTCTTGCTGATATCTTAGCTTCGATCAAATGTCTTCTGACTATAACAGCACTTACAGGTAATAGTAGATCATCTTTGATTTTTCTGCAGCTGGTGAATGGCTGAATCTTTGCCATTCTGACTATTCTTTGATCTGTTTTAACAGTAGTTGCTCATTTTCTTCAGCGTGTTTCGGGTTTTTGTCACCATTTTAAAGCATTTGAGATCATTTTAGCTGAGCATCCTATAATTTGCTGGACTTTTTTATATGTTTTCCCCTCTCCAATCAACTTTTTAATCAAAGGGTTCCCCCAAACAATGTTTGGAACAGCCCATTTCACTTTGTAAGCCAGTCATAAGTAACATTTGGTCTCATGCACTGGTCAGCTTGCTGACTTCCCCCTCCCGGAGCATACACTGTTAGCCCCCACCTTTTGGCACACATGCCTGTGGGGGAGAGCTAGAGAAGGATTCTTAGAGGCGCCTTCTTGGGCCCTGGGGGCCCCCGCTTTTCTCACATTCCTTACAGGTTAGAGCACAGGAATACTGGAGGTGGCATAAAGATGTTTCATGATAATCCCAGCTCAGAATATAGTAATGTTTGGTGTTATTCTGATTGGTTCAGTGCGACTGGTGTAATGGTCTTGTTTTTGTAACAGTCTACCTTTGATATCATAAACATTCAGGAGCCGAGGGGAAACTGGGCAAAAGCTGTCTCTGTAGAAGCCATGTGTTTTAACCCCCTGACCATTGCCTGGTGGGGGCAGGCTGTAAATTACATACGGGTGACTCAGTTTTAGGGTCAAGAACTAAGGCCTGGATTTCGGAGATAAGGAGAAGAAACCAAGCAATCTGGGGTGTCTCCTTTCCTTTCATTCACCCAAATCAGGTTTATCCAAAAGGTATATTACCATGAGAGGCACAAATACAGATTTACAGCATAATACAGTTATCATGAAAACTCCCAACTACAGCATTCATAGATATGATGGGGCGGCCTGTAGTGTAGTGGTTAAGGTCAGGAAGGGCTGCCATTTCTGAGGGGCCTGAGAGCTGGGGTTTCTGATCAATGTTGTTTAGACTACCTTTTCAAGGGAAAGATGTATGAGTGGTCCAAGGGCAGTTGGGTCATGGGAAAATAATCCTCCAGAACATTGGTGACCTCCCTGTGACCCCATACCTGGTCACTTCCAAGGGGGAAGACTCCGGACAATGCCACAGTGCCCTCATTTGGGCACTGCTGCCATTTCACCGGTGACTGTTCTCCAGTGGAGGCTCCTCCATAGAGGTGGAGGAGGCCTGGCCTCCCCAATAATTTGAGAGAAGAGAGAGATTAAAAAAAAACAATAAATATATTTATTTTATTTATTTATTTTAACAAAAAATATATTTTTTATTTTTTATATTCATATTATTTTAGTTTTGTTCATAAATCTAAATTTTCCCATGGCTAAAACCCAATATTGCAATTGTAAAGCAACAGACCAGATTTCCCTATCAGTTTGTATTAAGGGAGGCCAGGCCAGGCCAGACCTCCCCTAGGAAATGAGATTCTCATAGAAGTCAATGTAATGCATTTTTTTTCATGCCAATATGTGATTGGCCAGATCACTGAAAATGGGTGGGCAACGGAGGCCTGGCCTCACCATGCATTGTGTCCAGGGCAAAGATTGACATTTTGTTCGTCCAATCACATGCTACTGGTTCATTTGGAATCAACTATCCTTTCCTTTCTATTCAACACAGAAGCCATTTTGAGAATTCGCTAGTCACTTCAGTCAAACAAACACTCGCCATAGTGGCTACGAGTGTCCTATCAACTTGTGCTTTTCAGGAAATTTAGAGAACACCCCTGGCTATCATCCCTGGAGTTTATAGCTCATTTGGCCAAACACTTTTGCTTAAAACTACCTCGGAAGTCGGCGAGATTCTAGCGCAATTTGAGATCTTGGGCTGGAGATATGCAGATTCCAGATACTAGGGAGTGAGAATGACATTCAATAGGTCATGTTAGACACCATTTGGGATTTATTGAACAGTTTTATTTTTAATGTAGTCCATTTCGTTTTATTACAAGTCAATTTAATAATCTTCCATATCAAATTACCGAATTGTTGCTCTGTGAGGAAATTCATTCTAAATACGAATAGAGTGCTGCCCTCTAGTGGATAACGTTAACGTTAGATAAAGCCAACTGGAACCATATTTTTACATATTTTATATTAAATATATTGAATAAAACTACATATGATAAAGAAAGTGTTATCTTATCTTTTTTATATGCTAAACTTGATTAAATTGGTGATTACATGTTGAAGCTGTAGAAGAATGAAAAATGTAAGCTAAACAAAATTGTTTTTAACTACATAATTAAAATTCCTGCCTTTTACACATGTTCACTTGGCATTTATATTACATCCAAATGTCATTTCTCAGCTTAATTATCAGGCAGGCTCATAGACTTACAGCAATGTCATTTCTTCAGGAAGGCACAAGGCTAAGCTCTGCACAATGAATTTCATCAGCCAGAACTTTCTGACTGTAGCTTACACTCCAAATAGTATGCCTTTGGCCAGCACAAAGACAGATAAGAGAACAGGGAACATTCCATCGCGAGTGAAGTGAGCAAGCGGAAAAAAATGGCCTCCTCAATTCTGGAAGTCACCAGCCTCCACTGCTGTTCTCCTAGATTAAATATTCAAAACTGCTATTAAGATAGTAAATAGACCCGGTAAAACCTTGAAAACATTGCCCATGTGATCCTTGTATTATTGCATTAAGTCTTATGTAATGGTAACAGGGATTGCATGTAAAATGGATAATCAGGAGGGAAGTTTCATGATAACTGCAACATAATAAAACAAAAGGGTAATCTGTTTGGTATGGATGTGATCTGGTAAAATCAAGGAATCGGATGAGATACATTTCAGTAACTCAAGGGAAAACCTGCACGTCCTCTCTTGGTAATCATCTCATTTTCCCTACTCAACAACCCCCAAGGGTGGGGGTCTAAATTCCAGATTTGACCACCCCTCCAGGTTGATTTATGGCACTGCCGCCTAGTTCTAAACATATGATTTGGCATAAAAGCAAGGCAGACAGACCAATCTGGGAAGATCGTATTCGACTTCCCACACAGCATGTCTTGTGTATGTATGTATGTATGTATGTACAGTGGTGTGAAAAAGTGTTTGCCCCCTTCCTGATTTTTTTTTTTTTTTTTTTGCATGTTTGTCACACTTAAATGGTTCAGATCATTTAAATGAAGGTTTTTATTATTAAGGGAGAAAAAAAAATCCAAAGCTACATGGCCCTGTGTGAAAAAGTGATTGCCCCCCCCTGTTAAAACATAACTTAACTGTGGTTCATCAAACCTGAGTTCAATTTCTCTAGCCACACCCAGGCCTGATTACTGCCACACCTGTTCTCAATCAAGAAATCACTTAAATAGGACCTGCCTGACAAAGTGAAGTAGACCAAATGATCCTCAAAAGCTAGACATCATGCTGAGATCTAAAGAAATTCAGGAACAAATGAGAAAGAAAGTAATTGAGATCTATCAGTCTGGAAAAGGTTATAAAGCCATTTCTAAAGCTTTGGGACTCCAGCGAACCACAGTGAGAGCCATTATCCACAAATGGCGAAAACATGGAACAGTGGTGAACCTTCCCAGGAGTGGCCGGCCGACCAGAATTACCCCAAGAGTGCAGCGACGACTCATCCAAGAGGTCACAAAAGACCCCACAACAACATCCAAAGAACTGCAGGCCTCACTTGCCTCAGTTAAGGTCAGTGTTCATGACTCCACCATAAGAAAGAGACTGGGCAAAAATGGCCTGCATGGCAGAGTTTCAAGACAAAAACCACTGCTGAGCAAAAAGAACATTAAGGCTTGTCTCAATTTTGCCCGAAAACATCTTGATGATCCCCAAGACTTTTGGGAAAATACTCTGTGGTCTGACGAGACAAAAGTTGAACTTTTTGGAAGGTGTGTGTCCCATTACATCTGGCATAAAAGTAACACCGCATTTCAGAAAAAGAACATCATACCAACAGTAAAATATGGTGGTGGTAGTGTGATGGTCTGGGGCTGTTTTGCTGCTTCAGGACCTGGAAGACTTGCTGTGATAAATAGAACCATGAATTCTGCTGTCTACCAAAAAATCCTGAAGGAGAATGTCCGACCATCTGTTCGTGACTTCAAGCTGAAACGAACTTGGGTTCTGCAGCAGGACAATGATCCAAAACACACCAGCAAGTCCACCTCTGAATGGCTGAAGAAAAACAAAATGAAGACTTTGGAGTGGCCTAGTCAAAGTCCTGACCTGAATCCTACGGAGATGCTGTGGCATGACCTTAAGGCAGTTCATGCTCGAAAACCCTCCAATGTGGCTGAATTACAACAATTCTGCAAAGATGAGTGGGCCAAAATTCCTCCACAGCGCTGTAAGAGACTCATTGCAAGTTATCGCAAACGCTTGATTGCAGTTGTTGCTGCTAAGGGTGGCCCAACCAGTTATTAGGTTTAGGGGGCAATCACTTTTTCACACAGGGCCATGTAGTTTTGAATTTTTTTTCTCCCTTAATAATAAAAACCTTCATTTAAAAACTGCATTTTGTGTTTACTTGTGTTGTCTTTGACTAATATTTAAATTTGTTTGATGATCTGAAACATTTAAGTGTGATAAACATGCAAAAAAAAGAAGCAATCAGGAAGGGGGCAAACACTTTTTCACACCACTGTATGTGTAGCAGCGGAAGATCGTATTCGACTTTCCACACGGCACTCTGTGTTTGTGTGTAGTCCAAGCAGGTTAGGTATGATTATTTACTCTATCTCTATTCTTAATCTGTGTATTTGGTACTTGATTGTGATATTCTAAAGCTAATAACCTACCTGTCTGCGAATAAACTATTTTGTTTGGAACTTGCGTGATGTCCATGACTCTAATTCATCTTGTACCTTTTCAGCCTAAATTACAACTGAATACTCAGGGGGGAAATGGTGGCTAGAGACCGACCGATCGGCGGTACACCTGTGGTAGTTCTAAGCTGTGAGGCCAGCAAGTTTCTGCCCATTAAAGGATCGGTGACGCACGGCTCTTGTGATCTGGTGCGAAGGGAACCCATGGGCGTTACGGCGCTGTTTCCTGCCAAATTAGCTCTAAGGAGCCCAGATAATGCTACGCCGACCTGGGCTCGCAACTATCATGGCAGGTTTGCATGTATTGTGTTGACTGAACCCTCAGCCTCTGAGCTCTCCACTGAACTGAGATTTCAGCAATAATGCTAATCCCGGGAGCATATATTGAGTAATGGGGACGCAGGGACGAGTCGAGTGTAATCACTCCCGAATGACCCGTAAGTTAAAGTCAGATAAACGAGTAAAACTATCGTAACCACTAAGCGTACAATACGGCCCCGTTTGAGAATGGAGAATATTAAGAATTGTACTGATCCGTTTCAGGCCAGCCGTAAGCGGGATATGGGGCAGGTCAATCCATATCCGACCCGTGGCAACGGACCCGGTATATTCTTAAATGTAATTGTGCTCTGTTCTTGTACGGAGGTGCTCTGGGGTGGCATAGGAGAGGGGAAGGGAGGGGGACACAAGTGATGGGGAGAGACACCAAACATAACAAGACATACGTTCAAGACAGTACAAAGACAACTACAACACTAAAGACTTGGCTGTAACAAGAGAAGAGGTTAGCATCAAGATGAACCAAATATTCACTAAAGTGGTATGTGTGTATACGCGCATGTAAGTGGGCGTGAGCAGGTTTGTCACTTCCTGTGGAACGTTGGTGGACGTGAGGGGCGCGACAGGGCGCGGCTGGCCCCGCCAACCAGTGGCCCCCAAGCATCGGGCCCCCCGCGCACACCCCGGCCGGGTCCCGGGGCCCCAGCCCCCAGGCGGCCACACTCCCGACCACACGCCCAATATCACTACTACTAATAACAGTGGTTTATCAGGTTACTGATGTTGTCCTGCTCTTTATTTGAAAACAAATGTAACTAACTAGCCAGCTAAGTGGTATGGTGTAGGTCATTGTTTTTTTCTGGAAGTTAATCTGATGATGGGTTGTCGAATCAGCACACACCTAAATTCGGTCACTATGAAAACTTACACCCACAATGCCTAAGCACTGCCCACCACACACACAACATAAAAAGCAAGAGCAAGAAACAGTTCACCCCACTGTTTACCACTCATGCATCATTTAATCATAGCTAATACTGAGCAAATACACTAACTGTTACATAGAGTAATGTTACACTCACTAGCCTACTTTCTATCATGTTCCAGTGTATTATAATTGAAACTTGATTCACTTGAACTAATTATTGGTCTTGACCTGTTTTCAATCATTTTCCTTGATTAACAAATTTGCCAATGATGGGAATAATCAATTGGCAGGTAAACACATAGCGTTGAAATAAAGGCCATCTAACCTGATACATTACATTACATTAAACATTTGGCAGACGCGCTTATCCAGAGCGACGTATAGTTGATTAGACTAAGCAGGAGACAATCCTCCCCTAGCGCAATGCAGGGTTACGGGCCTTGCTCAAGGGCCCCAAAGCAGAGCGGATGTTATTTTGGCTACACCGGGGATCGAACCACCAACCTTGTCGGTCCCATGATAAAACCACTACGCTACAGGCATAAAACAGAAGTAAAGAGTTTCACCTCTGTTTTACTTTATTGAATAAAGCTATATCTATATTTGATATTGGTTGCTTTCCCCTTTATTCTGGGAACAAAACACATCCACAATATCACAGTAAGTTACTCAACTAGAAATGCACTGTAACTTATATGGATGTCTCCATATAAATGGCATGTACTGCACATCAACATTTTCGGTGAAAACCATAAGCAGAAAAGATTTATTTAAAGTCTTTGTCAGTTTCCGTATTTTCATTGTCTAGTCTTTTGTATTTGGTCATGAAAAGGTGGTCAATCACCATTTCTAGAATGGTCTTTCTGAGCCTATCCTCGACCAGTTTACCACCTGTGAGCTGCCAGCTTCCCTCGATACCCTCATAGACCTGGCCATCCAAGTGGACGTTCGGCTGGGGGATGACGCGTGACAAGGCGGAGCCGGGAACCTGACCTTCTCCAGCCTTCTCGAAACAAAGCCCATGCAGGTGGGGCAAAGCCATCTCTCACTACCGGAGAGGGAGAGACGGGTGCTGGAGCACTTATGCCTGTACTGTGGTGGACCTGGCCACCGCGTCTGTAATTGTCTGTTAAAAGACAACGGGCATCAAGGGGGTCAATCAACTGGCGCCACCATGGATTCAACCTCCCAGTCTACTCGCC
The DNA here is from genome assembly GCF_963514075.1 of Conger conger. Lineage (NCBI taxonomy): Eukaryota > Metazoa > Chordata > Actinopteri > Anguilliformes > Congridae > Conger > Conger conger. The sequence goes on along the minus strand of NC_083767.1, from coordinate 24,219,123 downwards.
TAAATCTCATGGGAGGGGGCTTGCCACCAAGTGCGAGTCCTGGTCGACTCCGGGGCTGATGCCAACCTGATCTGCCCTACTCTGGTCTGTTGGCTGGGAGTTCCCACCTCCACACCCTCCCAAGCTCTCCGCACCAACGTGGTCAGTGGTGCCCCCTCGGCTGCAGTCAACACCATCACCTTGTCGAGGACCCGGCCCTCATGAGAGATTGACAGGGATGGGTTAGGCAGGAATGCATTGTTAACCCCTCGCACACGCCATTGAGGTGGTAGCAAGAACACCCGTAAGAGGAAAAATATGCAGTTCAGAGCTAATGAGCAGCCATAATTGTCAGCAGAGGAGTCTGAAGTCGGGGGACTTAGATTTAGAGTACTAAGGAGCAAGGTTAAAGATCTGACTGAGGCCATGCATAGAATGAGTTCCAGCATGACCTTGGAGGAGATTCAACATGCTGAATGAGCAGTCGGGGAATACCCCAACCCTACAGGGGAGGAGCATAATGCCTGGTTAAAGCAAAAAGGTGAGGAAAACAATATAGATGATGGGGAAATGATAATTTGATAATTTATTGGATAGATTCAAAGGACTGACTGTAGAGGAGTTGGGTGATGAATTACACTCGGCTATTAATTGGATGTCCTTTGTAGATCCCTTAAGGCGCCACAAAAAAGAGCACCTGAAGAGTGTATTGAGATGGTGGAAGGCACTTACTGCTGGCTTGTATGATGTCAAAGTTTGGAGAGAGTCCAAGGAGAGATTATGACAGGGAGACAAATAACAGTGATGAATAGGCTCATTAAAAAGTTGCATAAGAGATAAATGTCTTCCCACTCGGTATACTGGGGACATTTCTTATCAAAAAAAGGTACACTTTTATACGAGTTAAGGATATATAAGGAGTGAGCTTTTAGACGTTAAAAAGCAGAAAAAAGAAGAAGAGAGAAGAAAAAACCCTCTTAGGATTTCGCTGTTGAAGATATCTATGGGCTGTTGAAGAGAGAGCAACGCAGGACAGCTGTAGTCAAGCTGGAGTGGCGTGCTCCCTCTGCGCGCCACTCCAGGATATGGATATGGAGAACGGAGTGACGTACGCGGTGCGGACTCAGCCCAAGAGTTGTGGCAACAGGGCTGTTGAAGAAAGAGCAACGCAGAACAACTATAATCAAGCTTGTGTGGTAATTATAATCTATATTACTTGTAGAAGTAGGAAAAGTAGCACATAGAAGTTCAACGTTATAAGTTTCCTTTTATTTTTATGTCTTTTATTTTTCATTAAGATACTATATAAGGCAGAAAAATGTAGAGAAGTTTTTAGAGTTTAGATGCACATAATATTCTAGGAATAGTTTCTTTTAACGTCCAGAAGGGGGAGCTATAGGATAAGGCTAAGGCCAAAGAGGATGGGTATTTGAGGGGTGTACCTTGAATTTAACATCTGGTGGAAAGGTAAATTAGAAAGAGCTAAAGGGGTATATGGAACTTGTATGTGAGTAGCAAACTGAAAGATGATGTTTAACCTGTCAGCTCTATAACTCTATTCTTTTGATTGATAATAATAAAGTATATCTGACTATAATCATATGTGATAAAGGTTCTTTTAGAGGAATACAGTGAATACAGGAAATCGTATACCAGATTTGCATCACACCCTTCACTTCAAGACTGGGCTGGAAGTTCAGTAGAACTTACCAGGGCTCCAGGATGTTCAGAGTACTTAAAGGAAAAGAGAGTTCGTCCCCGAGACACCTCCTCGTGGGGTACTGCTCATGGGAACGTGAGGTCTGAGCTCGGCAAGGGGTCCATAGCTCACGACAATTTTGGCGCCCAACGTGGGGCTTCGAGCTGGTAAGAGAGTCCAGCTCACGGCCTAGTGGGGCACTGCCCGAGTAGATTCCTGCTCGTGGGGCTCGAGTCGATTACTGGCACTGAAGAGAAAGGTGCTAGGCACCTAAGTAGTGAAACCGTAATACTCGAACTCGAAAGGAATCGAGAAAATATAGAATAAGCTACAATATTAAAAGACTGTATAGGACAGTAAATTCTAATAAAGTAGGGACTAAACAAGTCATGCCTCCAACAGAGGGAGAGGGGTTGGTTCAAAAAATACATGGAGAGAATGGACATTTTTCTTTTAATGTAATTAAGAACCAGAAAAGGTTACATATACCCAAGCTGAAAGAAGTAGTAAGGGAGTAGTTAAGAACTGCTCAAAATGCCAGATGATTAATACACCACACGATATGTGAAGTGCTGGATTGACTATAAGGTTGGGAGTACCGTGGGGAAGTATTTACATGGATTCGGCCGGTCCTGTAATGCGATCCACAGGGGGGCACCAATACTTACTGATAATAGTTGATTCGTGCACTGGGTACACCCTTATCCATCCTCTGCGGCAAGGTATGGGAAGACAGATTCTAGCCAGGCTAGAAAGCACAGTAATAGCAATAGGAAAACCCAAAGAAATCAGATCAGACAATGGAGCTCATTTCAAGAATATCCTTATCAATAAATGGTGTATCAAAAACAATATAGAAAGAATATATCATCCTCAAGCAAATGGGACAGTAGAGAGGAAGATACAAACAGTAAAGAGATTGATAGCCAAAAATTGTAATAGCAAGGATTGGGATCAGAACATAATAAAATTACATGAGCAGATAAATGACTATGACACTACGGGGGGGGGGGGACACACAGCCTTTTATAAAATGTTCCATAGGGAATATGAAACCAAAGAAACAGGGAGACCAGTAGTAAATACAGCTCCTCTGTGCCCCCTACAGGTAGGATGTCGAGGACCCGGCCCTAGGCCCCCCTGATGAGAGATTGACTGGGGATGGGTTCAGAAGGAATGCATTGTTAACCCCTCGCACACGCCATCGAGGTGGTAGTAAGAACGCCCGTAAGAAGAAAAATATGTGGTTCACAGATAATGAGCAGCCATACTTGTCAGTAGAGGAGTCTGAAGTCGGGGGACTTAGATTTAGGGTTTTAAGGAGCAAGGTTAAAGTTCTGACTGAGAATACCCCAACCCTACAGGGGAGGGGCACAATGCCTGGCTAAAGGAAAAAAAAAAATAAGGAAAACGGAAGGGATGTCAATACCGAAAGAATATTAAGAGGCTTCAAGGGCCTTCCTGATTATAGCACAAATAATTTATCGGATAGATTCAAAGGACTGACTGTAAAAGAAGTTGGGGGATGATTTACACTCAGCCATTGGCTGGATGTCCTTTGTAGATCCCTTAAGGCGCCACTGAGAGGGGCACCTGAAGAGTGTGTTGAGATGGTGGAGGGCACTAACTTCTGGCTTGTATGAAGTCAAAGTTTGGAGAGAGTCCAAGGAGAGATTATGACAGGGAGACAAATACCAGTGATGAATAGGTTCATTAAAAAAATTACATAAGAGCTAGTGTTTTTCCACTCGTATATTAAGATGGTGGAAATTCCCAAACTGGAGGGGCACATGAAATAAAATATTGGGGAAATTTCTTTTGAGGTATGAGAAAATGACAATTGGAAAAACAGAAGTAATGAATATGGTCATTAAAAAACAAGTTACATAAGAGATAAATGTCTTCCTGCTTGAAATATTGGGGACATCTCTTATCAAAAAGGTAAACTTTTGTATGCGAAAAAGATATATAAGGAATAAGCTTTTAGACCTTAGAGTGGGATCTTAGAATTTGGCTTCAGAAGATATCTACGAGCTGTTGAAGAGAGAGCAACACAAGACAGCTGTAGTCAAGCTGGAGTAGCGCGCTCCCTCTGCACGCCACTCCAGGATATGGATATGGAGAGAGGAGTGACGTACGCGGTGCGGACTCAGCTGAAGAAAGAGCCACGCAGAACAACTAGAACCAAGCTGGAGTGGTAATTATAATCTATATTACTTGTAGAAGTAGGAAAAGTAACACATTATAACATTATTACATCCTTTTATTTTAATATCTTTTATTTCTTATTAAGGTACTATATAAGGTAGAAAAATGTAGAGAAGTTATCATAGTTAGATAAATATAATATTCTAGAAATAGTTTCTTTTTAAACGTCCAGAAGGGGGAGCTATAGGATAAGGCTAAGGCCAAAGAGGATGGATATTGGAGGGGTGTACCTTGATTTTTAAACATCATGGTGGAAAGGTAAATTAGAAAGAGCTAGAGGGGTATATGTAACTTGCATGTGATTAGCAAACTGCAAAAGATGATATGTACACTGTAATCTGTATAACTCTATTCTTTTGATTGATTATAATAAAGTATATCTTACTATAATCATATGTGATAAAGAGTCTTTAGAGGAATACATTGAATACAGGACATCGATTACCAGATTTGCATCACACCCTTCACTTCGAGACTTGGCTGGAAGTTCAGTAGAACTTACCAGGGCTCCAGGACGTTCGGAGTACTTGAGTTCGTCCCCGGGACACCTCATGGTGAGGTACTGCTCGTGGGAACGTGAGGTCTGAGCTCGGCAAGGGGTCCGTGGCTCACGACAAGGAGATCAAGTCAGAACTAATAATCAAGGCCCACAACCAGACGTCCCTGTAAAGGTGAGGTTTGGACCCATAGACTGGGTAGAAAAAGTGTTAGATAAAAATACGGTAAAATTGAAAAAGGGAGGAATAACCTCAGTGGCACAGTGTAAGAAAGTATAATGGAGGTAGGACCACCTAAATATTTACTGCCTAAAAGCTTGTTTCCGAAAGTCTGGGTCAAGGTGGTCAGACAGACAGATGGGACATTTAGAGTTTTAACAGCTAGAAAAGGTCATGACCTGGCACAAAATGGAGGCCAGAAATAAAAAAAACCCTGTCCAGTGCTGGAAGATATTAAAGGGCCAGGCTGTTGCATCCTGTGTTCATGTAATGAGTTAAGGCAAGGATATCAGGGACCTGGTGGGGCAAGAGTACCCCCAAAAATAGAGGGGTTACCAGGGGACGCCCTATGGGGAATGACAACCCAGACAGGGCATTCTCCAGTAGTGATGATGCACAGATTAGTGGTCTGTGGACAATGCAGAATTAGCATTGCGACAAATACCACTTTCCTCATGGCTAGAGAGATAGAGGGGCCTGAGAAGGGGGGGCAGCCTAGAAAAAAATGTTACTGCCTTGAAACAGCAGAAGGGGAACTCGTGACATGTAATGAATGCAGAGAACTCACTTTCGAGGGATCAGCTGTAGCAGCAGGCCTCACTCATGCATTAATCCCCTATGATAAATCGAGACCTCTAAAGGTCAGGAAAAGTCAACATACGCCCAGCCCATTATGGGTAGACAACGAGACGACCAACTAAGAAATGTTATTGAACAGACATACAACTACGGGCCCACCTGGCTGCTGACGGTTAACCGAAGGGGGGAAACAGATACCAGACCTATGAGGTTTAGGCGAAAAGCCATAAATAGAGAAGGAAGGGTAGTATGGAGATTAACAGATTACAAAGAGGAAGTTAAAAATTGTCTGTACCCACCAGAAGATGCTGAAGCACTAGATGTACCTTTTGGGGGTCATACAACCAGAGCATGGTACAGCAGTGATACAGATCTATTAATGAGAAAGTTCAAAGCTAGAGCACAAAAAGCAGGGCAAGTGGCATACTTCAGGTTGCATGCTTTCCCTGTAGAAGGGATATTAAAAGGGGTGAGAAGACAATTAACTGTGTGCGCAGAAGGCCTAATTGATGATAAAGGGCAAGTGAGAGAAACAATTGTGGTTGAGGAATCTCGGCGGGGAGCCACAGGGTGGATAAACCCTCGCCACAACTATTCTGATGATAAAGATGAGGCCACAGGGCCTCTCTACACACTAACCATAACAGTCACCACCAGAGTTGTGGTTGGCGAAGGTGTATACTGTTTCAGCTAGGCACTCAGTTGAACCCCAGTCTGCAGACGAAGAGGGAGGAGAAGCAGACGCTACGGGAAAAGCAGCTGAACCTGTAGTTCCAGACACCGAGCCAGAGTACAAGGATGTCAGCGATTTTGCTACTCCAATAGATAACCCGAGCAATGGAGGACCTAGTGATGCTTCTCAGCAACGACGCCCAAGGAGGCCGAGAATGTCGTGTTTCAGCGGGTGTTTCCGATCAGGAACTGCTGACAAAGTACATGAAAATCCGAAACCAAAAGAAAAATCAACAAATCCTACGCAGTGAGTCTTTGAAGAAGGAACAAGATCGGGAAAGGAAAGGGTTAGCAATAATAGGGTTAATATTTCTTGTAGCAGTTATAGGATTAGGAAGTTATGTAATGAAATACAGAGTCCCTTACCAATACACATGCGTCACTAAGGAAATAAATGTGATCTGGTGTGAATACAACATGACATCATCAGGAAGTGAAAACAGTACTGAAAATTGCGGTCAGAAAATGAAAAACGAAACATGCTGTCACTATTTAACTCGCGGAGGTCGGAAATCCAGTATGATAGAATGTGATGTCAGCTGTATCACCACAGACAGGAAACAGAAATGTTCAAGAGGCAGGCAAACTCGATACTGTCCAAACTCATTGGGGCGTAAAGTGAAGCGGGAAAAAAATACTCAAAGGGCGAGGAGATGTGAGCTTAAATACCCCTTGATTATAAGGAAAGGATTGCCGAGTCAAACTGGACTTCGATGGTCGCAATTAGAACGACGAGGAATAATATGGGGACCCACAACACCATTACTCACTAGTCTATATATAGGAGACCCGCAACAATATCCCAAAATAGATAAGTCAATAATGATGCAAAAGGAACTAGGGTGGACAAATACATATGTATATCAGAATAGAACTTCACTGTGTACATTATCCTATTGGAGTCAAGGCTCATTTCGAAAGGGCATTTGGGCAGCCGATACAATCCAAGCAAGGCCATCGTTGTTGATTAAGACACTAATACCTTCTCAAGAATTAATAGAGGAGATACTTCAGAAAGAAAAGGAGATGATAGAAGAAATGAGGCAGTATGCAATATCGGTAAATACAGAAGACGAAAAAGATATAAGGGAAAAATCTATCTCTAAAAACGACGTTAAAAAGGGTGTAATGACAATGGCATGCACATGGGAAGGCGATGAATACGCAACCTTCAGATATAGGCCCGTAGATGAACAACTTAGAAATTGGATAAGTTGGTACTGAACTAAAGTTATGAAAGGAAAAAATCCTAAAACAAATTACAGGGCAGAATAGATTTATTATACGTTAATGAGTGGTTGGTGGGAGGCCTATGCTGGAGATAGGGAATAATGCACAAAACCAGGATTATTTCAAAAATTATGTCCCTGACTACTTTATGCCACCGCTCAGGACTAATTACACAGGGAAGCAAGAACATGGAGTTAAGCCTCAACTAATTTATTTTAATGATAATTTTGGAAAAAGGGAGTATCTAGTAAATCAGACTTCTGGGGCCCTACTTAAAAATATGGGGGTCATAACCCCAGATAACACCTGCAGGAGAGGGAAAGAGTTGATATGGCAACAACCAGCTTGTGACCTTCGAGACGACTTGCATCTGGTATGGAAAGCTTGGAAGGAGATGATTAATGCAGGACAAGTATATGAAGGATATAAGTAGATGAGAAACTTAACCCTTTATAGCAATACAAGTAAACATATTTTTATAGGGAGAGGAGGGTTCTCTGGTGTGATCTGAGCAATCTGGACAGGAGTTAAACAGGGAATGAATAATGGAGTAGATATGTTTAAAGAAACCACCTCCACTATCATGTTCTGGGGATGGAACACTGTTTGGGCCCTGGGTATGGGTTATAGGGGTTGGAATATTAATCATAGGAATACTATATGTCATTTTTGTATGCTTAAGGTGCAGGCGTCATAGACAACAGTATGCATACCACAGGCTCGAGTCTCAAGAACAAGAGCATGAGCATCATCGCACTTTTGCTGAAATCTTGACCAGACGACCCCGGCAAGAAATCACTGACTGTTAAGGGCGGCCTAAGATAGACATAGGGAAAAGATAGAGGGGTGAAGGACACTGACCTCAAAAACCAAAATGGCTACCCAAAACCCAAACAGATAAGGTATAAAGCCTGGAACAGTCAGAGACACAAGTCACACCAGAAAAACAGCTGAAGCAAGCATTCAGGAATAATGGCAACTTGGAACAGTTCCTATGAAACCATGAGCCAAACCGGGAATGTGTCAGGGGAAGGAAATCTGGGAGTGCGGGAGAACGGTGAAGCAGTACCGTTAGCTCTATCCATGGTGAGTTCCCTCCTCTTGTTCGTGATTTGGATCTTGGTAACATAGTAACAGTAATTAACTCATTAGGAGGCAAAATTGTTAATTGAGTCCTAAAACCAAAGCACGGTTTTATGTGGTTACCAGGAATGCGGAAGGGCAGGATTTCAGACAAAGATGACAGATATAATTTGAATGCTGAATATGAGATTTGATTTTTTGTCAATAACAAGCACCTTAGGAATACAAATATGGAATTACAAATTTACTAAGTGGCTGTTATTAGTACAACATGCATTAACTGTGGGTTATCTAAATTCTATTTTTTCTAGTAGGCAGGTATTAAGAAATAATATAAATTATATACCTGATCATGCTCGTGTTTGATGGGTCACAAATAATAACAGCCCTCAGTTGTATGTCCATGGAAATGTGGATAATTGTGAATCAAAGTGTAGGGGCAGGAGCCCAGAGAACGATTTATATCTCTCATGTCCCTAGTAATCAAAACTGTTACCTGAGGCCTAGGGCCTCCAAACAAAGAAGGGGATTTAACAGAGTCCTCAAACTATCCAATCATAGTTCACAGGAGTCCCCACACTAAAGTTACAAATCCAAGACTAAACTCCAAAGAGAGGTGTCCCGTGTAAGAACAGTTGCATGGCCTCCTTCACCAAACCAGCAAACCGTATACATAAATCCACTCAACCGACAGAGATGTAACTTGATCCGTTGGAAGTTTAAGATTGATTGGAGAAATCCTGCTGGTTAATAAATAACCATTCTCAAAATGAAAAGCGAAATCTCATAGTGCGTGTCCATAAGAAAAGTAATAATAATAATAATCCCCAAATTGTCCACCGGGCCTAGTCGAAACAGTGTAAATTCATGAACAAATTAAGTTCCCAAACAATCCCTAAATAATCAAAGGCGCATGGAATGAAGAAAGGATGAAGAAATAATATAAAATAAAGAAAAATTGTATCTGATCTCTTGCAGAATATAACTGGGCAATGGATTATGGAAAACGAACAAGTGGAAGCCAGTGAATCACAATCCCCAGTGACAGCCCTAAAGGAGGGGTTGGCAAACGAAACAGATACGCCCAGTTATCCCATAGAATTAGGAGGGTATCGTAATCATGTAGTGAATACTTGGTTTGCCTTGGGAGATAAGAAGAGGTTATTTAACACCTGCAACCTCGAATACCACCCACTAGATTCCTGTCTAAACTGTGAGATAACCGTGAAGTCTAGGAAGGGGGCCATGGGCCTGTACGGTTGTCTCTGCAGTCCGTGCTTTGTCTTGAACAGGACTGAATGCGTCAATATCATCAACATAGAAAATCACAGAGAAAAATTTGAAATCTTAGAGAATACAATAACTGTATATCCAGACATTCCAAATTACCCATTGCCAGAAGGAATATTCACACCCCTACCATGTATCGGCACAGTTAAGTTCTCTCCTTATGATAAACAAAGAGGAAATGTTGTAAAAATGCACAGGAATGTATTTCCTTATATCTACCAAGACCTTGAAGGGAAAAAACAGACAATATATATAATCAAGAGAAACAAAATACCCGCTTGGCAGCTGTAAAAACACTCGAAAGGGGAGAACTATGTGGGGGAGGGGTTTGTATTATCTGTGTGTCATTTTATTTTATATTTTATTTTATTTTATTTTACGGTTTGGGGTATACCCCTGAAGGAGAAGTACCGAACAGGAGGACAGGAGGTGACGATGTGTACAGAAAGGCCTTCCTGGATCGACAAGCTTTCCTCGATGGAAGGAACAGTTTCCTGGTTACATGATGCTGAACCTGAAGGGGGTGAAATCCCAAGGAATCGGTGCATCATCTGCTTCGAGGATGTGAGAGACGTTGCCCATTTCACGTTGCGAGGAGGCATGTGTGGATGCCTGGAATGCGTCTGCTTCAATATGAAGACAACGCTCAGGAATGGACAGGACTTTCGATACGAGGCTCCTGTAGAGGAGTGACTTTTGGGACTATTGGTTGCATCATTGTTTTGTTATTTTATTTTTTGTTTTTATATTAGCACACTGCGGATGTGCAACTGTCTAAAATGAGGTGGCTAATGATGGAGTGAGGCACGAAACAGGCACATTACTGTTGGATAAGCTTGCTATGTGTGTGGCTCAGAAGCCACAAAAGGGGGAAAATTATATAGAATATTTTCCATAGTTATTCCTAGTTATTCTATGTTAATCTTATGAATCAGTATGATTATCTTATGTTATTCTATGTATCAGGATGAGCAAAGTAGACAAATTATTTTCTCTTTGAACATGTTATCGTTTATATGATAAAAGGAGGGATTATGGACGAAAAGTATAACATAACCTAGGATTTATATATCCAGATATGTATTCTCATGCATATAGTCAGAGGACTGCTTAAAAGAATAAATTGTGCTCATGACAGATAACCAGAAAAAATGTAAGGGAGGGGTGAGTACTCTGCTCAGCTTACATCATATAGGCATATGTACAGGAGAACACTCCCATTGTTAGGTGCGCTCATGGGCTTGGTTGATGATAAAAAATAATGAGGAGGAATCGCACCCAAGGTCGGTACTCCCTACCGTTTGATCCCTGGATGTTAAAGCTGTGTGGGTTAATTGAGAGGCATTTACGGGCTAAGATTGGCTTAGTGCGAGGGGTTGAAGGGGGTGTCGAGGACCCGGCCCTAGGCCCCCCTGATGAGAGATTAACAGGGATGGGTTAGGCAGGAATGCATTGTTAACCCCTCGCACACGCCATTGAGGTGGTAGCAAGAACACCCGTAAGAGCAAAAATATGCGGTTCAGAGCTAATGACCAGCCATAATTGTTAGCACAGGAGTCTGAAGTCGGGGGACTTAGATTTAGAGTACTAAGGAGCAAGGTTAAAGTTCTGACTGAGGCCATGCATAGAATGAGTTCCAGCTTAACTTCGGAGGAGATTCAACATGCTGAGTGAGCAGTCGGGGAATACCCCAACCCTACAGGGGAGGAGCATAATGCCTGGTTAAAGCAAAATGGTGAGGAAAACAATATAGATGATGGGGAAATGATAATTTGATAATTTATTGGATAGATTCAAAGGACTGACTGTAGAGGAGTTGGGTGATGAATTACACTCGGCTATTAATTGGATGTCCTTTGTAGATCCCTTAAGGCGCCACAAAAAAGAGCACCTGAAGAGTGTATTGAGATGGTGGAAGGCACTTACTGCTGGCTTGTATGATGTCAAAGTTTGGAGAGAATCCAAGGAGAGATTATGACAGGGAGACAAATAACAGTGATGAATAGGAGCCACACTTTAAGAAGAATGGATGTGTGCCAGTCATGGTCAACACAAGGATGAGATTATAAATAAACCTGGACCAATTCGAATTAAGTTTAGTTAGAATTTTTCCTGTATACATGCAGACCTCGGGAACAGGTTTAAATTGCTGTTGTATCATCAAACAAGGTATGGTAATGTCTAATACATACAAATTAATGAAAGGGCAATATAAAAAAGTTGTTAACGTATATGTAAAAAAAGGAGCAGCCTGTAGCGTAGTGGTTAAGGTAAATGACTGGGACATGCAAGGTCGGTGGTTCTAATCTCAGTCTAGCCACAATAAGATCTGCACAGCCATTGGGCCCTTGAGCAAGGCCCTTAACCCTGCATTGCTCCAGGGGAGGATTGTCTCTTGCTTAGTCTAATCAACTGTACGTTGCTCTGGATAAGAGCATCTGCCAAATGCCAATAATGTAATGTAACAAGGAGGTTGTGTATTTAGCCCTGATATTCCATTGTCGAAAGTGAACAAATTATTAACATTTTTACAATAATTGCACAATAAGGTGATTGTCTTATTGGGAAGGAGCCCACTCTGTTCTTGTCATATGGATGGGAGTGTTGCAGAAGGATTAATCTCTCACTTAGTCCACTTTGGAACCTTAGTATCAGATGTTTTTCCATAACCGGGAAAGAGATCCTGCAATATCTATGGATTTCATACAATCTTAATAAAGGGTGTTGGGGAAAAAAAACCCTGCTTGGAGAAGAACAAGATTAAATTGGCTGCTGATTTGAATACATTAGCATACTGTAATGGGGAGTGTGATTAGGGCTGATTCCCTCATGAAACACTGAGATGTTGCGCTTGGATCCGAAAGTTCAGGGTAGTCAATTACCAGAAGCTTCCATAATCATCTTCTTTAATCCATTACTTGGCAGAATGGATTGGGGCAATTGCCTCACAGTGACCCAGACCCTCAGGCTCAAGGTCACAGTGTTGACTTTAACTGGGCCTTCTCTGGAGGGGAATAATCATCAAACGATCCGTCAATCAAAAGCACAGCTAATTGAACAAAATGCCATCAGACACAAACTGACAGGTACCTAGGTGCAATCCAAGCTTCTAATGAATTAACTGTCACGGTTAAAGCTGGTCAAGGTCAAGTTTTCAGTTATAGTTAAAATGACTCTACAGGGGCTGGAACTAGTTGAAATAATCATAAATTATCACAGAGAGATGTATCCAACACACATCCACCAAATATTCAGTCATGTCATGTCAATAACAATAACAACACACATTTCAAGTCAGAGAGAAATTACGACGTGGGGAACCGAGAACTCCTCGCGGTCAAACTGGCTCTGGAGGAGTGGAGGCATTGGCTGGAAGGATCCGAGAAGCCTTTCATCATCTGGACCGACCATAAGAACTTGGCATACCTCCAGACGGCCAAGAGACTGAACTCATGCCAAGCTAGATGGGCGCTGTTCTTCGGAAGATTCAACTTCACACTCACTTACCGCCCGGGTTCTAAGAACGTCAAGCCAGATGCCCTGTCCCGACAATTAGACACCAGCCCTGAGCGTGAGGCACCTGAGAACATCCTCCCGGGTTCCTGCACCGTTGCTTCCGTAACCTGGAAGATTGAGGCGGTGATCCGGAGGGCTCTACGGGAGGAACCCGATCCCAGGTCCAACCCGGGAACACGCCTCTACGTCCCATCTGCTGCTCGGACACTGGTGATTCAATGGGCTCCCTCGTCTTGCCATCCCGGCTTTACCCGCACCTTGGCGGTGCTTAAGTGGAAGTTTTGGTGGAGCTCCATGATCCCTGACACCAGGCGCTTCATCAAGGCTTGCACTACGTGCGCCAGAAGCAAGGCCTCCCACCAAGCCCCTGCTGGTCTGTTCCAACCTCTGCCCGTGCCCAGCCGAACCTGGAGCCACATTGGAGTGGACTTTGTTACCGGACTTCCCCCTTCCGAAGGTAACACCACCATCCTCACCATGGTGGATCGTTTTAGTAAGGCAGCCCACTTCATCCCCCTACCTGGATTACCCACCTCCCAAGAGACCGCGGACGTACTGATAAAGGAAGTGTTCCGCATCCACGGAATTCCCTCAGACATTGTATCCGACTATGGCCCACAATTCATTTCGCAAGTGTGGAAGGCTTTCTGCCTGGCCCTTGGTGCTACGGCTAGCCTCTCATCTGGCTACCACCCCCAGTCCAATGGTCAAACCGAGAGGGCCAACCAGGATTTAGGAGCCGCCTTACGTTGTGTGTCTGCCAAGAATCCGGCTTCATGGAGCAAGATGCTCACCTGGGTTGAGTATGCACACAACACCCTGCCCTGCGCCGCCACCGGAAAGTCTCCCTTTGAGATCTCCCTGGGCTACCAACCTCCACTGTTTCCTGACCAGGAAGCCGAGATCACTGTTCCCTCCCTTGCCACCCACATGAAGCGCTGTGCTACGATCTGGAGGGATGCCAAGGCCGCGCTATTACACACGGCAGAACGTAATCGGCGCTTCGCTGATTGCGACCACACACCAGCTCCTGCCTACAAACCAGGTGATTCCCCTCCAAGCCACCTCTCACAAACTGCAACCCCGTTTCATTGGCCCCTTTAAGATCCACATCATTATTAATCCATCCTCTGTTAAGTTATCACTCCCTGCTTCACTTAAGATTCACCCCACGTTCCATGTGTCATGTATTAAGCCTGTATCCTCTCACCCCGATCCTCCACCCCCTCCCCCCTGCATCATTGATAACCACCCTGCTTTTACTGTGAAAACTATTGAACATTCGTAAGAGGGGCCGTGGTGCAATACCTGGTTGACTGGGAGGGCTATGGCCCTGAGGAGCATTCCTGGGTAGCTCCCAGTCTCATTCTGGATTAAACCTTGATTACTGACTTCCATCGTGACCACCCTGACAAACTCAAAGGACCGCCAGGAGTCGGTCATTAAGGGGGGGGTCCTGTCCCGTTTCATGTTTGTCATGTCATGTTTTATGTTTAGTTATTGTCTTGGTTATGTTATTGTCATGTCACATATTATGTTAGTCTAGTCTCACCACGTTTCATGTCATGTTATGTTTCATGTTTAGTTGTTACGATTTAATTGTTAGTCTTGCCATGTCATGTTATTTCGTTTATTGTCATATTTCGCAAACTTGTTATGTCACAATTTATGTTCCATGCTATGTTGTACTGTTCATTGATTTAGCATACACTTTTTCGTGTCTTTCTGCAAACCTTGCATTCCTGCTTTCTCTCTCTCCCTTTCTGTCACTCACACCCTAATTGTTTCAATTTCCGTTGTCTATTTACTAATCTAATCTAATCGAATGCTAGATCAGGATTGGGTCATACTAACATTCTAACCATGTGTTCATGTTACCTTACGTTTCTTGTGCATGTCATTTACACCTGATTTCAATTCTCTTGCTGCTCTCAAGCTAATTGTGTACACCTGTCTTCACCTGCATATAAAGCTCAGTTTCATGTCTTGTCTTTGCGAAATTGTTTGCCTCCTGTTCATCAGTGCATCTTTTGAGCGTTATTGTCAAGCCATTTGTCTACCCGTTACGATCCAAGCCTGTTTATTGACCATTGTTTATTGACTTCTGTTTTGTTGACCATCGCCTGCCTGTACCACGACTTTGCCTGCTGTTTTTGTGCTTTTGCCCTGTGGAACAGACTTCGGTCTTGACTCTTGCACCGTCATTGACCCTGAGCCTGCCTACCATCCGCCTGTACTTCTGCCCCGCTGACAGCTTTCCTGGCTACCGGACTTCCCGCATGGTGTACCGACTACGAGACTGCCTTCTCCCTCGGTACTGCGCTTTGGTTTTCTGGCTGGATATTTACGTGTATGAACATTGCTTGTTTTTGACTATGCTCTCTGGATATTCCCCAAATAAAGCCCTGACAGGACTTTACTACACCATTGTTTCTGAGTCGTGCATTTTGGGTCCAAACCCCCCACGCACCCGTCTCAGAAATACTGACACGTTCTTCAAGTATTTCTAAATAAAATAAAACCAGGCAAGATCATAACACAGGCTCTCAAGCCATTACCAACAGTGAATGACTCAGTTTTGTTTGTTGCTCAAACCAAAAAAAAAAACAACAAAACAATTAATTAATATGAATGATATGGCTATTAAACTGAACTGAGTGATTTTCATTTGAGTGGAAAACGGGTGTTTGGCGTTTGGAAAAAATAATAACATGTCTTGACATTGAGCACATCCAGATGATATTAGCAAGGAACATATGCCAGGAGATAAATAATGCACTAAATGCAGCTTGCATATAAGGTACTGGCAGTTGGAAACACTGTGCAGTTTAGTTCTCTTACCAGCAAGATGGACTGCTTAGTGATGGTAGTAATCAGTTTTTTGCTTAATAAAAAAAGATATATACATATCACAGCAAATATGTCATTCAGAAAGAAGATGTGTGTCTTTGCTATGGCTAGTGTTATGTACGACACTGAGGACCCAGACGCAGACCACGGGACAATCCAGAAATGTTGTTCTTTAAGTTTAAAAGCCAAGAGATCCAAGACAATGCGAAAAACAAAGAAAAAGAATAGTTGAGAAAACTACCTGGTCAAAAATCCAGGTAATCAAAGGGTGAAAGTACAAAAGGACTAAGGCAAAAATTGAAGTCACAAAACAAAACAAATAATCAAAACCAAGAAAGCAGAAGGGCAAACAAAACCAGAGGGCAAGGCAAAATCTAAATCAAAGGGGTGTCTTTCAGGAATCTCAAGAATAGGCGTACTAGGAACTCGGCACTATAAATGATCAACATTCTGACAAGGAACAAAGTAGAGACTGAGGTTTAAATACATGAGGGAAGGAGACAATCTAGGCGGGGCTCGGGAGAAAGGTTGGCTAACAAATAGACAACAGGTGGGAAACATAATAGGGTAATAATACAATAACGGGATGCACGATAACACAGATGTAAAACATACGGCTCCGGATTAGGGAGTAGACATTTGCATAGATTGAAGATGTAATGATAGTCAGAGATAGGTGCGAACACTTCGCTGAAACTAAGCAAGTAAACAGGGATAGCATAGGGAGGCGGAGTTATAGAACAGTGCGGAAAACTAAAAGATTGCGTTAGTGAGTTTGTTACGTGATAAATCTAAACCACCCAATTAAAGTGACTGTTAGTTAGACAGACAGTAAGTGTACTAATTGGATTAGTACTGTACAATATCTAGATTAGTAGTAGTAAGTTAAATGTTGTAAAGCACTATTTTTACTATCGAGGGAAGCAGGAAGTAAGAAATGCGCGACTGGAAGGAATGTTGGAATGTTGCAATCCCAGAATTTGCAGACAGGGGAGTGACTCGGGCTGGTAAACATTCAGACACAGACATAACAGGGGATCACGAATGCAAAACTGTCATGGGAAACAATAACCAGGGATGCATGATGAATGCAAGAATTAACAATAATAAAATCTAATACAGACAGGACTCCATCGCCCACATCCTCCACACATGCCCTATGCCACCTGGACAAAGGGAAGGGGAATTATGTGAGATTGCTGTTCATTGACTACAGTTCAACTTTCAATACCATAATCCCCTCCAAACTCGTAACCAAACTCAAGAACCTAGGATTAAACGGCACTGTGTGCAGATGGATCCTTCACTTCCTGACGGGCAGACCTCAGGTGGTGAGAGTGGGCAGCCACACCTCATCCTCAACATGGGAGCACCCAAGGGCTGTGTTTTGAGCCCCCTGCTATACTCCCTGTACATGCATGACTGCAAGGCCACTTTTGAATCCAACTCCATCCTCACGTATGTGCATGATACAGCTGTGGTAGGCCTCATCTCCAACAACAACGACCTGTCCCAGTGGTGTCAGGACAACAACCTCCTCCTGAATGTCAGTAGAATAAAGGAGACGATTGTGGACTATGGGAGGGAGCAGGGGAGGACCTACAGCCCACTAGACATCAATGGGTCCCCAGTAGAGAGGGTGGACAACTTCAGGTATCTTGGTGCCAGATGACCAAGGACCTGACATGGACATCCAACACTTAAACTGTGGTGAGGAAGTCGCATGTGAACTGAAATTGTGGTGAGGAAGCACCATTGCTCGAAGTATTCAAATATATGCATGGAGCTAGCTAGCTATCCCAACAAGACAAACCGATAGACATTCAATGGCTAGAATAGCTACAGACTAACCAGAGATGCTGTATTCTGTGGTGTAAAGTATGTTACCCATTGATCCAGGGTCAGACATAATGTTACTTATTTATTTTGGGAAATAAGATCATTGAGCAGCAGGGCAACTTAGGCCTGAAGTATAGATAGCTAACTAGCTAGGCAAGTAACAGATTAGTAGGGGTATACATTTATTTTAATTTACTAACTCTGCATCTGCCACCCGCCTTTCATCTCTCTCCTCTGCCTTTAACTCTCTCTGTCCCTTTGTCTCAAGGCCACCTCGCACATCCCCTCCCAGTCCTTGGATAACCAACACCCTACATACCTCCAGGGCCAGCCTCCATGCAGCTGAGAGGAAGTGGGGAAAATCCAGAGACCCATCAGACCTCACAACCTACCAGTCTTTCCTGGTGGCATTCTCTTCTGATGTCACTGCTGCCAAGATAAAATACTATCAAACACAAATTCACAACTCCACTTCTAACCCCCGGAAACTGTTCTCTATTTTTTCCACTCTCCTCACCACGCCGCCGCCTCCTCCACCTCAGTCCTCCTTCGCTGCTGATGACTTTGCCGATTTTTCAATGAGAAGGTCACAGACATCCGCAGGTCCTTTGCAACCACTGCCCCCCTCTCTGTGCCCCTGCCCCCCTCTAGGCCCATCCCTTCCTTTTCCACTTTCTCTCCCCTTACAGACTCTGATGTTTCTCAACTCCTGCTCTCACATCACCCTACAACCTGTGCCCTTGACCCTATCCCCTCTTCTCTCCTCCAGACACTCCTATCACACCTGACATCCTCCCATTTGTCACCTCCCTAGTGAACATCCTCCAAGAGGGCCCACATCACCCAGCTGCTAAAAAAAGCCTACCCTGGACCCCTCTATCGTCCCGAAGTACTGGCTGGTATCTCTTCTTCCTTTTCTATCTAAAACAATCAAACAAGCTGCTTCTAATCAACTTTCTTCTTTCTTTTCGAAGAACAACCTGCTAGACCCCCATCAGTCTGGTTTCAGACCTGGCCACTGGATGGAGACCGCACTCCTCTCCGCCAGTGAATCACTCCATGCAGCACGAGCAGCCTCCCTCCCCTCTGTCCTCATTTTTCTAGAACTCTCTGCTGCCTTTGACACTGTGGATCACTCCATACTCCTGTCCTCACTGTCAGCAACGGGGATCTGCAGCACAGCCCTGAACTGGATCGAGTCCTACCTCTCTGGTCACTCCTTCTAGGTTGCCTGGGTTGGTACAGTATCGACACCTCGGCCCCTTGCCACAGGAGTTCCCCAGGGCTCAGTCCTAGGCCCGCTTCTTTATTCTCTTTACACTCGTTCCCTTGCCCCTGTTATCTCATTCCCATCATCTGACATGCAGGTTTCAGCCTGCATTGCTGCTTGCCTGAGTGACATCCACAGCTGGATGGACAGCCACCATCTAAAGCTCAACCCAGGTAAGACTGAAATTATCGTTATTCCTGCTCTTACCTCTCCCCATCTGGATCTCTCCATTTCCCTAGGGGATACCTCACTGACGCCATCACCCTGTGCAAGGAACCTCTGCATGGTGATGGACAGCAGACTGAAGACGCACCTCTTCATGCTGCACCTCTCCCTACCTCCCTGTAAACCTTAATTGTTGTCTTTACCTGAGATATTTACTTGTGTATTAGGATGATACCTTTGCTAGTTCTGTTTGGCTAGGTAAGCAGTTTGTTCATACATTTGCATGTTGCGGTATAGTGATAAATAAATAAATAAATAAATAAATAAATAAATAAATAAATAAATAACGATATTCAAATAGGCCCTGTGCCCGGTTGCATAAAACACCCCTTAAGGTTTCCCTTAAGTTTCCCTTAAATGAGTGAAATATCTGTCGAGTGAAATATCAGAAACCCTCAAAAACACCCTAAAGTATTGCATTTTCCCTTAAGTAATCCGTTAAAATCCATTAAGTGTTGCATAAAACACCTTAACCTCAGTCAAATTTAAGGTTAGCTACAGATTACCTTAAGTCTCGGTAAATGAAGGGATAACTTTAGCCATTGGAGGAAGAAAATATCCCTCTGGGAATTTTTTATGATCAAGAAAATGCTGTAGACTACATGACAGACGAAAAGTTCATTCTTGAATATAGATTTGCGCATAAATCTACTTACAAGATTGCAAACAACCTGGAAGGCGAACTCGATCACCGCGTATATATTACATTATACATATATTAATTGCACTGTGTTTTTTTGCTAAAATCAACAGAGAAGAGAGTGATTATACAGTTGCGTTCAAAAAAATAGCAGTGCGTTAAAAAAGTGAATAAAGTGCACATATTTTTTTATAGATTTTAGTTCAATTCCAAATCAAAGCATTAGTAAATTGTATCAAATTTCTCCTATAGCTAATTGTGTCACGTTTCAGGTCTGTCTCGCCATGTTTTATGTTTATTCATGTTGTCTTAGTCACGTAGTGTCTTATCATGTATTATGTTAGTCTAGGTTCGTCATGTTGTTTAGTTTATTTCTTGTTACGATTTATTTTCTCGTCATGTCTAGTTATGTTTCGTTACGATTATATTACCTTGTTATGTTGAATGGTTATCGTCTTAGTTTCGTTTTGTATTATGTTTTGATTTATGTTTATTGTTACGTTAACTGGTCGTTGTTTATGCATACACTTTTACATGTCTTTCCGCAAACCTTGCGTTCCGCCTTTTCTCTCTTGCTCCTTCTGTCATTCACTCCCTAATTGTTTCCATTTGTCTATTTACTAAAACGACTAACGCTAGATCAGGATTGGGTAGAAACTAACAAAACTAATCATGTGTTCATGTTACCTTACGTTTCTCGTGCATGTCATTTACTAATTTACTAATGCTAGGGCAGGATGGGTTTATTACTAACGATTACTAATCTCCTTGTTAAACTTGTCATCCATCGCACCTGTTTTCCATTTTCCATTATTTTCTGATTGATTCACGTTAAGATCCAAGCCTGTTTTACCGACCATCGTTACTGATTTCTGTTTCGTTGACCATTGTTTGTTTTTGACCACGTCCTCGCCTACCGTCTTTGTACTTTTGCCTCGCTGATTGTTTTATGGTTTCGACTTCCGCATCGCTCTCGACTACGACTCTGCCTGCCGTCCGCCCGTACATCTGCCCCGCTGACAGCTCTCCTGCTACCGGACCTCCCTGCACGTTTACCGACTACGAGTTTGCCTCTTCCCTCGGCACCGTGCTGTTTGTTTGTTTGGCTGGATCTACGTGTATGGACATTGCTTGTTTTGACTACGCTCCTGGGATTCGTCCCGAATAAAGCCCTGACGGGACTTTATCTAACCTTTGTTTCTGAGTCGTGCATTTTGGGTCCAACCCCCACGCACCCGTCTCAAATTGCTCAATTCATTTTTCGCATATTCTCGTATTTTTTAACGATCACCTGAATTGTCTTTATTTCTAGCATAAATCTAATCTGTTATTTCCTCCCACATATTCTGTTTTTGGTCGCTGTCACAGTCGGATTGAGTCCTCTTTTTAAAATGGTTTTTATTTTCACATATTCCTCGAACAGTATGCACTTCCCCTCATCTGTCCAATTTGGTTTCCATTTTTTGTTTTCCGTATTTTATATAGCTAGGCTACCATAGGTTAGGGGTTAAAACCTAATCTTATTGTATAGCCTACAGTAAGTGATCGTAACCAATGAGAACGCATCCATGGTTACGGTCAAAGTTTGCCACAGTAAAACGTCAACTATTGCAGCAAAGCACTGATCTGTTTCCCTTAACTAAGAAGAACGTCTAAGGGTTTATATGCAACACCCTCAGGTAAGGGTTGATTTCCCCTTAGCTAAAATCAACCCTTAAGTGTCAGAGTTAAGGGAAACATTTAAGGTGTTTTATGCAATTGTGCACTGGTCCTTATGTGCAGGTAGCAGTTCATATTGTACTTCCCTCTAGGGTCTTTCAGCGTACTTATCCCTGGTTATGGGTATGCACTTTGCACTTTGTTGTATGTCGCTCTGGATAAGAAGGTCTGCCAAATGGCATTAATGTAATGTAATGTACTGTAATTCGATACTGTGCTAAGGATGGGCGTAGTTGGCATTCCAATTATAAAAGGGTGAAACATTTTCTCTCTTCCAAAAAATATTCTTCCTCAAACGCTTTCTCTGGAAGAAACCTTCCTGGACTCGCGTTGTGTGTGCAGCACTGGAAACGCCGCAAGACTGAGCAACGCACGCTCACACAGTACAATCCCAGCAACCTGCCACTGAGCACCACAAACTGGTCTGGAGCATACAGGAGTGCCGGTGTTCCAAGGAGACTGAGAAGAGCCACGCACCCAAGCAACAGCCTGAACAGCAACCCCTGTAAGTCCCAGGAGGCAAGTGACAAGGAAGAAGGGGGAGCACTTTCCCCTTTTTCATACCACAACTCGTCTGGATTTCGCCAAGGAAACCAGAATGTATCCGATGAGGAAATCCAAGATAAGGACTCAAGTAAGGTTGTAACTCTGGGCATATACTATAGCTAGCTTAAACTCAACCGGAACTCCTGTAATTGAATGAACATAACTGTTTTAATGCTCTATGTACTGTATGATTACTGTACACATTTTCTTTTGGTTGGCTCCAAGCCATCTGCCATGCTGTGTTAGATTTAATATACATCACGCATAGACAGGATCTTGCATGTGGTCTATTTTAATTACTAACTGGTCATAACACGACATTATCTCCACACACACTGATAACCGTAAGGTTCTTTGATTTGTTTGGCAAGTTCCAGCTAGTTTCAAAGCTCCCTCCATCTTAGTTTCTTTGTTCTCCTTGAAACACGTGTCCACGGTGCGTAGGCACGCCTGCAGAACCGCACACATTCCGGAGAACATACAACCTCCCCACATGGCTGCGCACAAGCATGTTCACACACACACACACACACACACATACAGTGGTGTGAAAAACTGTTTGCCCCCTTCCTGATTTCTTATTTTTTTTGCATGTTTGTCACACTTAAATGTTTCAGATCATCAAACTAATTTAAATATTAGTCAAAGACAACACAAGTAAACACAAAATGCCATTTTTAAATGAAGGTTTTTATTATTAAGGGAGAAAAAAAATCCAAACCTACATGGCCCTGTGTGAAAAAGTGATTGCCCCCTAAACCGAATAACTGGTTGGGCCACCCTTAGCAGCAACAACTGCAATCAAGCGTTTGCGATAACTTGCAATGAGTCTCTTACAGCACTGTGGAGGAATTTTGGCCCACTCATCTTTGCAGAATTGTTGTAATTCAGCCACATTGGAGGGTTTTCAAGCATGAACCACCTTTTTAAGATCATGCCACAGCATCTCAATAGGATTCAGGTCAGGACTTTGACTAGGCCACTCCAAAGTCTTCATTTTGTTTTTCTTCAGCCATTCAGAGGTGGACTTGCTGGTGTGTTTTGGATCATTGTCCTGCTGCAGAACCCAAGTTCGTTTCAGCTTGAGGTCACGAACAGATGGCCGGACATTCTCCTTCAGGATTTTTTGGTAGACAGCAGAATTCATGGTTCCATTTATCACAGCAAGTCTTCCAGGTCCTGAAGCAGCAAAACAGCCCCAGACCATCACACTACCACCACCATATTTTACTGTGTTTTACATATTTTACGGTATGATGTTCTTTTTCTGAAATGCAGTGTTACTTTTACGCCAGATGTAATGGGACACACACCTTCCAAAAAGTTCAACTTTTGTCTTGTCAGACCACAGAGTATTTTCCCAAAAGTCTTGGGGAACATCAAGATGTTTTCTGGCAAAATTGAGACGAGCCTTAATGTTCTTTTTGCTCAGCAGTGGTTTTCGTCTTGGAACTCTGCCATGCAGGCCATTTTTGCCCAGTCTCTTTCTTATGGTGGAGTCATGAACACTGACCTTAACTGAGGCAAGTGAGGCCTGCAGTTCTTTGGATGTTGTTGTGGGGTCTTTTGTGACCTCTTGGATGAGTCGTCGCTGCGCTCTTGGGGTAATTTTGGTCGGCCGGCCACTCCTGGGAAGGTTCACCACTGTTCCATGTTTTCGCCATTTCTGGATAATGGCTCTCACAGTGGTTCGCTGGAGTCCCAAAGCTTTAGAAATGGCTTTATAACCTTTTCCAGACTGATAGATCTCAATTACTTTCTTTCTCATTTGTTCCTGAATTTCTTTAGATCTCAGCATGATGTCTAGCTTTTGAGGATCATTTGGTCTACTTCACTTTGTCAGGCAGGTCCTATTTAAGTGATTTCTTGATTGAGAACAGGTGTGGCAGTAATCAGGCCTGGGTGTGGCTAGAGAATTTGAACTCCGGTTTGATAAACCACAGTTAAGTTATGTTTTAACAGGGGGGCAATCACTTTTTCACACAGGGCCATGTAGGTTTGGATTTTTTTTCTCCCTTAATAATAAAAACCTTCCTTTAAAAACTGCATTTTGTGTTTACTTGTGTTGTCTTTGACTAATATTTAAATTTGTTTGATGATCTGAAACATTTAAGTGTGACAAACATACAAAAAAATAAGAAATCAGGAAGGGGGCAAACACTTTTTCACACCACTGTATGCAGTTTGTTGTTCACTGTAGTGAATTGTGCTTTGCCCTCTTCAGTACTTTGTGGATAATAAACTTTGATATCTTCCAAGGTTGTTCGTATTTATATTACTCCTGTGTTGAATGAAGACTGCCTCTGCTTCACCTTATTGGTTGAATCATTTATATTAGTTTTGTATCAACTGAATGTGTAATATTTATATTTAGTTAACTATAAATGTGTAAGTTATTCATTTAATTATTCATTGAAATATTTAGGTCAGCAGTGTAGCCACAATAAGATGCGCACAGCCGTTGGCCCTTTGAGTAAGGCCCGTAACCCTGCATTGCTCCAGGGGGTCTCCTGCTTAGTCTAATCAACTGTATGTCACTCTGGATAGAATGGTAAATGGCTGGCATTTATATAGCACCTTTATCCAAAGCGCTGTACAACTGATGCTTCTCATTCACTCATTCACCCATTCACACACACAAACACCAATGGCAATTGGCTGCCATGCAAGGCACCAATAGAGCCTGCCAAATGCCATTAATGTAATGTAATGATATTTTACATAACGCCACTATTTGTAGAAGGATGGTATAACCATCTATCTCACATAATTGGCACCATGCATGAGGATTATTAATATTATATATCATAAAACGTCTTAGTTATCAATCTTCGCAACTCTTCACATACCGTCTAGGAGCATATCCCCCACATAATTGGCGCCCCGTTTTCATAAAAAGTAAAAACCCTACAGTAGGAACAAAACGGCTAAAACTCTGCCCTCCTCCACTCCCCCAGCGTAGTATACAAAGATGTATGTTTCAGCGTATGTCTTTTCACATTCCTGGGTGACTTCATCATGCTCACACCCACATAGGCTACTATGAAAACCCACAAAATCTGGCACTGTCCAGATCCAGAAAGCGGAGATGACAGGGAACTTGAATTCCCCCAATTATTTTGTGTCATTAATATCACGCATATCATCCTACCCAGATTCTGAAATGTCAGTTTGTTTTTGTGGGTCATATCCGACAAGCAAATTCGGCAATTTAAAACAGGGAAGTGGGTTTATGTATTTGGTTGTAGCCTACATAAAACCAGCATGACTGTTAACAAGGATGACAGCTACTATCGCGTGCATAAACATGCATGGATGAATTTATTCAACCAACTTAGTTTCCAAATTATTACCAATGCATTTGTTACAGATGTTACATTATTGGAAATAATTGTTTTTCAATGTGAACACTCATGATTACTGACATACGAAGCACCATAGGATAGGCTACGTTTCACTAATCTTCAGAAATGCGTATGTGAGATGCAACTGACAATAGCCAAGAACATAAAACTGTTGCAGTACAAGTGTTCAGATCTGACACATTGGGATTCTTGGATTAGCCTATGGAGCTGGTCTAACTGGCCAACCAGCTGTTTCAAAACCGAGCTCAAGCTGTTTTTTTCTGCAGGGGTTGACATTCGTTTGCAAAGCTGGACAGGGATGCAACGTAACTAGCGACAAGAGAACAATGATACAGACCAGGTCTAGTTTGGTTGTAGCCGATGGAGATAGCAAAGTATGCCTTTGAATTACACACAAGCTCACACAAGGAAAACACTGCCTTCTTTTCACATTCCTGGATGTCAGGAGGCAGCAGAGCCATTCAATTCTTTGCTGTCGTGACGTCACGCTAATTTGCTGTTCTGCCATTTTTGCTCCATATGGCTCTGGCAACATGTAATTGTATGTTCCATGAGTCGCGTGGCTTGCGGTTGCACCGTGCCTTACATAATAGAGTCACTGCCTAAGAGAAAAGCTAACTTTTCACTGTTCATTTTCAATGGGGCCTCGTTCTGGAGAATATCAATTTTAATGACATCACAGTAGCACATGAAAACCCACTTTTTGGAAAAGGCACTAGTCTGTTTAAAATGTGTTCTAATTGGGTGAGAAACTGGATAATGCTTTACAAAGTGTGTTTCACTCTTATGAATTTTCATTCTGTGTGGTTTGGACATTATCTAACAGAGGCACGACCGTAAACTTTGATTTGATTTGATTACATGATCTACTTTTAATCGCTTAAGCATTTAATCAGTATTTCTCCTCAGTCTGCCCTGCCATAATGCCTGACTGATTTTAACAATATACTGTCCAGTCATAGCTCTTTCTCTTTCAGGAGAATAACACCTGTCAAGGTTCAGGATGCCATTACAGATCTGAAAGTGAGTAGTGGCACTGGGTGAGATGGCATTGAAACCAAATTTCTCAATTTATCATCACACATTCTCATGTACCCTCTTGGTGATCTCTTTAATCTATGTTTATGTACTTGTGAAATGCCTGACATATGGAAATGTTCACGTGTCACTCCTTCGCACAAAGAGGGTGATGTACTTGAACTATGTAACTATCGACCAATTTCAATAATTTGCTCTACTGCAAAAGTATTTGAAAAACTAATTTATGACCAACTGTCATTATCTCAATATGCAGAATCTCTTATCACCTTTTCAACTTCTTTAGACTTCTACAGCTTTTTTTTTTGCACCATTCTTTGCAAACTCTAGAGACTAAAATTCTGAGAGATCAGCAGTTTGAGATACTCAAACCACCCTATCTGCCACCAACAATCATTCCACAGTCAAAATCACTTAGATCACATTTTTTCCACATTTTGATAGTTGATATGAACATGAACAGCTCCTGACCCGTATCTACATGATTGTGAACATTGCACTTGTAATGTTCTTGAGTTTGTTCTGTTTGTATTCATGTTTATTCTTGTTATTCATTCATTATATCATGCATATCTGATTATTGTTTTCATTACAGTTATTATATATTCGTGAACCCGTTATGTCTGTGTCTAAATGTTTACGAGCCCGAGTCACTCCCCTGTCTGCTCCACTATTTGGGTGTTTATGGTAGTTAAACCTTCCTTCCAATCTCAAATTCCTTCCAGCTTCTCTCGATAGTTAAATGTTCTAAAGCACTCTTACAAACTACTACTAATTTAGATATTGTACAGTACTAATCCGATTAATACACTTACTGTCTGTCTAACAAGGCATCTCTAGTCTTACAGGCACTAGTAGGCATTAGTACAAATAATCAGCTTTGGAATATAGATCAACGTTCTAACAATGTGGACTACTGAGACTGGGGTTAAAATACACTGAAGGATAAGACAAACTAGACGGGGCATGGGAGTGAGGATGATCAAACAAATATATATCAGGTGAGAAACATGAAAGGGCAATTATACAATAACAAGGGATGTACAAAGACACAGACTGGATTCACAAAGACACATGAAATACAAACGGCTCCGTACTAGGGAGTAGACAATTGCTCACAGTTAAGGAACGTAGTGATAGGGGAGAGCCAGTGTGAACTCTTCACTGAGGCAATTTAGAGATAGAACAGAGAGGCAGAGTTATAGAGCAGTATGGAAATAGAGATGAAGTTAGTATGTTAGTTACGTGATTAACTCATAATTACCAAAAACTAGTGACTGTTAGTTAGACAGACAATTAGTGTGTTAATATAATTAGTACTGTACAAAATCTACGTTTGTTGTTATTAGTAGATTAGTGCTATCTACAAACATTCAGAAAATACACGAACAGTGAATCACGCAGACAGGGAAGTGACAGGCTCAGAACTACATGAAGACACAGACATCACAGGAAGATGAGGGCAATGAATAAGAATGTAAACAGAAAACCAGACATGAAAATGAAAATGAAAAATAATAAATTTACAAGAATAACAAATATAACTAACAAGACAATACTCAGAAACATAACAAAAACAGATTGATTTAAATTATTTATTGAATCATTCTTTTAAAATAAAAGCGGTCAATCTAGCCAGAGTTGCTGCAGATACTGTACAAGATCATGAGAATAATAAACACACAAAGTCAGAGGCTTATTTCGATAATATATTTAACCCTCTGAGACCAAGCCGGACGCTGCTGGGCAATAAAGCACTTCTCCTAATCAAACGTTAATAAAACCATTGTTTCTTAACGCATCTTTCACACATTTTTTCTTTAAAAAAAAAGAAAAAAGTCCTTTATGCATTTAAATAGGGGTGCAGTTTACAATTGAAGAAATTCTTGTTTCTTCTTCTTAATTATAACTATTCGCTGCTGGTACTTCAAATCGCGTTCAGGATAGAAAGAGTCATTACTTTAAATTCGAGGGTGTAAAACAAGTTCAGCTCTTTATTTGTTCTCCCAGGTAATCTGTACGTTCTCCTGAGCTTTCTCCAATCCTACGCAATCCTTACTGGGAATGACACAGTTTATATGCAGTTCTTTAGTTGCAGTTCACAGACTTAATACATTCACGTAGCTGAGACTGTTGTGAAAAAAATAAATAACTATGGTTTCATGGTGAAGATTAAAGCAGACTAAAGCTATGAGCTAAAAACTAAGAGGAGGAAATATGCTCGTGGAAATTCTCTGTTCTCCCCCTCTCTGACCTGTCCATATCCACTTTTGAATTCCATTCTGTTGCAGTATCCTACCCTACTAACCTTTTTATTGCAGTTATCTATCGCCCTCCTGGGAAGCTTCCTTGATGAGCTAGACACCCTTCTCAGCTCCTTCCCTGAGGATGGCACCCCGCTGATTCTCCTTGGAGACTTCAACATCCACCTTGAAGCCTCCCAGGCTGCTGCCTTCCTACCGCTACTCCACTCCTTCTGCCTCTCCCTGCAACACTCCCCTCCAACCCACAAGGCAGGCAATGTCCTAGACCTTGTCTTTGTGAGGAACTGCTCATGCTCTGATTTCATGGTTACCCCTCTGCATACATCTGATCACCACTTCATCTCATTCTCCCTCCCTCTTCCTCCCCATCCTCCTCCCCCTCCTCCCACCTACCCTTCCTCAGCCCGCCGTAACCTCTGCTCCCTCTCACCCTCTTCCTTTACCACCACTGTCACCGCCTCACTCCCCCGTCTCAAATCCTTCTCCAAACTCCCCGCTGACTCTGCATCTGCCAGCCTCCTTTCATCTCTCTCCTCCGCCTTTGACTCCCTCTGTCCCCCTGTCTCGAAGCCGCCTCCAACATCCCCCCCGTCCCCTTGGATATCTGACACCCGTACCTCCAGGGCCAGCCTCCGCGCAGCGGAGAGGAAGTGGGGGAAATCCAGAGACGCTTCAGACCTAACGACTTACCAGTCTCTCCTGGCGGCATTCTCTTCCACTGTGACTGCCGCCAAAGCAAAATACTATCAAACACAAATTCAGAACTCCGCTTCTAACCCCCGGAAACTTTTCTCTATTTTCTCCTCTCTCCTCAACGCACCGCCTCCTCCTCCTCAGCCCTCCTTCGCTGCTGATGACTTTGTTGATTTCTTCGATGAGAAGGTCACAGTCATCCGCCGATCCTTTACAACCACCGCCCCCCTCACTGTGCCCTTCCCCCCCTCTAGGCCCATTCCCTTCCTTTTTCACTTTCTCCCCCCTTACAGACTCTGATGTTTCTCAACTCCTGCTCTCCCACTGTCCTACAACCTGTGCCCTTGACCCTATCCCCTCTTCTCTTCTCCAGACTATCACACCTGACATTCTCCCATTTGTCACCTCCCTGTCTTCCGGCTGTTTTCCGGCATCCTCCAAGAGGGCCCACATCACTCCGCTGCTAAAAAAGCCCACTCTGGATCCCTCCATCATCCAGAACTACTGCCCGGTATCTCTTCTTCCTTTCCTTTTTAAACTATAGAACGAGCCGCTTCTACTCAACTTTCTTCTTTCTTTTCTAACAACAACCTGCTAGACCCCCATCAGTCTGGCTTCAGATCGGGCCACTCGACAGAGACCGCGCTCCTCTCCGTCAGTGAGTCACTCCATGCCGCACGAGCAGCCTCCCTCTCCTCTGTCCTCATTCTTCTAGATCTCTCTGCTGCCTTCAACACTGTGGATCACTCCATCCTCCTGTCTGCCCTGTCAGCAATGGGCATCTGTGGCACAGCCCTGGACTGGATTGAGTCCTACCTCTCTGGTCACTCCTTCCAGGTTGCCTGGGCTGGTTCGGTATCGACACCTCGGCCCCTCGCCACAGGAGTTCCCCAGGGCTCAGTCCTAGGCCCGCTTCTTTTTTCCCTTTACACTCGCTCCCTTGGCCCTGTGATCACTGCACATGGGCTATCCTACCACTGCTATGCGGACGATACCCAACTCTTCGTCTTGTTCCCGCCGTCTGATATGCAGGTTTCAGCCCGTATCTCTGCTTGCCTGAGGGATATCCAGAGCTGGATGGACAACCACCATCTAAAGCTCAACCCAGGCAAGACTGAAATGATATTCATGCCTGCTAATACCTCTCCTCATCTGGATCTCTCCATTTCCCTCGGGGATACCACACTCACGCCATCACCCAGTGCAAGGAACCTCGGCGTGGTGATGGACAGCAGACTGTCCCTTTCCGAGAACATTGCAACGGTGACCCGGTCTTGCAGGTTCTTCCTATTGTCGAGGACCCGGCCCTAGGCCCCCCTGATGAGAGATTGACGGGGGATGGGTTAGGAAGGAATGCATTGTTAACCCCACGCCATTGTGGTGGTAGCAAGAACGCCCGTAAGAGGAAAAATATGCGGTTCAGAGATAATGAGCAGCCCTACTTGTCAGCGGAGGAGTCTGAAGTCGGGGGACTTAGATTTAGACTACTAAGGAGCAAGGTTAAAGTTCTGACTGAGGCCATGCATAGAATGAGTTCCAGCATAACCTTGGAGGAGATTCAACATGCTGAGCGAGCAGTCGGGGAATACCCCAACCCTACATGGGAGGGGCACAATGCCTGGCTAAAGCAAAAATATAAGGAAAACGGAAGGGATGTCAATACCGAAAGAATATTAAGAGGCTTTAAGGGCCTTCCTGATTATAATCTGATAATTTATTGGATAGATTCAAAGTAGACTGACTATAGAGGAGTTGGGGGATGATTTACACTCAGCTATTAGCTGGATGTCCGTTGTAGATCCCTTAAGGCGCCGTGGAGAGGGGCACCTGAAGAGTGTGTTGAGATGGTGGAGGGCACTAACTTCTGGCTTGTATGAAGTCAAAGTTTGGAGAGTGTCCAAGGAGAGATTATGACAGAGAGACAAATACCAGTGATGAATAGGTTCATTAAAAAATTACATAAGAGCTAGTGTTTTTCCACTCGTATACTGAGATGGTGGAAACTCCCAACCGGAGGGGCACATGAGATAAAGTATTGGGGAAATTTCCTTTGAGGTATGAGAAAATGACAGTGAGACAAACAGAAGTAATGAATATGGTCATTAAAAAAGTTGCATAAGAGATAAATGTCTTCCCACTCAGTATACTGGGGACATTTCTTATCAAAAAAAGGTTTTTTTTTATTTTATACGAGCTAAGGATATATAAGGAGTGAGCATTTAGATGTTAAAAAAGCAGGAAAAAAGAAGGAGAAGAAAGAAAAAAAGCATCTTAGAATTTTGCTTCAGAAGATATCTATGGGCTGTTGAAGAGAGAGCAACGTAAGACAGCTGTAGTCAAGCTGGAGTGGCGCGCAGAGGGAGCGGGATCTGGATATGGAGAACAGAGTGATGTACGCGGTGCGGACTCAGCCCAAGAGTTGTGGCAACAGGACTGATGTCGAAAGAGCAACGCAGAACAACTAGAATCAAGCTTGAGTGGTAATTATAATCTATATTACTTGTAGAAGTAGGAAAAGTAATACATAGAAGTAATACATTATAAGTTTCCTTTTATTTTTATGTCTTTTATTTTTCATTAAGATACTATGTAAGGTAGAAAAATGTAGAGAAGTTTTTAGAGTTTAGATAAACATAATATTCTAGGAATAGTTTCTTTTAAACGTCCAGAAGGGGGAGCTATAGGATAAGGCTAAGGCCAAAGAGGATGGGTATTTGAGGGGTGTACCTTGAATTTTAACATCATGGTGGAAAGGTAAATTAGAAAGAGCTAAAGGGGTATATGTAACTTGCATGTGATCAGCAAACTGAAAGATGATATTTACACTGTAGTCTGTATAACTCTATTCTTTTGATTGATTATAATAAAGTATATCTTACTATAATCATATGTGATAAAGGTTCTTTTAGAGGAATACATTTAATACAGGACATCGTATACCAGATTTGCATCACACCCTTCACTTCGAGACTGGGCTGGAAGTTCAGTAGAACTTACCAGGGCTCCAGAACGTTCGGAGTACTTAAAGAAAAAGAGAGTTCGTCCCCGAGACACCTCATGGTGAGGTACTGCTCGTGGGAACGTGAGGTCTGAGCTCGGCAAGGGGTCCGTGGCTCACGACACTATACAACATACGGAGAATCCGCCCCTTTCTCACCCCCTACTCGACCCAGCTCGATGGTTCTGTCCCGCCTGGACTACTGAAATTCCCTCTTGGCTGGCCTCCCAGCATCCGCCATCAGACCCCTCCAACTTATCCAGAATGCAGAAGCTTGTCTGGTCTTCAACCTTCCCAAATACTCACACGTCACCCCCCTGCTTACTTCCCTCCACTGGCTGCCTGTCATGGCTCGCATCAAATTCAAAACATTGGTGCTAGCCTTCCAAGCAGTTAAGGGGTCTTCCCCAGCTTATCTACAAAAAATCATCAGACCCTACACCCCTGCCAGACCTCTTCGTTCAGCCTCCACAGGCCGCTTGGCACCTCCCCCTCTCCGAACCTCCACCTCATGCTCACGACTACTGTCTGTTCTGGCTCCACGGTGGTGGTTGAGGTCAGAAATGTAGAATCTCTCCCCACCTTCAAGCGCAAGCTGAAGACACACCTCTTCAAGCAGCACCTCTCCCCATCCCTCCCTACCTCCCTGTGAACCTTAATTGTCTCTGTGACTTGCTTTGTGTATCGGTATTTTTAGTTGGCTAGGTAAGCAGTGTTTGGATAGTTAACTTTGGTCACTTTTGCTCTGTTGTTTGTGTTTCTTTGTTCAAAAAAAAAAATTGGCCCTCGTCCTTTGCTGTACAGGTAGCAGTTGAAATTGTACTTCCCTCTAGAGTCTTTCAGCGAACTTATCCCTGGTTATGGGTATGCACTTTGTTGTACGTCGCTCTGGATAAGAGCGTCTGCCAAATGCCAATAATGTAATGTAAAAAGACGGGATCTGGGACAGGAGCGTGGTACTGGAAGCTGGATCTGGGGCGAAGCAACAGAGTGGGACATGGACAGAACTGGAAGCTGGACCTGGCGCTGCACTGAGAGCTGGGTTGCCAATGTTGCAGCCAGTCCAGCCAACACTCAGTTTTGGTGGATAAACACATCTTAATTATCATATGCTGATGCCCATTAGAATCATACTTCCTGTAATTGCGTGTGTGATATGTAGC
Organism: Conger conger; assembly: GCF_963514075.1. Taxonomy (NCBI): domain Eukaryota; kingdom Metazoa; phylum Chordata; class Actinopteri; order Anguilliformes; family Congridae; genus Conger; species Conger conger. Next base: position 24,185,481 of record NC_083767.1, on the reverse strand, counting down.
AATTGAGGCCTGCCTGCACATTACAACTGATTTCACATTGGGTGTGTGTGTAGGGGGAGGAGGGGGTGTATGTGTCTGTGTATATTTGCATATATCTATGCTACATATTTAAAATGTATGTAAATTCTCGGAGCTACCAAGGGAGAAGGAAAAAAAGAGGAAACAATAGGCAGAACAGCAGCAGTTTGTTTTATAATTACAGTCATATGGTTTTGTTTTACATCTATGACTGCCTTTATTGTTTTTATTTATGAACCAAATATAATTTCTTATAATAGAATTCTGACCTCTGGTGTTCTGGGGAAGATTGCACAAAGGGTAAAAAATCACCAGGATAGGCAAGATATTAATGTTGGATTGGAAATGCTTTTCTGCCATAATATTAGTTAAATTACATGTTTTAATATCGTGCCCATAAGCAGAGAAGCCCTATCAGCATTGCCGTATAATGTTTCCATAATTGAGGGTGGGGGGTGGTGCAAGGTGGGTTGATGTAAATGTTTTATTTATGGTGGGATACATCCATGAGTCCAAATGCTTGCTGCAAACCTCTATAAACATGCTGCAGAGCATGCATTTAAAAGATAATGCATCAGCAAGCAAATATATTGTTGACGGATTGTAAACAAACCGGTCTTTGTTCTGGTTTACTGTGTGCTCAGTAAATGCACCCAATACAATACCATGAAAGAAAAGTGCTTATTTTAAAGTAAACAGAGATGAAAGCTAACCAGGCAAAGCCACTGTGCTGAATCTACAGGGGTTCTGGGGTGGGGGCTGTCTGTTTGGTTCATTGTCTGTCTGGATCATTGTTGAGCTGGATTTTCAATGGTTGAGATTAATTATCTACCTTGCCTCTGTTAGATAATGTCCGAACCAGACTTGCATGCAAAACACGTAAATCAGCAGCCAAGTCATTTTGCCGTTCTGGGACCAATATACTTGAAAAATCTTTTGGTAAGGCAGACGTGCTATTCCAATTAATCCTGAAATTTGCATAAGTTTGGTAGTTTTTATTAAAAAGATGAGTGAAAATGTTAGCATTTTTGTAAGTGTTTTTTTTGTCTGCTTTTTAAAGCGTTTTACAGTTTCTCACCCAATTAGAACATGTCCTACTTTTAAATGGACTTAAATGTGCCTTTTCCTAAAAGCGGGTTTTCATGTGCTTTGCTTGTTATTAAAATTGACATTTTAAGAACGAGGCCCCATTGAAAATGAAGGGTGAAAAGTCAGCTTGTCTGTTACTGTTAACCAGTGACTCAACGGCTCTGCTGGGTGTGAGCATGATGAAGTCACATCAAGAAATGTGAAAAGACATCCACTGAAAGATACATCGTTGTACACTACGCTGGGGGAGTGGAGGAGGGTGGAGTTTTTGCCGTTTCATTTCTACACTTCATGGCTCATAGGGGCGACATGGCTCAGGCAGTAAGAGCAGTTGTCTGGCAGTCGGAGGGTTGCCAGTTTGATCCCCCGCCCGGGCTGTGTCGAAGTGTCCCTGAGCAAGACACCTAACCACCAAATGCTCCTGACGAGCTGGTCGGCACCTTGCATGGCAGCCAATCGCCGTCGGTGTGTGAATGTGTGTATGAATGGGTGAATGAGAAGCATCAATTGGATTTGGATAAAGGCGCTATATAAATGCCAACCATTAACCATTAACCATTAACCATTAACCATTAACCATTAACCATTAACTTCAAAAAATGGAACAGTGAAGGGAGGGAGTCATGATAGGCTATTTCTGACTGCTTTCAAGATGGAAGTTTGCTCAGCTTACATTAGCTATTGATAGATTTTATAGATAGTCATAGAGGAATATAATTTGTTTCAGTCAGTTTATATCTCCATATCTTAATAAATATCACTGTCACATTAGTATGACGATGTCATACTAATGTGACAGTGATATTTATTTCTCTTCTTCAGAGCATTAATTACTAGAAAGTAACAAGACACATAATTGGTACATTTTATGTACATATAGCTACAAAATACTTTCCTAATTGATTTCTAGAAATTAATCAACTCCTACGTTCCTCTTAAAATAATGTATTTGGTTGTTGATTCAAAGAGAATATTTGATTGAATCCTCAGCAGCCTGCTCAGTGGTACATGTTGTTTGACCACCATAGTTACAGTTGCCATTGCAGGTATTAATGCATTGTGTGTTGGACGCCTTGTCAGTGCATAGGTCAAGATAATGTTATTGGTGCTTCTGTGAATTTCCTGTCTTTTTTGGCTTTTGCCAATCATTATCTCTTCTTTAAAACATAGTTTTTGGCTTGAATTGAACTAAAAGTTATTAAAAAATATTAGCACTTTTTTAACAAACTGCTATTTATTTGAACACAACTTTAAGTCCTCCCTCCTGTACCCTGAATTTGATGCTTTTAACTTGTGTAAGAACCTATGCACTTGTACGTCACTTTGGATTAAAAGTGTCTGCTAAATGACAAAAATGTAAATGTATTGCACTGTGAGGACGGTTGGATTCTCTCCTTCTCTCTCATCATCCTCACTGATTAGCCTTCTTGGTGGCCTTTTGGTTCTTGGTAGGCTCGGGATATTCACATCAAAGCCTGAAGTTGTTTTCATTCTTAAAATGTAGAGACAAAGCCTTAGCTGGAGTTAGGCAAGCATACAATTTTAAACCCATGAGAAGTCGTACACTCATAGGGAGGCAGAATTTAAATATTCTAATTTCTTGCTGAAAGCTGAGAGAGTGTGTGAGAGAGAGAGCATATGATCCAAGACTTTGTGTCTGAATGTATGTTATCTTACATTTTAAACTGACTGATATTTCCATTAACTAACTCTTGGGTCTCTTTCTCGATTTCTCTGCCTCCTCCCGGAGTTTGCACTCTTACCACATCATTCTACATTAAGGAGAGCAATACATTGATATATACAGTGAATGGCACATCAAGACCTTCTGCTCATTCTGCACACTCCTCCCACAGATCTGTAAGGCATGAATCTGACTGCATGCACAGCATGCTTGCTTTGAGGCAGTCTGTGGCTTCCTTGGCTTCTGACATTTTGATAGCTTTGCCCTGCAAAACTTTCTTGACCATCTCAGCTGTAGGGACCGTGTAACTACACTTCCCATGACTCCATAGGACACTTCCGCAGCACAACCCCGGCGTAACGTCTAGGTACCGTTGAACCAATACTATAACACCGGGAGCAATGAACATTCATGCTATAAGAGTTAGGACAATCCATTGTCCAGCCCTTGTTTGTCCGCTCATCAGCTCTCTCACCCTCCTACCCACTCGGACAGAGGCCGAGAACCTACCACGCAACTTAGCTTACTTTATAGTAGAGTCTAGAACACTTTCAACCCGGTCATCTAGTGTACGTGCTGCGCTAGATAACCACCGGGAACTTCCAAAGGACCTGGAACTTGGTACACATCTATCACAAACAGCAAAAAAAACTTTTGCGGCCTGCGACCAATGCCACCAGCGGCCGTCTTTGAGACGACCGGACCACGCATTGCTTTGCGTAGGCTAAACCAAGGACACCAACTGGTATGCAGCTCCCCATGGAAATTCCTAATTTACGGCTCCATCATACCTTTCCAGGACATTCACGACTGGAGACAGCAATGCTTAACAGACTCAGTAAGACTGACCAAACATCCCAGGCATTAGCAACTGTTGAATTTAATCTTAATTGTGGTTAACTGCTGTGAATCTATGTGTTTTCTGTCTGTAACGTTAGTTCACTTTATTATGCGAGTATGCTTGTTCACTTATTTATGTGAATCGGTTCGTCTTTATCATGTATGCAACCTGCAATCACACGTGTTTTACGCCTAACCTAACCTAACTCTTCAAAACTCAACTAATAACCACTAAAGCACACAGTACAAACACACCATGTGTCCTCCCCCTCATTGTCCATAGACCAGAGTTACTGGTGCAATTGCGTGCACAACCACACCAAAACGCACACACATACCTCTCCTTTGTTTCAGACAAAGCGTATGTATGCGCGCACACACACGCACACACATTCCTTTGCATTCCATGTAGCATTCTTTGTCAGCATTAATTCTCTGTGATTAGATTAGTCCTTGTCTACTCTATGCTTGTAGTTTTGTTTCATAAATTACATTATTAAACCCAGTGTCTGTTTTGGTGTTGAGTGACACGAGAGCCGATTGAAATTCGTCTTCCAAAGAACTCCAACCTTCAGGTTATCTGTATATTTAATTGCTAATATTGGTTATTTTAATGATCAATTTGTGGTTAGATATTTCAAATAATAGTCATTTTATGAGACTGATTACTAATTGCAGTATACACTGCTTCCCCTACATAATTGCCACCCACGTGAGGATGGGTGCCAATTGCCTCCTGCCTTCCCCCTATCAGTTTAGGGGATCTTAACCAATATTTCATGCAGAGGTTCTGAATTTTCAAGGACACTTCTGATGGATGAAGCATGCATTGTCCATCTTGTCAGGCACAGTGGCCGCAGTGCAGTCTGATCTCCCTGTTGGAGATTCTGGAAACCAGCCAACCGCTTTGGTGCGACCTGGACAAAGTTGACCAAATCCTATTTCTTCAAGAAGGAAATTTCTGCTTATTTTGTACTAGTCCTATAAAAGTGTCAATATCTCAAAAATGATTTTCTGCACACATATGGTTGAAGAGGAAAAACTACCATACATTTGTTCTGTCCCAGATTTATGAATGTCAGAGCATGTACATACGCGCTTCTACATGCAGTGTACACAAAAGTTACATAAAATTAACCTTTGCATGTGTTTTATTCACATATATGAGAATATGTTTTATAAAGCATGCCCAAGGTGTGAAATAGCTCTCCAAAAATGATTACACACCTTTACGAATTGAAAATGTAACTTTATTTCAAAATTAGGTTAACCAGAGACCTGTTAGCCAGTAAAATTATGGGTTCATCCATAGCAAGTCTGACACAAACACTCGCTTGATGTTTTAGGCATATATGAATATTGATTCTGCTATGCAAACGCAGCGACATTCCTAAACTGTCACCAGAATATGACAAATTATACCTTGTTGGAAAGCGTAGAAAACCCCCTACAAGCAGCATGCCGTGTTTTACATTAGTTCAGTGCTGAAATGACCGAGCAATGCATTTATGCTTAGTTTTAGTTTTCTTGAAAATGGCGGATTACAAAATAAACTTCAACGTTCGTCACACATTAGTCAAACAGTCATAGCGTCATAAAGAGGTGGGATATTTGGTTCCATAAATATGTCTGTATTAAATAATTAGCAAAACAAACTTGTATTTCTACCAAACCAGCAATATGCCAGCTGGATGTGGAATAAGTGAGCTAAAAAAAAGGGGGGGGGGGCATCATTCATCAATATTTTTGGAACTCTGTGAAAATGTTTGCCCCTAAAATACCTAAAAGGACCACATAAATCTATTTCAGGCAATTTAAAGAGATGGCAGAGAAAAGATGAGAACTTGAAGTGATGTGCCAAACCTGACACAGATCCACTGGGGTTGAAACGTCTGCAATAAAGGTGTGTAAGGAGCATATCAGTGTGCAGTCTTCCTTCTTGTCACCCAAACTAACATCTAAACGTAGTATGTTGCTAATTAGCTTACTTTTGTTTATATAGGCTACATAAACTATGTATGTGCCACATAGGAATAGAATAAAAACTGTAAAATGTTGAATGGTGTCCTACCTGCTGTACAGGCCTATGCATCGGAGTTCTTTGTAATCTCTGTCTCGAGTTTCACGTACTGTGGAACAGGTACAACAAAAATGGTTTGACATAAAACTAGAGATAAAGTTATAAAATTATAGGTGAGATGTTGCTGTCTTTTCACTGTCCTGTGCCAGTCCCCAAGAAGCTGAGGAAGGAAAGCGCCTTTTTTTGAGAAATATTTTATAATAAATGCACAAAACAAGCTTTACAACCGTGCGCTTTCATTTCCGCACACAATACGAACAGCTGACAGCACTTGTGAAGTTCGTTCAGCTCCTATGAAAAAACTGACATCTGAAAACTTGAAGGATTTATGGTCAATTATGTTCAGCTCATGCTTAATAAATGAGGCCTAATGTGTTTATTCATGCAACTTCTGAATCTTTTGGCAGAGAAATGGTATTATTAGGTTATGCCTTTGTCTTTGTCTCTGGCTGTTATATTCAAAGACTAGTAGAGGAGGGGATGCTACAAATGTCATTTTAAATTCACAGATTAAATGGCCAGATTTAACTATTTTTCAAACTAGCTAAAATGTTTAAAGATAGCAAAGTCGTATGATCAAAAAGCGGGGATACAAAAGAACACGTTTGCTTTAATAGTTTAATAGTGGGGGTGCACCTGCTCCACTTGCTCTATTGCTCAGGTGCCTGTGCCTGTACGTGTGCACACCTGCAGGGCCATGCAGTGGAGGGTATATACTGCATATACTGCTGATGGCACTGCCAAGCATACAATTATACAAGTGGAAAATGGTCCAGAGGCTTTATGTCCATGTAAATGGAGAATGGAATCTAACTAATTTATTATTGGGAATGCATAACACTGTGTCTGTTTTCAGGGATGTGACCCATGGCTAAAGGTCTGAAACATTAAGTTTCTTTCTCAAATTAAGTACTCCCTGCAAATATACCAATCCAGGAGAAGTGTGTTTATATAAGACTATCATGCCCTGTCATGACTTTAGTTCACCTGTTTGCAAAAATTACAAATGAGTGCACAGATGCACTGGGATTGATAAATAATCAGAAAAGCAGGGAAGCATTGATTCCTTAAATGGTCTATTAATGTGCCTTTAAAACAGGAGTCTTGCCTAACCCCCCATGACCATGAGAGGCCAAGTTTTACAGAAACCAAACGGTTTTACTGATGAAACCCCTTCTGCTCATCCCCTTCCATAGCTCATCAATAGAATAGAATGTATCTGATCCCTACAGGTACATCTGAATTATGAATAACCCCCAAGTGTGCCATTATTATTCATAAGGCATTGTTTTGCTCAGTGTTGACGGGCAATAGATGAGGAATTGCATTTAACAAATGTGTGTGCAGCCACCATGAGCATAGTTTTAGTGTATAATTAAAATGACAGTTTCAGAAGACTTACTGGGTGCACAGTTATTCTTATTGTTATTATGTTATTCAAAGCCAGCCAAATCAAGCGTCACTGTGGATAACGCATCACAAGTTTTGTTGTTAAGCTGAAGCCCTTTTTCCAAGACGCAATATTTTACTGAATCTTTTGATCCCAAGTTCAAAGCATGTGAGCATTAGCATTATCCTTTATTTGTTTTTTTCCCCCAAACCCCCCAACCCACCTTTTCAATTTTCTAATTTAATCCAATTCATTACTGTAGGCCCCTTGTCACGTTCCCCTGGTGTCAAGGGATACAATATGCCAGTCTGAAATTAAGAATATGGATGTGTTTTAATTCCTGAGATTTGTTCAATCGAAGCATTTAAAAACTCCAGGGATCCATCATCCTCAGGAAACAAAAATGTCAGACTTTATGTTTGTTTTTCAGAAGAAAAAGAACAAGAGAGAAGATGGGATTGGCTACAATTCATGACTGTCTGGTAGTGACAGGCATGCACAATCATACTCGGAGCATCCATCCCATGTCAAGTTCCTGTGTGTAGCTTACAGCCATCTTCTTGCCATTTCATTTAACTGTGAATGGCATGTATATTATTGGTGACTGAGGTATTGGACTTTTGACTGATTGGATTGGAACTTTGAGCAATATCTTATATCTATAGATCATTGACACTAGACCAATGCACATTTTCTGGACTTTTTACGCTTTTCGGACTAAATTTTTAAAGATCATTTCATATCATTGACCCATACATTTATCATAACTTTCCATGAATGCACACCATAGTATCTGCATGTGAGTTTCAATTTTTTCTTTTCTATTTATATTTTATTTAGCTTTATATTTTGTATTGAATTTATCCTGAGGAAAAGAACATAAATGTTTTAAAGTGGTTTACTCAGTTGCCACTTTATTAAGTATTTAGTCGGCTTTTTATGTTTATTTGTTTATTATAAGGATCCCCATTAGCTGACACCTTGACGGCCCACTAGTCTTCCTGGGGTCCAAGACAAAATGATACAATACAATCAGTAACAAACAAAAACAATCCATTAAAACTGAGATTAGACAGCATTAAACAATACACATAGACATGAATGTTAAAACAAGAACAAAACCATCTTTATCTTCTTTTTTGAAACTTGCCTTTTTTGGTATTGAACAAATGTTCCCAGGTAGACAATTCCATGAAGTGACAGCCCTACAGTTTTTTTCCCAAGTAATTAGACTTTGGTCTAGTTAGTGTTTAAGTAGTGTCATCTACCCCCTACTGGCCCCTCTGAAATGAGAGAGTGTCTGAACTATAAATCATTTTATTAAATAGAAATTTGTGAGTGAGTGAGTATGAATGACTGCATGAAAAAGTATGCGTAAACTGGCAGCCATGAGAGATGAGCATGCATGTCTGCTGTACTGTTTTGTGAGGAGCAACCCAGAATAAGACTGTCTGTTTTTAACCACATTTAGCTCACTTTTTGAAGCAGATGTCCAAACCACAGAACAATAATTCAGGTGACTCAAAACTAGGGAACGAACAATCTTACACAACAATGAAGGTGGAAGAAATGACACTCATTGTCTGGCGGTTGCAATGGCTATGCCCATCGTGGAAACAACTTATTTATGTGATTCAACCATGATAGTGACATGGTTCCCTTCTTTTTTTTTTTTTTTCAAATCCCAGTTTTACTTTCTTGACTTGTTGCATAGGTAGGCCTACTATCTATACATCCAGTTTTGGAGAAAATGCCAATTTATTATTAGATCTAAATATTATGCACACTTTTTTGGTGTCACAATGTTGAGCTCACAGGAACGTGGTTAAGCTCTGAGCATGTCGGTTCAGCTTATTAAAAAGTAGAGTCATCCGTATACAGAGCCACGCTAGCCTGTCCAATAGCAAACTACTGCTTGCCTGGACACGATTAGTGAGTTCTCACAGTAGAAGAAATAATTTAAACTCAGAGTGGTTTCCTGGGTGGGGGCCAGACCTAAGATCTGCAGTACCACTGCTTCCTGGACGAATGTCCCACTGGGCCACCTCCCTCCAGTCCCAAAGGAACTTCGTCTGACGAATGCGTTTCAAGCACTGGACGGGCTCTCCCAGCCGGGCAGAGTCTCGCAACCAGTCTGCACAGTCCGACCAGGCTGATCACCAGCAGTCTGCTGCTGGAGTGCAAACCCCTGCTCCATCTGTTACCTGTCACAATCAGCCGGCTCCTCTGTTAACTCAAATTATTGGTGACTCTATTATTAGAAACATTAGATGCAAAGGGGCTCTTACCTTTTGCTTCCCTGGTGCTAGAGTGTTGGACCTTGTAAACAAAATCTCGGACATAATGAAATCCCATCTGGAAGCAGAGAAGTTTATTTTACATAGTGGTTCTAAAAAGTTCTAAAATTTTTGTCAACTGTTCAACTTTCTGAACAGCCTGAACATAAGGGTTTCCTTGTCAGGATCAATCCCCACATTCGGTTGTGGCGTGAGATGATTTAGCAGGTTGATTAGCCGGAACACTTGGCTCTCATCTGCCTGTGCTGCTCACTGTGTAACCCTCATTGATCATTTTAACCTTTTATTGGAATGGGGTCACTTTTTCCATACAGATGGTGTTCACCCCAATAAAGTGGGTGCAAGGGTGCTTTCTGCCAACTTATGCTATGGCATACAGGATTTTTTACTTGCCACGGGTAAAGTATCCTGCAGCTCCTGCCCTAACATATGTGTGGAACGGTCCGTGAAACATTGATGTTCCCCTGGTCCTAGTACCTATTACATCGGTTCCACCTCACCCACTGTTACATTTTCTACTGGGCTCAGACAATCTAATGGCATTTTAAACATCCTTGTAAGTAATAGTGCTATTTTTGTGGTGCAGCTGCATACCCAATCGAAAAAATCACTTGTACTCGTCTGCCTCAGCAGAAATGTAGACCCAGGGGTGTCTCTGTTACTAATCTTACACAAATCCATATTCGGCCACCTGATAGGATTTTAATGGTCTCATCTGTAGTGTTAACACCAGTAGCCTTTCAAACATGTAAATGTGGATTGGGAATACTGCGTCTTAACGTAAGGATTTTTACAAAAATCAAAAATAGATTTTATTCGGGCTTTGGTGCTGCAATGCAATCCTGATGTATTTCTTGCTGCTGAATCTTGGTTAAATATTTCTGTGTTGGACAATGAAATAACAATGGACGGTTATTGTGTTTTTAGGTGTGACAGGAAAAAGAGAGGGGTAGTGATGTTTGTTAAATGCAAACTTGCTGTAAATGTTTTATTATCCTCATCTATTCCTGAACAGTTTGAGTGTCTAGTTATTAAAATAGACATGGGTTGTACAAGTACTACACTAGCAGGTGTGTATCACCCACTGAGCGCTCCTTCCTCCTCTATAATCAATTTGTCCAATATCCTGTCCGCACATGCCCACACTGAATTAGTTGTTGCGGGTGATTTTAACATAGATTGGCTATCACCGTACTCTAACAATTCAAAAAGAGGTCTGTGATGGCCTAATTTTGATGCAACTTATATCAGAGCCTATGCAAGGGGCGTCTTTCCTTTGCATCACTGCCCAGTAGCATGTATTAGAGACATGAAAGCTTCGAAAACACAACGTTTTATTACTAAAATAAATTTTACAAATTTCAGTGAACAGGGCTTCCTGCACAATATATTTTGGAGTGATTTAAGCTTTGCTGGTTTTATTCCAGACCCAGACCTTGTCTCACTTTACTACTGTATTTAATTGTGCTGTAGATAAGCATGCTCCTATTAAGAGACTCCACTGAACTGCGCATCAAGGATGAAGCATGGGTGAAAGCAAAGGAAACCCAGGCACAATCTGACTGGCAGGTTTTTAAAAAATGAAGAAATAATTGCTGCTCATTGATAAAAAAGGCAAAATCCGAATATTTCATCTGGTTCTTGACGTTGTAATACTGAAATACTTTGGAAAATTGTCAAGTCTTTAAAATCCAGTCCTTCGTCATCAATCCTCTCTATCCACACTGATTCTGGACCTATTACTGATAGACACAAGATCTGTGATTTTTTTTAACCAACATTTTATAGCGGCTGGAAATCTTTTTGAAAATGTGAAAAATCAGTCCTCTACTCATCTGACCTCAGCTCTAGGCCTTTCACAAATTCTCCAAAACTTAGAGTATTGTTTACATTTAAGGAATTTACAGTGAAATAGGTCCTATTACAATTAAAACGCATAGATTTAATAATTCCGCTGGAGAGGATCATTTCACATCACTGCTTTATATAGTTCAGTAAGATGGTATTCTCTTCATTATAGAAGGAAGCAAAATAGCATTCTATTTATTTATAAAGCCTTGTTAGGCAAACTTCCTCTCTACCTGACCAGGCTTCTGTCCATCAAAACCGCAAGTCATCATATCAGATCTAAATATTGGATTACGTTAGAGGCACCCAGAAATAGAACAATTCTGGGCAATACCGCTTTTAGCGCATTTTCACCTTATATGTGGAATAAATGTCAGGATATACTGAAGTTCGATCGCCTTACCCCGATCAAGTCCTTCAAGAAATTATTGATGGATATGATACTAAAAGAGGCCGAATGTACCTTTTTATGTTTTTATTTATTTATTTTATTATTGTATCCATATATTTTGCGTGGTGCATGTGAATTCCTAGGATCCAAACTGTAAATTTTGTTTTTATAAAACAGTCACTGTAAATGTTTTATTGTAATCAGGGCTCCCCTGAAAAGAGACCTTGGTCTCAGTGGGATTTCCCTGCAGTAAAGGTTTCTATCTATCTATCTATTGATATATATGGAAAAGAGGAGGGGCCCAAGATGGCTCCCCTGTGGCACACCACAGTTCAGCCCTCTACCACTGGACATATCGCCATTAAAATAGACTCTCTGTGACATAAAAGACAAAATGGCTGAAGGTTTAAAACCGTAAGTTTACTGTCCTGATCAATCACATCGATCCCAGTCAACCAATTATCAGTCATAGCAGTGCAGGGTGAGTGACCAGTCCTGCATGCATGCAGATATACAGTTGTTAGTCTAAAACTTGAATTTGCTCAAATACAATCTTTGGGTAGCACTGCCGCCTCACAGCAAGGAGGTCCTGGGTTCGAATCCCCATCAGGACCTCTCTGTGCGGAGTTTGCATGTTCTCCCCGTGTCTGCGTGGGTTTCCTCCGGGTACTCCGGTTTCCTCCCACAGTCCAAAGACATGCAGGTTAGGCTGATTGGAGAGTCTAAATTGCCCATAGGTATGAGTGTGTGAGTGAATGGTGTGTGTGCCCTGCAATGGACTGGTGACCTGTCCAGGGTGTATTCCTGCCTTTCGCCCAATGTATGCTGGGATAGGCTCCAGCCCCCCTGCGACCCTGTTCAGGATAAGCGATAGTAATTTGCAGACAACATGACATGGTCAAATAAACACCTTCAGATTCAACAAAATAAGAAATCACTTTGGTCTTTTTTACCCATTATTTCATTCAACACATTCCATCATTTTTTACTATGACTTACATCTGTTGATAATGAATTCTTTTTTACTCTATTCATCTTTGTTAACTGATTTTGTAAAGAACAGTAAGATTTTCTATCCTCTAGTATACTAGAAAGAACAATGACCTTCTTGACCTCATCTCACTGAAACCTACTGGGCTGTCCCACAGGTCTAGAGCACGTATCAGTATTAGTATAAATGTGATCAATACATGTTGAGGATTTGATCCCCTCATTAACTAGAAAAATTCTGGTTGGTTGAAGCATTCATTTAAATAAACTGCAAGTATTAATAATAGAAATAAGCTTTTTCCTCAGACAGCAGGTCTCAGCTAACCAGTCGATATTCATGTCCCCAAGCAGAAAAATGTATTGATTTTCCTCAGTAACCCTGTCCATTATTTTGCACAGATCATGTAAATATTGTATGTGAGAGCTGGGGATCCAAAAGTAACATCCAATCAGTATAGGTTTTTAGTATGACAGATGTACCTGCAGCCACATTGCCTCAATATAATTTACTATTAGATCATTACCTTGCATGAGCTTTTTATCTTTTTGGCGAACAGCATCCAGATAACACTTGTTAATGAACACATTAATCCTTTTAGATTATTTGCCTTCTCCATGATGGCGATTTTATCCTTGAATCACAGGAACTTAGTGAGGATGGTCCTGGTTCTCCTCTCTCCTGGTGCATTAGGTCATCCGATCTGATGTACACATTCCAATTCAAACCCAGAAATTTGAAACTAGTCAGAAAATAGTTTATGAACCTTTGCCTCCAACTCCGGTTCAACTTTCATTTCCAGACTCATGGATGTCGTCAATTATAACATTGTTTTGTCTGGATTGACAATTGACGTAGTGTAATTTCCCCAGGAATTCATGGATACTTTCATTAGTAATGGAAACATCTGATCATTTCAGAAAACTCCATCCATCCTCCATCCACGCCTTTTTGGGTGTAATGGAGGCTCTCGCATAATCCACTGATTTCTTTAGCAAACTCATCTAGTCTCGTATTACTTGCCTCGGTTATTATCACCAAAAAGTTATTTAACTACGTTCCTAGTTGATTGTTCAATAATTCTCTATAAAACACTTTCTGCTGGCCCAGTATATCACGCACCTGAATTAGAGACACGTAGTCCTCATTCCCTCACCCTTCCGGTGGCATTATAGCAGCAAATGGCTATTATCATGACAGTTAAGATTCTGAGTTTGGCGTTTACACAGAGTGCTACTGCTGTTATTGATCTGTTTAAAATATTTCTTACGTTTTATGCGGAAACACCAACAAAGACCAAATCCTGAGTAGTATTATCATCCAAAAGTGGCAAAAAATTTCAAAAAAAAATGAAATTACAAAAAGATAATCACACCACCCTGCCTGGCACCAACAACCATGATCAAAGTCACATTTCGTCCCAATTCTGTTGTATGGTCTGAACAACAATCTCTCTCTTGACCATGTCTGCATGCTTTTATGCATTAGTGGCTGTCGCATGATTGATGATCTAATGATCAGATATTTGCATTAACGAGCTGGTGTACATGTCTACCTGACCAATAGCCAGCAGCTATACCACCATGCACCCTTACTTACTTACGCACGCATATTACCCCTTCTGGGGCATAGGCCGTCAACAAGGGTTCTCCAAGCATCCTGATCCTGGGCCAACCTCTCCAGCTGTCCCAATGTATGTCCCATCTTCTTGGCATCAGACGTCTCTGTGTCAGGTGTTTCGTGGTCGGCTTCTCTTTCTTCTCCCTTGGGGGTTCTACCTGAGAGATTGTCTTGTGATGCTCAAGGATGGTTTACGGAGTGTATGACCAATCCATCTCCAACACCGTTGGAGAATCTCTTTCTCTGCTGGCTGTTTGTTGTTTGTTGTGTGTGTTGCCACAAGTCTTCATTGGTGATGGTGTTAGGCCAGCAAATCTGGAGAATTTGTTGCAGACAGGTGTTTAAGAAAACTTGCAGTTTCTTGGTTGTGGTGAGAGTGGTCCTCCAGGTCTCAGCACCGTAGAGTAGGACTGACTTCACGTAGGTGTTAAAGATCCTGATCTTGGTTATGATGGAAAGGTCTCTTGAGCTCCAGATGTTTTTTAGTTGGAGAAAGGCTCCTCTGGCCTTGCCAATCCTGGCTTACATGTCATTATCTGTTCCATCTTGTTTGTTGACAATGCTGCCCAGGTAGGGAAATCGTTTACCTCTTCCAACACTTCTCTTTCCAGAATGATGGGTGATATGTTGTCAGCATTGATTTCCATGACCTTGCTCTTTCCTCTGTGGATGTTAAGCCCAAGCCGAGTAGAGTTGTATGCGATGATGCTGGTCTTGTGGGATGGGATGGGATGTGTTCTTCTTCCCATATCTTCTTAAAGAGAGGATGGAGCATCTCTTCCATAGTCTCTATATCAGCCTTCAGTGCCTCTGCCGGAATACCATTGGGTCCTTCTGGCTGGATCCAGTCCATCTTGATTTGCTGATTCCGAGTATGGAGAGATTGTAGTTCCTCATCTCGGCAGCCACTTGTGCAGTCTTTCCAGCTTCATACATGGTCCTTACATTCCATGTTCCCATGGTGGTGATAGCCCTGGTTGAGAGAATGGTGGTCGGCCGGGTACAGTGGGAGCAATAATTATTTGATCCCTTGCTGATTTTGTAGGTTTGCCCACTTACAAAGAATGGAACTGTGTAGAATTTTAATCATAAGTACATTTTAACATTGAGAGACAGAATATCACAAAATAATCCACAATAACACAATAAAATTTTATAAATTTAATATATTTTCACATGAAATAAGCATTCGATCCATAGAATAGGACTTAATACTTGGTGGAGAAACCTTTGTTGGCAAGCACAGAGGTCAGACGTTTGTTGTAGTTTTTCACCAGTTTGCACAGATCTTGGGAGGGATTTTGGTCCACTCCTCTTTGCAGATCCCCTCCAAATCCTTAAGGTTCCTAGGCTGTTGCTTAGCAACTCAAAGCTTCAGCTCCCTCCACAGATTTTCGATGGGATTTAGGTCTGGAGACTGGCTAGGCCACTCCAGGACCTTAATATGCTTCTTTTTGAGCCACTCCTTTGTTGCCTTGGCCGTATGTTTTGGGTCATTGTCATGTTGGAAGACCCATTCACAACCCATTTTCAGTGTTCTCACTGAGGGAAGGAGGTTGTCGCCCAAAAGTTCCTGGTACATGGCCCCATTCATCCTCCCCTTGACACGGTGAAGTCGTCCTGTCCCCTTAGCTGAGAAACACCCCCAAAGCATAAGGTTTCCACCTCCATGCTTCACAGTAGGGATGGTGTTCTTGGGGTTGTACTCAGCATTTCTCTTCCTCCAAACACGGCAAGTCGAGTTGATGCCAAATAGCTCTATTTTGGTCTCATCTGACCACATCACCTTCTGCCAAGCCTCCTCTGGATCATCCAGGTGTTCTTTGGCAAACTTCAGACGGGCCTGTACATGTGCCTTCTTCAGCAGAGGAACCTTGCGCGTGCAGCAGGATTTTAATCCTTCACAGTGTAGTGTGTTACTGATGGATCTTTGTGACTGTGGTCCCAACTGCCTTCAGGTCATTAACAAGCTCCTCCTGTGTAGTACTGGGCTGATCCCTGACCTTTCTCATGATCATTGATATCCCACGAGGCGAGATCTTGCGTGGAGCCCCAGACCGAGGGAGATTGGCAGTGACTTTGTGTTTCTTCCATTTTCTAATAATTGCTCCAACAGTTGTTAACTTCTCACCAAGCTGCTTGCTTATTTTCTTGTAGCCCATCCCAGCCTTGTGCAGGTCTACAGTTTTGTCAGCTCCTTTGTCTTGGCCATGGTGGAAATGTTGGAATCTGATTGATTGTGTGGACAGGTGTCTTTTATACAGCTACATAACGATGTAACGAGTTGACACAGGTGTTTTGGGTAATGAGTTGAGATTAGGAGTGCTTCTTAATGTTAAACTAACTGGTCTGTGGGAGCCAGGATTATTGCTGATTGGTAGGGGATCAAATACTTATTTCATGCAAAAATATGATAATAAATTTATAAAATGTATATGATGTTGTTATTGTGGATTATTTTGTGATATTCTGTCTCTCAATGTTAAAATGTACCGATGATTAAAATTCTACACAGTTCCATTCTTTGTAAGTTGGCATACCTACAAAATCAGCAAGGGATCAAATAATTATTGCACCCACTGTAGCTTCCGGATGTTTCCGGCTATCACCACACTGCGCCATACTTCCTACATGAGGTCCATCTTCTCCCAGGCCTGAAGATTCTTGGTTTTTCCTTGTTGGCGTTTTTGTAGCACAGAGGTTTTTACAGGTTGGGTTTGCTAGCCCCAAGCTCAACCTTCCACCATTTCTGGCTTCTGGTGTTTTGGAGTTGGTTTGTTAATCCTCTCCCCTGACCTATTGTCTTCCAGGTAATGGATTACAGTCTCATACCACATGAGGCCAGACAGGTTTTGGGTTGTGTACAAGCTGTCTCAGCACATCAAGCCCAACCAACTCCTGCTCCTGTGTAACGAAAGCTGCGACCAAAGCGAGCATTTTGTATCAGCAGCACAAGACATGCACCCTGCTCCTGCAGAATGGCTGAAGCTAAGCAGGTGTGGGCTTGGATAGTACTTGGATGGGATACCTCTAATTTATAAAACTAATTTGCTGCTAGAAGTGGAATTAGTGGTCCTGTAGGTGGTGATCTTCCTTCTGGTCAAATAAATCCCAATGCCCCAGTGCAGTGATGGGGACACCGTCTTTCGAATGAGACATTAAACCAAGACCCTTTCTCACTGTGATCATTAAAGATCCCATGGAAGTCTTTGAAAAGAGTTGGAGGTTCCCCAGTGACCTGGCTAAATTCCCAACCTGGCTCTTTCAACCAGCTACCTTATCATATCCTGATTTAATTGTCTTTATAAAAAAATTAAAAAATTCACTCCCTCTCCACTTCAGCTGATGTGTGGTGAGCATTCTGGTGCAAAATGGCTGCTGTTGCATTACTGAGGTGGGTGCTACACATGGTGGTGGTTGAGGTGAGCTACGTCATCACTGTAAAGCCCTTTGAGTATGACAAAAGTGCTATACTATCTATCAATAAAGTGGTCACTGATGGTATTTAACAAGCAGTGTCATGCACTTTAGCTGCCTCCACTGGTTGTTCAGGGCCCTGTGTATTTTTTTGTGTACTTCCTTTGTAATCGGTGTCCAGCAAAGCTCTTATTACAAAACTTACAGATTACAAAATGTGGATGGATTTCCACATTGGGATATCTTTACATTCTCCAATAAACAAATATTGAAGTGTTCACAGTTCTAATGTCTTTCTGCTTTAGGTACACTGCTAAGATAACATGAATACCCTATGCCCACTGAAAAAAAAAAATGAAATACATTATTTCCAACATGCTTTTATTGAACAGATTGCACATGAACAGCCAATAAATTGCAGTTCAAGCAGTCTGTTGCGATGTGTTTATCATGCATGTTCATATCTTGATGACTATACATATATAATATATATCGTACAGCCCTGATAAAAAGTCATCTATTGCATAATTTCCCCAGGAGACCTTCAAATCTCACACATAACTAACAACGTTTAATAGATAATTCTGGGACAGTGTTGTGCTATATCAAAGAATAATGCCCTGAAAACTCAAACTGGAAGACTGCTAGCCCAGGGAATATTTGAGGAATCCTTTGTTCAGTGTAACTAGTAGAGACCATCCATCCATCCATCCATCCATCCATTATCTTAACCCGCTTATCCTGAACAGGATCGCAGGGGGGCTGGAGCCTATCCCAGCATACATTGGGCAAAAGGCAGGAATACACCCTGGACAGGTCGCCAGTCCATCAAAGGGCACCATAGTACAGACAATAGTTAATTCATGAATTCTAAAGCCTCTTTGGTAATACTCTGATGACCATTCTAGATACATGCCATTGCTCACCAAATTCTCAATTGTCCATGGACCTCACAAATGCATTCTTGTTTGTTAATGGTTTGACTTTGATGGTGCTGAAGGTATCTGGATTTTATAATGACAGGTTTTAATTTATTTCATAGTCTTCCCATTAGCTGGGATATGTATGCATCTGAGACGGGTGCGTGGGGGTTGGACCCAAAATGCACGACTCAGAAACAATAGTTAAATAAAGTCCTGTTTGGGCTTTATTCGGGACGAGTCCCAGGAGCGTAGTAAACACAAGCAAAGTCCATACACGAAGATCCAGCCAAACAAATATAAAACAAACAAAAAGCACGGTGCCGAGGGAAGAGGCAATCTCGTAGTCGGTAGACGTGCAGGGAGGTCCGGTAGCAGGAGAGCTGTCAGCGGGGCAGATGAACAGGCGGACGGCAGGCAGAGGCGTAGTCGTGGGTGAAGCGGGAGTCGAAACCATGAAACAATCAGCGGGGCAAAAGTACAAAAACGGTAGGCGAGGACGTAGTCAAAAAACAAACGATGGTCACAAAACAGAAATCAATAAACTATGGTCGGTAAACAGGCTTGGATCGTAACGTGTAATCAAAACAGTAAATGCTCAAGAGTTGCGTGGAAAACAGAGGCAGACAATTTCGCGAAGAACAGTTGCGCGACTGGGCTATAAATGCGGGTGTAGACAGGTGTAGACAATTAGTTAGAGCGTAGCAAGGAAATGGAAAACAGGTGAGATGGATGACAAGTTTAACAAGGAGATTAGTAATCGTTAGTAATAAACCTATCCTGCCCTAGCATTAGTAAATTAGTAAATGACATGCACGAGAAACGTAAGGTAACATGAACACATGATTAGTTTGTTAGTTTCTACCCAATCCTGATCTAGCGTTAGTCGTTTTAGTAAATAGACAAATGGAAATAATTAGGGAGTGAATGACAGAAGGGGCGAGAGAGAAAAGGCGGAACGCAAGGTTTGCGGAAAGACATGTAAAAGTGTATGCATAAACAACGACCAGTTAACGTAACAATAAACATAAATCAAAACATAATACAAAACGAAACTAAGACGATAACCATTCAACATAACAAGGTAATAAAAAAACCACCCCGGCGGGTAAAGCCGGGGTGGCAGGAAAGGAGGGATGAATGGGCCCGTTGCAGCACCTGTGTCCGAGCGGCTGCGGGAACGTATAGGCGTAATCCGGGGTTGGGCCTAGGATCGGGTTCATCCCGTAGAGCCCTCTGGATCACCGACTCGATCTTCCAGGTGACGGACCCAACGGTGCAGGAGGCCGGAAGGATGTTCTCTGGAACCTCACGCTCAGGACAGGTGTTAAACTGGCGAGAAAGGGCGTCAGGCTTAACGTTCTTAGAACCCGGGCGGTAGGTGAGTGAGAAGTTGAACCTCCCGAAGAACAGTGCCCATCTGGCCTGTCGGGAGTTCAGCCTCTTGGCTGTCTGGAGGTATGCCAGGTTCTTGTGGTCGGTCCAAACGATGAACGGCTTCTCGGACCCCTCCAGCCAATGTCTCCACTCCTCCAACGCCAGTTTGACTGCTTGCAGCTCTCGGTTCCCAACGTCATAGTTCCTCTCCGCCGGGGACAGCTTCTTGGAGAAGAAGGCGCAGGGGTGTAGTCGGTTGTCCGCGGCCGCCACCTGAGAGAGCACTGCTCCCACCCGTGTCAGAAGCATCCGTCTCGACCACAAACTGGCGGGTGGGGTCGGGGTGTACCAGGATGGGAGCGGAAGAGAACAGTCTCTTGACCTTGGTGAAGGCCGTCTCAGCTTCGGAGCTCCACCGGAATGGCACCGCAGGGGACGTGAGTTTGGTTAGAGAAGAGACTACTTGACTATAGGATCTAATGAACCTTCGGTAGAAGTTGGCGAATCCCAAGAAGCGTTGGAGCTGCTTACGTGAGGTGGGTGTGGGCCAGTTGGTAACTGCCAGAATCTTCTTGGGATCCGCCCTGATCCGTCCCCTCTCAAGGATAAACCCCAGGAACTCAACTGTGTCGGAGTGGAAGACGCACTTGTCCGCCTTGACGAATAGTCTGTTCTCCAGGAGTCTCTGTAGGACTTGCCTGACGTGGTATTCATGATCCTTGGCATTGGTGGAGTAGATTAAGATGTCATCCAGGTAGACGAACACATGGCGACCCAACAAGTCCCGAAGAACATCATTCACCAGGGCCTGGAACACAGCAGGAGCATTGGTGAGGCCGAATGGCATGACCAGGTATTCAAAGTGTCCGAGAGAGGTGTTGAAGGCGGTCTTCCATTCATCGCCCTCGCGGATACGGACCAGGTGGTAAGCGTTGCGGAGATCCAACTTGGTGAAGATGGTGGCCTCGTGAAGTGGGTGGAACGCGGAGTCCATCAGGGGCAGAGGATACTTGTTCCTCACCGTGATGTTGTTCAGCTCCCTGTAGTCGATGCACGGGCGTAGGGAGCCATCTTTCTTCTGAACGAAGAAGAATCCCGCACCGACGGGAGAGGAAGAAGGGCGAATTAGTCCGTTAGCCAGGCAGTCACGGATGTATTTCTCCATCGCCTCCCTCTCTGGTCTGGAGACGTTGTATAGGCGACTTGAGGGAAGTGACGAACCAGGGAGGAGCTCGATGGTGCAGTCGTAGGGTCGATGAGGCGGCAAAGACTGAGCTTGTGTCTTGGAGAACACTGTGCCCAGGTCATGGTAAGGAGAGGGGACCCTCTCCAGGGAGGGTTTGGGAGTCTGTGGTAGAGCTGGCACTCCCTCTGCTGGTGGTGGGGCGGAACGCAAGCAGGACAGATGGCACTTCGGATCCCATGCTTGCACTTGGTTAGAACTCCAGTTGATCGTGGGGTTGTGTTTCTGGAGCCAGGGTAATCCCAAGATGAGTTGGTCATTAGGGGACTGGATGACGCGGAACTGGATCATCTCCCGATGGTTCCCAGAAATGATCAGTTGTAAGGGAATGGTGATTTGTGTCATGCGGCAGAAGGTCCTTCCATCCAGCGACCGCGCGTTCTCAGGGTGGGGTAGAGGGAGGGTGGGGATGTTCAGTTCAGACACCAAAACTTCGTCAATGAGATTGGCGTCCGCTCCAGAATCCACCAACGCGTTAATCCGGGTCGTTCTGTCGGGCAGAATTAAGAGAGTCGTGAGCGTGGGACGATGGTCGTCTCTGTCAGACCCCTCATGTCTGTCGACAGCTCTCACCTCCACTGGTCTCCTGGTCTTGAAGGAGCACCGAGCCTGGGTGTGACCCGGCCTCCCACAGTAGAAGCACGAACCAGTGGTTCTGCGGCGTGCTCGTTCCTCGGTAGAGATCCTTGTACCGGCCCGGGACAGGTCCATGGGTTCGGATCCCTCAGACTGCTGCTCCTCCAGTCGAGGACTTGGCCCCTGCCTGGGGTAATGGTTGCCAGGAAGGATCGGTCTCTCCGACCGACGTTGTCTGGCACGGTTGTCCAGGCGGATCGTGGTGCGCACGAGCTGGTCGAACTGGGTGATGGGGTCCAGTCGTGCCAACTCGTCCTGGAGCGTCTCACTCAGGCTGGCCAGGAAGAGATTTGCCAACGCCGCATCGTTCAGCTAGTAGCCGCCGCGAGGGTGCGGAAGTCGATGGAGTGGTCTGCCGCGGTCTTCCGTCCTTGGCGCAGAGCAATCAGTCTCTGGGATGGCTCCTGGTCGCTGGATGCGTGTTGGAAGACCTTCCGAATCTCATCGGCGAAGACTGGGTAAAGAGGAGGGAATGAATCCCCGGACCACACCGCCGTAGCCCAGTCCAACGCCCTACCCTTGAGTAGCCCCATCACATAGCCAATCCGACGGTCGTCGCTGTTGTAGGTCTGCGGCTGTTGCCTGAACACGAAGTCGCATTGTAGAAGGAAAGCCTTGCACCTCTCAGGTTCTCCACCAAACCTCTCCGGAGGGGGTTGTTGGGGCTCTCGGAATTGGCAGGTTCCCGTGGGGTTGAGCGCTGGGGATGTGGGTGGGTGGGAAGGCTCCTCCCGTGGTTGTGGTAGGACCGCGACGGCGAGCCTCCTCATCTCCGCACACAGTTCACGAATCTCCAGGTGAAGTTCGGAGATTCCTTGTGAATGCTGCCGGACGATGGCTCCTTGTTCCTGGAGGGCGTGGAACATGGCAGTAGAGTCAGCAGGGTCCATTTTGGCGAAATTGTTCTGAGACGGGTGCGTGGGGGTTGGACCCAAAATGCACGACTCAGAAACAATAGTTAAATAAAGTCCCGTTTGGGCTTTATTCGGGACGAGTCCCAGGAGCGTAGTAAACACAAGCAAAGTCCATACACGAAGATCCAGCCAAACAAATATAAAACAAACAAAAAGCACGGTGCCGAGGGAAGAGGCAATCTCGTAGTCGGTAGACGTGCAGGGAGGTCCGGAAGCAGGAGAGCTGTCAGCGGGGCAGATGAACAGGCGGACGGCAGGCAGAGGCGTAGTCGTGGGCGAAGCGGGAGTCGAAACCATGAAACAATCAGCGGGGCAAAAGTACAAAAACGGTAGGCGAGGACGTAGTCAAAAAACAAACGATGGTCACAAAACAGAAATCAATAAACTATGGTCGGTAAACAGGCTTGGATCGTAACGTGTAATCAAAACAGAAAATGCTCAAGAGTTGCGTGGAAAACAGAGGCAGACAATTTCGCGAAGAACAGTTGCGCGACTGGGCTATAAATGCGGGTGTAGACAGGTGTAGACAATTAGTTAGAGCGTAGCAAGGAAATGGAAAACAGGTGCGATGGATGACAAGTTTAACAAGGAGATTAGTAATCGTTAGTAATAAACCTATCCTGCCCTAGCATTAGTAAATTAGTAAATGACATGCACGAGAAACGTAAGGTAACATGAACACATGATTAGTTTGTTAGTTTCTACCCAATCCTGATCTAGCGTTAGTCGTTTTAGTAAATAGACAAATGGAAATAATTAGGGAGTGAATGACAGAAGGGGCGAGAGAGAAAAGGCGGAACGCAAGGTTTGCGGAAAGACATGTAAAAGTGTATGCATAAACAACGACCAGTTAACGTAACAATAAACATAAATCAAAACATAATACAAAACGAAACTAAGACGATAACCATTCAACATAACAAGGTAATATAATCGTAACGAAACATAACTAGACATGACGAGAAAATAAATCGTAACAAGAAATAAACTAAACAACATGACGAACCTAGACTAACATAATACATGATAAGACACTACGTGACTAAGACAACATGAATAAACATAAAACATGGCAAGACAGACCTGAAACGTGACAGTATCATGTCTATTTGGACACAGTGTTAATTTTCTGAAATACAATATGACTGGTTTCATCCATTTATAATAAAATAAAATGAAAAATGTACTAGTAGTCAATGAGCTTAATGTCATGTCTATAGCCTTTTCAGTTGTTTTCTTTCCTTGTGCTTTCTATATTCTATGTCTTTGTGCCTTTTGTCCCATCTATACCCTTTCTCTACGTTTTTCTGTTTGTCAGCCATTCCTTCCTGTCTTGTCTCAGCAGTTGCACGTTGTCTGTTCATTAGTTGCATTTTCAGTTCTCATTGCTAGTACATCAGATCTGCTTCCTTTGTGTAAGGTTATACTCTGTTCAGCTCTGGCCCGTTATGTGAGTGTATTCTGTTCTGTTTTTGGCTTTTTTAAGTTGGCCAGTTTTTTACATTTTGTCTTGGTATGCACTGAGTATAGCCTGCCATATTCTCTGAATAAAGCCTGCCATATTCCTGTACTGAATAAAGCCTGCCATATTCTCCTTATCCCTTAGTCTGCACATGGTTCCTCTGTCCCGCATTCCTGACACTTAAAAATGCTATTCCTTCAGAATTGGCTCTGTTTCAGTAGCTTGGCATCAAGCAGTGTGTTCAATTTGCACATTGATTTTATGTTTGTCCCAATCTGTCATTTCTCCACGATTACAAATTAAATTAAAGACAAGACATACAGTGACTGATAATGTTTATTAGCACATTGAATTTGAAACAATGTCTATGAGGTTAGTGCAGACATTTATTAAATTTTCATTTGAGGGCTTTTATATCCATATTGGGAGCTAGCACTGTAGCACTGTAGGTATATCACAGCAAATTATTACTCACTTATCTGTTGGGATTGAACATTCCCCTATCAGCATGCATTCTTCTAGCTTCAATGTAAGCATCTGATCAATGTAAATAAGAAGAAACATGTTAAAGTACACAGTAACAGTATCGTGGAAAGGGATACAAAGAGATTAAATTGCGATGTGCACTTCTCATGAGAGCAATAGTTGGTGTAAATCATTGAACAGAAAATACTAAAATGTGCCTGACGCTTGCCACACATCAGCTAAGGTGGAGAAGGAAATGTTTTTTTTTGTCAATTATATCATGGGTTGATTAGGTGGCAGGTTGAGAAAGCCAGGTTGAGAATTTAGCCAGGACCCCTACTCATGGCGTTGAGTGTCATGACCACATCTTATCCGAAAGACAGCTTTTCCTACAGCACAATGTCCCCATCAGTGCTCTGGTATTGGGTTTTATTTGGGAAGAGAAGATCACCCCTTACTGTCCCACCAACCCAACTTCCTTGATTAGTACTCATGGTGGAGAAAGTAGAAGATATTACATCTAGCAGACAGAGCGATGTACAAAGAAGTGATAATAAAAACCAGGGACAAGTATGTTGAAAACCCTTTTTTCCACAGTTTTGGTCCAGTTTTAAGCAGTAGTATTACTATATTGTTATAATGGGGCAACATTGGCTCAGGAATTGTACAGCACTTTGGATAAAGGCGCTATAGAAATGCCAACCATTTCCCATTCCCATCCCATTCCATTGTTTTATTAATGTGTGGTTATTTGTGTTACTGTCACCTTCCTGTCAGCTTTGACCAGTCTGGCCATTATCCTCTGACGTCTCAAGAGTTTATGTCTGCAGAATTGCTGCTTACTGGATTCGTTTTTTTGGATTTACCATACCTGAAGCTCCTGACCCGTATCTACATGATTGTATGCCTTGCACTGCTGCCACACAATTGGCTGATTAGATAATCGCATGAATAAGTAGGTGTAATAAAGTCTATATTGGATTCAAGGAAAGACTTTGATGAGGCCGCTCCAAAGCCATTTCTAAGGCTCGGGTACTCCAACAAAGCAATCATCTCTAAACATTCGGAACAGTGCTGAATCTTGCCAGGATTGTCCGGCCTGCCAAATGTATGCAATATCGCAGCAACAACTCATCCCAGAAGTCACAAAAGAGTCCATAAAAACATCCAAAGACCTGTAGGCCTCCCTAATCTCAGCTAAAATTACTGTTCATGACAAAAAGAAAGAGACTGGGCAAAGATGGGGTTCATGGGAGAGCAGAAAGGCAGAAACCATTTCTTACCAAGAGAAAGATTAATGCTCGTCTCATATTTGCAAAAAAGCACCTGCATTATCCCCAAGAAAATCTACCAATTTTAGTCTGTCTATCCAGTGATATGAAAGACTGATATCACATTGTAGATAGCATTTGGTTACAATTAAGTTATACATTTTTAAGGGGGCAATTACTTTTTTACAGCGGTGATTTGAGTGTTTGATAACTTTTTTAAATAAATGAAATGTATTTTGTGTTCCCTTCGCATTTTGTCGAAATATCTGAAAGCATTTGGTCTGATGAATATGCTAAAAAAGAGTAAATCAGTACTCACTCATTCATTCATACATATTCACTGCACTGTAGGTATCTGTATCAGCTGACACTTCCCCAAATAATCGAAAATTGGTATGCGCTAGAAATATTCACATCAGCGCATCCTTATTGAGCATCCATGGCTGCCAATGAACCTGGCTCACTTGTCTTCATTGATGTGACTGCCGAAAGCAGCTGTTATGTCTCGTGCCCCATGTCTTAGTTTGCCTCCTTATTCAAGTTATTTCCTGATATCCCCCATTTCTAGTTCCGTGTTTCGTTTCATGTTTTGAGTTTACCCGGCTCATTACCATGCCCCTTGCACCTGATGTGTTCCCTTATGTCTCATTGCTCTCAGCTAATACTCATTAGTCATGCATTTATACCTGCCTGTTTTCTGTGTTTATTGGCAGATTGTCTTGTGCCTTGCCTTCGTGCTTGTGTCTTATTCTCTTGCGTTTATTTCCCAGTCCCGTTACCTTCCTCCTCCTGTTCCTGGTACCTGGACTTCGTCACTCCAATACTTTGACTTTGTTATCCTTAAGCCATTTTGCCACAACTTTGGAAGTATTTTTGGAAGCTATCTATTTAATGTGGACCATTCTCTCATGCAGCAAAGCACCCCCACAACATGATGCTTCACGGGTGGGATGGCTTGCAAGCCTCACCCTTTTTCCTCCAAACAAAACAATGGTCATTATAGCCAAACAGTTCAATTTTTGTTTCATCAGACCAGAGGACATTTCTCCAGTTCTTTGTCCCCATGTGTAGTCTGGCTTTTTTTAAGGTGGTTCTGGAGTTCTTCCTTGCGGAGCAGCCTTTCAGGTTATATTGATATAGGACTTGTTTTACTGTGGGTTCTCTTTGTACCTGTTCCCTCCAGCATGTACCCAAGGTCCTTTGCTGTTGTTCTGGGATTGATTTGCATCCCAAAGCACATTGTTCTCTAGACAGAATGCGTCTCATTCCTGAGCAGTATTATGGCTGCTTGGACCCATGGTGTTTATACTTGCATACTATTGTTTGTACAGACAAATGTGGTATCTTCAGGCATTTGTAAATTGTTCCCAAGGATCCATCCATCCATCCATTATCTGAACCCGCTTATCCCGATCAGGGTCGCAGGGGGGCTGGAGCCTATCCCAGCATACATTGGGCGAAAGGCAGGAATACACCCTGGACAGGTCGCCAGTCCATCGCAGGGCACACGCACCATTCACTCACACACTCATGCCTACGGGCAATTTAGACTCTCCAATCGGCCTAACCTGCATGTCTTTGGACTGTGGGAGGAAACCGGAGTACCCGGAGGAAACCCACGCAGACACGGGGAGAACATGCAAACTCCGCACAGAGAGGCCCCGGCCGACGGGGATTCGAACCCAGGACCTCCTTGCTGTGAGGCGGCAGTGCTACCCACTGCACCATCCGTGCCGCCTGTTCCCAAGGATCATTTATTTAAATTTTCCCCTGATGTCAAGCAAAGAGCCACTGACTTTGAAGGTAGGCCTTAAAATACATCCACATGTACACCTCCAATTCACTCAAATAATGTAAATTAACCTATCGGAAGATTCTAAAGCCATAACATCATTTTCTGGAATTTTCCAAGCTGTTTAAAGGCACAATCAACTTTGTGTACATACATTTTGGACAGTGAGACTGGCATTTGACATAAAATGTCATGTAGCTACTACCTGCACATGATAACAGTGCTGAACATAACAGTCTCATGTTCCTTTGGAACTGGCATTATGTCTCCCTCACGTTAAATCTATGGACAATTCATTGTCGAAATTTTGAATCTTGAGGTCTAATTCAAATGTAATAAAATGTATATTCATGAGATGAAGGGCACATAGCCCTTTGAATTACCGACAGAGTCAGTGGTCTTGTGTAGGGATCCGTTGGATTTAAGTGTAGATAAGTTTTTCATTTTTTATGCAAATTCTTTAGGGTTTTCCATGGCGCAAAGTAGCTATACCAAAATCAGTAGTTGGCGAGCCTATTGCCATTTTTGTAGACTTTTAAAATGAGTGAGATATTGAAGTTCAACCAACCAACACAAACTTAGAGTAAACCGCTCTTGATTCCGTTTCCCAATATTGGTGTCTCTTAGCCTTTTTACGAACAATCGAAAGGTATACCTTACTAAAGTTGTTTACTTTTCTAGGTGTGTTTCCCAAACTATCCATTAGGAAGTTGCTTAATGGATAGCTTAAGCAACCTCCGTTACTGCAATGTTACTAGGCCCACTGACAGCTCCAGGATCGATTATTCAATCCATGCAGAGACTGCTTGACTGCATTATAAGAGAAAGTAATGTTCTTTATAAAGAAAATATAAATATTGCATTTATCAGGACTGGTGGGAATTTATTAATATAATTCAAAACTTACAAACTAAATTATTCCACCATATACATAATTTTTCGCCAAATGGGTGTCGAGGACCCGGCCCTAGGCCCCCCTGATGAGAGATTGACGGGGGATGGGTTAGAAAGGAATGCATTGTTAACCCCTCGCACACGCCATCGAGGTGGTAGTAAGAACGCCCGTAAGAAGAAAAATATGTGGTTCAGAGAATGAGCAGCCATACTTGTCAGTAGAGGAGTCTGAAGTCGGGAGACTTAGATTTAGGGTTTTAAGGAGCAAGGTTAAAGTTCTGACTGAGAATACCCCAACCCTACAGGGGAGGGGCACAATGCCTGGCTAAAGAAAAACAAAAATAAGGAAAACGGAAGGGATGTCAATACCGAAAGAATATTAAGAGGCTTTAAGGGCCTTTCTGATTATAATCTGATAATTTATTGGATAGATTCAAAGGACTAACAGTGGAGGAGTTAAATGATGAATTACACTCAGCTATTGGCTGGATGTCCTTTGTAGATCCCTTGAGGTGCCGCAGAGAGGGGCTCCTGAAGAGTGTGTTGAGATGGTGGAGGGCACTAACTTCTGGCTTGTATGAAGTCAAAGTTTGGAGAGAGTCCAAGGAGAGATTATGACAGGGAGACAAATACCAGTGATGAAGAGGTTCATTGAAAAATTACATAAGAGCTAGTGTTTTTCCACTCGTATATTGAGATGGTGGAAATTCCCAACCGGAGGGGCACATGAGATAAAGTATTGGGGAAATTTATTTTGAAGTATGAGAAAATGACAGTGGGACAAACATAAGTGATGAATATGGTCATTAAAAAAAAGTTGCATAAGAGATAAATGTCTTCCCGCTTGATATATTGGGGACATTTCTTATCAAAAAGGTACACTTTTGTACGCAAAAAGGATATATAAGGAATAAGCTTTTAGACCTTAGGATCGCATCTTAGAATTTTGCTTCAGAAGATATCTATGGGCTGTTGAAGAGAGAGCAACGCAGGACAGCTGTAGTCAAGCTGGAGTGGCGCGCTCCCTCTGCGCGCCACTCCAGGATCTGGATATGGAGAACAGAGTGATGTACACGGTGCGGACTTAGCCCAAGAGTTGTGGCAGCGGGACTGATGTCGAAGAGGTGTTCATGCACATCCCTCATCATACAGAAAAGCTGGTGAAAGAGTTAAAGGGCTTTTACAACATGCTTGGAGCCGTGAACTGCACCTGGAGGCCAACAGACGGGACGCGGGGTTCCTCCACGCTACAGAACACCTTCCTGCTGGACCCACGCAAGAACCTGAAGCTCCCCCCCCCCTAACCTCAGTGACAGTGAGGAGAGGCATATGCTGCGGCTGCACTGCAAAACCCCCAACGTGTTCAAAGACATACCAGTGCACATCCCATACAACAGGCAGGAGAAGTACGAAGTGCAAAGTCATGTCTTTCGAAAGTCTGGGTCCTGATCCTGCCCCAGATTCCCAAACCAATGCAGCTGTTCAAAGAGCTCATCGACAGCAAGGAGGAGGGATCAAATCCCGCAGAAAACGAGATGGCTATATTTAGGGCTTGGGTGGTAATTATAATCTATATTACTTGTAAAAGTAGGAAAAGTAGTACATAGAAGCTCAACGTTATAAGTTTCCTTTCATTTTTATGTCTTTTATTTTTTAGAAAGATACTATTTACGATATAAATAAGTAGTAGACTTTAGGGGTGTTCATACCCATTGTATTAATGGAAGTTCAGTAGCTTTTATCTCCGTGAAGGGGGAGCCATAAGATAAGGTAAAGGCCAAAGAGGATGATGGGTATTTGAGGGGTGTACCTTGACTTTTAAACATCATGGTGGAAAGGTAAATTAGAAAGAGCTAAAGGGGTATATGTAACTTGCATGTGATCAGCAAACTGAAAGATGATATTTACACTGTAGTCTGTATAACTCTATTCTTTTGATTGATTATAATAAAGTATATCTTACTATAATCATATGTGATAAAGATTCTTTAGAGGAATACATTGAATACAGGACATCGAATACCAGATTTGCATCACACCCTTCACTTCGAGACTGGGCTGGAAGTTCAGTAGAACTTACCAGGGCTCCAGAACGTTCGGAGTACTTGAGTTAGTCCCCGAGACACCTCATGGTGAGGTACTGCTCGTGGGAACGTGAGGTCTGAGCTCGGCAAGGGGTCCGTGGCTCACGACAAACCTTACGAAAGTATCACTTACATAAGGTTGTAGGGTCCTTGCACGGGCAACCAAATAACATAGTGATTTTACTCTCTACGAAACCAGGGCGCCAATTAATGTAGTTTAACTGCAAAAAGTAATCAGTCTCATAAAATTACTGTTATCAGAAATATCTAACCACAAATTTAGTATTTTAATTAATAATGAAAATAACCAATATTAATGATTAAACATACCAAGGTTAGTTAGGTAAGGTATGTTAGGATATGTGTGTGTGAGTGCGCGCACAAGTGTGCGTGTCCCTTGAACAAAGGAAAGGTAAAAGTGGGCGTGTTAGTGTTACTGTTAGCTGTGAGAAGGGACTACTTGCGTAGTTTACTCTATATATGCGCGAAAGACGGCGAATCAATTCACGTATATGTATATAGCTAACAAAATACATTCAAACAATAAGACAGTAAATATAGATATACAGATTCACAATATCAGCTAAGACTAAACTAAACACTGGATATGCCTGATTATTTGTTGTCTTACTGAGTCCAAACGCATTTCTGGATCAAAAGACGTGCTGTCCTTGTAGGAGGCGTGATGGTGCTGTGAATGCTGTTCTGGAGAGGTGCGCAAAGCTGGGGTGTTCGTTGTTATCTGGTCTGTTCGATGGCTGAAAAGATGTTCGCTGGTTCTTTTTCCGGGTGGAAAAGTTTGTTACTGTTGTTCGTTGGTGAGCTATGAAGGGGATAACTGATGTAGTTTTCCGCGTACACCAGTTTCCACTCGCTAGAGGCCACTAAGTTACCGCAAAGTAAGTAGGTGTGTCCATAGGCCTGGTAGTACGCCGTGTAGAATGCAGCCTCTGTCCGAGTATTGGAGCAGATGAGGTGAAGAAAAATGGCCAAAGAGGGTGCGTCGAAAAAGAAAATGGGAAGAAGGCAGAAGAAGAGCTTTCCCAAGAACATACCTTGCTCTTATACGGGGAAAGTATATTGCTCCCGCCATTACGGGATTGGCTGAAGCGAGCTAGACATCATGCGGGGTGGATGTCGCAGAATTGTTCTGTGGGATTGTGGGAAATGTGGATCCTACAAGGTATACTTAGCTAAGAACGTTTTGGGAAACACACTGAAACGTTAAGGTACAGCTTAAGGTATAGCTTACGAAGGACCTAGCGTTAAGAAGGCTTTGGGAAATGCAGCCCTGATAAATGCTTTAATATGAATGTACAATAGAAGCTTAGTCCTCAGGCACAATTGATGCTCTGCTGAGCTACTTGACAGAAGAGTGAAAAAAAACTTGCAAAACTCGTTTTATATTATACATATCCTTGCCTGACAAAACACATTGCAATCACAGGGAGAACTTATTAATGTGATTGGCAATTTGAAATTGTGAGGGAAAAAGCAGGGGCCTTAAAAAAACCGATTGAACCAGTTTTATTGGAAAATTGAGAATTACCTTAGGTGGCTGCAACCTGTGGCTGCAATTCACAAAAAAATTAACAAATAGCTGTTAATATTAAAACAGCTTGTGAGATTAATTTTGGTGATGAGTGAAGTCACTGAATTTTGTAGGAAAGAAACAGCGGAATTTATTTGTAAACCAACACGTGCTTGCGTACTTATTAATTCATTCACTCAATCACTCACACATTCATTCCTTATTTTGTCAGATGTGGTCTTCCATAGAAAAGATGCTTATTGAATCTTCCAGAAAGGTTCATTTGAAGTTCAAGCTCCAGACGCAAGGAGAAAATGCAGATAATTTTTATTGAGCAACCTTTAAGAAAAAGGGACATTCACAGGATTTCCGCAAATAAATGAGTGCAAATATACACAACAAACATACAGAGATATAAATATGGAGAGCAATACATGTCATTTAATCTGTTTAGTTTTAATAACATCCCTGAAATCAGCATCTTCTAAAAAGATATATGACATCGTGTTCTATGCATTTCCTGAATTAGGAATTGTCAGCCTCAGAAATTGGCCTTTTTGTTTTACAGACTAAAAGCTCTCTAATGAATAAAATGGTGGTATGCTATTAGCAGATTGATGACCTTATTTTATTGTCCTCATTAAAATGCATCTCATTTGCATAGGAGAGATAAATTAATGAGGTGTTCAAGTCCTGACCTGTCTCTGTGTGCAGCTTTGATTTAAAGAGACATTGCACAATTTGCCCATATTGCCAGAGAACAAAGGATGTACCCAGACAATGCAAATAACACAAAGCAAATTTGGTTATACTGGGGGCTGAGGGCTGTGTGGTTACCCAACATGATTGTTATGCTCAATCAGCATTCAGGCTATTAGTGGGATTAGTGGGTTTTCTTTTTCCTACTTTTGTTTTTGAGTGCTGTCTAGTTCTGAACTCCTAGCATATACAGTCAGGTTCATAAATATTGGGACATCGACACAATTCTCCTCTTTTTGGCTCTTTACACCACCACAATGGATTTGAAATGAAACGAACAAGATATGCTTTAACTGCAGACTTTAATTTGAGGGTATTTACATCCAAATCAGGTGAATGGTGTAGGAATTACAACAGTTTCTATATGTGCCTCCCACTTTTTAAGGGACCAAAAGTAATTTATAAAAATGTTTTGCCATTGCAGATTTTACAAAACAAAAGTAGAACAAAAGGAAACAAAAATAATTACAGTAAAATGACGGTAAATGAAAAAATGGATTGTCAGGGATGGCTTATGCATCCCGCCTTCTGTTTGGGTATGGCCACATCACCTCGTTATGTTATCTATGTTTTCTCGTTGCTTGTATGACGTTACATCCCTGTCCATCTTCGTAAGCCAATATCAACCCCTGCTGGAAAAGACACCTTGAGCTAGGTTTTGAAACAGCTGGTTGACCAGTTTGACCAGCTCCATCGGCTAATCCCAGAATCCCAATGTGTCCGATCTCAACACCATGTACTGTAACAGTTTTATGTTCTTGGTTATTGTCAGTTGCATCTCACATATGCAAATTCAGAAACATTTCTGTACATTAGCGAAACGTAGCCTATGCCATATGGCGCTTCATATGTAAGTTATCAAGGGAAATGATTACTGAGATTACTGATCATTAATGCTGGGTGTTAAGGAGTTAAGGAGTATGCACTTTCCAGCTAATGGGACACACATCTGATTTCACAAAATATCTAAGGAACATTATGTCTGACCAGGATAAATGGGTAACATACTTTACACCACAAAAAACAGCATCTCTGGTTAGTCTGTAGCTATTCTAGCCATCAAATGTCTATTGGTGTGTCTTGTTGGGATAGCTGGCTAGCTCTATGCTTTTATTCTTAGCTAGCTAGTCTATATTGGCTTAGTTGTAAAGTAACGTTAACATTACTAGCTAATTGCGTTAGCTAGCTACCTGTAGCTATAATGGCAACTTCTAGCTAGCTAGCGAAATTATTAAGTCCTGTTAAGCATATACATTAAACCAACAACAGCAGACTAGTTGTTAATGTAACGTTATCTCCAGATTTGCTGCTATTAACAGCTCGCACATCCTGGCATGAGGCATGACATCTTCTCTGTTCATTCTCTTTCATTGTCTGCCACTACATTAAATACCTGGATAGCTATCATAGCTAGCAATATAGGCAGAGCTAGCAAGTAACTGTCTTCGATCATGCTGTAACATGCTTAGCTAGTTTGAATAGTAGCGTTAGCGTATTGTTGGTTGGTCACATGGCTAGCTAGCAAACACATATTTAGCTAACCTGTGTAGTCAGCAGCTATTGAAATGATCTTGTGATGGAGCTCCACAAATCCTAACCATAACTGTTAGTAAATTTAAAAAAAACAACTGACCCTTGATCACAATGACAAAAAGTCTTACTTTCTTGTTTTTATCCTTGTTTTTTAACTTCATTTTTTTAACAGCAAGCTCGTAAGAAAAAACGTTATATGGTCACGCAACCCTATTTGGCGGGTGGTCTTTATTTCTTTAAGATTTTACATGTCCTGGAGCACCTGTTAAGACATGATCATGAACACCACTACGTAACAACATTTAAATAACAAAACGATGCACCCCCCGGCCCAGTGAGCTTACAAGATTTCCATTTTCATCTAAAAATTTAACTTTTGAATGCAATTCAAAACCAGAGTTATATCTGCTTATATAAGTACACATATCATATAATGAAATATTAACCGTTAATTGACAAGTTACAATAGTAGTATACTAATGGTATACAGTTTAAAGCATTTTTAATCATGAAAAAACTGGTTTACGCAGGTGCATTTAATGTTGCGGCTGATTGGTGTATGTAGCACACTATATTTACTTCATATCAGTGGTCACTTTATCTTGCATTCCAAACAATAGATATTTTGAGGATAACTGTTGTATTAAAAGGTGCTGATTTGAGAAGCTACAGCAACTGCGACTGACCCTGTGGAAATAATTGCTGCCACACACACACATACACAGACTGACCCTGTGGAAATATCTGAATGTGTATCTAAGCGGTTAGATTTCTGTGTTTTCAAGATGTAACAGTTAAAAAGTTGACACGCAAGTTCTGCTCCTATTCCCACACCTTCAAATGCACATCCCCACAATTCCCCCACTCTATTTACATTTCCTTTCCTTTCCGTTCCTGGCGTTGATTTGAGGTCTAGGTGCCGACAACCATTTGTCTGTGGCCTAACCAGGAAACCTGTCAATAGGCATTATCATATCTAAAGGAGTGCTTTGTCACAAAGGATGAAGCACTTTCTTTCAGATAGTTTCCATTGTTCAGATACTGATATAAACTGTGTCATTCCTAGTAAGGATTGTATAAGATTGGTGAAAGCTCAGGAGAACGTACACATTACCTGGAACCACGAATAAAGAGCTGAACTTGTCTTAAACCCTCGAATTTCGAGTAACGACTCTTTCTTGAAACGATTTGAAGTACCAGCAGTGAAACAGTTATAATTTTGAAGAAGAAACAAGAAGTTCTTCAAAGCCGATCAGCTTTCGGCATCTAGCATGTGTTGTTGTGATCTCCTCTTTTTGCGCTTACTTAGTGACCTAGCTAACTAGTTGGTTTAAAACAAACTTCCGCTTGCAATGGCACAAGCCAAACAGCAGCTGAAAGTTCTGCAAAATCAGCCATCACAATGGACAATTACCGTAACTAAAACTATTTCATTTTTGACTCGGTCTGGAAAAGGTGAAAAAGAATGTGGCCATAAAATAGCCACAAGTTTATCAAGCTTCTTTTACTGGCTTTGCAATGATTGAATTGTACCTTTATGGATGAAGATGCGATAGTTGGGGGTACAGAGGGAAGCAGGGCAGGCAGGAGGTGATGCAGGGTAGGCAGGCAAGGCAGGTGAGTTGACAGGTGAGTAAGCAGAGAGCAAACAAAGGAAACTCCAATAGATTCCAATGATTCAACAAATGGTTAGTAGAAAGTGGTTAAATAAGTAGAACCAAAGTATTCAAAAAAGGGTCAAATAGTCTTCAATAGCTGTAAAGAACTGTGTGCTCTTACGTCTTCCTAATTCCTTTGTTCTCAGTGTTCTAAAAATCAAAAGTGAGTGTCGGCCATCTTAAAGCTCAAGGCCTTCTCGTAATAACAAAAATAAGAGTTCTTTCAAAATAAAAGATCCTAAATTGAAACCAAGTTCTCTGTGCTCCTGTAGCACGCATTCAACTCATTTAAATGGAAAATGGCTCCTACATCATGTATTCGATAGGCAACAGTCTTAAACTACCTATGGTTCTCTGTTTTTTTCAAATGGTCAAAAATTAAAATTATATTAGTCATTAATAGTTCCATTTATTATGGCAAAATTAGCTGAGTTTATTCAGAACGCAAGTGGAATATTGTAAAATGCAGATTTTTAAATGGTTTACTTTCTGATAACACAAGATATCATCAGTCAGGGCAACCACTGTTTACATAAATATGATTACATTAGCTTCAGGTAAAAAATAGTCTGGAAATTCAACACAAAAACTATGTCTAAAGTGAGAGATAATGTCATAATGGTGGGCAAAAGCTGAAAAAGACAGGAAATTCAACTCAAAAACTATGTTTTAAAGAAGAGATAATGATTGGCAAAAGCCGAAAGACAGGAAATTCACAGACAGGAAGCACCGAGAACATTATCTTGACCTATGCACTGACTAGGCTTCCAACACACAATGCATTAATACTTGCTATGGGTACTGTAACTATGGTGGTCTACTTGAAACAACATGTACCACTGAGCAGGCTGCTGAGGATTCAATCAAATATTCTCTTTGAATCAACAACCAAATACATTCTTTTCAGAGGAACGTAGGAGTTGATTAATTTCTAGAAATCAATTAGGTAAGTATTTTGTTGCTATATGTACTTAAAATATACCAACTATATCTCTTGTAATTAATGCTCTGAAAAAATAAATATCACGGTCACATTCAAGGCTTGTCAATGAAAACAATAGATAGTCAGAGGAATATCAAAATCCATTTGTTTCAGTCAGGATATATCTCCATATCTTAATTTGAAATATACACATGTATTTCGAAATGTTAAACAGTTAAATAGGTCTTAATATCAAAATCAATTGAAAAAATATGAACCAGCTTATTTCAGCCCAAAGGCTTTCCTATCTTTACCATAAATTTGTCATTTTGCCATGAGACTATTTTTGACAAAAGAAATCAGCTGATAATTGTTTGGTGAACTATTGCTTCAAGGCTCCATCTTCATAATATAAGTGCTAGTGCAGTTCTGGGTACATTTATGTCATAACTGATTTAGGGTATATGTGTAAGGTCTATGTGAGCCCACACAAAATATGAATGTGGGTTACACTGCTAAATCATACCATCCTCATGTAGCATGGTTAGCTCAGCTAGTTCGCTAGTAAGCACGGATGGTGCAGTGAAAGCGAAGGCTGGTAGCGGGTTGTCGCGACGGCACTCCCCGATGACGTAACCCTCAAATTCAAAAGAACGTTGTTGCCCTTGGCTAGCGGCGAGTTCGTCTTTAGCTGACTGGTAACGCATTCGTTCAACAAATAATTTGGATAAGTGAGAGGCCGGGGTTCAAATCCCACCTCGTACTCAGGCAATTTCTCACCTGTTACATTGGTGCCGTGACTCGGATCTGGGTGGGAGTAAAAAATAAAATAAAAATGGTTGCTGTGGAGTTTCACATGGAGGGGAAGTCAAAGGGGGGTGAGTGTAGCATGGTTAGCTCAACTAGTTCGCTAGTAAGCACGGATGGTGCAGTGAAAGCGAAGGCTGGTAGCGGGTTGTCGCGATGGCACTCCCCGATGACGTAACCCTCAAATTCAAAAGAACGTTGTTGCCCTTGGCTAGCGGCGAGTTCGTCTTTAGCTGACTGGTAACGCGTTCGTTCAACAAATAATTTGGACAAGTGAGAGGCCGGGGTTCAAATCCCACGTCGGACTCAGGCAAATTCTTCACCTGTTACACTCATATAATAATCTTATAATGATGATAGACATAATATTTTTCAAGAAACCAAAAACTTTACAAAATCTGGGGGGGGGGGGGGGGGGGGGACAATTACTATGGTGACTAACAATACAAGTTCGCTGTTAACAAAAATCAGTAGAAGCCGTACAATATGACAGGAATACATTTAAAATAAAACCACACATACGTACAATAGAATGTACAAATCATCTCTGCTGTGATGTTCTCTCTTATTGTACAGTTGTCTGAACATGCTACCATTAGCTCAGATATAAACTATGTACGTATGTAATTTGGCTTTTAATTTCTTTTACAGAGCATTAATTAACTCCTGCGTTCCTCTGAAAATAATCTATTTGGTTGTTGATTCAAAGAGAATATTTGATTGAATCCTCAGCAGCCTGCCCAGTGGTACATGTTGGAAGCCTAGTAAGTGCATAGGTCAAGATAATGTTCTTGGTGAATTTCCTGACTTTTTTGGCTTTTGCCAATCATTATCTCTTCTTTAAAACATAGTTTTTGAGTTGAATTTCCTGTCTTTCGGCTTTTGCCTACCATTTTGACATTATTTCTCACTTTAAACTTTTTGTGTTGAATTAGAGTATAGTACAGTGACCCTTACTCGGACATAGTCATAGCGAAGGTCTTTGACTCTCACACTGTTCCTCTCAAATGGAACCCTGTAGACTTGATTCATTGTGAATTGGTGTTCACGCAAATGCGGCTGAGTGTCGATGTACTGACGCGGTTGATATTTAGAAATTTTGTCTGATCTGCGATTATTTGTTCTTGTAGCTGACGTAGGTGAATAGTGTTGTCTGCCAACACTATATTCACTATGGCCACTATGTTCCTGTTCATCAGTGAACAGGTGTTGCCTTCCACCCTCAGGTGGTCGTCTGGCACCCTCAGGTGGTCGTCTGCAACAACATGAGGTCATTGGTTAGGTGCTTTTTTCCATATTGTACTGTCATACTGTACACAGTAACATCAAAACTGTATTTACATGTACTTCACAACACTATACCCATTTTTTGTTCACCTAATATTGTAGGACGACATTGTATTGTACTGTGAAGCAGAATGATGTGCAACAATTACATGGGTACAGTCTAATGTAGAAAGTTGAAGAAATACCTGTTCTCCAGTCTAAATGTCCGTATTATGGACGCAACCGTGTAGCGACTCAGGTTGGGCTGGACTCTCTGCCCAGCCTCTCTCATCGTCAGGCCATGATTGATGACATGGTCCACTAAAGTGGCCCTAATGTCATCGGAAATATCTCTGTCTATTTCCTGGTCCCCTTTGTCCTCATCCTCCTCCTCATCGTCGTCCTCCTCCTCCACCTCCTACTACTAGTCCTCCTCTCTCTCTTCCTCTTCCTCTCGCTCTCGCTCTCACTGCCTCCATTTTTCCAAAGTTATCACAAAAGAGGTGAGCTTACCTAAGGTCTATTTATAGTGCTGAGACTGATTGGTGGTCAATTACTGTATTACTGTTTTCGTGTGTGTGTGTTGCCAATTTCAGGTGTGTTTTCCCAATGATTGCAATTCATGAACGAAGTGTATAATGAAAGAAATAGTGTGTAGTGTTTTACAAGAAGTGAGTTGCAGAATTGCAAACAAAGTGCAAAGCACAAAATGTGTTTGTACTTTTGGCGTCTTTGTTTAAGGCATGTGTGACCTGGCATAACACCATCTGATTATGCCACCTTGGGAATTAGTTTGTAGTTTGTAAGAATTGAGGATTGGTGAGCAATCCCCACATAGGTACATTCAACTAAGCAGAGACGTGGATTCAATAATAAAAAGTTTATTCATTACAATCCTAAAAACGCAATAGAAAAACCCACAGGATCCCCAAAAATACAAAGTTAGCCGGTAAGTCTTCCCCGTCGCTAGGGGCGCTACTGGGTGCGTGCGGGTACGGGTCTGTGGAGAGTGGAGGACTTACCGGAAGTGGAACCGAAAGGTCACTCACTTGTGAAGGTGCTGTCACAACAAATTCTATCCCCCTTACAAAACTTATCCCCTCCGGGGTCACGTTTCCAGTTCTGTCTCTGCCAGAAACCAGAAACCAGAAACCGGAAACGTGAACCCGGAGGGGATAAGTTTTGTAAGGGGGATAGAATTTGTTGTGATAGTGCCAGCAGACATACAAAC
The DNA here is from genome assembly GCF_963514075.1 of Conger conger. Taxonomy (NCBI): domain Eukaryota; kingdom Metazoa; phylum Chordata; class Actinopteri; order Anguilliformes; family Congridae; genus Conger; species Conger conger. Next base: position 24,145,054 of record NC_083767.1, on the reverse strand, counting down.
ACATGCACAGTACAGCGGTGAGATACGGTCACGGTGAATCACAATATTCTACACACGCTATGACATGCAGTGAAAAGAACGGCACCACTTCTGATGGCGCCGCAGCGACCTCCACGCCAACCCAGATCCCAAACCACACACTGCAACGTAAACAGGAAGCCACCCTAAAGCCCCAACTCGATCAACAGTTGGTTTGTCAGTAGTACGGATATTAAAAATACAAATAAATTTGGAACCCCAGGGAAAAGGCGGGTACAACACACTTTAAAAACACAAACGGTCAGAGCTCCACGTTGCCAGTTACCGGCGTATTAATAGAACTAGAGCCCCGCTATCCACGTTCCTTAGCTCTTTAATGAGGCTACGCAATAGATATAAATGACTAATGTCAGCAAAACAGCAGCTAGCAATGTCCTATAATGCCTATAATGTCCTATAACCATGACATTACAGTGGGCTCAAGAATTATTGGCACCCCTCACCAGCAATGCACAACCAAAATCATAACAATCATTTAATAAAAAAATAATTTCAACAAAATCAAGGTTTCAGAATTATTGGCACCCTTCACCTAGTACTTAGTGCAACCACCTCTGGCAAGGATAACAGCATGGAGTCTCTTCCTGTAATTTTTGACAAGATTAAGGAACACATTTGGAGGGATTTTGGACCATTCCTCTTTGCATATCCTTTCAAGATCCTTCACGTTCTTGGGTTTGTGCTTATCAACTGACCTCTTCAACTCAGCCCACAGGTTTTCGATTGGATTGAGGTCTGGTGACTGAGATGGCCATTGCAGAACGTTGATTTTGTTGTCACGAAACCATTTCTGCGTGGATCTTGAGGTGTGTTTTGGGTGATTGTCTTGTTGGAAAGTCCACCTATGACCAAGTCCCAGACTTCTGGCAGAGGGAACCGGATTTTCAGCCAAAATTGCCTGATACTTGCTGGAATTCATTATGCCATCAATCCTAACCAGTGCCCCTGGACCTCTGTAATTAAAACAGCCCCAAAACATGACTGACTCACCGCCATATTTCACTGTGGGTATGAGGTGCTTCTCCGATGCTGTATCTGACCAAAACAGTCATAATGTAAATGACGTTTGGCAAACTCCAAGCACTTTCTTCTGTGTCTTGTGGCACAGGCTTTCTTCTGGCAACCCTTCCAATGAGGCTGTGGCGTCTGATGGTGCTTTTTGAAACCTGGTGACCCCAAGATGCCACCAAGGCCTGTAATTCTTTCACTGTGATCCTTGGGGATTTTGTAGCTTCTCCCACCATTCTCCTCAGTATCCTGGGGGGCAAGATGCAGTTGCGTCCTCTACCCATGAGATTTTCAACAGTTCCATATCTTTTGAACTTTTTTATAATTGCTCTTGACAGTGCTCAGTGGTATTTTCAATCGTTTGTGAATTTTCTTGTAGCCATTACCACGTTTATGAAGGTCTACGACCATCTGCCTCTTTTGAACTGCCAATTCTTTTGTTTTCTTCATGGTGTTGGATGACAAAGGGATATTGCATATGTGTTACCTCATTTTTATACCCTAGTGAAACACAAAGTGATGTAATCACTCAATACATTTCCTTAACACATAGATAAACTTAAATAAGTATTAATAAATAAATTTAATACCTGGTTTAATTTTGGTAGGTGTTATTTACAATAATCTTTAAGGGTGCCAATAATTGTGAAACATTGATTTGGAGGAAATTGATTTTTAATTAAATCAGTAAATGATTTTTGTTGGTTCCATTGAAACATTAATATAGCACAGTATTTAGCACATGTTGTTATTTCGAGTTTGTCTATAAATATATTGTTTAGAATTTCTTTGAGTATTGTTTGTTCATTTTCTGTCAGGGGTGCCAATAATTTTTGAGCCCCCTGTACCTCGGAAGCTAAATGATTAAAATATTAAAAGAAATACCTCAAGTCACAAGCTCCACCACTTCGTCTATGGTGACCTACAAGAACAATTTTCATCAGGCTTACATGGAACATTACGTGGCTGCAAGTAACAGAGCAAACTGCAACATACCTTGAAGCCAGACAGGAAGAACCAGAACCCCAACAGGTAAAGCATTCATAGTACCTAGTTGTTGCAGCCTATTTATAGGCCCCCAGAAATGATTGATACGCGTGTCAGCAAACCAGATACCGGAATGCACAGTAACCTAGCCTATTCGCTAGTTAGGGTGTTTGTTAGTAATCAGTAACTTGTAACCCGTTACACATGGTTACAAGGTTTTAAGGTTTTGATGCTTTTGTCTAAGCATTCAATTTTAGTGTGTCGGTAATCATCAAAAACTGTAAATATGTCTCCGTCTATTGGCTGGTCCCCTTCTTTGTTCTTGTATTCGTTTTCCACCTACTCCTTTCTCTCTTCCTCTTCCTCTTCCTCTTGCTCTTGCTCTCATTGCCTCTATGTTTGCAAAGTTCTCACAAAAGAGGTTACCTCACCTGCGGTCTATTTGTTGTGCTAAGGCTCAGAACGATTGGTGGTCGATTAGTGTATAAGTGTTTTCTTGTGTGTGTGTGTGGGTGTTGCCAATTTCAGGTGTGTTTTCCCAATGTTTGTTTCATTCTTGAACAGAGTCTTATGTAGGAAACAGTGTGTAGTGTTTTGCAAGAAGTGTGTTGCAGAATCGAAAACAAAGTGCAAAACAGAAAATGTATTGTACTTTTGGTGTCTGTGTTTATGGAATGGTTACGAAGTTAAGGTTTTGATGCTTTTGTCTAAGCATTTACTTTTAGTGTCTAAGCAATCTGAAAAAACTGTAATACACGTCACAATCCATATGAGCTTCACCCGTCGAAGACAACCTTCCCATAGAACTCAATGTATTTTTCTACCAAAAATACATTTTAAAACAAATCTCAGGTCAACAACAAAGAATAAAAATACAGCAATAACACAGATTCATTCAGGTTAATTTCTGCACGGTTTGTGGTTGCTCAAATCGAGCTGATCGGGAGAGAGATTTTGTTTCCCAAAGATTATTACCCACCAGGGATAAGAAAATTGAAGGTTGTCAACAGAAAGAAGATCATGGTGGATTTGCAATTTAAAAGGTACAATAGGTAAGATTTTTGTGTTGAAACATTGTTCCAAGACCAATGTAAATCCCTTCCTATTATTGAAAAAGACTCACTGACGTGTTGACTCTCCCTCTGCCTGTGTTTATAGTCCTTAAATTTCAAAATATGCAGTTGACGGACCGACACTATATACCAAAACATTGTATAACAGCGTTGTTGTTTTGATGATGTTTGTTGCTGAAATTCCTCTTTTGACTGTTAGAAGTCTGAAATGACCTATTGTACCTTTAAGTAGGCAAGATCTTACACCAGAAAAATGTAATGTATATATATACAAGTTTGTTCAGAAAACTTTGTCACTGATAAGCTTACTTTTAATGCATTCTATCATATAACTATACAAGTTTAAAGTCCAAACTAGTGAGCTACGAGGTACTTCACAACAAAATCAGCTAATAAATGTTGTGGCACCATGATTACTTAAATCTAACTGATTATACTGTAACTCTTTTGGATGTAAAGTCATTACGAATGGATAATCAACGATAGAAACTTCCATTTGGCATCGTAGCAAGTTCATTGAAATATCATATCCATAGATGAAACCTCTATTTGATTACCGAGTTGCAAAACGCCATGGTGTTACCGAAAAATGATGCTGTGTGCAGAAAATGTTTTACCATTTGTGTGTGACTGTGTGATTACACCTGAGTGTAGGTGTAGGCTATAGGATTGTTATCTATGTCATTAGTTTATTTCTGTTGTGTCACCACCTTTATGGTAATAATGCATAAATCAAGAGTAGGATTTAACATTATAGCTAACTAGGCTATGTTTGAACTAATGCACAGCTGGTGCAACCCAGTGCTACAGAGGCTATCTTATTGGTTTATATAAGTAAAATTTGTGTTTTTTTTTATTTAAAAATTTTTTTAAATTTAAGTTATAAATAAAAGCCAACAACTCTTGAAAAATTAGCGAGTGGCAGAATTGGGATGGTCAGTTTGTGGGATTTGTACACCAAAATCCATAAGACACACACAGTGAGTAGGCTAGTGTAACCTGTAAAATACTGTAGACATTGATTGCAATCTTTCTGCCGAAATCATGCATTTTGCGTTTAACATTTGCTCCTCATGCATAGATTCATTTGTGGCGAAAGCTTGGTGGATAGACTTCAGTTTTGTCATTGAAAAAATTTGTAATTTGTCAACTACAGTTAAGATGCATTTGCAAAAAGTAAATTACTCACACCCACTTGATGACATTTTATTGTTGGCCAACTTCAGAGATTACATACGCCACCTATGTCTTTGGGGGTGCTTGTAATTTTCTTAAGAAGTTGGTAATAACAGACTATTTGGAATATTTTCAATTCAACAAGAATTAAACTTGCAGTAGTATTAGAACATGAAATCACTTTCTCAAAACTGCTAATATCTGAAAAATGCTCATTTGTTATAGTTGAAATAGTTTTAGATAGATATTTTTTTAGGTAACGTAATTGAACTAGGCTAATTGATTTATCCTCTACTAGTATCCTGCAAGGGAGCCTGTACTGTCCAAACCATATGGCATATGTATACATTAAAAACAATTGTTTTTGAAACACTCTAAAGCCATTGGTAACACACTTGAAAACACACACAAGACAAAATACCTACCATTATTTGAATTCAGGGAATGTACCAAAATCATATTTGAAACTCACATTGTTAAATTCTAATTTCCTTTACGTTAAGAGAATAGAATTGTATGCCAAAATTGGTTCACACAGGGAGGGGTCTATCAGAGATTCCATGATAGTCCATGGTCCCTCCTATTTTTCAACTTTGAACGATTGGAAAAGCATTGCTTCAAGCTGTTGGCTCTGTCCGAACACTTGCGGCTTTTGCTGCGGAAATGCTCAGCTTATAGCTGGTTTCACAGCAAAGGCACATCTATTCACCTGAGAAAATGCATTACCCTACAGACCACAGCCTCTCTTGCATGTTTGGGAAGGAACTCACAGCATGACAGAATAAAGCATACTCCAGGCAATGCCTCAGGCTCCTCTCCATATGCATGCCATAAATGGTGGTCCCAGTTCCAGCTTCAAAGTGAAGTTTGGGTATTACACAGGAGAGGGATTTTCTAAAACACAGCACAAATTAACAGTAACATCAGTGCACTATATTGTTTAATCCATGAAGTTAATTGTCGGTTAAGCAGAACACTGGTAGACCAGAGCTTGAGTGAGGAAAAGGTTTTGGAGGTACAGATTACATTATTTGACTTTGTAGAAATGTTTGTTAAATACATACTGATACTATAGGGTCAACAGAATTGACAGAGACCGCTGATGCATTTGAAATGAATTGGTACATGTATAATATGTTGGGAAACACTATTAGAAGCATGGACTAGTAACTGGGTAGAGCAGGTGCTGAGAAAGAGGCAGATTATTTGGATGTTGTATATAAACAAAGAAGAATAGTTGGTCATCTAGGGTGACCCCTAGGCTTCTTGCAGTGGAAGAGGTCTAAGCACTTGGAGCTCTATGTGTGTTACTCACTGCTGAACTTGAAAAATAAGGCTATAAAGCTCTATCTTAAAGGAGGGGTCCACCAGTGGTGAGGTCTTGAGCCAGAGTAACTATAAGATAATAGTCTGGCATCCACCATGAGATGGCCTTCAAGCAGGCTGAGAGGTAAAGTGAAACCAGTGTGTCAGATGGAGGGGAAAAAGTGGAAAATGTCAGTTTAATCAGCAGTGAAATGATATTCGGAACTAGATGACAGAACCAAAGGGTTTCATATAAATGTAGGATAAAATGTAGGATGTAGAGATGTAGGATAAAATACACTCAAGCAGTGCCTGAGAACAGGATAGATAAAAAAAAAAAAAATGAACCAGGTTAATCTGTGTTAGAACAGCACAGAAGAAAGATGACTAAAATACAGCAGTGATGGAGTGAAGTCAGTCTTGGCGGAGTGACCACCCTGAAACCAGATTTGATTTGGTATCCCTTTAGATGTCGGGAGGATACCTGCAGATTCCTGATCAATTTTCATCTATATTCATGACAGGATTCTACATGTTGGTAAGCAATCCTATGATCTTATTGAGTGGTTTTCCATTTTTACTTGCAAGTAAAGAATTACGATATTTAAAATCCTAATTTGAAACTGTTCTGTTATATGTACATCCTGTGACATGCTTGAACCTGTTTTATCCACACATATCTTATGTAAATGCTTCCTTTAGCCAGCTAAGAGTTTTTCAATTCTCGCTTTTGGAATTTTTTTGCAGTGATGTGTGTGATCTTCTGAGAATTTCTCACCAGGTCTCAGGCCATTCTATCTGAAATCTTTATTGGTCTTCCAGACCTTGCCTTGAAGTGACGTGTAAAAGTACAATTGACAATGTAGTACATGTGTGTTAAAATGGTTCCCATGTGTAATACATTTTCTTAAAATAAATGTTGAATGATTGTCATTGAATGGAAAATAATAGACTAACCACACACATTATTGTAGGGATTGTTAATTTCTATGAGATTAACATCAACACCAACTCGCCACCCACCACCTCCACCTTTTATTTTGTCTTTGATTGTGATACATGTTTTTCTTTTCTGTTATATCTTTTCACTAAAGTTAAAAATATTTTAATATTCACGCACATAGTAATGTCTAATAGTAATGAGACGTAGCCCCCGAACTAAGATAATTGTTAAGTAACCAACTCCTTAATGTTCTAATAAATAGCTATTGCATCAGACAGTGCATTTTCTGAAGCAAAATGCTTATAAGTAATGGTTTTTTGACTTTTTATTTCAATGTGATAAATATATAAACAATTTACCTCAATTTGCCTAATCTTAACTCATTAATATATTTCAATATGTTACAACATTGTCTAGTTAATACATTTTCTGTGGATGAAGTTATTCCTTGAATTCCTTGAATGATGGTCTTAATGAGCTTAATGAGCTATAACAGTTGAATCGACTGGAAGTTTTTCCAGTTGAGATGTGAACTTCTAATGCTCATATCTCAGAACTACCCTGAACACAAATGGAACCTTCTGTTTGTGCGGATTGTCAACCTAAATCATTACTGTTTGGTGACATTCCCTATTGCATTCCCTATTGCCACAGTTGCACACCATGCTATTGTGCAACTGTGGCCTGGATTCCCCCAATGGTGACATACTGTCCACAGTGTCACTCAGGCTGCACAATTCAATGGTACTTTGTCTCAAAGCCTCAATTTTGTTAGCTTCTTTGAAATAGCACCAGGAACTGCAGTGAGGTAGCAGGCAATCATATGATTCAGAATGTTAAATTGGTTAAGAAGTGGGGATTGATCAAAGGGGCAAATGAATGAACAAAATTCAATATGTATGATGTGCAGCTGAGGAAAATAAGAACTGGATGAACTGATATTGGCCAAACATTTGGGATATCTTTGCAGTCCTGAAGTAAACAATTTAAGAGAATGCAGGGACTAATTCAAGCATACTATACAAATCCACTGACTCTACAGTGTGATAACTTTTGGGAATCATTTACGGTTTATGAAAGTGGAGAAAGACAATAAGTCTGTCAGGTATTTCATCCATCCATCCATCCATTATCACCCGCTTATCCGGAGTCGGGTTGCGGTGGCAGTAAGCTAAGCTGGGTATTCCAGGTGTCCCTCTCCCCAGCAACGCATTCCAGCTCCTCCTGGGGGATCTCATCCACACCCAGCGACTTGCCGCTGAGGAGCTTTTTGACTACCTCAGCAACTTCCGCCAGGGATATAGGTGCAGATTGCCCCGAGTCTTCGGGCAATGCCTCTTCCACAGAGGACGTGTTGTTCGGGTTCAGGAGCTCTTCGAAGTGCTCTTTCCACTACCCGACAACATCCCCAGTCCGGGTCAGCAGTTCTCCTCCCCTGCTGAAAACAGCCTGAGACAAGCCCTGCTTTCCCTTTCTGAGTCGTCGTCTGGCCACCTGGTATCTGTCTGCTGCTTCAGGGGACCCCCGGGCCAGCCAAACCCGAAAAGCCTCCTTCTTCAGTTTGACGGCGTCCCTCACTGCTGGTGTCCACCAGCGGGTTCTTGGGTTGCCGCCCCGACAGGCACCAATGACCTTCTGGCCACAGCTCCTGCTTGCCACCTCTGCAATGGAGGCTTTGAACATGGCCCACTCGGACTCCATGTCCCCAGCCTCTCCCAGGATGCGTGAGAAGTTCCTCCGGAGGTGGGAGTTGAAGACCTCGCGGACAGGGGCCTCCGCCAGACGTTCCCAGTTCACCCTCACTACACGTTTGGGTTTACCGGGTCTGTCCGGCAGCCTCCCCGGCCACTTGATCCAACTCACCACCAGGTGGTGATCAGTTGACAGCTCTGCTCCTCTCTTCACCCAAGTGTCCAAGACATGCGGCTGCAGATCTGATAATACGACCACAACGTCGATCATCGATCTTTGGCCTAAGGTACTCTGGTACCAAGTACACTTATGAGCTACCCTATACTCGAACATGGTGTTTGTTATCGATAATCCATGACCAGCACAGAAGTCCAATAACAAGACACCACTTGGGATAAGATCGGGCAGGCCATTCCTCCCAATCACCCCCTTCCAGGTTTCTCTGTCATTGCCCACGTGAGCATTGAAGTCGCCCAGCAGAACTATGGAGTCTCCGGGTGGCACCCTTTCCAAGATGTGACTTGGAAGTGACTCCAAGAAGGCCGGATACTCTGAACTGCCGTTTGGTGCATAAGCACAAATGACAGTCAGAGCTTTCCCCCCAGCAACACGTAGTCGCAGAGAGGCGACCCTCTCGTTCCCTGGGTGGAACTCCAACACAGTGGCACTCAGCCGGTGGCTTGTGAGTATCCCCACACCCTTCCGGCGCCTCTCACCCTGAGCAACTCCAGAAAAGAACAGAGTCCAGCCCCTCTCCAGGAGTTTGGTTCCGGAACCAGTGCTGTGCGTGAAGGTGAGCCCAACTATATCTAGATGGTACCGCTCCGCCTCACGCACTAGCTCCGGTTCCTTCGCCACCAGAGAGGTTACGTTCCACGTCCCCAGAACCAGTCTGCGACGCCGAGGATCAGCACGCCCAGATCCCCGCCTTTGCCTACTGCCCGTATTTCAGCTGAGGCTATATGTGAAATCCACTTTGTTTTCAAAGATGACAGCATATTAGAGATAAGGCCATTTGTGCCTTTTTTGTGCCATTTGTGACTTTTTTAAATGCCTTGACAGTTTAATTAGCTTTGCTCAGTTCACTTCCTCTGAGAAGCCAGGATACATTTCCCAGGAATTTGATAAATAAATATGTCATTATTCATTTGAATCCATCTGTCTGTGAACATATAATTATAAATGTATTGCCATAAGTCCTTGCAGAGCAAAATTACTTTTGCTGCACTTGCTTTTATTCACAATTTCATTCTCTACATTTTGCTAAAATGATAACATGTGCCTGCATTTGTTTTTAGACGAGAGGGCAATTTCCACCTATTTTGTACTACAAAATAGAAGACTCTCACAATGTTTCTGTCATCAACTGCTGTTGATTTCCTTGGTCAACGTGTTTGATGTCTGTTGCCAGCTATTTTCCAAGTTGCCAGGACATTCCACGTTGTTGTAAAAGCTATCCCCAATGCTTGTGCAATGGCTCTGATCAATTTTCCCTCTTTGCTAAGCTTCAAATTGGCTTGCTTTTCTCCTAAAGACAACTCTGGCCTTCATGTTGGTTTATCTTTTCTGACACAAATGCCTTCTTCACTGGCTAAAACCAAGAGTAGACATTCAGAACTTATTGTTTAACCAATCAATTTAACAGGACATATCTGGGCAACAAGAAACACCTGTCAGTCACATGCTCCAATACTTTTGCTCAACCAAAAATTGGGTGGTCTGATACAAAAGGTGACCTGTTCTAAATTGTTCAACAAATCTAGATAAAAAGCTTACAAAAAATTGTAAGCTTCGGAAGGATACCAAAGTTATCTCTCTATTCCAGATATCAAGGGAGTTGTGTCCTATTATATTTTGTTGCGAGATGGCTACATGAGGCTGGGAGACTACCGACACTGGGCTAACAAAACTCTGGGTCATCTTACTACATTACATTACATTGATGGCATTTGGCAGACGCTCTTATCCAGAGCGACATACAGTTGATTAGACTAATCAGGAGACAATCCTCCCCAGGAGCAATGCAGGGTTAAGGGCCTTGCTCAAGGCCCAACGGCTGTGTGAATCTTTTTGTGGCTACACCAGGGATCGAACCCCTGACCTTGCGGGTCCCAGTCATGCATCTTAACCACTATGCTACAGGCCGCCCGATACTATAAACCCTTTATAACTATGTTTTTACTCTGAACAATTACTATTGACATTGACGTACAGACATTACATTACATTTGAAACAATACTTTTTGAAAATTGAATTTGATATTGAGACAAGTCATGAAAGTCAAGACATTAAAATGGTCGATTTGTGTGACATGGTGACAAAGCTGTGTGGTCTCAGTAGCCGAACGGAATGCCAGTGCTAGCTTGTGATCTTACATTTAAAAACGTTAAGAATATGAATTTGACATTAGGACATATAGATCACTCACCAATCACTTTATTAGGAACATTTTTACTTTATTACACCTACTTATTCATGCAATTATCTAATCAATTATCTGGCAGCAGTGCAATGCATACAATCATGTAGATACGGGTCAGGAGCTTCAGTTAATTTTCAGATCAACCATCAGAACGTGGAATAAATTTGGTCTAAGTGACTTTGACCGTGGAATGATTGTTGGTGGCAGACAGGATGGTTTGAGTATCTCAGAAACTGCTGATCTCCTTGGATTTTCACGCACACTAGTCTAGAGTTAGCAAAGAATGGTGCAAAAAAATAAAAAATCCAGTGAGCAGACAGAAACGTCTTGTTAATGACAGACGTCAGAGAAGAATGGCCAGACTGGTCAAAGCTGACAGGAAGGTGGCAGTAATGCAAATAACCACACATTACAACAGTGGTATGCAGAAGAGCATCTCTGAACACACAACGAATAACTCTAAGTGGATAGGCTACAGCAGTAGAAGTCTAAAAAAGAAATACCAATAAATCTATTAAATACCTAATATAGTGCTTGGTGAGTGTAACTGAATTCATTAGCTTGTAGCTGACATGATTGTGTGACTGCATGCTGACTGATGACCAGTCAAAAGCTGGCTAACCTCCAAAACAATTCAATTGGTCAATTTGAATGGCGTGTACATCAGGCAGGCAACCCAGTCCTTTGAATAAATCACTGTACTCGTGCATCAAGCTGTCATACTCTGATTCACTTTCGCTTTCAGGTACTAGGACCCTCTTCACCAGATTCAGTCTCTTGCAAGCAACTAAACCCAGTATGGCCTGTACATCTTTCAGCACTACAATGAATGACAATGTGTGCTCTTCATTCTTGTATGTCACTTTTGCTAGGCATTTTCCCTTCACTGGGTAATCAGTTTCTGAATAGCCTATGACTTTTACTTTAGCATCATGTAGCTTTGGCCTTGGTTTCAGTCCATTAAGCTCAGTCTCTGAAATCACATTCACTTGAGCTCCTGTCTCCAGTTTGAATGGTATTGTATTATTCTGCACTTGCAATGGAATTATCTAGTCATTTTGCTTTTGTTCATTTTGTGATAACATGTCCACACAGAATTCCTCCATTTCATTTTCATTGATTGCATGAACCTGACTTTGTTTCTCTTTATTTTTACAACAACGTGCTTAATGATTGGTCTTACCACAATTGTTGCAGTTTTTTCCATAAGCCGGAAACTGTACGGGTGTTGTGTTCCACAACAATCACAAGACTTTTGGATTTCATCTGACGCGTTCCTGGCTCCGCCTGTGGGTCACATTCTTTTCTTTGCATTGCCCCCTTTCTGCTTGCACATCCTCAGCGAGTCTACAGTGCAGACTAGCCTAGCCTGTGACTTAACAGTCTTGGTGGCTCTGCACAATGCTAACGCTTTTTCTAAATCCAAAATCTTGTTCCCTAAGCAGTCTTTCATGCAGCGCATTATCCGGGATTCCACACACAATTCTATCCTTTATCATAGAACCTGTTAACTCGCCAAATTAACACATCGTGCTGCAGTTTCTCAACTCTCATACTTTCGGGATGCAGTAAGACTCAAACATGTCCATTACCTTATTCAGTTTCATGTTATCTCCCTCAGTCAACACAAAGTTGTTATACACTTCCAGCGCCTCATCTCCGACAACATCTAGGAACATTGCCGCTTTAATCTTATCTGATTTTCTGTCGGCATCTATGGCTGATAAATACAGTTCAAACCTCTGTTTAAATCTTCACAAATTTTCAGCTACATTGCCCGTCAACTGAAGCTTTGTTAATGGCTGCAAACAACAAATTCCCGTGTCTTACTTAACATTACATCCAAGACCATACAAAATTATAAAAAAAATAAAGCAATTGCAGGTACGAGATAGAGTGAAGTTTTCACGGCTCCGTTTTTGTATGGCAGACTACTGCTTTTCTGCATAATGTCAATGCTGTGGGAATAATTCAAGAATGTTTTATTGGGTTCTTAGATATGTCATCAGGCAGGGATGCACCTTTGGTTTTTAATTTTGTGAATCGGGAGATTGCTGACTACAGGCAATGGGCAAACCTTTTGTTTTTATCTTTTATATATGCATAGGTGATGGATAGTGACCTGCACCCTTCTGACTACATAGAGATTTCACCTAAATCAATGTCCTGCTTAATTACAGCAAGTTATGTACAGGAAATGTAAAAACAAATACCTTCATTCAAGTTCTAGAATTCTTCCCTGAAGAGTTACAAAAGCTATGGTGGATTTTTTATTCTATTCCTGAATATGAAGACTACCTCTGGTAAAAATGTTTTTGCAATATCTCAAGCCATTCAAGTTTTACAGTGGTTTTCTTCAGGCGAACCCATTTGGTTACCAAATTGTGCCAAATTGTGCCAAAAATGCCAATGTTCCAGAAAAGTGTCAATGTGATTTATTTTGGAAGTGTTTACAATAAAATAAGATATTTTGACAATAAAAGTACATTTTTAGAGATGGAACCCAACAAAGACATATTACAACCAGAAAAGGCAGTCGTACCCCTCTGTGCATCATTTTGCCCATCTGTATTAGGGTCACTGATGTGCAGCACCCAGGAGATTGCCCCCGACCTGATTCTACAGCAGACTGTGTGAGGGAAAGGCAAGCTGTAACACCTCACATGGCTCCAATAGTCCCGAGTCTCAGGCCACCTCATAAGGCACATGCTAATCAGCACCCCAAAGTAGCGGTACAGCTCCTGGTCTATTCTCTGTTGAGCCTTCTTATTGGTGTTACTGCAAAGTATGTGCGGTGAGAAGGTCAACTGGAATAGCTCCAAGGGTGAGCCCTCCTGGGTAAAGTCCAGGTGTCCTGGCTGGAGAGAACGGGTGGACTAATAGCTGCTGATCCTGCTCCCTGCCATCCATCCACCTCCCCCCTTGCAGAGGTGGGCTTGTGTCACCTCTGGGTGGAGGGGATGAGCTGGATGATGAGCTGGAGGGGGACTGGTCTCCTAGTCTCTGCACCCTTGTATGGCCTGGTATGGCCCCTTCCTCGCTGTGCAGCCACCTGAGCATCAGATCACTGTGGGAGAGACTCCTTACCGGCACCCTGTCCACACGGCCTCTTCAGAGAAAGACCTGCAGCACTCGGCTGGCATGGAGGAATTCCCTCACTCATGGATGGCAGAGGAATGGGCAACAGAGCACAAAGGAGAGCCAACAAGCATGGAATTGCTAAGGAAAGAAAAGGGAGAAAGACAATTTAATCACTAATGATTTACCCCAAACCGGAATCACGGTTACAACTTGGTAGGCGAGACAGCTTGAAGAAGGCGTGTTGCTCTCCCGTTGGCCGCCGAGGGACGTGGGGGGGGGCGGTGTATCTAATACTAGCTCTAATTGAATCAGACGGGGTCCAATTGGCAACCAAATTGGGAGAAAAAGGGAAAAAATCTGATAAAATTAAAAAAATAAAAATAAAATAAATAAAAATTCTTCAGGATATAGCGAACATGGTTTGCGAACACAGCTTGCAGCATCATGACACAGTTTTATGGTGAAACAAAACAATTCACCATATGTTTATGTAGCTATAGTTAGTGTTGTACAGTTGCAATGAGCACTTTTTTGATTCACTGAATTTAAAGGGCTAACGTAAACAACATGGGGATGACGGAACGCATTGTTTTGCAATTGTGGGTGGCCTGTAGCGTAGTGGTTAAGGTACCTGACTGGGACCCACAAGGTCGGTGGTTCGATCCCCGGTGTAGCCACAATAAGATCCGCACAGCCGTTGGGCCCTTGAGCAAAGGCCCTTAAACCTGCATTGCTCCAGGGGAGGATTGTCTCCTGTTTAGTCTAATCAACTGTATGTTGCTCTGGATAACTATGGATGCCATTAATGTAATGTAATGTAATGCAATTGCCACACAGTCTTACCAGCTCGCTCAAAATTAAATGCATTGATAAAATAAGTATTGTACAATAACTTTTAGACGAGAGGATCACCATTCTGTTCATTGCAAGAGTTCCCTTCTAGAAAAGAACTCGTCTTGCAGCAGGCAAATAGCTCCAAAACCTAGAAATGGCTAGCTAAACACCCTTACTTTGCAAAAAAAACTGTAAAATTAAACTGAAACTGTTTATTATTCATAGGCCAACTAATCAGAGTGGCTATATAAGATAAATAAAGGCATAAGGCAAATAAGCTACAATGACCGTGCATCCTGAGGGCGGCCTTGTTATGTGCCTGTGTTCTGTCTATTACATTACATTACATTCCATTATTGGCATTTGGCAGACGCTCTTATCCAGAGCGACGTACAACAAAGTGCATACCCATAACCAGGGCTAAGTGCGCAGAAAGACCCTAGAGGGAAGTACAATTTCAGCTGCTACCTGTACAACGAAGATAAGGACCAGGGCCTATTTTTTAATTTATTTATTTATTTATTTTTTGAAACAACAAATGAACAAAAGTGACCAAACTTAACTATCCAAATACTGCTTACCTAGCCAACTAAAAATACCAAAACACAAAGTAAATCACAAAGACAGCAATTAAGGTTCACAGGGAGGTAGAGAGGAACGGGGAGAGGTGCTGCTTGAAGAGGTACGTCTTCAGTTTGCATTTGAAGGTGGGGAGAGATTGTACAGTTCTGACCTCAACGGGGAGTTCATTCCACCACCGTGGAGCCAGAACAGACAGTAGTCGTGAGCGTGAGGTGGATGTTCGGAGAGGGGGAGGTGCCAAGCGGCCTGTGGAGGCTGAACGAAGAGGTCTGGCAGGGGTGTAGGGTCTGATGATTTTTTGTAGGTAAGCTGGGGAAGACCCCTTAACTGCTTGGAAGGCTAGCACCAATGTTTTGAATTTGATGCGAGCCATGACAGGCAGCCAGTGGAGGGAAGTAAGCAGTGTGAGTATTTGGGAAGGTTGAAGACCAGACGAAGTGCTGCATTCTGGATAAGTTGGAGGGGTCTGATGGCGGACGCTGGGAGGCCAGCCAAGAGGGAACTGCAGTAGTCCTGCTAAGGGGACTGCCCCACCTTACATACAATCCCTGATCACTCCCTACTCCCCAGCTAGACCACTCCGGTCTGCCAGCTCTGGTCGCCTTACGGTTCCCTCTCTACGTGCACCTGGCGGTCGAGCTGCACGTTCACGCCTGTTTTCCGTTCTGGTTCCTCAGTAGTGGAATGACTTGCCTACCACTGTCAGAACAGCAGAATCCCTCCCCCTATTTCGACGCAGACTCAAAACCCACCTTTTCAAACTCTACCTTAGTCCTCCCTCCTGATTTCCCCTGCCCCTCCTTTCTGATATCCCTATCCTTGTCTAACCCCCCCCCAAAAAAAAAAAAAAAAATGCACTTATGATGACAACTATGTTTAGAACAGCATTTCATGTGTATTTTGCTAGTTTCTGGATGTGATGCTTTGACTTATGGTAGAACCTATGCACTTGTAAGTCGCTTTGGATGAAAAGCGTCTGCCAAATGACTAAAATGTAAATGTAATGTAAATGGGACAGAACCATCGCTTGGACCACGAGCTGGGTCGAGTAGGGGGTGAGAAAGGGACGGATTCTCCGTATGTTGTATAGGAAGAACCTGCATGACCGGGTCACTGCCGCAATGTTCTCGGAAAGGGACAGTCTGCTGTCCATCACCACGCCGAGGTTCCTTGCACTGGGTGATGGCGTGAGTATGGTATCCCCGAGGGAAATGGAGAGATCCAGGTGGGGAGAGGTATTAGCAGGGATGAATATCATTTCAGTCTTGCCTGGGTTGAGTTTTAGATAGTGGTTATCTAGCTCTGGATGTCACTCAGGCAAGCAGAGATACGGGCAGAAACCTGTGTATCAGATGGTGGGAACGAGATGAAGAGTTGGGTATCATCCGCATAGCAGTGGTAGGATAGCCCATGTGCAGTGATCACAGGGCCAAGGGAATGAGTGTAGAGAGAAAAAAGAAGCGGGCCTAGGACTGAGCCCTGGGGAACTCCTGTGGCAAGGGGCCGAGGTGTCGATACCGTACCAGCCCAGGCAACCTGGAAGGAGCGACCAAAGAGGTAAGACTCAATCCAGTCCAGGGCTGTGCCACAGATGCCCATTGCTGACAGGGCGGACAGGAGGATGGAGTGATCCACAGTGTCGAAGGCAGCAGAGAGATCTAGAAGAATGAGGACAGAGGAGAGGGAGGCTGCTTGTGCGGCATGGAGTGACTCACTGACGGAGAGGAGCGCGGTCTCGAGTGGCCCAATCTGAAGCCAGACTGATGGGGGTCTAGCAGGTTGTTGTTAGAAAAGAAAGAAGAAAGTTGAGTAGAAGCGGCTCGTTCTATGGTTTTAGAAAGAAAAGGAAGAAGAGATACCGGGCAGTAGTTCAGGATGATGGAGGGATCCAGGGTAGGCTTTTTTAGCAATGGAGTGATGTGGGCCTTCTTGAAGGATGCTGGAAAACAGCCGGAAGACAGGGAGGAGTTGACAAGGGAGGTGACAAATGGGAGAATGTCAGGTGTGATAGTCTGGAGAAGAGAAGAGGGGATAGGGTCAAGGGCACAGGTTGTAGGGCAGTGGGAGAGCAGGAGTTGAGAAACATCAGAGTCTGTAAGGGGGGAGAAAGTGGAAAAGGGAGGGAAGGGATGGGCCTAGAGGGGGGGAAGGGCACAGTAAGGGGGGCGGTGGTTGTAAAGGATCTGCGGATGACTGTGACCTTCTCATCGAAGAAATCAGCAAAGTCATCAGCAGCGAAGGAGGACTGAGGAGGAGGAGGCGGTGCATTTAGGGAGAGAGGAAAAAATAGAGAAAAGTTTCCGGGGGTTAGTAGAGTGGTGTCTGGGATCATTCAGAGAACGTGGAGGCAGTGTACAGCAGCAGGAAGTAGCTGCTCTTGCAGCCACTAGGCAAGGCCCTGGCTTTAGCAACAGCCCAGGCTCCAGCAGGCCCAACTATAACAGGCCCAGGCTCCAGCTACTCCAGGCCCAGGCTCCAGCTAAACCTCGCCCAGGTTCAAGCTACACCAGGCCCAGCCTCCAGCTACTCCAGGCCCAGGCTCCAGCTACACCAGGCCCAGGCTCCAGCTACACCAGGCCCAGGCTCCAACAGTGGCCTCAACAGACAGAGGACACTTTTGGATTTGGATTGGATATTGGATCCTGTATATCTTGGAGTAACTCCTGTTTACGGTACATCCAGGTTAGACCTCATTCCAACTATATCTGAAAGTAATTGCTGATTTGGAGTGAAAATACGAAAAAGACCCAAGGAGATGAGCCTGATTTTGTAACTATGGATATGCTCAAGGACATGTTGGAACAACAGAAAATCTTTTATGAAGAACTTCTAAAAAGACAAGAAGCGTCTTTTAGTACTTTTACTCAAATGATCCTGGATTCGACAAATAAGAGAGTTGACTCCATGCTGACTGAGATTCAAGACCTTAAGATCAGTCTGAAATACTCTCAAAAAGATATTGATGATATAAAAAAGGATCTGACCAAGCATTCTGGTGAGGCTAAGGATCTTGTAAAACAGGTCCTAGAAATCAAATCTAAGCTATCACCTTCAAATGACAACTCTGAGAGGGTGGATTATCTGGAGAACCAAACCCGGAGGAACAATCTAGTCATTGAAGGCATCATGGCTGACAAAGCTGATGAGAATTGGACTGAGACTGAAACCAAGGTTAGAGAGCTGTTCACCTCAAAGCTGAAACTGGATGTGGGCACTATTGAGATAGAGCGTGCACACAGGAATGGCAAATTCAGGGGTGATGCTGGGAAGCCAAGGCCGGTAGTGGTTAAACTTTTACGCTTTAAAGACAAACAACTTATCATGGCCAGGGCAAGAGCTAACCTCAAGAACACTTCTGTGTATATAAATGAAGACTTTTCAGATCAACTGCGCAAGAAGCGTGCTGAACTGCTGCCAGCAATGAAGGAGGCAAGAGCTCGAGGGGACTATGCAATTATTAGCTATGATCGCCTCCAAACCAAGAAGGGATGGAAGGAGTGAGGCCCATTAATTTGTTAATGGGTTCAATGTTTTTATTTTTCATTGTATTCTCTTTTTTTTAATCAAACGAAGATCGATTTAGAGGAATAGTTCACCATGTGTTTTAACTTACCAAATAAGGGTTTAAAAATTGCACATCTTAATATATGCAGTCTTAAATATAAAGTTCATGAGGTGTCTTCCTTACTCGTAAATGAGAATTTACACATACTTGCCATTTCAGAAACTCATTTAGATTCTTTAATAGATGTAAATTAAATTGCTGTGTCAGGATATAATGTTTTCAGAAAGGACAGAAACTGTTATGGTGGTGGTGTGGCAATATATATACAAAATCATATACCTGTTAGGATGAGAGAGGACCTTGTGACCTCAGCCATTGAGGCCCTATGGGTTCAAATACATTTGCCTCACACCAAACCATTTCTCTTGGGGTGTTGCTATAGACCACCGAGTGCAAACATTCAATACTTAGATGAAATATGTTTAATGTTGCAAAAGGCTACTGACATTGATAGAGAGATTTATTTTTTAGGTGATTTTAATATTGATTGGCTCTCAGAAACATGTGCTTTGAAAAGAAAACTGAGTGATATGGCAACTGTGTGTGATTTATCTCAGATGATAAATGTACCTACTCGGGTTTTTACTAACTGTATGGGACAGAATTCAGCAACCTGTATTGACCACATATTCACTAATGCTAAAGAAAAGTGTTCAAAGGCTGTATCAATTCCAATTGGTTTTAGTGATCATAATTTGGTGGCAATGGTCAGAAAAGCTAAAGTTCCAAAAGCTGGACCTAAAGTCATTCTCAAGAGATCTTTAAAACATTTTTGTGAGAACGACTTCATTGGAGACATAAACAAGGTACAATGGGAAAAAGTGTGTGCAATAAACAATGTGGACACAGCACTTGATCTATTTACAAAAATGTTTACTGAGGTGGCTGATAAACATGCCCCCATTAGGAAATTCACCGTTAAAACAAGAAAAGCACCTTGGATTGATGAGGAACAGAAAGCCTTAATGGCTCAGAGGGATACAGTGAAAATAGTGTCAATTAAGTCTGGCAATAAAGCTGATTGGAAGTCATACTGTGCACTTAGAAACCAAGTAACAAAAATGAATAGGAAGAAGAAAAGTATGTATTATCAGAATAGGATATATGAAACTAAACATGATGGGAAGAAATTGTGGAAAATTCTAAATTATATAATGGGTAGATCTGGTGATAATACACCCTCCTTCATAGAGTCCGACGGTACCTTTATTACAAAACCTCAGGATATTGCTAATTATTTCAATGAATATTTTATTTTATGAAATGACAGTTTCCAATAGCAAACTCTCAAAACAACAAATCAATGACTTTGTTATGAAAGATAGAGATTGTAAATTAGATTTTCAGCCAATCCAAGTGAATAAGGTAAATTAACTTCTGTGTAGCTTGGATGGTGAAAAACCCTCAGGTTTAGATCACCTTGATGGGAAACTCTTAAGAATGGTTTCTGGCCCTATTGCTCTACCCATTTGTCATATTTTTAATCTGAGTTTACAGGACGGTGTTTTCCCCCAGAATTGGAAAGCTGCTAAAGTGATTCCTTTACCCAAAAACAAGAAGGACACTTTTACAGGTGCTAATAGTCGCCCTATCGGCATTCTTCCTGTGCTAAGTAAGCTCATGGAAAGAGTTGTTTTCGATCAGGGTTCAAATTATTTCTCTTGTAATAATCTTAATTCTGAATTCCAGCATGCCTACAAGAAGGGTCACTCAGCAAAAAGCACAGCTTTGATGCAGTTGACCGATCAGTGGTTGGGTGATATAGACAAGAAAATGATTGTGGGTGCTGTTCTACTTGATTTTAGTGCTGCTTTTGATTTAATAGATCATGAGATGCTCTTGATGAAACTGGCTACTTATGGTTTTAATACTACTACGCTTAACTGGATGAGGAGCTACTTGTGTAATAGAACACAAATGGTTTTCTTTAATGGAAGTTTTTCTGACAAAAAGATGGTACAAAGTGGTGTTCCCCAAGGAAATTGCTTGGGTCCATTGCTCTACGCTATATTTACCAATGATATGCCACTTGTTCTGAGTAAAGCCAATTTAGTTATGTTTGCCGATGACTCCACAGTACATATGTCATCAAACAGTGTGGATGAGTTAAATGCTCTTTTAGAAAATGAAATTAATTTGATTTTTGACTGGATAACCAATAACAAGCTAGTTCTGAATATACCTAAGACTAAATCCATTGTTTTTGGCTCAAGCCATGCATTAAGGCAAGATAGCAAATTATGTATTAACATCAAGGGCACTACTATAGAACAGGTCACTGAGGCTAAACTTCTGGGGGTTATTCTTGATGGGCATCTATCGTGGCATCAACACATAGATAAGATAGTTGGTAAAATGGGGAGAGGAATATCTATGTTAAGAAGATGCTCCTCTTTCCTGACTCCAAGCACCACTCTGCAGGTCATACAGGCCTTGGCATTGTCTCATCTTGACTACTGTCCTGCAATCTGGTCCAATGCAGCAAACAAAGAGCTGCACGAGCTCCAGTTAGTGCAGAATAGAGCAGCACGTCTCACCCTCAGCTGTTCAATGAGAGAAAGTGTCAATAAAATGCATGCAGATCTTTCCTGGCTGAAGGTGGAAGACAGATTGACATGCAGTCTCCTGGTCTTGTTCAGAAATATCTGTGTTTTAAAACAACCCTATTGCCTGTACTCAAAAATAACATTTTCTAAGGACAGACATGATCATGAAACAAGACAAGTGAGAATGGGTCATGTTACAATGCCTCAACCTAGAACCAATGCAATGAAAAAAACGGGTATGTATACAGCTATCTCCCTTTGGAATAGCCATGCTTGATTACTCAAGCAACAAGTAAAGTAAGTTTTAAAAAGAAACTAAAGAGGTTATTCTTGGGTACAGGCCTGCAAAATAAATTGATAAATGGTTTTATTTAAATGTGTTTGAAATGTTCTGTTATACTGTAAAGGTGTTTTGTGTTTGTTTTTGGGGGTGTGGGGGGTGTGGGGGGTAAGATGATTACTGTAATGTATTAATGTATGCTTATAAGTGAAAGCATGAGTATACTTTTATGTTTTTAAGGTGGACCCCAGGAAGAGTAGCTGTTACCTCGGTAACAGCTAATGGGGATCCCAATAAACCAATAAACCAATAAACTGATCTCTCCCCAGAGTATTTGTCTGCTATTTCCTGGAGTAGACACTACTGCCGGCAACCTGTCCATTAAATTGTGACAGGCCAAATACCTGCATGCCCACCGGGTGTCACTCAACCTTTGAAGCTCTCTGGGTGAACCTGGATATATTTATCTCCTTGGACACACAGCCACTTTTGGTGCATAACTGAACCTGACGTAAAGACATATAGGGAAAAGAAGCTTCCAGCTTCTGGGATATCTTTCACAGTGTCAACAAGTGAAATAATTTATATATGAAATAAATTACTAAGACCTAGTGTTGTCACTACTATTTTTCAGCACCAGTTGACAATGGGAGGGCTAATGGCATGTGGTCCTGCCAGGTAAGTTGGCTTTTCATACCTGGCCTGACCCCTACCTCTAAGACAGAGCCTTTCCATAAAGCAATAGCCATTTAGAAGACATAAACAAATACATTTCATCAAAATATTTATTATTTTGATATGTAATGGTTGGAATCGTTAATAAATTCAGAACAGGGTGCATTTATGAGGTTGAGGAATGGCGGAGAGCCAGGAGCGACTAAGGGTAATCCCTTGTAAGCGGGCACGCGAACGTGTCCGCCACTAAACCCCGGGAGGTAGAGGAAACAATTCGGAGACAGCTCCGACCAAATAAAGGAAATGGCCCCAAAAAGCGGCTAAGGAAAATAAAGCAACCCTTAAAAACCAGGGCGAATAACCAAACCAAAATGAGTGCTAAAAGGCGAGCACTGCAACCCCTGACCGGGGGTCCCAAAATAAAAGTACAACCTAGTATAAAAGACTATGTAAGCAAAATAAAGAACTGTGAGTGGCAGCTCAGGAAAACGCACAAACCAAAATACATACCGGGGACAACGTCCCTCACCCACAGGCTCACACGAGCTTGAAAACAAAAGGGAAAAACAAAAGAACCTATAGGAAGGCGTTGTACGCAGTGTATACAACACTAGCGCGCAGAACACCTTCCTTACCTTTTTTCTTTTAAATGAATGCGAAAACCAAAACCAGCACAATACCTGACTCATATAACCACTGAGTCTACCGTGTGCTTACCAGCTTGGTGACAGAGCGAACAGTGACACCAAAGCGTCAACCGATGGTCAAAGAGGCACCCCGTTGGCACTAATGAGAACCGGTACTACCTCCCAACCCTGACAGCATTACTGAATATTCAGATGAACACAAAGAGAAGTTGCAATACAGCATACGTATTTACCAATATGATAAAGAAATAGACTTGGGGTTGGTCTGTAAGTTCTTTCTGGTTTTTCCTTGAACATAGATACAGTATGCTAATATCGATTGTGCGAGGACACCCAGTTTTACAATCCTGGCTACGCCACTACACATCACGTATGTATTATTTTGAGATGCAATGGTTAGAGTGTGGGAATTTACAAAGGCTCATATTGGTGAATATGGAAACGAAGCTGGAGGAGTTGCAGTACACATGGAAGAAATGCACTTACTCATGACGTCCAGTCATCCGTGCCATTTTCCGTAATGAAACGTGTTCTGTGATGGAAAATGTTTACCTCAAAATAAGTGAATAGCCTATACTTCTGTATGTCATTGTATCCTGCTTTACAGTTGGCGTTCTCACACATGGCATCGCTCCTCCCCTGCCCAAGAATATGTTAGGTACGGTACTGAAGACCCAAAAACAGACCAGACGATATTGCAAAAACAAAGTCCAAGTCCAATGCCAAGAGATCACGAGACAACAAATCCAAAACGAGATGCAAAAGTAAAGTCGAAAAACAAGCAGGGATCAGAAGGCAGAGGTACATAAGGGTAAGGCAAAATAAATGTTGAAAAAGGCAGAAGAATCAAAATAATCAAATAATCAGAAGGGTAAACAACAAAGGGACTAGGCAAACTCAGAATCAGGCAAAGGGTTGTCGTAGACAATCTCAATTAAACAGGCAGTACTGGTAACTCGGCTCTGAATAACGATCAACATTCTGACACTGAACAATGCAGAGACTGAGGTCTAAATACATGAGGGAAGGTGACAAACTAGGCGGGGCTCGGGAGTGAGGTGTGCTAAACAAATAGACAACAGGTGGAAAGCATAATAGGGTAATGATACTATAACAAGGGGGGAACACAAACGTGGACTGGAAATATAGACCCACACGTAAGTCATACAGCTCCGGATTAGGGAGTGGATATTTGCATAGAATTAGGAGATGTAGTGATAGCGAGAGACAGGTGCGAACACTTCGCTGAAACTAAGCAAGTAATCAGGGATAGAACAGAGAGGCGGGGAAACAGAACAGAATGGAAGCTGGATATAATGTTAGTAAGTAAGTGCTTTAGTAAGTCAGTAAGTGCTTAAATCTAAATTACCATAAATAAATGATTGTTAGTTAATTAGATAGACAAACAGTAAGTGTGTTAATATACTTAGTACTGTACAATATCTATATTAGTAGCTGTTAGTAAGTATAGTGCTATACAACATTAACTAGCGAGAGAAGCAGGAAGTAAGGAATGCAAGACTGGGAAGGAATGTTGAAACCAGGAAATCTCCGAAACCACCCGAATAGTGCAGCACGCAGACAGGGGAGTGACTCGGGCTCAGAAAACATTCAGAGACAGACATCACAGGGGATGACGAATGCAATGGACTGTAAGGGCAAACAATGAACCAGATATGAATAATAATAAATGGTAAGAATAACACTAAACAAACAGACAAAACTCAGGAACATTACAGAATAATTATCACCTTGTTTCAATTTGAATGAGATGGGGCCGGAATTCATGCTGAATGAAACTCACATATTAATGAGAAAAGATTAATAAATCGCAGTGGTCTTATTTATCTCATTTAAAACATTTTAAAACTATTAATATTATGTGTCAATAGGTGCATTGTCAATATCCTCATTGTAAGGTAAAATCTCACGAAAGTGAATCATCCAAATAGAAAGGAAAGTTGATCTGATGTTGTCAGTGTCGCCGCCGACCCCAGAGGGTTAAAGACATTGCTGATGTGCTGATTTGCTGATTTCTGCCATCCAGACATTGCATGTTTTGTATTACTAAGAGACAAAAATACTTTTCCTTGTCAGTAAAATTGTTAAACTTTTTCCCCATGAAGAGTTAGGGATATAATCAGCCTTGTCGGGTCGGCCTGTATTGTAGTGGTTAAGGTACATGACTGGGACCTTCAAGGTCAGTGGTTTAATCCCTGGTGTCGCCACAATAAGATCCGCACAGCCGTTGGGCCCTTGAGCAAGGCCCTTAACCCTACATTGTTCCAGGGGAGGATTGTCTCCTGCTCAGTCTAATCAACTGTAAGTCACTTTGGATAAAAGCGTCAACCAAATGACATGCAATGAATAAGGTATTTGCTCTTCCATACTTATACACCAGCCAGGCCCACATTAATGGTTAGGAGACCCAGGGCTGACACGTAGGTGTGGCACATTGCGATTCACAATTACAGTCAATTGACAATCATTGGCCTCCTTCAAAGCCAACATTTCCCTATTGGATGCTTTCTCATAGGCTACTATACCACACATCACGGAAGCACTGTATCAGTCAGCATACACTTATTATTCATTCACATTACTTAGTATTAGAAAATGTAGCAATATATTAAGATTAACTTCATGTAGAAGGCGGCACTTCTCTCAAACCACTGGACTTCTCATGTTAGATCTTTTTCCTTGTTTTCACCCTTGCAAATTCCTCAATAATATCAGTCCAGCAGTCTGTCCCACCAGTAAGTTCAAATGTAGGCTAGTTTGAACGTCAATTCATTTATCCCTCCTATTTTATTGAGTTTATGACCACAAAGTTATTGCAAAAGAAATGTTGACACTTTGCGTGTCGCCTTCTTATTGTCTCCCAAATTATTAGCCTGTTATCCATAAATATAAAAAATCTGTGAGAAAAATCTCATTTTAGAGCCTGGGGTACAGGAAGTGAAGGTTTGGCACCTATATGGGAAAGTGCCACCAGAATCATCCACAAAACAATCAGAGATAAAGATGAAAATAGTTGTACATTTTCTACTATTACAGAAGGTCACAAGTTGGTACAGGACTTCTGAAAACATAGCATATGTCCACAGTTCATTATACTCCATTTTGGGTTGGTTTATCATGGTTATTTTCTCCAAACTACTTGAGGGCAGTTTCAGTAGATTGATCGCAATATTGTAACAGTAGTTACCATCTTGTATTCCAAATATTCACTGTTTGATGACATCATCAATCCAAGATGGCGATGGTGATAGCCATGTGCAAAATGCCTCAGGCATATCTGTAAATAACTTTTATTCAAGGAGGTCAATTGAGGTATAAAAAATATTAGTATGTACAGTAAAGTGTGATGAACATGTTTATGTTTTGTATGAGGAGATAAGGAGTATGTTCAGTGATGAGGAGTATGTGCCTTCAGAGTCCAGCTCTCAGACAGAGAGTGAAGCAGAGGGTGATGCAGAGAGGGATGCAGAGAGATCTTGAGAGAATGAGGCTGAGGGTGAGATGGCAGAAGAACATGGAAGAGGCAGACATAATGGAAAAGGCAGACAGAGCGATAGAGCATGGGCCCGGAGAGACAATAACTATCAGGGAGTCCTCCCAGCTTTTCCGGGAATGCTTGAGGTTATTGCACAGGGTGAGGAGCCAATACTGCTATACTCCAGCCTTGTCCCAGACACCCTCATAGATGACATAGTGTTTCAATCAAACATGTATGCCCTACAGAAAGGAAAAGAGAGCCTGAACCTCACTTCATCAGACTTTAGAGTATTCCTGGGCATCAGTTTGATAATGAGCTATCCTGAATATAAGTACCACGATTAAGGATTTATTGGTCGTCAAATCCTGGGCTTTGACTGCCTTCTGTTGCAGATACTATGTCTGTCAATCGATTTGATGAGATTAAGCGATACTTGCACTTTGTGGATAACAACACCCCTGCTGACTTCTTCAAAGTGAGGCCTGTCTTGAATGTTATGCAGGCCACGTTCCTTGCTGCAGTGATGAACAAATGATCCCTTTCAAAGGCAAGCACTCCAGCAAGCAATACACACCCAAAAAGCCAAAGGGGTTTTAAAGTATGGGTCAGAGCTGGTACCTCTGGCTACATGTACAGGTTTGAGCTGTACCAGGGCGCCGGTGGTGGAAGAGGTGGTGTAGGGGAGTTGGGAATGGCAGCAGAGGTTGTTGTTAGTCTGTGCAATGATTTACACAACAATGGGCACAAGGTGTTCTTTGACAATTATTTCTGCTCCATACTTTTGTTTGAGAAGCTGCCTGAGTATGGCATTGAGTCAACAGGCACCTGCTGTGCCAACCGCCTCAAGGGTGATCAAGCCAAACTCATGAAGTCCAGTGACTCGGAAAAGAAAGGAAGTGGAACCTCCTCTGTGGTCTCCACTGCTGAGAACATCACTGTCACACGCTGGCTTGATCGATCCATCAGTTGTTTCGATCCAACCATTGCTTCTACCTGTGCTGGCAAACATCCAGAGGATCTTTTACATTATTGCCATTTGGCAGACACTATTATCCAGAGCGACATACGGTTGATTAGATTAAGCAGGAGACAGTCCTCCCCTGGAGCAATGCAGGATTAAGGGCCTTGTTCAAGGGCACAATGGCTGTACAGATCTTATTGTGGCTAC
This sequence comes from Conger conger, assembly GCF_963514075.1. Lineage (NCBI taxonomy): Eukaryota > Metazoa > Chordata > Actinopteri > Anguilliformes > Congridae > Conger > Conger conger. The sequence continues at coordinate 24,117,531 of NC_083767.1, read as the reverse complement.
ACTGGGATTAGAACCACCGACCTTGCGTGTCTCAGTCATTTACCTTAACCACTATGTTACAGGCCGCCCAAAGAGATAGAGCAAGAAGGAGTCTGAAGTGATTCCTTCTACAACAGCCATATGGGTGGGGTGGATTTGGTGGATCAGCACTTGGGAGCAGACCGCACATTCCAGAGTTTTACATAGGAAGGGAAGAAGAGATACAGGCCGGTAGTTGTTTGGACCAGAGGGGTCAAGAGTAGGTTTTCTGAGCAGAGGAGTGACTCTGGCCCTCTTAAGGGAAGAGGGCATAGTGCCAGAAGAAAGGGAAGTGTTGATTAGAGAGGAGAGAAAAAGGAGAATGTCATTAGAAATTGTAGAAGGGGTGAAGGGATGGGGTCAAGGTGGGAGGTGGGATGTGAGGAGTTTCAAAGTGTTGGAGTCAGAGAGGGGAGAGAAAGAGGATAGGGAGTTGGGGAAGGTAATTGTGGATGTCATCTACCTTCTTTTCAAAGAAGGATATAAAATCATCAGCTGTGAGGGATGAGGGAGGTGGGGGAGAGGGGGGTGAGAGGAGAAGGTTGAAAACAGTTTGCAAGGGTTAGAGGTGGCTGCTTTAATTTTAGAGTGAAAGAAGGAAGATTTTGCAAGAGGGAATAGAAAGAGGAATAGAAAGATGATAGGAGGGCATAGAAGGAAGCCATTTCACTGGGGAAACAGGATCTTTTCCATTTTCTCTCTGCTGCCTGCAGTTTGGTTCGGTCATCTCGTAGAGCATCAGAAAGCCAAGGACTGGGGAGGGAGGCCCAGGCTAGTAGGCAGTGAGGGGACAGAGTCAAAGGAAGATGAGAGAGAGGGCATGAAGGTTGTGGCAGCATCATCAGGAGACAGTTGAGAGAAAAACTCCACAGATGGTAAGGAGGAGAGGATTGCAGAAGAGAGGGTGGAGGTGGCGTAAGTTGTGCCGACAGGTGACAATGGATGGTGGGAGGGATGGATCTGTGTTAGATCAGATCAGTTGTCGAACATATCAGTCACTAAGTTTGCTTGACTGTATGTTCACTGTTTATGGAAAATAACTGGCTGATGAAATATCAAAGGCAACATTTGTGGCTGTGCAAATTGATGAGACAACAGACGTGCCATGCATTAGCCAGTGTGTAATTGTGCATAGGTAGGCTATAGTACTGATGATTCAGTTATGGAGATTTATTTTTAGTACACCTACTATAGCAGGCTTGGTTTCATAGTTTTATTGCTCTAAGAGAGTAGGCTCCTACAGTTCCCTCCAAAAGTATTGGAACAACAAGGCCAATTACTTCATTTTTGTAATACACTGAATACATGTGGGGTTGAGATAAAAAGATGAACACAAGACAACAGTTCAGAATTTCTGCTTTTATTTCCTGGTATTTACACCTCTAGATGTGTTAAACTAATTAGAACATAACAGTTGTGTTCAAATAAATAGCAGTACAACATCAGTAACCTGATTGGAGAGGGGAAAACGAATAAAGAAGTGCAGCAAATTATAGGATGCTCAGCTAAAATGATCTTGCATGCTTTAAAATGGTAACAAAAACCCGAAACACGCGGAAGAAAACAAGCAATTACTGTTAAAACAATCAAAGAATAGTCAGAATGGCAAAGATTCAGCCATTCATGCTCCAGAATGATCAAAGATGATCTACAATTACCTGTAAGTGCTGTTACAGTTTGATTGAAGCTAAGCTATCAGCAAAAAGCCCCCAGAAAGCACCATTGCTGAAAAAACAGCATGTGCAGAATCGGTAAAAATTTGCCAAGGAACACATCGATTGGCCCAAAGAGAAATGGCGTAACATTCTGTGGAGTGATGAGAGTAAAATTGTTATTTTCGGGTCAAGTGGTCATCGACAATACATGAGACGACCCCTGGGTACTGGGTTCATATACCAGCGATCATGGATCAGTTGTGTTTGTAGAACAAAGTTTTACCAGGAACCAGTAAGATGACTGTTGTCACAGGAAGAAGCAGATCCGATGTTCGTTGTTAGAAAACAGGAAAGTTTATTACAATCAGAACAATGTTCAGAAAACCAATGATGTTTGGGGTGTTTTAAAGAATTACATTTGCATATATTCAAATATGTCTACAAATTAAGTGTAACCTGATTGGAGGTTTGGAGGTAAGGAATTGCACCTATCCTGAGCACTTTGGATTGGGCCATTCAAATCCTTGTTGTGAGGCCTTGCCCCGCACCCCCCTGGAGTCCAGTGGAAAATCCCCAGAGGGGGAACCTTGAAACTGATACTGGTCATTACCAGGTATATGTGATGTGGTCCAATATACAAATTCGTCTGTCTCCCAACAGTTTGAATACATCAAAATACTGTTGCTGTATGCCGAAGAGGAAATGCCCCTGAAATGGGTGTTTCAACAAGACAACGACCCCAAACACACAAGTAAGCGAGCAACATCTTGATAGGTATTAGACTTGGTTTAGCCCTTCCATGCATTATCACCACCAGCCTTCACTGAACCCAATGATTGAAAGTTTAAGAATTGCAGAAATTGGATGCGTCTTGGAGTCACCAAATCAAAAAAGGAATTATAAAATGGCACCTCCATATCAACAAACTGTTTGGAAGGGTGGCATGAAGCCCTAACTGAGCACAATAAGCCTAATCAAGCATCTTTGGTTTGCCAAAGGGGCACTATGTGAGATCAACGGTACAATTAATTGTACCAGGAACTACCAGGAAATTGTACCAGGAACTACCAGAAAATCTGGTTGCCTCGGCTGAGACTTAGGACAATGAATCCAAACATACATCAAAATCCATGCACTATTTGTTATGTAAAAACAACAACCATGTTCAGCAATGGCCATCTCAATCTCCAGACTTAAATCCCATGAAAAATGGTCTGAACTGAAGAGGGAGGTTACCCAAAGATGTCAATTATTCTGAAAAGTTCTGCATGTATGTGTTATGATCCTGATTTCTGTCTGTTAGTTATTTAAATAATTTATTATTTTTCCTATTCATGTCTGCTTTTCTGTTTACATCCATTAGTCTTTGCACTCGTCTACCTCTGTAATGTCTGTGTCTGAATGTTTCTGTTCCTGAGTCACTCCCCTGTCTGTGTGCTTCACTATATGGGTGGTTTCGGAATTTTCCGCTTTCCCACGATTCCTTCTGTCTCGCTGTTCTTACTTACCTGCTTTCTCTCCATTTCATGTTTGTAGATAGCACTAATATACTAATCCCAACTAACATAGAATTTGTACAGTACTATTTATATTAACACATTCATATGTTCATCTAACTAACAAACTAACGTTCACTAGATTTGGGTATTTGTAATTTAATCACGTAACTAACTTACTGACGGATCACCAGTTTCAATTCTGTTCTGTAACTCCGCCACCCTATTCTATCACTGATTACTTGCTTAGTTTCAGCTAAGTGTTCGCAACTGTCTTTCGCTCACTACATCTCCTAACTCTCCTAACAGAGTCCTGTACCCTTTATTCCTTTACCCCAATTCTAGACCCCTTGTTCCCAAGCCCTTGCCCTTGTGGCATTGTTTCTTTGATTTTGTTTCCTGGATGCTTGTGTATGACCCCTACCTGCTTCCCTGGATTCTTCGCTTGTTTTTGTGGACTTTGTACCTCTGCCCTGTGTATGACCCCTGCCTGTTTCCCTGGACTCTTTGCTTGTTTTTATGGATTCTGTACCTCTGCTCTGTTTTTGGATTGCCTTCCTGGTTTTGAACCATTGCCTGTTTGGATTATGCTCTGTCTGCCCCTTCATCTGCCGGGATTAAAACCTGCCATTTTCTCTACACCCCCATGTCTGCTTCTGGTTCCTCTGTTACTGTGACTGTATGGACAAAATCCCTCCAACTATGTCCCTCCTTCACACATATTATAGTAAAAGACTCTTGGCTGTGATCTTTGCCTGGGGTGTTGGCACAAAGTATTAAACCAGGGTGCCAATAATTGTGGAACCTGTTTTTAGTGAACATTTAAAAAAAATGTTTTTAATGTAAGACTGGTTGATTCCATTTTTTTTCTGCATATTTATTAAGAGTACCAATGATTCTGGAGCCCAATGTATATTGTAAAACCCCACAGCTAACCCAATGACGGAATTTAGCGGGGGCCGAAGGGGGTTTTGCGTGCTTGTCCTTCTGGCGTTGCTGGGAGAACATTAGTTGGGTTTAGTCGGGATCAGCATTACTGCTGAAATCTCAGTTCGGTGGAGAACTCAGAGGCTGCGGGTCCAGTCAACACAATACATGCAAACCTGCCATGATAGTTGCGAGCCCAGGTTGGCGTAGCATTAACTGGGCTCCTTAGAGCTAATTTGGCAGGAACCAGCGCCGTAACGCCCAAGGGTTCCCTTCGCACCAAATCACAAGAGCCGTGCGTCACCCGACCCTTTAAGGGACAGAAATTGCTGGCCGCACAGCTTAGAACTACCACAGGTGTACCGCCCCGCCGATCGGTCGGTCTTCGGCCACCATTTCCCCCTGAGTATTCAGTTGTAACTTAGGCTGAAAAGGTACAAGATGAATTAGAGTCATGGAGATCACGCAAGTTCCAAACAAAATAGTTTATTCGCAGACAGGTAGGTTATTAGCTTTAGAATATCACAATCAAGTATAAAATACACAAATTAAGAATAGAGATAGAGTAAATAATCATACCTAGCCTGCTTGGACTACACACAAACACAGAGTATAGAATATGCCGTATGGAAAGTCGAATACGATCTTCCTGATACTTACATACACGTACAATATGCTGTGTGGGAAGTCGAATACGATCTTCCACTGCTACACATACATACATACATACATACATACACACACAAGACATGTTGTGTGGGAAGTCGAATACGATCTTCCCAGATTGGTCTGTCTCCCTTGCTTTTATGCCAAATCATACGTTTGAAACCAGGTGGCAGTGCCATAAATCAACCTGGAGGGGTGGTCAAATCTGGAATTTAGACCCCCACCATTGGGGGTTGTTGAGTAGGGAAAATGAGATGATTACCAAGAGAGGACGTGTAGGTTTTCCCTTGGGATACTGAAACTATAGTTTATTAAATTCCATTTGGTATGAAATGTATCTCATCCGATTACCCTTATGTTTTATTATGTTGCAGTTATCATGAAACTTCCCTCCTGATTACCCATTTTACATGCAATTCCTGTTACCATTACATAAGACTTAATGCAATAATACAAGGATCACATGGGCAATGTTTTCAAGGTGTTACCGGGTCTATTTACTATCTTAATAGCAGTTTTGAATATTTAATCTAAGAGAGCAGTCACCGGTGTAATGACAGCAGTGCCCAAATGAGGGCACTGTGGCATTGTCCGGAGTCTTCCCCCTTGGAAGTGACCAGGTATGGGGTCACAGGGAGGTCACCAATGTTCGGGAGGATTCTTTTCCCATGACCCAACTGGCCTTGGACCACTCATACATCTTAACTCCCCAACAGGTAGTCTAAAAAACATTGAAACCCCAGCTCTCAGGCCCCTCACAAATGGCAGCCCTTCCTGACCTTAATCACTATGCTACAGGCCACCCCATCATATCTATGAATGCTGTAGTTGGGAGTCTTCATGATAACTGCATTATGCTGTAAATATGTCTTTGTGCCTCTCATGGTAATATACCTTTTGGATAAACCTGATTTGGGTGAATGAAAGGAAAGGAGACATCCCAGACTGTTTGGTTTCTTCTCCTTATCTCAGGCCTTAGTTCTTGACCCTAAAAGTGAGTCACCCATCTATAATTTACAGCCAGGCCCACCAGGCAGGGGGCTAAAACACATGGCTTCTACAGAGACAGCTTTTGCCCAGTTTCCCCTCGGCTCCTGAATGGTTATGATATCAACGGTAGACTGTTACAAAAACTAGACCATTACACCAGTCGCACTGAACCAATCAGAATAACACCAAACATTACTATATTCTGACCTGGGATTATCATGAAACATTTTTATGCCATCTCCAGTACTCCTGTACTCAAATCCTGTAGGAATGTGAGAAAAGGGGGGCCCCCAGGGCCCAAGAAGGTGCCTCTAAGAATCCTTCTCTAGCTCTCCCCCACAGGCATGTGTGCCAATGGTGGGGGCTAACAATGTATGCTCCAGGAGGGGGAAGTCAGCAAGCTGACCAGCACATGAGACCAAATGTTACTTATGACTGGCTTACAATATGCTCCCCCTAAGTCACCTCATACATGTCAACTATGTCTGCTATGCTGATGACCACAGTTGCATGCTGTATATCTGTAAAACCAGACACTCACTACCTATCACACTGACATCAACTTCTGGATGAGCAAGAACTTTCTTAAGCTAAATGAAGAGAAGAGGTTCTCTTGAAAGGACCAACAACTGAAAAGAGACAAACTGCTCTCAAAGCTTGGCTGTCTGGCTAAACAGTCAAGTAAGTCAAGTCAAAAGTAAGTGACCTACATTACATTAATGCATTAATGGCATTTGGCAGACGCTCTTATCCAGATGTACAACAAAGTTAAAGTGCATACCCATGACCAGGGATAAGTGCGCTGAAAGACCCTAGAGCAGTGTTTCCCAACTCCAGTCCTCAGGACCCACATGCCAGAAGGTTTTTGTTGTAACCAGTAACTCACACACCTGATTTAATGATTGAACCAATCAAACCACAAAAATGCCCTTGATTAGTTAAATCAGGTGTGTGAGCTACTGGTTACAACAAAAACCTTCTGGCAAGTGGGTCCCGAGGACTGGAGTTGGGAAACACTGCCCTAGAGGGATGTACAATTTCAACTGCTAATACAACAAAGATAAGAACTAGGCCCTTTTTAATACAGCACCATACAAATATATGAATAAACAGCTTACCCAGCCAAACAAAACTAGTATCATCCTAGCGTAATAACACAAGTAAAGACAACAGTTAAGGTTAACAGGGAGGTAGGGAGGGGCGGGGAGAGGTGCAGCCTGAAGAGGTGAGTGTTCCACGACCATGGAGCCAGAACAGACAGTAGTCGTGAGCAGGAGATGGGGAGGCGCCAGGCATCCTGTGGTGGCCAAACGAAGAGGTCTGGCAGGCGTGTAGTGTCTGATGACACACTACGCTACAGGGCGGCCTGTAGCGTAGTGGTTAAGGTAAATGACTGGGACACACAAGGTCGGTGGTTCTAATCCTGGTGTAGCCAGTGATTAGATCTGCACAGCCGTTGGGCCCTTGAGCAAGGCCCTTAACCCTGCATTGCTCCAGGGGAGGATTGTCTCCTGCTTAGTCTAATCAACTGTACATCGCTCTGGATAAGAGCATCTGCCAAATGCCAATAATGTAATGTAAAGCCGGGGCTGACCCCTTAACTGTTTGGAAGGCTAGCACCAATGTTTTTAATTTGATGCGAGCCATGACAGGCAGCTAGTGGAGGGAAGTAAGCAGGCTGAAGACCACACGAGATGCTGCATTCTGGATGAGTTGGAGTCTGATGGCGAATGCTGGAAGGCCAGCCAGGAGAGAGTTGCAGTAGTCCAGGCGGGTCAACCAGCTTGGACCAGGAGCTGGGTCAAGTAAGGGGTGAGAAAGGGGAAGATTCTCTGGATGTTGTATAGGAGGAATCCGCATGACCGGGTCACCACCGCAATGTTCTCGAAGAGGGACAGTCTGTTGTCCATCACCACGCTGAGGTTTCTTGCACAGGGTGATGGCGACACGGAGGTATCCCCTAGGGAAATGAAAAGATCCAAATGGGAAGAGGTTAGAGCAGGAATGAAGATAATTTCATTCTGAACTGGGTTGAGCTTTAGATGATGGTTGTCCATCCAGCTCTGTCACTCAGGCAAGCAGAGATGCTGGGTGAAACCTGTGTGTCAGTGGTGGGAATGAGAAGAAGAGTTGGGTATCAGCATAGCAGTGACAGGATAGATCATAAGCAGTAATAACAGGGGCAAAGGATCTAGTGTAAAGGGAGAAAAGAAGTGGACAAGGTGGGGCACAGAGAGGGTGTGGTGGTTGCAAAGGATCTGCAGATGTCTGATCGTCTCATCGAAAAAATCTGCAAAGTCATCAGCAGCGAAGGAGGAATGAGGTGGAGGAAGAGGCATGCTGAGGAGAGAGGAAAAAATAAAGAACAGTTTCCGAGGGTTAGAAGTGGAGTTATGAATTTGTGTTTGATAATTGTTTACCTTGGTGGCGGTGACAGCAGAAGAGAATGCCGCCAGGAGAGACTGGTAGGTTATGAGGTCCGATGGGCCTCTGGATTTCCTCTCAGCTGCGCGAAGGCTAGCCCTGGAGGTACATAGGGTATCGGACATCCAAGGACTGGGAGGGGAGGTGGCCTTGAGACAAGGGGACAGAGACAGTCAAAGGCAGAGGAGATGTATGAAAGGAGGGTGGTAGATGTAGAGCCAGGCCAGGGAGTGTGAGAGAAGGAGAAGGAGGATGAGAGGGCAGTACCATGCAAGACCATGCAAGGCCTTGTAAGTTAAAAGAAGGACCTTAAAATCAGCTCTAGCTTGTACTGGTAACCAGTGAAGAGAGGCCAGAATGGGTGTTATATGTTAAATTTATTTTTGTTTTTGTCAGGATGCAGTATTCTGAAGAAGCTGAAGACTTCTAATAGCACACCGAGGAAGACCAGAGAAAAGGGCATTACAATAATCAAGCCTAAAAGATACACATGCATGTATTAAGGTTTCAGAATCACAGTGAAAGAATAGTTTGAATTTTAGCGATATTACTAATATGAAAAAACGCTATCTTGGTAATAGCCTTGATATGAGGCTGGAATGTCAGACGAGAATCAAAAATCACTCCAAGGTTTTTGATGGCCGGACTTTCAGAAATAATACAGCCATCAATGTTGTCTAACAATTAATAACTCTGTTTTATCAGTATTTAACCGCAGAAAGTTCATACCCATCCATTTTCTTATTTCTGATACACATGCTTCAAAATTTAGGAGTTGGGAAAGGTAATTTAGCTTTACAGGTACATATAGCTGCATATCATCAGCGTAGCAATTAAATTTAATACCATATTTGCAAATAATGTCACCAAGGACATATAAATAGAAAAAAGCAAAGGGCCAAGGACCGATCCCTGTGGTACACCAAACTTTACTTCCGAAAATTCAGAGATTGTATTATTGTAAATTACACATTGAGTCCTATTTGCTACATAAGAATGAAACCAAGAAAGCACCATCCCCTGCAAGCCAATATGCTTCTCCAGGCGGCTGAGAAGTGTGCTATGGTCCACGGTGTCAAAGGCTGCACTTAGGTCAAGAAACGGCAACAATGATGTTAAGTCAGAATCAACAGTAAGCAGCAGATCATTGATTACTCTGTTCAAAGCGGTTTCAGTAGAAACTCCCTGGGGCCGAAAGCCAGACTGAAATTTATCAAAAAGATTATCGTTGGAAAGGTAGGCAGTAAGTTGATCACCATCAGCCCATTCAAGTAATTTCGACATGATGAAGGCCCAGTGCCGAAACGTCAGCACGTCTGCCAATAAAGTGGTGACTCTGTAAAATAGCAGTGTTGCGCTTTTTCCTTACAAGTAATTTCGACATAAAAGGAAGATTGGTCTATAATTGTTCAGAATTTGTGGATCCATAGAGAGAGATAGGATACGGTATGTGTCAAAATGAGATTTAGTCAGTTTGATGGATGATTAATTTATTATGCCCGCCCCTTTATGATTTTTTAAATTTTGAAATTAATTTTCATTTAAAAATAAAAAATATTTTTTTATTGGGAAAAGTTTTCTTTTTCAGAGTAATGTTCTCTGTGTGGGGGGTAGTGAAAATCTTTGTGTTTTTTAAACGTGTTTGAAAAAGGTGATTTTTGTATAAAAGTGCTTGTGCTTTAAGAGTTTAGAATCTTTTATTTATTATTAGTAGCTTCATCAACCAGACCCCTAACACATAAAGGAAGATGAAAATAAGATGAAATAGTTGGTGAAATAGGCTGTGGACAGTCTGGAGATGTTCTCGGTCCGTGAGCCAGTTGGAAATTAACAGAGACAGAGAGCTCAAGGATGTGACGTGTGCATAGCCATGTGACATGAATGGGCGGACAACGAAGCACGGGGGCTGGAAAGACGTTTTCTTTTTTAAAAAGCAACATTCTGGGGGGGGGGGGGGGGGGGTATTAGTTTGATATTAGTAGCTAACTACTGGTATAAATGTTAAAGCGCCTATCTGTCAGCACTACATTAGGCCTATGTATCTGTAGCATTATCTAAATCAATGTATCATTTTATACATGTAACATTCAGTTATTTCAGTTTTTAAAAACGTTAAAGACTAGTGAAGCTACGTATCCTGGCTTTTAAGACCATAGCAAATCAACCACCAGCAATTGACATTAGCAAATGTGCAAGCTGCTGAGTCAGGTATATTGGGGATAAAACGGCGTATCCTGTCTCTAAAGACAAGCTTTTTATCAAGCATTTCAAGACAAAACGCTCCTAATCAGCCCGTTTGGACACGGCCATCGTTTTAAAATGTTACGTTTACAACGGGGCAACACAACAATTTTTTGCAGTCAGCAATATCTCTCAGGCGCGAGGCTTTCCCCGTTCTGAACCACAGATGTTTAAACGAGAGTAATTAAATTAAAGTCTCTAGGTAACAGAAACAGTATTCGTATTGGTATTCGTAACTCGTCTACAATAAGTGTACTTGATCATATAGTTACCGAAAGCAATCAGTATGGACATGGATATTGTACATGGGTAGTGCATACATGCATGCAAACTGTCCTTTTAAATTAACGGGCTATGTTTAAACTTGTTTAAATAATAAACATTATCTAAGATAACAACTAGATAATTAATGAATATGCAATACAATTTCATAACTACTGACTTTATTGAGCTATAAACCCACACGGTTAAATTGGTTAGCTATAATATTATAGACTAAGTAATACCCATTATAACGGGGTACAGGATATCTTATAATAGTATTTAAAAATGTAAATGCTGCCAAATGCCCGGCAGTTGTGGTTTTTATGGTATAAAATAAGCCCTTTCAATGATCATCATTACGGGATCTTGGGTGACTCTACTGACACGAGGAGGAAAACCTGAAAATGTAAATTGTATCCGACACAGAAAACCACCTAATCAGTATATCTGGTATTTGTGGCTAATCTATTAGGTATAGTGTTCATAGGTTCAAGTTTTTAAGGGGTAGCCTATTTTTGAAATCTTTTTTCTTATTTTTCATATAGATTTGGGGGAGTTTATACCGCAGACCGTCGACAACTCTCTATAGGATTGTGACACAACCAACATCGAGGTTTGTCATAGGCCTATCTGTGTGTGTGTGTGCGTATTTTAAAAACTGTTTATTCGTTATTTCATTTGTATCTATGTCTATTGTTGCAGCTGTTTTTGGAATGTCCTACGATAGTGATAGCAGCACAGGTTCACGCTTCGGAGGACGAGGAAGGCCGTATTAGTGCTGAGTATGACACTTGTTTGTATTGTATTGTAAATGTATTATGAACATCCATTGTGACATGAGTTTTTTCTTTTTAACATCCTGAAAGTCAAGTAGAAGTGGTCATAGAAGCCACAAACACTTCTTTCGAGACCGATTCTGGGGCTGATTTAACACAGAAGAGAAAGCAAGGTATGATTAATTTATTATTATTAGGGTCTATCTTATTTCTTAAGAGTTAAAAAAAGAAATCTTATTCTCATATTTAAAAAACAAAACAAAAAAATGTGAATGTGTGTCTGATTTAAAATACATGTTTAATTATGATTTTATTTCTTTATGCTACAGAGAGCAGTATATCCGACTAAGAATTGGAAACCCTGGAACTGGACCGGGATGTTCTATTGTCCGCAATCGTTCGACCGGAGGTAGCGGCTGTGATCATACCATTACCGCCAGGGGAGGTAGAGACAACCCCAATATCCAGGCCAAGGTCGGCTCAGATGAACAGTGAGGAGGTTTCAGCATCATCGACAGCAGAACGGGTTTTGGCACTGTTGACCTGTGAGTGTGATTTGGCAAACCGGCGCCTGAACATTTAAAAGCGCCAAAAAGACTGAGGGGTACACACTCTGATTCTCATATTGAAAATAGGATGTTGTTGACACAATCCCAGAAACTAGCGGTCCAAACCACAAAAACCACCACCTGCTAATTATTAACGACACTAACCAAGGATCCGCCAACACGCATGTGGCATTGGAATCTGTAGAAAATGCAGTAGAGGATGATGATGTTGTGTTTGGAGGGCTTCTCTGAGCTCTGGATGCTGTAAACCATGCAAACGGTAGTTCTGCAGAACCCAAGATAAAACCTAATAATGACACGCATGTTGTTACAGTTGGTGATGATGATGATGATGGGGTTACCGAAAATGGGGGAGTGCTTAGAGATGTAGACATGCAGGTTTTATGCAGACCACAGTTCAATAGTACTGAAATCAGGGTATGGTTTAACTATGCATCTTTGCATGATGTAGACAACTACGCCGAGTTTTACATTCACGTTTTAAACACACTAGAGCGGCTGATGACTAGAGTTTTATGAACATTCAAACAACAATGAAGTTGTACAGTTACAGTTGCGGGGAAATTCCCTGACAGTACAGTCAACTGGTGAGGACCTTGATTTGGATGTTTTTCTGAGAATGATCGAAGACATGGTTCAGAGCAATTTTCTTGAGCAATCTTGGCTGATGACACATTGGTTCTGGTGGCGCACATTATTAAAAATGGTGGTGTGGGGTGTCTCAATGGCGCAGCCTGTAGAGCACTGACCGCATGTTCATTGCGAGCCGCGACGTCGGCGGTTCGAATCCGACCGTCTTACATTTGTCGCATGTCTTTCCCTCTCTCTCACTCCCATTCTTCCTGTCTCTCTATGCTATATACTGTCCAATAAAGCTGAAAAAGGTCTAAAAAATATATATTTTTAAAAATGGTGGTGTGGGAGCCCGCAGAAAATTGTCACCGTGTCTGAAGAGTGAGATTATTCTCCAAAAATAACGGCATTTAATTGTTAGCTACAAACGGGGTAACAATCTGTTTCACAATATGCTTAGCACATCTTTTAAATCCGACATTTACCGTGTGCGAGGCTGAGAGAGAGGCTGTACAATTACAAAGGTTGGCTGGTCTAGATGTTCAGCACACGGTCAGTTTTTATGACATTCAAAGGTTTGAGAGATTGCAAGACATCAAGATAGTCGTGTGGTGGCATGGCACAACAAATGGTGTCTTTACAAAATTTCAAACATCCTCCAGGCCTCATACCAAGACATTGTTTCTCTACCTCGATGGGGGGCATTATTATGGCATAAAGTCCCTGAAAGACTTTTTGGTTAGTCCATATGTTTGTGACTACTGCTACACACCCTACAGCTCCAAAACTAGCCATAGCTGTCAACACTATTGCAATGTCTGTTTTAATGCAGAATGTCTTACGCACCGTTAAAGATCAATACAGTGTAAGGATTATTTACGAATCTGTTGTTCAAAGTTTTGCTACAAACAACACAAAGTTGTGAGGCAGCAGGATTCCGGGGGCAGAATGCGCAGCTCCTGTGACATTACAAAGTTTTGCCCCAAATGCTCCAGGAAATATAATGTCAGTATGACTGACCCTAAGCCACACAGATGTAGCACATGCAAGGCTGTGTTGGTTCCTGAGAGTAAGCACACGTTTGATACAGGAGGTGAAACCCGAGAATCCAAGCCAGCGCTATGTGTTTTATGATTTTGAGTGTCGGCAGGACCTTGGTGAACACATCGCAAACTACATATGCTGTATTGATTTTAACGGGAAGCGTTGGGTTGCAGACGGTAAAAAACGTGTAAGTCTTTTTTCAAACGGTATCGGACTCCAAAGTACAAGGGTTACACATTCATTGCACATCATTCAAAGGGTTACGATGGCTACCTACTGATGCAATATTTAATTAAACAAGGCATAACACCACACATAATTAACCAGGGCAGCATGCTCATGTGTATTACCGATGATGCTTTTGAACAGCAGTATATCGATTCCCTGTTTTCTGACCATGAAGCTGAGTGACATGCCGGCAGCTCTAGGATTTGCTGATTCAAAAAAAGGCTACTTTCCCCATTTCTGGAATAAAATCGAGAACCAGAATTACATTGCCCCGTACCCGCCACCCTTGTACTATGGTGCTGATACAATGATGGAAAAGGAGAGGGAGGAATTTATACATTGATATGCTACCGTGTCTGGAGGGATGTTCTTCAACTTTAGAAGACAAATGGCTGAATACTGTCAGAACGATGTTGTCATTTTGCGAGAAGCCTGTTTAAGGTTCCGCACAGAGATTCTAGGGAGCAGGGGTCTAGACCCTTTCCAGTGCATAACTATAGCTTCGGTATGTATGAAGCAGTTCTACACAAGTTTCTTAGCTAAAGACACTATTGCTGTCACATCCACCGACAACTATATCCAGCAACAAAAGTCGCTCTCCACACCAGGTATTGAGTGGTTAGAACATCTGAGCTTGAAGTTGAAGTTTGGCATTTTCCAGAACGCTCCGATACTTTCTTTAGTGACTATATAACGCATTTAAATGGGAAACAAGAAGCATCAGGCTACCTCTGTGGGGTTTCTAGTGATACCGACAAGGATGCATACATACAGAGTTACTAGGAGAAGGAGGGTGTCCGTCTGGATCCAAACAACATTCCGGTCAACAAAGCCAAAAGACAGACATCAAAGCTGTGTTTAAATTTGTTGTGGGGCAAGTTCGCGTAGCGAGCAAGTCTTCCAAACACAACCCTGATCCATGATCCGGCAGAGTTCCTGCAATTCATGTTTTCAAATGAACAGGACATCTCACATTTCTCATTTCTAACAGAAGACGTGGCCCTGGTTCAGTGGAAACACGCCAAAGGTTTCCTTAAGCCACCCAAATACAGCAATGTGTTCATAGCGGCATTCACCACCGCATATGCCCGGCTCAAGCTTTATTTGGTCATGGATAAAAGAGTTCTCTATCACGACACAGACTCCATCATTTTTGTGACCAGGCCAAGTGACTGGGTCCCTCCTCTTGGAGACCTTTTGGGTGAGCTGACCAGTGAGCTTCATCCGGGGGACCACTTTGTTAAGTTTGTGTCGGCAGGGCCCAAAACGTATGGTTATAAAACACTGTTAGGTAAAACTTGCATGAAGGCTAAAAGTATAACCCTGCACCATACTAACATACAAGTTGTCAATCTTTCATCCCTCACAGATTTGGTGATGCATTATGTACAGAGCCGAAATGGTATGGCCCGAGAAATTACAACAACCCCACAACAAATTGTTTGAAATAAGAGAGGTTTCTCTCTGCGCAATCACACATTTTCGAAGAAATTCAGAGCGGTGTATAACAAGAGTCCTGCTCCCTGATTTCAAGACCGTGCCATATGGGTTCTAAATCGGTGTTTGGGGATGAAGGCTTTGACATACGGCTCCAACATCCTTTTTCATGCATTATCGCAGGCCCATCAAACTGTGTTTTTGTGAAAAAGTATTTTTGTGAAAATGATAGATAGATACTTTATTCATCCCGAGGGAAAATTTAGGCATCCAGTAGCTTATACATACACACATATACACACATATCTCACACACATAAAGATCAAAAATAAGGTGCTATGGTAAAAGTAAGGTGCTATGCTAAAAATAAGGTGCTATGTTAAATAAATTGTGTGCAATGGTGGTAGTGCAAAAGTACAAAGTAAACAGTAAACAGTAAACTCAACAGGGGTAAAAGTGAGGATTACAGTTCAGATTGAGTAGAGGGCTAATATAGCCTGTAAGGACAGTCAGACAGATATTGGCAGATGGTAGACAGATGTGGTGGAAGGAGCAGAAAGAGACTCATGTTCAAAAGTCCAATTATCTCCTCCCGTTTTGTGTGATATTGTATAACTGAATGGCCCATGGAACAAAGGACCTTCTTAACCTGTCTGTTGAGCATGTCAGAGACAGGAGTCTGCTGCTGAAGATGCTCTTCTGTCTGTTTAGTGTGTTATATAGTGGGTGGCGGTCATTGTCCAGGATTGCCAGCATCCTGTTCAGTGTCCTTTTCTCTGCTGTTGATGTTATGCACTCTAGCTCCATTCCAACTACAGAGCCAGCTTTCCTTACCAGCCTCTCCAGTCGCCCAGCGTCGCTCTTCTTAATGCTGCCTCCCCAGCACAGAATGGCATAAGAAAGGACACTGGCGATGACAGACTGGTAAAACATCCAGAGGAGCTTACTGCAGACATTGAAAGACCGCAGCCTCCTGAGGAAGTAGAGCCGACTCTGTCCTTTCCTGTAGAGTGCTTCAGTGTTGGCTGACCAGTCCAGTTTATTGTCCAGGTGTACCCCTTGGTATTTGTATGTGCTGACCGCCTCCACATTCACCCCTTCAATGGAGACTGGCAGCATAGGTGGCTTAGCCCTCCTGAAATCCACCACCATCTCCTTGGTTTTGGAAATGTTCAGCTGCATATGGTTGAGATTGCACCACTGCACAAAGTCATCCACCAGGTTCCTGTACTCATCCTCCTGCCAATCCCTGATACACCCCACTATTGCAGTGTCGTCTGAAAACGTCTGCATGTGGCATGACTCTGAGTTGTACCTGAAGTCAGATGTATACAGGGTGAACAGGACTGGTGAAAGCACAGTCCCCTGTGGCGCTCCGGTGCTGCTGACCACCTGCTCTGAGAAACAGTCCTTCAGCCTGACGAACTGTGGTCTCTCCACAAATGCAGCTGTACCACAGAATATCATCTGATTTTATTCATGCTGGCAACCAATGTACGATTTGCTTTGTAAAATAAAGAATGTACATTTTGTAGAAGGTTTACCAAGTATACGCACCACAGAAACTTGAGCATTATTTATTTCTCGCAAAACTTGTTTTTTCAGGGCAAGAAGAGCCGTACAATAAATCTTAATGCTAATTATATTGTTTTGTTCAAAAATACTTGAGATAAAATGTAACTAATGTGTTAGCTCAACAAATGTACCCCAGGCATTCAAGGTTTTTCCGAGAATTTGAAGACACTACTCGGAACCCTTACGGCTATCTTTTGGTGGACATAAAAGCTCAAACACCTGAAGACTTTCGCCTCAGAAGCAGTTTGTTCCCTCAAGAGTGGCTAGTGGTTTAAGTTCCAAAGAAAAAACAATGTCGTCATGTATTCAACTACAGTGGCGTCTTTTAAAAGGGCTATTTGAAGGCAATGCACAACAACGAGCCATTTTACAGTCAGCTTCTACTGAACTCATAAACACAATTTGTGAAATAGCTCTCAATGTTTTACATGGCAAGATACCTCTAACAGATACTCCGCTGAAAAAATTAAGGAACAGCGGACTGGGCTTGAACTACTTGCTTACAAAATTAATTCTATTAAAAAAAAGAAGAAAGTAATTAATCAAAAGGGCGGATTCATTTTACCGCAATACCCTTTCTAACAAGTTTGATAACATCAAACATCAAAAAAGTGGTTAAAACATGGAGCATGCTCAAAAGATGTTTCTAGTACCTCGAGATCAGCTGGATAAATGAAAGAATCTCACTTATACCCCAGAACCAATCCGCCAAACAGTTGAAAATCAATTGGATCAGACCATACGCAACATCTTAGCAAGGACTGTTGTGGGTTCTCATGAGAAGGCAAAGCTGTACACGATTGCTTTACAACAGGGGTGTCAAACTGAATCCCTAGGGGGCCACAGTGTCTCCGGGTTTTTGTGATTTCCTTTCAATCAGCTGCCAATTAAGGCCTGAAATTTTTTGTTTTTTTGGTTTTTTCTACAATTGTAATTATTAAGTGTTAAGCTTGGGATAGGACTGGATAAGCTTTGCTTCTTCCTATTCCATTTCGGACTTATTATCATTGTTATTTTGTTCTTTATTTTTTGTTTTGTTTTTTATTTTAATTGTACAAAATAAAGTTTATAAAAAAAATAAAAAATAAAAAAAGGCCAATTAAGGCCTTGAGAACAAGGCGTGAGGATACTTTAACCAATCAATGACTTGAATGAACCCAGAACACCCCAAAAACCAGCAGACACTACAGCCCTCCAGGACTGGAGTTTGACACCTGTGCTTTACAAAGATTCATAGCTCTTGTCAAACAAGGTGAAAAAGAAAGAAATTTGGTTTTGTTACTCAAAACTGCCATTAGCTCTCTGGTGTTCATGTTTAATAATAACCATACAGAACATTCCTCCTTGGTTCACTTCAGTGATATTATCGAAACACGCATAAACAATCAAATTTACAGTTCTGGGTAGGGGGGTTCTGAATCTAATCTCCAGGCGCATGTTTCCAGTTTTGATCAGGGATAGATGCTGACTACATCCGTCATCAGAGGCCCGGATTGAAAGCATAAAGCGTGTAGCCGCTTGTATATTCTTGTCGGTTTATAAACAGGGGCTGGTCCTTCAAATGTCTACCGGTAGCTAGAACCATGCTGTTCTACTCTTGAATAGCACTGTTGTTGTCAAAATTAGGCTGAAACGGTTTGGCTGGAAACTGCTGGTCGTTGACAAACATTGCCACAAACTCGGCATTATAATGCTGTAAATTAAAGAGGTTGTTGTTATAAGCACCCGTAAAAGCATCGTTATCAACCAAACCTATAACGACCGTTTTGGGTAGTTGTCCCAAAAACATATTCTCCTGATTACAAATCGAATACCTGCCACTCTTCATGCTCACTTGGTCTATAGGGTATTTAACATTAGATGTCAGCAGAGCCTGCGCATGTCCAAGTTTCATGCGGGAGAGATGGTGACCTTTTTTACAAATAGTGATGCCGACACCAGTTTAATCTTGTATTGTCTGCTGTCATTAGACAGAATTCCTACTTCCCCGAACCATTTTAATTTTCATATTGATGCCATTTATCATCAACCTCTCCTGAAAAAATATATCAGCATGTATGTGTCCGAGCATTTCAAATGTGTTGCTGCCTGCTGTATATAGGGTTCTGTTTATCAAACCCGTATTGTTCCTGCTGTTTGTTTCATCCATATGTCCGCTGGTATCTTTGTAAAAGGTGAGGTTTTTCCCTAAGATTTCCTGATACTTGACTGAATCCATCGTGCCCTCCACACGCTGCAGGTTTCCAGTGCCAGAGGCAGCAAAGCAGCCCCAGAGCATCACTGAGCCACCGCTACGCTTCACTGTAGGCAGGGTGTTTTTTTCAGCATATGCTTCATTCTTCTTCCTCCAGACATAACGCTGATCCATAGGCCCGAAAAGTTCCAGTTTTGTTTCATCGCTCCACAGAACAGAATTCCAAAACTTCTGTGGCTTATTTAGATGGTTTTGAGCATATTGGAGCCGACTTTTCTTGTGCTTTTGGGTCAGTAGTGGTGTACGTCTTGGAGTCCGGGCATGGAGCCCTTCAGTGTTCAGTATGCGCCTTACTGTGCAAACTGAAACCTCAGTGCCTGCTGCCACCAAGTCTTGCTGCAGGTGTTTTGCAGTCACTCTAGGGTTTTTGACCACTTGCCTCCTCAGGAATCTGGTGGCAGCCACTGATAGCTTCCTCTTTCTGCCATGTCCAGGTAGTGTAGCCACTGTTCCTTTAACTTTAAACTTGCTAACTATGCTTCCAACTGTATCTCTAGGAACATTCAATGCTTTTGCTATCTTTTTGTATCCTTTTCCTTTTGTGCAAGGCAATGATCTCTTCTCTGAACTCTGAACCCCTAGCCAGTCCAGGTATTTATGTTATGTTTTATCTCAAGCACACCTGAACTAATTAGTTGTACCAGGTGTGCTTGAGACAGGGGGTAGAATAATTTTGAGACAGGGGGTTGAATAATTTTGAGACTGCAGTAGCATTTTGTGTTGAATGTGGATAAAAACCCTTGTAATATTTTGTAATATTATGTTTTATTGAACTACTTAAACAGTTTTGTAATTTGTTCATTGCAAACAGCTGAGAAATTTTATATTTTGCCAATAAACCTAATGTGCAATGGGGGTTGAATAATTTTGATTGCAACTGTATATAGAACAGCAAAAAGATCCAGATTCATGCAATCCTCTGACATGTTGTGTATGTAGGCCATTTTTAAAAAATGTATCAGCTTTTCCCTGCAGCCTTCTTTGTGTGCTTTTTCACCCTCCTCTTGTTTTTAACAACTGCTCGTCTAGTGCTTGACACTCTCTGTTTTTTAGACTTCGGTCCGTTAGAGACACGCCCCGCTGGAGGTCTTTTCTGGCTATGTCGTGTCATTACCATGAGCCCTGATGCACCATGCCCATCCGCGCTCAAACGACTTGTCACATTTGTGACCACATCCTTCCCTATGTTCTTAGCTGCTTAGGCCAAATGTGGTCTGGCTATGTTGAAACCTTTCTTTAGTAGCGGTTAAGCCATTCTGAATAAACCTACAAAAAAAAAAAACTCCCAGGCTGCCCCCATACATAACACTCCCACCACTAAAGCCTGGCAACCCATCCTTTTCCCCCTCTGTTTCTTCTCTGCAATTATCTTTTCAACCTTAAATGGTTTGTCTTTATCCACTGTAACCTTCTGTTATTCCTCCTCATAAAATGTACCGTCAATGTTTTCACCGTCATAATCCCACAACTTATATATGGGTGGAATTCTGTGGACCCGTTCCACACCTATGAAGTATTTGTCTGTAAAGGTTTGCTGATAGCCTTTTGCAAACTTCCCACGCACTTTGGAAACTAGAACTTGTATCACCCTCCTCAAACTTAAACTTTAGCTTTTTAGGCCTTTTTGGAAAGAGCGCGTACATATTTTTAAACACTTAGTTTCATGTACTTCCACAGGCTTCATTTTAATTGTACTGTGATAGCTGTTATTGTATGATCGGCTATATCTTGTACATTGTCTATATAGCGCCTTGTGTAATGCACTGTGAAGTAACGCCACATTCTTGTTTTTAGGGTCCTGTTAAACCACTCAACCACTAGCAACCACTAGCATCTTGAGGTTATAATAACATTAAAAATTCAAATCCAGATTTTAATATTTAAAGATTTATTTTAAAAACAGATTATTTTTTTCCCAAAATGCAATAAATCCATGACATGTTTTTTCCCAAACTGCTATAAATCCATTCCATCAATACAAAAGTTTTTTTTCAGATTGAAACTGTGCAAAATACAATTACAAACAACAAAGTAAGTTGATCTACATATGACAGCCTCTGAACTTGGAAAATACTTATCTAATATTGGGCCACTAGGCCAAAAATAGTCAATTACATCAATAAAACGTTGCTCATGTGCGGAAAAGTGCAAAATTTCATCATGAACAAGAAGAACATGAACAACAATATCACATATTAGACCATAACATTTCCAAAATCATTCCCCTTAGTCAACTTCCAAAATTGCATTCATCTTAGCCATGTTACATTTAGTTGTGTAGTGTATGCTATAAATACGCTGCATACGCTGATTTTTTTTATTTTTAAGATTCATTTTGAACACATTGCATTAATTGTGTTGTCTTGTGCATTATACAAATCATTGCATTGATAAAAACAATATTTCTGTATACAATTATGCAACAGTAGAACTATACTGTAAGAAAGAACACTAATACATGACGATATCCCTTGGATTAGACCACTGAAAATCACATTCATTTTTAACACATTGAATTCGTTGTGTTGTCTTGTGCAATATTATTCACCACATTACATGAAAACTGATTCTGAACAAGTGCACTCAAAAGCATTCAACAAGGTATTCATAAAGAACTCAGTGAATGTTGACTCTCAAAAGGCTGTCACGATGGGCAGCTATTCTTCATGCCTGTCACAGTCAACATCATTCATCTGTGACTGTGAGAGTGCATCATCATAGAAGGCACGCACATCGTCACTCACACCGATTTCGGAGAGCAAGTTCAGCACATCTTTTGTTTTTGCTTCCTTCACCGTGCTTTCATTGGGAAGTAGACTTGGCTTGAAGCTTGCCACCTTCTTCCCTCTCTTAAGTATGGAGTGATGGCAGTATTCACTGTTATACACAGCCTTGAATCCGATTTTGTCATTCTTCAATTCCAGCATTCTTGCCTCACTTAACTTAAATGACTTCTGTGCCTTTACAAAAGCCTGTGTTTCTGCCTTGAAATCATAAGCCTGCCAGTGTTGCCCATAGATGTGGACATTACCATGATTTCGCAAGATCTCATAATACTCCTCCGGCATGAGAATAGTATCTTCCTTGCGAACCTGTTGCTCGATCCTTCCAAACACACGATCCACTGGCAGAAAACTGTGCCCCCTGATAGGAAACACATTGAGACGGGTGGTGGGGGTTGGACCCAAAATGCACGACTCAGAAACAATAGTAGGATAAAGTCCCGTCAGGGCTTTATTCGGGACGAATCCCAGGAGCGTAGTCAAAACAAGCAAACTCCATACACGTAGATCCAGCCAAACAAACGATAAACAAACAAAAAGCACGGTGCCGATGGGAGAGGCGAACTCGTAGTCGGTAGACGTGCAGGGAGGTCCGGTAGCAGGAGAGTTGTCAGCGGGGCAGAAGTACAGGCGGACGGCAGGCAGGGTCGTAGTCGAGAGCGATGCGGAAGTCGAAACCATGAAACAATCAGCGAGGCAAAGGTACAAAAACGGTAGGCGAGGACGTGGTCAAAAACAAACGATGGTCAACGAAACAGAAATCAATAATCAATGGTCGGTAAAACAGGCTTGGATCTTAACATGTAATCTATGATGGTAATGCTCAAGAGTTGCTTTGACGAACAAGAGGCAGACAATTTTGCAACGAACAGTAGCGCGACTGGGATATAAATGCAGGTGTAGACAGGTGTAGACAATTAGTTAGAGCGCAGCAAGGAAATAGAAAACAGGTGCGATGGATGACAAGTTAAACAAGGTAATTAGTAATCGTTAGTAATAAACCTATCCTGCCCTAGCATTAGTAAATTAGTAAATGACATGCACGAGAAACGTAAGGTAACATGAACACATGAGTAGTTTGTTAGTTCTACACAATCCTGATCTAGCGTTAGTAGTTTTAGTAAATAGACAAATAGAAACAATTAGGGTGTGAATGACAGAAAGAGAGAGAGAGAGAAAGGCGGAACGCAAGGTTTGCGGAAAGACATGTAAAAGTGTATGTTTAAACCGTGACCAGTCTACGTAACAATAAACATAAATCAAAACATAACACTAAATGAACTAAGACGATAACCACTCAACATAACAAGGTAAAATAAATCGTAACGAAACATAACTAGACATGACAAGAAAATAAATCGTAACAAGAAACAAACTAAACAACATGACGAACCTAGACTAACATGATACATGATAAGACAATTAGTGACTAAGACAAAATTAAATAAACATAAAACATGGCAAGACAGAACTGAAACGTGACAGGACCCCCCCCCTTAACGACCGACTCCTGGCGGTCGGAGCGAATTGTCCAGAATGAGACTGGGAGCGACCCAGGAATGCTCCTCAGGACCATAGCCCTCCCAGTCAACCAAGTATTGCACCCCACGGCCCCTCATTCGAATGTTCAAGAGTTTTTTAACAGTAAATGCAGGGTGGTTGTCTATAATGCGGGGGGGAGGTGGTGGGGTGTCCGGGGGACATATGGGGTGAGAGGATACAGGCTTGATACAAGAAACATGAAATGTGGGGTGTATCTTAAGGGAAGCAGGGAGTGACAATTTAACAGAGGAAGGGTTGATGATACTATGGATCTTAAAGGGACCAATAAAGCAGGGTTGCAGTTTATGAGAAGTGGCTTGGAGGGGAATGTCCTTAGTGGACAGCCAGACAGAGTCACCTGGTTTGTAGGCAGGAGCTGGAGTGTGGTGGCGATTAGCGCACCGTTTCATGTGGATGGCGAGGGAGGGAACAGCGATCTCGGCCTCCTGGTCAGGGAACAGTGGAGGTTGGTAGCCCAGGGAGACCTCAAACGGCGATTTCCCGGTGGCGGCGCAGGGTAAGGTGTTGTGTGCGTACTCCACCTAGGTAAGCATCTTGCTCCATGTGGCAGGATTCTTGGCCGATACGCAGCGTAGAGCGCCCCCCAGGTCCTGATTGGCCCTCTCAGTTTGACTGTTGGACTGAGGGTAGCCCGAAGAGAGGCTAGCTGTGGCCCCGGGGACCACGCAGAACGCTTTCCAAACCTGGGAGATGAATTGGGGGCTGCGGTCGGAAACAATGTCCGAGGGAAGTCCGTGGATGCGGATGTTCTCTCACCAGAACATCAGCGGTTTCTTGGGCGGTGGGCAATCCAACTAGGGGGATGAAGTGTGCCACTTTGCTGAATCGGTCCACCACAGTCAGGATGGTGGTGTTGCCCTCGGAAAGGGGAAGTCCGGTCACAAAGTCCACTCCGATGTGGCTCCAGGGTCAGCTGGGCACCGGCAATGGTTGAAGCAGTCCAGCAGGGGCCTGGTGAGATGCTTTGCTTCTGGCGCATGTGGTGCAAGCCTTGATGAAGCGTCTGGTGTCGGGGATCATGGAAACCCACCAGAATTTCCTCTTCAGCACCAGCAAAGTGCGGATAAAGCCGGGATCGCAAGAAAGGAGGGATGAATGGGCCCATTGCAGCACCTGTGTCCAAGCGGCTGAGGGGACGTACAGGCGTAATCCGGGGTTGGGCATGGGATCAGGTTCCTCCCGTAGAGCCCTCTGGATCACCGACTCGATCCTCCATGTGATGGACCCCACGGTGCAGGAGGCCAGAAGGATGTTCTCAGGAACCTCACGCTCAGGACAGGTGTTAAATTGGCGAGAAAGGGCGTCCGGCTTAACTTTCTTAGAACCCGGGCGGTAGGTAATTGAGAAGTTGAACCTCCCAAAGAACAGTGCCCATCTGGCCTGTCGGGAATTCAGCCTCTTGGCTGTCTGGAGGTATGCCAGGTTCTTGTGGTCGGTCCAAACAATGAACGGCTTCTCGGCCCCCTCCAGCCAATGTCTCCATTCCTCCAACGCCAGTTTGACTGCCAGCAGTTCTCGATTACCGACATCATAATTCCTCTCCGCCGGGGACAGCTTCTTGGAGAAGAAGGCGCAGGGGTGCAGTCGGTTGTCCGCGGCCGCCACCTGAGAGAGCACAGCTCCCACCCCCGTGTCGGAGGCATCCGTCTCAACCACAAACTGGCGGGTAGGGTCGGGGTGCACCAGGATGGGAGCGGAAGAGAACAGTCTCTTGACCTTGGTGAAGGCTGTCTCAGCTTTGGGGCTCCACCGGAATGGCACCGCAATGGACGTGAGCTTGGTTAGGGGGGAGACCACTTGGCTGTAGGATCAGATGAATCTTCGGTAGAAGTTGGCGAATCCCAAGAAGTGCTGGAGTTGCTTACGTGAGGTGGGTGTGGGCCAGTCGGTGACCGCCAGAATTTTCTTGGGATCCGCCCTGATCCGTCCCCTCGCAAGGATGAACCCAAGGAACTCAACTGTGTCGGAGTGGAAGACGCACTTCTCCGCCTTGACGAATAATCTGTTCTCAAGGAGTCTCTGCAGCACTTGCCTGACGTGGTTCTCATGATCCTTGGCATTAGTCGAGGTAATCCAGGTAGACGAACACATGGCGGCCCAACAGGTCCCGAAGAACATCGTTCACCAGGGCCTGAAACACAGCAGGAGCATTGGTGAGGCCGAATGGCATGACCAGGTATTCGAAGTGTCCGAGAGAGGTGTTGAAGGCGGTCTTCCATTCATCGCCCTCACGGATACGGACCAGGTGGTAAGCGTTGCGGAGATCCAACTTGGTGAAGATGGTGGCCTCATGAAGAGGGTGGAATGCGGAGTCCATCAAGGGCAGAGGATACTTGTTCCTCACCGTGATGTTGTTCAGCTCCCTGTAATCGATGCACGGGCGTAGGGAGCCATCCTTCTTCTGTACGAAGAAGAATCCCGCACCGACGGGAGAGGAAGACGGGCGAATTAGTCCGTTAGCCAGACAGTCACGGATGTATTTCTCCATAGCCTCCCTTTCTGGTCCGGAGACGTTGTATAGGCGACTTGAGGGGAGTGACGAACCGGGAAGGAGCTCGATGGCGCAGTCGTAGGGTCGATGAGGCGGCAGTGACTGAGCCTGTGTCTTGGAGAACACTGTGCCCAGGTCATGGTAAGGAGTGGGAACCTTCTCCAGGGAGGGCTTGGGGGTCTGTGGTGGAGCTGGTACTCCCTCTGCCGGTGGTGGAGCGGAACGCAAGCAGGAGAGATGGCATTCCGGATTCCACGCTTGCACTTGGTTAGAACTCCAGTTGATCGTGGGGTTGTGTTTCTGGAGCCAGGGTAATCCCAAGATGAGTTGGTCATTGGGGGACCGGATGACGCGGAACTGGATCATCTCCCGATGGTTTCCAGAAATGACCAGTTGTATGGGAATGGTGATCTGTGTCATGCGGCAGAAAGTCCTTCCATCCAGCGACCGCACGTTCTCAGGGTGGGGTAGAGGGAGGGTGGGAATGTTCAGTTCGGACACCAAAATCTCATCGATGAGATTGGCGTCCACTCCAGAATCCACCAACGCGTTAATCCGGGTTGTTCGGTCGGGAAGAATTAATAGCGTGGTGAGCATGGGGCGATGGTTGTCTCTGTTAGAACCCTCATGTCTGTCGACTGCTCTCACCTCCACTGGTCGCCTGGTCCTGAAGGAGCACCGAGCCTGGGTGTGACCCGGCCTCCCACAGTAGAAGCACGAGCCGGAGGTTCTGCGGCGTGCTCGTTCCTCGGTAGAGATCCTAGTCCCGGTCCGGGACAGGTCCATGGGTTCGGATCCCTCAGACTGTTGCTCCTCTAGTCGAGGACTTGGCCCCTGCCTGGGGTACGGGTTGCCACGCCAACTCGTCCTGGAGCGTCTCACTCAGGCTGGCCAGGAAGAGATTCGCCAACGCCGCATCGATCCAACTAGTAGCCGTCCCTGGCGCAGAGCAATCAGTCTCTGGGATGGCTCCTGGTCGCTGGATGCGTGTTGTAAACTTTCCGGATCTCCTTGGCGAAGACTGGGTAATGAGGAGGGAAAGAATCCCCGGACCACACCGCCGTAGCCCAGTCCAACGCCCTCCCCTTGAGTAGCCCCATCACGTAGCCTATCCGACGGTCGTCGCTGTTGTAGGTCTGGGGCTGTTGCTTGAACACGAAGTCGCATTGGAGTAGGAACGCCTTGCACCTCTCAGGTTCTCCACCGAACCTCTCCGGAGGGGGTTGTTGGGGCTCCCGGAATTGCCAGGTTTCTGTGGGGTTGAACGCCGGGGATGCGGGTGGGTGGGTAGGCTCCTCCCGTGATTGTGGCAGGACCGCGACGGTGAGCCTCTTCATCTCTGCACACAGTTCACAAATCTCCAGGTGAAGCTTGGAGATTCCTTGTGAATGCTGCCGGACGATGGCTCCTTGTTCCTGGAGGGCGTGGAACATGGCAGTAGAGTCAGCAGGGTCCATTGTGGCGAAATTGTTCAGAGACGGGTGTGTGGGGGTTGGACCCAAAATGCACGACTCAGAAACAATAGTAGGATAAAGTCCTGTCAGGGCTTTATTCGGGACGAATCCCAGGAGCGTAGTCAAAACAAGCAAAGTCCATACACGTAGATCCAGCCAAACAAACGATAAACAAACAAAAAACACGGTGCCGATGGAAGAGGCGAACTCGTAGTCGGTAGACGTGCAGGGAGGTCCGGTAGCAGGAGAGTTGTCAGCGGGGCAGAAGTACAGGCGGATGGCAGGCAGTCGTAGTCGAGGGCGATGCGGAAGTCGAAACCATGAAACAATCAGTGAGGCAAAGGTACAAAAACGGTAGGCGAGGACGTGGTCAAAAACAAACGATGGTCAACGAAACAGAAATCAATAATCAATGGTCGGTAAAACAGGCTTGGATCTTAACGTGTAATCTATGATGGTAATGCTCAAGAGTTGCTTTGACGAACAAGAGGCAGACAATTTTGCAGTGAACAGTAGCGCGACTGGGATATAAATGCAGGTGTAGACAGGTGTAGACAATTAGTTAGAGCGCAGCAAGGAAATAGAAAACAGGTGCGATGGATGACAAGTTAAACAAGGTAATTAGTAATCGTTAGTAATAAACCTATCCTGCCCTAGCATTAGTAAATTAGTAAATGACATGCACGAGAAACGTAAGGTAACAGGAACACATGATTAGTTTGTTAGTTCTACCCAATCCTGATCTAGCGTTAGTAGTTTTAGTAAATAGACAAATAGAAACAATTAGGGTGTGAATGACAGAAAGAGAGAGAGAGAGAAAGGCGGAACGCAAGGTTTGCGGAAAGACATGTAAAAGTGTATGTTTAAACCGTGACCAGTCTACGTAACAATAAACATAAATCAAAACATAACACTAAATGAACTAAGACGATAACCACTCAACATAACAAGGTAAAATAAATCGTAACGAAACATAACTAGACATGACAAGAAAAAAAATCGTAACAAGAAACAAACTAAACAACATGACGAACCTAGACTAACATAAGACAATTAGTGACTAAGACAAAATGAAATAAACATAAAACATGACAGACCTGAAACATGACACACATACTTGGCACCAATCCTCAGAAATGCCTCCTTCATCTTCAGCATAGACAGAAGATTCATTTTTTTGTTTTGACCAAAACAAGAATCACTGAACAATCGCAGCCTTTGAGCGTGGTGAACAGTCATATTGCTACCTTTCCTATTCTCATGTTCCATCCATGTGTAGAGATGGACATCATCCAAGGCTTGCCTACTGCCCTTCCCATGGTGGACAACAACCCCAAAAACATACATGTAAAGCTGTCGGGAATAGTATGCCTGACTGATGGGGGTTCTGGGGAGCACAAAATTCTGCATCATGTCGAAGCAGACAGTCACTGCATCATGGTCTACCTTCCCCAACAAATCATAAAACACCCGCGCTCGTCGTCAATGCAAAATGTAAGATGCTGATTCCCTACGTTTGTCATCTTCAGTCAAGCTGGGGTCCTTAACTCTAAGTTGAAACTTGGCACATGAAGAACAGGCATCTGTAGCTGGATGGCCAAATCCAAGGTTGAAGTGGTGTCGAAAAATAGTGTAATACAGGGAGTAGCTGACTTCATTGTGATTTTGCTGGTCGAATAGATTGTGCATTTTAATTACATTGAGGTCACTGGGTAGGTACTTACGGCCAGGTGCTCCCCTTCTCCCATAATGGCTAGCTTTACACGTGAAGGTTTGGATGTGATCCATTACAAGCTGTTTCTTGGCCTCATTTTCTTCAACTTTACGTGCACCACCTCTGTGTTCTGGTCTGGCTGTAGAGTTGACTGCATAATGCTTTGCCACTTAAGACACACGATCTTTGCCGATACCTGCAATGATAAGAAAATGGCATTTATTTGTTTGTATGGTGTGTTTGTAGTATTTGTTTATGTATTTATGTATTTATGTATTTATTTATTCAACCATTCATTAATGAATTCATTCACGGTATTTATCAAATGGTAACGACAGATGACAAGGCCAACAAGGGCATTTGTGCCGAAGCAGCTCATCAGACAACTAAATGGTAGTCATCCATGCATTTCAGCACGAAATGCAAACCTATATGTATGTAGTCCTATGTATGTACTGTATGTATGTATGTATGTATTTATGTACGTATGTACATATGTACTTATCTACTTATCTACATTATTAAACCGATCAGGTTTTCAACTTATCTTCAGTATAAAATGGCAATGGCAAATGACAAGCCAACTACGGCATTTGTGCCTAAGCGGTGCGTCAGACAACTGAGTGACAGTCATTCTTACAGTAGGCTAGATTTTAGCATGCAAACAAACTAGCAACAAACTTTCAACATTTAAAATTCTACAGAGAAGTGTATGTCTCATCCTGTAGGGCTGATGGTCAGCATAGGCCTACATCATCATAAATTATAATAATGCTACTATGATGACAACTAATAGCACAGCCATCAGCATCCTCAACATACACACACACACACACACACACACACACACACAGACACACACAAGACTCTTTAAAACATGGACTTGACATAATGCACTTACACACTTTGCACTTTATTACCACCTTCTCTCTCTTACTAGTTATTAACTCTTTCTTTCTTTATCTCTCTGCACAGTAGGCCCTAAAGTTAAACAGCAACTGCCATTTCACTGTTCTACTATTGTATTTGTATGTAGCCTATGAGACAAATAAACTCATTCTATCCATGTAATAGGATAGGCTACTATAAGCTTGAAGTCAAACCACACTAAAAGTAGTGGTGCCCTGCCCTTACCTCATTCACTTCATGATAGCATACACGTCAGGCTACATTGAAAAGCCAGTGCATGGTGTGCTTGTTGTGAATTACATTTACATTTTACATTTTTGTCATTTGGCAGAAGCTTTTAATCCAAAGCGACTTACAAGTGCATAGGTTCTACCACAAGTCAAAGCATCACATCCAGAACTAGGAAAATACACATGGAATGCTGTTCTAAACATAGTCATCATCATAAGTGCAATTTATTATTTTATTTTTTTCGGGGGGGGGGTTAGACAAGGATAGGGATATCAGAAAGGAGGGGCGGGGGAAATCAGGAGGGAGGACTAAGGTAGAGTTTGAAAAGGTGGGTTTTGAGTCTGCGTCGAAATAGGGGGAGGGATTCTGCTGTCCTGACAGTGGTAGGCAAGTCATTCCACCACTGAGGAACCAGAATGAACGTGCAGCTCGACCGCCAGGTGCACGTAGAGAGGGAACCATAAGGCGACCAGAGCTGGAGGAGTGGTCTAGCTGGGGAGTAGGGAGTGATCAAGGATTGTATGTAAGGTGGGGCAGTCCCCTTAGCAGCCTGAAATGCCAACACTAGGGCCTTGAAACGGATGTGTGCGGCAATAGGAAGCCAGTGGAGGCCAATGAGAAGCGGGGTGACATGAGCCGACCTGGGCTGACTGGTGATCAGGCGGGCTGCAGCATTCTGGACCAGCTGGAGGGGCTTGATAGCACACGCTGGGAGACCGGCTAGGAGGGAGTTGCAGTAATCCAGGCGGGAAATGACGGGTGCCTGGACTAGGAGCTGGGTGGCTTTCTCCGTCAGGAGATGACGGATACGGCGTATATTATACAGAAAGAACCTGCAGGTTCTGGCAGTGGAGGATACTTGTGGAGCCAGGGTGAGGCAGTTATCAAGAGTCACCCCAAGATTCTTTGCCGTACGGGAGGAGGAAACTACAAAGTCCTCAACAGTCAGTGAGAGGTTGATTGACGGAGAGGACTTAGCAGGTATGTAGAGAAGCTCAGTTTTGGCAAGGTTGAGCTTCAGGTGGTGGGAAGTCATCCACGCAGAGATATCAGCCAAGCAGGCAGAGATCTGGGTGGTGATTTGGGTGTCAGGGGGGAAGGAAATAAAGAGTTGGGTGTCATCAGCGTAAGAATGATAAGAAAAGCCATGGGAAGAGATAACAGAACCAAGTGACATGGTGTATAGCGAGAAGAGGAGAGGCCCAAGAACTGAGCCCTGCGGGACTCCAGTTTGTAGGGGGTGAGGGTCAGAGACTGAGCCCCTCCAAGTCACCTGGTAGGAGCGACCAGGGAGGTAGGAGGAAAACCAAGCGAGTACAGACCCTGTGACACCCATCCCAGACAGCGATGAGAGCAGAATCTCATGGTTGACTGTATCGAAGGCGGCCGACAGGTCGAGGAAGATGAGGACAGAGGAGAGGGATTTGGCTTTAGCAGAGTGGAGTGCCTCAGTGACCGCGAGCAGGGCGGTCTCAGTGGAGTGGTCAAGAGTAGGTTTTTTGAGCAGGGGAGTGACTCTGGCCCTCTTCAGGGAAGAGGACATGGTGCCGGAAGAGAGGGAGGTGTTGATTAGAGAGGAGAGAAAAGGGAGAATGTCATTGGATAAAGATTGTAGGAGGGGAGAGGGGATGGGGTCAAGAGGACAGGTGGTCGGGCGGTGGGATGTAAGGAGTTTCAATGTGTCGGCGTCAGAGAGGGGAAAAAAGGTGGCTAGGGAGTTCGGGAAGGTAGGAGGGTCAGCAGGGGGAGAGGGTTGTTTGAAGGAATTGCGAATGGCATCAACCTTCTTTTCAAAGAAGGAGACAAAGTCATCAGGTGTGAGTGATGAGGGGGGGGGGGCAGAAGAGAGGAGAAGGTTGAAAACAGTTTGCGGGGATTAGAGGCGGCAGTGTTAATTTTTGAGTGAAAGAAGGAAGATTTAGCTAGAGATGATAAGAGGGCAAGGAAGGAAGCTATATCACTGGGGAGACAGGACTTTTTCCATTTTCTCTTCGCTGCCCGCATTTCGGTTCGGACAGCTCGTAGAGCATCAGAAAGCCAAGGACTGGGG
Organism: Conger conger; assembly: GCF_963514075.1. Lineage (NCBI taxonomy): Eukaryota > Metazoa > Chordata > Actinopteri > Anguilliformes > Congridae > Conger > Conger conger. The sequence goes on along the minus strand of NC_083767.1, from coordinate 24,085,199 downwards.
GGGGGGGGGGGGGGGCCGAGCTAGTTTGGTGGTGAGGGGACACAGAGAGTCAAAGGAAGATGAGAGGGAGGACATGAGAGTTGTAGCAGCATCATCGGGAGACAGTCGAGAGAAAGACTCCGCGGATGGTGGGGAGGAGAGTATTGTGGATGAGAGGGTGGAGGAAGACAGGTGGCGTAGGTTCCGCCGACAGGTGACAGTGGATGGTGGGAGAGATGGATGGGTGTTAGAGGAGAGTGGAAGAGAAAAAGAGATGAAGGAGTGGTCAAATATATGGAGTGGTGTTACAGAGAGGTTGGTTGTTGTGCAGCTCCTTGTGAAGATGAGATCAAGAAGGTTGCCTGCTTTGTGGGTGGGAGGGGAAAGAGTGAGGGTAAGGTCAAAAGAAGAAAGGAGGGAGAGAAAGGTAGACTGGGTGGAGTTGAGGTTGAAGTCACCCAGGAGGATCAGGGGGGTGTCATTGACTGGTGAGGAGCTAAGGAGGATGTCCATCTCATCCAAGAAGCTCCCCAGAGGACCCGGGGGGCGATAAACAACAATAATAAACAGTTTGCACGGAATTAAGCTGTTGTCCTATGGGCTAGGCTAAAATGAATCACATCAGCATAGCCAATTTAAAGGTAAAGGTGACAGGAATTTAGCAGAAGATTTTAGCCAAAGGATAAACAAGTGTCACAGCGCAGGGTGGTCTCCCGTGAAACAGTCAGGGACATTACCGCTGCACCAACCAATGATACGAGCTGGTAGGCAGTACTGGATGAAAAGTAGTCTACTAATTGTTATATAGTAAAACAAAATTAAACTCACCCAATACGCTGCAAAAGGTGGCCTTGCAGACCAGTATCTTTGTCAGATGATCTTCAGTCAGCAAGTGGTATTCATTTGTGACATCCCTTTCCTTTTGCATGTCAGTGGTCTACCTTCGGACGTCGCCGCTGAACTTTTTTAACGTTAATAAGCTGCAAAATGGCTTGGTCCTGCTCGGTCTTCGTCGAATTGCAGTAAAATGATTGAAATTTTCTTAAAAGATCCCCTGGGGTAAACGTGTCAGCGTGACAGAAATTTGAACCTTTTGTATGAGTGCAACTGACAGCCGGCATTTTTCCTCCTCCTGAGTGCCTCATCTTCTTCATCGAAGGCTTACGTTTCCTTCCCACTACTTATATCTGAGAACTCTCTAGGATGCCGGCTGCATACAGGGCGTCGCCATTACTGTTCACACGAAATGGAATGGTGCGCTGTGATTGGTTGAGTGGATCTGTTGTGTTCTGCAGAAAAGGGGGACTGGCGTTTGTTGCAATTCGGAAAAAAAGGGAGTAAACAGGACAGTGTAACATGGCGAATATCGCGTTTTGCGGAAAATTAAATATGGGCTTATCAATAGTGACGAAATACAGTACTGATTTTGGCGGTAACTTAATTTTTTTTTTAAATGGCGCTTATCGCGTTTTGGAACCAAACTCCTCACTTGTTTGCATAAATGTCATATTTTCATTATGTTCAGATAAACTTGACATGTCTACTAAATCGGCCTGCCATTGCGAGTCGATGTTACTCACAAAAACCTTGTTTCTTCTGAAATTAACTCTGCCAGATTTATGTAAAGTGTAGGCATCTTCACCCAACAACCATTCTGTAACTTTCTTGTGAGACAACCTCTGTCCTACTGTTTCAAACAGACTTCTTTGTAGCCGTTCTTTCCCCCCATAAGAGCCAGGGTTTTCTGGGCCATAATATACAGCCTTCAGACACTGCTCTGCATCCATCCTTACAGCTATGGTAATAAAAAAACACGTTTTTATTAATATTTTTCTAAAAACACAAAATACATATGTTTTGCTAATTAGAAAAGTTAAAGAACGGTCATTTGGTGCTCCACATCTTCAGACTTATCACCCCACAGGTTTTCATGCATGGCCCCCGAAATATCCCAGAAATCCTTCCGGACCTCCTCCACAATCTTGTAACTGAAAGCCTTTCCAACCCCCACGAAAAAGGCATGAATTGGCTCCCCATTCATGTCACATGAATACGGACACGTCACATCCAACTGGCTCGCGGACCGAGAACATCTCCAGGCTGCCCACAGCCTATTTCACCAACGCGAGTTTTGCACTGCGACTGAGAGAAGTCTCTAAAATAAACTCTTTTCTCATAGAAACTAAAAACTTAACACTTTTCAAAATGTATTCATGTGTAGCTGTTTCTGCTCATTTAAAATGTCTTAATATGCTTTTACTTTAAAAAACGAACAAAAACATTTATAACATTTATATATTAATTTCATCTTCATTCATGTGTTAGGGGTCTGGTTGATGAAGCTACTAATAATAAATAAAAGATTTTAAACTTTTAAAGCAAAAAACACCTTTTTCAAACACGTTTAAAAAACAAAAGATCTTCACTACCGCCCACACAGAGAACATTACTCTGAAAAAGAAAACTTTTCCTAATAAAAGTTTTTTTTTTATTTGTATATGAAAATTTATTTCAAAATAAAAAAATCATAAAGGGGCGGGACATAAGTAATTAATCATCCATCAAACTGAATAAATCTCATTTTGTAGGTTTGGAAGCAATGACCAAACTGGTAAAGGCTTCAGGGGAAATGATTTCAAACTGTGAAAGAGTGCAGTTGGTCCGAGTCAGAGTGCCTGAAAATCTCGTTTTGTCATACGCCACCTGCCCTCAAGTTTTCTACAAATCTGTTTGAGTGCACGGGTGTCCTATGAAACCCATGGTGCTGATTTCATCTGGGTGCGTTTTCTTGTTGTAAGAGGAGCGACGGAATCAAGCATTTTAAGCAAGGCACTATTCAGGTTGTCTGCGAGATTATTAAGAGAATCTGAATTTGCACTACAGGAGTCATGTGCATCAGGTAAACACTCAGCCAGTATAGACATAGCATTGCCATCAATATGGCGATAAGTATATGTAACAGCCTCAGAAAACTGACTTGGAGTACAGAGAGATACATTGAAAAAGACACAGGAGTGATCAGAGACTGGAACCTGTAAAATACATGAAACATCAACATCAACATCAATACCCTTCAATACAAAAATTAGGTCCAGTGTATTTCCACAGTTGTGAGTGGCATTCTTCACATGTTGGTAAAGTTTAGACTAGTTACAAGATGCATAAATTCTGCTGCTCTAGAATCTTAACAGTCATTTACAAATCACCCAGTAAAATTACTATTTGAGATTATTTGACAAGAGCAATCGACAATAATTCAGAAAACTATGAATAAGAATTTAGGATTTTGCTTTGGGGATCTATAAATGGTTAATGCAAGAATATATGTATTGTTGAATTCTAATAACCATAACCATAATAACTCATTTTCTAAAGTTAGGAAATCTCCAAAAGTACATTCAGTGCATGTGAACCAGTGAGAAAAGATGCTTGCTATTCCACCCCCTTTCTTGCCTTGTCTAGCAGAAAATAAGCGATAGCTTAATTATAACAGGTATAGTATTGGTGGAGGACACTAGTCAAACATGAGTACCATTATTAACAGAATAAATGATGTTGTTTGCTAAGAATCGAGCACCCAGCACACTGGGCTGAATGCCATCAAATCTGTAAAAGGAAGAGCGGTTCCAAAAAAGGTTGAAGTTATCGATAAATTATCATTGTACAATGTACAGGTGGACTGTAACCAAGTGTGGAGGGCTAAAATGATTTACACCGCTCCGAAGCTGAGGGATAGGACCAGAAATGAACACAGGCTTTCCACAATCTTTGAGTGAGTGAAAGAGGCAGGTAAAATCTGTCAGTGGAAACATCATTACAACCAACATGAACAATTATATTACGGGTGAGGGGGTGTTTAACCAGCAAGTTAGGAATGCGTTCAAAGAGATCTCTAACCCTAGGAAAGCAGAAAGTCACCGCCGACTTGCTCTTTACGTTTCTGATAATGGAGTCACTAATTACAAGGAAATAGGGAGGAAGTGGGTGCAGTAAGGGCTCCGCTACTGAGGCAGGCGGAGGAGGAGAGTGAGCTTGGACCAAGTGTTCAACTGTGGGCCGAGGAGTGGATCTAGGCCCTGCCCGGTCCAAGAGGGAGTTTGGCCCTGAGCGACGAAGTGCAGCCAGACGGGAAGCCGTCCAACAACCACTGTGGAGTGGACTGTGGGAGATGGAGAACTCCTGTTCACGGAAGGAAATTGTTGCTCATCTAGGATATCAAACCTGTTTATGAGCTTGATGCTTTGCGATGGGAGGACCCAAGAGGAGTGTCTCCCTCCACAACCTCCTACCTTGGTCCAAGGCTCCGGGAGTGGAGTAGAATTGGCCATGGCCTTGGGTTTAGTGCCAAGCTCGTCCCACGGGATTTGAGGTTGGGTCGGGGCAGAGACCACACATGAGACAACAACCACCATAGGTGCAGGGCAAAAGTGGCCATGGAGTCAATGGTCTTTTCGTCTTCCCTGATCTGATAAAGAATGGATATTCCGAGACCATCTAGATGAGGCGGGTGCAGCCTGTGCAGCCTTTGCAGCCAGGATGTGAGGTAAGAGGAGGCATAGCTATACTATATCTCAAGGTTGCCCTTCAGTCTTCCAAAGGTGCACTCGATAGTCATCCTCGCTCTGCTCAGCCTTTGATTAAAGAGTTGGTCCTCTGTCGGCGTACCCCTTCATGATCCAGCTGCGCAGGGGATAGCCTGGATCACAGAGGAGCATTATGGGCACTGCTGCGTCACAAATGACTTCAGTGACCTAAGGCAATAGAAAAATATGACAATTAACTGATTACTATGTAAATTAATGCCTCATTTGACAATTGTAATTGACTATGATAGTTATTTATGTGGAATGTTTATCAAGAAACAGCATGCAAACTTACTGGAGGAAAGAGTGCTCCTCTCTCAGCTTTGGCATATGCAGCCCGGCTTTGCCGTGCTGGGTGTGCTCTCTCCTTCGTGTGGCCTTACGTGGGATATCCTGTGTTTGCCTGCTGTGTTTTGTCTTGCCTCCAGGGGGAGTTGGGCCGTGCCGGGCTAATTGGTGGGCCGATTGGAGGGTGGTTAAATCCAGCCCTTCCAGTCAGCTCACTCTCTCTCACTTTGCTGCTCGGCCTGACGCTGGAAGGCTGGCTGCAGCACCGCTCCTTATTTTCCCTTACCTGTTTTGCCTTACACGACACCTGCTGATATGCACTCCACTTTTGGTTTGGCTTTCCATCTACTGACTTATGTTTTGTATATAGTTATTAAATAAACTGGTTTGGTATAATTTACGATCAGTGTGGTGTCCCCATTTATGTCAGCTCTACTTGAGCCATGTGGTCCTGACACATGCAACGGCAATATAATATCACAGACAGTGCCCACTAGTAATGCCACAAACTACAGCCGAACACAATTCATACAATTTGTGTGATAAGCAGGCTAAGAATAAACATATGACATATGATAAAACGGTTTTCTCTTTTATACTAACGTAATGTTAATGGCTGTTGTTATGTTCTTACCTGAACTTGTGGTCAGCGACACCCTGCAGGATTATGGAATGCCGCCCCTTCCAATTGAAGTAATCACTGTGGTTTTCTGATGGTGCGATTACTGGGATGTGACTTCCATCAATTGCTCCCTTGCACTGAGGAAAAACCCACCTAGAATAGAATAGAAAGTCATCAAACTGTCCCAGCAGGCCCTACAAGCTGTGGCCGAACTCTGTCACCTATCCTCACGTGACAGACTGAGACAAACCCCCAGAGATGAAGATGATGGGCGACGATGACGTTGAGGCGTACTTCCATGTGTTCGAGCGCATGGCTCAACACGAAGAATGGCCGCCAGTAGACTGGGCAGCCATACTAGCCCCCTTCCTGATGGGGGAGGCCCAACAGGCCTACTGGGATATAGCCACTGCTGACGCCACTGACTACCTCAAGTTGAGGAAAGCCATCCTGGCCCAGTATGGGTTCAGCTTACCCGCAAGAGCCCAGCGATACGACGACCTGACCCGCCCGACCAAGAGCTGACTGACCGAGGGAGTGGGGCCACCCCTGTTGGAGAGAGTGGTGCTGGACCGATGCACCCGCGCCCTACCACGGAGGCCAAAAAGTCCTCCATAGAACTCCTAGTGGCCTGTGCGCTGTGTGCCTACTCCACAGCCCTTCGCAACCCCCTAATCCCCCTGCCTTTCATTGATGTACCATTCAGGAGGATTCGCGATGGACATCCTGGGGCCCTTGCCGAAGTCCAGCCGGGGACATCGGTATATCCTCGACCCGCTACCCAGTAGACGCCCTGCTCAGGACCGTGACAGGAAAAGCGGTCGCCAAGGAGTTGTTCCTGGTCTTTAGCTGAGTCGGGATAGCGGAGGAAGTACTGACAGACCAAAGGACACGCTTCATGTCAGGGGTCCTAAAGGAAATGTGCCGGCTGCTGCACATGACCCAGCTGTGGACCTCCCGTCTACCGCCCCCAAACCGACGGGCTCATAGAGAGATTCAATAAAATCCATGCTGAGGAAGATGATCAATACCGATGGTAAGGACTGGGACCAGCTCTTACCCTATCTCATCTTTTCTGTCCGAGAGGTACCCCAGAGCACGACGGGCTTCGTGCCCTTCAAGCAAATGTTTCACACATTGTTATAAAATATATTTCCTTCTACATTATTGGCATTTGGCAGAGGCCGAAACAATCATGTTTCATGTTTATTTTTTGTCATACAATCAAATGGTACAATATCAAGATCTATCATACTGACTTTGAATCTAAAGAACAAACTTTGTTCTAACTTGGGAAAAATTCTTATTTCAATATAGATATAAGCTATTATTATTGAAAATTCATTCAGATTCAGAATCAGAAATTCTTACCCACCACCAAATTACATCCAAAAATATTAAATCCGAGAATTAAATTGTCAATTAAAAACCCCTTCAGATGAAAAATACATCTTACATACATATTACATAATACATATTACTTAAAACAGAACAATAATAAAAAACATGAGAGCTTGTGCAAACTGTGTGAACATCTATGCTGACAGTACACCCTGTTAAAACCACTGTTACTCATTTATAAATGACTAATTAAGCACGTTCATCTAGCCTGATAATTAAGGGTGGCTTAGAATCACAGGAATCTACTGAAGCCAAAACGTTTAAATTTATATAATTTCCCGACACAGGGAAACATATGACAATGTCCGTTAGAAATCATGTGCTTTATGCTACATCCGGGTTACACGGAAATGCAGTTTAAAGTTGATATTAAACAAGAAATTTTTATGATAAACCAATGAATCACAGTGGAGAATGATTTGTGCGGCCCAATACAAAATGTTTTGTTGTGGTCTAATCTGCAAGTAAATGAGTATTTGTGTAGAGGCTCCTGCTGAATGTTACCTGCTTCATTCATTCCTGGAACATTACAACAGAGCCGTGTCGGGTTCAAATGGACACCTCCTGCTGGTCTGTACTGTTCTATTGTGGGTCCCTGTCTGTTTTGTGCTGGGAGTTGATTCTCATTATTCAGTGCATTGCACACACAGTTAAACACAAGCACTCTCGTCTATCCAATATGTACATATACATTAAGAGAATATGAAGAAAGAGAACAGCATGAGCTGTTCTGAATTGCTAAGTAAAATGGGCCGTTCCAAACATTGTTCAGAGGAACAATGTCATTTGATTAAAAAGTTGATTGGAGAGAAGAAAACTTATAAAGAAGTGTAGCAGGATGCTCAGCTAAAATGATCTGAAATGCTAAACAATGGCAACAAAAATCTGAACTGGAAGAAAATGGAAGTGGAAGAAAATCGACCAACTACTGTTAAAACGGATCGAAGAATAGACAGAATGGCAAAGATTCAGCCATTCATCAGCTCCAGAAAGATCAAAGATGATCTACAATTACCTGCAAGTGCTGTTACAGTCTGAATACATTTTATTGAAGCTAAGCTATCAGCAAGAAGCCCCCATGAAGCACCATTGTTGAAAAAACAGCTTGTGCAGAATCGGTTAAAATTTCCCATGGAACACATCGATTGGACCAAAGAGAAATGGCGTAACATTCTGTGGACTGATGAGAGTAAAATTGTTTATTTTCGGTCTAGTGGTCGTCAACAGTACGTCACACGGCCCCCCGGGTACTGAATTGAAGCCACAGTGAAGACAGTGAAGCATGGTGGCACAAAAATAATGGTATGGGGCTGTTTTTCATACTATGGTGTTGGGTTCATATACCAGGGATCATGGGTCAGTTTGAATACATCAAAACACTTGAAGAGATCATGTTGCTGTATGCCAAAGAGTAAATGCCCCTGAAATGGGTGTTTCAACAAGACAACAAACCTAAACACACAAGTAAGTGAGCAACTTCTTGATTCCAGACAAAAAGGATTGAGGTAATGGAGTGGCCAGCTCAATCCCTCGACCTTTGAAAACTTGTGGAGTGACATTAAAAATGCAGTTTTTACCCAAAAATAGGTGCCAGAAGTTGATTGACTTAATGCAACGCAGATGCACAGCCATTATCAAAGACAATGGTTATGCAACTAAATATTACTTCAGTAATTTAATGTGAAGTTAAATCTTGAAAATTCTTCTTGAACAGATTAATATTCCTTTTCTTTGCTTCCTGTAAAATAATAATGCAGACCTGATAAAATTTTGATTTGGAATTGAAAATGTTATGTTTTCACTACACTGCAATTGTTAGGATAATTTTTAGATTTTTAGCTAGTTTGCATTAGTAATTAGCAGTTTATATGGGCGTGCTCTTCTACGTTCCTCCAGGCCCAGCCTATGTGCAGCTGAGAGGAAGTGGAGGAAATCAAAAGACCCGTCGGACCTGTCTTCCTACCAGTCTCTCCTGGCGGAATTCTCCTCCGCTATCACCACTGCCAAAATAAATTACTTCCAAACAAAAATCCAGAACTCCACTTCTAACCCTTGTCAACTGATCACCATTTTCTCCTCTCTCCTCAGCACACCTCTCCCACCATCTCAGTCCTCGCTCACTGCTGATGACTTTGCGGTATTTTTTGACAAGAAGGTTGCAGATATCCGCAGCACCATCGCGACCACCACCACTTCTATGCCTGCCTCCATTTCTGTGTCTGCCCCCTGTTTCTCCTCTTTCTGTCCCCTTACAGATGCTGATGTGTCTCACCTCCTGCTCTCTCACCACTCTACTACTTGTGCCCTGGACCCCATCCCCTCAAACCTCTTTCAGGCAATCACGCCTGACATCCTCCCATTTGTCACCTCCCTTGTTAACTCCTCTCTGTCCTCTGACTGCTTTCCCTCATCATTCAAGAGGGCCTACATCACCCTGCTCCTAAAGAAACCCACTCTAGACCCCTCCTGCATTCAAAACTACCGTCCAGTATCTCTCCTTCCTTTTCTATCCAAATCCATTGAACAAGCCGCCTCCAACCAACTCTCTTCCTTCCTCTCTCAGAATAACCTGCTGGATCCCCACCAGTCCGGCTTCAGACCTGGCCACTCGACGGAGACTGCACTCCTCTCTGTCAACGAGTCCCTTCAGGCTGCACGAGCAACCTCTCTCTCCTCTGTCCTGATCCTTCTTGACCTCTCTGCGGCGTTCGACACGGTCAACCACTCCATCCTCTTAGCCTCCCTGGCATCTACAGGGATCTGTGGCACAGCCTTAGAGTGGATCCAATCTTATCTCTCTGGCCGGTCCTCCCAGGTGTCCTGGGCTGGAGGAGTGTCAACCCCTCGCCCCCTTGTTACAGGAGTCCCCCAGGGCTCAGTCCTCGGACCCCTCCTTCCCTTGGCCCCGTTATCTCTGCTCATGGCATCTCCTATCATTGTTATGCCGATGACACCCAACTCTTTCTCTCCTTCCCCCCATCAGACACACAGGTCTCTACCCGTATCTCCGCCTGCCTGAGAGACGTCCAGAGCTGGATGGGCAACCACCATCTAAAGCTCAACCCAGGTAAGACAGAGGTGATCTTCATCCCTGCTTTAACCTCTCCCTTCTCTGATTTCTCCATCTCACTAGGGGACACCACAGTGACCTCATCCCCTAGTACAAGAAACCTTGGAGTGGTGATGGACAACAGGCTATCCTTCTCCAAGAACATCGCTACGGTGACCCGGGCATGCAGGTTCTTCCTGTACAACATCCGGAGAATCCGACCCTTTCTCACCACCTACTCCACTCAGCTCCTTGTTCAAGCAATGGTCCTGTCCCGCCTGGACTATTGCAATTCTCTGCTGGCTGGCCTTCCAGCATCTGCCATCAGACCCCTACAACTCATCCAGAATGCTGCAGCCCGTCTGGTTTTCAATGTTCCCAGACATTCACATGTCACCCCCCTGCTCAGCAACCTCCACTGGCTGCCTGTTATGGCTCGCATCAAATTTAAAACTTTGGTGCTCGCATACCAGTCAGTTAAAGGATCAGCCCCTGTATATATTCAATCCCTTATCAAGACCTATACACCAACAAGACCCCTCCGTTCTGCCACTTCGTGCCATCTGGCGCCTCCCCCTCGCCACACCTGCACTTCACGCTCACGACTGCTGTCTGTCCTGGTCCCATGGTGGTGGAATGACCTCCCAGTGGATGTCAGAACGGCAGAGTCTCTGACCTCCTTCAAGCGCAGACTGAAGACCCATCTCTTCAGGCTACACCTTTCCCTCCCCAACTCACAATCACTGTGATTAGCCTTCGACCATAATGGCACTTATGTATAGATATCGTTACTTGTATAGGTATTGTTTTTATTGGCTTTTGTATTGTTGTATTCTAGCTGCCAACTGTGGTATGCTAGTTTGAAAGTTGATTGTACTCTTCAAGGGTTCTGAATTTCTGTATGTTTACACTAGGACTCGGAACTGTACTGTCCTCTCAGGTCCACTTTTGCACTTGTTCTTGTGTTTGATTTGCACTTTGTTGTACGTTGCTGGATAAGAGCATCTGCTAAATGCCACGTAATGTAATGTAATGTAATGTAAAATAAAGCTATTAAGAAATATTTGCACTTTTTTAACACACTGCTATTTATTTGAACACAACTGTATATCATGATGTTTGAATGTGAACGTGCCATTTTTGTTTGTTATTTCTTCTGTGAGCGTTACCAATCGGCTCAGTATTCCAATATGCGCTTTTTCAGAAGTAGGCTACACCATGCCTCAAATCTTCTAATAGGCTAAAGTAGTGTAAAGACAGGCCAGACATATAAACAACGGCCTAAACAGAAACGGGGGTTTCGGAAGGGAGCTTGGGTCTCGGACGGAAACGGGGGTCTCGGAAGGGAGCTTGGGTCTCGGACGGAAACGGGTTTCTCGGAAGGGAGCTTGAGTCTCGGACGGCAACATGGGTCTCAGAGGGAAGGGAGGGAGCTCGGTGGGAACGAAGGGAGCTCAGGGGGTTCTCGGAGGGAACAAGGGGTCTCGGAGGGTTCTCGGAGGGAACAAGGGAGCTCAGGGGGTTCTCGGAGGGAACAAGGGGTCTCGGAGGGTTCTCGGAGGGAACAAGGGGTCTCAGACGGGCACGGGCCCGGGGTCTCTTTCTTCTTGACCTGGAGGGGTCTGGAGCCCAAGTCAGCACCTGGGCCGGTGGTGCTGATATAGCCACAATTCATTAGCTGATTCAAGTCAGGTAGGGTGGCCCTGGCTGGGAAACCTGCAGTGGCTCCAGTCAGCCATGGAGTGGAGCCAATGAGCTGGAACATACGCTACCTCAATCACCGGTCCTCTGTTTTTGCCACAAGAGATATAGCTGCATAGCTCCAATCCTTACTGCCGTACACTGGTTTACCTGTATCTTATATATTTTTTTTTACTTATCTAATATTTATTTGAAAATAATTGTATTTGTTTTTAAAGCACTTATTGGCCTAGCACCGTAATACATCACAGATTGCTTATCATTTTATGTACCTGCCAGAGTTCTTCCAATCTTCCAATACTTTTTTATTGAATATGCGAAAGGAAAGTTGGTGAAGCTGCCTTATGCCTTTACGCCCCATTCTGGAACACCCTCCCACAATACCTCAGAATGGCAAGCTCAGTTGGTAAAGATTAAATCTCTTTAAGCTGGCTTTCAACAAACCCCTTCCTTCTTTCATTTATTTATTATTAAAATGTATTTTAAAATTGATTTATTTTCCTATTATTAATTTCCTTTTACTGCGCTGCTTTTACATCACGTTGACAATGTCATTGTATCATCTTGCATGCCTTGTATTTATGCTTGATTCATTTATTTTCATCGTTGTAAAAAATATTTGTATCTGTTGTGAAGCACTTCAGTTGTTCTCTGGATAAAGGAGCTATACAAATTAAGTTCATTATTTTTTATTATTCTTTCTCTGTATGCATGGTAACACAATATGCCATAGTCTCCTGCTCCCATGTCTGCCATGACAACCATCATAAAACCCTCACCAGCAAACATTTTGCTTCTGAAGTTAGTTATAGAATAGATTTTGTAGGAAATGGGGTTGACTATCACCCAGCATACCTCATTGTATGTCTTCCAGTATTTTGGGGTTGGGCTGTATCAGTACACGTTTTGCGGTGAAAGCTCTGAAAGACACAAAACTGTTTATTCCTTTGAACAGTCCTAAATGTCAGTACAAACAAATAAATGATTTTAAAAAATTCATAAATAAATTAGGGGTCCAAATATCAAATAAATGTAAAATATTTCTGTTGGTTATGAAGTTGTTTTTCACAAAAAATTGCAATAGCCCACCTATTGTGTCATACCAATTGATTGCAGGAAATGTGGGCCAGATTTTTTTTCTTTTCATCGGCGAGATCCACAATCTCTCACAAAGAGCCATGACAACTAATTAAAAGTGAAAAAAGGATTTCTTTATGAGTGGGGCCCAAAACAGGCTCCCCTGCTGTTATTGTGTTCATTGTAATTGGAGGGGTGGCTTCACAATCTCTTTAAATTATACATATTTACAGAAAGATCAATTAAATACACGCCAGTAGAGAGGGGGACAAAGAGCTCAAACCAGTGAGAGCCTGTTTGCTTTTTAATTGGAATTCAGATTTAGTTCCCCTGTTGACGCCTTTGAGAGTGACAGCAACAGCAGAAATTATCCTAATGCCATGACAGCAGTGGCACTGTTTTTCAATTAAAGGCCCATGAATGGATTGTTATTGGGGAGATGTTCTATAACCCGTAAATGGAGGCAATTTGTTCTTTGCTTCTATTGAACCAGTATAGCTGTTTATTCAAGGCAATTTTTCATGACATGCCTTGAGAAATATGAAGCTGGAAAAGTAAAATATGAGAACACCCTTTACAATGGACACAGGCAATTCACTACAAGGCACACTAACTGAAAAGAAGGAAGCTTGCACACTGATATGCTCCTTACACACCTTCAATACAGATAATGTTTCGATGCCAGTGGGTTTTCGTCAGGGAAAGTAGCCCCAAGAGAGGAGGCAAGTGCACATGCAGACAACTCACCTACTCCTACTGAACATTAAGTGAAGTAACACAAACAAGTACAACGGAATCCAAATAACCATAAACTCTCTGGGGTCTGAGCGCAAAATGAGGAAAACTGGTGACTGTGCCATGCTTGGACATTTTTATCATCTTAATCAACTTTATAGACAGTGATCCCAAAGTGTTTCATATCTTTGTTTTCAGCACAAACTCAGGTCCAATATCATGGCAACAGTAATTAGGTCAGAATCAGTAATTGCTCTAGAGTCACACAAATTGTAAATAGTTGTTTTGAACATTATTTTGAGATGCAATGATTAGAGTGTGGGGATTTGCAAACACACATATTGCTTAATATTGAAATGAAGCTGGAGAAGTAGTAAATAGCCTATGTTTCTGTATGTGATTATATTGTGCTTTACAGTTGACGTTCTTGAACATGGCATCACCCCTCCCCTTCTAGAGAATAATTTGCCACCAAAGTTAGCTAACAAAAATGGCTGTAGAATCGAATATGAATAAGCTAGCTGGCATTGTTAGATCTAAGTCGCATCCATTTGTATTCAAAATGCGTTTGTGGCAAACTAAAAGGAATGTTCATTTAAGATCGTTCAACAGTAATGGTTTGACATTTGTATAATTTTAATCAACTTTATACACAGTGATTCCAAAGAGTTTCATGTCTTTGTTTTCAGCACAAACTCAGCTATAATAATATGGCAACAGTAAGTAGGTCAGAATCATATGTTGCTTGTAAATTGCTCTAGAATCACACAAATTGTAAATAGTAGTAATAGTAGGAGTAAATGTATAAAAACGCATACTAATCAAATGTAATTTTTGGATCACTGAAATTTGTTCAGCTAGGTCTTGGGTATCAAAAGATGACATTGTATCAAATTGTAGCAAATCCAATTAAATCCAATTTTTCAGCACCAGTTGACAATGGGAGGGCTAATGGCTCAGGCAGTAAGAGCAGTCGCCTGGCAGTCGGAGGATTGCCGGTTCGATCCCCCGCCCGGGCTGTGTCGAAGTGTCCCTGAGCAAGACACCTAACCTCCAAATGCTCCTGACGAGCTGGTTGGCGCCTTGCATGGCAGCCAATCGCCGTCGGTGTGTGTATGAATGGGTGTACAGCGCTTTGGATAAAGGCGTTATATAAATGCCAACCATTTTCCATTTAATGGCCTTTCTTCAATTAATATTTATGTGTTACGTGGTCCTGCTGGATAAGTAGGCTTTTTACACCTGGTCTGACCCCTCCCTACCTCTAAGACAAAGCAATACCCAGTGAACCATTTAGAAGACAGAAACAAATACATTTTTTAGATTCAGGAATTTATTGAAATCACCACACAAACTACATACAATAAAGATGCCATTCACAAACACGTGTGTGCCATTTCTCAAAACAGTTCATGTTTATCTGCAAGCACAAGGGGGAATCACACTCCTTGCAGATTGGACATTGTGAAAAAACAACACTATGTGGAAGTGCAGAGTATGCAATTCTTGCAAAAACGTAGAGGTATTATTTTAGTGGTAACTTACAAATGCACATTACTGGATATTCAGACGAACACAGAGAGAATTTGCAATACAGCACACATATTTACCAATATGATCATAAGAAATACACTTGCTCTTGGAGTTGGTCTATTTAGCTAAGTTATTTGTGTTTTTTCCTTGAACGTAGATACAGTATGCTAATATCGATTGTGCAAGGACACTCAGTTTTACAATCCTGGCTACGCCACTATCACATATGTATTATTTTGAGATGCAATGGTTAGAGTGTGGGAATTTACAAACGTGCATATTGCTGAATATTTAAACAAAGTTGCAGTACACATGGAAGAAATGCACTTACTCATGACATCCAGTCCTCTGTGCCATTTTCCGTAATGAAACGTGTTCCCTGATGAAAAATGATTACCTCAAAAGAAGCAAATAGCTTATGCTTTTGTAAGTCATTTTATTGTGGTTTACAGTTGGCGTGGCATCGCCCCTCCCCTGCCAGAAAATAATTATCGCCTTGTTTCAATTTGAATTAAATGGGCCGAATTCGCACGGAGCGAAACTCACATATTAATGAGTAAAGATTAAGAAATCACAGTGGTCTATGAAACTATGAATATTATATGTCAATAGGTGCACTGCAAAGTCAATATTCTAAGGTTTCTGTCAATATGTTTACAGAATGTTTGTTGCATCTGAATGGTAAAATCTCTTAAGTTAATCATCCAAATAGAAAGGAACGTTGATCTGATCGTGTCGGTTTTGCCGACGACCCCAGAGGGTTAATAGAGATTTATCTGCATAACAGTGCAAAACTGTAGTAGTTGTGCTTCAGGCGAAAGTCTTGGTTTCAATGTACTGCAAGTCGCAATGCAGTACGGGGGACTGTTTAAACTACACCACTTCCGGGTTACGTCACGCCCACTCTGAGTACGAGTAACGGATATGGATAATTTTATTGGTTTAACGGATACAGAAAAGGACACAAATAATGCAGTAGTCGCTCACCCCTAGTATTCAGTCTGTTTTATTGTATAAACTACCAGAATCTTTGTGGTTGGTAGCTCTACTCAAATTCCAGGGCCTCAACAACATAAGGAAGCCAATTCATTTAACTTGAATAATATGAAAGTGAAGATAGAGTGGTAACTAATACAGTGAGAGAACATGGAGTTAAAACATTGTGTTTATGAGCTACATGAATGCGTTTGTCATCGTGATAAGCCAGGAGTTTTCTTTTCAACAGATAATTGTCCTGTAGATTCAGACCTGGGGTTTTTAATGATGTACAAATACAATGAATCATCCAGCAAGAGCAAGAAGCATGTCTCTTTTCCACACATAGGAACGGAACTCAAACAAAGGGAGCGGTGAAGGTTTGTTTTCTGTATCAGGCCTGCTATTTCCTGATAATAAATATGCACATTCATTTTGTAATTAATCAACTTGGTTACTGTGAAACCCATATGATACTGTCTCTGTGTTAATGAGGACTATTTATCATGATGGATGACTGTGCAGTCCAGAAAATAGCTGCTTTCATAATTGCAAGGCAGGGATAAGTCCGTTTAAATTTACATCTAAATGAACAATTATGTTTTAATGCAATTCATCATAATTTACTTTTGCGTCAAAACTTTGGGGAACTGGAACAATTTGCATTTCTCACATGAGAGAAGAGCGTTGAACCAGTCAGTTGTATTGGACAAGGTGCTTATTTTTTAGGGTGCTTTCTCTCACAAAAAGGAAATTAGGTTTTTGGTGTAACAATTAAAAAAAAAAAAGTGTTTGCCTTGCATTAAATATTGCTAGGGGAAGCTTATAGAACCTTATAGCACATGGAAAAGTATTTACATATTTTATCATGGTGAGCTTGTTTTCATTCTTGACAAACATAACCTTTGAAGAAGGTATAACATCTTTGAAATAACCTTGCCTATTTTACATACTTTTAGATTCATTAATCCTGTTTGTGTAATCATTGCGGAATTATGTAGCGGGATCCATAATTATATCCATAAATGTGCCAGTATACCGCTTGCTTTGAGTGAGTAAATTATGCATGGGCAGAAAGGTAAAAGGGCTTGGCTCTGGAACCAATGAGCCTCATGCAAGAACCACTTGTACGAACAGATTTTTTCTTAAACCGGTGATTTAACAGAACATTCACCAATTTAGTCTTATTTAGAATTTTTTCAGGTAGGAATGATTGGTGTAAGCAAGAGCCTTACAGTGCAAGTCAGCACAGATCTCTGATTAAACTTAAAAACTACGTTGCAGATTAAATATGAATCAAGATTCAACAACTATCACATCCCGTGTTTGCTCTGCCTTTGGAGTTTGTTATTTCTGTTTTTTCAAGTTAATGTTTTTGTCTGCACTCCCACTCCGTAGCTGCCTCACTGTCAGCTGTCATTCATTGTTTTCACCTGTGTTCTATTTACACATTATCTGTTTAGCTAATTTGTCTTGTGTATATACAGGTATGTCTACAGCTTTTAGTTTGCTAGATGCAATGTTATTTCAACTTACCTTCCAGTGTTATTTTCACCATCTGCTCTTTGTATCGACCTGTTTCAGTTTATACCGGCTATTGATTTCTGAACTCTACAACTTTTTGTACTTCTGCTCCATTGGATTACTTCTGGCTTGCAAACTTTGCTTGTGACCATGACCATCCCTTTGCTAACCCTCGTTGTAACTGTCTGCTGGTGATTGAACGCTGCCTGTCTGGACTATGAAATAAAACTCCTGTTTCCTCGACTTCTGGATTGCGCTTGGTTTTTCTGTACCGATTCCTGATAATATTCCAAACAAATACATAAAAAGAGGGAACCCTTCAGAACTTTTAAAGGAAAGAAATGCCTGGCTAAAGCAACAAAAAAAAAGGAAAATGGAAGGGATGTCAATACCGAAAGAAGATTAAGAGGCTTCAAGGGCCTTCCTGATTATAGCACAAATAATTTATCGGATAGATTCAAAGGACTGACTATAGAAGAGTTGGAGGATGATTTACACTCAGCTATTGGCTGGATGTCCTTTGTAGATCCCTTAAGGCGCCGCGGAGAGGGGCTCCTGAAGAGTGTGTTGAGATGGTGGAGGGCACTAACTTCTGGCTTGTATGAAGTCAAAGTTTGGAGAGAGTCCAAGGAGAGATTATGAGAGGGAGACAAATACCAGTGATGAATAGGTTCCTTAAAAAAATACAAAAAAGCTAGTGTTTTTCCACTCGTATATTAAGATGGTGGAAATTCCCAACCGGAGGGGCACATGAGATAAAGTATTGGGGAAATTTCTTTTGAGGTATGAGAAAATGACAGTGGGAAAAACAGAAGTGATGAATATGGTCACTAAAAAACAAGTTGCATAAGAGATAAATGTCTTCCCGCTTGATATATTGTGGACATTTCTTATCAAAAAGGTACACTTTTGTATGCAAAAAAGATATATAAGGAATAAGCTTTTAGACCTTAGGATGGGATCTTAGAATTTGGCTTCAGAAGATATCTACGAGCTGTTGAAGAAAGAGCCACGCAGAACAACTATAACCAAGCTGGAGTGGTAATTATAATCTATATTACTTGTAGAAGTAAGAAAAGTAATACATTATAAGTTTCCTTTTATTTTAATGTCTTTTATTTCTCATTAAGGTACTATATAAGGTAGAAAAATGTAGAGAAGTTATTATAGTTAGATAAATATAATATTCTAGGAATAGTTTCTTTTAAACGTCCAGAAGGGGGAGCTATAGGATAAGGCTAAGGCCAAAGAGGATGGGTATTTGAGGGGTGTACCTTGACTTTTAAACATCATGGTGGAAAGGTAAATTAGAAAGAGCTAAAGGGGTATATGTAATTTGCATGTGATCAGAAAACTGAAAAGATGATATTTACACTGTAATCTGTATAACTCTATTCTTTTGATTGATTATAATAAAGTATATCTTACTATAATCATATGTGATAAAGATTCTTTAGAGGAATACATTGAATACAGGACATCGAATATCAGATTTGCATCACACCCTTCACTTCGAGACTGGGCTGGAAGTTCAGTAGAATTTACCAGGGCTCCAGGACGTTCGGAGTACTTGAGTTCGTCCCCCATTGTGAGGTACTGCTCGTGGGAACGTGAGGTCTGAGCTCGGCAAGGGGTCCGTGGCTCACGACACTAGCATGGCAGCTAACGTTAATATTCCACCACCGTCACCTATGAGCTTCACGGGAGCGTCACTTGGGACATATTTCAGGCCGAATATGAAGACTATGTCCTCGTCACTGGCATGGCTGAGAAGGACAAGAAAATACAAGCTGCAACTCTGAGGAGCGTGATGGGAAGTGAATGCAGACATGTCTACAGTCACAACTTTTCCGTAGCGAGTCAGGGGGATCCCGCCGTCATACTGGATGAGTTGGAGAAGTATTTCAAACCAGCGAAGAACACGATATACGAGAGGTACGTTTTCGGGAGTTGCAAGCAGGAGGAGGGAAAACCCATTGATAAGTTTGTGACGAGGCTGAGAGAAAGGGCAGCAACCTGTGAGTACGGATAGTTAAAAGATGAAATGATCCGTGATTTGCAACTGGACGTTGCAAACAAGAGCATTAGGCGCAGGTTGCTGAGAGAAAAGGGACTGACGTTGATTAACGCCATCGAGATGTGCCGCGCAGCAGAGCAAACGGATATTCGAATGAGATTCGAATTGCAACAACGAGTCCTCCGCACACAGAGGCTGTGCACGCCGTTGCTAAGCAACATTCCAGGGAAAACCAATGGAAGCAGAGCAACCCACCCAGAACCGGACACACAGGTAATGCATGCAAATACTGTGGCAATTCGCATTCAAGGGGCAGAGAACATTGCCCAGCATTTGGGAAACAATGCAAATCATGTGGAACACATAACCATTTTGCAAAAGTGTGTCAAAAAAGCAAAAAGGGGCATAGTGATGGGAAAGTAAACTGTGTGGAAAATACTGCAGAATGCTCAGAGCAAAACAGTGATGGAGAGGACTTATACATGCATTAAGTTAATCGGTGCAGTGCACACCAAAGGAAAGAAATGGTTTGTGACACTACGACTCCACAACAAGCCACAACAATTTCAGTTGGACTCTGGAGCCACATGCAATGTAATGGGCTTTCAAGACAAGAAAAGGCTAGCTCCTGATGCACCTCTCCGCCCGAGTGATACAAGATTGAAGCTGTACTCCGGGGAAACACTGAGCTCCATGGGCATCTTTGAAACTGAATGTACAGTGAGAGGCCAAACGCACAAGCTCTCATTCGAAATAGTGAAGACAAGCCAACATCCTCTTCTGTCAGGCTCCACCTGTGAACGCTTAGGTCTCATGCAGTTCACAATTCCAGAGGGTGTGCTCAAAGTGGAACATGCACAGCCTGGAGCCCTAACCAAGGAACAGCTGATCAACAAATACAGTGACGTATTCAACTCTCCTGTGGAATCTGTACCTGGGGAGGTCCACTTTGACCTGGATCCCAATGTTCCTGCAGTTCAGAGTGCTCCTCGCAACATCCCCATTGTGATGAAAGCAGCAGTGAAAGCCCAGCTGGACAAGTACGAGGCTGATGGCCACATAGCGCCAGTCACGGACCCTACAGATTGGATCAGCAACATGGTGATTGTGAAAAAGCCAGAAAAACTAAGAATATGCATTGATCCCAAGTTCTTGAACAAGGCCCTGAAGCGCTCTCATTGCATCATGCCTACCTTGGAGGACGTCTTGTACAAACTGCCAAAGGCAGTCTTCACCTTAGTGGATTCCCGATTTCTGCAGTGCAAACTGGACTATGAGAGCAGTCTCATGATCACGTTCTGGACCCTGGGGGAGGAAGCGGTCGCTCAAGCTATCATTCAGAGTGTCCGGGGCACCCAAGATGTATCAGCGTAAGCAGCACGAGCTCCTGGCCGGTCTGAAGGGCATCATGCAGGAAGGCCAGCCCATCACATTTGCTTCGAGAGCTCATACCTCCACGGAAACAAACTATGCACAGATTGAGAAAGAGTGTCTCAGCATCGTCTTTGCCTGCCAGAGGTTTCACTACTACCTATATGGTCGCGACCCAATCACAGCAGAGACAGACCATAAGCCTCTGATCTCTATCTTCAGCAAGCCTCTCCTTAACACACCCAAGAGGCTTCAGAGCATGCTCATGACCCTGCGGAGTTATGACCTGAGGGTACTCTACAAACCAGGGCCTGAGATGTTCATCAGCGACACGCTCAGCAGAGCTGCAGCAGGATGCGCCGGCAGAGGAACAGTATACCAGCGGCACGCTATCTGCTCCCTGCAGCAAGAGCAAGAGTATGTACAGCATGTGAACCAGGCTGTAATGTTCCTGTATTTGTCCTGTGTGTATTTATGTTTGTTCTTGTTATTTATTCATTTATTTTTGAAATTGGTTAGTATTTTCCATTAGAGTTCTCACTTGTCATCCCCTGTTCTGTCTGCGTCTGAATGTTTACCAGTCTAGTCACTCCCCTGTCTGCGTGTCCGACTATTCGGGTGGTTATGGTAGTTTTCGGGTTTTCAACATTCCTTCTAAAACTTGCGATTCTTGCTTTTTCTTGGTAGTTAAATTTTGTAAAGCACGATTCTTACTAACTACTACTAATCTAGGTTTTGTACAGTACTAATCCGATTAATACACTTACTGTCTAACTAACTAACAATCATTTTTATTGGGTGGTTTAGAAATATTCACGTAAATAACTCACTAACGCAATCTCTTAGTATTTCTGCACTGTTCTGTAACTCCGCCTCCCTATGCTATCCCTGATTACTTGTTTAGTTTCAGCGAAGTGTTCGCACCTGTCTCTAACTATCACTACGTCTTCAAACTATGCAAATGTCTACTCCCTAATCCGGAGCCGTATGTTTTACATGTTTTGTTACGTGCATCCAGTCCGCGTTTTCGTCTCCCTCCCGTTATTATGTTATTACCCTATTATGTTTCCCCACCTGTTGTCTATTTGTTTAGCCCACCTTTTTCCCCAGCCCTGCCTAGATTGTCACCTTCCCTCATGTATTTAAACCTCAGTCTCTGCATTGTTCTTTGTCAGAACGTTGATCAGTTTTAGTGCCAAATTCCTCGTAAGCCTAACTCTTGAGATTCTAGATAGACACCCCTTTGCCTCTTGATTTCCGAGCCTGCCTTGCCCTTTTCTTTTGTTTGCCTTTCTGATTTTCTGGTTTTCGACATTCTGCTTTGTTTTCTGGTTTTGATTCTTGCCTTCGTCCTCTTGTACTTTAGCCTTTTGATTTTCTGGATTTTTGACCCCCTCGCCTGTTTTTTCGACTATTCTTTTGCCTTTCGTTTTTGTCTTTGTATTGGATCTCTTGGCTACGATTTCGGACTATTAAACACGATTTTTGGATTATCCTGTGGTCTGCGTTTGGGTTCTCAGAGCGGTACATAACACAGGCGGACTACTTGAATGTGAGCACAGTTCTCGTGGGCTTGCCAGATGTGAAGGAAGAAGCAACTGGACTTCCGGTGAGCGTGCACCTAACATGGTCGCATAGATATGACCATCAGCTGGACCAATAAGCTTCACGGACGCGCCAATAGGCTAATTGTGTGAGTAGTTGGCAATGGGTGCCAGCCTTTTGTTTTTGTTTTGTTTTGGATAACCCCTTTTTTTTTTTTTTTAGTTAGTTATATGGGCTTATGTTATGTGTTTGTTGTGTAGCCATATGAGGTTTACATTACAGTCAGCATTAATGGAGGTACAGGACGGCCGTCACCTCTCTCCAGATAGGGAGGCCGGTCTATCCTAGGCTTATGGGGATAATTAAAATGGTATCGTGGAACGTAGCGGGTTGTAAACATGGTATAAAGAGAAATAAAATTTTAACTTACCTGAAGCAAAAGAAGACTGATAGCCTTTATTCAGGAAACTCATTTGAATGAAGAGGAATCTGCTAAATTAAAAAGGGAGTGGGTGGGACAGGTTTATTACAGTACTTTTTCGACCAGGAAGAGAGGAGTAATTATTCTGGTCAAGAAAAATGTAGATTTGCGGGTGTTGAACAGTATCAGACAAAGAGGGTAGATGAGTGGTACTAGATGCTATAATGGAAGGTCAGAGAATAACTATAGCTAACATTTACGGTCCAAATTCAGTACCCCCATGAACTATGTAATGTGATTAGAAAGGTAGGGAATGACAATATTATTGTGGGAGGAGACTTTAATCAGGTTAAGGATTGTGTAAGCCAGTCATAAGTAACATTTGGTCTCATGCGCTGGTCAGCTTGCTGACTTCCCCCTCCTGGAGCATACATTGTTAGCCCCCACCGTTGGCACACATGCCTGTGGGGGAGAGCTAGAGAAGGATTCTTAGAGGCGCCTTCTTGGGCCCTGGGGGCCCCCTTTTCTCACATTCCAGAACAGGAATATTGGAGATGGTATAAAGATGTTTCATGATAATCCCAGGTCAGAATATAGTGATGTTTGGTGTTATTCTGATTGGTTCAGTGCGACTGGTGTAATGATCTAGTTTTTGTAACAGTCTACCATTGATATCATAACCATTCAGGGAAACTGGGCAAAAGCTGTCTCTGTAGAAGCCATGTGTTTTAGCCCCCTGTCTGGTGGGCCTGGCTGTAAATTATAGATGGGTGACTCACTTTTAGGGTCAAGAACTAAGGCCTGGATTTCGGAGATAAGGAGAAGAAACCAAACAGTCTGGGATGTCTCCTTTCCTTTCATTCACCCAAATCAGGTTTATCCAAAGGGTATATTACCATGAGAGGCACAAAGACATATTTACAGCATAATGCAGTTATCATGAAAACTCCCAACTACAGCATTCATAGATATGATGGGGCGGCCTGTAGCATAGGGTTAAGGTCAGGAAGGGCTGCCATTTGTGAGGGGCCTGAGAGCTGGGGTTTCAATGTTGTACATAAGGGTAATCTGTTTGGTATGTATGTGATCTGATAAAATCAAGGAATCGGATGAGATACATTTCATACCAAGTGGAATTTAATAAACTATAGTTTCAGTATCCCAAGGGAAAACCTACACGTCCTCTCCTGGTATTCATCTCATTTTCCCTACTCAACAACCCCCAACGGTGGGGGTCTAAATTCCAGATTTGACCACCCCTCCGGGTTGATTTATGGCACTGCCGCCTGGTTCCAAACGTATGATTTGGCATAAAAGCAAGGGAGACAGACCAATCTGGGAAGATCGTATTCGACTTCCCACACAACATGTCTTGTGTGTGTATGTATGTATGTGTAGCAGTGGAAGATCGTATTCGACTTCCCACACAGCATATTGTACGTGTATGTAAGTATCAGGAAGATCGTATTCGACTTTCCATACGGCATATTCTATACTCTGTGTTTGTGCGTAGTCCAGGCAGGCTAGGTATGATTATTTACTCTATCTCTATTCTTAATTTGTGTATTTTATACTTGATTGTGATATTCTAAAGCTAATAACCTACCTGTCTGCGAATAAACTATTTTGTTTGGAACTTGCGTGATCTCCATGACTCTAATTCATCTTGTACCTTTTCAGCCTAAGTTACAACTGAATACTCAGGGGGAAATGGTGGCCGAAGACCGACCGATCGGCGGGGCGGTACACCTGTGGTAGTTCTAAGCTGTGCGGCCAGCAATTTCTGTCCCTTAAAGGGTCGGGTGACGCACGGCTCTTGTGATTTGGTGCGAAGGGAACCCTTGGGCGTTACGGCGCTGGTTCCTGCCAAATTAGCTCGAAGGAGCCCAGTCAATGCTACGCCAACCTGGGCTCGCAACTATCATGGCAGGTTTGCATGTATTGTGTTGACTGGACCCGCAGCCTCTGAGTTCTCCACCGAACTGAGATTTCAGCAGTAATGCTAATCCCGGGAGCATCTATTGAGTAATGGTGGCGCAGGTACAAGTTGAATGTAATCACTCCCGAGGTCCGCGTAAATTGCAAACCCAAATTTCTAAATTATATTTTAAATGGAGTCAGATAAACGAGTAAAACTATAGTAACCACTAAGCGTACAATACGGCCCCGTTTGAGAACGGAGAATATTAAGAATTGTACTGATCCGTTTCTGGCCAGCTATAAGCGGGATATGGGGCAGGTCAATCCATATCCGACCCATGGCAACGGACCCAGTATATTCTTAAACATAATTGTGCTCTGTTCTTGTACGGAGGATAATAATTAACCCAACTAATGTTCTCCCAGCAACGCCAGAAGGACAAGCACGCAAAACCCCCTTCGGCCCCCGCTAAATTCCGTCATTGGGTTAGCTGTGGGGTTTTACAATTGGAAGCTGGATAAATCCTCTCAATCAAGCCGAACTAGCACCACATCAATGATTGCAATAGAGAAGATGATGGAAGAATTGGGACTTGTTGATATATGGAGGCTTTTACACCCATTAGAGAGAGATTATACCTTCTTCTCTCACCCGCATGCCACATACTCCAGAATCGATTATTTTCTTATGTCCAAGGCTCTAGTTGATCAAGTGCAGGGGGCTATGATCGGCAACATAGCCATGACGGATCATGCACCTGTGGATGTGGTTATAACCCCCATAGAAAATGTGCACGGGAGCCAAGATGGCGTTTTAATAACTTCATGTTGAATGAAGAAGGAGATTGTACACTCATTAGAACAGTGATGGCTGAATTTTGGGAATTTAATGAGGGTTTGATTTCAGATAAAGGGGTGATGTGGGATGCATTTAAAGCTTACTTGAGGGGCCGCCTTATTCAACAGAGTGCATTAGTTAAAAGAGCAGAAAGTAGGAGAATGGTGAAGTTAGAATCTTGAAAAAAAACATATGCAGCGCCCAGACCCGGAAACTTGGCGTAGCCTTAATAAACTAAAATTGGACCTGAATGATATCTCACAAAAGAAAGCTGAGTTCGCAATATTTTGTACAAAACAGAGATATTACGAGCAAGGAGAGAGAGCGGGCAAACTGCTAGCACACAGGGCAAAACAGTTACAAACCCAAAACATTATTCCCTCAATATATGACAAGGCCGATAACTTAATCACCAATAAAAAGAAAATTAATGAGGTTTTTAAGACTTTTTACAGTGAGCTTTATACATCACAAGGGTCAATGGATGAATCTAAACTAGAGAGCTTTTTTTCTTTAATCAACATGCCAACCCTAATCGAGGCTCAGAGAGATGCCTTAGAAGGAGACATCTCTATAGAAGAAATCCAGCAAGCAATAATGAGTCTTAGCCTGGGGAAAGCACCGGAAAATTATGGGTTTACTTCTGACTTTTATAAAAAATTTATGGAAGAGCTAGCCCCAAGATTAAAGACTGTATCTCAAGATGCATTACACAAAGTCAAGCTTCCAGAAAGCATGAGGGCAGCGGTGATTACATTACTTCATAAGAAAGGGAAGGATCCTCAGTATTGTTGAGACGGGTGCGTGGGGGTTGGACCCAAAATGCACGACTCAGAAACAATGGTAATATAAAGTCCCGTCAAGGCTTTATTCGGGACGAATCCCAGGAGCGTAGTCAAAACAAGCAAAGTCCAGACAATAAAACAATAAATAATCCGAAAACACAGTGCCGAGGGAAGAGGCAAACTCGTAGTCCGTAGACGTGCAGGGAGGTCCGGTAGCAGGAGAGCTGTCAGCGGGGCAGAAGTACAGGTGGGCGGCAGGCAGGGTCGTAGTCGAGGGCGATGTGGAAGTCGTAACCGTAATCAAAGCAGCGAGACAAAGGTACAATAGCAGTAGGCGAGGACGTAGTCAAAAACAGGCGATGGTCAACGAAACAGAAATCAATAAACGATGGTCGAAAAACAGGCTTGGATCTTAACGTGAATCAATCGTAAATAATGCTCAAGAGTTTTTGACGGACAAGAGGCAGACAATTTCGCAAAGAACAGAAGCCCTAGCATTAGTAAATTAGTAAATGACATGCACAAGAAACGTAAGGTAACATGAACACATGATTAGTATGTTAGTATTACCCAATCCTGATCTAGTATTTGTAGATTTAGTAAATAGACAAGGGAAATAGAACCAATTAGGGTGTGAGTGACAGAAATAACGACCAGTCTACGTAACAATAAACATAAATCAAAACATAACACTAAACGAACTAAGACGATAACCACTCAACATAACAAGGTAAAATAATCGTAACGAAAACATAACTAGACATGACAAGACAATTAATCGTAACGAGAATAAACTAAACAACATGACGAACCTAGACTAACATAATACATGATAAGACAATACGTGACTAAGACAAATGATTAAACATAAAACAAGGCATGACAGACCTGAAACATGACAGGACCCCCCCTTAACGACCGACTCCTGGCGGTCCCTTGAATTTGTCAGGGTGGTCACGATGGAAGCCTCTGATGAGCGATTTGTCCAGAATGAGACTGGGAGCGACCCAGGAACGCTCCTCAGGGCCATAGCCCTCCCAGTCTACCAAGTATTGCACCCCACAGCCCCTCTTACGAATGTTCAAGAGTTTTTTAACAGTAAATGCAGTGTAGGGACTACAACTTCCACATTCCCACAGGAGAATTCTGCGACGTCCACCACGAATGACGTCTAACTTGGTTCAGCCAATCCCGTAATGGCGGGAGCAATAAACGGTCCCGTATAAGAGCAAGACACGTTCTTGGGATTTCTCTTCTGGCTCTTCTGCTTCTTCTTCTGCTTGTTCTCTTCGACGCACCCTTTTTGGCCAGTCGCTTCAGCTCATCTGCTCCGAGACTCGGACAGAGGCTGAATGCTGCACAGCGCACTACCAGGCCTACGGACACACCCAGTTACCTCGCGGTAACTACGTGGCCTATAGTGAGTGGAAATTGTTGTACGCGGAACGCTACATCAGTTTACCCCAATAAAGCCCAACAACGAAACAGCAACGAACTTTTACACCTGGAAAAGGACCAGCGGATCAGACGACAACGCGCTGCTAAGACGGGAACACCCCAGCCTGCGCATCTCTCCCGGACACCATTCACAGCACCATCGCCGCTTCTACAAGGACAGCATGTCTTTTGGATCCAGCAATGCGTATGGACTCAGTAAGAAAACAAACATTCAGGCATAGCCAGTGTTTAGTTTAGTCTTAACTGTTTTTGTGAATCTGTGTTTCAATATTTACCATCCAACCATTGTAATGTGTTTGGTTAGCTACATATATATGTACGTGAATTGATTCGCCGTCTTTTGCGCATATATAGAGTAAAACTACGCAACTTCTCACAGCTAACTATAACTCATTACCACACCCAGAACTCTAGCGACACGCGCGCTTGCGCGCGCCACACACACGCACACACACATACCAAACTAAATTTCCTTACTAACTTCCCGTTAGTTTATCTGTTATGTGTTTGTATGTTTGTTTAATAAATATATTTTATTAAACCCCGGTGTCCGTTTTGGAATCGCATAGACATGAGAGCCGAGTTAAAGCAGTCTTTCGAAGAACTTCCAACCTTCAGGTTATCGGTATGTTCAATCATTAATATTGGTTATTTTAATTAATTGAAATACTATATTTGTGGTTGGATATTTCTGATAACAGTAATTTTATGAGACTGATTACTTTTCGCAGTTATACTGCAACACAACGTTTAACTGGCGCCCCGGTTTCGTAGAGAGTAAAATCCCTGCGTTATTTGGCGGCCCGTGCAAGGACCCTACATAATTTGGAGTCCCGTGCGAGGACCCCTACATATTTTGGTGCCCCATGTGAGGAAGACTAGCTTTGGCTCAAATTTCATGTCTTGTGACTTCATAACGAATTCCCCTTCCTAATTTGGAGCTCTGCGTGAGAAAGACGAGCTTTGGCTCATGTCACGTGACTCCAGAACGAATTCTCGGCATTCTTTCTCAGCTAAATTGCCACCAGTGCAATTTTTTTTAAATACCGCTAGATGTCACCCTTGTACCATTTTTGAAAGCCTGCATGAGCCGCTTTCTCAATATACTGCCCCCTCGTGTAACATTGTGGCATTACATTCGTAATCTTACACGGTAGTTTGTTGATTGGCATTTACCTTCCGGTATAATACGTATTATCAATAATAGTATTATTAACCGCACTGTATTATTAATTATAATTACTTTGTCAAAGTAATTTTAATAATTAATTGAATTTTACATTTAAATCCAAATTTAATTGTAATTTCAACCAATCACATTCTGGTATTTAGGATTAATGTGATCAGCATCACAGTTCCTATTTTACGGTCTGAATATCCGCCATATGTTCGGTCATTTTGCTGTTGTTGCATTGCAGTACCGCTAGTGCAACTCGAGTCCCTGTGTGATGCTATAGCTACCTTGTACTATAGTTAGAGAATATTCAAAGAGCGTTTTAAATTCTTTATCCTTCATCACAACTTGTATGTTGGATTGTGATTTTGGTGAACAATTCATTGCCAACTTTTAGGAGCTCAAGGCCCTTGTGAAATAGTTAACTTCAAGAGTACCCTCTTAAGTTACTGATTCAGCTTTTAGCTTTATTTGGCGTGAGATATGGAACCCATATCTATTGATGAGTACCTTTCCTTTTTAGCCCAAGGTTTAGCACCTGGCTACATAGCTTTCCTGAATCAGATGAACCTCACTGATTGTAGGAAAGAAATGTTCTCATTAATCAACGAGAAAGGTCACTCCCCCAACCATTCAAAAGACCCAATTCTAAGTTGTCTGGTCTTGAATTTTGCCAGACAGATTAGTCTTGCTCTTCAGAGCAACAGAAACTTAGACTCAGAGATGGCATACCTCAGAGGACAACACACCAGTGTTTTACTTGAGCTTCAAACTGTTGGCAAGAAAGCAGTACAATACTTGCGTGATCTGCATTCAGCCGAATCAGATCTTTGTTCCTACAGAGAGGAATTATTTCAGTTGAAGAGTAGATGCCACAAGCTACTGCATCCACTCTCTTCTGTAAGCCTGCTTTCTCAGGCTTGCCCAACTCCAGCTTCTCCTGCTTCCTCCTTACACCACAAGGCAGGGGAAGGGGGGTCACAAATTGATTCGGGTTTGTCAGATCCCGGTTCCACAACTTGCTCTGATGGACACTCGTCAGTCTCCTCAGATTGCAGTGCTGTTGACCACCCATGCAATGGTTTGCCCACCTCTTCCCTGGAGAGGGAAAGGGGGGACTCCATCCCAACGGTGGTCCATCTCCGCAAGGGAGAAACAGTCAGGCAAGTACAGGACTGCACCTTCCATGCCCACCCCTCTCATGAGGAGGTCAGGGAACCCTCCCGTGGACACGGTAGAGGAGATCTAACGTTATTAATTGGGCACACAAAAAGCAACGCTAATCCCGCTAGCTTTCCCTTTATAACTGAGAGGATAGGTGACAGCTCTGTACAGTACACTGACAGCGACAATTCATCTTCTGCCAACCATTGTGAGAATGACTGTTTTGTAGCTCCGCCCCCTAAACCAAACCGAGGACGTCGAGCTCCGCATGAAACGCATTCACATTCAAATGTGATTTCAGGCTCTCCTTCTCCAAACAGGCAGACTAGTGCAACTTCACATGGTCTTCGCTTTGAAGAGCTAGAGGCCATGGCGAAGTATGTCCACACATTTGACCCCAAGGACTCCGAATTTAACATTCAGAGTTACTTGAGGGAAGTTGACTACTGTCTCTTGGATCTGCCCAGGGCAACCGATCGAGAAAAGGTACGACTTGTATGGAAAACCTCAACCAGAGAGATCCATACATTTATGGAACAACTTCCACCACAAGTTCGTTCCAGCTATCCCAAGGTTTGTGAAGCGTTGGTAGCTGAGTACCTGCCACGGTTTGATCAGGCCACAGCCATGATCAAATCTGTGGAGGTTAAACATAGCCGTACAGAAAGACCAAAAGACTTTTACCAACGTCTTAAACATGCTTTTTTCCAGGGCAGAAACGGACCAGGCTTAGATGAAGATCAAGCCTTCAAATCCCTTTTTGTGCACAACCTGCACCCCTGTGTCCGAACTCATGTTTCACTGTTTTCAAGGGGCCAACACTCAGCCCTTGAATTAAGAAATGAAGCCCAAATGGTCTGGGACACTTTAAGGATTGTGCCCAGGAACAAGGTATTGGAAACAGCTAAGCACGTTGTTCCAACCAAGCCCGCCGGCACTTCCCAAGTTGCCCCATTAAAATCTAACGGCTCAAAACAACGGCATGTGAGTAAGTTCCCGGTTAAGAGCCACCGTGGTCGCTTCTCACAATCTGATTCCAGCCGGAATTGGAGAGAAGACCGACCCGGTAGGCCCAAGCCTCAGAGTCACCAGCATGACTCTGATAGGGAAGATACCTTGTCTGAAGAGAGCTTCTTCAGTTCCTCTGAGGACAACTAAAGCCTCTAACCTTTGTTCAGTAGTGTGTATGCCTTGAGTAACCACTCCAAAGAGCTATCTGGTCTTGTTCAACCTCCATCAAAAGATGTTGAATAAGACTGATCTATAGCCGTGGTCTCCTCACAGGCAGACTCCTAGCTGAAGCTTTGACCACTTTCTTTTGCACACCTTTCCTACCAAAGGGGGGTGGCAAAATAAACTGGTAGTTTATAGCAGCCACTTAGATTTGCATGTAGCAGCAGCATACGCAGATCGTAAGTAGGTACTGTAGAGTTAAATCCGACACCTGTTATAACTCGTAAACGTTCATTGCTTCTTTCTACACCTACTGAACCATCGTAAAGTATTGCATGTAGAAACTACAGTGTAATCTTTACAAGTATATTGCCACACCCCAGTGTGCCTTACTCCACCTCTTCCCCAAGCAAGACAAGACCACTTGTGAGCTTACCACATCATTTAGAAATGAGACCACCTCTCCATTTCCTTCCTGATGACACAGCCATAAGGTTAAGCTTGGATACAGAAAGCTGCCCTAATTTGAAAATGCCCCCACATATTTCAGATGACAACCCTCATCAGCAACCTGACTGTAGGGACTAGAACAATTGGTCAGTCTGAACAAGACTTCCAAAAAGGCTACAGCCTCTCCATCCTAGACCCCTACATCATCTGAACATTTTCATGGCTGGGTCATTCCTGTTGGTGCTCCACCTTCTGGACACCATCCAATAACTAACAAAACACCTGAACTAACAAAACGACTAACCCTTTCACCAAGGTTTCTCATGTTTTGTGACAATGTATTCACTGTTCGACCTTAGTGTTTCACATTGTTTGTATCATGTGTTTTAGACCAGTTTAGTTAATTGTTGATAAATGCCTGGATGTTTGTCAGTCAATTGTGAACTGTGTTACCGACCCAATGTACTTGACCTGTGGACTGTGAACTGACTTTTGTGCTCTCGAGGAACACTGGCTTCAGCCGCATCCTGAGACCACAGGGGGGATGTAGGGACTACAACTTCCACATTCCCACAGGAGAATTCTGCGACGTCCACCACGAATGACGTCTAACTTGGTTCAGCCAATCCCGTAATGGCGGGAGCAATAAACGGTCCCGTATAAGAGCAAGACACGTTCTTGGGATTTCTCTTCTGGCTCTTCTGCTTCTTCTTCTGCTTGTTCTCTTCGACGCACCCTTTTTGGCCAGTCGCTTCAGCTCATCTGCTCCGAGACTCGGACAGAGGCTGAATGCTGCACAGCGCACTACCAGGCCTACGGACACACCCAGTTACCTCGCGGTAACTACGTGGCCTATAGTGAGTGGAAATTGTTGTACGCGGAACGCTACATCAGTTTACCCCAATAAAGCCCAACAACGAAACAGCAACGAACTTTTACACCTGGAAAAGGACCAGCGGATCAGACGACAACGCGCTGCTAAGACGGGAACACCCCAGCCTGCGCATCTCTCCCGGACACCATTCACAGCACCATCGCCGCTTCTACAAGGACAGCATGTCTTTTGGATCCAGCAATGCGTATGGACTCAGTAAGAAAACAAACATTCAGGCATAGCCAGTGTTTAGTTTAGTCTTAACTGTTTTTGTGAATCTGTGTTTCAATATTTACCATCCAACCATTGTAATGTGTTTGGTTAGCTACATATATATGTACGTGAATTGATTCGCCGTCTTTTGCGCATATATAGAGTAAAACTACGCAACTTCTCACAGCTAACTATAACTCATTACCACACCCAGAACTCTAGCGACACGCGCGCTTGCGCGCGCCACACACACGCACACACACATACCAAACTAAATTTCCTTACTAACTTCCCGTTAGTTTATCTGTTATGTGTTTGTATGTTTGTTTAATAAATATATTTTATTAAACCCCGGTGTCCGTTTTGGAATCGCATAGACATGAGAGCCGAGTTAAAGCAGTCTTTCGAAGAACTTCCAACCTTCAGGTTATCGGTATGTTCAATCATTAATATTGGTTATTTTAATTAATTGAAATACTATATTTGTGGTTGGATATTTCTGATAACAGTAATTTTATGAGACTGATTACTTTTCGCAGTTATACTGCAACACAACGTTTAACTGGCGCCCCGGTTTCGTAGAGAGTAAAATCCCTGCGTTATTTGGCGGCCCGTGCAAGGACCCTACATAATTTGGAGTCCCGTGCGAGGACCCCTACAGCAGGGTGGTTGTCAATAATGCGGGGGGGAGGTGGTGGGGGATCGGGGGGACATATGGGGTGAGAGGATACAGGCTTAATACAAGAAACATGGAATGTGGGGTGAATCTTAAGGGAAGCAGGGAGTGACAATTTAACAGAGGAAGGGTTGATGATGCTATGGATTTTAAAGGGACCAATAAAACGGGGTTGCAGTTTGTGGGAGGTAGACAGAAGCGGAATGTCCTTCGTGGGCAGCCAGACGGAGTCACCTGGTTTGTAGGCAGGAGCTGGTGTGCGGTGGCGATCAGCAAAACACCGATTACGGTCTGCCGTGCTTAAAAGCGCGGCCTTGGCATCCCTCCAAACCTTGGCGCACCATTTCATGTGGATGGCGAGGGA
The DNA here is from genome assembly GCF_963514075.1 of Conger conger. Taxonomy (NCBI): domain Eukaryota; kingdom Metazoa; phylum Chordata; class Actinopteri; order Anguilliformes; family Congridae; genus Conger; species Conger conger. The sequence goes on along the minus strand of NC_083767.1, from coordinate 24,051,289 downwards.
GGGAACAGCGATCTCGGCTTCCTGATCAGGGAACAGTGGAGGTTGGTAGCCCAGGGAGACCTCAAATGGCGATTTCCCAGTGGCGGCGCAGGGTAAGGTGTTGTGTGCGTATTCAACCCAGGTAAGCATCTTGCTCCATGCGGCCAGATTTTTGGCCGATACGCAGCGTAGAGCGGCCCCCAGGTCCTGATTGGCCCTCTCAGTCCTTTGGACTGAGGGTGGTAGCCCGAAGAGAGGCTAGCTGTGGCCCCGAGGGCCACGCAGAACGCTTTCCAAACTTGAGAGATGAATTGAGGACCGCGGTCCGAAACAATGTCCGAGGGAAGTCCGTGAATGCAAAAAACTTCTCTCACCAGAACGTTAGCTGTCTCTTGGGCGGTGGGCAATCCAGCTAGGGGGATGAAGTGTGCCGCTTTGCTGAATCGGTCCACCACCGTCAAGATGGTGGTGTTACCCTCGGAAAGGGGAAGTCCGTTCACGAAGTCCACTCCAGGGTCGGCTGGGCACCGGCAATGGTTGAAGCAGTCCAGCAGGGGCCTGGTGAGATGCTTTGCTTCTGGCGCATGTGGTGCAAGCCTTGATGAAGCGTCTGGTGTCTGGGATCATAGAACTCCACCAGAATTTTCGCTTAAGCACCGCCAAGGTGCGGGTAAAGCCGGGATGGCAGGAAAGGAGGGATGAATGCGCCCATTGCAGCACCTGTGTCTGAGCAGCTGAGGGAACGTATAGGTGTAATCCGGGGTTGGACCTGGGATTGGGTTCCTCCCGTAGAGCCCTCTGGATCACTGACTCGATTCTCACCGTGACAGACCCAATGGTGCAGGAGGCAGGAAGGATGTTCTCGGGAACCTCACGCTCAGAACAGGTGTTGAATTGACGAGAAAGGGCGTCAGGCTTAACGTTTTTAGAACCCGGGCGGTAGGCGAGTGAGAAGTTGAACCTCCCGAAGAACAGTGCCCATCTGGCCTGTCGAGAATTCAGCCTCTTGGCTGTCTGGAGGTATGCTAGGTTCTTGTGGTCGGTCCAAACGATGAACGGCTTCTCGGCCCCCTCCAGCCAATGTCTCCACTCCTCCAGCGCCAGTTTGACTGCCAGCAATTCTTGATTTCCAACGTCATAATTCCTCTCCGCCGGGGACAGCTTTTTGGAGAAGAAGGCGCAGGGGTGTAGTCGGTTGTCCGTGGCCGCCACTTGAGAGAGCACAGCTCCCACCCCCGTATCGGAAGCATCCGTCTCTACCACAAACTGGCGGGTGGGGTCGGGGTGTACCAGGATGGGAGCGGAAGAGAACAGTCTCTTGACCATGGTGAAGGTCGTTTCAGCTTCGGGGCTCCACCGGAATGGCACCGCAGTGGACGTGAGCTTGGTTAGAGGGGAGACCACTTGACTATAGGATCAGATGAACCTTCGGTAGAAATTGGCGAATCCCAAGAAGCGCTGGAGTTGCTTACGTGAGGTGGGTGTGGGCCAGTCGGTGACTGCTAGAATCTTCTTGGGATCCGCCCTGATCCATCCCCTCTCAAGGATAAACCCAAGGAACTCAACTGTGTCGGAGTGGAAGACGCACTTCTCCGCCTTGACGAATAATCTGTTCTCTAGAAGTCTCTGTAGAACTTGCCTGACGTGGTTTTCATGATCCTTGGCATTAGTGGAGTAGATTAAGATGTCATCCAGGTAGACGAACACATGGCGGCCCAACAAATCCCGAAGAACATCATTCACCAGGGCCTGGAACACAGCAGGAGCATTGGTGAGGCCGAATGGCATGACCAGGTATTCGAAGTGTCCGAGAGAGGTGTTGAAGGCGGTCTTCCATTCATCGCCCTCACGGATACGGACCAGGTGGTAAGCGTTGCGAAGATCCAACTTGGTGAAGATGGTGGCCTCGTGAAGTGGGTGGAGGGCAGAGGATACTTGTTCCTCACCGTGATGTTGTTAAGCTCCCTGTAGTCGATGCACGGGCGTAAAGAGCCATCCTTCTTCTGAACGAAGAAGAACCCCGCGCCAACGGGAGAGGAAGATGGGCGTATTAGTCCGTTAGCCAGGCAGTCTCGGATGTACTTCTCCATAGCCTCCCTTTAAGGTCTGGAGACGATGTATAGACGACTTGAGGGGAGTGACGAACCGGGAAGGAGCTTGAGGTGCAGTCGTAGGGTCGATGAGGCGGCAGTGACTGAGCTTGTGTTTTGGAGAGCACCGTACCCAGGTCATGGTAAGGAGTGGGAACCTTCTCCAGGGAGGGCTTGGGAATCTGTGGTGGAGCTGGTACTCCCTCTGCTGGTGGTGGAACGGAACAAGCAGGTGAATGGTGATGTGCGTCAGCAGAAAGTCCTTCCATCCAGCGACTGCGCATTCTCAGGGTGGGGTAGAGGTTGTTTGTCAATGAGGTTGGCGTGCGCTCCAGAATCCACCAACGCGTTAACCCGGGTTATTCAGGATGGTGAGTGTGGGACGATGGTTGTCTCTGTTAGAACCCTCATGTCTGTCGAATGCTCTCACCTCCACTGGTCTCCTGGGGCCTCATTTATAAACGTTGCGTAGGCACTAAAGAATGCGTATGCCACTTTCTAAGCAAACTTTGGCATTTATAAAAAACGAACTTGCCGGGAAAATGTGCGGTCCTCCACGGAAACTCTGACCCATGCGTACGCACATTAACTGGAGAAATGAGAAACTGTGCCTTTAATGCTCGTGACGTAAGACCAGGAAAACGGGAAGTGAAACAGGATGTAAAAAGGTATAAAGTTTTGCCGGGAGTTGTGGCTGGGTATGGCTGCTGTAAGGACGTGCTTCGTCCCTGTTATACTTATTAAAGTGTTGTGTTGTTGAATCTCGCTATACGGGTTCTCTCCCTTCCTAAGTGCAACACAACATTTGGCGATGAGAGAAGTCGAAAATGATATACAACAAATACCACTGTGTAAAATAAATCGAAATTGATTGTTGTTGATTGTACTCTTAAAGGGTTCTGATTTTCTGCATGTTTACACTAGGACTCGGAACTATACTGTCCTCTCAGGTCCTCTTTGCACTTGTTCTTGTGTTTAATTTGCACTTTGTTGTACATCGCTCTGGATAAGAGCATCTGCTAAATGCCATGCAATGTAATGTAATGTAATGTAATGTAAAGTAATGTAATGAAATATTACCTCTCACGTATCATATACGAAGAGTTAATTTGCAAAAACGGATAAAAGCCTCTCTTACAACGAATAAACAAACAGCTGTTTGATTGATGCTCCCTGGAGTGCCCAAAAAATATGATTTAGGATGATAAATATAAACGGAGATGTTGTTGTAAAATAATCCCTCAAATATGTAGACGAATTGTTAAACAATACTTCATGTTATTAAATGTATTCTCATAAATAATATGGTGAACAGTCGGACAAATTGCGCTGCACTGATGCCGTTTACAATGCGTCAGTCGGGCAGATACGAGCATAGTTTCATATATTGTTCATATATTATGTTTTATTATGTGTTTATTTTGTTCGTTTTATCTCTTAATTTTGTAACTGTGTTTTCAATGGTGCTAGACAAATAACGTGTATTATTATTATTATTATCATCGTCATCATCACATTCGTTGTGCAGAACTGTTCGTCATTTACAATCAATCAGGATAATTCCCACACCTGTAGCTTTTCAGAGGCAATCAAATGGCTGAAATCCCTTTTCTTGGCCTTCTTTTCAGCGTTTGCCATTGTGGTCTTCGTGAAATGCATATTCATTAGGGGTGTTTCACTGCCTATTTATAGGCAACTGTGGGCGGGACATGAAGCTGGCAAAGTTGCGCCACATTTAGAGTTGATTGTGATTTATAGGGAAAACTGGCGTGGGACGTGCGTATGCACTGTTTTATAAATCAGAATATTTTTTTGCGTACGCACGTCCTAGGTTTCATGCTTACGCAACCTTTTGACGTGAATTCTAAGCACAGTTTTATAAATGAGGTCCCTGGTCTTGAAGGAGCACCGAGCCTGGGTGTGACGAGCCGGTGGTTCTGCGGCGTGCTCGTTCCTCAGTAGAGATCCTCGTACCGGCCCGGGAAAGGTCCATGGGTTCGGATCCCTCAGACTGCTGCTCCTCCAGTCAAGGACTTGGCCCCTGCCTGGGGTACGGGTTGCCGGGAAGGATCGGTCTCTCAGACCGACGTTGTCTGGCACGGTTGTCCAGGTGGATCGCGGTGCGCACGAGTTGGTCGAACTGGGTGATGGGGTCCAGTTGCGCCAACTCGTCCTGGAGCGTCTCACTCAGGCTGGCCAGGAAGAGATTAGCCAACGCCGCATCGTTCCAATTAGTTGCCGCCGCAAGGGTGTGGAAGTCGATGGAGTGGTCTGCCACGGTCTTCCGTCCCTGGCGCCGAGAAATCAGTCTCTGGGATGGCTCCTGGTCGTTGGATGCGTGTTGGAACACCTTCCGAATCTCATCGGCGAAGACCGGGTAACGAGGAGGGAATGAACCCCCAGACCACACCGCAGTAGCCCAGTCCAACGCCCTCCCCTTGAGCAGTCCCATCACATAGCCAATCCGACGGTCGTCGCTGTTGTAGGTCTGGGGCTGTTGCTTGAAGACGAAGTCACATTGGAGTAGGAAAGCCTTGCACCTCTCAGGTTCTCCACCAAACCACTCCGGAGGGGGTGGTTGTGGCAGGACCACGACGGCGAGCCTCTTCATCAACGCACACAGTTCACGAATCTCCAGGTGAAGCTCGAAGATTCCTTGTGAATGCTGCTGGATGATGGCTCCTTGTTCCTGGAGGGCGTGGAACATGGCAGTAGAGTCAGCAGGGTCCATAGTGGCGAAATTGTTCTGAGACGGGTGCGTTGGACCCAAATGCACGACTCAGAAACAATGGTAATGTAAAGTCCCATCAGGGCTTTATTCGGGACGAATCCCAGGAGCGTAGTCAAAACAAGCAAAGTCCATACACGTAGATCCAAACAATAAAACAATAAATAATCCGAAAACACAGTGCCGAGGGAAGAGGCAAACTCGTAGTCGGTAGACGTGCAGGGAGGTCCGGTAGCAGGAGAGCTGTCAGCGGGGCAGAAGTACAGGTGGGCGGTAGGCAGGGTCGTAGTCGAGGGCGATGCGGAAGTCGTAACCGTAATCAAAGCAGCGAGGTACAATAGCAGTAGGCGAGGACGTAGTCAAAAACAGGCGATGGTCAACGAAACAGAAATCAATAAACGATGGTCGAAAAACAGGCTTAGATCTTAACGTGAATCAATAGTAAATAATGTTCAAGAGTTGCTTTGACGGACAAGAGGCAGACAATTTCGCAAAGAACAGAAGTGTGACTGGGCTATAAATGCGGATGTAGACAGGTGTAGACAATTAGTTAGAGAGCAGCAAGGGAATGGAAAACAGGTGCAATGGATGACAAGTTAACAAGGTAATTAGTAATCGTTAGTAATAAACCTATCCTGCCCTAGCATTAGTAAATTAGTAAATGACATGCACAAGAAACGTAAGGTAACATGAACACATGATTAGTATGTTAGTATTACCCAATCCTGATCTAGTATTAGTAGATTTAGTAAATAGACAAGGGAAATAGAAACAATTAGGGTGTAAGTGACAGAAAGGGAGAGGGAGAAAGCCAGAATGCAAGGTTTGCGGAAAGACATGTAAAAGTGTATGTTAAACAACGACCAGTCTACGTGACAGTAAACATAAATCAAAACATAACACTAAACAAACTAAGACGAACACTCAACATAACAAGGTAAAATAATCATAACGAGAACATAACTAGACATGACAAGACAATTAATCGTAACAAGAAAATAAACTAAACAACATGCCGAACCTAGACTAACATAATACATGATAAGACAATACGTGACTAAGACAAATGATTAAACATAAAACAAGGCTTGACAGACCTGAAACGTGACAATTGTGGTAGCTACCGTCCAATCTCATTAATAAATGTAGATGAAAAAGTGTTGGCTAAGGTTCTGGCAACCAGATTGGAGGATGTGGTCCCACTTCTGATACACCCAGACCAAGTGGGGTTCGTTAAAGGTAGAAGCTCAACTGATAATCTATGATGACTCTTGCATCTCATGTGGAAAACAAGGAATAAGGATGATCCAGTGGTTGCCTTCTCTCTGGATGCAGAGAAGGCTTTTGATAAGGTAGAGTTCTCTTTTCTGTTTTGCACTCTGGAAAAATATGGCTTTGGCCCATCATTTATGCAATGGGTTAGGTTGATGTATACAGATCCTATGGCCACAGTTCTCACCAATGGTATTATATCATCTTCTTTCAGTCTGAACCAGTCTGAGGCAGGGTTCACCTCTCTCACCTCAAATCTTCTCTCTTTTTTTAGAACCTCTAGCCCTTGCCTTACAAGGGAATAAGAACATAATGGGAATACATATGGGACAGGAAGAACACAAACTGTTTTTATATGCGGATGATATTTTATTGGTGACCAGTAACCCTGGGAGAGCAGCACCAGAGATTAATAGGACTATAGACTCTTTTTCTGAGATATCAGGATATACGATGAATTGGATGAAATCAGAAGCCATGCCATTATCTAAATTGTGCCCTCCAGCCATTAGACATGAATTGCAGTTTAGATGGATGCCTATGGGCTTGACATATTTGGGGATTAAACTAATACCGGGCTTACATAAAATAATGGAATCAAATATATCTCCCATCATTGACAATATTCAATCTATGCTGCAGAACTGGACCAAAATGAATATCTCACTATCGGGTAGAGTCAACCTGGTTAAAATCATCATAGCACCTAAGATACAGTATATTACATACATGCTACCATTGTCATTTCCCAAAGTCTTATTGAAGCTGTACAATGCTGTAATTGAACACTATGCCTGGAGGGGAAAGAAACCTTTATTCAACCGTACTAAATTATATGTAGCTAAAGAAAATGGTGGGCTGTCGCTCTCAAGGATGGACTGGTACCATTGTGCCTTTTCTCTCTCTCAGTTATCTAAAATGAACATTCCCCCTGGCCAGGCACCTGCTTGGGTGACGATGGATGAGGAATTGGTATATCCTTCCACCTTGGAGGCCTTCTTGACTCAGACAGGTAGGACTATACCATTTAGGAACCCAGTTCTGTCTTTTGCCAGGGAATCTTGGAAGATGGCTCATCATATAACAAAGGCTAGTCCATATCTCACACCTAAAGCGTCGATTTGGTGTAATAACATTACATCTGGTATACATCTCCTTGGAGACCTAGTAGGGGAAGAGGGAATGAGGATATTTGAGGATATTAAGGAAGAATATAATCTGGATAATATAGAATTCTGGAGGTTCTTGCAAATTAGACATTGTATCATGGCCAGTGTTAACTCTAAACTAGATCGGCAGACTGATATCCAAAGGTTATTCCATACAACATGGACGAAGAGGGGGGGCGCTTCAATATTTTATGAACATATTAGGGAGGCTCATGCTCCGCCGTTAGAAGGTCTGAAAAAGTGTTGGGAGAGGGATGTTGGGGAGGAGATAGATGAGGAGATGTGGAATAAACTTATAGCATCTTGGCATAAATGCTCACGTGAGACGCAATCTCAACTTATTCACTACAAGATAATCAATAGAAGCTACTGGACCCTGTGTAAACTTGCTAAACTGAAGCTAAGGGGGAATGATATCTGCTAGAGATGTAATAAGGAGACTGGGACCTTAGTGCATTTATTATACTATTGTGAGAAAACTGTTTGCATGTGGGACAAGACTATTGCTTTTTTGAACAAAATATTGGATGTATCTTTGACTAAAACCCCAGCCCTCTGTCTTTTGGGTTTGTTACCTTTGGATGTTAGAATGTCTAATCATATGAGACTGTGGATACAACTGGCTGTTACTACATTACATTACATTATTGGCATTTGGCAGAAGCTCTTATCCAGAGCGACGTACAGTTGATTAGACTAAGCAGGAGACAATCCTCCCCTGGAGCAATGCAGGGTTAAGGGCCTTGCTCAAGGGCCCAACGGCTGTGCGGATCTTTTATTGTGGCTACACCGGGATTAGAACCACCGACCCTGCGTGTCCCAGTCATTTACCTTAACCTCTACGCTACAGGCTGCCCCTGGACTACTGGATGTAGGGTAAACGTGAGGCACTGGAAATCCTCTAATTCTTCCTCATATAGTGAATGGTTAGAAACTATGTATAAGATGCCAACATATGAACGCATCATGTACAGAGTGATGGGGAGAGAGGACCTATTTGAAGAGGTCTGGGGCCAGTTTCTCAGGGAAATCAAGGATGGTTGAATGCAATGTTGGACTGTAAAAGGCTGGACCTGTTTACATAGGCTATACATGAACTCAATGGCTGCAAAATGTCTCTTGTCTTTGTTTTGTTTTGTTTTTTTTGTGTATTTGGGGTTGTTATTTTAGTTGTTTTTGTTAATTTGTTGACATAGTATGGTTGTAAAATAAGAAAATGAGGACAACTGTATTCATTTGGTACAATGACAAAGTGTAAATGTCCTGGAAAAAATATCAATAAAAAAAAATATTAATAATAATAAAAAGAAGGAAGAAGCACTTCTCATTGCTACAGAATACTGGCCCTTCAGGGATGAGATCAGTGTGCAGAATGACGTTCTATTCCGGGGGCAAAAGGTCATCATCCCAAAATCGCTGCACCCAGAGATGCTGACACGCATACATTCGAGTCACATAAGAGGGGAAGCATGCTACCGACATGCTCAGGAGACCTTGTACTGGCCCAACATGCAGACGGAGATTAAGGACTTTGTGAGCACCTGCTCGACCTGCAATGTGTATGCTCACAATCAGCAAAAGGAGACCATGCTCTCACATGACTTGCCTCGCAAATCCTGAGCATGGACATGTTCACCCACAGGCAGAAGGACTACCTCCTCATAGTCGACCACTATTCCGATTTTTGGGAGATTGAGCTTCTCCCCGACATGTCCGCAGAGACAGTCATCAAGCAATGTAAAGCACATGGCCAGCCAGAAAGGGTCATTACGGACAATGGCCCTCAGTTTACCTCTCAGTTCACGCGCTTTGCCTCTGATTGGGAGTTCGAGCACGTGACTTCCTCTCCGAGACACCCGAAGGTGAATGGCAAGGAGTTGGCCGTGAAGATTGCGAAGAATCTGCTGCGCAAAGCCGCGCATGATGGTGATGACCCCTGGAAAGCCATACTGCACTGGAGAAATACTCCCACCGAAAACATGGGCAGCAGCCCGGCACAACGCCTCATGTCCCGCCGACTTAAGACTTCTATTCCGGCGACGAACAAACTCCTCGAACCAGTCGACATGGTAGGGGTCACTGAAAAGCTGCGCCACAGGAAGCAACCGGCTAAATCCTTCTATGACAGGTCTGCCCGGGACTTGCCGGAGCTGGAAGTCGGGGAAACTGTCTGGATGAAGCCCCTGCTGGGTGATAACCCTGGCCGTTGGAGATTCGGGACCTGCCTTCGCAGGGTTGCACCGAGATCTTATCTGGTGGATGTTGATGGCTCCCTGTACCGACGTAACAGGGTTGACCTCAGAGTTGACCTCAGAGAATGGGCCTGAGGCAGCACATGCTCCAGAGACTGCCGCAGAGGCTCCCCCAACCATGAGTGAGCCAAGCCCCGTCAGGTCCATACCCAAGGCCCCTTCTAGTCCAGTGGGTGCCCCGCCTTCAGATGGGCACACTTACATTAGGGTTGGATGGCTGTCTAAACCACCTCTGAGACTCACTATGTAACGAGTATGATGTATGGCTGTTGCCGTGAAAAAAAGAAAAAAAAAGAAGGAAAATACGTTACCATACTGTTGTTACATTGTTATGCTGTTACATGATAGGAAAATTTACAAGTTAGCCTACTGCTATTGCATGGTTACATTGTTGTATGATAGGAAAGTAATTTACTTTTGCACTATCTTCTCCTTTTCCTCTTGGAAAAGGAGGATGTTACGGGTCTAGTTAGATCGATGCCATCGGCAATCGACTAGTTTTGTTGTTTTCTACATGACCCACGCTTAGGAACCTGTGACCGGCACTTCCTGTATTACATGGCTGAACTGCAAACGCGCGTCTGTCATCATTCATGTATTTCAGTCCAAGCATACAGGAAAAATAGGCTGCCCTGGCATAGACCGTTGATCACGAGAGAAACGCATGGATGTGCTGTTTAGCTTGATGATACTAGGCTGACTGTTAGGAGCAGACTACAAGAGGTGAAAAAAAACAAAAAAACAAAAAAAAACATTCACTTCAGCAGTGTCAGAGAGTTTAGTCAAAGCGGAAGAAAGACACACGGTAAAGATGGATAGGAACTAATGTCAGGGATGGGTCATAATTTTAGAATAACATTAGTTTAAATTCAATTATAGCGTAAAACAAATTGAATCATCTTATCCTATCATTGTCTTTAAAAGTAGGCCTATATCTTCCCTAGTTTTTGGTGCCTCTATCGGGGCTAATCAGACTAGGTATGGTTAGCTGCATGGCTTAACTAGCCAGCTCTATGCAAACATCCACCGTATAGCATGTTAAATAGTTATTGGCTTGATTTGCCTTCTCTCCTTTATTAAGTTATTGACTACTGAACCTGTCTTTCTCTCGTTAACCGGTGGTTAATGGCTAATCAGTCAAGCCATTTAGATAACTAGCTGGTTGGTTTAGAATGTGTCGTCCACTGCATATGCACTGCACTGCACTGCTAATGTGAATATGGCTAGCTAGCCTAGTTTGCACCATTCTCAATGAATAATATTATAATAGCTTTGTTTGGAGGACTTGAAATAGCCCTTTTATTGTAATTCTTTTGGGCACTTGACTTAACTTGCACCTGAGAAAGTTAAACAGCTAACGTTAGTTTTTTCCCCTGTGTGCAGTTTTTGGAAGATATCATATTGCTGAAGGTGAAATAACAAGAAGTACATCTGATTACAGTCAGGTTTCACCTATTTGGAATAAATGAAGGTGAGTAACGTTAGCCATCTTGTGTAATAAAATGTATAACGTTAGCTGCCTTAACAAATAGAAGCACATGGTTTTTGTGTGGCATAGTTATTTATTTCTTCTGTACTATGCATAGTTCATTGGAATGTTAATAATGTTAGCTAATGTATTATTATTTTACGAGTGGCTCTTTCCTTAGGCTATGACAGTTCATAAATATTGGCATTATCAGCTTGGCAATAGAGGGCACTATGCTTCTAGCTGAGGCCTTTTTGGTTAATTATTTGTGACATTAAAAATACAGACACGCTGAAAATGAATCGCTGTTACTTAATGAGACAGTTTTCAAATTCCCACATCTGAATTTGCTAAGTTTGGGCCTCCCAATGCAGCTGAAGTTCACATGTTTGATGAAACTGACACAGCAGTGGAGGAAGACATCCTTCTTGAACTGATACAGGCCAAACCTGATTTATGCCTGACAGTACGTGACAGCATTTCAGGTAAAGGTAGGTTTAATTATTAAGTCTGTTTTAATCAATGCCTTGGGTTTTTCTTCAGAAATGTATCCAGGTGAAGTCATGAACAGGTCTATTACATAGGTTTCTGAGTCAGAGGCTGCAAAAGAGGTACTTCATAGTCATCAAATGTGTCAAACTAGGTGAGATTCTCACCAATCAGTGTCATGACATTTAGAATGATGAACGCCAGATTGAGAAAGGAGGAAACTGCATTTGGTGAGGAAGTAAAAATGAGCCCAGGGTTTGGCTGTTGCACAGCTCTGTATTGTGTACTTTCCATACACATTTATTAAATTAGTTTATCATTCACATGCATTGAATAGTCACTTCTCTTCTGCAAGGCCAGTAGTAGTTGGTTGGCAGGTAGTTGAAACCACTATATTGCTTATTTTGGTGTTTAACCTGACCCATATCAAAGAAAGGTGTTAGCAATTTGCTTCTTTACCAGATTTTGTTATTTTGCAGCACTGCTGATTTTTGGCCTTGTTCTGAGGCAGGGTATTACTTTTATTAATAATAATAATAATAATAATAAATAATAATACATTTTATTTAAAGCGCCTTTCACGTCACCCAAGGACACTGTACAGTAGTGGCAAGTGGCAGTCATAAAACAACATATAGGGACAGACACTGTACACTTATTAAAAGACACTATACAAAAATGTAGACAATAAAATAAAATAAAGTATATAAAACAACAAACAACAATAGGATGGTACATGGCGAGAGTGAGATGGAGGGGTCAGTTAGGAGTAGGGAGCAAAAGCAAGAGTGAAAAGGTGAGTTTTGAGCTTGGATTTGAAGGTGGACAGTGAGGTGATTTTCCGTAGTGCAAGTGGGAGGGAGTTCCAGAGTTTGGGGCCAGCTACACTAAACACCCTGTCACCCATAGAATGGAGATGTGCAGTGGGGGTGAGCAGGAGGTGGGTACTGGTATTTTAGTCTGAACAGACAAGTTTTGGTATATTGCTCAAATGATTTTATTCTGGAATACTAAATTGTACACTGAAAACTTTTCTCGTATGTGAGTAGATGCACCCGGAGACAACTTGTCAACATATTGACTAGCCATATGACTGAGATGCATGGGTAAGTGTTTCTTAAATAAATGGCTTATTTGAACTAAAGGGTTTTTTATAAAGAGGAATGTAATGAATTTTCAAAATGCATGGCATTGAATTTAACATAGATGGTTGGGCCCCGGCCCTATAGTCATTAGTGGGGCATTTCGATTTGATGTTTTTTGTATTGTCTTTGCTCTAAAGGAGGATTCCATCCCGTAAGCAGAAGGAAAAGTATGCCCTGGGAATCATTACACTCTTTCCTTCGCTGAAGGATCCCTTTTCTCCAAAGGGCTATATAAGTAAAAAAAGGATTACTTCCAGAAAACACACCAGTTTTACAGACTATAGCTTTGGGGGGTTGGTTTACATGATTGAATGCACCACATTTACTTATAAAAAGTGGTAAAAATTCAACATTCTTATATTTGGTTTAATTTATTCGATACTGAAATGGCATGCCATAGTACCACTGAACAATTGAAAGTGTGGCGGTATGCTACAAAGTTCGACTTGGCCATGAAGATGCAAAATAATAACCATTAAAACAACCATCACATCAATGAAAATGGTCCCAGTAATAATAATAATTTGCCACGCTATCACAATTGGTAGTTGTGATATTGTCACATCACAGTACAGTGAGTGAAATGCCTTGGTTTTTTTAATTGTGCATAAGGTCAGCCCCGTCTTGCACCCCTGGAGAAGGGGGGTACTGTAGTTCAGTGTCTCAGCACTAACGCACTGTGCCACCCACCACCCTTAGTGAGGTAGTAAAGTGGCAATGGCAATCACAAGTGCACAGTGAACCTGTCTCACATAGTTTCACACAGTTTCTAAATCCTCAGAATACAGAGATAGCTGTTTAGTAGCTCTTTCGGTGCTTGTTTTAAAATTCCTATTGAACAGCACACACAGGGAGTATTAACAGTTGCGTGGATTTGTTTTTTTGCACCACTAGATGACATTGTACAGGTGAACACTTAGGCACAGGTTTGTGCAGGGTTGGTGTTAGCTATGCTAGCTAGTCTCCCCTTGGCTAATGCGAAGCTGAAGTTTGCGATGTCCCCCTCTTGACATTTGCTCAATGTCCCTGACAATTAGATCACTGAATAGAGTATAAAGTATAGTAGATCAGATGTCTACATGATGGACATGGATCTGGATCATGGGTGTGGGACTGTGGACACAGGTTCACTGTGCACTTGTTCATCCCTAGCAGCTCCATCTCACATCAAAATCATGGGTATACAAACACGCACAACACACACACAAAATATATATATAATCTATAATTTCATTAACATTGTTATAGTCGTTCATTCACAATGGCGTAACTGCACTTTCTGTAAGATCAATGAGTGATAGATCTTTGTAATGAGATATATATATATATATATAGTAAGTGTGTTTCAGAAGATGAAGATGACTTTTCAACATCGCCAGGACCTAGTGCGTGACCCGCAGACAACCACAGATGTCTTAAAAATGTTTCCACATTTTTTTGATGTCAGGACATGTGCATTTCTTCTATTTAAACTCCAGTCTTTAATCTCCAGTCTTTAATTTGGTTGGTTTTACGCAGTTAACAATGCACTGGCCTGATGTATTTGCATGTGTGTATGATAACAGCTGAATCAAGACTTCCTGCTGCTGTTTCATGCTGAAACAGCCTCCAAGATGCTTGTGAAGTGGCACACAGCATTCAAGCACAAGGTTATCAAAGAAGCCAAACACCTGACTCAGTCAACTGAGCTGCACCAACTTCTGAAAGCTTCTGAGAAACTCCCAGAGAACGATCACCCCAGTAAGCTACATGACATGCTTGGTTTATATTCCAAATACCTAGTGTTATTTACATTGTGCATTCCAAGTAGATACTAATGACTTGTTTTGCCAGATTTTTCCTCCTGATAGATTGGGACAGTGACATGGGTTCTCTGCTGCTCCTTCTCCATCTCTTGCCACCCACAGCTGGACGAAAGAGGATCAAAATAAGTCCCAGTGATGCAGTGGACAAAATGGTGCACTTTCACAAGGTATGCATGTGCATCTGTTAAAATCCCATGAGCCAGTTTTTCAGTTATATTAACTCATTACAAACAACTTGCAAAGGCATTTTCTTCCCCCAGGGATGCAAGTTTGCAAAAAAAGAAAGCCGAACGCTGCTAACTTTACAAGAATTCCTCAACAGTGTGAACTTCTTGGAGACACACAGTTTGCCATGGCCTGTTTAGCAACTCAACTTTTCTGGTGTCCTAAAGACCGAAGTATGCAGTGAGCAGTTGGAAACCTGCTAGCTTTAAAGTGACAGTTCAGATTCTTACGTGCGCTTTACCAGGAGTGTGTTCCTTCAGATACAGTTCAGTATCTCCCCATTCATTTGGGAGGAACATACTCCCAATAAAGCGCACATTCTTGCCACACGGGGACAATTGACTGGTCAAACTGGAGGATCTATTACACTTGCACGGATGAGCAAATACCACCGTATGGGTAAGATTCTGAACTATCACTTTAAGCAGGGTGCCTGTGGATACTTAAAGTCTTAAAATATCTTAAATTCAACTTAAAGGGGTCGTTCACTATTTTGGACCTTAGACTATTTGCATTGCATCTATCATGAACCTGAAATACAGAGACCATAATTTCACTGATTGCTCCTGTAGTGAGCTAGCAACAGCTTTTCTGCAGGGCTACAAGTCAATAGTACCAGTAGCAGCCACTTATGCCTATCGCTCCTTTTCATGGAGCATAGGCCATTGACAACAGGGTGGCCTATAGCATAGTGGCTAAGGTAAATGACTGGGACACGCAAGGTCAGTGGTTCTAATCCCGGTGTAGCCCTTAGGCAAGGCCCTTAACCTTGCATTGCTCCAGGGGAGGATTGTCTCCTGCTTAGTCGAATCAACTGTACGTCAATAATGGCAATAATTTAATGTAACAATAGTCCACCAGGTTCTTCTGTCCTCGGCTTTTCTGTTGTCAACGTTTCTGTAATGGGGTAGAGTTGTTGTCCCCACACCGGTCCCCCAACCTGGAGGGCCAGGTGCTGCTTTTCATCTGAAACCTGCCCAGCTTGGTTGGACCTGCTGGGAGTATGACCCCCGCCAGTATAGCCTTCAGAGTCACAGAGGCACACAAGCCTTCCCACCATGACAAGGTATCAGCACAAATGAAGGTATAGCAGCCACTACCAAACTCAAATTAAACTCTCGTTTTCAAAGTCAGGAAAGTCACTGAGTGGTCACTGGTGTCCGTTGATGTTCTGACAAAGAAATCTCCACAAAGTATGCTTCCTATCAGGTTATATGTATCATTTAGCATGGAACTATTTTTAGTACCGCTCCGAGCTCTCTGTTCGGAAATTCGCTGTGAGAGCAATCAGAGCATGCACTGAGCACTCAGTGCGTCTGAACATTCCAATCTAAAAATGTTGGCGGTCATTGCAAGATGCAATGGTTGCAGCTTGATTGATACTTTAGACAGTATTATTCAACACACATCTAAAAAACAGGTAATAATCACGAGATTAATTAACGTCTGAGCAGGTTTTCAGAGTAAATTTACAAACTGTTTACAAATTTTACTGTTTTTCACTCGTGCTGCAGCATCGATGAACCCCTGCGGGGAAGAGAGGGTAAACAACCATACATCCTTGCTGTCGGCCGAACCCAGAACAGGATTGATACCTTCTGCATCGGACAAACTGCCAAGCCACCAGCTCCTTGGGTGCTTTTGATGAACTGTTTAAATCACACTACGTGTTCAACCTGTCTTATGATGCGTCCCTGGGCCAGCTCTACACTTTTGTGCAGACAACCATCTACAACACAGGTGTCAAACTCCAGTCCTGGAGGGCCGTAGTGTCTGCTGGTTTTTGGGGTGTTCTGGGTTCATTCAAGTCGTTGATTGGTTAAAGTATCCACACGCCTTGTTCTCAAGGCCTTAATTGGCCTTAATTGAAACTGATTGAAAGGAAACCACTAAAACCCGCAGACACTGCGGCCCCCTGGGAATTCAGTTTGACACCCCTGATCTACAACATCGATGTTACTACAACAGATGAGTCTCCAAGAATTAAGAATTGATCACATTGTTTCTATCCTAGCACCAGGTTTAGGTTGGTTTGTGCACAAGATTGTTGTAGGTGTCAGTTCAACATATTATTGTGGTTTACCATTTCAGTGAGCATTTTCATGCCTACCAAGTATTTAAAAGTGATGAGAATGGTGTTATCAAAGCAGACAGTCTTGTAATTTATAAGTGTGCGTATTACATATTGGTCTATGGGTATCCCGTCCATGTGAGTATCCAATCCATGTTGTTGTCTTGAATTCTCATGTAATGATGTTTGAGCCACTGGGAATGTGGTTGGAGCCAATCATCACAAGAAAATTTGGGGGCTCGTCCGGGATAGTTTGTTTCTGTAAGGAAATAAATTTAAGTAAATACTTTGTGCTGTTCAGTTTTGCAGTTGCGTTGCAAGTGCGGTTTGCAGCTGATGTGCCTGAGTTGCGTCTGTTCGCGCTAAGGTGAAGCTATTATCAAATCCATACTGGCTGCATGTGCCAGGAATGGTAAAGTAATAAGTTTCTTTGGAAAGCATTTAAAAGGTAGCAACTTGTTTAAGTCCTATGCATGTGCTAACTGCTGACAGTTGCAGGTCCCAGTAATAGAGCGTACGTTCGCTCTTTGTGAAGGTTATTTGAAAGGAACAGTCTGGCGCAGAGTTTCAGTTATGTGTTGGTGTGGCATTCACTTAAAAATAATGAATATTGTATTGCTGTGAATATTGGCTATTTGTTGTCGCTGATATTTGGTGTTTTCGTCGGGAGAACACACAAGTTTATTACATGCAATCAAAATCTGATGCGTGTCGTTGGGCGATTGGTAAATGGCATGCTCTACTTCCAACCGAGTGCAAACAGGAATAAGGCAACCCATGTTACGAGTTCGCTGGGTAGGCATAAACTGTAGTCTGCCATTTAAAGGCTATCTGGCTTACTACACTCACGTTTGTTATTTTTGTTTGTTGTTCACGTGTTGGACAGCGGAAGCAGGTGGTTGTTTGAGCCGGTTAAATTGAGAAGGTAAATGAACTGTAGACTGTGAGACCGGTTTACCTGCAGGTGGTCATGCGGACCTCGCTCATAATTTAAGGCTGCTGCCTAAATTCTCAGAAAAGGACCCTGACTAGCAAATATGTGCCGGTGGCCGGAGCACAAACAATTAAGCATGTTGCAATCAGTTTGGGTCGGAAAGGCACAGGAAGTGTACTCCGCACTTACGGAGGCGCAAACTAAGTCTAATGACGCAGTTAAAGAAGCTGTCCTTAGAAGTTATGAGTTGGTGCCTGAAGCTTACCGTTTAAAATTCTGTAACTGGAAACGTGGTGACGGTAAAACGCATGAGGAATATGCAGTGGTGTAATGCGCCGAATGTGGATACCTTTGAGGGTTTGCAAAATTGTATTTCCTTGGAGCAGTTCAATAGCTCCGTTGCAAACCTTGGGCTTCGCAGTGGCTCTCGTAAAGGTAGTTCCCATGTTGCAGATTCGAAGTCACAGTAAAAACTGATGTAAAGTTCGTAGGACTTATGGCTAAGTCCTGTCATCTATCATTCTCTAATGTCTGTTTGGATGACATAATTTAAAAATTGACAAGTGGAAAGTTTGATTTTAGCGAACATTTTACCCTTTTCCGCTGACTCATACTGGTCTAAGTGTCGTCATTAATACTGTAACTGTACTGTACTGTACAACCGTTCCACTGCATAATCTGCTGTTGTCCTCAGACATGGTGACAGGGAAGTTGGTGATGGGCGTCTGTTTGGCAAGTCTGGTACCAGGGGTGTCAGTCGTTCTTGGACACAACCTAGCTGGTCAGGCCGTGGACGGTGTACCATTCCCTGTGGTGACAGACAATCCACACACAAGTTAGGACGATTCGGGAAAGCACTTTTGCACACCTGTGTAACTAAAATAGTCTTTTCTTTCTTCCTTTCTTCCTTTATATACCCTCACAGGTTCGTTGTCGAGTGCCTGATTTTGTCCTGTGTGATGCACAACACAGGATGAAGGAAGACCGGAACTGAATTGCGTGTGAAGGAGAGTGATATAAAATGATTTATTTTCAATGAGACTGCATTTTGTTTTAACTATTGTTAAATAAAAAATTTACTTTGTTAAACTCTCAAAACTTTGTTGTCTTGAATTCTCATGTAACAATGTTTGAGCCACTGGTAATTTTGTTGGAGCCAATCGTCATGATGTGATCGTCATTAGTCAGCTGGCAATAAAACAGAATTGTGACAGAAGCATCCGCCACATTTACACAGTAAACTCGGCTTCCTTACCATCTACCATTTAATGTCTGCTAAATTGCACCCTCCGTTCCGTACACAGAGAGGAATGGACCTCATCCCTTGAGGAATGCCCCACCCCCATGTCATGTGACAGGGGCCGTGTGTGTGTAATATACATCCCTGAGATACATGGACGTGCGGTCAGGGTAGGCAGGGTAGGCAGTGCCTACCCTGTGATAATCCAATCAAAATTACTAAACAAAACAAAAATAAATGTTTTACATGAAAATGTAAATAGTTTTTCTAATATTTCATGTGTTTTATTGGTCCTGTTCTTTTTGCTCAAAATTCCCAAAATGTCTAAAACGGCGTTAAAATATGTCGTGAGGTGCTAGGCTGTACAGGATATGCTGCAGCACTCCGTTTCATTGTAGTGGAAGATGTGCGTCCCCGCCTCTCATTACTTTCAATGGCAGGGTAGGCAAGAGCTCTTCTGCCGACCCTGCTGAGGATTCATTCATTCAGGAGACTTCAGAATCCACGCATGCGTATTGCCTGGTTTGCATGTTTTACAGTAGCAAGCCTACCCTGGATGACGTGTCACCTGTGTCATATCATATGTGTCATCTGCGTGAGGCTTCCAGCCATAACGGCGTGAAACCACAAGGTGCTTAGAACCTACAACACAGTCAGAAACATGTCGATGCAACAATTTCACAACTTTAGTAAGTTGGATTTCCAACTAAAGTTGGATTTAATTAAAAAAGGTAGACCAACACCAGCACTTCCCGAACTTCATCAACGCAAGGGACAGAAAATTGTGCGCTCCTTCCATGAGGAGTGGTATGAAAGAAGAGAGTGGCTTTGTAGCTCAGCTAGCAATAGCAGGCTATACTGTTTTCCGTGCTTGCTCTTCTCAAGGGAGAGAGACAACGTCTGGGTAGGAGCTGGCTACTCAGACCTCCACAACCTTCCCACAGCAGTAGCCAAGCATGAAAAATCCGCATCTCACATCCAACATCAAATTGGATTCAAGACCTTTGGTAATTCTAGGCGTATTGATCTGGCTCTAAATGAAGCACACAAACAGCAAGTCTCGGTGCACAATGCGATGGTAAAGGAAAATCGTGAAATTTTGAAGGACCTGATCCGAGCTACGTGCTACATTGGAAAGCAAGAGCTAGCATTCAGAGGCAATGACGAGAGCACCAGCTCCTCAAACCGTGGGAACTATGTGGAGTTTTTACATGTCCTCGCAGAGAAAGATGAACGTTTGGCGACACATCTGGAAACCTCTACTGTTTTTTGTGGAACATCAAACAGAATACAAAACTACCTTATCCTGGCAGTGAGTGACACCCTTAGACAGGATATACAAGATGACATAAATGCAGCCCCATTTGTATCTGTACAGGTAGATGAAACTACAGATGTTACCAACAAAGCGCAGATTTCTGTGGTTTTGCGCTATGTATGTGAAAACGAAGTCAAGGAGGCATTTTTGGGATTTGATGATGTCAGTAAGGACAAACGAGCGGCAGCTGTGGCAGACTATGTATTGGCAGTGTTGAATAGATACAACTGCATTGACAAGCTGGTAGCTCAAACGTATGAAGGGGCTGCGGTGATGGCATCTGAGCTTAACAGTGTACAGGCTAAAATAAGAGAAAAGGTACCTGAAGCTACCTTTATTCACTGTTATGCGCATAAGTTAAACTTGGTGCTCTCCCAGTCAGCAAAAAGTATATCTGAATGCAAAATATTTTTCAAAACAGTGGAGGGCTTGGCATTGTTTTTTAGTAAATCTACCAAGCGTACCCAGTTGCTGGATGAGGTGGTTAACCGACGCATGCCCAGGGCTGTGCCGACCAGATGGAGTTCAAACTCAAGACTGGTGCAGACTATCAACCTTTACCAATCAGATCTCAGAGCAATGTTCCAAATTATGGCTGATAACCCCGATGACTGGGACAACGACACGCTGATGATGGCCGCTGGATACAACACCTGGCTGTCAAAATCTTCAACCTGCTTTTTGCTCATGGTGTATGGGGAGATTTTCAGCGAAACGGATGCACTCTTTCGTGTTCTGCAGTGTAGAACAATGGACATTGGATTCTGTTGTGCACGTATCCGCGATACAAAGGACGCTTTGGATGATCGGAAACAAGAGTTTGAAGTCTTCTATGACAGGTTTGAAGGGAAATGCACCGCACTCAGGTTGACAGACGCAGCGACCCGGAGTGGACAGCCAGCCAGAGACCAGAGGAGAGTGTTGTTCTACAACATTTTGGACAACATCAGTGCTCAAATGACAGCAAGATTTGATCATTTTGGAAAGCTGAATTTCCTTAGCTTAGTTGACTGCCAGAAGTTTGACCAGATGTCAAGATGCTTTGAGGACAGTAAGCTAGAGAGTCTGGCAACATATGCAAAGTATTTTGACTTTGTTAGATTAAAGGCTGATCTAACTGGACTGTATACTTCACAAATGGTACGAGAGAGCTGCAAATACTTTTTCTTCTGCTATTGTTGATTAGTCAACTGTTGAAATGGACCCATTTCACTTTTAAGTCATAATGTAGAGACTGCTTTGCACCCTGGGATGGAGAGGGGGTATACTGCAACGCGACCTGTGGGTGCAGTCGCTGTCCCCGTTCATTTGTGCATTTTTAGAAGAGATGCAAGTTGACTGTATGGGTCTGTGTGTATGAATGCTGGGGAAAGTTTCTTCCATGAAGCAAATGTTCGTTGTGATAGTGTAACGCCTCAAGAGGCTTAATGTAATGATCAGCTCAGTAGTCTTAATTTTCGGTTTATATTATTATGTGTGTTGGTGTGATTTTAGTTGTTTTCATAATTTGACTGTTTTAAACTCTTAATAGTGTTTTCACTTGGCTTGCAGTGATTGATATAGGCTGCTTTGAGTTGACTCATTACCTGCCCCTGATTGCTTCTCTCTGTTGCAGGTGCGCTGCCTCTGGTCCCTTTGTATAAAAACCTCACTGGAGAGGAGAAGGGTTGCTCTGACACGGCACGGGCAGGGTCTTCCACCCCCTCCTGGTGGTTTAAGGGTAAGCTACCATACTTAAGTGGTGTTTTAGCTGCTTGTGATTTTATTCTTCCCATGCTGCTTGGGGAGTGCTGTTGTAGCCGACCTCCTACTGTGCTGTGCCAAATCCTCTTTTAATCTGAGATGCATCTCCCTGTTACGTTGTAAATATCATTCTGTATTTTACCTGTTGTATGGAAAGAGTTATATTGTTGCCCTTTTAACCATTTCAATTGTCAGTTCAGGGGATAATAATTGTGTTTTATTTCTTGTATTTACATAAACCCACGCTTTTTCTGACAAGATCATTTGTATTGTATTGTATTATTTGGGACATCACTCACCACCTCACTGATCAAGAACCTGTGGTATTTTAATTAAGTGTCTCCCGCTTAGCCAATAGGGAGTGGCCTTGTCGGTATAGCATTTTTAAAGACTACGTTCTGTTAACAATAGCATCACATCTTATTGTAGCGCCCGTTGGGGGTGTTATACTACGCTACCTCTTAGTTTAAGCCAGGAGTAAATGGGAACTCCAAAACACAGGTATCCCCAACAGTTATAAAATAAATGACGCAGGAAACGACTAGAAATGGTTCAGTTTAAGGACTTTTATTTTACAACTCAGAATATAAAATGGATCCAGAGTAATACATTTTACCTTATTAGTAATGCCAATAGAAACAGATAGTTGCCAGCTAGCTGTCTGTACCTGAGGGATGCCACATAAAATAGTAGATTAGGAGAGCACAGTACTTTTAAGAGTGTTACACACATTATACACACATTATACACTGCAAGTAAAATACACCATAAGGTCACACACTTGATACAACTAAAGGCTCATTTATCCTCCCTTTACATGCGTAAATGAATCCGTCCGTTTTGAGCGTCCTATCCGTCACCGCCCACATACTTCCATGCGGCCTTTGCGTTGGCATGGATGTTAAGCAATCCGTCCACTAGAGGGCAGTTCAGAGCATAGACTGTATAATAGGTTCAGACGGTGGGCAAATATTTTGTTCCTAGGATGAATCCGGGAAGTCGACAGGCTGACCTGGCCAATCCTAGCACTTGTGGGCGGGAACTTCCCGGATTCATCCTAGGAAAAGAATATTCACCAACGGCAAGGTCGCTTTGCGGCAGAAATTAACGTACAAACTTTTAAACAAACTGTTGTCGATCTAAAATGAAGACGGATTCAGCAACTGTATGGCTTATTTCTCGCCTCAAATGTTTTCAGAAACACATTTCAGTGAACTATTTTCGTAATATAACAGACTGTAGCAGCCAGGCTCGCTACTTCCGGGGCCGCGGGAGACAGAGACAGACGAGGCAGGAAGGAGAGCCAACGGGCCAGCAGACCGCTTTATTTAACACCAGTCAATAATGTACCTTAAAATAGGCAAAAGCGGAGACAGCATTAAATACATCGCAACATAATTATTTCCCATATTATTACCATTTTTTCAAAGTCGTCTTCGTGTCTCTCTGCTCCGTTTCCTCCGTATCCGTAAGCTTTGAAAAAACGTGCACAAGTACGCACGTAATGAACGCAGAGTACGGACAGAACGCTCCGTACGGATCCGTATGCGTATTTAACGTAGAGCATAAATGGGTCTTAACTAGGTTGGCAACTATTAACTCGTCAGGCTTATCACGGAGAAGTGGTTTTACAGTTAAACAGCATGATGTAACCAGGGTAAAAGACAAATTAATGAAAGGAACAAAAGAGAAAAGAAACAAGAATCAAGCTAAAAACAAACCGTGACTGGCGTCGCTCGCCCGCTTGTGCCAGCCGTGGCTATCTAAAAATACAAACAAATGGAGCTATTGTTATGCAAAGGCGAGACGGAGACTCGCTTGCATAAAACTCCATAAAACTCTTCTTTGCGTCACAAACTGGTGGCATAGCCGCATACGTCTTCACCTTCTTGGGTGCCTGTGTAATGGACTCTATAAACAGGGAGAGAATACTGAAAATCCAAACATGGGCGAGATCGCCGTGAATTATCTAGATTTAAATGTCCTGCGGGTGAGTGGCCACCACAACTGATCTGTTTTAGGTTTACTTTTCAGATAAAGATTCCTAAGTTTAAAATAGCTGCTTTAGAAGCAAGCGTACCTGGGCTTGGATGCCTCAGCACATGGATACACAGCTCTTCCTGAACACCACGCAGGACCCCAGCGAGTCGTTTCTGCCACTGCCTATCAAGAATGAGCCCCGTAGTGGCAGACCTCCTCGGTCCCGCCCACTACATTGTGTTGGTGGATTTTTGGAAAGCTTTGTGTGATTCTTAATTGGGATGTAGTGTGTAAACTGCGCAGTGCTTTGAATGACACTTTGAATGGATGGTTGTCATATGAAAACGCATTTGTAGACTACCTCTTGCGCCCCTAATTTAAAAAGTCTAACTAGGCCTAATATCTTTGAGAATTTCGTTTAAGAATATCCCTTGCCTACCCAGTCACCGACCTCACCGCACGTCACTGCTGAGATATACAGAGAAGCGCAGACAACGACATGCCGTCACAAGTGCTGTCCAGCCAGATCCGACACACACCTGCCCCCACAAGTGTGTGGATAGGTCTGCACAGCCACATGAGGTGGCATGAGCATACCCAGCACTAAAAACCCCTATACTCCTGGGAGTCATCATTGATAACGATGGACTGCCATAAGCAAGTAAGCAAGTGTGTCTGTGAGAGGAGGGAGAGGGAGATACATTGTTGAATTTGGTTCAACACAGGTTAAGAATGCTGTTTTAAGTAGGCCTACCCCAGTCTTATCCTTCTTGGCTATCCTTAGTGGGTCATGGGCAGTTTTGGGCAGTGTTTTGTAGGCTATAGGCTTGCATCTTGCTTATTCCGTGTTCTTACCTAAAACTTAGGCTACCATGGAAGGTTAAAGAAACAGGCACACACAAATAAAATGTTTGCGCAATTATTTGACCATTAAGGTGGTCACAGGACTCACAACTGGTCACAGGAACTTGGCAAGTCCCTCTCAAATGTCCTGTAGGAATACATTGTTCCCCCCGACTTGGTGGATCCCATCCGCCAGCTACATCCAGTCCTCTGTTGGATGTCGGGGGGTCGGATATTCCCCATACCCCTATCCGAGAGGAACGCCACAACGAGCCTGTTCATAGAGCACCGGGTCTTCTCCAAAACGGCACATCCCCTCTCCCGGGTGCACATCCATACCTGGCGCTGTAGGATGTCGGAAAAGATCATGCTCATCTGGGGGAACAGGAGCATAACTCCTTCCAAGTCATACCTCATCATCTGCACCAGGTCAGGCCCCTTGCTGTACCCAATATAATTTCCACTGGCTTGGATCACAATGATATGGGGAGCAGGATTTGTTGCATCCGTCTGCTTAAGGAGAGGGAGAACATGCTGCTATATCAATTGAAGTTGCCCTCCAGTAACAAGATCGGATATTGGCTGATATCTCTGGTGATGACCCAATGATCCAGACGCACTTCATGTTTGGCATATCACAGCGCTTTTCATTGAACTCTGTATATATACTTTGAAATCCTCAGATTTACTACAAAATGGTATAGCCAAGGCTATTCATTGGACATTTTAAATAGAAACTACAATGTTAACTGGCTTAGTTAAGAAAACGACCAAGTTTTTTTTATTTTACCATGCATTAATTGGTTTAAGGGCTTGCTGGAACAAAAACATATTTGACTGCTTAGCTAGACTCACCATACGAATAATTTGAACTGAGAAACTCGACCAAATTATCCCACACTCGACCATAATAAATAATTTTAGGGAAATGGAGAGATCCAGATGGGGAGAGGTATTAGCAGGGATGAATATCATTTCAGTCTTACCTAGCCCATGTGCAGTGATCACAGGGCCAAGGGAGCGAGTGTAAAGAGAAAAAAGAAGTGGGCCTAGGACTGAGCCCTGGGGAACTCCTGTGGCAAGGGGCCGAGGTATCGACACCGTACCAGCCCAGGCAACCTGGAAGGAGCGACCAGAGAGGTAGGACTCAATCCAGTCCAGGGCTGTGCCACAGATGCCCGTTGCTGACAGGGCAGACAGGAGGATGGAGTGATCCACAGTGTCGAAGGCAGCAGAGAGATCTAGAAGAATGAGCACAGAGGAGAGGGAGGCTGCTCGTGCGGCATGGAGTGATTCACTGACGGAGAGGAGCGCGGTCTCTGTCGAGTGGCCCGATCTGAAGCCAGACTGATGGAAGGAAGGGATGGGCCTAGAGAGGGGGAAGGTCACAGAGAGGGGGGCGGTGGTTGTAAAGGAACTGCGGATGTCTGTGACCTTCTCATCGAAAAAATTTGCAACGTCATCAGCAGCGAAGGAGGACTGAGGTGGAGGAGGCGGTGCGTTGAGGAGAGAGGAGAAAATAGAGAACAGTTTCCGGGGGTTAGAAGTGGAATTCTGAACTTGAGCAATTTCAAATTTCCCCTCTTGAGCAATTTCTCCTCTTGAGCAATTTCAAATTTCCCTCAAAAACAGTTCCGGTTAAGGAGAGGTAAGCTATTTTCTGCACTACCTCTGCATTTCTGTTTGTATAATTGAGTGATAATCTGTTTGTATAATTGACTTATTACTACATATTGTAAGGTTACTGTCATGCCTGCTGGTTCCCAGATCCCTGTCCTTTTGTTTATGCGTTTCCCCAGTTCCCCTCGTGTCGTGTATTGTATTAAGTTTTTAATTTTCCATGTTGTAGGTTGGGTGCGAATTGTGTTTTCCTTCCGGTCCTGGTTTTCCATCCCACACAGTCACTCCACTCACCTTGTTACCCCGCCTCACTTCCTGATCAGTTTCACCTGCTTTGTCATCACCTCATTTATCCCATTAGCACTGATTTAAGTTATCTATCTTTGTGGAACTAGATTCAGCTGTAAATTATGCTGATAGAGTATGGAACACATTTGTTAGCTAAATGGCTTCAAAGTCATCAAGGTATCAAATTAGCCTTAAAACATCATGTTGCTGCCAGATATGCAGTTGATACTTATTATTAATATTCAGGCGAAACAACCCTTGTAGTATCTACTGCATATCTAGTCGCAGCACAGTGGAAACTAGGTTCATTTTGATACCTTGGACCCTTTATGACTTAAAACCATTTAGCCAACGAGCATGTTCCATACTGTATCAGCATAATTTACAGCTGATTCTAGTTAACTGTTCTAGTTAGAACAGTTAACAGTGTTAGCACTTTAAACTCTTGATCAGAAAACCCCATCATCTGCCTGTGGGCCAAAGGTGTGGGTCAACAGGCTGAAGGCAGATTCAGAGGGCAGGCTTGACAAGTTATCCCTGATAGTTCACAAGGTTGCCCTATAATTAAAAAAACATTTGGTGTTGATTTTGCTTTGAGGGTTTGAGCCATCAATGAAATGTGCACCCCAATTTGTTATGAAAAGCCATGATTTATCCATCACAGTGAAAATTATTCAGGGATAGATTAGATAGTATAGAGAAACAGTCCTCTAAGCCAGTGGTTCTCAACTGGTGTAGCCTAAGGACCCACTTAGGTCCTGGACTGAACTGAAACAGGTGGCGCTAAACATTTTCAGTAAATCAAGGATTTTGTTCAGTGTCATAAATGGGGAACTATAGAGTTGCTTACCTCTGGAAAGCAAGGTGTTCTCCACCCTGTCTTTGATGACAGATCATTAGTAATTGTGCATTTTGTAATAACTTTGCTGTTGATTCACCTAGAAATGTACTTTCAATTGCACTGTGAAGCCTAGAGTCGTGGCTACTAGAGCACACCCATATAGCAGTAGAACAATCACAGACTTCTATATCTAAACAGCCTCTGTGTACCACAACTGACTTTGCTACAGATCAGTTTCAACACAAAGGGAAGAGGCTACAACCTTTTCTTTTTGCCTGTCACACTCCATTTACATGGTTAGGAGATTGCTCAAGCCTGTGGAACAGAGAAAAGCCACTGCTTGGTGCCCCACAGACAAGCAGCGAAGGACAGGTGCGGCATGCAAGAAATACTCCTGGCTTCCTTTTTTTTGATAGATAAAATGGCCCATGAAAACTGGACTCAAGATCTACAAGTACATTCAGTGGGCCTCATTTATCAATATTTTCATAACTCTGTGTGCAAATGTATGTGCCATTGGAGACAAAGTAACATATTCTGCCAGATTTATCAAACAGGAGTTTTTTTCCCTATCCACATGTGTACGTTGATAAATACCAATCAATTATGAAAAAGGGTATGCACAAGTCTTGACATTATAATTAACATAAATCGACACCCATAAAATACATTTTAAGTACCACAGAAATAAATTTCAGGCAATTTAAAGAGATGGGCGAGAAAAGATGGGAACTTCGCTTAAAAATGCTGTATAGCCTAAACATGATCAGGTTTGTTTTCATCATTATATGACAGCTACTTTGTAACTTGTCTTTTTGTGAACATTAAAATGTGTATTAAATGTATTTTAAAACATATTTAGGACTTATCATGTTCTATGCCGTGATCTTCTCTTATAATAAAGATGAATTTGCAGTTATTTTTCGTCGTCTATTCTGTTTAAAAACAGACAAGGAAATCAAGCTGATTGTCCTGGTGGAGAAACATAAAGCGAGGTCCCAAACTAATGCGCTAAACCTGATGAAGATCCACTGGGATCGAAATGTTGTCTACAATAAGGATGTGTAAGGATCATATCAGTGTGCAGGCTTCCTTCTTTTCCCCAGAAAAAAATGGATTATATACAAGCTTGTTCAGAAACATTGTCGCTGTTAAGCTTACTTTTAATATGTTCTATCATATAACTCATCACATTCAAGTTTTACCAAGTGTAAAGTCCACCAAACTAGTGAGCTACAAGGTACTTAACACCAAAATCAGCTAATAAATGTTGTAGCACCATGATTACTGGTATATCCTAACTGGTTATATCCTAACTCTTTTGTACGTAAAATTACTAAAACATAATTACAGTCTTCCACTTGGCATCGTAGCCATCATATCCATAAATTAAACCTGATTAAAGTTATAGCTAAGTAGGCAACGTTCAAACTGAAGTACAGCTGGTGCAACCCAGTCCTACAGAGGGCACACAGAGGGTTGCTGCAGCAGTGAAGTTCCCCCCCATAGATCTTTATTTTACTCTGTTACAGGTTAACCATCCAACCTTTATAGGAACTAATATTGACTGGGCACAATTTGAATATTTTTAATGGCTGCTATGTCACCTAGGCCTAGTTTAACCCCTGTGTTGTACCACAAAAATGAATGGGTTGACATGATTGCCCTTAAACATGTCAAGTGATTAAGAACGATCCATAAGCTGGGCACATGCCAATATGCATTAGGCGAGAGGAGGAGCCAGGGGAAAAAGGGCACATATGGATGTAGGATTGCAATTACAGCAGAAACACCAGTCAAACCCCTGGTAATGCAAACCATACCAAGTGCCTCTGCCTAATTTTGGACAAACTGTTTTTGGCTGTGGCAAAGCTAAATGCTGACAAAACACCTTGTGAATAAACTTGTTTATTGTGTACATAGTTACTGTTGTGTGGATGTTTAGTATTTGCTTCAAGTGCATTTCTAACCTCAGACCAATCTTAGAAATTCAAGTGTGTATTCATTTTTTGCTGTATTTTATCAATACAGTAAAATATACCAATTCTTCAGGTCTTTGTGTTTATTTGCTATTTATACAGTACAGCATGAATCTATGAAAACAGAAACTTTGTACTGGGGAAAAAAACATATGCAACACCTGATCTATGCAGCAAATAGGACTCAACGTGTAATTTACAATAATACAATCTCTTTTTCTTAAGTAAAGTTTGGTGTACCACAGGGATCGGTCCTTGGCCCTTTGCTTTTTTCAATTTATATGCTTCCCCTTGGTGACATCATTTGCAAATATGGTATTAAATTTCATTGCTACACTCATGATACACAGGTATATGTGCCTGTAAAGCTAAATGACCTTTCCCAACTCCAAGATTTAGAAGCATCAGAAATAAAATGTATGAGTATGAACTTTCTGCAGTTAAATACTGATAAAACGGAGTTATTAGTTGTTAGACCAGCCAAACATGGACAGGTTTGAGAATTTGAGTGTTAACATTGATGGCTGTATTATTTCTGAAAGTCCGGCCATCAAAAACCTTGGAGTGATTCTCATCTGACATTCCAGCCTCACATCAAGGCTATTACGAAGTATCACAACCTATTCTCTCACAGCGTGATGCTGAAACCTCAATACATGCATTTGTATCTTCTAGGCTTGATTATTGTAATGCCTTTTTCTCTGGTCTTCCTAGTTGTGCTATTAGAAGTCTTCAGCTTGTTCATAATACTGCAGCTAGAATCTTGACAAAAACCAAAAAAATTGAATATATAACACCCATTCTGGCTTCTCTTCGCTGGTTACCAGTACAAGCTAGAGCTGATTTTAAGGTCCTTTTTTTAACTTACAAGGCCTTGCACCACACTACTTATCTGAGCTAATTACACCATATACACCGTCGCACCCTCTGCACTCTCTCTGCTGGTCTTCTGGCCATTCCTTCAGTAAAGAAAAAATCTGTTGGTCACAGAGCATTTGCCTACTGTGCACCTTATCTCTGGAATGGCCTTCCATTACATGTTAAAGAAGCATGTTCAGTTGAAGCATTTAAATCAAGACTAAAAACATACTTTTACTCACTTCATTACAGCCTACCCTAGAACTGCATCCCTATAACACAGGTAGGGCAAGTAGGCCTGTATTGCGTTTTGGTGTTTTAAACACTGTTTAAATGTTGTGTTGTAAATACTGTGTTTTAAATACTGTTTTAAATTGGCCTAACTGTTTTAAATACTACATTTTAAATTTGATCTCTTAAATTGTTAAAAATTACATTTATTTTCCTTTGTTCCTTTAATGCATATTTTTCTGCATTATTTGTAAAGTGTATTGGGACCATGTTCCATGGTGATTCTGCACTTTCAATAAAATTGATTGGTTGATTGATAGTAAATGTAGGCCTATAATGCACTAAATACAAAACTTCCAAGGGCAGTGGAAAATAGGCAGAGACGCTGTGATGGCATTAAACCGATTGAGCAGGAGATTGAATTTAAAATATATATACCTTTTGCCTGCGATGGACTGGCGACCTGTCCAGGGTGTATTCCTGCCTTTCGCCCAATGTATGCTGGGATAGGCTCCAGCCCCCCTGCGACCCTGTTCAGGAGAAGTGAGTTAAGATAATGGATGGGATGGATGGATGGATATACCTCTTGCGCAAGGTAGATTTTGTTCTATATGCAGTGACAGCAGTGTGCCTTTTTTTTGGAAAAAAATATGTCTCAGCTAGAATTGTGAAAGTTGCAAATAAGTTTGTTCATACTTTTTGTTTGTACTTTCCTGAAGTGTATTAGATTTAAAAAGTGAACCCTGGGGGACTCACAAGTGAGTGGGGCTGTATCTGAGGAGTAATCTTCCACATGGACAGAGAAACTCCTGGTTGAGAGAGAGGGAGAGAGAGCAATATGGGTGAACAGAAATTATTTTATTTTCTGTACATGCCTTCAGGGCACATCTCAAATGTCCAGAACAGAAAAGTAATTCCTTTTTCGTCCTTACTTTAAACAAAAAATTAGGCGGATTAATGACTGCCGCCTTCCCCTTCCCGGCCTTAAAAAAAAAATTAGGAACACCAAAGAGGGAAAAAAAACTGAAAGAACCAGAATTCACGTCACAGTGTTCGTCTGTCTTTGTCGGTGGCGGGGCCGTCCAATCTTCGTGGTTCCCCGGCCTCGGAAGTCCTCCTCTTCCCAGCCTAGTCGCCCGTCTTGGGGGATCCAGTCTAGGGTTAGAGCGGAAGAGGTTAGCTGGTTTATATCGGGAACGATATGCTCACGTGAATCCGGGATTTTCAGGTTTCATTCGCAGGGTCTCTTCCGCAAGCATGGGGCTCTCCTGTGGTCTTTGCCGAAATTCCTCCACGTTTCTCTTGAGTGGGGGTTCGCTCGTCGTTCGGTAGCAATCCTCGCACACACTGGCTCCGAGTATCTCCTCCTCTGCCATCCACACCGCTCTGTTCTCGAGTTCTGCCTTTTGTAGGGCGCCGCTCTCTTCCTCGAACTCGGCCCAGCTGCGCCTGTTCAATCAGAAATTAGCAGTGGAGTGTGGTCGCATTCCACATGCACCTCGCCCCGGTGGCGCCGGTCTTGGTGCTGATCCTCCCCCCTGGGCCCTCTCCAAGGTGCCACTCTATTAAATACGAGATAGGGAAATACTCGTTGTTAATCAGTTTCCCCAGCTCCTGGCGCCGGCGCACTGGCCGTTCCACTCCAGTGGTAATAATAATAATAGACTTTATTTATAAAGCACATTTAAAACAACCATGGTTGACCAAAGTGCTGTACAAAACCAGGCAATAAAATTAAAGATAAAATGAAATAAAATGAGATAAAATGAACTAAAATGAAATAAAATGAACTAAAATGAAATAAAATGAAATACATGTACATTATCTTGATTTCCCATTTATGTCTGACATAAAGGCCTCACTAAAAAGGTGGGTTTTTAACAAGGATTTAAAAACATCTATGTTTTGGGCAGATTTAATATGTGGCGGTAGGCTGTTCCACAGCTTGGGGCCAGCTACCTCAAAGGCCTGGTCACCCCTCCTAGCTCTCCTCGACATAGGGACATCCAAAAGTTGCTGATTGCATGATCTAAGTGATCTAGCTGGGGTATACATATTGAGGAGTTCAGACAAGTACATAGGTGCTAGACCATTCATTGCCTTAAAAACAAATAATAAAATTTAAAAATTTATCCTGTAACGGACAGGAAGCCAATGTAGGGATGACAGTGCTGGTGTAATATGCTCCCGTTTCTTTTTGCCAGTCAGAAGGCGGGCAGCAGCGTTCTGCACTAGCTGCAGACGGCAGAGAGAGGACTGGTCTAAGCCTATATATGGAGAATTGCAGTAGTCCAGCCAAGATGTTATAAAAGCATGGACCACTCTTTCCAAATCCTTTTGAGAAAGATAGGCCTTGACCTTGGCTATTTGTCTTAACTGAAAAAAGGCAGCTTTGACAACAGCACTAATTTGCTTCTCAAGTTTAAAGGCACTGTCAAAGGTGAAACCAAGGCTTTTCGCAGCAGGAACATTTTTGGGGGCCAGGGGGCCCAGAGCACCAACAATGTCTTCCAATTGAGCTGGATGTCCAAACATAATGACCTCTGTCTTATTTTCATTTAAATGCAGGAAGTTAGCATCCATCTAGTTTTTTTTAAGTCTTTAAGACATGCAAGTAAAAGCCGCAATGACTTCTTGCATTGAGATTTTACAGGTAAGTAAATCTGTACATCATCAGCATAGCAATGGAAAAAAAGGTTATGCTTCCTGAAAATTGACCCCAGGGGCAGCATATATAAAGAAAATAAAATAGGACCTAGAATAGAGCCCTGGGGGACTCACAAGTGAGTGGGGCTGTATCTGAGGAGTAATCTTCCACATGGACAGAGAAACTCCAATAGGTACGACCGAAACCACTCCAAGGCAGCCCCCTTAATACCCACACAGTTTTCAATGCGAGATAAAAGAATCTCATGATTCAGATCATTAAAAACTCGTAAAAGGGCAGTTTCAGTACTGTGCCGAGGTTTAAAACCAGACTGAAACTTTTCACAGATGTCATTTTTATCTAAAATGATTGTAACTGAATAGAAACTTCTTTTCTCCAATACAATACAAAAAAGGTAACTTGGAGATAGTCCTAAAGTTTGAGAGAACCGAGGGGTCAGGATTTTTCTTTTTGAGCAGTGGTTGCAGCTTTGCATGTTTGAATGCAGCTGGGACACATCCTGAACTGAGACTATTGATTAGCAATAATACGCTAGCACCAACTGAATCAAAAACTTCTTTGAGAAGACGAGAGGAGATGCTGTCTGAGGGGCAATATGTAGGCCGCAGATGCTTAATTATATCTGAGAGCGAAGGGAGGGATATAGGCTCAAACTGGTCAAAAATGGCAGAGCACAGAGATGGAGCAGGGTCAATGGTAACACTCAATGTGTTAACACTCGTGTGGGCTAGGCTGAGAGTAGAGACCTTCTCAATGAAAAATTTAAGAAAATTTTCACAGAGTGTGGGTGAAGA
Organism: Conger conger; assembly: GCF_963514075.1. Taxonomy (NCBI): domain Eukaryota; kingdom Metazoa; phylum Chordata; class Actinopteri; order Anguilliformes; family Congridae; genus Conger; species Conger conger. Next base: position 24,017,259 of record NC_083767.1, on the reverse strand, counting down.
TATGATGGGGGATACATCACAGGGGTTAATAAGGGAATTAAAAACATTAAAAAGAACCCGAGGCTTGTGGGTGTTTTTGGAGACTAAGGTAGATATATACTCTGTTTTGGCAGTTTTAACAGCTCTCTGGTAGTCTGATGGGCAACTATGCAGGATTTCTAGAGAGACATGGAGTTTATCCTTTTTCTACTTTCTCTCAACGCGCCTGCAAGCGCGCCTGAGAGAACAAGTGGAATCATTAAGCCACGGCTCTGAAAGTGCTTTGGTGCGTCTAAGCCTAAAAGGAGCAACAGAATCCAGTATTTCAGAACATGTAAAATCAAACATGGAGATAAGTTCCTCAGCACTGAGAGCACAGTTCGCATCCAGCGCACAAATCGAGGAGACGCTGAAAATATCAGAGAACTCTGATGCGGTCGACTGGTTGATCGAGCGCAAACGGCGTGCGGAGGCGCGTGATTTGATTCCCGAGCAATGGATAGAAGATGTAAACAGGACAGGTAAATGGTCTGAGATACATGCTGTTGTACAGATTTCATTTACAGAAACAGATAGACCAAACGATAAGACAAGATCCAATGTGTGTCCCTTTTCATGTGTCGGGCCAGATACAGATTGGATGAGATTAAAAGAATCAATTAAGTGCAGAAATTCCCTGGTTAAAGGTCTTGATTCACAGCACACATGGACATTAAAATCACCTAAAATTAAAATATGGTCATATTTAACCATGATCCCCGACAAAAAGACAGCAAAATCATGAATGAAGTCCGTGTTACATTTTGGCGGACGATAAGCAACAGCGCAGAGCACCGGGGAGGACAGGTTCATTTCAAAAAGCTGCAACTCAAAACTAGAGTAACTAGGTGTGGAATGACACAGTCGGCACATGAGATTAGATCTAAACACTGAGGCTATGCCTCCACCGTTACCAGTGGTGCGAGGGGAGCTGAGGAATGAACAGTCAGGGCGAAGGAGTTCAGAGAAAGGTGCATATTCGTCAGCATGGAGCCAGGTTTCCGTAATGAACATAAAATCCAATCCCCGGGAGATAAAAAAGTCATTTAATAAAAATGTTTTATTTACTATTGACCTTGCATTTATTAGAGCCATGCGAAGGTTTACCTGTTGAGTAACAGCCGAATCGACACTGGGGGAGGGAGAATTTAAAATATGTGCAACTGGACAGAGCACTCGCATACCACGGCAAGCCTGACTATCACGACGGTAGGGGTCAGACAATCTAGGCCTATTGGTCACACAAACAGGAATAGGGATACCTGCAGTAAACACATTAGAACAGAAGGGGGGGGATCACATCAATAGGCTGTGTTTTGACCCTGGAAGGGAAAGGATTGTCCCGATTTGGTTGTCAGTCACGTGGGGCATAATCATTGGCACAGTGCACAGCATGTAGAATGCTTGCAGCAAGCACACGTGAGCCCAGCTTGTTTGGATGGATTCCGTCCGCCATAAAAAAGGAGAACCGATTCCAAAATAGGTTAAAATTGTTATTTTTGTTGTTATTGTTGTTATTTGTTCTGCAAGCGGACTGGAGCCAGGTATTAAGACCGAGGATTCGGCTGAAACGTTCTGCTCTCCCCCCCAGCATAGGCAAAGGACCAGATATAAAGACGGACTTTCCACAGTCATTTAAAAACTTAAAAAGGTCCTTGAAATCTTTTTTCGTTAGCTCTGACTGTTGATGAGCGGTGTCATTTGTCCCAACATGTACAATAACCCGGCTAATAGATGACGGGGGTGATAGCATCAGGCCCGGTAGCTTACCCAGGATGATGGGGACCGTTGCTCCAGGAAAGCAGTGTGTAGCTGCATTCGCAAACCGAAGTTTCCGGGTAATCGAATCACCCACTATAAGGGTTGTTGGAGAGAAAAGGGGACAAGGTTGAGAAGGGACAGGCTCCTTTATAGGCCTGCAGTGGGAAGTGGAGATCATCTCCCCGGGAGAGGGGCACTGATGAGATGAAGGGGCGAGGGATCTACGTGATCGCGTCGGCGACCCCGGGGAGCGTGTCCGGGCAGGCAGAGGCTGCGGCAGGGCCGCAACATCAGACCTGGGAGGACTCTGCATTGGACCAGGGTCAGGAGAACCACCAGTGGGGCTGATCACCGCCTCCCAGAGGATCCTTCGTTGGGAAGCAGAGGTCGCTGCCCGGTGTGAAGACCGCCGGTCTGGTTTCTGAGTGGAGGGGAGTGTCACTCAAGCGGTGCCAGGCTCGCTCAAACTGCGAGCAACATGTAGGTCCAAAGTATTGTTTTCTTGGGGGTCTTCCCAGGGCTGAGTGAGTCCGTCCAACACTTGGAAGGTGTTCGTCAGCCACAACTCTTCTGGGACTGGGGGTAAAGAGGTGCGCCTTCCGGCTGCCCGTCGGGACAGTAATCCAAGCAGCATTAGCTGTGGAAGCTGGAGTGCTGCAGTTCTTTGGCTTAGCCCCTAGCTGTGACCAATCCTTCGAAGCCGCCCCCGCCACGGGGAGCTCGGCCTCAGGGCGAAGCAGCGAAACAGCAGCATCAGTTCCATGGGGTTCCCTAAATGAATCGAGGAACAGCTCGTCGTCTTTAATGGAGAGCAAGATGGAGATCCGTCCTTCCAGAACTGCAATCCTCTCATTTAAACTTTTCCAACTCTCGCAGTGTAAAGAGGTCAGGATTGACATTTTATTATTCTGTAATACGGTAATACGTCTCTCGCCGCAGGGTAGGCCGCCCGAGCCTCGGACAGGAGTACCGAAGGCCTTGGAGAAAAGAGAGGTATTCTAGTCTGTATAAAGACAGAAGAAAAATCGATCCCAGATCCACCACATTTCCTCCCCCTCAGCTCCCAGCTCTTGGTGGGAGCGTTACAGTAGAGGCCCTCGTTCATTCGGGACAGGGTGTCAGCGTTTCCTTGGAGCCTCCCTGCTCTGTGCTCCACCTTAAATTTAAAACTTTGCAATTCCAGGAACCAACGGGTCACCCTGGCGTTAGTGTCTTTGCAACAGTACATCCATTTCAGGGGGGCATGGTCAGGCACGAGGATGAATTCTCGCCCTAGGAGGTAGTTCTTTAGCTTACCCACCGCCCATCTGATGGCCAGGCATTCCTTTTCTACTGTGCTGTAGTTCTTCTCATGTTTTTGTAGTTTCCGGCTGATGTAGGTGATGGGGTGCTCCGTGGCATCTTGGATTTGCGACAGGACTGCTCCAAGTCCTGTCTCTGAAGCGTCAGTCTGTAACACAAATTTCTGTGAAAAGTTAGGGGTGGTTAGCACAGGTTCATGCCCTAGGGCGGCTCTCAGGTCCAGGAAGGCTCCAGGAAGGCATCTTCAGACCACTTCGCAGTGTGACTTTGATCTTTCTTTGTTAGTTTGTGCAGGGGGGCCGCTCTAGTTGCGAAGTCCGGGATGAATTGGTGGTAGTACCCTACTAACTCCAAGAACGTGCGGACTTGCCTCTTTGTGGTGGGTCGTGGCCAGTGTGCGATCCCTTCCACCTTCTGGCTCTGGGGCCGAACGCACCCTCGCCCCACGGTGTAGCCTAGGTAGTCGGCCTCCTCCAGGCCCAGGCGACATTTAGCAGGGTTAGCAGTGAGCCCAGCCTCCCGGAGCGCCCCCAGCACGGCCTCCAGCCTCCTCAGGTGGCTCTCCCAATCTGCACTGTGGATTACAATGTAGTCAAGGTAGGCGGCAGCATACTCCCTGTGTGGCCTCAGTAGCTTGTCCATTAGCCGTTGGAAGGTGGCAGGGGGTAGAACCCGATATTGGAACAAGCCGTCCGGGGTGGCAAAGGCCGGGGTGAGGGGTACCTGCCAATACCCCCGGGTGAGGTCCAGGGTGCTGATGTAGCAGGCCGGCCCCAGCCACTCGATCAGCTCGTCTACTCGGAGCGTGGGGTAGGCGTCATACCAAGAGATTTCATTGAGTTGCTGGAAGTTGTAGGCGGCACGGATGGTGCAGTGGGTAGCACTGCCGCCTCACAGCAAGGAGGTCCTGGGTTCGAATCCCCGTCGGCCGGGGCCTCTCTGTGCGGAGTTTGCATGTTCTCCCCGTGTCTGCGTGGGTTTCCTCCGGGTACTCCGGTTTCCTCCCACAGTCCAAAGACATGCAGGTTAGGCTGATTGGAGAGTCTAAATTGCCCGTAGGTATGAGTGTGTGAGTGAATGGTGTGTGTGCCCTGCGATGGACTGGCGACCTGTCCAGGGTGTATTCCTGCCTTTCGCCCAATGTATGCTGGGATAGGCTCCAGCCCCCCTGCGACCCTGTTCAGGATAAGCGGGTTAAGATAATGGATGGATGGATGGATGGATGCTGGAAGTTGTTAAAGAAGAAGGTATGAAAGGCCTACTTATCTGGCAACAGGTGCTAAAAAATAATATTGACAACACTAGGTTTTTGTGAATTTATAGGTCTAATTGAATTTGCTACAACATTTTGTCTACAATATCTTTTGATACCCAAGACCTAGATGAACAAATGTAAAAAAATGTGTTACAGTTGATGAGTTCCTGTACATTTTCTTTTTTTTTTCTTTTTTTCTTTTTTATTCCCGCCACCACCACTCTTGGGAGGTCAACTTTATTTTTAATAATACAAAAACAGACATATATACATTGGTAATTTTGATAGAGAGAGAGAGAGAGAGAGAGAGAGAGAGAGAGTGAGTGGAGGAAGAAAACAGTATAAAGCCTTTGAGGGGAGGGTAAAAGCCAAGAATCCGGCTTCATGGAGCAAGATGCTCACCTGGGTTGAGTACACACACAACACCCTGCCCTGCGCCCCCACCGGAAAGTCTCCTTTCGAGATCTCCTTGGGCTACCAACCTCCACTGTTTCCTGACCAGGAAGCCAAGATCGCTGTTCCCTCCCTTGCCACCCACATGACCGTGGTGTGCAATATCTGGTTGACTGGGAGGGCTATGGCGGCACGGATGGTGCAGTGGTTAGCACTGCCGCCTCACAGCAAGGAGGTCCTGGGTTCGAATCCCCGTCGGACAGGGCCTCTCTGTGCGGAGTTTGCATGTTCTCCCCGTGTCTGCGTGGGTTTCCTCCGGGCACTCCGGTTTCCTCCCACAGTCCAAAGACATGCAGGTTAGGCTGATTGGAGAGTCTAAATTGCCCATAGGTATGAGCGTGTGAGTGAATGGTGTGTGTACCCTGTGATGGACTGGCGACCTGTCCAGGGTGTATTCCTGTCTTTCGCCCAATGTATGCTGGGATAGGCTCCAGCCCCCCTGCAACCCTGTTCAGGATAAGCGGGTTCAGATAATGGATCGATGGGAGGGCTATGGCCCTGAGGAGTGTTCCTGGGTAGCTCCCAGTCTCATTCTGGATAAAACCTTGATTACAGGGGGGGGGGGGGTCATGTCATGTTTTATGTTTAGTTATTGTCTTGGTTATGTTATTGTCATGTCACGTATTATGTTAGTCTAGTCTCACCATGTTATATAGTTTATTGTCATTGTTTTGCAAACTTGTTGTCACAATTTATGTTCCATGTTATGTTGTACTGTTCATTGATTTAGCATACACTTTTTCGTGTCTTTCTGCAAACCTTGCATTCCTGCTTTCTCTCTCTCCCCTTCTGTCACTCACACCCTAATTGTTTCAATTTCCCTTGTCTATTTACTAACCTACTAATGCTAGATCAGGATTGGGTAATACTAACATTCTAATCATGTGTTCATGTTACCTTTCGTTCTTTGTGCATGTCAATTACTAATTTACTAATGCTAGGGCAGGATACGTTTATTACTAACGATTACTAATTACCTAGTTAACTTGTTAATCCTCCACACCTGATTTCCATTCTCTTGCTGCTCTCAAACTAATTGTCTATACCTGCATATAAGCTCAGTTTCATGTCATGTCTGTGTGAAATTGATTGCCTCCTGTTTGTCAGTGCATGCGCTTGAGCGGTTATGCCAAGCCATTGTCTACCCGTTACGAGCCAAGCCTGTTTACTGACCAAAGATTATTGACTTCTGTTTTGTTGACCATTGCCTGACTGTAACACGTCTTTGCCTGCTGTTTTTGTACATTTGCCCCGCGGAGCAGACGTCGGTCTTGATTCTTGTGCCGTCATCGACCCTGAGCCTGCCTACCGCCCGCCTGTACTTCTGCCCCGCTGACAGCTTTCCTGGCTACCGGACTTCCCGCATGGTGTACCGGCTACGAGACTGCCTTCTCCCTCGGTACTGCGCTTTGGTTTTCTGGCTGGATATTTACGTGTATGAACATTGGTTGTTTTTGACTACGTTCCCTGGATATTCCCCAAATAAAGCCCTGACGGGACTTTACTACACTACGGATTCTGAGTCGTGCATTTTGGGTCCAAACCCCCCACGCACCCGTCTCAATATGATTGAGTTACTTGTGAGGAAAAAGTCAATGCGAGAGAATGATTTATGAACTGGGGAGAAGTATGTGTATTCTCTGGATGATGGGTTTTTTAATTGTCAGCTATCGCCAAGACCAAAATCACTCCTGTACTGTTTCAGTGTTTTGGTGGTGTGCCAGTTTCTAGTATTACCTGTGTGGCTCGATCTGTCTAAAGCAGGGTTGATGACGGTGTTGAAGTCGCCTCCGATTATTATTGTTGAATTTGAAATATCATTTAGTGAAGAGAAAAATCTATGAAAGAAAGTAGGATCATCAACCTTGGGACCAAATATGTTTGCAATGGTGATACTGTTGCTATTAATGGAGGCATTGATGATAACATATCTTCCTTCAGGATCAGTAATTATTGCATTATGGATTAATGGTATTCTTTTGTTCATTAGAATAGATACGCCTCTTTTCTTGGAGTTGTTGGTAGACGAGAACTTGAATGAATTGTGAGGATTTTAACTTCTCAGGCTCAGCATCTGTTAAGAGAGTTTCTTGTATGAGACATATGTCTGCATGCAATTCGGTGAGGTGATTTAGAATTTTAACTTTCTTTGCATGTGAACTAATCCCACGGATATTCCATTTTTTGAATTTGATTGACATTTTTTCTGAGGGTGATGGTCTGTTTTCCCGCACAAGAGGTTGAATGGGTTTCCCCATGTCCATACTGTTTCTTTCTTACTCCTAGTTTTAAAACAGAAATAGACAGCTAGGCACAGATAGGTACAGAGACAAACATCAAACAATGCATGAGAGACAAAGAGCTGTGTGTGCATGTGTGTTTGAGAGAGTGAGAGTGAACGAAAGGAGAAAAAAGAAAAAGAAAAAAAGTGGAGTGTCCATAGTACAGATAACACTGAATGCTATCAGTAATGGAATGGACTGGGTATGTTCAGAGGTTATGATCTTAGGGTCATTGCAAACCTTAAAATATTTTAGAAAAGCCAGGGTGTGGTGTCGCAGTCTCGAAATAAATGTCCGTTAATGTACAGTTTGTCCACCACAAGGGAGACGCGCTTGCCCTGATCTCTGTTTTTTTAAAATATTGGCCACAGTATTTTGCGGCGATCATTTATTTGCCGGGGGAACTGATCATTTAGATCAAACTTTGTGCCTCTTAGTTCTCGTCCTTTGCTTTTTACAAATTCCTTTTGTTTATGGTGTTCGAATTTAGCAACAATCGCTCGGGGACCGCGGCCTTTTAAGTTTAAGTTCTCGCTGCATGAAGTCTTTAATTGATGCTTCTGGATTGTCCGGTGTAGTTTCTGGAATCCCTGAGAATATTAAATTATCACGCATGCTTCTACTTTGTATGTTGATGATGGTTTCTTTGATTGTTTTACTTTCATTCAAGACCTAATCCATTTGGTGTTTTTGAAGCGTGTCAATCTGGTGGTGAGTGTAATCAAGGCTAGCACGCATGCTCTTATCTCTTGAAGTAAACCAAGGATATCTAGTTTTTTGTGGACACTGACCTTGATTTCGGTGGAGATAAGATCATCTGTGCTGGTGGAGGAGTCAGCCTTCTTTCTCTTTGAAGCGTTGCTGGTCTCTGTTGGCAGGTGAGTGTTGTCTTCCAATAAAAGTACTCGTCAATGAATTTCTCCAGGTCTTCCGAGTTTAAAATTTAAGTTTTAATCTGATTAGGCCATCAGACCCTAGAGGGTTAAGCCCAAGCCCAAGTCATCACACGCTAATTTGTCAAGGAGCCAGCTTCCAAACCAAACCAACAAATGCTGCTACAGCCCTTTGTGTAAAGGGGTTGGAACACTCCATGCTATGAATAGCATTAAACTGATTGAGCATAATGGCACCTGGTCCTGGCTGAACAGGCAGAGGAACAAGTGCAGGTGCATCTTGGTGGCCCTCTCCGAACAATAATCACTAGCTCCTGGGAAATAAACTAAATGCTTCACCTTGGAAGTCGATGGGAACTGAGCAATACCCTCAATATACAGTGGGCTTATTGGCACCCTAATAAAAATGGAGAAAAAAGGCTGCATTTAATAAACAGCATGGATAATGAACTATATTTCTTCAAACATATGGGAAAACTATGCACTTTTATTTAAATACATTTACTCTCATGTTTTATATTAAGTGATCACATTTTTTCAGAAAAAAATGTATTGGCACCCCTAACAATTATTGATGTGAAATTAGCAATACACATTTACTTAAATTTAATTAATCTCTAAAGGAACTAATGTATTGTGTCATTACATCACTTCAATCAATCAATTTGTATTTGCATAGCGCTTTGTTAAAAGCAGCTTTACAGAGAACTGGCCCCCAAGAGTACACTGAGGGCAACAGTGGAAAAGAAAAACTCCCTGGCCAATAGGAAGAAACCTTGAGTAAAACTTGACTCAGTGGAGGAACCTATCTGCCTCTGGTTGACACCGGTTTGTTCTGAAAATGATTGTACATATAAACAAATGAATTATAAGTACATAAAATGTCCAATCTCAATTCATTAACTCCAAGCAGAAATTACTCCAGTGACATGGAGGGATGGCAGGAACACCAATGTGTGGCACTGTCAGGCAAGGGGACAGGCTTGGTGCCACAGTTAAATCAGCAGTGGCAGGAGGGAGGTGCACAGCTGGTCTTGGGCTGGACCTTCGGGCCAGGAGGGGGTGCTTTGGAAAAGTTAGAGGTCTGGGCAGAGCGGGGAGGAGAGGAAAGTAACGTTGTTATCGGGTTCAGATGGTAATTGATCAATCACAGCAGGAGAGAGAGAGGTGCCTATGTGCGATAAGGAGAACCCCGGCAGAATAAGGCTATGGCAGCATAGCTAAGGGAAACAGAGGCAGTGCCCAACACAGCCATGAGGGCAGGCTTGATAGTCACCACCAGACCTTGACTGATTCATCTTAACACAGCACAAACAACAATGATCCAACAGAGACTCTATAGCTTATTCCAGCCACCCACTCCTGCCCCTCAACGATACATTGATAGCATGATAAGAAAAGTCTCTGCCACCTATGGTACTTTTAGCTATTCTAGGAATTGGAGGCCTGTACCCTACGAACAGAGCATTCGTGAGGGAGTATAATGAATAAGTAAATCATTTAAATACAGAGGGGCAAGCCCATGTAAGGCTATAAAGGTCAGAAGTAGAATCTTATAATCTATTTGGAATGTAACAGGCTACCAGTGAAGTGAAGCTAACAATGGGCTGATGTGCTCAAATCTCCTTGTACTAGTAAGAATATGCCCTTTCAGAGAAGAATTTCCACATCCAGACAAAAGAGCATTCCAGTAATCTAATCTTAAAATAACAAAAGCATGAACTAGCTTTTCTGCATTATGTAAGGACAGTAATATCCAAATTTGAGAAATATTCCTCAAGTGATAAAAATATGGCCATCAAATGCAAGATCTGGATGCAAAAGTAACACCAAGATCTTTGATGGCAACATTTGAAGTGATGGAAATTCCAGAAATATTAGCATATCTTCAGATAATTTGCATCTCAGGGACTTGGGCCCCACTACCATTATCGCTGTCTTATCAGAGTTTAGCAAAAGGAAGTTATGGGTTATCCATTGCTTTATGTCTTTAATAAAAGCCTCCATCTTTGACAGGTGGACAACTTCCTCAGATTTGACTGACAGATACAACTGGGCGTCGTCTGCATATCAGTGGATGTTATTGTCATGTTTGCAAACAACTTGTCCCAGGGGAAGCATATATAGAGAGAAGAGCAAGGGCCGAAGCACAGATCATTGTGGTACTCCATATCTATAGGTCTGATAGGTATGATCTAAACCAAGAGAGAGCCTGTCCAAGAGGCCTGCAAAATTTTCAAGTCTATCCAACAGGACTTGAAATCTAGAAGCACGAGTACAGAGGTGTAGCCACTGTCGCAAATGTACCATTGACCATAGGCCATTAAGTACTTTGACCAGGGCTGTTTCAGTGCTGTGGAGGGGTCTAAAACCAGATTGAAAAACTTCCAATATATGATTAGGGTGCAGAAATCAACAAAGTTGTTTTGAAATGGCCTTTTCTAGTATTTTATAAAGGAACGAGAGGTTTGATATAGACCTGTAGTTAGACAAATCAAATCTAAGTTTGGCTTCTTTTTTTTTTTTAAGATATTTTTTAGGCCTTTTTCAGCTTTATTGGACAGTATATAGTATAGAGAGACAGGAAGAATGGGAGCGAGAGAGAGGGGAAGACATGCGACAAATGTTGGACGGTCGGATTAGAACCGCCGACGTCGCGGCTCGCAATGAGCATGCGGTCAGTGCTCTACAGGCTGCGCCACCGAGACACCCTAAGTTTGGCTTCTTAAGAAGGGGTTTGATGACTGGAAGTTTAAGAGATGAAATCTATTGGAGCAAAATAGTTCAGATAGGCCACCTGTCCTTCTCAAGATCCTGCATTGAGTGGATGAAAGGGCAGACCCTATATGAGGGGTGGGAGAAGAACTTTGAATCTTGTCCCTGATTTTTATCATTTTACCATCAAAGAAATTGAAATGAAACTTAATGACTTCCTGTTTCACTAGAGTATAAAAATGAGATAACAAGCTTGCAAAATCCCTTCGTCAACCATCAACATGGGAAAAGCTGATGGTAATTAACCACCACAAGTTGGGTAATAGTTACAAAAAATACATAAATGGTTAAACATACCATTTAGCACTGTATGTGTAATAATAAAAAGGTGTAACACATAGAATTGTTGCAAACTTGCCAGGAAGAGGATGTAAGTGCATATTATCCCCATTGATATCAAGAAAGATGGTGAGGGCCGCCATAAGTAACCCAAGGATCGCAGTTTAAGAATTGTAGAGATTGGTTGTGTCTTGGGGTCACCAAGTCCAAAAAAAAATTTCATACATTAAAATCGCACCTCCATACCAGCAAACTCTTTGGAAGGGTGGCACAAAGACAGCCCTTACTGAGCACAATAAATCAAACCAAGCATCTTCAGTTTGCCAAACCTCATTGGAATTATGACTGGAAGAGATTGTTATGGTCAGATGAAATCAAAATTGAACGTTTTGGCTCTACACATCATCAATATGTTTGGTGGCAAAATGGAATGCATTTTAGGAGAAGAACCTCATTCCTACTGTCAAATATGTTTGCTGCCAGTGGTCAAGGGGCACTATTTAAGAGCAATGGCACAGTGAATCCAGCACAGGGAAATATTGGCAGAAAATTTGGTAGACTCTGCTAGGAAGCTGAGTCTTGGTCCTAGGTAGATTTTCCAGCAGGACAATGATTCCTAGCATACTGTAATGTTTCTGAGTTTGTTCTGTCTTTGTGTTTATTATTGTTTATTCTTGTTATTCGTATTCATTCATATCTGGTTATTGTTGCCCATTACAGTTATTGCATTCGTGATCCCCTGTTATGTCTGTGTCTGCATGTTTCTGAGCCTGAGTCAGTCCCCTGTCTGCGTGCTTCACTATTCAGGTGGTTTTGGTAGTCTCCGGGTTTTCAACCTTTCTTCCAGCCTTGCATTCCTTACTTCTGGCTTCTCTCGATAGTTAGACAATGGGGGAAATAAGTATTGAACACATCAACATTTTGTCCAGTAAATGTATTTCCAATGAGCCTATTCAAGTGAAATTTGCACCAGACTTTGGTATTAACTCAAAAAATCCAGACAAAAAATCTAAGTCCATATGTAAATAAAGTTATGTGTAATAAAGTGGAATGAAACAGGAAAAAAGTATTGAACACACTCACATCAAGGAAAGGCAAGGAACCAGCTGAAAACCATAACTAATTAGGAGGCAACTCTACCTCCAATCTGTGCTAATTAATGTCAGCTGGGTTAGAATATATTGATGGGCTATAAAAGGTTTTTTTTTTGTTACCAAGGTGCCACACAAGAAACATCTAATGATGGGTAAAAGTAAAGAGCTCTCTCGAGACCTTCGCAACCAGATTGTTGCAAAACATGAAAATGGAATTGGCTACAGACGTATTTCACAACTTCTGAATCTTCCAGTAAGCACCATTGGGGGCATTATCTGTAAGTCAGTGGTTCTTAACCTGGGTTTGATCGAACCCCAGGGGGTTCGGCAGGGGTCAAGACACAGACAGTATAGCCATTGTGCACTAATAAAATATATACCTATGTTTTGAAGAAATCATATTTTATTTTTCCAATTACGAAGGGTTCGGTGAATGCATTGATGAAGCTTGCAGGGTTCAGTACCTCCAATAAGGTTAAGAACCACTGCCGTAAGTGGAAGCAACATCACTCCACCATCAACCAGCCATGCACAGGAGCTCCTCGCAAGATTTCTGATCGGGGAGTCAGAAGGACTTGGAGGCAGCAGGTACAACTGTGACAGAAAGGACAGTAGGCAATGCACTCCACCGCCATGGCCTCTGTGCACGCTCTGTCCGCAAGACTCCACTACTGGAAAAAAGACATATTGAAGCTTGTTTAAAGTTTGCCAAACAACATTTGGACAAGCCAGTGAACTACTGGGAGCATGTACTCTGGTCAGATGAGACCAAAATTGAACTTTTTGGCTGTCACATAACACACCATGTTTGGAGGAGAAATGGCACTGCGCATAACCCGAATAACACTATACCAACAGTGAAGTTTGGAGGTGGAAGTATCATGGTGTGGGGCTGTTTCTCTTCTCGTGGCACTGGCAGACTTCATATCATTGAAGGGACAATGAATGGAGCCATGTACAGAGAGATTCTTGAGATGAACCTGCTGCCATCCACCAGGATGCTGAGAATGAGACGTGGGTGGACCTTCCAGCAGGACAACGATCCAGAGCATACAGCAAAGGAAACTCGCAATTGGTTTCAGAGAAAGAAAATCTACTTGTTGGAATGGCCCAGTCAATCACCTGACTTAAACCAAATTGAACATTTGTGGAAGCATCTGAAGATCCAGATTCACAAGAATCTTAAAGATTTAAAGACAATCTGTGTAGAGGAATGGGCCAAAATCACACCTGAATACTGCGGGCGATTAGTGACTTCATACAGAAAGCGCCTTGAAGCTGTCATTACAAACAAAGGCTTCTCCATTAAGTATTGAATTAATTTCAGTTAGTGTGTTCAATACTTTTTTCCTATGTCATTCCACTTTATTACACAACTTTATTTACATATGGACTTTAATGTTTAGATTTTTTGTCTGGATTTCTTGAGTTAATACCAAAGTCTGGTGCAAATTTCACTTGAATGGCCTCATTGGAAATACATTTACTGGACAAAATATTGATGTGTTCAATACTTATTTCCCCCATTGTATGTTGTAAAGCACTATTCTTACTAACTACTACTAATGTAATATATATATGTTTATTTTGTGTGTGTTTGTACAAAAGAACACATTTGAGATTTCCAAATATTCATTTTCCAAAAGATTTAACATAAAAGTTTTACATGAAAACTTGATCAAGGCTGTCTAAGATCAGAAGCAAGGAGCCAACCAAAGTCTGCAGAATAACTGTGGCAAGTTCTCCAACATGCTTGGAACAACCTCCCTGCTGATTGTCTTAGCCAACACGATATCTCAGAGAAGTGATGCAGTTTTAACACCGGAGGGTGGTCATAAAAAATATTGATTGGATTCAGTTTTTAAATATTTTGGCAAATTACTAAAATGTAATGTAAAATGTATAGTACGTTTATTTAGGACGTTTCCTTGAATAGTTTTTGAAAGAATCTTATCTGTGAAGAATGTTATACAGGTGGCTAAGACTTTTGCACAGTACCGTATGGCTTTTGATATGATGTTCTTACTATGAAATGCTCTATTTGCTTTATGCCAGACATAATGGGACCCCGTATAATATAGTCACTGTGCCCTTGGAGGAATTTTGGCAGACCAGCTACTCCTAGGAATATTCATCAATGTTCTCATTGTTCTCCATTTTGAGACAATGGCTCTTAAAGCAATGCCAATATTAATTCTGCACAAAAAGGTTTATTCTAACAATCCTAACAATCGTAATACATTGTAAAGGGTATAATCATGAAAAACTGTCTCTGGTGTCTGTATTTATTGATTGATTGGTTGGTTTCAGTATGAGTCAACATAGCATTAAAATGTATGAGTCAACAAAGCATTAACCCCTTAACTCTCACTGGGCCAGTATGGGTTTTTATTTGCATTAATTGCTTTTCTTAGCAGTGGAATTTTCAATCACTAAGGTTAAATATACAGTTTGAAAGCATTAAAACTCATTGTACAACCTATTTTAAGATGCCATTGCTTTACCAACAATTATTTTGGGGGGGGGGACCTCACCTTCTCTGCATTTTGGAAATCCATATACTAGACAAAATAATGTATGTCAGTGTCCTTTTCATGGCAAGGGTAGCAAACCAAATGCATAATAATGCAATTCTAAAAAAGTGCTAACTCTGGGAAATGTTGGTAGAATGTTCATTGTTTACATAAAATTTCTCTGGAGGAATTATCATTGTTGTCCGTTTTGCCATTGTAATTTGGACTCCTGGAAAACAAACCCCAAAGGGGTGCCTTTCAGAAGAAACCATGATTATGCCTATACTCAGACAGTTTCAAGAATAGTACCCATTTTATTGTGGGTATGTCACTTTCAAGCTTGTGTCAAAAATAGGGGTGATACTAACGGGGTCAATTGTATTGTTAAACTAGCAGGAAAGAGCTTAGTTTTCAAAAACCGCTGGAGAGTATGGATAAGACACAACAATCTGGGGACGAACTGGACAAACAAAGGGATTTAAATAACATGTAATAAGAGGGAATTTTAATCAGGTGTGGGAAGCAATCAGGAACTGAAGCACAGGTGAAACGAATGAATGAGGTGAATGAACTGACACCCTGTGTGCACAGAGGTAACAAAAACACAGAAACGCTCACAACTTAGACACATGAAGATGTCTAACCACAAATCAACTGCTACAGTTATGAATAATGTCGACTGTACATCATTTACATTACATTTATATTTTAGTCATTTGGCAGACGCTTTTAATCCAAAGTGACTTACAAGTGCATAGGTTCTTCCACAAGTTAAAGCATCACATCCATAACTAGTAAAATACACATGAAGTGCTGTTCTAAACAAAAAAAACAGTCATCGTAAGTGCACTTTTTTTTTCTTTTGGGTTAGACAAGAGGGATATCAGAAAAGGGGGGGGGGGGGGGTCAGGAGGGAGGACTAAGGTACAGTTTGAAAAGGTGTGTTTTTAGTCTGCGTTGAAATAGGGGGAGGGATTCTGCTGTCCTGACAGTGGTAGGCAAGTCATTCCACCACTGAGGAACCAGAACGGAAAACAGGCGTGAACGTGCAGCTCGACCACCAGGTGCTCGTAGTGAGGGAACCATAAGGCCACCAGAGCTGGCAGGACTCGCTGGGGAGTAGGGAGTGATTAAGCATTGGATGTAAGGTGGGGCAGTCCCCTTAGTAGCCTGAAATGCCAACACTTGGGCCTTGAAGCAGATGCGTGCGGCAATAGGAAGCCAGTGGAGGTCAATGAGAAGCAGGGTGACATGAGCCGACCTGGGCTGACTGGTGATCAGGTGGGTTGCAGCATTCTGGACCAGCTGGAGGGGCTTGATGGCAAAAGCTGGGAGACCGGCTAGGAGGGAGTTGCAGTAATCCAGGCGGGAAATGACGAGCGCCTGGTCTAGGAGCTGGGTGGCTTTCTCCGTCATCTCCTATTCTAGAGGAAGAACCTGCAGGTTCTGGCAGTGGAGGATACATGTGAAGCCAACAATCAACAATCAGTGAGAGGTCGATTGTTGGAGAGGACTTATCAGCGATGTAGTGAAGCTCAGTCTTGGCAAGGTTAAGCTTCAGGTGGTGGGAAGTCATCCACGCAGAGATATCAGCCAAGCAGGCAGAGATCTGTGTGGTGATTGTCTGGGTATTGGGGGGGAAGGAAAGAAAGAGTTGGGTGTCATCGGTGTAAGAATGGTAAGAAAAGCCATGGGAAGAGATAACAGAACCAAGAGACATGGTGTATAGAGAGAAGAGGAGAGGACCAAGAACTGAGCACTAAATAATTAATTATCAAGGGGTTAGGATCAAAGCCGAGCATCACCAGGGAGGAAGCCAGGGTGGTAAATGGGTGTGAAACGGGAGCTTACTTTTTGCTTTGGTGACAATGACCATTTGGTTTCATTCCACATCACATGCATAGGTAACAATGTCTGTTTGTCTGCCTGTCACCCAATCAGGGACAGGAACCTGCATTGTGGGGTATAAATGTGTAATTGCCCTGTATTGCTTTTACCTGTTATGCTTCATACTGTAATTAAGACTATTTTTTCTGTATTAATACATTTTTATTGACCTGAATATCAGACTACTGTTGTAGGACAAAATTCCTACAACATTAGAGGCAATATACCTATTATTACTTTTTTTAAAGCATGCTTTATTTCAAACATGCCCATGTGTCCTATTATGACCACATATCTTGTAACACTGTTTCAACATAGCTTTCCCCCTAGGGTGATTCATATTTGACAGGAAGGAAGTACATATAAAGAGTGGAGGTGCAGAGACACGAAACGAGACATAGGCAAAATGAATGAATGAATGAAAACGAACAGGGAACAGACCACGGGGAGCACAGAGGGCAAAAAATAAACGAAAAGGCTAAGAACTTAAACAGAAAACAGATGACAGAAAACACAGAACCTGACAGTCTGCTGCCGGAGGGGGTGGCTGCGAGCAGCATCTTCAAGAGGTTCTTTGCTGTGAACAAGTGATCCTGATCGCTGTAGCTTACTAGAGAACTAAAAACGCATAATAATTTCCCAGTTCTGTGCATTAGATGTGTGAATTGAATAGATTTTTGCACTATGATTACTGCCGCCCGAGATTTTCAGAAACATTCCCACTGCTCTGTAACCTTAGCCAATATTTTCTAAAACTGACACCCAGCCTTAAGTCTTCAGCATGCTTCAAACCAGCTTCTTCACGCTAACCTAAATGCCTATTAAAATAGCGTGTTTCCCAAACTAAAATGAAAGTATACAGTAGGTCTAGATCAGCGTTTCCAAACATCACACCTTTACTTTGGTAGCAAAAGGTAGCCTAATGGTCCAATTCAAGCACTGTCTAGTTATCACGTTTTCATGGTTATTTCTTAATAACATATAGGTCTTAATTTTTCCGAACATTGTTTGATGGTTTGATTGTGTCACGTCCGTGCCCTGTGCTCGTTGTTTTTCCCTTTTGTCTGTGCTTCTCCCAATGTTTCTCTCTGTATTCTCTCGGTAAGTCCCAAGCGTTTCACCTTTTGTTACCCTCTGTGCTTTCCGTAGTCTGTCTTTCTGTTCATTCATGTCCTATCATTAATTTCACCTGTAAAACCCCACGCTAACCCAACGACGGAATTTAGCGAGGGCTGAAGGTATCAGCGTGCTCGTCCTTCTGGTGTTGCTGAAAGAATACTAATAGGGTTAAAAATTAGTGGCCCCTATGCGGAGAGTCTAGATCAGGCAATAAATAAACCATGATACAAAGACAGGAGTACCACTCTGCCTTCCGCTCTTTACTGGTCCGGGCTGACCAAGAATCTCCACAATAGGGCCAATATATTCACCTTTGTTTATCTGACTCCATTTTAGAATAATAATTTAGATTAGTTGTCCATATTTAGTGGATGTCGTATTTATAATTTTGACTTGATCGCTATAGGAATCCTGTACTGAGATTTACTCTCTGAACAATCCTCTGCTGGTACCACCGCATGTCACATCGCGCATTATGTGCACATCTCACGAACTGACTAGATATCTATAGTCATCACAGAGGTCGCAGGAATAGCTACTCTTGGGTATATCTGTTTACAGCCTAGGGACCCAAGCAGACCAACCTAGCTACGGCTGTGCTCGACATGAATGAACTACCACGCAGAGGCGAGGGATTTACCATCATAGGTCTACGGGTGCTATACGCCGTGATACATTAAGTGGAAATAATCATCCTCCCTAGACCAGTTCGAGGGGGTAAACCAAGCATTCCCTGTATAACTTTGAGTGTCAGTAAGCGAAACCACACAGATCAAGTTTTAACAATTTATTTTACCAGGCAGGTTACATACGTAATTACACACTAGTTCCAAATCAAAAAACATTACAATGGAAACCAAATTACGGAGTCTTAAAAAGTCATACCTGGTAATAAAAGCTACATACGGGAGTCTGGCTACAGACACCCTGTATGTAGAAATTACGTGCACTGTGTGCACGGGAGGCTGATTGCATTCTCCCAGATTGCTTAGTTTACTGTCCTTAAATCCAAAATCTGGCCTTTGATGTTAACCCTAAAAATGGGTCACCCATCTGTAATTTGGAGCCACGCCTCCCCAGGAAACGCAGGGGGGTTGAGG
The DNA here is from genome assembly GCF_963514075.1 of Conger conger. Taxonomy (NCBI): domain Eukaryota; kingdom Metazoa; phylum Chordata; class Actinopteri; order Anguilliformes; family Congridae; genus Conger; species Conger conger. The sequence continues at coordinate 23,998,528 of NC_083767.1, read as the reverse complement.
CACATGGCTTTCACTGGGGCAGAGCTCCACACAGTTTTTCCCTGGCTCCTGGTTGGTTATGATGTCCAGGGTTTGCTGTTGCAGAAATAAAACCATTGCACCAGTTGCACTGAAACAATCAGAGTAATACCAAACATGAATATTATCTAATCTGACTTTGTCATGAAACATCCAGTGCTGTACACATCATTTAGTGACTGAGTAAAGAGGGAGAGAGCAATAAAGGGGGGTTCAAGAGAAGGTCAGGGCCTAGCGGGAAGTATTTCCTCCCAACCTCTCTGTACCGTAAAGAATGTTGCCCCGTCGTAACGAGTTTTACGGCTGGAGGCCTGAGACTTCCCCCACAGGCTCCTGCCCGTATGGGTGCGGAGATAGTGGGGGTCAATGGTGCATGTTCCTGGGTTAAATTACTTTACAGCCACATATTCCACAATACCAGAGGAAGCCAGCAAGCTGACCAGCCCTGAGTGATAATGCCAGATAATAATTTTTTATTATTAAAAATTTCCGTCTTACAGTCCCCCCTTGGCCCATGGGACAAACATAACACAGTCCCAAGGGGTCACTGTGAAGGCCGTGGCTGTGTATGTAATTCCCTGCGGCTTGGGGTCTCAGTCCCGACAGTGTTGGCATCTGCAGGGGCTGAGCACCAAAGCAGCATGGGTAAAGGAGCTTAAGGGGAGGATGATAGTGTGATGACGGACCCTCAGAACAGCCAGTCCCACCAGTCCCACCATGTGTAGGCGTCCTGAGCAGAGCTGGTAGAGAAGCCAGCCCTGGACGACCTGTTGCACCAGGTCTATTAGGTCAGTCAGAGACCGCACACACTGTCCAAAAGTGTCCTTCCACAACAGAGAGACGTCCACCTCCAGCGGAATTCTCCTCAGAACGCAGATCTGACCCATTGTGAAGTCCCCAATCACTTCCAGTTGGTGAAGTGACTTGCTGGACAGGTCAGACCTCCACCTGTGAAGGAACTCATCTCGCTGGTGACGTACTACTGTGGGTGAGACACCTGGATGATTTCAGCATGGCCATACAAAAACTGAACAGTAATACATCTGGTGTCATAATGGGAAAAAGATGGTTACGCATATAGATCATAGCAGGATGTTTCATGACAATCAGTGCGAGTGGTGAATATGGCTTCTATGCCCCTTATAGTGATATCCACCAATACGGTGATCTAATTTATATACCTGATTCTGCACTACTACGCGGGTTGAGCGTATGGTAGTGGAATTTAGATAGACCAGTTTGGGTAAATCAAAAGAAAGAAAACTAAGAATCCGATACAATCGGTACAGTTACTTACAATAAACATATAAACATTACATACATACATTAATGCTGTGGGTAATGAATATTTTCCCTTTGTTCTGACACACCTATGCCAGTCTAAGGCTTCAATGAGCTCCCTTAAAACATGACTAGGGGACTTGTGCAGACAAAGGTCCAGAATATCTTGTATGACAGCAGTAAGCAAATCCTCAGCGTATGTTCTGCAGGCTAAGTCACGCTCGATGGTACGGGTCTGATGAAAAGGAAATGGCTGATAGAATTGAAGCACCTGAGCTCCAATTCTTACTGATTGGAATATATATTTATTGACAATTGATTATGTTTGAAACCAGTGATCAGCTGGTTTACCAAACATGCTGAAAATTAGGATTATTAATTATTCTATAAGTATTTGGACGGCAAGTCTAAGTACTCAGAAACTAAATCATCGAGCCGCGCCTGTAGCCATGCATACATTTTATACAACACTGCAGTACATTGTATACAGAATGCTAACAGAACACTGGAAATTATATAGCTTACATGCACCATTACAAGATTTATAATGCAGTTATTTGCTTTTAAAAAATAGATATCCAATCAAAGAATTGATCAAAACATAACAAATTATACACTTCATTGGGAGTGCAGGTTCACTGTTCTAAAGACAAGTGACACAACAGGTGACAGACAAAGTGGGGGAGGAAAGACAAGCAAGAAGATAACAGTGGAAAGCTATGAGGGGATGACCCATAAGCCAGTCTTTGCCAAAAATGACCCCCCCTTTGAAGTTTTAATGCCCAGGGAATAAAACAAGAGAAGAAATTGCTTCTACTCATTATTTTTTTTCCATTTGGAACACCTTCTTCCAAAATATAAGCCAATTTATTTCCCCTAGGTTATAAATACCTCTCTGGTCGTAAATGTCTTCCCCAGCAGTGACAGATGAGGCTGGCCACTGTTAGGTCAGTAAACTTTAAGGGTTAATTTTTGTCATTGACTGGTTTATCTATGGTCTAGGGAATATTCTAATATATATACTTTGTGTTAGTGGGAGAAACCACACAAACATACAATTAGATTTAGGTACACACATGCCTCAGTTAATCTAACTGGCACCCAAGTAAGTATGTTAGTGTTACCTAACATTTCCTAAATGGCATGCAAAGACATGCAGTATACGGTATTATAATAATATAAATCCTCTGCATTCACAGTGGTGCAACTAGAGCACATAAAGTGAAACAGAGGAAAATCATATAGTGCCCAAAGATGCACTATATTTTTGGCCTATGCCTACATATAATTAAATTTATCCGATAGGACAAATTATATAATCAGGGATTTCATCCTGTTTTACTACAGATGTACCCCCACTAGGGCAAAGCCTATGTGACATCTATTATAGAACATCTGGTAGATTTAATTTTACACATGGTTATAACAAATATTTCACAAACTATCGCCTATGTATTTAATTATAAGTATACAACTGCTACTGATACAGGTAGCACAGGCCAGAGGACTCAGTTTCCAGCAGCTCAGAAAGACAGAAATTATGTGAGGCGACACCCGACACCAGTCTCAGAGGTCTCACATAGGCCCCACATGCAGCTGATTTCCCAACCTTGTAGCAGCGCATCAGAGGGTTGGAGACTTGTATCTGCTGTGGCACCCAGCGGCCCTGCAACGTAACATCAGGCCCAGTAGGTACAGAGGTATAGTCACCACTGGTACAGGCCTCCCAAACTCTGCTTCTAGAGCTGGAACCTAAAACCTAGGCTATGTTCCTGACTCAGCAGTCAGTCGCAACTTACAATATTTTTTTATTATTAATAATTTCTGTCACACACCTGTTCTCCATATAGTGTCTCCGCCTCCCACTCCTTGTATGTATTTCTTTCCTGTAATTCTGTCATGTCTCTCACCTGTTTCTCGTTGTCTGTTAATCAGTGTTGTATTTAAGCCTGTCCTTTTCGTTGCTGGTTCATCTTTTCTAGTTTCCAGAATCTGCCCTGGTTTATGCCTTTCCCCCGGTTCTATCCTCTGCTTCCTCGTGCCTTCACCTTTGTGGTTTCTTCTGTTTTGCTTCTGTTTGGATTTCCTGTTTTTTATTATCTCTGCCTGGCTTTGGACTCTGTTTTGGATTTTGTATTTGTACCTTTGTTTGTTTGGACTCCCTACCGGCTTTTGAACTGCCTGCCTGACCATTGCCTATTTTTGGATTACGTTCCTGGTCTGCCCCTTGTTAATAAAGCCTGCCTTTTTTCACGTTATCCCTGAGTCTGCTCTTGGTTCCTCTGTCCCGGTTCCTGACAGATAGATATAGGCCAGTGGTTCCTGTTCCTATAGTGCCAGCTCTGTCCCAGGGGCCCCCTGTGTATGTTGGTTTTCGTTCCAACCATAATTGCACTTTTAACAAGCAGTTAATTTTGCTTAATTAGGCGCTTCATGTTTAGAGAGGTTATGTAAGTCACATTATGTCAGATAATCCATGATCCATGCCATGAAGAATAAAGTTCATATTTTTCTATACCGCAAACAATGACATAAACATGAATATATGTTTTAATCAAATGAAAGACTGAGGTTAATCAATATGCTCCTATTTAGGTTGTTTTATTTCATTAATAAGGAACACCATACATGTTTCGCTCTTTATCATTTTCATTGTCCAGATTTTTTTATAGGAATAGGAAGGCGTCCACACTTAGGAGCATATTGATTCAACTTTTTACATATACTGATTTATACAAACATTTGACATACATTAAACAATATTTGGTCAGTGTCTTCCATGCAATTTGAACAAAAGTGAATCAAATTCATATTCCAACAATATTTAGAGTTTTAGTGCAATTAATTAATTCTGACTAAAGGATTTCCTTTTCCCTTTTTCCCACTTTTTTTCTTTCTTTCTTCCCTTTGTTTTTTTAATTTTTTTGTCCCTAATGTGGCCTAACACCAACCCTCAGCCTGCCTGATTTTTTCCCCACATTGAACCATACAAACTATATTTATCATTCCCTGAGATATCAAGTTTTGTACTCTGCTGGGATGTTTTAAAATTGATTTAAAGTGCTCCATCTGTAGATCCTGATCCAAGGTAGACTTCGAAATAAATACTTTGCCCAGAAGTATAACATTTACAACTGTTAGATTAATATTTTAAAAATCTCCAAGCGGAACAATATCAGGCTTGTAGAACACCAGACACAGATGTGAGACCAAGACATAGATTTTATAGCAGTCTTTATTAGAAATAAAGCAGGTCAGACAGGTGGAGGTAGAGAGCCAGCAAACGGAATCAGCAGGGATAAGGCAGTTAATAGTTGTATGGGTCAATACACCCACTAACAGGAACAGTGAGGATAATCCAAATTTGGGTTGTGGTCACAGGTAAAGGGTCGATAAGAGACGGGCAAAGCAGACAAAAACATAAGTCATAAAGCCATAGGCTTAATAAACTACGGTTCCAAACTAGACAGACAGGAAAAGCAAAATGCAGAAGTTGGGGGCAAAACAGATCGTAACAGAAATCAATCACATAATAACGCTGGAGAGGATGATAGACACATAATAATCTGGTGACAAAATGTACAGAGGGATTTTTAATTAGACAGGTAACAAGAGGAAATGGCAATCAGGTGTGGGAAACAATCAGGAAGTGAACACGCAGGTGAAATGAATAACGATGAATGAACGAACTGACAGGGTGACTACGGTGTGCACAGAGGGTACTAAGACACGGAAATGCGAGACACTTAGACAAAAGACTACACAGTGAAAACACGAAATCTGACAAACAGTCTGTATGTCAAATTCAGCCTTGATATACTTTCTTAGCTACATTTGAATTTGAGTCCAGAGAACACTCACTGTGGGACAGTACCAAGAAAATGTTGAATAGATCCGGTTTCATCTTGGCATAATCTACATACTGGAGAATGTTCAATACCCCATCTATGTAACATTTTGGTGACTAGTTTGGGAACCACTGATATAGGCTACATTTAAGAACAGAGTGTCAAAAATAGAATACAAGCACACATCCTGCCGATTGTGGGAGGTGAGATCAGTACATACAGTGGTGTGAAAGTGTTTTCCCCCTTCCTGATTTCTTATTTTTTTGCATGTTTGTCACACATCAAACAAATTTAAATATTAGTCAAAGACAACACGAGTAAACACAAAATCCATCCATCCATCCATCCATTATCTGAACCCGCTTATCCTGAACAGGGTCGCAGGGGGGCTGGAGCCTATCCCAGCATACATGGGGCGAAAGGCAGGAATACACCCTGGACAGGTCGCCAGTCCATCGCAGGGCACACACACCATTCACTCACACACTCATACCTATGGGCAATTTAGACTCTCCAATCAGCCTAACCTGCATGTCTTTGGACTGTGGGAGGAAACCGGAGTACCCGGAGGAAACCCACGCAGACACAGGGAGAACATGCAAACTCCGCACAGAGAGGCCCCGGCCGACGGGGATTCGAACCCAGGACCTCCTTGCTGTGAGGCGGCAGTGCTACCCACTGCGCCATCCGTGCCGCCATTAAACACAAAATGCCATTTTTAAATGAAGGTTTTTATTATTAAGGGAGAAAAAAAAATCCAAACCTACATGGCCCTGTGTGAAAAAGTGATTGCCCCCTAAACCTAATAACTAGTTGGGCCACCCTTAGCAGCAACAACTGCAATCAAGCGTTTGCGATAACTTGCAATGAGTCTCTTACAGTGCTGTGGAGGAATTTTGGCCCACTCATCTTTGCAGAATTGTTGTAATTCAGCCACATTGGAGGGTTTTCGAGCATGAACCGCCTTTTTAAGGTCATGCCACAGCATCTCAATAGGTTTCAGGTCAGGACTTTGACTAGGCCACTCCAAAGTCTTCATTTTGTTTTTCTTCAGCCATTCAGAGGTGGACTTGCTGGTGTGTTTTGGATCATTGTCCTGCTGCAGAATCCAAGTTCGTTTCAGCTTGAGGTCACGAACAGATGGCCGGAAATTCTCCTTCAGGATTTTTTGGTAGACAGCAGAATTCATGGTTCCATTTATCACAGCAAGTCTTCCAGGTCCCGAAGCAGCAAAACAGCCCCAGACCATCACACTACCACCACCATATTTTACTGTTGGTATGATGTTCTTTTTCTGAAATGCGGTGTTACTTTTACGCCAGATGTAATGGGACACACACCTTCCAAAAAGTTCAACTTTTGTCTCGTCAGACCACGGAGTATTTTCCCAAAAGTCTTGGGGAACATCAAGATGTTTTCTGGCAAAATTGAGACGAGCCTTAATGTTCTTTTTGCTCAGCAGTGGTTTTCATCTTGGAACTCTGCCATGCAGGCCATTTTTGCCTAGTCTCTTTCTTATGGTGGAGTCATGAACACTGACCTTAACTGAGGCAAGTGAGGCCTGCAGTTCTTTGGATGTTGTTGTGGGGTCTTTTGTGACCTCTTGGATGAGTCGTCGCTGCGCTCTTTGGGTAATTTTGGTCGGCCAGCCACTCCTGGGAAGGTTCATCACTGTTCCATGTTTTCGCCATTTGTGGATAATGGCTCTCACTGTGGTTCACTGGAGTCCCAAAGCTTTAGAAATGGCTTTATAACCTTTTCCAGACTGATCGATCTCAATTACTTTCTTCCTCATTTGTTCCTGAATTTCTTTAGATCTCAGCATGATGTCTAGCTTTTGAGGATCATTTGGTCTACTTCACTTTGTCAGGCAGGTCCTATTTAAGTGATTTCTTGATTGAGAACAGGTGTGGCAGTAATCAGGCCTGGGTGTGGCTAGACAAATTGAACTCAGGTTTGATAAACCAGTTAAGTTATGTTTTAACAGGGGGGGCAATCACTTTTTCACACAGGGCCATGTAGGTTTGGATTTTTTTTCTCCCTTAATAATAAAAACCTTCATTTAAAAACTGCATTTTGTGTTTACTTGTGTCGTCTTTGACTAATATTTAAATTTGTTTGATGATCTGAAACATTTAAGTGTTACAAACAACGGGGCAAACACTTTTTCACACCACTGTATGCATTCCATTTTACATTTAAATGTCCCCTGACTTTCCTTGATTATTAATACAATAGGCCAACCCTGGTCCTGGATTTTGTTGTTATTCAGCAGTTCTTTGATAAATTATAGTAGTTCATTTGATAGTTAACTCACCTCAACTGGTTCTTGGGTGTGAATGGGTTGCTGATTTTAGGGTGAAAACAAAAGCCCTGCAGCTCTGCAACCCTGCAGCTCTCCAGGACCAGGGTTGGCCACTTGGACCCCTGAATGTGTACCAAACTGTATCATTTACATCTAGTCAATTCCCCCAATTCTCATTGAGATCCTTTCAAATGCAAAGAGGTTTTAGTATTGCTTGTAAAACAACCTCAATAGGCTGATTGATGGGCCACAGACATTGTGGCATGAAAAACATATGCAACAATGTACAAAACATTACTTTTATATGACAGTGTTATTTTGTCCCAAACATTGAAATAAGCCTGGTTGAAACCCAAATACAGCCAAAAGAAATACTTTTTAATAAAATTACCAAATGCAAATTATTTGATTACAAAGATGATATATATTTGTTTTATTGTATCGTGAGTATTGGGCTCATATCATGGAATGGTAAGATTGCAACAACGGATAGAATCATTATGCAGTCTTTTATTTTTATTTATTTTATTTTATTTTTTAAATACAACCAATTAACCCAGAACTGCCCATTCTTGAAAGAATTCAAAGTGGACGTTCCCGTGAATTGATCTGTAGGCTATATTTTTTTGCAATATAAATAAATACATAAAAGAAAGCAGACGATCATAGACAGTTTCATTTATTGGCGATTCAACATCGCCTGATCAAGTTGCTGCTGGTTTAATTTTTCATAGCAAATATGAAATACAGAGTGGAACATTAATAACATCTCAACCAGACAATAAGCTCCACAATGCAGTTCCTTTCATGGAGAGAAACATAATCAGCATTGCCAGTTGTGAGATGTCAGGTTCTGTGTTTTTCATTGAGTAATGTTGGAAAAGTAAAAGTAGCCAAAGTGGTAATAGTGGGGGGAAAGAGGGTTGGTACTTGAAAGGGGGTAATGTCTGGAGTACCTCTCTGTGTTGGAACTAATGGAGAACTTGAGGATGTGGAGTGTGCAGTGAAAAGTGCTAAAGGAATGACAAGGGGAAATCGAGAAGGTGGAGACGGAATTTGAGACAAAGGTTATCCCAAAGGATTTATGAGATTTAAGAGTACATACCAAAGCCCATGAGGTGTTTTAACTGCCACGTAGTTTATTACGGTCCAAGTACAAATCCAAGCGATCACAAGACAACCAAGCCAAAAATGAGATGCAAAAAGTTAAATAAAAAACACAAGCAGGGGTCAAATTCAGAAAATCAGAAGGTGAAGGTACAAAGGGGGTAGGCAAAAATCTAAGTCGAAAAAGCAGAATCAAAAGTCAAAACCAAATAGACAGAAGTTCAAACAAATCAAAAGGGCTAGGCTGAGACGGGTGCGTGGGGGTTAGACCCAAAATGCACGACTCCGAAACAAGTGAAATAAAGTCCCGTCAGGGCTTCGGGACGAATCCCAGGAGCGTAGTCAAAACAAGCAAAGTCCATACACGTAGATCCAGCTAATAAAACAATAAAATAAAATAAAATTAAAAAATTTAAAAAAACACGGTGCCGAGGGAAAAGGCAAACTCGTAGTCAGTAGACGTGCAGGGAGGTCTGGTAGCAGGAGAGCTGTCAGCGGGGCAGAAGTACAGGCGGGCGGCAGGCAGAGTCGTAGTCGAGGGCGATGCAGAAGCCGAAACCATAAAACAAACAGCGAGGCAAAAGGTACAAAAACAGTAGGCGAGGATGTGGTCAAAAAACAAGCGATGGTCAACGAAACAGAAAACAATAACAGTGGTCGATAAACAGGCTTGGATCTTAACGTGTAATCAATAGTTATAATGCTCAAGAGTTGCTTTGACGGACAAGAGGCAGACAATTTTGCAACGAACAGAAGTGCGACTGGGCTATAAATGCAGGTGTAGACAATTAGTTAGAGAGCAGCAAGGGAATGGAAAACAGGTGCGATGGATGACAAGTTTAAGGTAATAAGTAATCGTTAGTAATAAACCCATCCTGCCCTAGCATTAGTAAGTTAGTAAATGACATGCACAAGAAACGCAAGGTAACATGAACACATGATTAGTCTGTTAGTTTTACCCAATCCTGATCTAGCATTAGTAGTAGTTTTAGTAAATAGACAAATAGAAACAATTAGGGTGTGAGTGACAGAAAGAGAGAGAGAGAGAAAGCCGGAACGCAAGGTTTGCGGAAAGACATGTAAAAGTGTGTTTAAACAACGATAAACATAAATCAAAACATAACACTAAATGAACTAAGACGATAACCACTCAACATAACAAGGTAAAATAATCGTAATGAAACATAACTAGACATGACAAGAAAATTAATCGTAACAAGAAACAAACTAAACAACATGACGAACCTAGACTAACATAATACATAAGACAATACGTGACTAAGACAAATGATAAAACATAAAACAGGGCAAGACAGACCTGAAACGTGACATAGGCAACCTCGGAAATCAGGCAAAGGGTTGTCGAAGAGAATCTCAATAAACAGGTGTACTGTTAACTCAGCTCTGAATAATGATCAACATTCTGACAAAGAACACTGCGGTGACTGAGGTTTAAATACAAGAGGGAAGGTGGGCTAAACAATTAGACAACAGGTGGAAAACATAATAGGGTAATAATACAATAACGGGGAGACGAAAACGTGGACTGGAAGCACATAGACCCACATGTAGGACATACGGCTCCGGATTAGGGAGTGGACATTTGCATAGAGTTGGAGATGTGGTGATAGTAAGAAACAGGTCTGAACACTTTGCTGGAACTAAGCAAGTAATCAGGGATAGCATAGGAAGGCGGAGTTATCGAACAGCATGGAAACTAGGAGATAACGTTAGTTAGTTAGTTAGTTAGTTACGTGATTAAATCTAAACTACCCAAATTAAGTGACTGTTAGTTTATTAGTCGGAAGTAAGGAATGCGAGGCTGGAAGAAATGTTGAAAACCTGGAAACTACCCGTATAGTGAAGCACACAGACAGGGGAGTGACTCGGGCTCAGAAACATTCAGACGCAGACATCACAGGGGATCATGAATGAAATAACTGTAATGGAAACAATAAACCAGATATGAAAGATAATGATCAAATAAGAATAACACTAAAACAAACAGACAGAACTCAGGAACATTAAAATTTGGGCATGTAGCTAAGGTATGCAAAGGAAAGAGAAGATGTGCTAGGTGTGGTGGGGAAGGGGAGTGAGGCCAAAGTGTTGTAACTGTTGAGGTAATCACAGTGTAGCCTTTGGGGTCTGTGAAGTGATGAGACAAGAGGTGGAGGTACAGCAGATGAGAGTGAAGGAAAAAGTTTCTTATGCAGAGGCAGCTAAGAGGGCTGGACAGAAAAAACAGATTAAGGGCGGAGAATATGACAAAGAGCGAACAACAGAAGAGCGGAGAAACGTATGGAGAGAAAAGAAGAAACTTGTGACATTTATAGCAGGGGTGATAAATGCAACATCTGAGATCAAATCTAAAACTGAAAGGATCCAGGTTATTGTTAAAGCAGCAGTGCACCACTTGGATATGATAGGGTTGAAATGGGAAGAAGTAAGTGATGAGCTCAGTGTACAATCAAGTCAAGAATCAGCATGTGTGGGTTGATACCACTAATAATTTTACTCCTTTAGTGGAATGCAAGAAGCCTGATTGCAAATGGACAAGATTTCAAACCGTTTATAGCCAGTAGAAGAGAAAAACCAGACATTATATGTATTCAAGAGTCCTGGCTAAAGCCTAACTTGGATGTTGTCTTATATGGATATGAAGCAGTTAGACAAGATAGGACAGATGGGGGAGGTGGAGGGTATGTCAAGTTTGTAAAAAAGGGGAATGTGCATAGCACACTGTGGGGGAGTGAGAGAATGGATAATAATGGTCAGGTAATAGAAGAGTTGTTGGATGGAAAAAACTTAGTGTGCTTAAACAATGGAAATAAAACACCATAAAGGAATCTGCTTGATCTCATTCTGGTTCCCAATAATATGGCACCAAAGTGTGACTGGAAGGTATATCAAGAAGAAACCATAGGGAGTGACCATTACCCAATTTTGTAAAGTCAACATTTCTGTATCACTGACCACAGAAGACAGGGGAGAGAAATGGGTATTAGAGAAGGCAGATTGGGAAACATTTAAGAAAGAAAGTGACAGATAGAAAGAGTCAGACAGATTATAATATGGACATAGAAACATTTGATAATAAAATAAAACAAGGTATAATATCAGCTGCATGAGAATCCATTCCTAAATGTAAAGGCAAAGTAAAGAGGAAAACATGGTGGGATGAATGTAAGGCAGCAGTGAAAAATAGCAGTGAATAAAGCATTTAAACTAGTGAAAAGAACACATAATTTCCAGCAAATGATACAGTACAAACAAGCTCAGGCAGTAGTAAGGAGAACAATAAGACAGGCAAAACGGATATACTTGAGAAAGTACTGCGATTCAATCGGGAACACCACTCCGGTAGGAGAGGTAATGGGGGATGATTAAAAAGATGTGTGGGTACAGGAGGGAGTGGAGTTATCCTGTTTTGAGTAGTGGAAATAATGTTGCAGTATCCAACAATGAAAAGGCTGAAATAATGGTAAATACATTTGTTACAGTACACAGTTGCAATAATTTGTCCAAGGAGAGAAGAAGAGGCAGCGAGGAAGCCAAAGCTGACTACTTGGAGGCACTAAGGAGAAAGGAAAGCACTGAGTGAGGATTAACAAAATGTCCCATTTAGCATGGGAGAATTAAGTAAGGCGCTGGCTAAAACTGGGAAGACTACCAGGGAAAGATTAAATATGCTACATAATGTTGAAACATTGAAGTATGGAGGGACTGAAGAAGTTGTTGATGTTATTTAATAAAGTATGGGAAGAAGGAAGAATCCCAGAGAACTGGAAGGAAGTGATCATTATTCCGATAAGGAAACCTGAGAAGGATGCCAGTAATTCTCAATAGAGAAGACAAAAGTTATGCTCTTCACAAGAAAGAAACATAGGGAAATTAATAATCTAAAATTATATGGAAGTAATTTAGAGAAAGTTTTTGTTTCTTGGGAGTGTATTTTGACTGGAGATTAACATGGAGAGATAATATTAGAATGGTGGAGGAGAAGTGTAAGAAAGTGATAAATGTTATGAGATGTGTTGCAGGACTGGGATGGGGAGCTGATATTGCATCACTGAAATATATATATGTAGCTGTAATTAGATCAAGAATATGGGAGTGTGGTATATGGATCAGCAGCAAAATCTGTGCTTGCGGGGCTGGATATAATACAAACTCAGGCTTTGAGAGTGTGTTTAGGTGCAGTGAGAACATTTCAAGTTGCAATTCAAGTTGAGGCAGGAGAAATGCCACTGTGTCTTCGTCAGAAACAGCTGCTGGTAAACTACTGGAAAAGTCTGAGGGGGCATAGAGATAGTCATCCGACCAAGAGAGTGCTGCAGACCAGCTGAGAAAGGGAGAGAACAACAAAATTAAGCTTGGGCTTACATAGCTGCTTCTGGGGACTCACTAATCTTTATTGATGATGTAAATGTTGGTAGCAGCAGGGTTCAAAAAACATTCTGTCTGCCAAAAGAATGGAGAAATGCATCCAAACAAATTGTGAGGAACTTCATCATGCAGCAAGACAATTAATTAGGGAGAAGAAATGGAAGGTTTAGACTGGCCTCGTGAATGACCAGACCTTAACCCGATTACATACATTTCACCCCCCAAAACAAATAGCAACTGAAAGAGGCTGCAGTAAAAGCCTGGAAAAGCATCACAAAAGAAGAAAGCAACAGTTTGGTGATGTCAGTGGGTTGCAGGCTTGAGGCGGTTATTGCAAGCAAGGGATATGCTACCAAATATTAAGTGTTATTTACTTTCATTTACTTAAATATTCTCTGTTCCAATATTTTTGCTCACCTAAGAATTGGGTGGTCTGATATCAAATATGTTATGTTCTCAGTATTTTAACACATCTAGCTGTAATTACCAGGAAATAAAAGCTGAAATTCTGAACTCTCGTCTCGTGTTCATCTTTTTTATCTCTTTTTCTCTTATCTGTTCAGCGTATTCCAGCCGTTGGCCTTGCTGTTCCAATTTGGAGGGGAGTGTACATCTAGCTGCCTCACTAAATTTGACCAATTTTACGATAGTTTGATAAATTCACCAAGCAAAAACAGCTGTTCAGAGGCGTTGTGTAAATTTTTTTCCCCCACTGAATCGTGTTCCCCCTAATGTACACAGAGGGTGTGTGTTCATTTTACTCTGAATTTGTCATGCAGATTATGAAAGCCCAAACTCCAGGAATATCTGATAAACCTAAATAGTTTGCAGACACAAAAGCAGCTTATGCGATTGTGTAACCGTTGACAAACAGAAGATTCCCATATTGGAAATAGACAAATCACTGCAAATGCCAACATAACTTTCTGTGGTATACACTCACTGAGCACTTTATTAGTGCTACTTATTCATGCAATTATCTAATTAGCCAATCATGTGGCAGCAGTGCAATGCATACAGTCATGTAGATATGGGTCAGGAGCTTCAGTTAATGTTCACATCAACCATTGGAATGGGGAATAAATGTGATCGTGAATTTGACCGTGGAATGATTGTTGGTGGCAGACAGGGTTGTTTTGAGTATCTCAGAAACTGCTGATCTCCTGGGCTTTTCATGCACACTAGTCTCTAGAGTTTGCAAAGAATGGTGAAAAAAAACAAAAATTCCAGTGAGCAGCAGTTCTGCAGAAACTACAAATAACCACACATTACAACAGTGGTATGCAGAGCATCTCTGAACACACAATGCATCATAACTATAAGTGGATAGGCTACAGCAGGTGAAGTCTAAAAAATAAGTCTAATAAATACCTAATAAAGTGCTCACTGGTTGTATGTGCCAATTCTTTATTGGGAATGCGCTTTCTGTTATTTCTCTGGAATCATTGCAGCAAGTCCAGCGACTCTAGGGGGAACATGATTTGATGGGGGAATAGAGTTCAACACACCAAAGTTTACCCAGCTAATTCTACTTCATGTTATAACCTTGGACAACTGGCTAGCAAATAAATGGAATAATCGTAAAATTAGTAGACTAAGCTAAAATATACAGCTAGCTAGCTGGCTACAAAATAAATGCTTAGCATTTGTGGGAGTCCTACATTAGCTTTAGGCTTAGATCGAATTGCTGAGCTAATTCAGCATTATTACTCCCAGCATTTGGAGACCTAGCCAGCTGGTCACATCAGCTAAAACACTGCCATAATAAAATAGCAAGCAAGATACCTAGGACAAAGTTCTTATTTAACTACAAGCCATGTGAGCAAGGGACCATGGAGAGAACCTCAAGTCTCAAAAAAAAAAAAAGTAAAATTACAAATTCACATGACGCGTGTCATTTCCACAAATGCAGATTCTACACTTCACAAACCAATTTTACATTTGAGACTTTTGTACAGCACTGTATGTATGCATTCGGGGTGACATGGCTCAGGCAGTAAGAGCAGTCGTCTGGCAGTCGGAGGGTTGCCGGTTCGATCCCCCGCCCGGGCTGTGTCGAAGTGTCCCTGAGCAAGACACCTAACCCCCAAATGCTCCTGACAAGCTGGTCGGGGCCTTGCATGGCAGCCAATCGCCGTCGGTGTGTGTGTGAGTGTGTGTATGAATGGGTGAATGGAGAAGCATCAATTGTACAGCGCTTTGGATAAAGGCGCTATATAAATGCCTGCCATTTACCATTTACCATTCGTACAAATCAGAAGACACAAGACACAAGTTGAGAGATATTTCTGTGTGGATGTATAAAACACAATTGTGATATGTCTCTTATTTGTGGATCATGTTACATGCATTTATGAATAATATTAAGACTAATCTCTCTCCATAGATTTGAAAGAAATCTATGATGCATAATCTAGCGAAGAGACAATAGGCTATGTGATATGCGCTTGCAATCTGAAAATTGTTCAAACAGACCATGTTGAATGCATGATCTAGAGATTAGATGTATTAAATGTATTAAATGTATTTTGAAAAATTACTTTGTATGCACATTGATATACAGCTCTAGGTTGCCCTTACATTTACCTACCCCAATTCTAACATAACCAGCCTACAATAAACCACAAAATTGATCATGAACATCATTATTTCTGAAATAACAGTTATCACACAGAACAAAGTTATGAATATTTCTAGTTTACTGACTTGACGCTAGAGAATGGACTGTTATTGAAACTTAGCCCTATATAAAAAATATGAGCTGCAAAAAATATTTCCTTGAAGTGTAGAATGCTACAACTGCTAAAACTACACTGGTTCAAGCAAAATGCATACACCCTACTAATTAACACTTGAATAACTGACAAGCACACATCACAACAATCACCAGCTGAGAACAGCAGTAGGATGATTTTGGAACAGCAGAAGCCCCACATCAATACAGTATGACCAAGCATGACTAATGCAAGCCTTATGTCTTAGGCATTCAGGCCTGGGGCACTAAGAAAACAAGAGGCCTTTTGAGGGAGTCTGTTTCCCTCCACTGAGTTACAGCTGTTGCCATATTGGAGTGGAAGCTGTATCTAGCAACACAGTTGCACTGATTTTCAGAAAAGACTGAAATTTATATCCTGTATTTATAATAATAATAATAATAATAACTAGAAAAAATTCCAGGGAAATTTTAAGTGTGCTGCTGCTGGTGCCCATCCCTCACACAAACACAGATGTAACCCACAATTTGGTCTGCACAAAAATGGAGAACCTCATCTATACACTTGTGTGTGTGTGTGTGTGTGTGTGTATTTGCCCTTATGATAAGTTCATAGGCCACACACACACACACACACACAGATCTAAAACAAAATTTGGTCCTCACAAAAATAGACATCCTCATCTATACACATGTTCTGGGCAGTTGCTAGGGTGTTCTGGGCGGTTGCTAGGGTGTTCTGGGTGGTTGCTAGGGTGGTCTGGGCAGTATTAGGGAGGGCAAAGTGGAGCTTTAGAATGTAGACCGCTGTGTGTGCACGTGAGCTCGCCAATAGGTTTCTCACAGAAAACGTAATTTGTCCACTTTTTTACTTTACAGTAGAGGTGATCAAACTTACAATAACTAAGTGCTAGTGTGTTCTAAGCCTTTACTGGTCCCTGTACGATGTTAGCATGATGTAGCTAGCATACGCGAATAGCACAAAGCCATACAATTTGCTTTTTAACGGCACTTGGTCATTCGAACGATATAAATAAAAGCATTCGATTAAGTTCGACGGCGCCGGAATTTTCTGTCGTACCGTCCATAAATGGCAAAAGTCCCACCATAGGATTTATTTAAATCTTTAAAAGTTATACATTTTCTGAATCGTCATTAATTCATCTTGTTTCTATCAGTGATTCGGCGTGATCGGACAGTTCTGTAGCTATGTAAATGACGTCAGAAGGATACAGCACTGTTATTTGCTACCTAAACTTTGATGCACGCTCGAGAGCGTTAACATGATTGAAGTCTGACATGTCTATTGTCAAAATCCATTGAAACTATGAAAAAGTAACCAGGGACTTTGGACTTATAA
Source organism: Conger conger (assembly GCF_963514075.1). Taxonomy (NCBI): domain Eukaryota; kingdom Metazoa; phylum Chordata; class Actinopteri; order Anguilliformes; family Congridae; genus Conger; species Conger conger. The sequence goes on along the minus strand of NC_083767.1, from coordinate 23,981,507 downwards.
GGCTGGACATACCGAGTACCCAGCAAAAATATTGACCTGGCTCCAGTCACACTTTTGACAGTTCGAACTGCCACCAACTGCCATGTATGAGCGCGTGAAGTAAACCAGCAAAAGCTATTGTTGTGTCACCATTTTCGAGCTCCATATACGTAAAGAATGGAATGGCAGTGAAATCTGCCTGTTTTTCGGTGCCGTCGGGGTCCAGCATTTAACATTGATGGAATGCTGGTAAAATGAGCGCTTAAAAGCCACAAAAACAGTCATTTTGTCACATTAAAATTCAACCTAAGCAGAATTATTGTCCACCACACGTTAATTTAAGGTTAAACTGAGATAATAATCATAATATTCATGCTGATTTCCGGAAATAAATTTTTCGGTTGTCCTCCCTACTAGTATAAGGGTACAATTCCCAAGGTGGCGTTGTCTGGCTAAGTATGGGTTGCTCAACCACACCCACCCTCCTGTTACAGTTAGCACAACCATTAAGACATGGACATAGAAATAAAACAGTTAAAAACCTCGGTATTTTCATATAATGTGGACAGGATGGAGTCAGTCAGTTAGCTAGTTATTTAGTTAATTATTCTTATTAATTACTTAGTTAGACGTGTTAGGCAGAGGCAGAACATACATACAGTTCAACAGCATCACAAACTACAGATAACAAACAACCAAATCAACACCTCTCTAAAATAATAACAACTTTATAGAATATTACACTGCATTAGTTTTGGTGTTACAGTGACAGTTCACTAATCAGCTGAGCTTAGTTACCCAGTCAGCTGACTAGTTAGCCAGTCAGCTAGCTAGCTAGTTAGTCAGTCAGCTAACTAGTTAGTCAGTCAGTCAGTCAGCTAACTTGTTAGTTTGTTAATCAGTTAGTAACAGTCACTTAGTTAATCAGTTAGTCAGACCGTCAGTTAGTTAGAAGCTAACGCTAACTAGCGCGACGAGGCTAACGCAAGCTAGCGCCGAAGCTAACGCAAGCTAGCGCCGAAGCTAACGCAAGCTAGCGCAACGAAGCTAACGAAAGCTAGCACCAAAGCTAACGTCAAACAAATCGCTGTATCTTGAAAACTATACCTCACATTAAAAAAAAAATCATTTTGAGTGAACCGAGACTTCAGTGGCGAGATCGATTTATGAGATGTGTCGGTAGGATTTAGAATCCTAGGAGTCGCCATATTTTATTTATTTTACTCTGCAGTTTACCACTCAGATAACATGGGAAGCTAGCTAAGGCTAGCGCTAGCTTCGGCTACTTCCGGTTCTATTCCGGTCACAGGCTGTGAATGCTGCGGTTAAAACGAGTGATACTACATGTATTGTGCTTATTTGTGTCAGTTTTAGACTTCATATTTATGTTGTGGTCGAAGCTAGGGCTAGCCTCGCCTGAACATACAAGCATGTCGCAGCTTGCTATGTCTCAGGGCCGTTGCTAAGGCAACCAGCACGCGCGTGTGTCTCGTGATTCGTAACCAGAGAGAGAGAGAGAGAGAGAGAGAGAGAGAGAGAGAGAGGGGAGGGGGGAGGGGGGGGGGATGGGCGGTTGAGTGTGCTGGGCTCGTGCATGTTCTGTGTGTGTGTGAGTCTCTGTCGGTTAGAGATGTAGGAACTAACTTTTTTTTCTGACATGCTCGGGTTTAAACGCTTCTCTTCCCAAAACTATACATATCTCTTAGATATTTGAATGTGAGCGACAGGGCGAAAAATATGAACAGTTTGATATATAATATGTCAAGGTACTGTGAAAATTGAAGGAGTAGCGGCAGTTTGTGTGTACAACTTTGTGTAAATGTTTAACTGCGTACAACTTTGTGTAAATGTTTAACTGCTTACGGCCTGAATGCTAGTGGTGAAGCTAACTGGCGCTGGTGCCGAACAAATCCATGTATCTTCAAAAGTATAAGTCAGATCTAATTTATTTTTGTATTTTGAGCGACCCGAGACTTCAATGGCGATTCCGATCTAGGAGATGTGTCTGTAGGATTTGAAATGCAGGAGCGGTGACAGTTTATAAATCACCATATTGTGCCTACTTTACGCGGCAGTTGACGCTTCAGATAACATTGGAGTCAATGAGAGCTGGATCCGGCACTCTCTGCATTTTTGGGCGATTTATTAAAAAACCGTGAGTCCTATCTCAATGGAAGTAACATTGAATGAGAGAGGACAAGTTTCTCTACATTTTGATGTATAAATTGTTGTTGTAGAGTAGAAGCTGTGGGAGTAAGATGAGAATGTCTTGAATATTTTTGATACAATTTAGAAGGGCTGAATGCCAGAGTGGGTGATGTCACAGAGTGGGTGATGTCACCGCACTCTAAAGCCACGCAATACACACCCATTATAAAATCTGAAAATCTCAAAAATTTCATAAAACATAAACTGTGATTTTGTAAAAACCGTAGAAGATATCAAAAAGTGTCTTTAGATCAACACAGTTCAAAGTCTTGTGACCCGTTTAAACCTTTAATCTGTGACAAAGTATGACGAAGTGGTGTGGCTCCAAAGAGGGGTGGGTTTGATCAATTTGTGAGATTTTTTTTTACGAATTCTCATTCATTCCTATGGGCAAAAATCGGTCGGTTTTTCGGATTTTGGAAGAAAATGAGATGTCGCAGACTTGAGAAAAGTCTTTCCCATCGATTCCCATCTATTCCGGTTGTTTTGATATATATCTTGCCTGGGATTTCTCAAAGCTGTGGGAGGAGTAGCATGCCAAACTTTTGAAGGAAGAAAATTAAATAAATAAAATTATGAAGTATGGCTGAGAATATTAAGGTGTGTGCTTTTGCACTACAAAGCTCTGCTTTGTATTGCAATGCGCAGCACACAATAATAATAATAAGCTGATGTTAAATATAGCTGCGAGCAGAAATTCCCGCGGTCCAAGCAGCATAAGATTCGGTCGTCATAGAATGAAATGTTCCAACAACCATGCCGTTAACCGAGGTAACAGCCAGGCCTCGGTTAATGGCAGTGGTTTGAGCAATATGAGCAATGGTTTGGAAGTGTAAAATGAGTTTTGTGTTAGCACATTGTTCTGAAGATGAGCTGTTATTTTGTTGCTGTTATAAACTTGGAAGTTGTGAAAATGTAGTGTGTGCATATAAATTAAAGTAAATGGTATATGTGTGGTTTTGTCGGTTTTTTAAATGTATTTCTGGTTGTGACATATGAAGTGGTCCTATGGAGGATACAGTGTTGTTTTAGGTTTCTGCTGTAGTTGTTACTGAGTACTAGTACATGTTCGAGTATGTAAGAAAAGGAAAGTGTCAAGAAACGTACAGTCCCCTCCAAAAGTATTGGGACAACAAGGCAAATTCCTTTGTTTTTGCAATACACTAAATACATTTGGGGTTGAGATAAAAAGATGAACACAAGACAAGAGTTCAGAATATTAATTTAGAACATACCACCCAATTTTTAGGTGAGCAGAAGTTTTGGAACAGAGAGTATTTAAGTAAATTAAAGTAAATAAATGTAAATGTAATGTAATGTAATGTAAATAACACTTAATATTGGTGTAGCATAGCCCTTGCTTGCAATAACTGCAGTATTTTTTGTGATGCTTTTCCAGGCTTTTACTGTAGCCTCTATCATTCATTTGTTTTGGGGTTTTTTCCCTTCAATCTCCTATTCAGGGGGTGAAATGCATCCTCAGTTGATTTAAGGTCTGGTGGTTGGCCAGTCTAAAACCTTCTATTTTTTTGCCCTGATGAAGTCTTTTATTTTGTTGTCAGTGTGTCAGTTTCAGCACAAACTCAGCTACAATATTATGGCTACAGTAATTTGGTCAGAATCATATGTTGGTTGTAAATTGCTATAGAATTACACAAATTGTAAATCGTAGTTTTGAACATGTGCGGGAATGATGAAAAAACATATTCTAATCTATTGTAATGCATTTTTGGATCACTGACATTTGTTAATCTAGGTGGTGGATATCAAGAGATGACAAAATATTGTAGCAAATCCAATTAGAAATATAAAATAAATTACAAAAACCTAGTGTTGCCACTACTATTTTTCAGCACCAGTTAACAATGGGAGGGCTAATTCTTTCTGTCTTCAATGCATATTTATGTGGTATGCGGTCCTGCCAGGTCAGTAGGCTTTTCACACCTGGCCTGACCCCTCTAAGACAAAGACTTTCCACAAAGCAATCCTCAGTGAGCCATTTAGAAGACAGAAACAAATGCATTTTTTGATTCAGTAATTCAGTAGTAAGTTCAGAAACTACATACAATGAAGATTCACAAACACCTCAATGCTTTGCATGCCATTTTTCAAAACAGTTCCTGTTTAGCAAAACACTCTTTGCACTTTCACAGAGTGTTATATATTTTTCCCTAATGTCCCCATCCTGCAGAGCAGGCACGTCTTGCAAAAAAAATATTATTTTGAGATGTGATGGTTAGAATCGTTCATAAATTCAGAACAGAGTGGTAACTTACAAACATGCATTACTGGATATTCAGATGAACACAGAGAAGTTGCAATACAGCACACGTATTTACCAATATGATCATAACAAATACCCTTGCTCTTGGACTTAGTCTATTTAGCTAAGTTATTTCTGCTTTTTCTTCTAATGTAGATACATAATTCTAATATCGATTATGCGAGTGTAACAGTGATGATTTGGTTTCTTCCACTTGCAAGCTTTCTGTATAATTTTCTATACTACTATCTAGACATGTAACACTGTTGGGAGAGTACTGGCCCCTAGGGGATAAACAGGTAGAACTGCGTGGCTCTCGTCCCAGTCCAAAAGGATTAGAGCCACGGTAAGTTGTGTTAAAAAGCGCTCCTGGAATATTATTTTCCAATTCTACAACTGAACAAAAGTTATCACTAACTACTAAAATGTGTTCTACATGCGTCCCTTACGTAAACAGTGTATTTTGTGTTACACTTTTGCAAATTGAGAGCTATTTTTTATCGAAGTTTATAACAACACGTGTGAATAGCTAACATTTCATCTCCTTTTCATATTAGCATGCTGTGTTGATCCATGCCGCCTTGCTACGGAATCCAACGTATTGTCTTTTGCTCCAGGTACATGTTATGTATTTCATTTGGATATTCTTGCTGGATTTTTATTGAACTTCTAAAAATAGCGAGCCCAGTTCAAAAGGATTAGAGCCACGCATGCTGTGTTGATCCATGCCGCCTTGCTACGGAATCCAACGTATTGTCTTTTGCGCCAGGCTAATAAACTGACGAACTGGTCCCACGTCTCCTGCCTTTCATTGAGACACAACGCAGACGAATAAATGAGGTTACACGAGGACACCCAGTTTTAGAATCCTGATATTGCTGAATATACACGGAAGAAATGCATTTACTCTTCCAGTGACGTCCAGTCATCCGTGCCATTTTCCGTAATAAAGGAATGTGTTCTGTGATGGAAAACGTTTACCTCAAAAGTGAAGTGAATAACCTATGTTTCTCTATGTCATTGTATCGTGCTTTACAGTTGGCGTTCTCGCACATGGCATCGCCCTTCCCCTGCCAGATAATTATTATCACGTTGAATTTGAATGAGGTGGGCCGGACTTCACACAGGGCGAAACTCACATATTAATCAGTAAAGATTAAGAAATCACAGTGGTCTTATTTAACTAATTTAAAATGTTTTAAAACTATTAATATTATGGGTCAATAGGTGCATTGTGAATTCAAGATTCTAAGGTTTCTGTCAATATGTTTGTTGCATCTGTATGCATAGTCTGTGGTTATAGCACATTGTGGTCAGTAACTTACAGCCTTAAAAAAAGTACTTTACATACATGTGCAATCGTGGGTGTCAATTAGAATGTCTGCTTGAATCGGAATACAAAATTTTTTAACATGTACAGGTAGTCGTCGACTTACGACCTAGGCAACTTACGACCGTTCGCCTTTACGACCGCGACTGCGCGGGACAAAAGTTTTGGCTGGCGCTGCCGGAAGCTGGAGGCTGGAGGTGAGTTTTGTATTTCGCACGTGCTCCGTATTTTGTTTAGTCTATTTTTATCTTTTGTGTGAAAAATTTTCTTCAAACCCCCCCAATATGTCTACCAAGAGGAAACTGTCTTTATCTACTCCTAAACCTGTCAAGAAGGAAAGAAAGGCCATTGATTTCAACACCAAAATGATGTTGATTAAACAGCACGAAGGAGGAAAAAAAGTTAATGTGATTGCACGTGATATGAATTTATCACACTCTACTGTCTCTACGATTTTGAAAGACAAAGAAAGGATTTGTGAAGCTGTGAAAGGATCTGCACCAATGCAATCAAGAATTATCACGAAGCAACGATCTGGGCCTATCCACAAAATGGAGAAATTGCTATACAATTGGATGCAAGATCAGATAAAAAAACGGTCATGTTTAAGCCTTTATACTCTGCAGATGAAGGCTATAAGTCTATTTAAGACTTTGAAGGAGCGTGCTGGAGAGGACTACAGTCAAGAATTTGTAGCCAAGTACTGGATGGTTCAAAAGATTCAAGAAAAGATTCCAACTTCATAATATTCGAGTGACTGGGGAAGCAGCGTACGCAGACGAGGAAGGTACAAGTAATTTTGTTGAAACTCTGGATGAATTAATTCAGGAGGAGGGATATCTAGCAGAGCAGATATTTAATGTGGATGAAACTGGATTGTATTGGAAACAGATGCCAGAACTCACATCCAAAAAGAAGCCAAATGCATGCCTTGATTTTAAGCATTTAAGGATAGGCTTACTCTGCTGCTTGGCAGAAACATCACAGGGTTTAAGCTTAAGCCTTTCTTAATTTATCATTCCGAAAACCCGTGTGCGTTCAAAAATATTAACAAGCACACACTTCCCGTTTACTTTCGTTCTAACTGTAAAGCATGGATGACACAGGCACTGTTTGAAGACTGGTTTATAAATTGTTTTATTCCTCAAGTCAAAGAATATTGTTTAGAGAAAGGAATTCCTTTCAAGATCTTATTGATTCTCGATAATGCGCCTGGACATCCACCTCATCTAGCAGATTTGTATCCCGACGTGAAAGTGTTTTTTTTTACCACCAAACAACTTCAATTTTGCAGCCTATGGATCAAGGTGCAATTGTTGCTTTCAAGGCTATCCATCTCCGAACCACCTTTCTCCAAGCCGTAGACGCTATAGATGCCGATGAAGAACTAACATTGCCTGGGTATTGGAAAAAGTATAACATTCTTCATGCTATCAAGAATCTGGCAACCGCGTGGGAGGATGTGACGGAGAAGTGTATGAATGGCATCTGGAAAAAGTGTGTTAAGCGCTATGCCAATACTTTCGCAGGATTTGACAGTGATGAAGAACTTGAATTTATTTGGGAAAAAATAGTAAAACTGGCAAAAGACCTTTCTTTGGAGTGCGAGGTGGAAGATGTTGAGCAGTTGCTAGACCAAGACTCAGAAGAACTTACAAATTAAGAGCTAATAGAATTGGAAGCAGAAAGACTGGCAGACGAAGAAAGGAGAGAAGCAGTGGAGAAAGACAAGGAGGAGGAGGAGCCAGAAAGGACGTTCACCACTAAGGGATTATCAGAAGGTTTATCGCTATTGAATAATGTAGTATCTTCACATAGATATTTATGCAACAGACACCAGCTTCAATAGTGTTCACTCTTTATTTAGGAGAACAACATTCGTGGCAAATACAGACTTGCTGGCTACCTATTTCTTCTTCTGCACTCCAACATCGGGGCCCGGGTTGACTAACCTAACCTAGGGTCCCTCTATAAGAGAAGGCATGTAATTGCACTCTATAACATCCCTCCCTTCTTAGCTTTTGATTTTCCTCTTTTTTAGTTCACCCGCACCATCATAAACAAAACAAAAACAACCAATACTGACTTTTCAACTTAAGTCTTAGCAAGTAACATTTAAACATTTGTTTTTCTTTATGCAACTTTATGTAACTAACACCATACAATCAACATTTCTTGTACATGTATCTTTGTCTCTCTTTAAAATTTTTATTTATTTATTTACACTTATTCCCCCCCCCCCCCCACAGTTCTTTGTGATCCTGGGAGGTTAGTGCGAGTGGACTACCACACTACCTAAGGAGATAAGGGCGCATTCTTGCCCATGAAGGCATCTCCTTCATGATGTATAATCCCTCAAAAGGCCGTTTGTCCCTTTTTGAATGGCGCAACCCGTCGGGTGAGGTACCACCTGGTGCACTATCATCAGGTGCTACCACCGGCATTGCACTTTCCTCTGTTTGGTGTGTCTCAGTGTCCTCCAGTACTTCAGCTGCTGGTGGACTGGGTTTCAGAATGTCGTCCTCATCTATAGTTGTAGGAGCGGGCGCAGGGAGATCCTTCTCCTGCCTTCTTAACAGCTGATCGACGTGTCGCCTGACCACTCTTCCATCGCCCAGCAACACAGTATATGAAACTGGCCCCGTTAGCTCCTGTATTAGACCTGGTACCCATTTAGGTCCAAATCCAAAGTTCTTTGTATAGATGGAGTCACCTTTTTCGAAACTGCGATGTTTTGCATGTCTGTCATGGTAGTTTTTCTGACTTGTTTGTTTTGACTCTACTTTCTGTTTTAAGTCAGGGTGAATCAAGTCCAAGGTACACCTCAGCTTTCTCCCCACCATCATCTCAGCTGGTGACAATCCAGTGGTTGACTGTGGAGTGATTCTGTAGCTGAACAAAGCCCGATCCACCTTTGTTTCTACTGCATCACCTGTACTTTTCTTCATCAGTTCTTAGAAGGTTTGTACCGCCCTCTCTGCTAGACCATTAGATGAGGGGTGGTATGGCGCTGACGTGACGTGTGTGATCCCGTTCCTAGACATGAACTCTTTCATGTGTTCACTGACAAAACTCAGAGCATTGTCAGACACTATCATCTCAGGAATACCATGTGTGCTGAAACTTTTCCTCAAACAGTTTACAGTTACTGCAGCGGTAGATGCGTTGACTGGGAAAACATCCAACCATTTTGAATGTGCATCTACGATTACTAGGAACATTTTACCCAAGAAGGGACCTGCGTATTCAATGTGGAGTGGCTTCTTAGGCCACTCCCACGGATGAAGTGGTGCACTCGCAGGAGCCTTCCTGTGTTCCTGACATGTAGTGCATGACTTTACCGTATTCTCAATATCGGTGTCCATGTGAGGCCACCACATGTAACCTCTTGCCAAACCTTTCATGCGGCTCATGCCTGGGTGTGACTGGTGTAATTCCTCCAGCATTCGAGCTCGGCCTCGCTCTGGTATGACGACTCGGGCTCCCCACAACACACAGCCATCTTGCACACTCAGCTCGCATTGTCTCTGTCGATAAGGATTAAAGTCTGTGTCATGGTTATCCGGCCATCCTCTCAGGATATACTCACGTACCCCGGAGAGTATGGGATCTTTTGTTGTCCATTTTTGCAGCTTTGCTGACGTCAACGGCGGACCGTGATCCTGGTCCATCATCATGACTTGCTCCTCTTGTGATGACACCTCAGGACACCCTGGAAGCGGTAGGCGGCTAAGACCATCAGCGTTGCCGTTGTCTTTGCCCGCTCGGTATCTGATGACATACTCATATGCTCTCAGCCGCACAGCCCATCTCATGATTCTCTGTGACGCCATCTGTGGAACAGCTTTCATCTCGTTTAGTAAGCTTATCAAGGGCTTGTGATCTGTACAAATCACAAACTTTCTCCTATAAAGATACTTATGAAAACGCTTGACTCCGAGAATAACAGCTAAACCCTCTTTATCCAACTGGGAATTGTTCTTTTCTGCAGCATTGAGCGTTCGTGACATAAACCCGATCGGTTTCTCCGCTCCGTCTTGCATACGGTGGGCTAGGACAGCTCCCACTCCGTATGGTGAAGCGTCACAAGCTAATATGAGCTCTTTGTCCTCATCATAATGTGCTAATACACTGCTTGACTGTAGCAGTTCCTTGGACTTAGCAAAGGCTTTTTCCTGCCCTGGCCCCCAAGTCCATGGTTCATCTTTCCTCAGCAACTGGTACAGCGGTGCCAAGAAGGTTGATAAATTTGGCAGGAACTTGTTGTAGAAATTCAACAGTCCCAAGTAGGCTTTCAGCTCAGTCACTGAAGTAGGTGCTGGCACTTCCTGCACTGTTTTCACCTTTGCTGGTACTGTGTGAATTCCTTTGGCGTCCACACGATGTCCCAGGAATGTCACTTCCTTTTCCATGAATCTGCATTTGCTCCATTTCAAGCATAAGCCTGACTGCTCTAGTCGCTGTAAAACTAGCTCTAGTGTGTGGATGTGGTCCTCATCATCCTTTCCTGTCAGAAGTATGTCATCTAAATACACAGCTACATTTTTTATTCCCCGTAGCACCCCCTCCATGGTACGCTGGAATATGGCTGGACTGGAGCTTACCCTGAAAGGTAACCTTGTATATCTGAACAGTCCCCTGTGTGTATTCACTGTCAAATATTTTCTGGAATCCTCATCTAGAACTAACTGTTGGTAAGCGTGGCTCATATCTAGCTTACTGTACTTCTCTCCTCCATTCAAAGAAGCTAATAGATCTTCCAAACGTGGAATGGGGTATTCCTCTAGTGGAGACACTTTGTTTACTGTTAACTTATAGTCGCCACAGATCCTCACTTCACCGTCTGGTTTTAAGACGGGAACTATGGGTGCAGCCCAATCTGAGAATTTCACTGGTTCTATTATTTCTGCAGCCTCCAGTCTCTCAAGTTCACGTTCTACTTTTTTCTTCAACGCAAAAGGTACTGATCTGGGCTTATAAAAGCAAGGGGTGGCATCCCGGGCAACATGTATTTTAGCAGTGAATCCCTTTAGCAAATCTAGCTCATCCTTGAACACTGCTTCATGTTTAGCGAGAACTTCCTGTAGTGAAGCCACTCTATCCTCCATTTTGTGTACTTGTTGCCAGTCTATTGGTATCTTGAGAGCTTTTATCCATCCCCTCCCAACTAGATTTGGACCTGAGCCTTTGACTACAACTACTGGTAACACCTTGGAAATACTTTGGTATCCCACTGTTAGTTTTGATGCACCCAGTACTTTTACCTTATGACCACCGTATGTCCTTAGGTTTAACTTACACTTCATTAGTTTAGGCTCCTGTACGTCCGACCATAAGTTGTGGAATGCTCTCCTTGACATTATGGTTAATCCACAACCAGTGTCTACCTCATAGGTTACACTTTTGTCATTTATGTTTAGTTCTGTTTTGATCGGCTCTTCTTTGGGAATGAATATCTCTTCCTTTAGTCGTTTCAGTACTATTTATTTTGTAAATAGTCAAAACATCATCACTACTACTGTCATCTCCATCTTCTTTCATGAAGTTTTCCCTTTTTTCTTGTTTTTCACTCCCCCCTTTCGGTTTTTTGTAACCTATCCTTTTTCCTCTATCAACAGGTTTTGACCTACAGGCTCTTTTTATTTGTCCCACTTTCCCACAGTTGTGAAACTTTTCTCCCGCAAACCCTTTGCCATGTGGTTCATTCCTCCATACCTGTAGCATTTTCCGTGTCCAAACTGCTCCTTTGTGCGCGTATCTGTCACTTTGCACACTGAACCTGCGGCTCGGTTCCACTTAACATTGTCTCTCATGCTGTTCAAATCCTTAATGTCTTTATTTGCGGCTTCCATTGCTTGTGCATGCTTCAGGGGCGTATCAAACGTCAAGCCACCCTCCGACAGCAGCCGCCGCTGTATGCAGTCATTGTTTATTCCGCAGACTAATCTGTCTCGCAACATCACTGTCAGAGTATTTCCAAAGTCGCAATCTTGTGCTAGCTTCCGTAGCTCAGCCACATACTCAATTACACTCTCCTCGGACTTTCTGCCCCTGGTGTTGAACTTCCACCGTTGAACTATCACACTCGGCTTCGGGTTGAAATGGTTCGTTAACAACCTTACCAGTTCATCATATATACGGTCACCTGGTTGCTCCGGACTCATCAGCGTGTAGGTCTGCGCGCCCACACAGCTCAGTAGCACAGCTCTCCTCTTGTCTGGGTCATCAATTTCTCTGCAACTTGCTGTCAAACGATGCCACCGTTCCAACTGTGACAGCCATGTCTTTATTTCCTTGCAACTACGTGATAAAGAGAGCGCTCGGCCTTTCCTAGCTCGAAGCACAATGTCAATTATCCACTCTACGGCGCGCACCTGTGTTAGCTTTAACTTAGCTAGCCACACTTGACTCGGTAAACTAGTCTTACTCACACAAATATTTTGCTGAACATCTTCCGGTTTTTTCTTTAGTTGATCCTCGTCGCCATATGTAGTATCTTCACATAGATATTTATGCAACAGACACCAGCTTCAATAGTGTTCACTCTTTATTTAGGAGAACAACATTCGTGGCAAATACAGACTTGCTGGCTACCTATTTCTTCTTCTGCACTCCAACATCGGGGCCCGGGTTGGCTAACCTAACCTAGGGTCCCTCTATAGGAGAAGGCATGTAATTGCACTCTATAACAAATAAACTTACACATTTTGAAGGAATGGACCCAAACATCGAACAATTTGCAAGGATTGAGCGGATGGCACGTGATGCATTTCGTCCATATCGTGAAATTTACGAGGAGAAGAAAAAACAAACAATTCAGACAAAACTCACTATGTTTATGAAAAAAACAACTCCGGCAACCCCAAGCACTACCCGAGCTGACGATATCGACGATCCACAACCAAGCACGTCCACCAGCAAATAAGATTTTTTTTTTTTTTTCTTGAATGTTTTTGTATGTTTTACTTACAACTAAAAAAATGTTTTTACACCTGTATTTTGTATTTTTGTATGTTGGGTAATTATTAAACCAATTGTACTGTAGTATGCAGTGTTTTACTTCAACCTGAATAACTAAAGAAATGGTTGAATAATTTCTAAAGAAAGATAAAAAGATTGCTAAATTGACTAACTCAAAAAAAGGTTGAATATGTACAATAATGCCTAAAGAAAGATAAAAAGATTGTTAAATTGACTAACTAAAAAAAGGTTGAACAATAGCAGAAGAAAAATTTCTGAATTTTTATATAATGTGTAGAAAGATGATACTGTATAGTACGTATATTGGTTATAACAATAATGAACAAAAAGAACATTGTTAAAATATGTAAAAAGATGATAACAGTACTAAGACTGGTGATACAATGGTTATAACAATAATGAACAAAGAAAATATTTATAAAATATGACTTAAAGATGATTATAATATCATTACACAGTATAATATATGTAAGGTAATTATAACATAGGCCAACTTATGACCAGTTCCACTTCGGTCCGAACCAATTACAGTCGTAAGTCGACAACTACCTGGATTTGGAAACATGCAAATTAATAAGTTTTCACCAAAAAAACTGCATTAGCTGACATTGATTTACTGTGGAGACAGCTAGCTATCATGCAGTTGATTGTGCCGGTCACACACAGCTATTAATAATGTACAAGTGTGATGCAATGTGGTAAATGCTGTATCATGTCGCAGATCTCATTTAGAAAATATATATTTCATGTGAAACTTGAACATCAGAGCTACAAAATGAGGTATTACTTGTCAGGATTGGCCAATCCGTTTTGGTAAAGTATGTGTGTCTGACAGAATTGGTTTTGTGGTTTTAAGAGGTTTTGTGAAATCAGCCTTCAATGTTTTTTAAGTGGTTGTTACAGTTTCTCACCTAGAAGTATCCCAGGTATAAAAACAGCCACTGCTTTGGAGGGATTGGAGAGATTAGGTGCAGGACATAGGTCTGGGTGTGTCAACAAGCTGCATAATATATGTATGAGCTTTAGGTGGGAAGTATAAGTATATGAAAGGCAACATTTTTATTTATATAGCACCTTTCATACATACTATATAGCTCAAAGTGCTTTAAATTCTGCAATAATATTACAGCTTTCTGGTTTCTGTACCCATAAGGACATATCAGAAAGATGATGAAATCGTATGTTACATTCTCATTTCCAAAGTATCGGCTAATTCTCAATCTCATTTACAGTACTTACTTTGGTTTTTGTGTGTGTGTAAAGTTAAATTCCTTCCATTTTCATGAAAACGCCGATCCATTTCAGCATACAGTGACATGCTAATGGTGATCCACTGTGACATTGTGGTGGGGAAGCTGTTGCTAACCAGGGACTACGAACCGGCCAGGCTTATGCGCCTCAGCATGCATAACAGAGGGAATAGGTGTTCAGACCATTGTGAGCTAACACAGTCTTCTGAACACAGGGACGATGTGCAGTTATTTGTCGTTTTCTCTATAAATATTGGTCCAATCCACATCAATCAAAGCGTTTTAGTGTCTGTGATAGTCAATAAGCAACCATAATCATAAACCACATTTCTCGGGAGAAAACTACCATTGAATGGATGTTAACTTCTGGTGGAAGCAACCACTTTCCCCTGTTGAAAACACAGTGAGTTTACATTATGGCTGGCACCATCTTGAAGGAATGTTTTGACCGTGGTCGCTAGAGTAGGCAGTGCTTAGGACATTAACATACAGTTGTGTTCAAATAAATAGAAGTGCATTAAAAAAGTGAATAAAGTGCAAAAATTTTTTATTAGCTTTTAGTTCAATATTTCAAATGTAGTGGAAACATTACACATTAAATTCCAAATCAAAGCATTAGCAAATTTGATCAAGTCACTGTTATTATTTTACAGGAAGCAAAGAAAAGGAATATTAATCTGTTCCAAAAAATGGCAGTGTCGACATTTTTCTCTTCAAACTCTCCTCAAACTGTAAAAAATGATGAGATTTTTCAATATTTAACTTCACTTTAAATAACTGAACAAATATTTCGTTGCATAACCATTGTTTTTGATAACTGCTGCGCATCTGCTTGCATCGAGTCAACCAACTTCTGACACCTAGAAACGTGTATTTCAGCCCAGGATGAACAAACTACATTCCAAAATTTAGGGTTTTCTTCAGAAACTGCATTTTTAATGTCACCCCACAAGTTCCCAATGGGGTTGAGGTCAGGGGATTGAGCTGGCCACAGCATTACCTCAATCTTTTTTGTCTGGAACCAAGATGTTGCTCGCTTACTCGTGTGTTTGGGGTCGTTGTCTTGTTGAAACACCCATTTCAGGGGCATTTCCTCTTCAACATATAGCAACATAACCTCTTCAAGTATTCTGATGTATTCAAACTGATCCATGTGTCGTGAGCCACGGACCCCTTGCCGAGCTCAGACCTCATGTTCCCACGAGCAGTACCTCACCATGAGGTGTCTCGGGGACGAACTCAAGTACTCCGAACGTTCTGGAGCCCTGGTAAGTTCTGCTGAACTTCCAGCCCAGTCTCGAAGTGAAGGGTGTGATGCAAATCTGGTATACGATGTCCTGTATTCAATGTATTCCTCTAAAAGAATCTTTATCACATATGATTATAGTAAGATATACTTTATTATAATCAATCAAAAGAATAGAGTTATACAGATTACAGGATATATATCATCTTTCAGTTTGCTGATCACATGCAAGTTACATATACCCCTTTAGCTCTTTCTAATTTACCTTTCCACCATGATGTTTAAAAGTCAAGGTACACCCCTCAAATACCCATCCTCTTTGGCCTTAGCCTTATCCTATAGCTCCCCCTTCTGGACGTTTAAAAGAAACTATTCCTAGAATATTATATTTAGCTAAACTATAAAAACTTCTCTACATTTTTCTACCTTATATAGTACCTTAATGAGAAATAAAAGACATAAAAATAAAAGGAAACTTATAATGTATTACTTTTATGTATTACTTTTCCTCCTTCTACAAGTAATATAGATTATAATTACCACTCAAGCTTGATTATAGTTGTTCTGCGTTGCTCTTTCGACATCAGTCCTGTTGCCACAACTCTTGGGCTAAGTCCGCACCGCGTACATCACTCTGTTCTCCATATCCAGATCCTGGAGTGGCGCGCAGAGGGAGCGCGCCACTCCAGCTTGACTACAGCTGTCCTGCCTTGCTCTCTCTTCAACAGCCCATAGATATCTTCTGAAGCAAAATTCTAAGATGCTATCCTAAGGTCTAAAAGCTTATTCCTTATATATCCTTTTTCCGTATAAGAGTGTACCTTTTTTGATAAGAAATGTCCCCAATATATCGAGTGGGAAGACATTTATCTCTTATGCAACTTTTTAATGACCATATTCATCACTTCTGTTTGTCCTACTGTCATTTTCTCATACCTCAAAAGAAATTCTCTCATGTGCCCCTCCGGTTGGGAATTTCCACCATCTCAATATACGAGTGGAAAAACACTAGCTCTTATGTAATTTTTCAATGAACCTATTCATCACTGGTATTTGTCTCCCTGTCATAATCTCTCCTTGGACTCCCTCCAAACTTTGACTTCATCCAAGCCAGAAGTTAGTGCCCTCCACCATCTCAACACACTCTTCAGGTGCCCCTCTCAGTGGCGCCTTAAGGGATCTACAAAGGACATCCAGCCAATAGCTGAGTGTAAATCATCCTCCAACTCCTCTGCAGTCAGTCCTTTGAATCTATCCAATAAATTATCAGATTATAATAAGGAAGGCCCTTAAAGCCTCTTAATATTCTTTCGGTATTGACATCCCTTCTGTTTTCCTTATCTTTTTGCTTTAGCCAGGCATTGTGCCCCTCCCCTGTAGGGTTGGGGTATTCCCTGACTGCTCGCTCAGCATGTTGAATCTCCTCCAAGGTTATGCTGGAACTCATTCTATGCATGGCCTCAGTCCCTGACTTCAGACTCCTCCGCTGACAAGTATGGCTGCTCATTATCTCTGAACCACATATTTTTCCTCTTACGGGCGTGCTTGCTACCACCACGATGGTGTGTGCGAGGGGTTAACCATGCATTCCTTCCTAACCCATCCCCCGTCAATCTCTCATCAGGGGGGCCTAGGGCCGGGTCCTCGAAAAATTATCCCTGGTACATGAACCCAACACCGTAGTATGAAAAACATTCCCATACCATGATTTTTGCACCACCATGGTTCACCGTCTTCAATTCAGTACCCGGGGTCATCTGGCATACTGTCAACGAACATTATAGACCCGAAAAGAACAATTTTATTCTCATCAGTCCACAGAATGTTATGCCATTTCTCTTTGGGCCTATCGATGTGTTCCTTGGCAAATTTTAACCGATTGTGCACATGCCCTTTTTTGAACAATGGTGCTTTACGGGGGTTTCTTGCTGATGAATGGCTGAATCTTTGCCATTCTGACTATTCTTTGATCCGTTTTAACAGTAGTTGCTCATTTTCTTCTGCTTGTTTCAGGTTTTTGTTGCCATTTTAAAACATATCATCATTTCAGCTGAACATCCTATAATTTGCGGCCCTTCTTTAATTAACTTTTTAATCAAATGACATTGTTCCTCCGAACAATGTTTGGAACAGCCCATTTTACTTAAAAATTCAGAAGGAAATATATTTTATACCAATGTGTTATACATTTGCTTCCCTTCTTCCTTAATAAAGGACAATTTCACAGAATGAATGAATTCTCTAATTAAACTCCACACTGCTATTATTTTGAACACGCCCCTTTCAATGAATGAGTGAATTACTCAGAACAAGCAGCGTGCATGTCATGACAGTTGGGTCTGTTGTTTTTCTATTACACTGCTACATCTACAAGATAATTATTTGCCATGCAGTAATATTACTACTACAAATAACAGTGGTTCATCAGGTTACTAATGTTGTACAACTGTATATGTCATTTGCAAAGATGATGCAACCGCAAAAAATAATGTGGAGGACCAACAGGAAATGCGACTGGACTCCAGTCGATTTAATATTTGTAATTTTTAAATCATATTTTTTTTACCAAAGTAAATCTGTTTTAAGTATTCTGTAAAACTGCTGATGTTACCCCCTTGGCCAGGCTGCATCACATATACAGTGGGGCAAAAAAGTATTTAGTCAGCCAATTGTGCAAGTTCTCCCACTTAAAAAGATGAGAGAGGCCTGTAATTTTCATCATATGTACACTTCAACTATGAGAGACAGAATGGGGGGAAAGAATCCAGGAAATCACATTGTAGGATTTTTAATGAATTAATTGGTAAATTCCTCGGTAAAATAAGTATTTGGTCACCTACAAACAAGCAAGATTTCTGGCTCTCACAGACCTGTAACTTCTTCTTGAAGAGGCTGCTCTGTCCTCCACTCGTTACCTGTATTAATGGCACCTGTTTGAACTCGTTATCAGTATAAAAGACACCTGTCCACAACCTCAAACAGTCACACTCCAAACTCCACTATGGCCAAGACCAAAGAGCTGTCAAAGGACACCAGAAACAAAATTGTAGACCTGCACCAGGCTGGGAAGCCTGAATCTGCAATAGGTAAGCAGCTTGGTGTGAAGAAATCAACTGTGGGAGCAATTATTAGAAAATGGAAGACATACAAGACCACTGATAATCTCCCTCGATCTGGGGCTCCACGCAAGATCTCACCCCGTGGGGTCAAAATGATCACAGGAACGGTGAGCAAAAATCCCAGAACCACACGGGGGGACCTAGTGAATGACCTGCAGAGAGCTGGGACCAAAGTAACAAAGGCTACCATCAGTAACACACTACGCCGCCAGGGACTCAAATCCTGCAGTGCCAGACGTGTCCCTCTGCTTAAGCCAGTACATGTCCAGGCCCGTCTGAAGTTTGCTAGAGAACATTTGGATGATCCAGAAGAGGATTGGGAGAATGTCTTATGGTCACATGAAACCAAAATAGAACTTTTTGGTAAAAACTCAACTTGTCGTGTTTGGAGGAGAAAGAATGCTGAGTTGCATCCAAAGAACACCATACCTACTATGAAGCATGGGGGTGGAAACATCATGCTTTGGGGCTGTTTTTCTGCAAAGGGACCAGGACGACTGATCCGTGTAAAGGAAAGAATGAATGGGGCCATGTATCGTGAGATTTTGAGTGAAAACCTCCTTCCATCAGCAAGGGCATTGAAGATGAAACGTGGCTGGGTCTTTCAGCATGACAATGATCCCAAACACACCGCCCGGGCAACGAAGGAGTGGCTTCGTAAGAAGCATTTCAAGGTCCTGGAGTGGCCTAGCCAGTCTCCAGATCTCAACCACATAGAAAATCTATGGAGGGAGTTGAAAGTCCGTGTTGCCCAGCGACAGCCCCAAAACATCACTGCTCTAGAGGAGATCTGCATGGAGGAATGGGCCAAAATACCAGCAACAGTGTGTGAAAACCTTGTGACGACTTACAGAAAACGTTTGACCTCTGTCATTGCCAACAAAGGGTATATAACAAAGTATTGAGATGAACTTTTGTTATTGACCAAATACTCATTTTCCACCATAAATTACAGGCCTCTCTCATCTTTTTAAGTGGGAGAACTTGCATAATTGGTGGCTGACTAAATACTTTTTTGCCCCACTGTACATTAACAGAGCTGTACAGATTAACTTCTCAGTAGTACTTGGTTAAGAACTACATAATTTCCTCCTACCTGTGACCCCCTACCTGTGACACAGAGCCCCAGTTCTCACCATCTATGTTGGACTTCAGCTTGTTTTTTTATTTTACAATTGAGTTAATGTTCTTCTTCGTAGTTGGTGATGGAGAATAGGAAAGAGTCTTTTGAAAGAGTTTCAGGGGCCGAACAAAGATGTATCACCCGCAGGTAAATGCCGTCTGAGGAACACTACATCTCAGTAACGCTTTGTGCACTTTTGTATTACAGACATCGAATACATTGGTTTCCCTTCCTGAAATGCACTAATGATGAATTTTGTGTGGAGAGTGAAAGGGGTATCTTGCCCTTCAGGGTCAAGTTAATTGAGCTATTTTTAACTTCTTATTATAATGAATGGCTTCATGAAGTGAAAATTAATTAAGCCTTGATCTGGAGAAATGCACCATACTGTGATATGGTTGGACTGGCTTGCCGTGAAGGAAAACGTAACATAGTTAATGTATATGTTGAGTAATGTTGTGCCTGTTCATAAGACCATAGAGATCAACCACTGCAGCAGGACATAACAGAAAGTTTGAGTCTAGATAAGCAATCTCACATATTGAACATTTGCCAGAAAGTCTCCTGTTGTTACAAAAAAGACATTTAGCCTATTTTAAAAACTAGCTTATTATGTGTGGGTATACTGGCAGATTAAGACGTAGGGTAACATTGTAGCGCAATGTGGCTGGGTAGTTGTACCATTGAGCAAAGTACTTTTTCACATAGTTACACATTAACCTCATATTCATTGTTTCATTTAAAAGCCAATGTGCTGGAGTACAGAGCCAAAACAACAAAAATGTGTCACTGTCCAAATACTTACCATCTGCTTGCAAGTATTACAAGCACATTATTGAAAAACAAGAGAAAAATGATTTGTCTACAATCACCCGGCAAAAGACAGGACTGGGTGTGCCTTTCCATTCAGGGCTTTATTCGGGACGAATCCCAGGAGCGTAGTCAAAACAAGTCCATACACGTAGATCCAGCCAATGAAACAAAAAACAATAAAAAAAACAGTGCTGAGGGAAGAGGCAAACTCGTAGTCAGTAGACATGCAGGGAGGTCCGGTCGCAGGAGAGCTGTCAGCGGGGCAGAAGTACAGGCAGAGTCGTAGTCGAGGGCGATGCGGAAGTCGAAACCATAAAACAAACAGCGAGGCAAAGGTACAAAAACAGTAGGCGAGGACGTGGTCAAAAACAAGTGATGGTCAACGAAACAGAAAACAATAACAGTGGTCGATAAACAAGCTTGGATCTTAACGTGTAATCAATAGTTATAATGCTCAAGAGTTGCTTTGACGGACAAGAGGCAGACAATTTCGCAACGAACAGAAGTGCGACTGGGCTATAAATGCAGGTGTAGACAATTAGTTAGAGAGCAGCAAGGGAATGTTAAACAAGTTTAACAAGGTAATTAGTAATCGTTAGTAATAAACCTATCCTGCCCTAGCATTAGTAAATTAGTAAATGACATGGGGAAGTGGTGGGGGATCCGGGGGACATATGGAGTGAGAGGATACAGGCTTAATACAAGAAACATGGAATGTGGGGTGAATCTTAAGGGAAGCAGGGAGTGACAATTTAACAGAGGAAGGATTGATGATGCTGTGGAATTTAAAGGGACCAATAAAGCAGGGTTGCAGTTTGTGAGAGGTGGCTTGGAGGGGAATGTCCTTAGTGGACAGCCAGACGGAGTCACCTGGTTTGTAGGCAGGAGCTGGAGTGCAGTGGCAATCAGCAAAATGCCGATTACGGTCTGCCGATTACAGCGCTGCCTTGGCATCCCTCCAAACCTTGGCGCACCGTTTCATGTGGATGGTGAGGGAGGGAACAGCGATCTCAACTTCCTGGTCAGGGAACAGTGGAGAACAGTGGAGACCTCAAATGGCGATTTCCCGGTGGCGGCGCAGGGTAAGGTGTTGTGTGCGTACTCCACCTAGGTAAGCATCTTGCTCCATGCGGCGGGATTTTTGGCCGATGCGCAGTGTAGAGCGGCCCCCAGGTCCTGATTGGCCCTCTCAGTTTGACCGTTGGACTGAGGGTGGTAGCCCGAAGAGAGGCTAGCTGTGGCCCCGAGGGCCACGCAGAATGCTTTCCAACTTGAGAGATGAATTGGGGGCCGCGGTCTGAAACAATGTCCGAGGGAAGTCCGTGGATGCGGAATACTTCTCTCACAAGAACGTCAGCTGTCTCTTGGGCAGTGGGTAATCCAGCCAGGGGGATGAAGTGTGCCGCCTTGCTAAATCGGTCCACCACTGTCAGGATGGTGGTGTTACCCTCGGAAAGGGGAAGTCCGGTCACAAAGTCCACTCCAATGTGGCTCCAGGGTCGGCTGGGCACCGGCAATGGTTGAAGCAGTCCAGCAGGGGCCTGGTGAGATGCTTTGCTTCTGGCACATGTGGTGCAAGCCTTGATGAAGCGTCTGGTGTCAGGGATCATAGAGCTCCACCAGAATTCAGCTTCAGCACCGCCAGGGTGCGAGTAAAGCCGGGATGGCAAGAAAGGAGGGATGAATGGGCCCATTGCAGCACCTGTGTCTGAGCGGCTGAGGGAACGTATAGGCGTAATCCGGGGTTGGGCCTGGGATTGGGTTCCTCCCGTAGAGCCCTCTGGATCACCGACTCGATTTTCCATGTGACGGAACCCACGGTGCAGGAGGCCGGAAGGATGGTCTCAGGAACCTCACACTCAAAACAGGTGTTAAATTGGCGAGAAAGGGCGTCAGGCTTAACGTTCTTAGAACCCGGGCGGTATGTGAGTGAGAAGTTGAACCTCCCGAAGAACAGTGCCCATCTAGCCTGTCGGGAGTTCAGCCTCTTGGCTGTCTGGAGGTATGCCAGGTTCTTGTGGTCGGTCCAAACGATGAACGGCTTCTCGGCCCCCTCCAGCCAATGTCTCCACTCCTCCAACGCCAGTTTGACTGCCAGCAGTTCTCGATTTCCCACATCATAATTCCTCTCCGCCGGGAACAGCTTCTTGGAGAAGAAGGCGCAGGGGTGTAGTCGGTTGTCCGCGGCCGCCACCTGAGAGAGCACAGCTCCCACCCCTGTGTCGGAAGTATCCGTCTCAACCACAAACTGGCGGGTAGGGTCGGGGTGTACCAGGATGGGAGCGGAAGAGAACAGTCTCTTGACCTTGGTGAAGGCCGTCTCAGCTTCGGGGCTCCACCGGAATGGCACCGCAGTGGATGTGAGCTTGGTTAGAGGAGAGACCACTTGACTGTAGGATCGGATGAACCTTCGGTTGAAGTTGGCGAATCCCAAGAAGCGCTGGAGTTGCTTACGTGAGGTGGGTGTGGGCCAGTCGGTGACCGCCAGAATCTTCTTGGGATCCGCCCTGATCTGTCCCGTCTCAAGGATGAACCCAAGGAACTCAACTGTGTCGGAGTGGAAGGCGCACTTCTCCGCCTTGATGAATAATCTGTTCTCAAGGAGTCTCTGTAGCACTTGCCTGACGTGGTTCTCATGATCCTTGGCATTAGTCGAGTAGATTAAGATGTCATCCAGGTAGACGAACACAGGGCGGCCCAACAAATCCCGAAGAACATCATTCACCAGGGCAAAGGATCAAGGGCAGAGGATACTTGTTCCTCACCGTGATGTTGTTCAGCTCCCTGTAGTCAATGCACAGGCGTAGGGAGCCATGCTTCTTCTGAACAAAGAAGAATCCCGCACCGACGGGAGAGGAAGATGGGCGAATTAGTCCGTTAGCCAGGCAGTCACGGATGTATTTCTCCATAGCCTCCCTTTCTGGTCTGGAGACGTTGTATAGGTGACTTGAGGGGAGTGACGAACCGGGAAGGAGCTCGATGGCGCAGTCGTAGGGTCGATGAGGCGGCAGTGACTGAGCTTGAGTCTTGGAGAACACCGTGCCCAGGTCATGGTAAGGAGTGGGAACCCTCTCCAGGGAGGGCTTGGGAGTCTATGGTAGAGCTGGTACTCCCTCTGCTGGTGGTGGAGCGGAACGCAAGCAGGACAGATGACATTTAGGATTCCATGCTTGCACTTGGTTAGAACTCCAGTTGATCGTGGGTTTGTGTTTCTGGAGCCAGGGTAATCCCAAGATGAGTTGGTCATTGGGGGACCGGATGACGCGGAACTGGATCATCTCCCGATGGTTTCCAGAAATGACCAGTTGTATGGGAATGGTGATGTGCGTCATGCGGCAGAAAGTCCTTCCATCCTGGCTGGAACAGGTGTGGTTCTGGAAGCCGGGTCAGGAGTGGAGTGGGAGAATGGATAAGGGATGGGAAAGGGAGTTGGATATGCCGTGGTCCAAGGAGCTTGGCCTGGATCGCATGGATAGCTGTGAGCTGTGCAGTGATCTGCTCCAGTCTCCACATGCGGGCCCGAGACGGGCAGTCCCCGGGCAGACGGGGCTCGGAACCCGCAGACGGGCAGTCCCCGGGCAGACCGGGCTCGGAACCCGCAGACGGGCAGTCCCCGGGCAGACGGGGATCGGAACCCGCAGACGGGCAGTCCCCGGGCAGACGGGGCTCGGAACCCGCAGACGGGCAGTCCCCGGGCAGACGGGGCTCGGAACCCGCAGACGGGCAGTCCCCGGGCAGACAGGGATCGGAACCCGCAGACGGGCAGTCCCCGGGCAGACGGGGCTCGGAACCCGCAGACGGGCAGTCCCCGGGCAGACGGGGCTCGGAACCCGCAGACGGGCAGTCCCCGGGCAGACTGGGCTCGGAACCCGCAGACGGGCAGTCCCCGGGCAGACTGGGCTCGGAACCCGCAGACGGGCAGTCCCCGGGCAGACGGGACTCGGAACCCGCAGACGGGCAGTCCCCGGGCAGACGGGGCTCGGAACCCGCAGACGGGCAGTCCCCGGGCAGACTGGGCTCGGAACCCGCAGACGGGCAGTCCCCGGGCAGACGGGGCTCGGAACCCGCAGACACAAAGAAGAGTCCAAGGAAGCAGGCAGGGGTCAAAACCAGAAAACCAGATAACCAAGGGCAAGGGAAAGGACTCAGGAACAAGGGCAAGGGCAAGGAAAACAAGGATGCTAGAACAGGGGGACGGAAACAAGGGCTCGGGAACAGAACAGGACAAGACAAACTAGCAGCGTGCAACTGAAAAGGACAGGTATAAATACACAGGGGAATGAGACAAACTAGGCAGGGCATGGGAGTGAGGGCGGTCTAACAAATAAACATCAGGTGAGACACATGAAAGGGTAATAGGACAATAACGAGGGGGAAACGAAAACGCGGACTGGATTCACAGTGACACACATGTAATACAAACGGCTCCGGACTAGAGAGTAGACAATTGCAGAGAATCAGGAGATGCAGAGATAGAGAGAGACAGGCGCGAATACTTCGCTGAAACTAAGCAAGTCATCAGTTATAGAATAGGGAGGCGGAGTTACAGAACAGAATTGAAACTGGAGATGCATTAGTAAGTTAGTTAAGTGATTTGAATTACAAATACCCAAAACTAGTGAATGTTAATTTGTTAGTTTGATAAACATATTAGTGTGTTAGTATAATTAGTACTGTACAAATTCTATGTTAGTTGGGATTAGTATTTTAGTGCTATGTACAAACATGAAATGGAGAGAAAGCAGGAAGTAAGAAATGTAAGATTGGAAGGAAGACTGAACCCCGGAACTACCGTAAACACCCGAATAGTGGGGCACGCAGACAAGGGAGTGACTGGGCTAGAAAACATTCAGACACACAGGGGAAGACGAGTGCAAAGACTAACAAATATAAACAGAACCAGACATGAAATATGAAAAATAATAAATTACAAGAATAAATAATACTAAACAATGAAACACTAACACACAGAACACAGGAACATAACAAACTGACACGGAAAACCCTGCCTGCTTTTCACATTCCTGGATGTCAGGAGGCAGCAGAGCCATTCAATTCTTTGCTGGAGTGATGTCACTTCCATTCTGCCATTTTGGCTCCATATGGCTCTGGCAATGTACAATTGTATGTTCTGTGAGCCGCATGGCTTGCAGTTACACCATGCCTTACATTATAGAGTCACTGTCTAACAGACAAGCTAACTATTCACCATTCATTTTCAATGGGGCCTCGTTCTAAGGAATATAAATTTTAATAACTTTTAATAATTTTTAATAACAACGGACTAGGTCCTGCCAAAAGCCAAGTTTGGCCGGCTCACGTGGGGCAGCAATAATTGGCTCGCTGCTCCAGAGGGAGGGACTTGGCAGGGTTATTAGATCGCCGCACAATAAGCACCTCGGGCGCCTCGGAATCACGGCAACGGGCACGAGACGAGACGGCTTGAAGAAGGCGTGTCGCTCTCATTCGGGCCGCCGAGGGACGGGGTACGGGCGGTACATCTAATACGACTACCTCCAATTGAATCAGACGAGGTACAATTGGCTACCAAATTGGGAGAAAAAGGGAAAAATCTGGAAAAAATAAAAATAAATAAATAACAACGGACTAGTGCCTTTTGGAAAAGGCACTAGTCCATTTAAAAGGAGGACGTATTCTAATTGGGTGAGAAACTGTACAACGCTTTAAAAAGATTGTAGAAGAGCGCAAAAAAAAATCTTACTACCAAACAGATTTGTATGCAATTTTCACGATTCATTGGAATATTGGGTTTGCCTTACCAAAAGATGAGGCTGGCGATTTTCAGGTTTTGCATGGAAGTGTGGTTTGGACATTATCTACCAGAGGCACAATGTTAATTTGCAAGTGTTTGTAATTGTAGTTCTCATAAATAATGAAAAGTTACTCAGAAAAGCTTGAAAAGGAACCAGAAATCCATGTTTCAGAGATCTTTTTAAAAAATGTAAATAACAAGCAGGTGAGCAGAGATGACATCTGGCTGATGGCGATTTTGGGGTGAGATATGAAACAGGACTGCACATGTGGGGTGAGCACTTTTCCCTGAGCTCCAGGATGCTCGCTTGAGCTGCTGGGCGTGACTAATGTTTACAGGCGTAATGATGTGGACAAGACGCTTTTCATGGGAACTCAATGCCATTTATCATAAAAATGCAGGTGGGAGGGAAGAAAAATGCAGCTGACGTATTATTTCCTTATGACTGCCATTATTATTATGTATTTTGGCATGTTTTAAATAGTTACTGCAGTTTTGGCTCCATCCAGTACCCCCACTCCTGGTTAGTACTCATTGTGAATGTTGTGATTCACTGTGGCTTCAGAAAGTCTTCACACCCCTTCACTTTTTTCACACTTTATTAAGTTGTAGATTTAATTTTAATAAATTTTTGCAAAATCAAAAACTGGATGACCATCTCAGTAGCGCTCCATCAATCAGGCCTTTATGGTAGGGTGGCGAGAAGTCAGCCACTCTTGAGTAAAAGGTATATAACAGCCCGCTTGGAGTTTGCCAAACTTTTAAAGATTCTCAGTGATTCTCAATGCTCTGCTGTATAGTGTTCTGCTGTGTTGTCGCTCCCTTAATAGGGTGATTAGTGGCACATGGAGGGTGTTGATTATAAGTCTGGCTTACGCACTAGAGTAGGGGAATTATTTTTCGGCCTTTAGCATGACTGGCAACTCAATTGCCATTCCGGTTTCCTTTGCTATCTGAATCTCCCCGTATTATTTAAAATATATTTGATTTGAAAACATTTTTCTTTCTGCCTCTCATGTTGCAACCAGCCAAGGGCTGGCTGTAACATAATTGGAGGCTCGTCCAAATGCTATGAGCAACTACTACTGTGTATGTTACTTAGTTACTTAGTCCATGGTGTGGACTTTGTTGCTTGCTATTCTTAAGGATTGCTTTGTGTTGCCCATGATCTGGGTTTTGTTTGCTTTTCTTTTGAAGGCTCACTTTGTTCCGTCCATGATATGGACTTAGTTTGTTGCTTTCCATTTTTAAGGATCGTTTTGTGTCGCCCTTGACCTTGATTTTTGTTTGCTTGGTTTGTACACTTTCCATTAAAAGGTGTTTGTGTTTGTAAGTAGGTGTTAGTATTAGTGGTGAGATGCTGATCTGATTTGTGCTTGATTGGAGGCGTGAAGCTGCACCTTGTGTATCAATGCTGTGTTCAGTTTTGTTGGTAACACTCATTTGTGCAGTGGCCATATGCACTGATTGCTTAACATTTGTGGCAGTGCTGGCTGTATTGTTGTGAATATTCGAACCGTATATTCACTATTTTAGGGTGAGGGTGTTGCGTTTTCCTCTACTTTCTATCATTCCCTCTTACAGGTACTGGTTATCCCTGATTGGTGTGCCTATTTAAGGTGCTTGAGAGAAGGCAGTAACTCCCTCCACAGTTTCTGGTTTTATGGTTCCTTACTGGGTTCCTTACTGGGGAAGGGAAATGATGGCCCATTATGTGGTTAGCCCAGGAGCTTACCTTTCTTTTGTTCCTTTTGGCTGGATCCCTGGACTGTTTTTGTAAGAAAATAAATGTTTGTTTTGAACTTAAGTTTGGTCTAAATGTTCATTCATTCATTCATTCATTCATTAATTATCCTAACCCACTTATCCTGAACAGGGTTGCAGGGGTGCTGGAGCCTATCCCAGCATACATTGGGCGAAAGGCAGGAATACACCCTGGAGAGGTCGCCAGTCCATTGCAGGGCACACACACCATTCACTCACACACTCATGCACACGGGCAATTTAGACTCTCCAATCAGCCTAACCTGCAGCCTAATTGGACCAATAATTTAATGATTAAAAATCCTTTAAAATGTATAAACTTGTTTGTAAACACTTCATATTTAATTATATGATATCTGTATTGTAAGGGCAATTTTCTTAATTGACAATGTGTGTTGTCATAGAGACAATCACATGATTCAAAATAATCTTTTATTATCATCTTTATTAAAAGCAGAAAGTGGTCTAATTGTAAGTGCTTAGAAGAGATGCACTTTAACAGACAGAGTCTGTCTCTGTCTCTCACACCCCAGCAGACAAACAGCCTGTGAGATTAATGTCTCTGCAACTCCTAGAAGGGGGTAGCGAGCACTTTCATAGTCATAGTTTCATAGTCTTTCAGCAAGGTCAGCAAGGGGTAATCCGAAGACAAAATACTGTGCCAGCTGCAGGTCTTTTTGTTTATGTTAAAACCCCCCCTTCTGGGTCAGTGTACTGAAAACTGTATATAAGTCATACTGTGTGTGTGTTCAAATCGGAGAGCTATCAGAAAGATGGCCTCCCACTCTTGTTCTATTTGATCAAATAAATAAGAAAGTTAAACTCAAGTATATTGCTGTTTTACTGTGGATCTGTTTAATCAGACGATGCTAACCTGTGATATGTAAAAAGGCAATTTCCCTGACAGTATTTATATAAGCAGATAACCATCAGTGAATTCCATTCAAAAGTTACATTTTTAAATGTAAGGTACCTTTAAGCAGGTGGTTTTAATGTTGTGGCAGATCAGTGTATATGCATATGCTATACAAACGTCTACCCGAAAACGTTATGGGTAAGGAATAGCATGTCCACATTTAAAGCCTGTCACTATAGTGTATTATTAGTGTGTCATTCCTAAGACTTTTTTTCCACATTGTTGCTAAGTCCAGGAGCAAAGACTTTGAAACTTTTGAAAGTATTAAAGAGGACAATAATCTTGATTCTTACACAATATGCATAATTGGAACTACAGTGCTAAGCAATGAAGGTGGTCCGAAAGGTAGTCAAAAAGCAGCTATTCTGAACCAGTGACCACTTACATGAATGACACGGAGCAGAGAATGTGCTTGTATGTTCCCCTGAATTCACTGAAAACAATGTAAACTTTCATACAGTTCATTTTCCTCTTGTGTATGATCATATGCGAATAAGCAATTGTTACATCTCATAATAATAAATAACAATTGCATAGCTACCGACAAGCATTCAAATTTTTATACTCGAGTGAAACAGGTGATGGAATGACACAATATGGTTCCTTTAGACTGAAATTAACTAAATTAAGTAAACTTGTATTGCCAATTTCACTTTGTTTGATTTTATTGACAATAATTGTTAGGGGTGCCAATCATTTTGAAATAATGATATTACTGAATACAAAAATATTCAAGTAAATGTATTGAAATAAAAGTATATAGTATTCCTAGATAATATATAAATTATTACAGAGCCTGCAAAGGGACATTGCAAAAAAAACTAAACATAATTTTTCTTGTGAGCATGCAAAGGGTTTATAAAACCCTGACTTAAAAAACAAATATTTTTAATCTAAATTTGGCATTAACACATGCAGATTATGGAAGCCAAGATATTGTTCCACAAACAGCCAAAAATGTCTACCTTTGATATCATAACCATTCAGGAGCCGAGGGGAAACTGGGCAAAAGCTGTCTCTGTAGCAGCCATGTGTTTTAGCCCTGTAAGCCAGTCATAAGTAACATTTGGTCTCATGCGTGGGTCATCTTGCTGACTTCCCCCTCCCGGAGCATACATTGTTAGCCCCCACCATTTGGCACACATGCCTGTGGGGGAGAGCTAGAGAAGGATTCTTAGAGGTGCCTTCTTGGGCCCTGGGGGCCCCCCTTTTCTCACATTCCTTACAGGTTAGAGCACAGGAATACTGGAGATAGCATAAAGATGTTTCATGATAATCCCAGGTCAGAATATAGTAATGTTTGGTGTTATTCTGATTGGTTCAGTGCAACTGGTGTAATGGTCTAGTTTTTGTAACAGTCTACCTTTGATATCATAACCATTCAGGAGCCAAGGGGAAACTGGGCAAAATCTGTCTCTGTAGAAGCCATTTGTTTTAGCTCCTGACCAGTTTGGGAGTTTGGCTCTAAATTACAGATGGGTGACTCACTTTTAAGGTCAAGGCCTGGATTTCGGAGATAAAAAGAAGAAACCAAGCAATCTGGTGTTGTGTCTCCTTTCCTTTCATTCACCCAAATCAGGTTTATCCAAAAGGTATATTACCATGAGAGGCACAAATACCTATTTACAGCATAATGCAGTTATCATGAAAACTCCCAACTACAGCATTCATAGATATGGGGCGGCCTGTAGTGTAGTGGTTAAGGTCAGGAAGGGCTGCCATTTCTGAGGGGCCTGAGAGCTGGGGTTTCTGATCAATGTTGTTTCGACTACCTTTTGAAGGGAAAGATGTATGAGTGGTTCCATTTCAATTAGGCCATGAGGGCCATTAGAACTCATGGGAAAAGAATCCTCCAGAACATTGGTGACCTCCCTGTGACCCCATACCTGGTTACTTCCAAGAGGGAAGGCTCCGGACACTCCCACAGTGCCCTCATTTGGGCACTGCTGCCATTACACCGGTGACTGCTCTCCTAGATTAAATATTCAAAACTGCTAGTAAGATCGTAAATAGACCCGGTAAAACCTTGAAAACATTGCCCATGTGATCCTGGTATTATTGCATTAAGTCTTATGTAATGGTAACAGGAATTGCATGTAAAATGGATAATCAGGAGGGAAGTTTCACGATAACTGCAACATAATAAAACATAAGGGTAATCTGTTTGGTATGGATGTGATCTGGTAAAATCAAGGAATCGGATGAGATGCATTTAATACCAAATGGAGTTTAATAAACCATAGTTTCAGTAACTCAAGGGGAAACCTGCATGTCCTCTCTTGGTAATCATCTCATTTTCCCTACTTAACAACCCCCAGGGGTGGGGGTCTAAATTCCAGATTTGACCACCCCTCCAGGTTGATTTATGGCACTGCCGCCTGGTTTCAAATGTATGATTTGGCATAAAAGTAAGGGAGACAGACCAATCTGGGAAGATCGTATTCGACTTTCCACACAACATGTCTTGGGGATGTAGGTATGTATGTATGTATGTATGTATGTATGTATGTATGTGTAGCAGGGGAAGACCGTAACCGGCTTCCCGCACAGCACATTCTATGTATGTGTAGCAATGGAAGATCGTAATCGACTTCCCATACACGGCATATTCTATACTCTTTGTTTGTGTGTAGCCAACACAGGCTAGGTATGATGATTTACTCTATCTCTATTCTTAATTTGTGTATTTGTAATTGACTGTGATATTCTACGCTAACTGCCTACCTGCCTACCTGCCTCCATGACTCTACTCTAATCTTGTACCTTTTCAGCCTAAATTACAATTGAATACTCAGGGGGAAATGGGGGCTAAAGACCGACCGATCGGCAGCTTGGTACATTTGTGGTAGTTCTAAGCTGTGAGGCCGTCAAGTTTCTGCCCATTAAAGGATCGGTGACGCACGGCTCTTGTAATTTGGTGCGAAGGGAACCCATGGGCGTTACGGCTCTGGTTCCTGTCAAATTAGCTCTAAGGAGCCCAGATAATGCTACGCCGACCTGGGCTCGCAACTATCATGGCAGTATTGCATGTATTGTGTTGACTGGACCCTCAGCCTCTGAGTTCTCCACCAAACTGAGATTTCAGCAATAATGCTAATCCCGGGAGCATATGTTGAGTAATGGTGGTGCAGGTACGAGTCGAGTGTAATCACTCCCGAGGTTCGCGTAAGTTTCAAACCCAAATTTCTAAATTATATCTTAAATGGAGTCAGATAAACGAGTGAAACTATAGTAACCACTAAGCTTACAATATGGCCCTGTTTGAGAACGGAGAATATTGAGAATTGTACTGATCCGTTTCAGGCCAGCCGTAAGCGGGATATGGGGCAGGTCAATCCATAACCGACCCGTGGCAACAGACCCAGTATATTCTTAAACGTAATTGTGCTCTGTTCTTGGGCGGAGGATAATAATTAACCCTACTAATATTCTCCCAGCAACACCAGAAGGACAAGCACGCAAAACCCCCTTCGGCCCTCGCTAAATTCTGTCATTGGGTTAGGGTGGGGTTTTACAGTTGGTGACCCCGACGTGATTCAAATTTTCATTCATATCAGATTTGTCTGCCGACGTGATGCAAATTTTCTTTCATATGAGATTCGTCTCCCGACGTGATGCTAATTTTCATTCATTTAAGATTCATCTGCCAACGTGATCAAATTTCATGCATGTGTGTGGAATCTGGAGTTTTACAGTTGGTAAGCTCAACGTGAACAAATTTCATCCATGTAAGATCTGTCTGGCGAGGCTTACAATGTGTGAGGTGTCTGAAGTTTGTTCCTTCTGGTTGTGCAACCCGGCATGATACCCGTTACCGCGGGTGTGTGGTTTTTCTTCCATCTGGTTTTGCTGTCCTTGGTGTGGCGAGTAGCACAATTTCTTTCATATCAGCATATGTTAGGGAGAGTTGTGTTATTTTACTGCATATACACTGTTTAGGGGATCGAAATATCCCGGACAGGGCTGGGACCGTAGAATCCAGTCATATTTGCAGGTTACTACCTCTCAGGGTATGTAACGTCATTATTGGAGAAGGTAAAGAGAGAGAATGTTCATGTGCATGTTTTGTAACTGCGCTGTGTTGCTGTGGCTATTAGCTTAAAGAGCAAGTAGGCTCCGGTAGCAACAGGTTTGTAAACAAGCATGTCACAGAGAAGGAAAAGTGTTTAGATCTGTATGTAGGGATGAGTGGTTTATGAGCTGGTAAGCTTTGAAAGTTGATTAGTAATACATATGTGTGTGCGGTCTGTTAGGATGCGCATACATAATATTCATTTTGGAGTAAGCTTGAGCTCCGTTAAAGGTGGCAGGTTTCTCCATTATAATTGCAGAAATTGTTATAAGTTGCAACTGAGTGCTGAAATTTCATCAAGTTTGTTAAACCAGATGATCACTGGTCTCAAACATATCATTCATAGTTTACAAAAAATATATTCACGGCTGTTAGATCTGAAGCGCAGGCACTCCATTCTACTAGCCATTCACTTGTCAATCAGACCCATACCATCGAGCGTGTCTTAGCCTGCAGAACACATGCCGAGGGTTGGTTTGCTGCTGCCAAGCAAGAGATTCTGGACTTTTCTCTGCACAAGAACCCTAGTCATGTCGTAAGGGAGTTTATTGAGGCCTTAGGCTGGCATAGGTGGATTGTGTCAGAACAAAGAAAAAAATTCTTTATCCACCTCATTAATGTATCTGTGTATTGTTTGTATGTTTACTATCAATAGTTGTACTGTCTGTATTGGAGTCTTGGTTTCTTTTTCTTTGATTCACCTAAAACAGGTCTATCTAAATTCCACTACCATACGCTCAACCTGCATAGTAGTGAAGAATTAGGTATTTAAATTAGATCACCGTATTGGTGCATATCTCTATAAGGGACATGAAGACCATATTCACCACTCGCATTGGTTGTCATGAAACATCTTGCCATGATTATATGTCTAACAATATTTTCCCATTTTGTACCATATGTATTAGTATTCAGTTTTTGTATGGCCACGCTGAGATCATCCAGGTGTCTCACCCATAGTAGTATGTCAACAGAAGGAAGGCATGAAGGTCTGACCTGTCCAGCGAGTCACTTGATCGACTGGAATTGATTGAGGACTTCGCAATGGGTCAAATCTGCATTCTGAGCAGAATTCTGCTGGAGGTGGACGTCTTTCTGTGGTGGAAGGACACTATTTCTGGACAGTGTGCGTGGTCTCTGACTGACCTAATGGACCTGGTGCAGCTGGTGGTCCAGGGCTAGCTCCTCTACCAGCTCTGCCCAGGATGCCTAAACATGGTGGGACTGGTGGGACTGGGTGTTCTGAGGGTCCGTCATCACCAGCCTCATTCCACTCCCTAAAATCCTCTACCCCTGCTGCTTCGGTGCTCAGCCACCTGCAGGTGCCAACACTGTTGGGATTGAGACCCCAAGCATCCGCAGGGAATTACATGTATAGCCATGGCTGTCACAGTGACCCCTTGGAACTGTGTTGTTGGTCCCACGGGGCCAAGGGGGGAATCTGTAAGCCAGTCATAAGTAACATTTGGTCTCATGCGCTGGTCAGCTGGTCATGCGCTTGCTGACTTCCCCCTCCCGGAGCATGCATTGTTGGCCCCCACTTTTTGGCACACATGCCTGTGGGGGAGAGCTAGAGAAGAATTCCTGGAGCCCCCCTTTTCTCTCACATTCCTACAGGGTTTGAGTACAGGAGTACTGGAGATGGCATAAAGATGTTTCATGATAATCCCAGGTCAGAATATAGTAATGTTTGGTGTTATTCTGATTGGTTCAGTGCGACTGGTGTAATGGTCTAGTTTTTGTAACAGTCTACCTTTGATATCTGCCCTTTCTCACCCCCTACTCGACCCAGCTCCTGGTCCAAGCGATGGTTCTGTCCCGCCTGGACTACTGCAATTCCCTCTTGGCTGGCCTCCCAGCGTCCACCATCAGACCCCTCCAACTCATCCAGAATGCAGCAGCTCGTCTGGTCTTCAACCTTCCCAAATAGTCACACGTCACCCCCCTGCTTACTTCCCTCCACTGGCTGCCTGTCATGGCTCGCATCAAATTCAAAACATTGGTGCTAGCCTTCCAAGCAGTTAAAGGGTCTTCCCCAGCTTATCTGCAAAAAATCATCAGACCCTACACCCCTGCCAGACCTCTTCGTTCAGCCTCCACAGGCCGCTTGGCACCTCCCCCTCTCAGAACCTCCACCTCATGCTCACGACTACTGTCTGTTCTGGCTCCACGGTGGTGGAACGAACTCCCCGTTGAGGTCAGAACTATAGAATCTCTCCCCACCTTCAAGCGCAAGCTGAAGACACACCTCTTCAAGCAGCACCTCTCCCCATCCCTCCCTACCTCCCTGTGAACCTTAATTGTTGTCTCTGTGACTTGCTTTGTGTATCGGTATTTTTAGTTGGCTAGGTAAGCAGTGTTTGGATAGTTAACTTTGGTCACTTTTGCTCTGTTTGTTTGTTTGTTTGTTCCAAAAAAAAAAAAAAAATAAATAAAAAATGGCCCTTGTCCTTATCTTTGTTGTACAGGTAGCAGTTGAAATTGTACTTCCCTCTAGGGTCTTTCAGCGAACTTATCCCTGGTTATGGGTATGCACTTTGTTGTACGTCGCTCTGGATAAGAGCGTCTGCCAAATGCCAATAATGTAATGTAATGTAATGGTGGGGCTGGCTGTAAATTACAGATGGGTGACTCACTTTTAGGGTCAAGAACTAAGGCCTGGATTTCAGAGATAAGGAGAAGAAACCAAGAAATCTGGGGTTGTGTCTCCTTTCCTTTCATTCACCCAAATCAGGTTTATCCAAAAGGTATATTACCATGAGAGGCCCAAATACATATTTACAGCATAATGCAGTTATCATGAAAACTCCCAACTACAGCATTCATAGATATGATGGGGCGGCCTGTAGCGTAGTGGTTAAGGTTAGGAAGGGCTACCATTTTTGAGGGGCCTGAGAGCTTGGGTTTCTGGTCAATGTTGTTTAGACTACCTTTTGGGGAGTTTATGCATGAGTGGTCCAAGGGCAGTTGGGTCATGGGAAAAGAATCCTCCGGAACATTGGTGACCTCCCTGTGACCCCATACCTGGTCACTTCCAAAGGGGAAGACTCCGGACAATGCCACAGTGCCCTCATTTGGGTGCTGCTGTCATTACACCGGTGACTGCTCTCCTAGATTAAATATTCAAAACTGCTATTAAGATAGTAAATAGACCCGGTAAAACCTTGAAAACATTGCCCATGTGATCCTGGTATTATTGCATTAAGTCTTATGTAATGGTAACAGGAATTGCATGTAAAATGGTTAATCAGGAGGGAAGTTTCATGATAACCGCAACCTAATAAAACATAAGGGTAATCTGTTTGGTATGAATGTGATCTGGTAAAATCAAGGAATCGGGTGAGATACATTTCATACCAAATTGAGTTTAATAAACCATAGTTTCAGTAACTCAAGGGGAAACCTGCATGTCCTCTCTTGGTAATCATCTCATTTTCCCTACTTAACAACCCCCAAGGGTGGGGGTCTAAATTCCAGATTTGACCACCCCTCCAGGTTGATTTATGGCACTGCCGCCTGGTTTCAAACGTATGATTTGGCATAAAACTAAGGGAGACAGACCAATCTGGGAAGATCGTATTCGACTTCCCACACAACATGTCTTGGGGATGTAGGTATGTATGTATGTATGTGTAGCAGGGGAAGACCGTAACTGGCTTCCCGCACAGCACGTTCTATGTATGTGTAGCAACGGAAGATCGTAATCGACTTCCCATAGACGGCATATTCTATACACTTTGTTTGTGTGTAGCCAACGCAGGCTAGGTATGATGATTTACTCTATCTCTATTCTTAATTTGTGTATTTGTAATTGACTGTGATATTCTATGCTAACTGCCTACCTGCCTCCATGACTCTACTCTAATCTTGTACCTTTTCAGCCTAAATTACAACTGAATACTCAGGGGGAAATGGGGGCTAAAGACCGACCGATCGGCGGCTTGGTACATTTGTGGTAGTTCTAAGCTGTGAGGCCGTCAAGTTTCTGCCCTTTAAAGGATCGGTGACGCACGGCTCTTGTAATTTGGTGCAAAGGGAACCCATGGGCGTTACGGCGCTGGTTCCTGTCAAATTAGCTCTAAGGAGCCCAGATAATGCTACGCTGACCTGGGCTCGCAACTATCATGGCAGTTTTGCATGTATTGTGCTGACTGGACCCTCAGCCTCTGAGTTCTCCACCGAACTGAGATTTCAGCAATAATGCTAATCCCGGGAGCATATATTAAGTAATGGTGGCGCAGGTACGAGTCGAGTGTAATCACTCCCAAGGTTCGCGTAAGTTTCAAACCCAAATTTCTAAATTATATCTTAAATGGAGTCAGATAAACGAGTGAAACTATAGTAACCACTAAGCTTACAATATGGCCCCGTTTGAGAACAGAGAATGCTGAGAATTGTACTGATCCGTTTCAGGCCAGCCGTAAGCGGGATATGGGGCAGGTCAATCTATATCCGGCCCGTGGCAACGGACCCAGTATATTCTTAACCGTAATTGTGCTCTGTTCTTGGATGGAGGATAATAATTAACCCTACTAATATTCTCCCTGCAACACCAGAAGGACAAGCACGCAAAACCCCCTTCGGCCCTCGCTAAATTCCTCGCTAAATTCCGTCATTGGGTTAGCGTGGGGTTTTACAAGACCATTGACTCCATAGTGTCGTTTTGCCCTGCACCAACGGTGGCTGTTGAAGAGATGGCTCCGACCGTCTCATGTGCGGTCTCTGCCCCGACCCAACCTCGAATCCCGTGGGACGAGCTTGGCGCTAAACCCAAGGCCCTGGCCAATTCTACTCCACTCCTGGAGCCTTGGACTGTGGCAGGAGGTCGTGGAGGTAGACGCTCCTCTCGCGTCCTCCCGTCGCAAGGCATCAAGCTCATAAACAGGTTTGAAATCCTAGATGAGGAAGGGTTTCCTTCCATTAACAGGAGTTCTCCATCTCCCAGTCCTAGGGTTAGACAGACTCTTTGAACGCATTCCTAGCTTGCTGGTTAAACACGCCCTCGCCCGTAATATAATTGTTCATGTTGGTTGTCATGATGTTTCTTCTGAAAAAACGATTTTACCTGCCTCTTTAACTCAATCAAAGGTTGTGGAAAGCGTGTGTTAATTTCTGGTCCTTTCCCTCCCCTTCGGAGTGTAAATAGTTTTAGCAAGATATTAGCCCTCCACACTTGGTTACTGTCCACCTGTACATTGTACAATGATAATTTCTAGGCTTGATTATTGTAATGCCCTTTTCTCTGGTCTTCCTAGTTGTGCTATTAGAAGTCTTCAGCTTGTTCAGAATACTGCAGCTAGAATCCTGACAAAAACAAAAAAATGTGAACATATAACACCCATTCTGGCCTCTTCAGTGGTTACCAGTACAAGCTAGAAGGCTTTTAAGGTCTTTCAACTTATAAGGCCTTGCATGGTCTTGCACCACACTACCTATCTGAGCTAATTACACCATACTCTAAGGCGCGCCCTCTTCACTCTCTCGATGCTGGTCTTCTGGTCATTCCTTAAGTAAAGAAAAAATCTGTTGGTCACAGAGCATTTATCTACCGTGAACCTTATCTCTGGAATGGCCCTCCATTTCATGTTAAAGAAGCATGTTCAGTTGAAACATTTAAATCAAGACTAAAAACCTACTTTTACTCTCTTCATTACAGCCTACCCTAGAACTGCATCCCTATAACACTGGTGGCAGGTAGGGCTAGTAGGGCTGTATTGCATTTTGGTGTTTTAAACACTGTTAAAATATTGTGTTTTAAGTATTACATTACATTACAAGGCATTTAGCCGACACTCATATCCAGAGCGACGTACAACGAAGTGCAGATCAAACACAAGTACAAGTGTGAAGAGGACCTGAGAGGGCCGTATGGTTCCGAGTCCTAGTGTGACTATTCAGATACAATCGGAACCCTTGAAGAAAACATCAACTTACAAACAGTTGGCAGCTAGAATACCCCGAGTACAACAATACAATAGCTAATACTAAACAGAACACTATCTATATAACAATATAGGTGCCATTATAGTCTATGGCATATATAAGGCTAATCATATATGTATGCTAGGATAGGCTCCAGCCCCTCTGCGATCCTATTCAGGACAAGCGGGTTAAGATGGATGGATGGATGTGTTTTAAGTACTGCATTTTAAATTTGATCTCTTAAATTGTTATTAAATTACATCTATTTTCCTTTCTTCCTTTTTCTTCAATGCACCTTTTTTCTTGCGCACTCTGCGATTTTACAATATAAAACAATAAAACAGAGGGAAGCATTTCCTGAAGAAAATACAGATTGTGATTGCTCCGTGTCAACACTCAGTTCCAAGGCATTTCAGATTTCCACCGAAAATATATTTTCACAAATCATGTGTACCTACTTCCATTTCATTCAGTCATTCATACAGATAGAGTATTAAATGGTATTAGAGTGCAAATCTAAGTTATTCATGGTCACGCTCTCAAATGTACCAATTATTTAGAGTGAAATCAGTTTTTTTCTCTGCCATTTTCCATTGCCCGGGCATATGTTTCCTTAAAATATAACCACAGATTTCCGATGGAAATATGTGTAAAGCAAGGCCGGAATGGACTCAAACAATTCCTCCTTTGTCACGATTCAGTGTCAACATCCACATGGTTGCCATCATGCCATTTTTGCCTAAAACCTTAAACTGTTGAACACCCGTTCCTTTGTGCGACCTTGCCTTTATGAGGGATTCTGAGATGCTAGCAAGCAACCCCCCTCCCACTCTCTTTATTTTTCCAACTAAGTATGCAGCAGAAAGAGCCACCCCTTCCTTGCGAAACATTGAAAGGCAGGCTTTGTGGTACTCTGCTCTACTCACTCACTGCAAAGAGGCATATTTCATCAAAGGATAACTGAAATGTGACTAAGGCCCAATTCAGAGTTGGCCAGCATGTCTTATGCAGTGCAGGCTTGGGAAGTTTAAGAATCCTGGCTTGGATTAGACATTCAATTTGGCTGATCTGTGTGGGCCTACTGTCACTTTTTCTATCAAAGGTTAATTTTGCAGACACTTCAATATTAAAAAACTAAAAGGTAGGGACAAGAAGGATTGTTTAAGTGATGCAATGTCAGCTTTCAAATGAAGGGGCTATTTGTTATTTGCAACCAGTTCTTGGCAAAATAACAGAATAAATGAGTGTAAAATTAGCTTTAAATTGTTCTGAGATTGGAATGGAATTCATGAATTGAGCACATTTTTGATAATCTATTAACTGGTAGTAGTGTTTCAAATACTGAGAATGTGCTGGTCCTTGCAAAAAAAATTGCGAGGTTCCGACAGTAGGGGCAGTTGCATTGCACTTCGGCCTGTAACAGGCGGAGAAGTCATTTGTAGCAAGATTTCTCATAAATCTCGTATATAACCATAATTCCATGCTTTCATTTTTAGCGTTCTACTGGCGAGTACAGTTAAAAAGCAATTTGTATGGGTTCAAGCTATTGGCTAGCTCCATAATATTAACCTCATATACAGACCAGTAAAGGCCAACAACACACTAGCACTTAAGTTTTATCACCACTGCTGTGAAGTAAAAAAGTAGACTATGTTTTCTGTGAGAAAAGTATTGTTCAATTCATGTGCACACTACATTCTAAAGCTCCATGTTGCCCTCCCTACATGAAGTTAACAGACTGTTAATAATGCTTGCAACATTCCCTGTCTGGCTTTAGAAGGGAACAGCTAACTTGTATGTTTAACAAACAATTGTTTCCTGAACTTAAGTTAATGTATGTACTGATGATGTAAATAACATTAATATTAAGCGCTGGGTAGGGTTTTGTGGGAGAAAGGAATTGTGAATGTATTCAGTGAACCTTAAAAATATGAAAATACTCTCTAACGAGAGCGTTATGGTTCATATACACTGAAATACGGATGAAGTGAATGGATAATCTACCTCAGATAATATTTTCATTCACCTTGGAACAATGTTGCCCATAATTTGCAAGCAAGCAGGGACCCAGAGCTATACACTGCCTCCACTTTCACGTGATCCAGAAGAGAGATTTGTGTCCATAAGCAGGCAGAAGTGCAAGAGTTTAGGGTGACTTGGTGGACTGGAGAAAGCAGAGCAGCACTTATTCAAATTATAAAATGAGTAGACCTACACAACGTGCTCCCACTAATGTTGGACAGGTTTTCTGTGCTTGCAATGGGAACATACAAATAAACATAAAAAAGGCAGAAACTCTCGTTTGCACACTCAAGGTAGCTTGCAAGCTTGGCAGAATTTGGATTGTGTTTATAATATCTATATTATTATGTTTGGTAACTGTTTTATAAAAGCAATAACTCATTCCAGGATGGTGGTATCTAGAAATTTCATCACAGCTATGGGGGTTAAGAAACAACGCCCGTAAAAATTTATACAACCAACGTTTTGATACAGCTTGTTAGCTAGAAATTTACTTACACTTGGATTAGTTGCCCTCCTGGACCCCTTGGTTGTGAATACTTCTTCCAATTAATCCTCCTATTGCTGCAGACGAAGTTGGTAACTGCAGCAGGATGCAGCTTCGAATACTTGCTACATCCTGCAGTACTTACCAACTTGTTCTGCAGCAATAGGAGGATTAAGTAAGAAAATATCTAGCTAACAAGCTGCATCAAAACGTTGGTTGAGGATACTTTTTCCAAATAATCTTCTTGGTTAGCTTTGGCTGCCTCGTCCTCCGCTGTCTGTCTCTCTTAATCAAGCAATTCTTCCTCTGTAAATTCCGACTCAAAGCGGTAAGGTTGTATTTCTTCATCAAAATCGAAAAAGCTTTCGTCAGAGAAGCGTGACAGTGCTCCTTTAAAATGGTATCGCATTTGCTACCGATCTCAAACAAGTTTCACATCCCAAATAAATAATCAAAGTTGAGACACCCGTGAGTAACAATGTAGCTAATATCCAAAAGGAAAGCATGAAAAGAAACCATGTTTAGAATTTGTTTTTCGGAGCACGATTAGTCTTCAGCTTTTTGCTCCACTCAAATTCTGAACATGGATTTCAGATGACGTAGCTACTGTAATCCTATGATGGAATCTCTACTCTTACAGAATTCTTGGATCTGATCCAGTGTGACAGCAATGAAAGACAACATTGCACAGTGTGACATGTAACAATCATAAAAGATGGGCGATACTGCGCAGTGTGCAGCCAGCATAACAAGGGGAAAGTTTTTGATTTGTTAATTTAAACATATGTCATATGTTAGTTTGAACTTGCTAACACTGTTTAAGAACGTTTTATGTTGTTTATCTTGAAGGAAAGCCATGCAGCCAGGATAGATGTGCTTTGAAGTGGAACACAAGCACATAATTTGGGGTAAACTGCGACCACCTATCAAGATATGTTGTTCATAGTTAGCAAGCCTTTTTTGTGTGCAAACCAGAGTGTGCAAATTGTTAATAGCACATGAACACTAAAATGAAATGCCACTGTGTTTTGGAGTGTGTGCCACAATTGCTAAAAATTAAACGGCATACATTAAATAAAGTGTTACAGAAATTGTTCGTTGTTCGTATTAGCCATGTGCATGTTATGTGCAAGTTTCCTTTATGTAACCTATCTTTGTATACTAAGTGATAAAATAGAACTGTTTGATGGCTTCATTTTTGGAGACAGAAGCTATCGCTGCCTGGCCTTTCTGATGATGCCCTGTCCCTGGATGTTTAAGTAGGATATAGCATGTTTCTGTTGAGCAGACAGGTTTACAGTGGCTGTTATTGGGGCAATAAAATACATTTAAAGTAACTCCAAAGCAGCTAGCGCAGCAACATTGCACTTCCAGAGGCAGTATATTTTTATTGTTTTTATTTACAATTAGTAACATACATTTTTATATTATATTGAGTGTAGCAATTTCAACGTGGAGTTCCAACTGAAAATGAGGGTAAATGGAAATACCTTAAATCCTTCATCTTTCAAAAAACATACACTGCTCAGAAAAATTAAGGGAACACTTAAGGGACACATCAGATCTTGATGAACGATTTATTCAAGTTGAAAATCTTTACTGATGTACATTGTATAATTTGTTGAGAACAAAATGACATAACAATGGTCAACGGAAACCAAAATCATCAACCCATTGAGGGCAGGATTCAAAATCACACCGAAAGTAGAAAAGTTCAATCACAGGCTGATCCAACTTTTATCACGGCAACTCATAATGTGACTCAGTAGTGTATATGGCCCCCGCGTGCCTGTATGCACTCCCGACAACGTCTGGGCATGCTCCTGATGAGTCGGGAGATGGTGTCCTGGGGGATCTCCTCCCAGACATAGATCAGAGCATCAGTGAGCTCCTGGACAGTCTGCGGCGGTACTTGGCGGCGTTGGATGCACCGATATATAAAGTCCTATAGGTCCTCAATTGGATTTAAGTCACAGGAACGTGAGGGCCAGTCAATGGCATCAATGCCTTCCTCATCCAGGAACTGCCTACACACTCTGGCCACATGAAGCCTCTGTCTGCTTGTCTCCTGGCCTGCTTGATCCTCCCCTCCCAGCCCATGGGTTTCTGACCTTCTACGTTCCTCCA
Source organism: Conger conger (assembly GCF_963514075.1). Classification (NCBI taxonomy): domain Eukaryota; kingdom Metazoa; phylum Chordata; class Actinopteri; order Anguilliformes; family Congridae; genus Conger; species Conger conger. The sequence continues at coordinate 23,938,112 of NC_083767.1, read as the reverse complement.
GGCCCAGCCTACGTGCAGCTGAGAGGAAGTGGAGGAAATCGAAAGACCCATCGGACCTGTCTTCCAACCAGTCTCTCCTGGCGGAATTCTCCTCCGCTATCACCACTGCCAAAAGAAATTACTACCAAACAAAAATCCAGAACTCCACTTCTAACCTTCTAACTCCACTTCTAACCCTCGTCAAGCCTCCCTGGCATCTACAGGGATCTGTGGCACAGCCTTAGAGTGGATCCAATTTTATCTCTCTGGCCGGTCCTCCCAGGTGTCCTGGGCTGGAGGAGTGTCAACCCCTCGCCCCCTTGTTACAGGAGTCCCCCAGGGCTTAGTCCTCGGACCCCTCCTCTTCTCCATCTACACGAGATCCCTTGGCCCCGTTATCTCTGCTCATGGCATCTCCTATCATTGTTATGCTGATGACATCCAACTCTTTCTCTCCTTCCCCCCATCAGACACACAGGTCTCTACCCGTATCTCCGCCTGCCTGAGAGACATCCAGAGCTGGATGGGCAACCACCATCTAAAGCTCAACCCAGGTAAGACGGAGGTGATCTTCATCCCTGCTTTAACCTCTCCCTTCTCTGATTTCTCCATCTCACTAGGGGATACCACAGTGACCTCATCCCCTAGTGCAAGAAACCTTGGAGTGGTGATGGACAACAGGCTATCCTTCTCCAAGAACATCGCTACGGTGACCCGGGCGTGCAGGTTCTTCCTGTACAACATCCGGAGAATCCAACCCTTTCTCACCACCTACTCCACTCAGCTCCTTGTTCCAGCAATGGTCCTGTCCCGCCTGGACTATTGCAATTCTCTGCTGGCTGGCCTTCCAGCATCTGCCATCAGACCCCTACAACTCATCCAGAATGCTGCAGCCCGTCTGGTTTTCAATGTTCCCAGACATTCACATGTCACCCACATGCTCAGCAACCTCCACTGGCTGCCTGTTATGGCTCGCATCAAATTTAAAACTTTGGTGCTCGCATACCAGTCAGTTAAAGGATCAGCCCCTGTATATATTCAATCCCTTATGAAGACCTATACACCAACAAGACCCCTCTGTTCTGCCACTTCGTGCCGTCTGGCGCCTCCCCCTCGCCACACCTGCACTTCACGCTCACGACTGCTGTCTGTCCTGGTCCCACGGTGGTGGAATGACCTCCCGGTGGATGTCAGAATGGCAGAGTCTCTGACCTCCTTCAAGCGCAGACTGGAGACCCATCTCTTCAGGCTACACCTTTCCCTCCCCAAGTCACAATCACCGTGATTAGCCTTAGACCGTAATGGCACTTATGTATAGATATCGTTACTTGTATAGGTATTGTTGTTTTTATTGGCTGTTGTATTGTTGTATTCTAGCTGCCAACTGTGGTATGCTAGTTTGAAAGTTGATTGTACTCTTCAAGGGTTCTGAATTTCTGTATGTTTACACTAGGACTCGGAACTGTACTGTCCTCTCAGGTCCACTTTTGCACGTGTTCTTGTGTTTGATTTGCACTTTGTTGTACGTCGCTCTGGATAAGAGCGTCTGCTAAATGCCACGTAATGTAATGTAATGTAATGTAGTAGTGGTTAAGGTAAATGACTGGGACACGCAAGGTCAGTACCTAACAGCAGCTCATGCTACCAGTAGTGGCAATGACACTAGCAGGACACAAAACTAGAGAAGAATCAGTCAGGAAGGATAAGGAGATAAGGTGCCTGGCCACCACAGGCGAAACCATTACCTTTTTTGGGGTTGTCTTGCTTTTGCATCGCCATTGCACCTGTCGTCACTTTCATTTGCACCAAAATTTCATTTGCACCTAAATTTGTGCTTCCTAAATGGACAGATTCATATCTATGAAGTTTAACTGACTTGGTGTTACACTGTGATGATTAAGTGTTCCCTTAATTTTTTTCCAGCAGATTACGTACGTAAAATAAAGAAATGAAAAAACAAGAAAGTGAATTTTCCCTTATATTCATTAATTAATTCATTCATTATCCTAACCCGCTTATCCTGAACAGGGTCACAGGGGGGCTGGAGCCTATCCCAGCATACATTGGGCGAAAGGCAGGAATACACCCTGGACAGGTCGCCAGTCCATCGCAGGGCACACACACCATTCACTTACACACTCATACCTACGGGCAATTTAGACTCTCCAATCAGCCTAACCTGCATGTCTTTGGACTGTGGGAGGAAACTGGAGTACCCAGAAGAAACCCACGCAGACACGGGGAGAACATGCAAACTCCGCACAGAGAGGCCCCGGTCAATGGGGATTCGAACCCAGGACCTCCTTGCTGTGAGGCGGCAGTGCTACCCACTGCACCATCTGTGCCGCCCAGTTTCCCTTTTATGTAAATGCTATTTCTAATAAGTGCTTTACACATTACTTCCAAATATTTCTTCCCTCATTATTCTACTTTTATAGACCTTTATAGACTTTTTAAACAGGTGTACTACAAAGTTAAAGCAAAGCATTTGGTGCTTGCTGCATATTGTATGTTATATTAATGTTATGTCCACATAAGCACATTAACAAACAGAACATTCTATTGAAAAATTAAAACATACATTAAGCAAACCTAAAAAGTAACATACCTCTCTCTTTAGCATTACTTAATGGAAAAAAAACCCAATTCAAAGGAATTAAGGTTGGCATATTTTGTATATGTAGGAAGAAAAGGAAACAGTCATTATCAGATGTTCCAGTATTGTATTTCAGGGAGTCAGGACTGCTTAAGGAAATGTACTGTGAATTTTGAGCCGTGACCATGTGAACCGTATCCATTTTGTGAAACCCCACCTGTGTTTCATTAAGCATCAAAGCCAGCTTCATGAAACAAAACATATATAATTACTGGTACGTAATGCAAGCCATTTAACCTGCCATTTCAAACTTTCTGTGAAATGTCAGAACATGTATGTATTCCTGTTGGAATCTCTGGTGCATTGCATGCCTGTTACATGTTTCCACTTTACACAGATGGGGGATTTAAAAACTTAGCACATTCACAGTGACTCTTGTTTCTGTAGACATAGAACAAACAAGCATATGTTCCTTGGCAAACAACTCCCACCCTAAGTAGGACTCCAGAACAGCTGCTTGATGATGGAGTGAGAACTGATGGCACCAGGTAATGCTTCTCTCACAGAATTTTCTCTGCAAGCCCATGGTATGGATGGCAGGAGTAGACAGACGCAACCCATCCGAATGCTGTCCTGTGCCAATACAGACAGCCTCAATCCTTTGTGTGTTTAGGCCATGTGAATGGGAGAAAGGAGCTCTTAGTATGTTTTAATAGGGACAGCAATGTGTGAAATATGCTGTGTGGACAAATCTGTTTAACACAGGTCCACAGTTTCACATGAAGATCTATTTTAAAATAAACAAACCTCTGAAATGAAGCCACATCCAGTCTGGGGAAGGTTAAATTAAATTGGAAAAGTTGGCCATTTCTGCCACCCTACTCAAAGCCAACAATGGGAGCCACAACTTGTAAAACCACAAGGTAATTAGAGGCGACATATTGGCCCTGTCCTCAAGGCGTTTATTTTTTCTTTTTTACTTTTGTTTGAAAGAGTCACAAACACATAGACTTTTTTGTGAAGGAGTATCTAAAATATGCAGTTAAGATGAATGAAAATAATACAAGGCACTAGCAGTTTTTAAACAGCATGAAAATAATGTATTGTTTGGTCAAAATGATGCAGTCTTGCCTCAGTGTATTTTGGTTAATTTCTAAAAGGTTCTTTTCCACTATACTATCAGCAAATGTTGAAACAGTGGATGAGGTAGACTATTTAGAGTGCTGAGAAGCATTATATAACCTTTCATCATTTTAAAGAGCCCCTTCGAATAACTCCCCATGCTGTCAGAATAGGGCTTTTTTTCACTCTTCACAAGAAAGAGATAAACATTTTCTCACTCTTACAATTGGATTGTGTTTTGCTCTCTGCCCCTGACCAATGTACAGTATTGTTGAGAAAAACAATCAACTCTGAGTTTAGAAGGACTGCTGTGATAAGGCACTCTTTATTACATGCAGCATGGAGAGAAATCACAATACATCAGCATGGTGCATTCTCTGAAACAAAACAGCAAGCTCTCTGATATACCAACCTGGTCTCACAACCCATTTATAACTATGCTACGAAATTCGAAATTCCATGCCCTCAAAATTCGTAACATCACTATGAATGACCGAATAACATCACGTGACTCCAGGAGTGGTATCAAAATAATACGATAATGCTGCCATTTTTATATCACTAGTGAATCAATACAGGTAAGCCAAGGTCGATATTTATTTTCAAACGTATATCTATACAAAAGCTTTCTTATTCTAGAATTGAATGCAGTATTGCTAATAATGTGTTTATCTCGTGAGCCAGCCATCAGCACGTGTTTTATTTTATTTTTTTCAACTATAACATGAGATAACTGCACATATATGTCTATTTTAAGGAGAAAAGTGGTGTCCGGACATCTTTGATTGACTTCATTTCCCAGAATCCAAGGCACTATCTGTAGTCTGTATGGAATTTGAAAGGCCTTCAGGCTTAGGTATGGATTGGTGCATGCTCTGTTGCCAAAAAAGCCATATAGTCAAACATGGAGGCCTCCATTGATGATGGACCCAATTGACACTCAACTGCTTCTCTACCCCCGCCCCCCCCCAATTCCTGACAGAGGTGATTTCTGAGCTTGATGGAAACCTGACGATGTATTATTCAGATCATTGGCATGCTTGTTAATCAATGAAAAATAATGAAAACAGATTGAGACCAACAATCAGAATAATACATTGGCAGATAAAGAGAGAGCTTATTTATTCACATCATGTGAGGGCAATGAAATTATTAATTACATTTTGGATAATCAGTTTTAATAACTAAGTACACATAACAAAAAGAATAAAGGCTACGAAACCTGTGCTTATGTAATTAATTACAACATTTATTATTCATATTCTTCAGCATGGGTCAGGAGGATAAAGAGTACATGTATCCACAATTTTAAATGTTGTTCAAATGTTCACAATTTTATGACACTACAGACACTACAGGACAGTTCAGCAGCGCTGCTATAAAAAGTGACTGGCATAAACCTCGGAGTGACGCACGACAGCAACCTCACCTTCACTGAAGATCTGAACATAGTTTTAATGGCTGCTGCCATTTGTTCACATATACGCTATATACTTTTGGCAATGATTACCTTTTTGTTTCTTGTACAGAGAATACTTTTTCTAGAAATTAGTCAACTCTCTGCGTTCTTCTGAAAATCTATTTGTTGATTCAACGAGAATAATTGATTGAATCCTCAGCAGCCTGCTCAGTGTTACATGTTGTTTGAAGTAGACCACCATAGGTGTGTTGGACAGTTACAGTTTAGTTGAACCTCTCAACGAGCCCGTCACTTTGCGGGTGGAGTGGTGCTGTTCAAGTCTTCACTACTCCCAGGCATTTGCAGATGTCAGATAACACTTGTGACTCAAAGTTATGTCCCTGGTCACTACAGAGTTCGGTAGGGACTCCGAAAAATATGAACATTTCCTCAACTTTTCAGCAGTTGTTGCAGCATTTTGGTCTGGCACTGCGTACACTTCGGGCCACTTGGTGAAGTAGTCCATGGCTACAAGGCTGTAGCGGTTGCCAGCTTCGGTAATGGGGAAGGGGCCAAGGACGTCCACTCTCTCCATCGGGGCCCCCACTAGATGGCCTTGCAGCAGGGCGTGGGAGCACTGAGCAGGTCCCTTTCGTGTTGTACAGGAGTCACAGCAGTGCACATGTACCTCCATGTTGTGACGGCACCCCGGCCAGTAGAAACGCCCCCTCCAGGCACCCAGAGTCTTGTTGTTCCCAAAGTGGCGTGTCCCCACCAAGCCATGAACCAGTCCAAGGACTTCAGAGCGGAGTGCACGAGGGACGAGAAGTTGGAGGAGGGTGCTCTCTAGCCCAGGTGCCTGCCAACGTCTATAAGCCCGTCCCACAGTTCGAGGTTTCTCTACTGGCTGGGGTAAGTCTTGAGTTTGGGCTCTTCAGGTGAGACTTCAGCCCAGGTCGGCAGTCCCCCTGCTTCGATCCAGCCCTTCACCTTCCATAGAGTAGCGTCGGCCTCCTGACCTTCCCTCAGTTCCTGGTTGAAGAGGGGCAGCCACTCTTCTGCTTTGCTGATGGCATTGGCGACGACCACTTCCGGCTGTGCTTGGCTCTTCCTAACGTTGACAATGCCTGCAGTACAGTTCGGCACAGGGGCGACGGGAGAGGGCTTCAGCATTGCCATGGTGAGGCCCTGCGCGATGTTCCACCCGGAAGTCGTATTCCTGCAGCGCTTCTATCTAGTGTGCGACTTGGCCTTCTGGATGCTTGAAGTTCATCAGCCAGGTGGAGCCAGGCATGGTTGGTGCAGAGGCAGACCAGTCACTGCCTTGTAGGTAGGGTCGGAAATGGTGGAGTGCCCTGACAACAGATAGCAGCTTGCGTTGTGTGACACAGTAGTTTCGCTGTGCCCGGCTCAGGGCATGGCTGTTGTATGTGACCACTCTTTCTCTGTTGCCATCCTCCTGGAAGAGGACGGCCCCCAGTTCAACATTGCTGGCATCAGTGTCAATGATGAAAGGGCGATGCACATTGGGATAGCCTAGCACAGGGGCCTGGGTCAGGGCTGTCCTGATCTGGGCAAAGGCTGTTGTGCACTCATCAGTCCAGTGGAAGGGTTGGTGCTTGTTGGTGAGGTGGTGGAGAGGGCCAGCAATTGATGCAAAGTCCTGCATGAACCAACGGTAATAGCTCGCCAGCCCAAGGAGCTCAGCTGCACAGCTTGCCTACGTTTGCCGGGGTCAGCCAGTCGAATTGCTGTGAGAACATCAAGCAAGTTAGCCAGAGAGTGCTTGATGTGTTGGCATGCACAAGGAGGTCGTCCAAGTACAGCACACACTTGCTTTGAGAGACGGCCGACAGCACCCTCTCCATCAGCCGTTCGAGCGTAGCCGGAGTATTGCATAGTCCGAACGGCATCATGCGCAACTGCCACAGCCCTTGCCTGATGGTAAATACAGTTTTTGCTTTTGCATCAGAGGCCATATGCACTTGCCAGTACCCACTGCGGAGACCCAGTGAGCAGAACCAGCTGGATCCCACAATGTGGTCCAGTGCCTCATTGATGCAAGGGAGAGGGTAGGCATCTTTGCATGTTACGGCACTGAGGTGCCGATAATCTACGCAGAACCTCCATTCTCCGTTATTTTTCCGCACTAGGACGGCAGGGGCCACCCAGGGGCTGTCAGCTGGCTCTATGAAGCCTGCAACGGCCATCTCTTTTACCTTCTCAAGGTAACCTATGGGGGCGCAAGCGGATCTGGGCAGCACCACCGGTGTCAATGGTGTGCTGCACTAGATCTGTCTCAGTTTCATTTGTTGGCATTGGAGAGGGCTCAGGCCATCGCAGCTGGTCGCCACAGCTCGTGGATGGTATCTACTGTCTCACAGCTGAATGGCTACAAGGAGGCATAATCGTAAACAATATAATAGATAACAAAGGGAAACAAGAATCAGGTGTGTGAACTGGGGAATAGAACATAAGGAATGGGTGAAATTAAGTAGGGAAGTACATGTTATGAGTGGAAGGTGGAGACACAAGTAGAACCATTTAATGAGAGTGAATGGGATGACAGACAGACTACGTAAAGCACTAAGGGTAACAAGAGGCGAAAACACAAGGGACTTAGAAACGAATAACAGAGAAACACAGATGGCAAAAGGGCACAGACGTGACAGTCAATTTTGAAACCTGAATCTAAGGACTATAAACACAGGCAGAGGGTGAGTCAACATGTCAGTGGGCCTTTTTCAATGAAAGGAAGGGATATACAATGGTCTTGTAACAATGTTTTAACACAAACATCTTAGCTACTGTACCTTTAAGTAACTGAAAGTTACGCTTCTTTTTTCTCTTTACACTCGTTTCCTTGGCCCTGTTATCACTGCACATGGTCTATCCTACCACTGCTATGCGGATGATACCCAACTCTTCATCTCATTCCCACCATCTGATACACAGGTTTCAGTCCGTATCTCTGCTTGCCTGAGTGACATCCAGAGCTGGATGGACAACCACCATTTAAAGCTCTACCCAGGTAAAACTGAAATGATATTCATCTCTGCCATTACCTCTCCCCATCTGGATCTCTCCATTTCCCTAGGGGATACCACACTTACACCATCACCAAGTGCAAGGAACCTCGGCGTGGTGATGGACAGCAGACTGTCCCTCTCCGAGAACATTGCAGCGGTGATCCGGTCATGCAGGTTCTTCCTATACAACATACGGAGAATCCGCCCCTTTCTCACCCCCTACTCAACCCAGCTCCTGGTCCAAGCGATGGTTCTATCCCGCCTGGATAGATGGTTCTATCCCGCTTTGGTCATACTTTTGCATTTTGTTTGTTTGTTTGTTTGTTTAAAAAAAAAAAAAAAAAAAAAAAAAAAAAAATGGCCCTGGTCCTTATCTTTGTTGTACTGGTAGCAGTTGAAATTGTACTTCCCTCTAGGGTCTTTCAGCGCACTTATCCCTGGCTATGGGTATGCACTTTGTTGTACGTCGCTCTGGATAAGAGCGTCTGCCAAATGCCATTAATGTAATGTAATGTAATGATCTGGCAAGCTATTCCACACATTGACCACTCGCTGTGTGAATATCTGTACGGAATTTATGCTAACAGAACTCACCCAGGGGAATCACCTATAATTCAATTTGTTAATCCCTGTCGAATCCCCCCGAAAGTCTCCTTTTACTAAACTTAAAGAGATTTAGCATCTTAAGTCTATTCCCGCAACACTTATCTTTTATTCATGGAATCAATCTGGTTTCCCTTCTCAGAACCTTTTCCAGCACCTCTAGAACTGCACACAGTATTCCAAGTGTGGTCTCACAACAGTATTGTATAACTTCCAGCACTTTCCAATTTTGTACTCCCCATAAAGTAATCCTGCCTTACATTTTTATTTCCCACATGTAGAACTTCACATTTAGTTGTATTGCATTTTATTTGCCAGGTTTTTGCCCACTTCTGGATTGTGTTTAAATTTTCCCGGATTACTTTAGTAGATTCTAAACTGTTTGCTAAACTTGTATCATCTGCAAATTTAACTCAAGTACTTTCAATGCCTCTGTCAAGGTCATTTATGTAAATGAGGAAGAGCAGCGTCCAATCCCTGTCAGATTCCACCTCCCACAATACCTTACTCAGATAAGTTCCCTCCTACTACTACTCTTTGTGTTCTATCCCGGAGCCAGTTCCGAACCCACTCCGAAATGGCTCCCGTTATTCTTACCACCCTCATTTTGATAATGAGTTTTGGAAATATAGATATACAATATCATAAGCCCTGCTATCATCAAAATACTTAGTCACTAAGATCAAAGAATGTTTGTCAGGCATGACCTACCCTTACAAAAACCATACTGGCTATCCCTTAGAATGGTATTATTTTCAGGAAATAATTCCAGTTTGTGGCAAATAATAGATTCCAGTATTTTACATGTGATGGAAGTTAGACTGACAGGCCTGTAGTTTCCTAGGTTTTGGTATTATATTATATATTGGTATTATATAACCTTGTTTCCAGTCATCTGTTATCAGTTTCTAAAAACTGTCTAATAATCCTTGCCAGTGGTTTAAAAAATATCTCACTTAACTCTGAGTACCCTTGGGAATATGCCATTGGGGCCTGCTGCCTTATTTGTCTTTAGTTAATGTAATTTAACTAGTATTTATTTATCCCCTATCTCAATATTGGCTAAGACATTCTGAGTACTGAGTATGCCTTCCGGCCTACTAGTAACCTCATTCCTGGTAAAACTGTCCACAAAGTAGCCACTTAAGCCACCCGCAATATCTTTATTCTTATACAGCAGTTTACCTTTGTTATTCTTAATGCACTTATTTAACTTGAACATTCCTTTTCCTACTACAGTATTGAAAGAAACATTTGGGCCTATATCCCTCCCACTGTACCAGGAGACCACAAATCTCAAGAACTGGACTGTGGTCTAGGGAAATTCGCATTTTTCTGCCTTAACAAACAGTTGGTTTTCAAGTAAACGCTGCAACACTTGCCGGACATGTTGTATGTGATCCTCGAGGGTTGGGGAGAAGATAAAGATACAGTCCAGGTACACAAAGGCAAGGAGGAGATCATGTCCCGCAGCACTTCGTTGATCAATGCTTGAAAGACTGCTGGATCATTTGTGAGTCCTGCTCTGGCTAGTGAGGAGGAGGATCGGATGAGCCCGCCAACTCGGGATTTGTTAATGCAGGGGTGCCAAATACGTCGATCACGATCGACCAGTCGATCGCAAAGGTAGTGTGGGTAGATCGAATGGCATTAAAAAAATTTGATAGCCCATCATCCATCCTCACTATGGCACGTGCCACTTGATTGATGTACAGGGCAGCCAGTCTGAGATCTCATCTTTTCTGACACCCATCTCACCACGCATGCGTGGTCAACCACACAAGCTACTGCAAAACGCTGGCGAGCTAATAACCTAGTTAGCTCCAATTTATCTCTACAAAAGAAAGGGTATAAAAATGAGTGGGGGAGCTGGACAAAGTAAGAAACCAAAAACGTACCACTTCCATGGGAGGAGGCCTTTTTTTTCACAATGTCATATTCAAAGTGCGTTTGTCTGATCTGCCAACCTACCATCGCTATTCCAAAGAAGGGAAATGTGGAGCGGCACTTTCGGACTATGACACTGACTTCCCTCCAAAGCGAGCTGAGAAAGAGAAAGGTGAAGGAACTAAAATCACAGTTGTCCGGACAGCAGTAATTTTTCTCACAGCTGAGCTCAAAAGCTAAGGCAGCCACTGAAGCATCGTTCCGGGTGAGTCACTCCATCATTAAGCACAAGAAGTCTTTCCAAGATGGAGAGATGATAAAAGAGGGCTGGAGGGGTTGGAGCGGCTGACTCCTTGTTTCGGGACTTTAAAAACAAACCGGAAATATTATCTTCAATCAAAGCTCTCCAGCTATCAAGAAGTACAGTGACACGGCACTGTGAAGTCATGGCCGAGGACTTCACACAGCAGCTTTGGAAGGACATCGCGGACTGCGAGTGTTTCTCACTGCAATTGGACGAGTCTAGAGATGTAAGTGATACAGCCCAATTGTGCATTTTTATTTGGATGGTGTTTACAGATATGACTGCAAAAGGAGCTGTTAACAATACTGCCCATGAAAGAACACACACATTTTTCAGTCTTTATGGAGAAAATCCAGCTCCCAGTGTGCAAATTGGTGTCAATCACCACAGACGGTGCGCCCGCAATGGTTGGCCGCTCGAATGGATTTATTGCCAAGTGCAGGGAGGACGCACTTCCTCAATTACCACTGCGTAATACACCAACAAACATTATGCGCAAAAATGCTAAACATGAAAGAGATAATTGATGTGGCAATGAAGATTGCCTGTTCTATTCGAGCTAGATCTCTTCAAAGACGGCTGTTCCGTCTGGAGAAGGCTGACTGCGATCACACTGAGTTGTTGCTACACACTGTCGTGAGATGGCTTAGTAGGGGGAAATTCCTGCAAAGATTCCGAGAGCTCTGTCCGGAGATAAAGGAGTTTCTCCTTGTCGCTAAACATGCAGAATACAACCAACTAAATGACGATCAGTGGCTGCTTTAACCGATCTGACCAACATGTTGAATGAGCTTAATTTAGAGCTGCAAGGAAAATACAAAACTGTGGTCAATATGATCACCTCAGTTAATGCTTTCAAACGAAAAATGCAACATCTATCCTCAAAGCTGCAGCGCCATGATTTGGGGAACTTCCAAAACCTCGCGTCAGAGCTGGAGACGCAACAGAAGGCATGTGCGCAATTGTCTCTCCTGTGCCGATAATCCGGTCTGGTTAACTTTCATCGGTTCAGGTGTGGAGAGGTATGTTGACAGTTGTTCACTGGTGTGTGGAGCGAAGCTCTGTGGGAAATAGGTTGGTCTGCGAGACATCCGTTGGTCCGCTCATCTTTCCCGCAAATGAGAGTCCCCCCAGATGGCCAGATCGATTAAGCCGTCCACGTCTTGTGGCAGATCACAAGTGGTGAGTTTGTCCTTTATGGAATCGGACAGTCCATGCAGAGAGACGTCATAGCAAGCCACACTGTTCCAGTCCAGAGACAGCCAGGGTGCAGAACTCAATGGTCCGAGACTGAACAGTTCTCTTGTCGTAAGCCCAGGGGTTGACGAGCGGTGGCACGCCCCACAGCCTTCATTTTGGCAGCAAATAGTGAGAAGCTAGCGCATTCCGGAGCATCGGAGTCCCAGAAGGCGGTCCCCCACTCTTGTGGCTTCCCTGACAGCAATGTAATTATGTGGGCAACCTTTGCTCGGTCAGAGGGGAAGGTGGAGGGCTGGAGTCCGAAAGCCAGAGAGCATTGTGAAAAGAAGGGCCGACAGTATCCAGGCTCACCCACTCAATTCCTGCTCTCCCACCGCCCTACAACCTGTGCCCTTGACTCTATCCCCTCTTCTCTCCTCCAGACTATCACACCTGACATTCTCCCATTCGTCACCTCCCTTGTCAACTCCTCCCTGTCTTCTGGCTGTTTTCCATCGTCCTCCAAGAGGGCCCACATCACCCCGCTGCTAAGAAAGCCTACTCTGGATCCCTCCATCATCCAGAACTACCGCCTGGTATCTCTTCTTCCTTTTCTATCTAAAACAATAAAATGAGCCGCTTCAAGTCAACTTTCTTCTTTCTTTTCTAAAAACAACCTGCTAGACCCCCATCAGTCTGGCTTCACATCTGGCCACTCGACAGAGACCGCGCTCCTCTCCGTCAGTGAATCACTCCATGCGGCACGAGCAGCCTCCCTTATTCTTCTAGATCTCTCTGCTGCCTTCGACACTGTGGATCACTCAATCCTCCTGTCCTCCCTGTCAGCAACGGGGATCTGTGGCACAGCCCTGGACTGGATTGAGTCCTACCTCTCTGGTCACTCCTTCCAGGTTACCTGGGCTGGTATGGTATCGACACGTCGGCCACTTGCCACAGGAGTTCCCCAGGGCTCAGTCCTAGGCCCACGTCTTTTCTCTCTTTACACTTGTTCCCTTGGCCCTGTTATTACTGCACATGGTCTATCCTACCACTGCTATGCAGACGATACCCAACTCTTCATCTCATTCTCACCATCTGATACACAGACCACCATCTAAAGCTCAACCCAGGTAAGACTGAAATGATATTCATCCCTGCTATTACCTCTCCCCATCTGGATCTCTCCATTTCCCTCGGGGATACCACACTGACGCCATCACCTTGGGCAAGGAACCTTGGCATGGTGATGGACAGCAGACTGTCCCTCTCCGAGAACATTGCGGCAGTGACCCGGTCATGCAGGTTCTTCCTATACAACATATTGGGAATCCGCCCCTTTCTCACCCCCTACTCGACCCAGCTCCTGGTCCAAGCGAGTGTTTTGTCCCGCCAGGACTACTGCAATTCCCTCTTGGCTGGCCTCCCAGCATACACAATCAGACCCCTCCAACTTATCCAGAATGCAGCAGCTCGTCTGGTCTTCAACCTTCCCAAACACTCATGTCACCCCCATGCTTACTTCCCTCTACTGACTGCCTATCATGGCTCACATCAAATTCAAAACATTGGTGCTAGCCTTCCAAGGAGTTAAGCTTACCTCCAAAAAGTCATCAGACCCTACACCCCAGCCAGACCTCTTCGTTCGGCCTCCACAGGCCGCTTGGCACCGCCCCCTCTCCAAACTCCAAAGGTCAGAACAGTAGAATCTCTTCCCATCTTCAAGCACAAACTGAAGACACCTCTTCAAGCTGCACCTCTCCCTGTACCCCCCTACCTCCCTGTAAACCTTTATTGTTGTCTTTCTGTGATTATCAGGATGTTTAGTTTGGCTAGGTAAGCAGTGTCTGACTAGGTAAGGGGTTTGTTCATACATTTGCGTGGTATTATGAAAAAAATAAAAAATAAAAAATGATCAAATAGGCCCTGGTCCTTATCTACTTTGCACTTTGTTGTACACCACTCTGGATAAGAGCGTCTGCCAAATGCCATTAATGTAATGTAATGTCGACCCAGACACTGTCCTTGAAGATGGAGGGCGACTTGCGCAGTTAGAGTTTTTAGTCCACAAACACAGTTAAATCGCCAGCAAACAGTTACAGGAGAGGTAGGCAGAGACTTTGTTGTTGTCACAGGCGAGGGGTTCGTTAACAGAATAGCAATCTAATAAATGCAGGGTACAGAATCAGCGTTGAATAATCGGAAGTCTATTAAACCAGAAGTGAGTCGATACACAAGTAGACAATCAGAAAAACGCTTGAGAGGATGTGGACAACACATAACAATCTAGCAAAGTAACTGTGTAGACCTAGACGTGTGTATATATATATATATATATATGTATACACTAGTGAATTCAACTGAAATGACAATCAGGTGAGAGAATGGAAATGAGGAAATAACCATCCATCCATCCATTTTCACCCGCTTATCCAGAGTTGGGTTGCAGTGGCAGTTGGCTAAGCTGGGTATTCCAGGCATCCCTCTCCCCAGCAACACATTCCAGCTCTTCCTGGGGGATCCCGAGGCATTCCCAGGCCAGGAGAGATATATAATCTCTCCAGCGGGTTCTGGGTCTACCTCGGGGTCTCCGCCCAGTTGGAAGAGCCTGGAAAACCTCCAAAGGGAGGCATCCTGATCAGATGCCCGAACCACCTCAATTGGCTCCTTTCAACGCGAAGGAGCAGCGGCTCTACTCCAAGCTCCCTCCGGATGCCCAAGCTTCTCACCCTATCTCTAAGGCTGAGCCCAGTCACCCTACGTAGGAAGCTCATTTCGGCTGCTTGTATGCAGGTCACTACCCAAAGCTTGTGACCATAGGTGAGGGTTGGGATGTAGATCGACCGGTAAATCGAGAGCTTCGCTTTCCGGCTCAGCTCCCTCTTCACCATGACGGTTCGGAGCAACGCCTGCATTACTGCTGACACTGCACCGATCCGCCTGTCGATATCACGCTCCATTCTACCCTCACTCATGAACAAGACCCTGAGTTACTTGAACTCCTTCACTTGGGGCCATGACTCGTTCCCAACCCGGAGGGAGCAATCCACCGTTTTCCGGCAGAGAACCATCGTACTTGGAGATGCTGACTCTCATCCTGGCTGCTTCACACTCAAACTGCTGCAAACTGCTCCAGTGAGTGCTGAAGGTCATGGTCCGATGAAGTCAGCAGAACCACGTCGTCCGCATAAAGCAGAGACACAATTCTGAGGTCACCAAACTGGACACTCTCCTCACCTCGGCTGCGCCTTGAGATCCTGTCCATGAATATCACAAACAGGACTGGTGACAAGGGGCAACCTTGGCAGATTCCCACACCCACTGGAAACGTGCTTGACTTTGTGCCGAGGATGCGGACATAGCTCTCCGGTCACCCTTCTTGAAAATGGGGACCACCACCCTGGAGGTACTGTCCCCGACCTCCATGCCACACTGAAGAGGCGTGTCAGCCAAGACACCCCAACAATGTCCAGATCCTTTAGCATCTCAGGGCGAATCTCATCCACACCTGGTAACTTGCCGCTGAGGAGCTTTTTGACTACCTCAGCAACTTCCGCCAGGGATATAGGTGCAGATTCCCCCGAGTCTTCAGGCTCTGCCTCTTCCACAGAGGACGTGTTGTTTGGGTTCAGGAGCTCCTCGAAGTGCTCTTTCCACCGCCTGACAACATCCACAGTCCGGGTCCGCAGTTCTCCTCCCCTGCTGTAAACAGCCTGAGACAAGCCCTGCTTTCCCTTGCTGAGTCATCGGATGGTTTGCCAGAACTTCCTGGAAGTCCTTCTCCATAGCCTCCCCGAACTCCTCCCATACCGGGTTTTTGCTTCAGCGACTGCTGAAGCCGCAGCTCTTCTGGCCACCCGTTACCTGTCTGCTGTTTGATAGCCTAAGCACAAAACATAAATGAGGGAAAAATACAGAATGTGACAAGGATTGCTTCTTCAAATAGCCTTCTGGCTAACCTGAGTTATTTTTTAACCTTAGCACCTATATTACAATATTCAGCTTCATTACACTTGGTGTAATATATATCAACATTTTTATATATCCTATACATCCATCCATCCATCCATCCATTATCCTAACCCGCTTATCCTGAACAGGGTCGCAGGGGGCTGGAGCCTATCCCAGCATACATTGGGCGAAAGGCAGGAATACACCCTGGACAGGTCGCCAGTCAATCGCAGGGCACACACAGCATTCACTCACACACTCATACACTCATACCGATGGGCAATTTAGACTCTCCAATCAGCCTAACCTGCATGTCTTTGGACTGTGAGAGGAAACCGGGGTACCCGGAGGAAACCCACGCAGACACGGGGAGAACATGCAAACTCCGCACAGAGAGGCCCCGGCTGACCGGGATTCGAACCCAGGACCTCCTTGCTGTGAGGCGGCAGTGCTACCCACTGCGCCATCCGTGCCGCCCCCTATCCTATACAGTTTATTCTTTTTTTTGCAAACTCTTACATATAGGTCACTTTTTTTTGTTCCTCCTCACTTTTTCCCTGTCAGGTCACCAAATTCTTAATATTTGGGTAATTGAAGTTTGATAATAGTCTCAAGTCCCTGACAGGCTTGTTTTATATTTTTAAAGAGCATTGTATTCACACTACTGTCTGAGGCTGGCGGTCAGTAACACACTCCAATGTTAATATAGGGGATTTGCCTTGCATTAATTGATAATCAGTCTCAAATTATATATCTTACATTTAATCTAGAATTTAAATGTATTAGTTAAAACTTCAAAATCAAGGGTCAGGTTAAAAGAGTTGGTAATTCATAGTATTAATAATCAAATTACTACTAACAGTCTAACTCCTGAATCACGCAGAGGTCTTTGAACGGATGGAAGTTGGCTTCATAGAATATCTTAAATAAATCGACATGGACAATAATCTCCAAACAGATGGTATTCGGTATGTTACCTATAGCAACACACACATTAAAACAACTAACAATCAAAATGGGAACAATGCAAAATGCTACGGCTAACTACGGAGTTTGCGGGACAGGGAGAGTGTACATGCATATATGCGGGAGTAGGATGTGAGACGGGTATGTGTATGTGTTTTGGAGTGCGCATTAGGGCATGTACACTCGGATGTGTTGTGCATGAGCAGGGTATAATGGCGTCTGAGTGCGGCCACTGAAGCCGGGAGGTGTACTGAGAAATGGCGTGACCTAAGCAAGCATCTCAGCTGGCTTCAAGCAGCTAAGATGCACTTAGGTGGTTAGTCTTAGATCTGTGAATAATCACAAGTATCAACTATGTGTGTTATAAGCTATGTATGGAAGGTTAGAGCATGCAGGAAATGCATGAGAAGAAAAGGAGCAGGAGAATTTCTCTGGCCTAAATAATATTCTCTCAAACAGACAATCACAATGCAGTACCATGCTAGAAGTTACAATAATTGCAGAGTTACTCTCAATTGTGATATGTTGCTCCGAGATGAATAAATCAGCCAGTCCTTACTCTGAGTCGACAAAAGGCTCTTGGCAGCATCCTGTGAAGAGGTCTTGCATCGAGCAGTCCCAGAGAATTTGGAGGCTGGTCTTCAGTGAAAAAATGGTCCAGCTGCCATTTCCAATTTGTGCATGTTGGAATTTCAAAAAGGATTGCCCAGTACCTACATTCCCCCTTTCTCTTTGGTCGGGACATAAGTCGGTCTTCCTGAGAGCACAGTAGGTTGTACAGTTCCCCGGAGAGGACCCATTGTCATCCATTCAGTTCAATAAAGATAGTCCAAGTCCATAAACTGTAAATCCAAAAGGGTCCAGGACAAGGGTTTGCCCACAAGTCCATTAAAATCCACGGGAAACTGGGCAGCTCATTACAGTTCATGGTAGGCTGTGAATATCTAGGAATATACTTCTATATCTAGGTTACACAAACATCTATCACAACAATTAACATACATTCTAGTTTCACTTTCATTCATGTTTGAATCAAGCCACTTTGGTCCAGTGAAAACGAAACAATTTTGGTCCCTTCTGACAATAGTTTCTGTATGGGGGTGTCCTCCATTGTAAAATTATGACCACAAAAGGTGTCACAAAGGTGACTTTTATTATGTTCTCAATGTTCACAACAATCCCTTGTGGTACTTTAATGAAGTTTGTTTGATTGGGTAAATGCATTTGTGTGGCTGTATCTTGCTGTCCGTAGGACATGACTGCTTCATGCTTTAGGGTGCTGACAAGCCATTGATCAACCGCTCCTACCTTGGTCTTGCTATCTTTAATGGACATGACCGCTTTATACTTTTCTTTTGGAGTACCAGGTATTACACCGCAGAAATATTTGCCCGTATCTCTAACAAAGGAGCTGCTGGGGCAGACTCAGTGGACATCCCTGGTGAGGGTGCACATATTTAGGTTAGGAATAAGGAAGAGAGAAGGATTAAGCATGCCAGCGTTGAGGGGTTTTTAAAATGTACGTGTACATCATCTTTCCACAACCCTACATTGAGAACACATTTAAGTTCATATGCAGGTGCATCTCAAAAGGTACAATAGGTAAGATTTTTTTGTTAAAACATTCGACCATCGTAAATCCCTTCCTAACATTGAAAAAGGCTCACGGACATACAGTAAATCCTCAAATTGTGTCCGGGATTCTATTTGAAGCCGGGCCTCGGATAATAGCCGGGGGCGTGGCCGATTCTGACTAATAAAGGCCGGCCCCTAAATACAAGGCGGGGTAATATTGCCTACCAGTAGGGCTATCAGTTCATGAGCACTAGAAGACATTGTTTCGATTTAACTCAATGAAATAAAAGAGCTCTTCTTAATATTTTATATCTTAATATTATATTTTATATTGTTGGTTGGTTTAATACTGTTGCCAATGAAAAGTCGTTGTCCTACACCATGGGTCTCCAACACGTTGCTCTCAAGCTACCAGTCGCTTGCTGCCCCCTTCTAAGTAGCTTGCCAAAGGCTGAAGCAGTATACATTTAAACACAAATGTTGCCGCGAGGCATTCCAGCCTACGAATTTAATAAAAAGTAAATCAGGCTAAATTAAAAATTAACTCAATTTAGGCTACTTGGCTACGCAATAAGGTTTCCATGTATTTGCAGCACAGCACACGTTCAATGAATGAATGAAAGCGGCTTCCTTGGCTCGCAATAAACAGATGGGTGGAAATCCTGAAACTCTTTCAACTACATAAAACTTAACAGTGAACCATCAAATACCCCCCAGATTTCAGTGCCCATCAGTCCCAACATTTAGCAATAGAATCAAACAGTCCAAAAGTAAATTAAATCCCAAACCAAAGCGAAAATCTTTTGATAGCCTATCGGTATGCTGCTCCAAACGGAACGCATGTCTCACAATAAAACGCACTTTAGGAAAAAAAGATCCTTAACTTGCTGTTATCTACGCTAATTTGTTATTGTTCATGAAGGCATGTCTGGCAAATTGTTATTTTATGGATTCTGGACTTGCATGTGATTTATTGTGTTTGAGAATATTTGCAATGAACTAAGTCTGTTAAGACTGACACTATGACTTACCAAACGGTGTTTCCTGATTAGCCTACACTAATTGATTTCTGAACGGTTACAAGAAGTGTTGAACAGTGTTGGCCCACTTTAAGTGTAGCCTTTTACTTTATTTCTAAGAATAAAATTCTACACCAGAAGCCTAATAAGAAATAAAGACCTGCCTTGAATACAAGCCTGCCCCAAATAAAGGCCTGTGCTTTGTGCAGCCTAAGTAAATAAAAGACCCCGGACACAATTTGAGGATTTACGGTATTGACTTCCCCTCTTGCCGGTGTTTATAGTTTTTAAATTCGGGTTTCAAAGTGTATATTTGTAGCGCTGTCAAATGTATCAAAACATTGTACAGCTGTACAATGGTTCCAACTGCCACAGCCAATTGCATTTTGGAGGCCTATTCTGATTGTTCGTGTCGCTGCCCAAATTGCACTCCAGACAAGAAATCACTGAAATTCTGTACTATTGCTTATTATGCAAGCAAAGACTACATATCTAGTTATAAAACAATACCAGTTTGTTATCGGTAGCAACAAGCATTTAGCTTGAAGTATTTAGAAATATCCACTTACGATAAAATATAGGCAATACGAACACAGTAGCGATTGCACAAGCGTTGTGCTTCAGGTGGATATTTGCACATTCGGGAAGCTAACTAGTAATCGCTAATTTGCTTGTTGTAGCGAACTGGTATTGTTTTCTAATTAGATAAGCAATAGTATGCAGAGTTTCAGTGATCGCTTGTCTGGAGTGCAATTTGGTCAGCTACACATTCCTTCATTTCTCTCAAACTGTGAGTTGCAATTGCATCGTTTGTGGTAGACTATCATATCTTAGTTACATAGCCAGCTAGTTATGCAGCCAAATAACTTGCTTGCTCACAATACAGTTGGTTAGCCAAAGTCAAAACTATAAATAGTGTTGTGTAGCACACCAAAGTCAGGATCTTATAAAGTCACGTGTTTGGCGAACATTTTCTTGCTAGAACACTACAAAAAGCACAAGAGAACACTAAACTGTATAATAAGGATTTATATTCCACATTATATTCATAGACTGGGAAGCATACAGGTTTGAGGTTGTCTGTTGTTGCAATTCCTCTCTTGACCGCTAGGAGTCCAAAATTACCTATTGTACCTTTAATTCAAAAAATTTAACTTTCATATATTCGAGATTAATTACACAAAGTGAAATATTTCAATACTTTTTTGGTTTTAAGCTTGATGATTATGGCCTACAGCTCATGAAAATCTATCTATAAAATCTATATAAATGCAGTATCTCAAAATATTAGAATATTACATAAGACAAATCAAAAAAAGGATTTATAATACACAAATGTCGACCTTCTGTCTGTTCATTTATGCACTCAATACTTGGTTGGGGCTCCTTTTGCATGAATTACTGCATCAATGCGGTGTGACATAGAGACAATCAGCCTGTGGCACTGCTGAGGTGTTATGGAAGCCCAGGTTGCTTTGACAGTGGCATTCAGCCCATCTGTATTGTTGGGTCTGGTGTATCTCATCTTCCTCTTGACAATACCCAATAGATTCTTTATGGAGTTCAGTTCAGGTCAGGCGAGTTGGCTGACCAATCAAGCACAGTAATACCATGGTCAGCAAACCAGTTACTAGTAGTTTTGGCACTGTGGGCAGGTGCCAATTCCTGCTAGAAAAGGAAATCAGCATCTCCATAAAGCTTATTGGCAGACGGAAGCAGGAAGTGCACTAAAATCTCCTGGTAGACGGCTGCATTGAGTCTAGACTTGATAAAACTCAGTGGACGAACACCAGCAGATGACATGGCACCCCAAATCATCACTGACTGCGGAAACGTCACACTGGACTTCAAGCAACTTGGATTCTGTGCCTCTCCACTCTTCCTCCAAACTCTGGGACCTTGATTTCCAAATTAAATACAAAATTTACTTTCATCTGAAAAGAGGACTTTGGACCACTGAGCAACGGTCCAGTCCTTTTTCTCCTTAGCCCAGATAAGACACTTCTGACATTGTCTCTGGTTCAGGAATGGCTTGACACTTGTAGCCCATTTCCTGGACACGTCTGTGCGTCGTGGCTCTTGATGCACTCCAGCCTCACTCTCAAGGCTGCGGTCATCTCTGTTGCTTGTGCTCTTTTTCCTACCACACTTTTCCCTTCCAGTCATCTTTCCATGAATATGCTTTGATACAGCAATCTGCGAACAGCCAGCCCTTTCAGCAGTGACCTTCTGTGACATACACTCCTTGTGGAGTGTCTTCTGGACAACTGTCAAATCTGCAGTCTTCCCCATGATTGCCCGACCGAGTATTGAGTGCATAAATTAACATACTTTTCAGAAGGTCAACATTTCTGTGTTATAAATCCTTTTTTTTGATTGGTCTTATGTAATATTCTAATATTTTGAGATACTGGATTTTTGATCCAGCTGTAAGCCTTAATCATCAAGATTAAAACAAAAAAGTCTTGAAATATTTCACTTTATGTGTAATGAATCTAGAATAAATGAAAGTTTCACTTTTTGAATTAAATTACGGAAAAAGATTCCACGATATTAACATTTTGAGATGCACCTGTATATTCTATTTTTCAATGACAGGGAGATTCATGATAAGCCCTAGTTCTAATTTCTCAGGATAGACATAAATGGAAATGCCACTGCCAAGACGGTATACCAAGTGCACTTGCAGTCTACACCATGGAAGCAGTAGCGGATTTAAGAATATCAAAAACCGCTTCAAGTGGTACTAGATAGGATGGAATTTTACCGTTATTCAAGCCAGTGGTTGAAGAGGTTACTTTTTGGAGGAATTCCTGCATTTAATTTTGTGTTCCACTAACAGCAGGAGGAAGTGTGTATGGTTTCATTTTACATTACATTACATTAATGGCATTTGGCAGATGCGAGCGATGTACAACAAAGTGCATACCCATAACCAGAGATAAGTGCGCTGAAAGACCCTAGAGGGAAGTACAATTTCAACTGCTACCGGTGCAACAAAGATAAGGACCAGGGCCAATTTCTTTTTTTTTAAACAGACGAACAAACAAACAAAACGCAAAAGTATGACCAAACCCCTTAACTAGCCAAACACTGCTTACCTAGCCAAACTAAAAATACTGATACACAAAAAGTAAATCACAGAAAGACAACAATTAAGGTTTACAGGGAGGTGGGGAGGGACGGGGAGAGGTGCAGCCTGAAGAGGTGCGTCTTCAGTTTGTGCTTGAAGGTGGGAAGAGATTCAACAGTTCTGACCTCAACGGGGAGTTTGTTCCACCACCATGGGGCCAGAACAGACAGTAGTCGTGAGCGTGAGGTGGAAGTTCGGAGAGTGGACTGGTCAACTGGTGCCAAGCGGCCAGTGGAGGCTGAACGAAGAGGTCTGGCAGGGGTGTAGGGTCTGATGATTTTTTGTAGGTAAGCTGGGGAAGACCCCTTAACTGCTTGGAAGGCTAGCACCAATGTTTTGAATTTGATGCGAGTCATGACAGGCAGCCAGTGGAGGGAAGTCAGCAGGGGCGTGACATGAGTATTTGGGAAGGTTGAAGACCAGACAAGCTGCTGCATTCTGGATAAGCTGGAGGGGTCTGATGGCGGATGCTGGGAGGCCAGCCAAGAGGGAATTGCAGGCGGGACAGAACCATCGCTTGGACCAGGAGCTGGGTCGAGTAGGGGGTATCATCCGCATAGCAGTGGTAGGATAGACCATGTGCAGTGATCACAGGGCCAAGGGAATGAGTGTAAAGAGAAAAAAGAAGCGGGCCTAGGACGGAGCCCTGGGGAACTCCTGTGGCAAGAGGCCGAGGTGTCGATACCGTACCAGCCCAGGCAACCTGGAAGGAGCGACCAGAGAGGTAGGACTCAATCCAGTCCAGGGCTGTGCCACAAATGCTGACAAGGTGGACAGGAGGATGGAGTGATCCACAGTCGAAGGCAGCAGAGAGATCTAGAAGAATGAGGACAGAGGAGAGGGAGGCTTCTCGTGCGGGATGGAATGATTCACTGACGGAGAGGAGCGTGGTCTCTGTCGAGTGGTCTCTGGTCAGCTGGATCCACTTTCATGATCCAGAAACCATTGGACACATTGACTGTTGAGAAGTACTTGACTTTCTTTGGTCAGTGCTTGGTGCAGGTGGATCATGGGCCAACGTGAAAGTGGAACCTGCATGTTCAGCTGTCGATAGTCAATAGTTAGGCGCCATTTTCTGTACGGTTTTTAGCACTGGCTATAATGGCGAGTTATTGGTGGAGTTACAAGAGGAAGAGGAATTTTGTATTGACGCACAAATGTTGGTGGAGCATTTGGGTCAGTAGGAATGTAGACGCTATGGAGGTCAGTGACTCCACAGTCATAAGCATCTTTTGAGAAGATTCTTTTTCATCTTTTGGAAATCACTAAAGAGAAGTTGAAGTTGCTGTCACTGGGCGTCAGTCTCCAGAGCATCTGAACTTCAGCCTCAGAGTAAGGCTCCTCAGGTGAGCTATGCACCTCAGTGTCGTCAGGGGGTTAGCGATACTGTGGGACAGCATATATGACCATTTTGTGTTCCTGTCTTAAGTCTACACGCCTGACGGCATCATTGTGGATAGGCCTGTTAGGAGGCTCTGGACCAACAAGTATGTAGAGCGTTTGTTCACTTTGAGTAGCAAAGTGCCACAAATTGTTAGATTTAGCTCGTAGAAGTGCAGAGCTGGTTGAAAGAAGGCTTGTGTGCTTCCCAAAGATTGTCCATGGGGAACTCCAGCTGTCTTAGCAGGAATGGACACGTCAAACTCTGGCCTTAAATGGATTTGCTCGGCATTGGAAGACTGCCTTTCTGTACACACAGGGAACCACAGGGCACTGTTGGTCGTATCTAGCTGGGCTAATGCATTTGTTACCGGTTACAAAAAATTGATAACCGATAACCAATATATTTTTTTCTGAAGGTGAAATTGTAAGCTCAGTTTAAAATAAATGCACGTTCATCACCAGCCGTATTATTGCGGTTCTAAACTAGCAATTGACTAGCTTCAGTAGTTCGAGCAAACAATCTGGCCACTTCAAGGCTTTTAAAATGCAAACACCATAGGTAATTGAATGCTACATTATTACAGTTATCAAATCATTTCAGAAGCTGTTAGATGACTTATGGCTTATTGTAACGCTATGTTGTCTCTTAAGGTTCACAGAAGATCCGTGTTTATTTGTTGTCACGCGAAACTACCAGCAAACTGAATGTAGCTTTCCACTATGCTGTATCCACATAAAAATTAACGAAGCAATACATCATTGCACAAATGTTGCAGGCAAAATTACAATACGCTGTTTACATTCAATCCACAAGCTACAGTTGTACAAGCAAGCAATCTGCGGCCATTTCAGAGGGTTAAGAATGCAAACACCACATGGAATTGAATACTACAGTACTATAGTTGTCAATTTCTGTGCGTTTTAAATCTGTAGCTGTTCACTTATGGCTTATTCTATGGCGTTTCTTCATCCGTGTTTATTTGTTGACACGCAAATTCGTTGACACTACCGGCAAACCGAACTTCACTTTCCACTCTGCGGTATCTACATAAAAATAAATAAAGCAATCCATTATCATTAGGTTATTTATCCATTGGATATTGAAAGCGAAAATTCCCTGCTTTCCGAAGAAAAAGGACACGTTAATCTCACCACCAAGATTGTCCCACGCCATATAAAATGCATTGGCATATAAAATGTCAGTTTACTGTTACATAAAAATATATCAAATGGTACAGAGACCTGCATTGGCATGAAAGTTAAATCATTAGGCCAGTTGCCTATGGTAAAATAGACCCGGTGTTATATTATATCAGGCAAATATTGCGTGACCATGGAGTGCACAACCCCATCTGTAAGAAAGTTGTTAACAGCAGCATATTCACAGATTTCATGTCAATCAAGTCTGTCAGGCAGAAGCCATAGAGAAGAGGGATGAAAACATGAAGAATTATAAAAATGAATTGCCTGGACGTAAACTATAGGGAATTAACTACAGATTTCTGCAACTGTGAGGTTACACTGCACAATGTCAATGTCAATGTAAATGTAAATATTTAATTTGCCAGTTAGGCTGACTTACTATTATCTGACTTAAAATGTTGGCATTTAACTATTGAGATGGCCCAAAATAAAGGTTGAAAATACAATTACATTTCTCAGTAATCCAAGATATGACTGGTGGTTGGACGTCGCCTAAGGATAGGGAGTCGTAAATATCCTGCTGGACAACAGACTTCTCAGACTAGAGTGTGACTGGAGCATCTAGGATGGAGACCTCATTTGCCTGGATATTTCCAGTGATGAGTGGACTGTTACCTGTGGACTTGGACCTCCAAGGTGTACAAGAATAACTTGTGTGGTCAGGACATGAGTTGAGGTCTCCTCAACGTGGCTTTGAGGGTTGCTGACTTGGTTGAAGAATGGAAGGTTAGCTTCGTTCAGGGGGTCTGATGAATAAGTTGAACTCGCCAAGGGCGAGTCAATAATGGCTGGGAGAGGGTTTTCTCCCTGGACCCCTAATGTGTCACATGCCTGGTTGTTACTAGGTCTGGTATCGCGTGGACTGGGTGAAGTCCAGTTGCCCCCGAAGGCAGTCGATCAGCTGAGCCATCCTACTGAGTAGGTCCTGTCCAATGAGTAAACATTCTGTCAAAGAAGGAGATTAATTCAGGATGGATGATCTTCATCTCCTGGAAACCAAGCTCCAACCAGGGCCTTTGATTGACCTTTGTCTTAGGTGTAACTTCAGATGATACAGTGGTGTGAAAAATTGTTTGCCCCTGATTTCTTGTTTTTTTGTCACACTTAAATGTTTCAGATCAAACCAATTTAAATATTAGTCAAAGACACAAAATGCAGTTTTTAAATGAATTTTTGGCACTATGAATAAAATAAAGAAATAATTAAATATCGCATCAGAGGGCAGCGCTGTGGTCAATTACGCATGCTTCCCGTGAACCAGGTGCACAGCGAAGTTCATAAAGTAGTGTCAAACAAAGCAAACGGGTCTTGTTTGAATGGGAGAAGTAAATATTCTCGAAGGGAACAAGGCACAAATAGGGTTCAACTCATTGCGTAGATTACCTCAGAGACGCTATTGGTAAGTATTGCTTATCATTTTGAATAACCTTACGATAATAATTTAGAAAATGCGGTTTACCATTTTTGTTTTATTTATAGAAATTGCTGATGTTTGGACATTTGAGAACTGTTGCGGTATACTTTGTAAACATAAAACCTTATGAATGTGACGTTTGACACTGCTAAAGAAAACATTCACGTTTCTACATTGCTAAAGAAAACATTCACGTTTCTACATCACGGAAGTAATTCAGCATGAAACAAAGTAGCCGTTTGATCGCGGAATAAAGGCGGTGCGCAAATTCAAATCATTTTAGGTATGTAGTGTTTGATGCAGATGGGGTTGTTAAGAGTACTAAGATTTGTGGTGTCTGCGGTTTCAATGATATTATGGCATCTAAAATGTGAAGGGTTATTTGAGGTGCAGTTGGCTAACAATGTTTAAATGACAGAAATGTGTGATTAAATTAGAACTAGATATATAACTAGTTGTATATATTTTCATTTATTTGTGAAGTAAAAAGACATGTTAATGTTAATAATGATAGCAGCTCATATGATATGATATGAATTTATTTGTTTATTGGTTTTCTGTAAAGGTTTTCAACCTAATTCAAACTCCAAGCTAAAAACTCCAACAAAACAGATTGTGCTGTGGAAATAAATGCAAGGAAAGGAATTGAGTTGTCCAGGCATCCTCTGTTGTTCTCTGAGCCATTTTCGGGTTTAGGCAGGCAATGAGGCAATAAAAACTCAGATAACTTGACATTTTCTCATTCCTCAGTAAAATCAGAATTTACTAACATCAGTTATTTTACTGATCAGTTTAGCTTTACGCTTCGGCGTGGCATTGGGGAGTTCCTCAAGGCTATAGTTGACCTCTCTCAGGTAGTCCTCCACATTATGGACATTATAGCTAGACTTTTCAATCAATATCTTTAGCCATCCTGTCCAAGTGTTTCCACCATGGGCTGAAGTAGTCCGAGATTGGCTCAGAGTCTGACCCAGTGTAGCCCCGACCACGATGCTAGTGGTGTGTGCCATGTTGGCTATGCAAGGGTTTTGAGCTTCCCCTCAAAGTATCTTAGCGTGGATCTCTTCGGGGGCCCTTTAGCTGAATCATTGGAGCCAGCGCTTATGCCATGGTGTGAAAAGCGAACATCTGATCTTTGGTGAGATGAGGAAGCTAAGTCAGACTCTTGCTTTATTCTTCTTTCATGGGAAGGAAATGATTGGGAGGTCAAGTCAGGTCAGGTCAAGTCAGACATTTGCCCGGAGGTTGATGGTTGATCTGTCAGAGTCTGGGAAAGGAGAATGCCATACTCTGCCAGAGTCTCTTCAGCTCTGGCCAGATGGTCAGAGAGCTGTTCTCTCGCTTCCTAAAGGCCTGATTCCACATCTGAGAGATTCTTGTTGGAGGCTCAGTTTGGACATCAGACAAGTCACCTCAGGTTCTTTTTCATTGACGCCTTTCTGCTCTCTGTTGAGGGCTCTCTGTATTGCCTCATTGTCATTTTGCACCACACTGAGCTCTGCTCAGCAAGCCCTGAGCGTGCCCTCAGTGGTAGAGAGGTCCTCTCGAAGGCCCTCAGCCTCCATTTCAATCTAGTCTGACTCCTTTGCAGGCTCTTAATCTGCTTAGCTTGAGCTTGTAGCTCTAAATTGAGCCATTGATTTTGCAGCAGGAATTACCTGCCAGCAATATGCTGAATAGTGAAACCAGTTTTCTTGTCCTGGATGGCCTCGACCAAGTCATGGATCTCTTGATGACATGCCTCAACCCTTTGTGATTCTGGGAACCGCAGAGGCTGAGCTATGAACCTTGATTGAACGACCTCTGGCTCTTGGCCTATCAGCAGTTGATTGAGAGGAAGCATTCTTGTTCTGATCCATGGTCAGACTTGGAACAGGACAAGCAGTAGCCAGGCAGAGTCTGGCTGAATAAAAGGTAACTGTCATACTGCAAGTGGGACGCTAACTAAAAGCCTAGGAAGGCAGAAGAGGGTCTGAAGCAGAACAAAGATAGCCAGGCTATAGGTGGCTGAACAAAGGTTAGCTGAGTTAGCTAAAGGGCAGTGGTGGCTATGCCACAAAAGAGGACGGAATCTGAATTGTGTGAGAACCAGAAACACGTCAGTGTTGTCCAACCGAGGAGCACCTTTTCTCTAATCACAATGATTTGTAGGGCCCTGTAAACCATGTGTTTGAGATTGCTATGATTGTCTCTAAATAGTATACTGTTTCCGAACAGTCATACACCAGCACTGAATAACGGCACTATTCTATTGTGTAGATAGATAGATAGATAGAAACCTTTATTACAGGGAGGAGACCAAGGTCTCTTTTTATCAGGAGCCCTGATTACAATGAAACATGTAGGGTGATAGTGTTATAAAAACAAAATTTACAGTTTGCATCCTAGGAATTCAGATACACCACACATTTTATATGGATAAAATAAATAAATAAAAACATATAAAGGACATAAGACAGGGAATAGTGAACTGATTGTCCTAATTTATTAATAAAGGCAGGTACATTCAGCCTCTTTTAGTATGATATCCATCACTAATTTCTTGAAGGACTCGATCGGGGAAAGGCAATCTAACTTCAGTATATCCTGACATTTATTTTCTATATAAGGTGAAAATTCCCTAAAAGCGGTATTGCCTAGAATTGTTCTAGTTCTGGGTGCCTCTAACTAGGGATGAGTTCGAATTTTCGAATATTAGAATATTTGCGCAAGTCAAATTATTCGAATAGTATTCCAGGGTCGCATTTTAAATTAACTTATACACCGTGTATTGAACTACAGATATGCTGCAATTGGCAACGGTAGCCTACTGTGTAAGCGCCTATCTCAATCCTATATGAGCCTTGTGTACCTAATAGCAAGGTCCTCACACTGCCATCTGTTGGCCATTTAAATTCACTGCACTAGCCTGCATTATTGTACAAGTACAGTAAACACAAGACATGGAAAGATTGGCACAACGAGGTAGAAGTTCCCTTTGGAACTTCTTCGAAAAAACTACGGAGAACACCGTGAAGTGCAAATTGTGCAGCACTAATTTGTCCTACCACAATTCAACGACAACTATGCACTCGCATTTTAAGGCAAAGCATCTGAGCGAGTTACAGCCACGGGCCACGAGTACCCAAACATCTATAGCTAACTTTGCTATAAGGCAACGTCGTTGTGATGATGCGCGTGCAGGACAAACAACAGCACTTATCACAAAGATGATATCAAAAGACATGCTACCTATAAGTTTTGTGAAAGGAACGGGATTCCGCGAATGAATGGCATTCGCGGAACCCGAGTATACGGTCCCATCCCGGAAAACCATTACTGCAAGAATCGAAAAGCTGTATGCTGATACTGCCAACGATCTCCGCAGAACTTTAGCCGGCGTAGAGAAGGTTGCCTTAACTACTGATTCATGGACTGCACTCACCACTGAATCATACGTTACGGTTACCTGTCATTACATTCTGAATTGGGAAATGAAAAGTGTGGTGCTACAAACGCGAGCAATGCCAGAAACGCATACAGCCGAAAACCTAGCTAACGTGCTCAGAAACGCTACCGAATCGTGGGGGTTAAATGGCAAAGTCACCGCGTGTGTACATGATAATGCTAGCAACATCGTCCGGGCACACAGAGAGTTTCTAGATTGGGAATCAAGCCCCTGTTTTGCCCATACTCTGCAGCTTGCAGTGAACGATGGGTTCAAACTGACTATTATAAACAACGTGGTTGTTTCTGCTGGCCGACTCGTACCCCACTTTCATCACAGCACCACGTCAACACAGGCACTTAAACAAAAGCAGCAACTCCAAAGCCTACCGTCTTGTGCAGTACTGTCGCACAAGGTGGAATTCGATTTACGATATGTTTGAGCGCCTGCTTGAACAGCGATGGGCCATTGTGGCAGTCCTCTTGGATAGAGCTTTCACTAAGCTGTCTGAAGCCCAAACCCTTGATTTAACTGACGATAACTGGTGTCTTATCGAGGAGTTGCTACCAGTGCTGCGCTCATTGAAATGTGCTACCACTGCTCTGTGTGGGGAATCAGGGGTGTCTAGTTCAATTATATATCCCGCCACAGCAACTCTGCTGTCCAAACATCTGTGTACATCTCCAGGCGAATCCACAAAAGTCACCCAGTTCAAAAACGCCATATCTGTGTCACTGAAACAGCGCATAGCACCCGATGAGGTGGTTAGCGCACGTAAAGTTGCGTTTACTGCATCCTTTCTCGACCCAAGGCATAAACACTTGCGATTTGCCGACGAAGCGGTCAAGAATACTGTCAAAGCCAGGGTTCATGAGCTTATTTCAATAAGCACGGAGGTGGTAGAGAACAGTGATGACCCTCAACCGGGTACCTCAGAGATGCCCAAAAAACCCTGTCTTGACTCTGCCATTGCAGCTCTATTTAGCGAAGAGTACCATACAGAGACGGCTGCAACACTTGACACAGAATTAAAACTTTACTGCGAGGATGCGTGTATCCCTCTGCACCTAGATCCACTAGATTGGTGGAAGATTCACGAAACGAAGTATGCGAGACTGGCGAAACTGGCGGTGGCATACTTGTGCGCCTGCTACTTCTGTGCCGTCGGAGAGAGTTTTCTCTGCAGCAGGACTGATAGTGAATCGGCTGCGCTCTCGCCTTCATCCAGATCACGTTGACATGCTGGTCTTTTTAAATAAGAACTTATAGAGACTTGCATTATAATGTTCATTGATTGACTCGTCTCGTCCAATTTGATGCTTTTGTTATTGTCGATTGTATGGTAGCCTAATTGTTAAAAATATATAGACTACCCGAATAGCCTTTTATTTAACTTTGTTATTATCATTTTGATTGGAATAATAGGCTCTAGCCTAGTTCTATTTAAAAAGCCATCGCGGAATCAAACGCCTATTCTAATGAGGCCGATGTTATTGTCGGTAGGTTAATTGTTTAAAAAATTATATCCTACAAAAAATAGCCTCTTATTTAACCATTGCTTTATGTAACCATTACTTTTGAATGATACACAGTTATATTAAAAAGCCATTGTTGAACCAGGCCTGCAAGGGTGCTTGTTTTTTATTTATACGTTTATGCCTAATTATTTATTTTTGCGTGTGTGCAGGGGATTTTGAATATTCGAATATTCTCCCTCAATAGCCATAAACTATTCGAAAATGATTTAGTCCTGTAATGCACATCCCTACCTCTAACGTAATCCAATCTTGAGATCTGATACAATGACTTGCGGTTTTTATGGACAGAAGCTTGCCAGAAGCTTGCTATTTTGCTTCCTTCTATAATGAAGAGAATAGTATTCTACTGAACTATATAAAGCACAGTGATGTGTTCGGAAACCATCTCCTGTATTGAAGCGCAATGCACTATGATAAATTGCGGGTTGTACTGTTAAAGGCATGCCTGTACAGGACATCTCCATAGTCAAATATGGGTAAGATTGCACAAAGACCTGCACAATCCTCTTCATGTTGTCCAATGAAAAACATGATCTGTTTCTGTAAAGAAACCCGATTTTAGTCTTCATTCTTTTTGGACAAGTTGACCACATGAGTTTCAAAAGAGAAATCATGATCCAGCCAGATACCTAACTGAGCTTGCTCAATTTGGGTACCAGTCAATGAGGATATGGAAGTATTTGGCATAGTTCTTGTACTTAGTTTTTTCAATTTGCCATCTTGCTAGCAATATAATTTATATAGACTGTAAATAAAATTGGTCCTAGAATGGATCCTTGGGGTACTTCTTTCTTTCTCCTTACTTCACATCCCCAACCATAATAGATTGAGTTCTATTTGAAAGGTAATCCAGGGGAACATCAATGTTTCATGGACCGTTCCGCCATTCGTCAGACAAAGGCACTTTTCCCAACTTTTCTGGATCAGCATTTTCAGATCCGCAGAAAGTCAGCTAGAACTAATAGTCTGATCTAGCCAACAGTAGCCCAGGACATAAAAAAAATGCTAATAAAATCACTCAAATAATATACCCTAAATCACAAACGACTTTGAAAATGTACATTCAGAAAACCCAACATTAATGTCCCTTTCCAAATATAATGCCACAGTTACTTTTGAACATCGACAACCATTTTCAGGCAAGATTGTTTGCAGTAGTGAGGTATGATAATAACCAGCAAGTAGTTTATCGTAAAAACTGTTTAAAGTTAATTCATAGTATGGTTGATCACTAATTATTACCGTGACAGCCACAAAATTGCTAACAGTTGCCAATAAATTCAGGTTTTGTTCAAAGGTGGTTGCTAACAAAGGTTGTATTGTTTTAGCAATATGCCTTAATTATCATTAGCATATATCGTAGCATGAGTACAGTTCAGCATTAACTTTCAAGTACAGTTGGAGTCAGTTGGCTTTAAAGTAAGAGGAATTGCACCATCTGGTGGCCTTTCTGAATAATTGCAGTTGATAAATTTGTAAGCGCAAAACGTGATTCACCCAAATATTCAACAAAACCAACTATTCCATCCTCATGCGGGGCGCGAGTTATGTAGGGGACCTACCACTAATCAATAATCAGTCTCAAATTATATCATCACTGACTATAGCCCCACTTTGGGCATAGGCGAACAAAGTCTGGCCGGTCCTCTTTACGTCTGCACCCAGGTCACGGCGCCAGGTGTTCCTTGGTCTACCTCTTTTCCTTTTCCCCTGTGGGTTCCAGAAGATGGCATGTCGGCTTGTAAAGGGTGTGGCCAATCCATCTCCAATGCCTTCGGAGGATCACTTCCTCTGCAGGTTGTTGTTCCGTTCTTTGCCACGATTCCGGTTGTTGATCGTATCTGGCCAGCAAATTCGTAGAATCCTTCTAAGGCAGGTGTTGATAAATGTCTGGATTCTTTTTATGGCGATTGCAGTTGTTCTCCAGGTCTTGATGTTAGTGGTCAGATCTGATGCTCCCCAGACCTTTCTTAGTTGATGGAATGCTACTCTTGCCTTCCCAATACGGACTTTTACATTAGCATCTGTCCCACCCAGTTTATCGACAATGCTGCCAAGGTAGGTGAAGCTTCTTACTCCTTCCAAGTGCTTCACCTTCCAGTGTGATGGGGTAGCGTTGGTTGTGTTGACTGTGAGGACCTTGCTCTTCCCCTTATGGATGGTGAGGCCCAGGTCTGCTGAGTTTTCTGCCACCGTATTGGTCTTCTCCTGTAATTGGTGTTGTGTGTGGGAAAGAAGGGCCAGGTCATCAGCAAAATCAAGATCCGCCAACTGTGTCCAGAGTGTCCACTGGATGCCATTCCTTTTCCGAGCTGTGGATATCTTCATGACCCGGTCTATGGCCAACAAGAACAGGAAAGGTGACAGTAGGCATCCTTGTCTGACTCCTGTCCGCACTTGGAAGGCACTCGTGAGTCGCTGGCCATGTACCACCCAGCAGCTCAATAGTTTCCAGAGGGTCTGCCGATCCACACTGTCAAACACCTTCTCATAGTAAATAAAGTTGATGTAGAGAGGTGAGTTCCACTCTCCAAGTCCAGTTGTCCTGGACTTCACACTCCTGTAGCGTCTGCCTGATGGCAGAAGTGTGAAAAGGCTGTGGGGTGAGTACTGTCCTTTATGATGTTGTGTGCCCTCCTGATGACACTGGTACAGTAGATCTCATCCAGTGACGGGAAGGCTGCTCCTGAGATGTACAGTGCAGTTTTAATCACACGCTGGAGAGCCTTCCTGTCCTGGGCAGTGCAGATCCCATACCAGACTGTAATGGAGCTGGTAAGGACTTTTTTATGATTTGTTGTGTGTTTTGTGAGATCGTCGCTGATGTTACTGCCAAGGAATTTGAAGGTTTTCACCCTCTCCACTTGTCTCACCTATGTATAGTGGCGTGTGCAGCTCCCCCTTACTTCTCCTTGGGTCAATAATCATTTCCTTGGTCTTGTCCATATTTAAGGAAAGATTATTATCACGACACCTGACCATCAGATCTCTTCTGTACGCTGTCTCGTCCCCCCCAATGGTCAGTCCAATGACTGTTGTGTCGTCTGCAAATTTGACAATGCTGTTGTTATTCTGGGAGGCCACACAGTCATATGTGAAGAGTGTGTACAGTAGGGGACTCAGCACACAGCCCTGGGGGGTCCCCGTGCTTGCAGTTCTTATACCTGATGTACGGTTTCCAACTCTGACTCACTGGGGTCTATCTGTAAGGAAATTCAGCACCCAGTTACAGAGGGAAGGTGTCAGTCCAAGGATGAGGAGCTTTTCAGAGAGTTTGTGTGGGATGACCGCATTGAATGGTGAGCGGTAATCGATGAATAGCATTCTGACACACGTGTCCCTGCCCTCTAGGTGTGTGACGGCTGTGTGGATGGTGGTGCTGATTGCATCGTCAGTGGACCCGTTCTGACAATACGCAAACTGTAAACTGTAGGGGGTCCACGGTGTCTGGGATGGTGTTTTTGATGTGGGTTTTGACTGTCCTCTCTCAAAACACTTAATCACAATCGGGGTGAGTTCAACGGGGCGGTAATCATTCAGACAGGTCACAGTATTTTTTTTTTTGGAGGGGCACAATAGTAGTGGACTTGAAGCAGGTGGGCAAAGAAGCTTGTGCGAGGGACAGATTATATATGTATAAAAACACATCAGCCAGCTCTGATGAACAGACCCTGAGTGCACACCCGGGGATGTTATCAGGGCCTGCTGCCTTCCTTGGGTTTATTGTCCTCAGCATTACGGACCTCAGCCGTGGATACAGTGAGCGATGTATTCTGCGTGCTCTCTATGGCCAAAATCCCTCTCTGTGGGTTGATGTTGAGGACCTCAAAGCGAGCATAAAACTCATTCAGTTCATCTGGCAGTGTGGCATGGCTTGTTGTAACCCCACTGCTCCTCTGCTGGTAATCTGTGGTATGTTGCAGGCCTTGCAACATTCGCCGGGAATCCGCAGTGGTGTAGTATCCCTCTAGTCTCTTAGCCTCTCTGATAGATCTACGCAGGTCATATCTGTAGTATTTGTAGTCATCAGCATGGCCTGAGGCAAATGCAGTGGAGCGAGCGCCTAGCATAGACCGAACCTCACAGTTTATCCAGGGTTTTTTATTTCGATATTTCCTTGTGCATTTTGTTGGAACAATAGTCTCAATGCATGTGCTAATATAGCCAGTTACTGCCTCTGCTGCAGGCGTCTTGATGTAGTTCTTCTCTGCCCTGATATTCCTCTTGACGATTTTGTTTGGTTCTGTGTAAGCTTCTTGGGCTTGGGCTTTTCCAGCTTGTGTGCGACTGTTGTTTATTGCCGCCGCCTTCTTTTTCCTCTCTTTAATCTTTCCCAAGGTCTCTGATGAGATCCATTCCTGGTGGCTGCTTCTGCTTCTGGTGCCTAGCACTTCCTGGTATGTTGAAGTCACAGCCTCTTTTATACCCTGCCACCTCTCGTCAATGGTTTCTTCCTATATAGCCGTTCTTGTGGGAACTGGAACCTGTTGGAGAGTGTAATCTTACATTCTTGTAGCCCGGCCACATCTTTCAGAAGTGTGGTGTTATATCTCTGGCATTGGTTGGTCTTGCCAGTCTAGTTCTTCTTCAGTTTTAACTTCATGCGGGCAACTAGGAGATGATGGTCCGAGGCAACATCTGCTTCTCGTTTGACACACACATCTGTAGCGGACTGTAGCGTAGTGGTCAAGGTACATGACTGGGACATGCAAGGTCGGTGGTTTGATCCCCGGTGTAGCCACAATAAGATCCGCACAGCCGTTGGGCCCTTGAGCAAGGCCCTTAACCCTGCATTGCTCCAGGAGAGGACTGTCTCCTGCTTAGTCTAATCAACGGTACGTCGCTGTGGAAAAGAGCGTCTGGCAAATGCCATTAATGTAATGTAATATCTTGAAGAGATCTTCTGTACCTCTTCCTGATGCACATGTGGTCAATTTTGTTCTCTGTCGACAGGTCTGGTGATACCCAAATAGCCTAGTGTGTCCTTCTGTGGTGGAAAAAACTCCCCCAATGACTAGATTGCTTGTGGCACATAGGTCGGCAAATCCTTCTCCCTTCTTGTTTATCTCGCCCAAACCCTGTTGTCCCATGATCTCCTTGTATCCCCGGTTATCACTGCCAATCTTAGCATTGAAATCGCCCATAGTGACGATGATGTTCCGTCTTGGGCTGCTTGGATAATTGTCAGCAGTCTACTGCAGAATGCCTCTTTTACATCCTTCTTGCTCTCATTTGTCGGGGCATAGCACCGGATGATGCTCATGTTGATCCTCCTTTACGTTGTCTTTGTGAGCACTCTCTGCGGCGTCTTGGTCAGCATCAGGGCCACTGCCTGCGTGTGAGACGCAGTTTCTTCCTTTCAAACATGGTTCTGACATTCCATGTTCTGATGGTGGTGATGGTCCTGGTAGAGATGATGGTAGTCGGCCTAGTAGCTTCCAGAACAATCTGGCTTTCGCTACTCGGTGTCATACTTCCTCCAGCTGAAGATCCATCCTCTCCCAAGGCCGTAGTTTCTTTTGAGTCTTTTGTCTGCGTTTCTGTAGTAAGGGTTCTTTTTACAGGAAGGGGTTGCTGGCCCCTCGCCCAACCCTCCTCATTTTCTGCTGGGCTTGGGAGCGTCTTTGGCGGAGTTAAAAATGATATTATATACTTTACATTTAATCTGGAATTTTAATTTGAGTAAAAATTTCAAAAATCAAGGGTAAGGTTTGTAAGAGTTTGTAATTGACAGTATTAATTAGATTAATAATCAAATTACTTCTAAAGATCACGCAGAGGTCTTTGAACGAATGGAAGTTGCTTTCCTGGAATAGTTTAAATAAATCAACAGACAATAATATCCAAACAAATGGTAATTTATTTGGTATGTTGTCTATAGCAACACACACATTAAAACAACTAACAATCAAGACATTAAATTGAGAACAATGCAAAAGGCTACAACTAACTAGAATTGCGGGAGAGGGAGAGTGTGAGTAGGGTATGTGTATGTGTTTGGAGTGAGCATTACGGCGTGTGCACAGGATGGAGTGGCATGCACGTGCAGGGTAAAGACACGTGTATAATGGTGTCTGTGCGTTCGAACACAAGAGACAAAAATGTGCTGAGAGAGCGCAAGCATCTCAGCTGACTTCTAGCAGCTAAAATGCACTTAATCTGCCCGTGATCGCGAGTACCGACTATTTATGTTATAACTGTATGGAAGGTTAGAGCATCCAGGAAATTAAGAGAGTGAGAGAACAAAGGGAGCAGAATGCTTGTTTCTCTGGCCAAACTAATATTTTCTCAAACAGACAATAAGAATGCAATACTCAACAATAAAAAAAAGTTTCTGGGTTAGCTGTTGCAATAATTGCGGAGTTATCAATTGTACCAAGCTATGCTGCGCCCAGATTAATAAAACAGCCAGTCCTTACTGGGTCAACAAAAGTCTCTTGGCAGTGTCCCGCGAAGTGGTCTTGCATCGTGCAGACCCAGAGAATTTGGTGGCTGGTCTTCTGTGAAAAAAGGGTCTGGCCACCTTTTCCAATTTGTGTGCATTGTAATTTTAATAAGGGTACCGATTATCGGTATTTGTGGAGAGCTTTGGTTTCCTGGGTGGATACTTCTTGCAAGGCTGAATGAAGGTAGATGATCAAGCTACGAAATTCAGGCCTAACTTATTCAAGCTAAGTTCTCCCGTTGTACAGTGAAGACAGAGAGCTTTGGATTTCTCCAATGAATACAGTACATTGCCACTGGCTGAAGTTTGCTTGGGGTATAGCCATGGTGATGTGAGTGGGTTGATGGGAACTGTAGTTCAAATGGCCTTGTGTTTGTGGAGCTTGAAAGGGGGTTTTGCTCGCTTTATTGGATGAACAGCAAGCCAGCGTTATAATAAAACGATTGCCTAGTACCTACATTAAGACCCTCATCTACTTCCCCAATAAGCTTAATCCAAATATCCTCACTAGGTATGTGTATGTTGGTCAATTTCTGGAATCTCTTGCACACTCTCTCTTCTCTTACATAAACAGCCACACCGCCACACTAATAGGTTTCTACCCCTCTATATTATATTCATCCCCATCTTCATCCCGAAGCCATGCATCTGTAATGCCCATACAATGTCATATCCTCACGAATAATAACTGTCAAGTTCCAAAAAATATTTATTTACGCGTCTAGTATTTAAACAAAGACATTTTGTCTGTTGGTTCTATACATGCTCTCCTGTTCCTTCATTCCCTGCTGTCCCAAGCCACCATTACTAGAATTTTGCCCTGAAAAGATTTTGTAATTGCTCTCCCCATTATATGTAGTCTTTGCTATTTCCATCTGGGCAGGTTGGACCTCCCTGCCAATTTCACTATTTATGCTCCCTGACCCCCTAGTTTAAATAATTGTGGGCTACCCTAAGCATATGCTGACCCAGTGCAAATCTTCCCCTCAGGTTCAGGTGCAGCACATCACGCTTGTAAACCTGTACCCCTCTCTCCACGTGTTAAACCTCCAGAAGTTCTCTTTCCCTCTGCTTGCACATGGTACAGGCAGAATTCCTGAAAAGACTACCCTGGAGGTTCTGCTCCTAATCTTTTCTACCAATTCCACAAATTTGATGGCAGACAGAATATTGTTGTTGCTAACATCATGAGTTATATCATCAGTAAAGATTAGTGAGTCCACTCCAGAAGCAACTATGCAAGCCCAAGCCATGACACTTCCTCCACTGTGTTTCACAGATGAGCTCATGTTTTGGATTATGAGCAGATCCCTTCTTTCTGCACACTTTGGCCTTTCCATCACTTGGCAGAGGTTAATCTTGGTCTCATCAGTCCATAAAACCTTGTTCCAGAACTTTTGTGGCTCATCTCTGTACTTCTTTGCAGAAGGAGGCCTTTATTTGTCCGAATCGGCCACGCCCCTAGCTATTATCCGAGGCCCGGATTCAAATAGAATCCCGGACACAATTTGAGGATTTACTGTAGATTGTCATAACCTTACTCTCATTTCATTAAAGCTCCATGATTCCAACTCCTACTTTCATTAGATTGGATGTGATAATATGAGCACATTTTCATATTGTCATAATAATGTAAATGTCTCCTTTCTAAGCACAAGTGATTTATTTTGATTAGCATAGCAGCCAGCAACATGGATATTAATATTCAATCCAAGCAGGTACAGGGCTGCCAATTTTTTACTACTGGAAAGCTTGATATTATATTCATATATTGGAAGACCATGATTGATCTTCATATACAAGCCCAAACTTGCCATACACACATACTAAAAACGAGTTTGGGCATAAATTTACACACACTGTTTTCCATTCCGGGAAATTCAATTACATTCTCATCAAATGTATTTGGTTTGCATGTACACCCTACCAGCAACGACATGCAAATATACAAAATAAAAACTTCTCTATCTGAGGAAACACAATCCACTTCTACAAGCTAAATTAATGCTTTGTTTGGTTCGAATATAGCTAGCTAGCTATGGGCTTACGAAAATAATAAGCACTACTCCACTTATCAAAACAATATCCAAATGTAATTCTTGTTCTGTTCCGCCAAAGATCACTTTCTGTTTTGGCAGATGGTGTTTTGCCTTCAGATTGTTTCTTTGGTTCTTTTAGTGGCCTGAGCCAAGGTTGAAGGAGTGAGTTGGCTGCATAACTGTGCGCACAGACCGGAAAATTCATCTTTGGGATTTCTTTGAGATATTTCTGACAACGCATGTTTTCCACACTTCAGAGTAATGAGGAATGACAAATGCTGCAGAAAGTAGTGGAGTGAAAAGTAGGATATTTTACTTTGAAATGTATCAGAGTGAAAGTAAATGTCTCCAAGAATAGAAATATCTAAATAAAGTACAAATACTGCAAAAAAGTACTTAAGTACAGTAACAAATTACATCTAAAATCTATATCTCACCCTTATCCCAAATTCTCTAAACTCCTTAATGTTTTTCTTTTTTGAATAGTCACATATGTAGAACACTGATCTTTGCCTTAAAAAAATTTGATATGAAATTTCAAATTTTTCAAACAGAGGAATGCTGGAGCTCTGACAGAGTGACCATCGGGTTCTTGGTCACCTCCCTGACTAAGGCCCTTCTCCCCCGATTGCTCAGTTTAGACGGGCGGCCAGCTCTAGGAAGAGTCCTGGTGGTTCCGAACTTCTTCCATTTACGGATGATGGAGGCCACTGTGCTCATTGGGACCTTCAAAGCAGCAGAAATTTTTCTGTACCCTTCCCCAGATTTGTGCCTCAAGACAATCCTGTCTCGGAGGTCTACAGACAATTCCTTTGACTTCATGCTTGGTTTGTGCTCCGACATGCACTGTCAACTGTGGGACCTTATATAGACAGGTGTGTGCCTTTCCAAATCATGTCCAATCAACTGAATTTACCACGGGTGGACTCCAATTAAGCTGTAGAAACATCTCAAGGTTGATCAGTCGAAACAGGATGCACCTGAGCTAAATTTTGAGCTTCATGGCAAAGGCTGTGAATACTTATGTACATGTGATTTCTTAGTTTTTTATTTTTAATAAATTAGCAAAAAATTATTTCATGTTGTCATTACGGGGTGTTGTGTGTAGAATTTTGAGGAAAAAAATGAATTTATTCCATTTTGGAATAAGGCTGTAACATAACAAAATGTGGGAAAAGTGAAGCGCTGTGAATACTTTCCGGATGCACTGTACTTCAAAAACATACTTCATACACACAAATGTTGAAGTAAAAACAACAACCGTGTTCTGCAATGCCCATCTCAGTCTCCAGACTTAAATCCCATGAAAACCTGTGGTCTGAACCCATGGATATCTATGATTCGGAAAAGTTATGCATGAAGGAATCGTAAAATCCCTCCAAATGGGTTCCCTACCCCTATCACAAATTACAGGAAAAGACTCCATGAAAAGGGGTGTTTGCCGTATTAAGTACTGAAGTATTAAACCAGGGGTGCCAATAACTGTACAACCTGTTTTTTGGGGAATTTTATTTTTTTATTTTTTTTCGAATCATTAATAAAGCACACTAGTTTATGCAGGTTGGAAAATAAAACTTATGTCAATAACTGTATTACAGTCCCTTCAAAAACTATTGGAACAGCAGTCAATTCCTTTGTTTTTGGTATACACTGAAGACAATTGAGTTTGAGGTCAAAATAGGTACAGATCCGAATTTTCTTTTCAGCTTTTATTTCTTGATATTTTAATCTAGATTTAACAAGATAAAATAGTAGTAAGAAGGCAAGATTGCAATTTGCAAAGATGTACAGAGATGAGCTGCAAGCCACAACGTACAGAGATGGCTATTACAAGTGTGGAATTGCTCTCAACATAGTAGTACCTTTAAATGCCAATGGTTCAGTCTTCCACACACAGGAAAGAAAATAGAAATGAAAGGAAAAAATATAATGTAAAACAAAGGCAATTATTTATCTTAGACTTGTCTGTGTTTATTAGTGTATTGTGGAAAAACAGCTTTAAAGTTAAAACAAAGAATTGCTGAGCATCGTAGTACAATTAATTGTAAAAATTTGGATTCCCCTGTGGCAGCTCATTTTATTGAAGCAAATCCTCCTCAAATATGTTGTCACTGAAAACGTCAACTCATCACAAAACGTAAACTCTCAAACAAAAAAGATTTTGGATTTCATATTTGAATACAGTAAAGCTATTTGGTTTAAATATTGAATGGGATTTAAGTTAAGAAAAGATACCTTTTCTCTAAAATCATATACGGTTAAACTGAGATCCCAATTCTAATATAAAATGGACTTCTACTACTGTAGCCTATCCACTGAGAGTTATGATGCATTATGTGTTCAGAGATGCTCTTCTGCATACCTGTATGGTTATGTGTTTACTGTCACCTTCCTGTCAGCTTTGACCGGTCTGGCCATTCTCCTCTGATGTCTCTCATTAACAAGGCATTTCTGCTGCTCACTGGATTTATTTTGTTTTTTGCACCATTCTTTGCAAACTCTAGAGACTTGTGTGCGTGAAAATCCCAGGAGATCAGCAGTTTCTGAGATTCTCAAACCACCCTGTCTGCCACCAACAATCATTCCACGGTCAAAGTCACTTAGTTATTATTTCCCCATTCTGATGGTTGATGTGAATATTAACTGAAGCTCCTGACCCATATCTACATGATTGTATGCACTGCACTGCTGCCACACAATTGGCTGATTAGGTAATCACATTAATAAGTAGGTGTAAATAGGTTTAAAA
The DNA here is from genome assembly GCF_963514075.1 of Conger conger. Lineage (NCBI taxonomy): Eukaryota > Metazoa > Chordata > Actinopteri > Anguilliformes > Congridae > Conger > Conger conger. The sequence continues at coordinate 23,895,175 of NC_083767.1, read as the reverse complement.
AAGAGGGATGGTCTTGGCAGGGTTAGCTGATCGCCGTACAATAAGCGCCTTGGACGCCTTGGAACCATGGACACGATTAGAGAGATGAGACGTCTTGAAGAAGGCGTGTTGCTCTTCCTTGGCCCGCCAGGGGGCGGGGTGTGGACGGTGTATCTAACACTAACACAAATTGAATTAGAGGAGGGTACAATTGGCTACTAAATTGGGAGAAAAATGGAAAAATCTGAAATAAAAAAAATTAAAAAGATCCATTCTACGTTTTAAGTGGAATGTTTGCATTTGCTGAAAGCCTTAAAAGACAGGAAATAGGACATACAGTAGATATTATACATGGCTGTAACAGTTGTCAAAGATCTGTGCCAAAACACCTTGATGGAGAGCAGGCTGATGTTAGCGTTCGGGCTGATCAATTTAATTTCTTGTCTTTTGAGGCTTTCATCAAATGCAAACATTTCACTTAAAACATACTTTTTGTAATTTTTTTATTCATTTCCTTAGTTTTTACACCAGGAAGTTAAATTAATACTTGATAGGTCATTATAAGCATGCATTAAAAATAAAACCCTTGGCTGAGGACTTGCCTTAGAAAAGAATATGTATTATAATATAGTTTAAGAAAATCTATTCTTGCAAGCCTCCCTCCTCATATCTTGTAGGCAGGTGATCCAGAATGCTGCAGCCCATCTGGTATTCAATGTTCCCAGACATTCACATGTCACCCCCCTGCTCAGCAACCTCTACTGCCTGCCTGTTATGGCTCGCATCACATTTAAAACTTTGGTGCTTGCGTACCAGGCAGTTAAGGGATCAGCCCCTGTATATATTCAATCACTTATCAAGACATATACACCAGCAAGACCCCTCCATTCTGCCACTTTGTGCCATCTGGCGCCTCCCCCTCGCCACACCTGCACTTCTCGCTCACGGCTGCTGTCTGTCCTGGCCCCACGGTGGTGGAATTACCTCCCTGTGGATGTCACAACGGCAGAGTCTCTGACCTCTTTCAAACGCAGACTGAAGACTCATCTCTTCAGGCTGCATCTTTCCCCTCCCTAACTTACCACCATGATTAGCCTTGTATATGCCATAGACTATCATGGCATTTATATAGTTAAATATAGATATTGTTCCTTTCTGTATTAGCTATTGTATTGTTGTACTCAGGGTATTCTAGCTGCCAACCGTGGTATGGGTTTCAATTGTATCTGTATGGTCACGCTAGGACTCGGAACCGTGTTTGATCTGCACTTCATTGTACGTCGCTCTGGATAAGAGCGTCTGCTAAATGCCTTGTAATGTAATGTAATGGGTGCCATCTACTGGCAAAAAGTGGTATTTTGCTGTTCATTGATGATAAATTATCGAATTGAGTTCTCAACCAAAGGTTTTGTTTTTGTAGCTAGCATGCATAGCAATGCACGATTTCAAAGTATAGATGGCATCAATCCATTTCCATTTCAATGATAATTCAGCTGACTGAAATGCAATTCTTCAGTCAAATCTTAAGGAGACACTATCTTTCTGCATTCAACACAGTATTTACAAATTAAGTTACATCTTGCTAGTGATATTACATGTTCTCTCATGTAATGGGAACCATTAAACCATTTCGGTTTACTTTTTGGGATAGTTGGAAAATACTATTCAGAGATGGATTCAGACCATAAAGCAGCATAAAGAGTATTCATTTAGCATGAAAAGGAAGTCTGTCACTTATTTTTGTTGGCATATTTTATATAACATGGCTGATGACTGTTTGGCTGTCAGTGATGTTGTGAGTAGGTACACCAAGCACAAGATGAGCCCTGTGAATGCAATGATCTTGGTTTTGTGAATCTGACAGCTTATATGCAATGCATTCCTTCACACAGAGGAACAAAAACAAGACAGGACCAAACAGAAATCAAATTACAAGGATGTTACTCTGACACAAACCTTTTCATCCTGCAAGTGGACCCCACATGTGTTCTAGCAGCTCTGTGGACACAGTTGAGATTAAATTAAAACATGAAAATGAGGTATTCTCACACTTTAATTGGCTATTTCACAGGCCATTTTTAATAGATATTTTTCCTTTATTCTACTGCACACTAGCAATTTATCACATTCTATTGTGAATGCTGTTATGAATGATTCATAAAACCCAAATTATTCTTTGAGCAACAGCTTTGCAGCACCGAATATTTCAGTCTTTCCTATTTACATTCCCTCCCTTGTGAAAAAAAATGAATTAATTGTTATGTTCGTGTGTTCTGTCCTGTGTTAGTTTATCATTGTTTATTATCATTATTCTTGTCATTTATTATTTTTCATATTCATGTCTGGTGTTCTGTTTATATTCATTAGTCTTTGCACTCGTCTTCCCCTGTGATGTCTGAGTCTGAATGTTTACTAGCCCAGTCACTCCCCTGTCTGGGTGCCCCACTATTTGGGTGTTTACGGTAGTTCCGGGGTTCAACCTTCCTTCCGATCTTGCATTCCTTACTTCCTGCTTTCTCTCCATTCCATGTTTGTACATAGCACTAATATACTAATTCCAACTAACATAGAAGTTGTACAGTACTAATTATACTAACACACTAATATGTTTGTCAAACTAACAAACTAACTTTCACTAGTTTTGGGTATTTGTAATTTAAATCACTTAACTAACTTACTAACGCATCTCCAGTTTCAATTCTGTTCTGTTCTGCCTCCCTATTCTATCACTGATTACTTGCTTAGTTTCAGCGAAGTATTCGCACCTGTCTCTCCGTATCTCTGCATCTCCTGATTCTCTGCAAATTGTCTACTCCCTAGTCCGGAGCCGTTTGTATTGTGTGTCTTTGTGAATCCAGTCCGCATTTTCATTTCCCCCTCGTTATTGTCCTATTACCCTTTCATGTGTCTCACCTGATGTTTATTTGTTAGACTGCCCTCACTCCCATGCCCCGCCTAGTTTGTCTCATTTCCCTGTGTATTTATACCTGTCCTTTTCAGTTCCACGCTGCTAGTTCATCTTGTCCTGTTGTTGTTCCCAAGCCCTTTATTCCTTCCCCTAGTTCTAGCCCCCTTGTTCCCGAGCCCTTGTTCCTGAGTCCTTGCCCTTGTTTTTTTGGATTTCCTGTGTTTGAATATTCTGATTGGATTTACCAGTGTACTTTTGCCTGTGGACTGACCCCCTGGTTTGACCTTTTTGCCTGTTTACTACTACGCTCTGTCTGCCCCTACATCTGCTAGTAAACCTGTCACACCCCTGTGTCTGCTTCTGGTTCCTCTGTCCTCCCCACCGTGACATTAATATGTACATGCCACATGTTAAATGTTCTTTATTTCAAAATACATGTACTGTATTAGAAATACAGAAATTATTGGTACTCTGCTCCTTGACATATTCCACCCCTTGTTGCTCCAGAAAATATGACACTTTTAAATTGTAATGAATACTTCCTTTCTACAAATAAGGGAATGAATACTAGGTGAAGACTATAAATATTACAGAATATGCTGTGAAACTACACTGAGGTATTCTAAAAATGTATTTACAGTGTGCTGCTTTAAATTATACCATCACATGCCACATCACAACAAAAATGAGAAAATCATGTGTGCTTCCGCAACTTCCGCAACCTAGCCTTTAATATATTTCATAGCAGTTGAAGATCTGAATGACAGAATCAACTAGTTCTCTATTTGCAATTAGATGATGATGATAATAATAACAATAATAATCAAATGCAACAAAGCATTACTTTAGACAGTGTGAGAAGTAAGATGAAATGGAAAAAACACCAAAACATAAAAACACATGAATACATTCCGAATGAAGAGTAAGCGGGAATTTGTGCTGTGCTGCATGAGCCTTTTCCCATCCCAACACATCTTGCTTTGATGAAAAATATGTTCCAATGTGACAGGCCCCTAATTTGCTTTATATATCAGTTATATTAGGAGCGCAAATGAAAGCCCCAGAGCTACTTTCAGGTTCCCCTCTTTTGTCTGGCTCTCAATTTATATTCAGGGACCTTCTGACATACTGAATGTTTCTGGTTACCAGCATTAAGCTTGGGATCCATTGGCTCATGAATCACAATATTTATATTCTATTATGAAATAAAATGCTGTGGCTACATGTTCTGAAAGTGAACAAAAAATACATACATAGTCATATTGTCACATCCTGTGTTTGCTCTCTGTCTTGGGCGTTTCCTATTTCTGTTTTTTCACGTTAGTGTTTTTATTACATTACATTAATGGCATTTGGCAGACGCTCTTATCCAGAGCGACGTACAACAAAGTGCATACCCATAACCAGGGATAAGTGCGCTGAAAGACCCTAGAGGGAAGTACAATTTCAACTGCTACCTGTACAACAAAGATAAGGCCTATTTGAATTTTTTTTTTTTTTTTTTTTTTTTACAAACAAACAAACAATCAAACAACAAAGCAAAAGTGACCAAACTTAACTAGCCAAACACTGCTTACCTAGCCAAACTAAAAACACCAATACACAAAAAAGTAAATCCCAGAAAGATAACAATTAAGGTTTATAGGGAGGTAGGGAGGGACAGGGAGAGGTGCAGCTTGAAGAGGTGCTTCTTCAGTTTGCGCTTGAAGATGGGAAGAGATTCTACTGTTCTGACCTCAATGGGGAGTTCGTTCCACCACTGTGGTGCCAGAACAGACAGTAGTCGTGAGCGTGAGGTGGAAGTTCGGAGAGGGGGAGGTGCCAAGCGGCCTGTGGAGGCCAAACGAAGAGGTCTGGCAGGGGTGTAGGGTCTGATGATTTTTTGTAGGTAAGCTGGGGAAGACCCCTTAACTGCTTGGAAGGCTAGCAGCAATGTTTTGAATTTGATCCGAGCCATGACAGGCAGCCAGTGGAGGGAAATAAGCAGGGGGTTACATGTAAGTATTTGGGAAGGTTGAAGACCAGACGAGCTGCTGCATTCTGGATAAGTTGGAGGGGTCTGATGGCGGACGCTGGGAGGCCAGCCAAGAGGGAATTGCAGTAGTCCAGGCGGGACAGAACCATCGCTTGGACCAGGAGCTGGGTCGAGTAGGGGGTGAGAAAGGGGCGGATTCTCCGTATGTGGTAAATGAAGAACCTGCATGACCAGGTCACCGCCGCAATGTTCTCGGAGAGGGACAGTCTGCTGTCCATCACCACGCCAAGGTTCCTTGCACTGGGTGATGGTGTAAGTGTGGTATCTCCGAGGGAAATGGAGAGATCCAGATGGGGAGAGGTATTAGCAGGGATGAATATCATTTCAGTCTTACCTGGGTTGAGCTTTAGATGGTGGTTGTCCATCCAGCTCTGGATGTCACTCAGGCAAGCAGAGATACGGGCTGAAACCTGTGTATCAGATGGTGGGAACGAGATGAAGAGTTGGGTATCGTCCGCATAGCAGTGGTAGGATAGACCATGTGCAGTGATCACAGGGCCAAGGGAACGAGTGTAAAGAGAAAAAAGAAGCGGGCCTAGGACTGAGCCCTGGGGAACTCCTGTGGCAAGGGGCCGAGGTGTCGATACCGTACCAGCCCAGGCAACCTGGAAGGAGCGACCAGAGAGGTAGGACTCAATCCAGTCCAGGGTTGTGCCACAGATGCCCGTTGCTGACAGGGCGGACAGGATGATGGAGTGATCCACAGTGTCAAAGGCAGCAGGGAGATCTAGAAGAATGAGGACCGAGGAGAGGGAGGCTGCTCGTGCAGCATGGACCTGACCTCTAAATGGTACAAAGTTAAACATGACACATTTCTTCACAATTTAAAGCAATATTACTTCTTATTTAAATTTTTTTACAGGTTCACAATAATAAAAAAAGGAAAAAGGCCCTGTGAAAGTTTGGGAAACCTGTCAGTTAGTACTTTGTAACTCCATGGGCAGCAATAACAGCTTGGAAACACTTCCTGTAGCCAGCTAAGAGTCTTTCAATTCTTGCTTTCGGGATTTCCCCCCATTCTTTGTGGCAGAACCTCTAGCTCAGAAATATTATTCAGCCTCCTTGCATGTACGGCATGTTTGAGATCTCTCCACAGATTTTCAATAATATTCAAGTCTGGGGACTGTGGTGGCCATTCCAAAACCTTCATCCGTCTTTCCTGGAGGCACTTTGAGGCAACATTGGCTCAGGTGGTAAGAGCAGTCATCTGGCAGTCTGAGGGTTGCCGGTTTGATCCGACTCTGGGTGTGTCGAAGTGTCCCTGAGCAAAACCCCAAAATGTCTTAATATTCCATTCTTCCTTCCTGGAATCCACTCTTCCTTCCACTCGCACAATATATCCTGTGCCCCCATCTGCCACACAACCCAAAAGAATAATGGACCCACCTCCATCCATAACAGTTGGCAAGGCAAAGGTTTCACCTTTTTTCTCCAAAAGATACTGTAAGGGTAATTTTCTTTATTGATTCTTAATTGACAATGTGTGTTAACATAAAGACAATCACATGATCTTTTTAATCCTTATTACTATTAGACCACTTTCTGATTTAAGTGCTTACTTGGAGTCTTTCTCTGTCTCTCTCCCAGCAGACAGACAGCCTTTGACCTTAATGTCTCTGCATCTCCTAGAAAGGGGGTGGCTAGCACATTCCGGTCTTACAGGAAGGCAAGGTTGGATTTTATCTGGAGACTAAATAATAATAATCCTAGGTTATCAGCATCATGTCTTCCTTGTTTTTGTCTCCGCCCTTGGAAAAGTGTGTATACGAGTCTTACCATGTCAGATTCAAATCAGAGAGCTGGTAAGCTCTCTCACTTTCTTTCTCCAAATTTAGCACAGCTGGCCAGCATATATACAAAATTGACTTGGACCTAGATGCGTGTCCGCCAGACCACTATCAGCAACACCCGGTACAGCAAAGACCTGCCCCTGCACCCACCCACCGAGGAGCAGATTCCAGCTCTGCGAGTCTGACGGTCCTGGTGTATTGTCCCTGGAAGCTGTCAGAGTGAGGACCTGCCAGATCCGACTCAGGTGGGTGGAAAAAAGTTTATGGAAGCTTTGAAAAGACTGGTGAAACTCTTAATGATTTTCTTGAGAGACTTACAGAAAAATACAACGCACACCCCTAGTGACTGCATCAAGTTTCTATCACCATGTTTTTGCAGAAGAACAGCAGACATATAACCAGCCTTCTCATCCACAGTCAAAAGAAAAGGTTTGTTAATATCAGGAAGGCCCAAAGTTGGGGCTCAATATCAGTTGTCGTTTTAATTTCTGAAAATACATGTCAGCAGTCTCTAACCTTATTGTTAGCAGAGAGATTTAGCCATGGGCCAAGTAGTCAGGGATCCACTGTCTACAATAACCTGTCATGCCTAGAAAAGATCATTTTGTTTTTTACTTTTGGGGTTTAGGAAAAGCATCTATAATAATCATTAACAATATTATTGATAGTAGTGATTTTTATGTTTGGGTTCAGGAGCTCCTCAAAGTGCTCTTGGACATCGCCAGTCTGGGTCAGCAGTTCTCCTCCCCTACTGAACACGACCTGACACAAGCAATGCTTTCCCTTTCTGAGTCTTTGGATGGTTTACCAGAACTTCCTTGAGGCCAACCGTAAGTCCTTCTCCATAGCCCCCTGGTACCCGTCTGCTGCTTCAGGACACCCCGGGCCAACCAAGCCCAAAAGGCCTCCTTCAGTTTGACGGCCTTCCTCACTGCTGGTGTCCACAAGCGGGTTTTAGGGTTGCCGCAACGACAGGCACCGATGACCTTCTGGCCCGCCGCCTTTGCAATGGAGGCTTTGAACATAGCCCACTCAGACTCCATGTCCCCAGCCTCCCCCGGGATGCACAAGAAATTCCTCCAGAGGTGGGAGTTGAAGACCTTGCGGACAAGGGCCTCTGCCAGACGTTCCAGTGACTCCAAGAAGGCCGGATACTCTGAACTGCCGTTTGGTGCATAAGCACAAACGACAGTCAGAGCTTTCCCCCCAGCGACACGTAGTCGCAAAGAGGAAACTTGTTCCCCCGGGTGAAACTCCAACACAGTGGTGCTCAGCCGGTGGCTTGTGAGTATCCCCACACCCGCCCGGTACCGCTCACCCTGGGCAACTCCGGAAAAGAATAGAGTCCAGCCCCTCTCCAGGAGTTTGGTTCCAGAACCAGTGCTGTGCGTGGAGGTAAGCCAAGCTATATCTAGTTGGTACCTCTCTACCTCCCGCGCCAGCTCCGTCCCCACCAGAGAGGTGACGTTCCACTTCCCCAGAACCAGTCTTATAACATATCATACCATTTCATTCACAGTCTAGTATGTAATCTGCACTTGGCTAAATCTAGCATATTTGTAAGTGTTCATTTTATGTTTTTACAACATATAGGCTACTTTCACAAAGAACAAATATTAGCAGCACACTGAGAGGAATTAAATATATATTTTGCACACAAATCACAACAAATAAAACATGATAAAAACAAATCATGAATATCTTTGTGAGATGACAGTTATCGCACAGAACGATGTTATGAATATTTCTAGTTAACTGCATTTTCTAGATGGCAGTTTTGGAGGAGTTAATGGACTGTTCTTGAAACTTGGGCCTGTATTAAAAATACGAGATGACTAATACTAGAAAGATAGTGAAACCATATGTTGCAAAATTATTTTCTTGAAATAAAGAATGACACAACTGATTTAAAATTTAAAGACGAGTTAAAACCAAACTATAACAAGCACCGTTGCCGACATCTCCGGTCGTCTAATGTCATGGTTAAAATGCACTACAATATTGCGTTTCCAAGAATGGCACACTGCATGTGCACTAACGAATACTTTCTGCCATTATAGGACATTGCTAGCTGCTGTTTTGCCGACATTAGTAATTTGCGTTTATCGCTTAGACTCATTAAAGAGCTAAGGAACGTGGATAGCGGGGCTCCAGTTCTAAGATGCCAGAAACTGGCTACGTGGAGCTCCGACCATTTGTGTTTTTAAACTGTGTTGTACCCGGCTTTTCCCTGGGGTTCCGTATTTATTTGTATTTTTAATGTCCTTAGTACTGACAAACCAACTTTTGAACGAGTTGGGGCTTTGGGGCGGCTTACTGTTTACGTTGCAGTGCGTGGTTTGGGATCTGGTTTGGCGTGGAGGTCGCTACGGCGCCGTCGGAAGTGGTGCCGTTCTTTTCACTGCATGTCATAGCGTGTGTGTAGAAGTAGAATATTTGTGATTCACCGTGTCTGTTTTTCACTGCTTTACAGTGCGTGTGCGTATATGTCTGCTGGCACCCTCATCAGCGAGTGAACTTTCGGTTCCACTTCCGGTAAGTCCTTCACCCTCCACTGACCCGTATCCACACACACTCAGTAGCGCCCCTAGCAGCTTTGTATTTTTGGGGATCGTGTGGGTTTTTCAAGTTTTTTTAGGATTGTAACAAATAAACTCTGTTTTATTATTGAATTGTCTCTGCTTGTTCATTTAGTTGAACATACCTATGTGGGGATTGATCACCAATCCTCAATTCTGGAACCAAGATGTTGCTCGCTTACTAGTGTGTTTGGGGCTGTTATCTTGTTGAAACACCCATTTCAGGGGCATTTCCTCTTCGGCATATGGCAACATAAAAAGTATTTTGATGTATTCAAACTGATCCATGATCCCTGGTATACCAACTCAACACCGTAGTATGAAAAACATCCCGCTACCATGGTTCACGGTCTTCACAGGGTACTGTGGCTTGAATTCAGTACCCGGGGGTCGTCTGACATACTGTCGACCCGAAAGGAACAATTTTACTCTTATCAGTGCACATGCCTTTTTTTCAACAATGGTGCTTTGCGGGGGCTTCTTGCTGATAGCTCAGCTTCGATCATACGTCTTCTGACTGTAACAGCACTTACAGGTAATTGTAGATCATGTTTGATCTTTCTGGAGCTGATGAATGGCTGAATCTTTGCCATTCTGACTATTCTTCGAGCCATTTTAACAGTAGTTGGTCGTTTTCTTCTGCTTGTTTCGGGTTTTTGTTGCCATTTTAAAGCATATGACATTATTTTAGATGAGCAACCTATAATTTGCTGCACTTCTATATACGTTTTCCCCTCTCTAATCAACTTTTTAATTAAATGACATTGTTCCTCCGAGCAATGTTTGGAATGGCCAGTTTTACTTAGCAATTCAGAAGGAAATATATTTGTGTGAAACATTTGCTTCCCTTCTTCCTTAATAAAGGACAATTAATGACACCTGTTTTTTCATAGAATTAATTAATTCTCTAATTAAACTCCACACTGCTATTATTTAGAACACACCCCTTTGAATGAATGAGTCAATTACTCAGAACAAGCAGTGTGCATGTCATGACAGTTGGGTCTGTTGTTTTTCTATTACAATACTACATCTACAAGTAAAGTATTTGCCATGCAGAAATATCACTACTACTAATAACAGTGGTTCATCAGGTTACTGATGTTGTACTGCTATTTTCTTGAACAAAACTGTAGATAGGATGGATAGATCAGGATTTAGATCAGGATTCATTGTAGGCCACTTTAGAATAGTCCAATGTTTTCTTCTTATCCATTCTTGGATGCTTTTAGCGGTGTGTTTTGGGTCATTATCCTGTTGGAGGGCCCATGATCTGTCACTGAGAACAAGCATTCTGACACTGGGCAGTACGCTTCGCTTCAGAATGTCTTGATAGTTGTGAAATTTAATTGTGCCCTGTACAGATTCAAGGCACCCTGTGCCTGGCGCAGCAAAACAGCCCCAAAACATAACCGAACCTCCTGCGTATGGTGTTTCACCTGTGAACATAGAGCTGATGTGACTTGCCAAAAAGCTCCAGTTTTGACTCATCTGCCGAAAGGACATTCTCCCAGAATGATTGTGGCTTGTCAATATGTATTTTTCTTTTAAAAGTGGAGTCTTCTTCCAAAGCGGGCTCTGCTTTCGCTCAAAAAGCAATGGATGGTGCAATCAGCTCCCGGTGGTCTTAAGCTCCCTCTGTAAAAATCTGAGACCCCCCACCTCCCCTTTAATCGCCATAGAAGCAATTTGAAATATACAGAATAGCGAATCTGTATTTACAAACAGTACATTCGGTATGCAAAGAAAATTTGTTAGAAATCAATGTTCCATTGTTTCAACAGAACAACATAATGAATCGCTGTATCCATGAAATACAATACATTCTGTTCATGCCAAACTGCACCACACCTGTGGTGGTGAGACAAAGGGGAGATGCTTGCCTCAGCAGTTACAAATGCAGCTGGTAAAATGAATTTCTCCCTGTGTTCCACAAACCCCAATTCTATGGTTATTCAGATACTCTGCTTTTCATGGACGATTTCTGCAATGAAAGCCGCATTGGCTTGATTGAACTATTTATCTGTCAGAGAGGAAGAGATGTGTTGGGGAGTTTGACAGATTAGCAGAGAGAAAAATAATACAAAGGGACATAGGCAGAGAGTGGGAGACAGAGAAAGAGATATACAGTAATGAGTGAAAGATAAAAGGATAATATAGATGGGGAAGGGCAAAGGGAAAAAGAGAAAGAGGGAGAGTTGAGAGAGGGAGAGAGAGCCATCTACATTATGTAATTTAATGCATTATTTAGGCTCAACCCCAAGCCACAAATGGTTTCCTCTGGAGAGACCATAGATGAGGCAATCTCAAGTCTGGCAGGAGACCATGTAATCACGTCATGAAATGCAGAGACACCAGCCCGGGAAACTGCAAATTCTCAGAGAACTGTCAATCAATTTCACATATTTCCACGGAGAAGGCAGGAAAAAACCTGGGTAGAAAGTGGGGGGGGTGTCACTGTATCCCATGTCTACCAACACAGTGTATGCACCTTCCTGTTCAACAGATTCCATTTAGCCCTTTAAGTTTTGTTTCATTCATGAGCTGCCAATTTGTCTACATACTTCAGGGAAGGCAAAGAGCGATCTCTGTACAGCAGTAAATGAGCCATCATGGATGACTTCAACACAATATTTTCATTCACACTCAAAGAGTTAAAATTAACCTGTGTGCACAATAAGGTTCCTCTGAATGTGAGAATGGGCCAGCTGATTCAGCAGTTTTGACACACAGGGTATGCACAGTTTAAGCAGTAGAAATTATAAATGGCAAACACGAAGGTCAGTTGTACCCAAAAAGAAAATGACACAAACAACTCAGTGCTACCAGTTCCCACACATTTCTCTCAATCCCTTTTGTGCGAATGACAGCCCTTGTTTTTGAGTGTTGGTCTGAAGATGATCTGTGCCAAGTTTGATGAAGATTGGACAAAATGTGTTGCTGTTGAAAAGTTTTTAAATATTTTTATTTTGTCCAATATGGCAGGCATATCAATTAAGTTGAGATAACAGGTTGTCATGTCTCAGCTTTGGGATTTACTAAGGTATGAGAAAAGAAAATGATCAGTTTTGTTAAGGGAAACACATCAACACTTATAAAGCAAAAAGCGTTTTTTGCTTATTGCAGCACCTCCCGGTGGTGAAATGTAATTTCTTCCACATCCCCAGGAAGGAGTCCTGATACCAAGTTTGGTATCAACACATCAAAGCGTTGCTGAGATATGCCCTAACTTCGATTGGCTGTACTGAACAAATGATTTTGAAAATCAAAAATCCAAGGTACTGTGATCCCTTTTGTGAGACTTGGTCCGAAGATCAATTGTGCCTAATTTGGTTAAGATTGGACAAACTTTGTGGGCTGTTAAAATTTGAAACTTTTTCATAAAATCCAATATGGGTTGCATTAATGAGGGTGACATGAAAAGTTACCATGTCTCAGACTTGGGGACCTCTCACAGTATCACCAGACACAATTTTTTTTAAGCAAACATATTACCAGTTATAACACATTTTTGCTTATTGCAGTGCCTCCCAATGGTCAAATGACTCACGTTTGTTTTCTTTTGTTTTTTAAATCCTTCCACCAAATCCAATATGGCGGCCACATCAATGCGATTGACATGAAAATTTGCCATATGTCGGCCTTGGGACCTCTCACTGAATCAACATTATTACAATTATTTTGTATTAAGCAAACACATCACCAGTTATTAGCGAAAATGCATTTTTGCATTGCAGCATCTCCCAGTCATCAATGATGGAAATGTTTTGGTGCTTTGTCAAAATGGGGAGTGCTGAAGTGATCAAAATGCTTTTATTTTAGAATAATGATGACATTTGATTTAAATGCTTTTATTAAAACTGAGAATGTTTAGAATGACATTCAGAAGCATGTGCAAAAATACCCTTTCTCTAAATGTTTCTATATATCTATATACTATATTTTCAATGCTGTTTAGTACTAAAATGCTAAGTCATAATGTTTAAATGATCATTTTAATGCGGTTAAAATGAATAAGTCAGCATGAGTGATTAAAACTGTGTCTGTTCAAACATATTGAGCTGCATGGTAGAAGTACATTTCAGGTTTTTAAAAGGCCATGACGCTGGTTTCTCATTGCGGGCCAAGTAGCGTATGTCTTCACAGAGAAATAGTTCCACAGGAGTCGATGTACAAAGTTTGGATTTGATACATCAAAGCCTTGCTGACTTATGACCTAATGTCCTGTTTGGCGACTTTGCCACCATTTTCGATTGACTGTAAGGCGTAGACACTTTTATCTCTGCCTTGAGATCTCCCAAGATACAACCACACACAATTACTTTATTAAGTCAAACACATCAACAGTTATTGGGCATAATGCGTTTTTACTGATTGTGGCACCTCCAATTAAGTGCTGCACTGTTTAAATCAGTTAGGAATATTACAGTGACATACGACAGACTTCGTTATGTGGAATCAAAAATTCACTGTGCTGGATGGCACATCATTTGGAACTGCACCACCCAGGGAGGGATGGTATTCACAGTGGAACTGTATGCTGATTCTAGTTGCAACAAAAATAGTACCATATTGAATTTCATATTGCTTTGTAGTTTCCATCTTTTGTTTCAAGTGTGATCAGAATGAATTGACTCAAGCAAGACATTGATTGGGCAGCTTTGCACACAATATCCCAGCATGCACCAAGTTTCCTTCAGAGCTTGGCATGATGCCGCTCCAATCTTTTATTTCCCCGGATTCTCTCTGTGGAGTTTCATGAGACTGGAGCTGGAATGCGAGGCTAAGAATAAAATGGGGGTTAACAGAAAATCAGCAGCGCAGCCCGAGGCCGGGGAAGGGAGCCAGTCCTCATGGAGGGGACTTGAGATTAGATTTATTCTATCATCGCGACATCTCTCTGAGCCACACAGCAGCGAATTATCCCATATGGGTCCTTAATCCCGAGTCTTTAGAGTGTGTCACCTGCCCATAGAGAGTGTGCAGTTCTCTGCAAAGGAAACTAAAGGCCATTTTTCTTTCTTTACTCATTTAGATCAAATCGTTTCCTTTTGTTCGCTTTCCCTCTTCTCCCTAGCCACTAAAGGTCACCACTCTATTCCCCATGCCAGTTGAAAACACACCATCCCCCCAAAATGCAGTGAGGATTTAGCATTAAGGCTGGCCTCTTGGGATTTAAGGAGAAGTGCAAATAATATTACATCTTTAGCTTCAGATTAACAGATGGCAAACCCATTTTTGGTGGGGGTATTCAAATGTACCCAGGCAAATGTATTATCAGCTGATAAAGAAACAACCACAATGCTGTGGATCTTGGTAGCTTACCCCTTGTAAGCTACCAACTTACTTTCAGTGCCTGGCTATGGTAACAATAATCTCTTGCTGTTACACAAAGCAGCACACCCAAAAACACTAATGTTTGTTTTTATTTTCTGTTTAGCAAAAGCAGCAGTGTTAGAAAACCTGAAGTACTGACATATTGTATGGAAGGTATCAACCAGCTGCTTGCCAGCCACCATATTCCAATTTCTAATTATAGTCTAACAGGCTAACAGTTCAGTAGATAAGGAAGGCTTCATGGATGTTAAACTCTTCACAGCTGGTGTTTTCTCATTTGAGGCAAAGCATCCTTAAAAGAAGAATTGCAAGTTTACAAGAGTAAATATTAAACACCTTTGGGAGTGATAGACAGTTTTTTAGAGGCGTTTTACTTAATGTCAGCTGTGCACAAGGCATTAGGTACAAAAAAATGTGCATGCAATGGTTTAATAATTTTACCGGCTGGGAAAAAATAATTGTCAGGTAGGGGCAGTCGTGCCAGGCGACTTTTACAGAATACTGTAACAGGTAGAGAAGTCATTTGTAGCAAGATTGCCCATAGTTTAATAGATTAATCCACAGTGCACATGGGCTATCCTACTACTGCTATGCGGACGATATCCAACTCTTCATCTCGTTCCCACCATCTGATACACAGGTTTCAGCCCGTATCTCTGCTTGCCTGAGTGACATCCAGAGCTGGATGGACAACCTCCATCTAAAGCTCAACCCAGGTAAGACTGAAATGATATTCATCCCTGCTAATACCTCTCCCCATCTGGATCTCTCCATTTCCCTCGGGGATACCACACTCACGCCATCACCCAGTGCAAGGAACCTTGGCGTGGTGATGGACAGCAGACTGTCCCTCTCCGAGAACATTGTGGCGGTGACCCGGTCATGCAGGTTCTTCCTATACAACATACAGCAGCACCTCTCCCCGTCCATCCCTACCTCCCTGTGAACCTTAATTGTTGTCTTTCTGTGATTTACTTTGTGTATCGGTATTTTTAGTTGGCTTGGTAAGCAGTGTTTGGATAGTTAAGTTTGGTCACTTTTGCTTTGTTGTTTGTTTGTTTATTTGTTAAAAAAAATAAAAATAAAATTCTTATCTTTGTTGTACTGGTAGCAGTTGAAATTGTACTTCCCTCTAGGGTCTTTCAGTGCACTTATCCCTGGTTATGGGTATGCACTTTGTTGTACGTAGCTCTGGATAAGAGCGTCTGCCAAATGCCATTAATGTAATGTAATATTTGCTTTTCACACAACCACCACCAGGTGGCAAATGTGAGGGTATAGGGTATATCTCACCTTGTTAGCACTGGCATCGCATATATAACATTTAAAGATTGAAATGGATCCTAAAGATTTAATATAGATTTGCCGATATAACAGAGTGCAAAACTTGTTCAGAACATTGTGAAATGTAGGGGTGATCCGAGTACTCCTTTTAGATGAGTACTGTAAAGATTGACTTTTTTCAGATCAAGAGTGTTGTACAAGTGATTGGATCATTATCCATGATTGGAGAATTGGCCTGCTTTATTTTTTTGGCTGTAGTAGCTGTACATCAGTGACGAATGCATAACAAAGTTTTGTGATAGGCCAGTTTCTTCCTGGTTCCTCCCCCTTAGATTAGTAAACATTAGCTGCTATTTTCTTCACTTCTCTCTTGTGAATGTCAAGAGACTGTTGTGTGAAGTGTTCAGATCATAGATTCAGGATATAACTACTTGTAATAGCATGTAAATAATACATTATGTTATTTTGTGCATTGTTAATCAGTTGCTGACAGTTATAATTTGTCAGCAGCACCGTTTGCCGGAGAGGTTTGGCAGTAGGCTAAATGAAACGGAACGTTAGCCTACCTCAGCTTGAGCCTTGCATACAGTCACACATAGACACAAATGAGAGAGGCTAGTGTGTCTATTTAAAACAAACTCCATTGTAGGCTATAATTACTACTGTGACTGCTAGAAACTACACCTTTTAAAATAATTGTCATCCACAAAGATGCACAACAAGGTTAAATAAATATCAAAGGTTTATTATTAAAATGAATATCAAGGAGGATTGAGAGCAATAACATTTATTACAATTCATAGAAAAGATAAGGTTTAAAAATACATAATGCAATCCCGCAACAAACCCTTGCTGACAACTTCTCTGTGTCACATGAGGATTTATATTTACATTTTTGTCATTTGGCAGACGCTTTTAATCCAAAGCAATTTACAAGTGCATAGGTTCTTCCACAAGAACATCAAATCCATAACTAGCAAAACACGCAGAGCTGTTCTAAACAAAAAGATTTGTAATTTTATTTTATTAAGGGTTACGGTTAGACAAAAGAGATATTGGAAAGGGGGGGGGGGGGGTCGTCAGTCTTTAACCACATAACACCTTTGCAGATAGTTAAACAGATTGACTCTGGGAGAAGGAGAAATATGCATGCAATTAAAGGAGCATTGTCACTCTTGTTTCCATTGAGCTTATTTGATTAAATGCTTCAATTATGTGTGCTGGCTTTTTAAAAATCACCTTCAGTGTAGCCGTTTCCTAAATATGGGGCAAAACCTCCAAACACTGGACGTGTTTGGCTTGAATCTCCAGCCTGTGTTTCGCAGAAGGTAACGGGCACTCAAACTCCACCCTTGAATGCAGAGACTGGTTTATGGATGGCCACCCCCATCCAGGCAATCACATAGCACTCCCATGTAGGGATGTGTACCGAGAGCCGGTATTTTTTGGTACCGGTTCCTAATTGGTCGGTACCTGAGTACCGCTGAAGTTTCTGGACAAACGATACTGTTTTCGGCCCCGTTGTTTTCTCTATTAGTCAATATGTTGGCCGTAAGAGCTAAATGCTCCAAGGTATGGGCTCACTTCATCAGACTCAATGAATCCTCGGCTCAATGCAATATATGCAAGAAAGTAGTTGCGTCAAAGGGGGGTAACACCAGCAACATCATGAAACACTTGCAGTCTACCCATAGCATAAAGCTGAAGGAGTGCGGCGTGTTTGACTGCCTAAACAACGCATCTCAAGTTAGCAACCCGGCAGACACTAACAACATCGTGCCCTCCTCCGTGCAGGCAGACTCCAACAGTGCTTCTTCAAGTCACGGTGAGTGTATGAATCATTAAAGGGGAAGTGAAATACTAGATTAAGTTAATAATTTACAAGATTGATTCCCAATATATACATCCTTAAAGGTTTAATGCTGCCAGTAAAGCTGGATTAAAAATAATAAGTAATTAAATTACCCTTTTTTAAAACATGCACAGCGCCATTTTATCCAAGTGTACAGTGTGATGTCACTCTGTCCAGAGCGATCTCGGCTGCTGCCAGAGAAAGTAAATATGTTGCTTTTCCTTAACAAAAAATGCGTCAAGAGAAGCGCCTCCCCTACACTGTTCTGTTTCCATGTATGCGTCTGTTGGGTTGAACAGGTAGGCAAGGGCTTTGGTCATCTCCCAAGGTTTTTTATTTATTTAATCTATTCTGAGAAGCATTTGTAATTTTAAGTTAAGCTTCTGTTCTGTTGAAGCATTATCACATTGACAGTTACCTTTAAGGCTGTATGGAGCTGCCTGCTTGTTTTTTTGACATACCTCGCACTGCACACTTGCTAAGGGCTTAAAAGGCAGGTGCTGTAAGTTGTTTAATGATGTTGCTGGTGTTACCCCCCTTGTGGTAATAAAAAACGATTGAATCTTTTACCCTCTTGTAACGTCTTTATTTTATACACTAAATTACACGCCGTGGTATCGATAAGAGTATCGATAAATACCGGCACCGATAAGGAGTATCGATATTGGTATCAGTATCAATAAAATCCTAACGATACACATCCCTACTCCCATGACAATACGGCAATGTTAGCATACAAATATCACGGAACCTAACTTGGCTAGCCTGAGCGATATGACTTTGCCAAGTTAGAGGACAAGCTTTTCAGTTTTGACAAAATGTCAGGTTACTGTATGCCACCCGATGGTGGTTGTGCGAACAAGTAATTACTGTGGAAAATGTAACACAAAACCACTGTACCACTAAAAGTTCCATAGGAAAGAAGTCCATTGGAAAAGAAGCCAAGCTAGCAAAAGAATCTTGTCTTTTGAGCATCATGGTGCTCCATTGCAGGGTGCATCACAAAAGCTAAAAAGTGCAAACAGCAAATGTTTTGGTCAAAGGACCTTCATCAGTGCTAGATGAAGGTCCTTTGACCAAAACGTTTGTTGCTTCAAGAGAGATTATTTTGCTAGCTCC
This sequence comes from Conger conger, assembly GCF_963514075.1. Lineage (NCBI taxonomy): Eukaryota > Metazoa > Chordata > Actinopteri > Anguilliformes > Congridae > Conger > Conger conger. The sequence continues at coordinate 23,876,292 of NC_083767.1, read as the reverse complement.
TTGAAATTCCTTTCCAATTGACTTCTTTTGAATTTTTAGTGGCATGCAAGGTCTTAACCTCATGCCTTGATACAAAATGGTATTTATTTGGCAGCTTGTTTGTTTCCACAGTATTCCCGATATAGCTAATATAATAAATACATTCAAAACCATATGTAGTGGCAGCCTGTCCTCTGACATGGCAATCTCAAAGCTACAAGTGCTGTATCACAACCAAACTGTTATGCTCGCCCAAGAAACCCAAACGCAGACCACAGTATTCCAAAAACATTGTTTTATTTCAGTCCAAGGGTCAAAGCCAGATAATCCAGTAGACATTGCCAAATCGAGAAGCAAAAGAGTAGTAAAGGTACAGTCCAAGGTCAAAAATCCAAAAAAGCAGAAAAGCAAAGGTACAATGGGTTAGGCGAGAGAGTAGTCAAAAAAGGCAGAATGTAGATAAAAAACCAAAAATCGGAATGACAAATCAAAAGGGCAAGACAAACTCGGAATCAGGCTAAGGGGTGTCTCAGGAATCACAACAATAACAGGCTTACGCACAATTGGCACCGAAATGATGATCAACGTTCTGACAATGTTAACTACTGAGACTGGGGTTTAAATACACAGAGGGATGAGACAAACTAGGCGGGGCATGGGAGTGAGGATGATCTAACAGAGACACCAGGTGAGATACATGGAAGGGCAATTATACAATAACAAGAGATGCATGAAGACACGGACTGGATTCACAAAGACACATGTAATACAAACGGCTCCGGATTACGGAGTAGACAATTGCAGAGTTAAGGAAGGCAGTGATAGTAGAGAGCAGGTGCAAACACTTCACTGAATCAAGGCAGGCAATTTAGGGATAGAACAGGGAGGCGGAGTTATAGAGCAGTATATAAATAGAGATAGTTAGACTGTTAGTTTGCGGGATTAAATTATAATTACCCAGAACTAGTGACTGTTTGTTAGTTAGACAGATAAGTTAGTGTGCTAATATAATTAGTTCTATACAAAATCTATGTTAGTTGGTATTAGGAGATTAGTGACATGAATGGATAAAAAGACTGAAGTAAGAAAAGTGAGACTGAGAAGGAATTGTGGGAAACACCCAAATACTGAATCGCACAGACAGGGAAGTGACTCGGGCTCAGAACTACAAAAAGACAGACATCACAGAGGAAGAGTGCAAGAAATATGAATGTAAACAGAAAACCGGACAAGAATATGAAAATCAACAAGAATACAAATTAAAATATAGCTGCAAGCAGCAATGAGCAATGAGTAGCCGCCTTGGTGGCATAGTTGTGCCAATGACATGATTAACAATATGTACACACTTTGGAAATAATCATCTTCCTGGGCAACGTATAGTGTGCACAGGAATTCCCCTTGAATCAATGAAGATGTTGGTGCTGCTATTGGAATGCATAAAACTATGATATAAGCCTCACTTCCTGTTGCCAGATCGTGGCACTATAATATTGAGCCGTTTTTGGGATATGGATTTCATTACACTCCAAAAATGAACATATTTCTACATTTTCAGGCACATCGGAAGATGTTGAGTGAAATTAAGGTCACTTCCTGTTGCCAGATGGTGGCGCTATAACATTGAGCCATTTTTGGGATATGGATTTGAATACACTCCAACAATAAACCTATTTCTAAATTCTTAGCCACATCGGAACATGCAGAGTGAAATTAAGGCCACATCCTGTTGCCAGATGGTGGCGTTATAACATCAAGCCGTTTTTGGGAAATGGTTTTGATTACACTCCAAAAATAAACATATTTCTACCTTTTCAGCCACATCGGAAGATGTCGAGTGAAATTAAGGCCACTTCCTGTTGCCAGATGGTGGCACTATAATGGAGCCGTTTTTGGAATATGGATTTGACTACACTCCAACAATGAGCATCTGTCTAAAGTTGCAGTCACATCAGACAATGGAGAACTGAAGTAAGACCACTTCTTTTTTGCCTGGCGTGATGTGTTAATTATATGCCCGACGATAGCTATCATCCGAAGATATCAAAAATCAGTTTCGTCAGGACCATCCTAACATCATGCTGACCATATTTTGTGTGAATGTGATGAACCCATTGAAAAAGAATGCTTAAGACTACTATATAAGCCTCACTTCCTGTTTCCAGTTGGTGGCACTATGCCATTGAGCCTTTATTGGTATATGGATGAGATTACACTCCAGAAATGAACATGTGTGAAGTTTCAGCGACGAGACAATGTAGAATGAAACAAAAATCACTTCTTGCTTGCGCAATAACATGCTACAGTCCTGTAATGTTTACCTGCACAATAATGGAGATCAGAGATTCATTTCCATAGTTTTTACAGACACAGTTTATGCTTGAAAAGTAATTAGGCTATAAATATGCATTCAAAATAAAAACATTGGTTTAAAGAAATTGTTCAACCTTATTGTGGCTAGACCGGGGATCAAACCGCTGACCTTGCGTGTCCTATTCTGGTACCTAAACCACTACGCTTATTTCTTATGTGTGTGTTACAGTGACGCAGTTAGTCTGTGAGTAGAATAGATTGTGTAGACAACCACTGTTTCCACAAGGGAGCCTAAAATGTGCTTTTTAATGGTACTTGGTCAGTGTAATGATATAAATGCTAGCATTCGATTATGGTCAATGGTACCGAAAATGCCCGTTGCAATATAGGATCAATTTAAACCTCTATATATTTTTATTTCACGTTGACAGTGTAGGCTATTATGTGTATTCCGACGCGAATTACATTTAATTGGGTTACGGCATTCACTTCAATCGAATGAAGTCAAATAGAAACGGCTCAAATTCCTTAAAAAGGCTTCTTGGTTTTCAAGCTAACTTTCCGAAAAACTGTTTTGTATTTAGTCCTTAAAATGCTACAATACGTTTTTTTAACAAAATAACATTTAACGTCAATGCAAGATATGCATTATATGTGTTAATCTTTTAAATATATGATACGTCAGTAAAAGCCTGTCTTTTATTTTAGTTATTCAATCCAGATAATGAAGGTAGATGAGAAAAAACGTTGCTGTGGGCTGGGTGTTGTCAGTACATTTTGTCACGTAGGCTGCCGCTGTTACTCATACATTGTTATGCTTACTGGCTCGCAAAAAGAAACAAAACCTGTCGTTGAGAAATCACTTCAACCCAGAAAAAGAGAAATAATACCACCCTTTGCAGAAAGATGGCAACCGCATATTAGAAATTGGGGAAAGTTACATCCGCATTCTTGGCACAAAGTCAAGCACGTTTCCAGTGGGTGTGCAACTCCGCCAAGGTTGCCCCTTGTCACCAGTCCTGTTTGTGGTATTCATGGACAGGATCTCAAGGCGCAGCCGAGGTGAGGAGAGTGAGTTTGGTGACCTCAGAATCGCATCTCTGCTTTTTGCCGAGGATGTGGTTCTGCTGGCTTCATCGGACCGTGACCTTCAGCACGCATTGGAGCGGTTTGCAGCCAAGTGTGAAGCGACCGGGATGAGAGTCAGCACCTCCAAGTCCGAGGCCATGGTTCTCTGCCCGAAAACGGTGGATTGCTCCCTCCGGGTTGGGAACGAGTCTTTGCCCCAAGGGAAGGAGTTCAAGTATCTCGGGGTCTTGTTCACGAGTGAGGGTAGAAGGGAGCAGGAGATCGACAGGCGGATCGGTGCAGCATCAGCAGTAATGCGGGCGTTGCACCGGACCATCGTGGTGAAGAGGGAGCTGAGCCGGAAGGGCGAAACTCTCGATTTACTGGTCGATCTACGTCCCAACCCTCACCTATGGTCACAAGCTTTGGGTAGTGACCGAAAGAACGAGATCGCGTATACAAGCGGCCGAAATAAGCTTCCTCCGTAGGGTGGCCAGGCTCAGCCTTAGAGATAGGGTGAGGAGCTCGGACATCCGGAGGGAGCTCGGAGTAGAGCCGCTGCTCCTTCGTGTCGAAAGGAGCCAATTGAGGTGGTTCAGGCATCTGATCAGGATGCCTCCCGGGCGCCTCTCTTTGGAGGTTTTCCGGGCTCGTCCAACTGGGCGGAGACCCCGAGGGAGACCCAGAGCCCGCTGGAGAGATTATATATCTCTCCTGGCCTGGGAACGCCTCGGGATCCCCCAGGAGGAGCTGGAATGCGTTGCTGGGGAGAGGGACGCCTGGAATACCTGGCTTTGCCTACTGCCACCGCGACCCGACTCTGGATAAGCGGGTGATGATGGATGGATGGATGGATGGAAAGTTACATTCATCAGTTGCGACTTGCGTTGAAGTTTTAAGACTGGATATAATGAGTCTCCAGCGAAAATAGTGAACCTTTATTGGTTTATGGATGTGATGACACTCCAACCGTGAACATATATATAAAGTTGTAGCCTCAACATCAGGCAATGGAGAATTTAAGTAAGACCATTTCCTGTTTGTGCTGTGGGACATGTTAATTGTAAGCCTGACCATAGCCAAGATATCAAAAATCAGTTCATAGTTGTGTGTCAGGGCTATAATACCATGCTGACCACATTTTGTGTGAATGTGATGAACGCCCTAGCAGGGGAATTCATAAAACTGTGATATTAGCCTCACTTCCTGTTGCCAGATGGTGGCGCTATAACATTGAGCTGTTTTTGGTGTATGGATGTGATTACATTCCAACAACGAACATATGTGTGAAATATCAGACGAAATGAGATCTAGAATGAAATTACGGTCACTTCCTGTTGGCGCGGCAAGCATAGAATTGTACAACTCGCCATGGCCTGACCATTTGAGATATCAGAAATATCTATATAGTCTATTTCAATATAGTATCAGGACTATCCTGAGACCATTCTCACCACATTTGGTGTGAATGTGATGAACCCCCTAGGAGGAGTACTTAAAAATTTGGTACGTATAAAAACACTTAAAAACACAAAAAATCCAAAATAGCTGACTTCCTGTTCGGAAAAGTTAAGGGATGCAAATGAGAAATGTGTGCGTCTTGAGGAGCCCCACATGTCTACCAGATTTGGTGCATTTACGTGAAAGTATATATCCACAATATTAGAAAAGAATGATAGGGGGCGCTGTGTAGCCACGCCCATATGGATATGTATATGGATGTGATTACACTCCAACATTGAACATATTTGTAAAAGATCAGCCCGATCAGACGATGTAGACCGAAATTACGCCCACTTCCTGTTTTCACACGTTGTGTGTGTATTGTACGCCTCGCCATTGCCATACCGTTCGAGATATCAAAAATCCGTTATCAATTTAGGATCAGGACTATCCTAAGATCATGCTGACCACATTTGGTGTGAATGTGATGAATGCCCTAGCAGGAACACATAAAATATGAGATAAACCTCATTTCCTGTTGCCAGATGGTGGCGCAATAACATTGACCCCTTCTTGGTACATGGATGTAATTACACTCTAACAGTGAACATATTTCTAAAATATCAGCCAGATCAGACGATGCAGATGATGAATTGATGGCTACTTCCTGTTGGCGCGGCGTGACATGAAAATTGTATGCCTCGCCATGACCATACCGTTTGAGATATCAAAAATATCCTTTCAATTTAGTATGTGACTATCCTGAGACCACTCTGACCACATTTGGTGTGAATGCGATGAACCCCCTAGGAGGAGTACTTAAAAGTGTAGTACGTGTAAAACGCACAAAATCCAAAAAACTTCCTGTTCGCATATTTGCTTCGATGCGAATGAGAAATGTGTTTGTCCAGAGGAGCCCCACATCCATACCAAATTAGGTGCAGGTAGCTCAAAGTGCCTGCCCACAATAGAAGACAACGCGATAGGGGGCGCTGTGGAGTCCCTCGGCCACGCCCAGGTCTGAGCATCTGATAGATCCTGACGACCATCACTTCTGATGTGTGTGCAAAATTTCAAGACTTACACACTTTGGAAATAATCATCTTCCTGGGCAACGTATAGTGTGCACAGGAATTCCCCTTTGATCAATGAAGATGTTGGTGCTGCTATTGGAATGCATCAATGATATAAGCCTCACTTCATGTTGCCAGATGGTGGCGCTATAATATTGAGCCGTGTATGGTTTTTGAATTTGATTACACTCCAATAATAAACCTATTTCTAAATTTTCAGCCAGATCAGACGATCTACAAAGAAATTACGACCACTTCCTGTTGGGGCGGCGAGACCTAAAATTGTACGTTGTTGGTTGCATCTCACAAACACTAATTCAGAAACATTTCTGTAAATTAGTGAAATGTAGCCTATGCCATATGGTGCTTCATATGTCAGTTATCGGGAAAATATGACCGATTACTGAGATTACTGATCATTAATGCTGGCTGTTATATAGCATATAAATATATTTCCGGAGCACAGAGTGGAGGAAGGTGGGAGTGGAGTTAAGGAGTATGCACTTTCCAACTAATTGGACGAACTCGTTGTCATTACAGGCTATTTCTGACCGCTTTCAAGATGGCAGTTAGCTCAGATCAGTAGCTAGCGTTACAACTGTACAAAGATATATTAAGCTAGTCAACTTAAATAAATAAAAAATTCTTACATGTTTCTTACATTATTCTTACATTAATGTGTTACTTCCCTAGCTATCCATCTATCTATCTATACAGGGCTTTTGTTGCCCTGCTGCTCTAGGAACTGATTTCACACAGGAACATGTCTGACCCTGGATAAATGGGCAACATATTTTACACCACAAAAAACAGCATCTCTGATTAGTCTGTAGCTATTCTAGCCATATAATGTCATTTGGTGTGTCTTGTTGGGATAGCTAGTGTTGTGGGTTCCCAGGCTAAGAATTATAAACAAGTATACAATCCAATTTATAAAATCAGAAGTCTTGTAGTAAAGTGTTGAATAATAGGCTTTTATTTCATCAGATGGAATCCAAGTTCAAAAGCAGTGATCATCCGTAGAGCACAGAACAGCAAGCACACACATACACACACAGCATGAGTAGAGCTGAGCAAGCTGAGCGCACACACTTTGCAAAACAGTTTCTTATATATCAATTTCGTGGCCTTGGTATCTCCCTCTGTCTGGGTATGCTCAATCTTCTCCAGTTACGCCATAGTTGTTTACTTGCTTCTGATTGGCTTTTACACCTCTCGTGATTGTCTCATCCGCATCTCAGAAACATTTAACCAACCCCCGCTAAAATTTTTACCCTAAGAAAACAATTCCTTCCAGTGTTTTCAGGAAAAACATAGAAATAATAAAATTCAGTGCTGAGAATATATGAAAATAATACAATACAGAGCAAATATCATACTTCAGTATATACTTCTGTGTTGTGTTAGTGTACATACTAATACAAAGAATAACATACGATAAACATACTGATACATAAGAGAAACATAGAATAACTAGGGAAAATATTCTATACTAGCTAGCTCTATGCTTCTATGCTTAGCTAGCTAGTCTATATAGGCTTGGTGGTAAAGTAACATTGACATTACTAGCTAATTGTGTAAGCTAACTAGCTAAGTAATGTTAAATAGGACAATTTCGCTATAATGACAACTTCTAGCTAGCTAGCTATGTTATTAAGTTCTATAAAGCATACACATGAAACCAGCAACAGCAGACTAGTTGTCACTGCCATGCTTACAAAATGACATTGCCTTAATGTAACGTTATCTCCAGATTTGCAGCTATCCTGCACATATTGCTAGCACATCCTGGCATGAGGCATGACATCTTTTCCTGTTCATTCTCCTTCACTGCCCGCCATTGCATTACATGGATAGCTATCATAGCTACCAATACAGGCAGAGCTAGCTAGTCTTCAATCATGCTTTAATGTTAGCTACTTTGAAAAGTAGAGTTAAATTTGCTCAGTGGTTGGTTGGTGACGTGACCGGCAGCTATTGAAATGATCTTGTGAGCTCCCCAAATCCTAACCATAACTGTTAGTAAACAACAGACTCTGGATCACAATGAAAATAACTCTTACTTTCTTGTTTTTATCCCTTTTTTTTGGGCAAGAAAAAAACTTAATATGCTCACGCAACCCTACAAAAGTTTATCCACTTGCATTGCCATGTAATTCCAATGGAGGGAAGAAGGGTGAAACTGATGCAGGATTGGATGGATGCATTTTTAAATATGGTGGGTGGTCTTGATTTTTTAAAGATTCTGCATGTCCTGCAGCACCTGTGAAGACGTATCATGAACAGCACTACGTACCAACATATTTAAAAAAACAAAACAATGCACCCCCCGGCCCAATGAGCGTACAATATTTTTTTACAATATAAAAAATGTAGCACCCGAAGGGATCTGGTGAGCTGAGAACAACATGCGAAGTCCGGCTAAACTTGGCTCTTGGCAGGACTGGGAATCAAACCCGGTCCTCGGTGTGCAACTGCAAGGAACTGCAACCGCAAGGCCGCTGCATCTTAGCCTGTTGCGCCACCATGGCCCGCAAATATGTGTACAAGTATCTGTACCAGTGGAGGCTGGTGACTTCCAGAATTGAGGAGGCCATTTTTTTCCGCTTGCTCACTTCACTCGCGATGGAATGTTCCCTGTTCTCTTATCTGTCTTTGTGCTGGCCAAAGGCATACTATTTGGAGTGTAAGCTACAGTCAGAAAGTTCTGGCTGATGAAATTCATTGTGCAGAGCTTAGCCTTGTGCCTTCCTGAAGAAATGACATTGCTGTAAGTCTATGAGCCTGCCTGATAATTAAGCTGAGAAATGACATTTGGATGTAATATAAATGCCAAGTGAACATGTGTAAAAGGCAGGAATTTTAATTATGTAGTTAAAAACAATTTTGTTTAGCTTACATTTTTCATTCATCTACAGCTTCAACATGTAATCACCAATTTAATCAAGTTTAGCATATAAAAAAGATAAGATAACACTTTCTTTATCATATGTAGTTTTATTCAATATATTTAATATAAAATATGTAAAAATATGGTTCCAGTTGGCTTTATCTAACGTTAACGTTATCCACTAGAGGGCAGCACTCTATTCGTATTTAGAGTGAATTTCCTCACAGAGCAACAATTCGGTAATTTGATATGGAAGATTATTAAATTGACTTGTAATAAAACGAAATGGACTACATTAAAAATAAAACTGTTCAATAAATCCCAAATGGTGTCTAACATGACCTATTGAATGTCATTCTCACTCCCTAGTATCTGGAATCTGCATATCTCCAGCCCAAGATCTCAAATTGCGCTAGAATCTCGCCGACTTCCGAGGTAGTTTTAAGCAAAAGTGTTTGGCCAAATGAGCTATAAACTCCAGGGATGATAGCCAGGGGTGTTCTCTAAATTTCCTGAAAAGCACAAGTTGATAGGACACTCGTAGCCGCTATGGCGAGTGTTTGTTTGACTGAAGTGACTAGCGAATTCTCAAAATGGCTTCTGTGTTGAATAGGAAAGGAAAGGACAGTTGATTCCAAATGAACCAGTAGCATGTGATTGGACGAACAAAATGTCAATCTTTCAGCCCTGGACACAATGCATGGTGAGGCCAGGCCTCCGTTGCCCACCCATTTTCAGTGATCACATATTGGCATGAAAAAAAATGCATTACATTGACTTCTATGAAAAGCGAATTTCCTAGGGGAGGCCTGGCCTCCCTTAATACAAACTGATAGGGAAATCTGGCCTGTTGCTTTACAATTGCAATATTGGGTTTTAGCCATGGGAAAATTTAGATTTATGAACAAAACTAAAATAATATGAATATAAAAAATAAAAAATATGTTTTTTGTTAAAATAAATAAATGAAATAAATATATTTATTGTTTTTTTAAAATCTCTCTCTTCTCTCAAATTATTGGGGAGGCCAGGCCTCCTCCACCTCTATGGAGGAGCCTCCACTGATCTGTACTTATACACATGTTTACTTATACACATATCATATAATGAAATATTAAGTGTTCATACACAAGTTTATACAGTTTAAAGCATTTTTAATCATGGAAAAACTGATTTAAGCTGGTGGGTTTAATGTTGCGGCTGATTGGTGTATGTAACACGCTATATTTACTGATTACAGACATCTTCATATCAGTGGTCACTTTCTTGCGTCCCAAACAAGCAGATATTTTGAGGATAACTTTGTCATATTAAAAGGTGCTGATTTGAGAAGCTACAGCAACTGCAACTGACCCTGAAATAATTGCTGCCACACACACACACACACACAGACCCCGTGGAAATATCTGAATGTGTTTCTCAGCTGATCAGCTTTCGGCATCTTACGTGTTGTTGTTAGTATTTTGGCGAGCGAAGGCTCCAAAGACTGAGGCAGAGACTTAGCGGCGTTTTTCGAATCGCTTGGCAGCTTTGTTTTATTAAAACACTCTTGTTGTAATGCTCTTCACAGCAAACATTCACAGACTGACAAACAGGTTGGGCGACGGTTGTTTTAATAGCAGATCAGATGATCTGTTTGAACACCACATTATGACACACGGCGGGAAGATAACTCGGCCCACTTTACCCCTGCACGGGCGAACAACGTCACTGTTTCTAACATGGCTGCGCCCTGTGCACAGCGAAAACATAGAAAATTGCCCTAAGACACATTTTCTAATAAACTTTAAACACGATCGGGTAGCCACAGACTACGAAGCGAACATTTCTGCCACGAGCCTCTCCGCCGTCGTGGCCGCCGACTGATCCGGCACCGCATACACCTCTGGCCACTTGGAAAAATAATCCATGGCCACGAGGATGTAGCGGTTGCCAGACTCGGTGACCGGGAAAGGCCCGAGAACATCCACGCCCACCCGCTCCATTGGGGCCCCCACCTGATACTGCTGCATAGGCACTCGGGGGCGGTGTGAAGGCCCTTTATGGGCCGTGCAGGCGTCACAGCAGTGCACATGGAGCTCGACGTCCAGTCGGTGCCCCGGCCAGTAGAACCGGTGTCGGAGCCGGTGGAGCGTCTTGTTGGTTCCAAAGTGCCCCGCCCCCACCGAGCCGTGGACCAGCCCGAGGACCTAGGGGCGGAGCAGGCGGGGAACCAACAGCTGGTGGAGGTTGTGCCCTCGTGCTGGGTACTGCCATTCGCGGTAGAGGAGGTCGTCATGGAGTTGGAGTCTCCCCCACTGGCTGTAATACGCCTTCAGCTCGGGCCCCTCTGCTGACACCGCTTGCCACGCTGGACGTTGCACTGCCTCCAGCCAGCGGCGCACGCCAGCACAGGGTCCGCTGCCTGTGCCTGGCGCAGCTCCTGGGGTGTCACGGGCACCCACTCAGCCTCGCCGCTGCCTGCTTGGACCGCCGCCACCACCGGCCCTGCCTGCTCCCGTTCCTCTTGCCGACTGCAATGCCGGCACTCCTGAGCTGCGCAGGGGCGTCGGCGTTCCCGTGTAGACGCCCAGCTTGATGTTGCACTTCAAAGTGGTAGCCCTGCAGCAGCTCTAGCCAGCGGGCAACCTGGCCTTCGGGGTCGCGGAAGTGCTGGAGCCAGGTGAGGGAGGCGTGGTCGGTGCGGAGGAGTTATTTGCTGCCCTGCAGGTACGGGCGGAAATGGCGGAGCGCCTTGACCACTGCCAGCAGCTCCCGCCTGGTCACGGAATAGTTCCTCTCCGCCTTGCTCAGCGCCTTCGAGATGTAAGCCACCACTCGCTCGCCATCTTCTCCTGGCTGCGACAGCACGGCCCCCACACCAACGTTACTGGCGTCAGTGTCCACAATGTACTGACGCTGAGCGACAGGGTAGGCCAGCACTGGTGCCTCAGTGAGAGCCGTTCTGAGCTGGTCGAACGCTGCTGCCTGTTCCTCGCCCCACTGAAACGGCCGGCCCTTGTCTGTCAGGCGATGGAGGGGGCTAGCCAGTGTAGCGAAGTCTCAAACAAAACGTTGGTAGTACGACGCTAAGCCCAGGAAACTTCGCAACTCATTTACATTATTGGGAGTAGGCCAGTCCTTTACAGCAGCCACTTTAGCAGGGTCAGTGGCTACGCCTTGCTCGCTGACGACGTGCCCCAAGAAAGCAGTCTCCCTCCGGAGAAGCTGACATTTCTTAGGGTTCAACCGCAAGCCCGGCTAGCGGCTAGCGGCTAGAATTGCGGCTAGCACGTCTGTTAGATTAGCAAGGGCTTGCTGGAAATCGCTAGCGTGTACCAGGAGGTCGTCCAGGTACACAACACAGCGACTAAGAGGGACAGCTGCTAGCACCCGCTCCATCAACCGGTCAAAGTGGCCGGCGTGTTACAGAGGCCGAAAGGCATCACCCGGAACTGCCACAACCCCTGCCCAATAGTAAAAGCGGTTTTAGGCCGCGCTTCAGGCGTTAGCCTGACTTGCCAGTAGCCGCTGCGAAGGTCCAGGGAGCTGAACCAACTGGAGCCGCTAATGTGGTCTAGTGCTTCATCAATACGGGGGAGTGGGTAGGAGTCCTTAATGGTCACCTCATTTAGACGCCTATAGTCTACACAAAATTGCCACTCCCCATTCTTTTTCTGTACCAAGACAGCGGGGGCTGCCCACGGACTGTCAGAAGGTTCAATTACACCATTTCTTTAATTTTCTCCTCTGCTACTAACCTTTTCGCAGGAGACATTCGGTGCGGTTGCAGGCGAACAGGCTGGGCAGTGCCGGTGGTGATGCCATGTTGGACTAGCTCAGTTTGGGTGCAGTCCTGGTCGCGTACAGCGAACAGGTCAGCATGCTGATAGAGAAGCTGTTTGAGCTGCTGCCGCTGCTGGTCACTGAGGCCTTCACTGCTTCGCTGCCACAGGTCGTGGACGGCTGCTGTCGTCTCTTCAGCTGGCGTGACAGGTGGGTTGCAGGCGAGCGAGTGGCTAGGCGCATTGGTGGTCGGCAGTGGCAGGGCGCATGCGTGGCCAGGCGCGTTGGTGGTCGGCAGTGGCAGGGCGTCAGTCGCCCTCTTCTGGGCTCTTCGGGCAGTCTTGCGTGCGTTACCGGACTGGAGGGCCACAGTTTCTGTGCCGAGGGTGATGGTGGGCCCTGACACGTCCACACGGGCCCCCCAGCGGGTCAGCAGGTCCAGGCCGATGATGCACGAGTCCCGGATATTAGCTAGCCAGAAGTCATGCGCCACCTCCTGGTGACTTACGCGCACCTGCAGGACCTTCTTGCCCCTCATGGCCATCTTCTCCCCCGTCACGGACGTCAGCGGCGTGGTGTGGCTCCGTCAGCGCCGCGTAGCACCCCCGGCCGAACAAGGGAGATGGTGGCCCCCGTGTCCACCGGGGCCCAGCACGATTGCCCGTCCAGCCAACAGCCAAGGTATAACCCGTTGGCCTTGCGACCTATACGCTTTTGCATGTTCGCCTTTGGAAAGGCGGTTTGGGTCGCTTTAACAAAAGCGGTTTGTTCCGCCTCTACAAAGGCAGATGGAATTTTTGTTTTCGTTTTGAGGGTCGGGCTGGGCAAAGGCACAGGGGCCTGTACCTCGGCAACATTTGGGTTGGTGAGGGCTCTTGCTTCTCGGGGCGGCATTCTCCTCACTGCGCCGTCCCGGTGTTGTTTCCCGCCGGCTGCAGGTCGCGCTGTTTGGGCTCTGGCGCTGGGCAGTCGCGAGCCAGGTGCCCCGGTTTGTCGCACCGATAGCAGTAGCCCCTCCGCTCCTTTCGCCCTCGCTGTTGTGGCCGGGCCCAGCGAACTTCCTCGCCGTCTCCACCATCACAGGCCACCCGGGCTTCAGGTCGGGCCTGCTGCACAGTTGGTTGTACTTCTAGAACATCTTCCGTCTCTCTCACCAGGTTCAGGGCCTCGTCAATAGTGCGGGGCTTGGCTAGGCTAACGTGGTCCCGCAGCCACTCTGGCGTGAGGGATCGCAGGAACGCATGAAGCGCTAGCTTCTCTTGCGCTGCCTCACCGAACTCGGGATAGCCTTGGCGAGCGTAGAGCTGTACGTCGGCAGCCACAGCTCTCACCCTTCTGGCGGTAGCGGCCTTGTAGCTTGTTTCGGTTAGCTTCAGCTGACTGGTGCTGACCGTAGCGCCGTTCCAGCACTGCCATTAGCGCCCGGACGCCATGCTGCTTACCGGGGTGCAGGTCGGTGATGACTTGTAGTGCTGGGCCTTCCAATGCTAGCTCCAGGTGCGTAGCAGTCTCCCCCTGGCTCCAGCCGCTCTGCTCAGCAGCAAACCGGACTTGTGCGAGGAATGGCCCCAGCGGCGCTGTTCCGCTGAATTTCGGTAGCCTGTACTGCATCTTCGGCACAGCAGGTTGGCCAGCACTGCTCGTTGTAGCTGGCTGGATTCATGCTTCACTGGAGCCATCGGGACTCTCACCGATCACCTGTATAACATTCTGTACAGATAAGATTCTTTCAAAAAGAATTCAACAAAATAAATGTACTATACATTAGTAATTTGGCAGAATAGTTCAACTGAATCAACCCTTTTTTTTGTGATGACCCTTCGGCGTTAAAACTATCACTTCTCAGATATAGAACTGCAGGACAGCGTTGGCTTAAGACAATCAGCAGGGAGGTTGTTCCAAGCATGTTGGAGAACTTCTGCTCTTCTGCAGACTTTGGTTGACTCCTTGCTCCTGATCACAGCCTTGATCAAGTTTTGATGCAAAAAGTAGTCAATTGCTTACAGAAATATGTTACTTAAATTAACTACAAAAATGTCTCTGTAAAATGTAATATTTTGGAAAATTCATATTTGGAAATCTCAAATGTGTTCTTTTATACTAACACACACAAAACAATAAGCATATATATAATAAAGCCTAGGGTGCCTAAGACTTCTGCACAGTACTGTATACCTCCATATCTTAATTTGAAATATACACGTATTTCTAAATGTTAAACGGTTAAATAGGTATTAATCTCAAAATCAATGGAAAAAATATGAACCAGCTAATTTCAGCCAAAAGGCTTTCCTATCTTTACTATTAATTTGTGATTGAGCAAGGTAATGGATGTATGGAAAAGATCCTTTTGAATGTAAGTTAGACTATTTTTGACAAAAGAAATCAGCTGATAATTGTTTGGTGAACTATATATTTAAGGCCCCCTCTTCAAAATATAAGTGCTAGTGCAGATCTGGGTACATTTATTTAATAACTGATTTAGAGTATATCTGTCATGTGAGCACACACAAAATATTAAAGTGGGTTGCACTGCTAAATCATACCATCCTCATATAATAATGATATGATATGACATAATAATAATAATAATAATAATAATAATAATAATAATAATAATAATAATAATGAATAATAATGAATCAAGAAAATTGTATTTACAATTGTATATTGCACTTTTCATGAACCAAAATACTTTACAAAATCTGTGGGGGGAAAGGACAATCACTATGGTGACAATACAATTCTGACTATTTTTTATTTATTCTTTATTTACACAGGAAGGACTCATCGAGACATGTCTCATTTTCAAGTGTTCCCCATTCACAAAAATCAGTAGAAGCAGTACAATATGATAGGAAATACAATTTAAAAGTAAAATCAATCAAATCACAAATTCTATAAAAAAAAAAAACATGTACAAATCATCTCTGCTGTGATGTTCTCTTATTGTACAGTTGTCTGAACATTTTCATAGCTGCTACCATTAGTTCAGATATACACTATGAACTGATGTAATTTGGCAGTGATTACCTCTTAATTTATTTTACAGAGCATTAATAACTAGAAAGTAATTAGACACAATTGGTACATTTGAATTACACATAGCAAAAAAATATGTACCTAATTGATTTGGAGAAAAGCAGAAATTAATCAACTCCTGCATTCCTCTGAATATAATCTATATGGTTGTTGATTCAAAGGCAATATTTGATTGAATCCTCAGCAGCCTGCCCAGTGGTACATATTGTTTGAAGTAGACCACCATAGTTACAGTACCCATTGTATTAAATGCATTGTGTGTTGGAAGCCTTGTCAGTGCATAGGTCAAGATAATGTTCTCGGTGCTTATGTGAATTATGTGAGTCTTTTTCGGCTTTTGCCAATTATTATCTCTTCTTTAAAACATAGTTTTTGGCTGGAATTTCCTGTCTTTTTCGTCTCATGGCAACCATTATGACATTATCAAAAACATAGTTTTTGTGTTGAATTATATTATGTTTAAAAGGCATGGGCTCAACAGTTCTCTGCTCACACTTTTTTAGTGGCTCAGTTTTTTTGTTTGTTTTGTTTTCCATACATATTTTTACCATTGATAATTAATGGTGTTTGCTGAAAAGATTGGGTAAGGATACCTGCCTTCATTTTCCCCCTCCTCTCTCTGTCTCTATCTCTGAGTTTAAATTCAGTCAGCCTCTCTTTCTCACTCTGATGGTGTCTACTGCCTCAGCCTTGACTTGGTCACCATGGCAACAACAAAATGGCAAACAAAGAGCCCACAAGGGAACAGGGAAGCACATAAAGCTGGCTCCATTATTGATGGATTTTCAAAGATAACACTGAAGAGGGCCATTAAACCTGTAGCATGACACTTAACAACAAAGATAAACACTGGGATCTGAGGGAGTGGGGACAGGATTTTGAAACCAGACCACATGCTTTTAGCACTTGTCAGCTCTGAAAATTAGAGCAAACTCAGTGTGGAATTTTATTGTATAGTTGAAGTATATTGGTTCATAATCATTTTTAAATGCTTTTCTTGTTTTATCTGCATTAGTCCCAATAAGTTTTATTATTGCAATGAACAAAAAATGTTCATGAACTGTACTTCGTTGCTCTACACCTGGGCTCCTGCAGTTTGGATATTTCTGTTCTAACTGCACACTTTACCACTCTCTGGGACATAAGACTCCCTGAAGTGATGCCAACCTTTTAATGCGTTTTTGGTTTACAGCTGGAAACCCACCAAAGAACATGATGAACACTCCTTTCTGACCACAAAACCCTGCCATTACTATCCCGTATAAAAACAATAAACAAAGGTATTGGAACCAGGTCATAAGTCGGTAATGGCAGCCAACAGTGCAAAACTGCATAGTACTTATGAAAGTGCAGAGTGTCAAATGTAGTAGAATGACAACCACCTGCTGTGAGGGCGTGGGGACGGAGGATCTGACGCGACCAAAAAGGGGGTCGTCAAGTTACCACCATAATGGGTGATAACCATGAATATAATCTAGGGTTCTCCCCAATATCATCTAGGGCAGGGGTCCGCAACCCTGGTCCTGGAGAGCCACGGGGTGTGCTGGCTTTTGTCGTTACTCAGCACTTAATTGATTGATTAAAGCAGTGAATTACACAGTTAACTCGCCTCACTTGGTTTCTTGGGTCTGAATCAGTTGCTGGTATTAAGGCGAAAAAAACAAAAACCAGCACACCCTGCGGCTCTCTAGGACCAGGGTTGCTGACCCCTGATCTAGGGGAACCACTAGAGGAGAAAAAGTCCCCAGCGAAAAACCAACTAAAATGGTACCAAAAACCTGGTGCAAGTCTATTTTGACTCAATAGGTGAAAGAAAATATGAAAGAAAACCTGATACGGTTACCCAAATACGGGGTAACACCCCTTTAGATCTCTAATGAGTAAACCAGCCTTGCAGGCTACCTCTACCGGGCTCGGTGTCTGAAACACAATGTAACACTGAAGCACAGAGCGAAACCAATAACCGATAATAGGTTAGTAATTAGATTGCCCCTGGATATCAATTAATCAAGGCCGCAATCTGCTTGCGTGAGCCCGAAAAACGATACTGCCTGGAAAATGAGCCGGAAAACCCTGATATCTGCACATAATATGGGATTCCGTTACCAGTAAAACTCCATGTAATTGTTTAATTCTTTCATTAATCTGCTTTGCTTACTTGTATCTGTTATCATTGCCAAAGGAGGAGTTACCAAGTACTAACTGACAGGGTTCCCAAACTTTTGCACAGGGCCTTTTTCCATTTATTATTATTTTGAAACTGTTATGTTCCTGAGTTTTGTCTGTTTGTTTTCATGTTTTTCATTATCATCATTCATATCTGGTTTATTGTTTTCCATTACAGTTATTGCATTCGTGATCCCCTGTTTCTGGGTTTTCAACATTTCTTCCAGCCTCGCATTCCTAACTTCTGCTTATTTCGCTAGTAAAGCACTATTCTTACTAACTTCTAATTTAGATATTGTACAGCACTAATTATTAATACACTCACTGTCTGTCTAACTAATAAACTAACAGTCACTTAATTTGGGTAGTTTAGATTTAATCACGTAACTAACTCACTAATGTTATCTCCTATTTTCCATGCTGTTCTATAGCTCCGCCTTCCTATGCCATCCCTGATTACTTGCTTAGTTTCAGCGAAGTGCGCGCACCTGTTTCTTGCTATCACTACGTCTTCTACTCTATGTAAATGTCCACTCCCTAATCCAGAGACGTATGTTTTACGTGTTGGTCTATGTATACCCAGTTTGCCTTTTCGTTTCCCCCTTGTTATTGTATTATTGTCTGTCATGTTCCTCACCTATTGTTTAATTGTTTAGCCCTCCTCACTCCTGTGCCCCACCTTGTGTGTCACTTCCCTTCATTTATTTAAACCCCAGTCTAATGATAGAACCCTTGTCTGAACGTTGATCATCATTGCAGTCGCCGATTCCTAGCCTGTTTTGCATGCGATTCCTGAGACGGCCTCAAGTTTGCCTTTGCCCTTTTGTTTTGTCATGTTTTGTTTTGTCAAAAATGTTCCCTTTTTTCTCCCAATTTGGTAGCCAATTGTACCCCGTCTAATTCAATTAGAGCTAGTATTAGATACACCGCCCATACCCTGTCCCTCGGCGGCCCTACGAGAGCGACACGCCTTCTTCAAGCCGTCTTGCCACATGCTGGTAACCGTGATTCCGAGGCACCCGAGGTGCTTTTTGTGCGGCGATCTACTAACCCTGCCAAGTCCCTCCCCCTGGAGCAGCGAGCCAATTATGCTGCTCCACGTGAGCCGGCCAAACTTGGCTTTTGGCAGGACCGAGAATCAAACCCCGGTGTGCAACTGCAGCGAACTGCAACCACAAGTCTATTGCATCTTAGCCTGTTGCGCCACCACAGCCCTGTGTTCTGAGTTTTGTTTTTTGCGTTTGTTTTGTATTTTTTGACTTACCGCTTGCCTTATAATTTTTTAGGAGCTTGTTGCCCTGGCCGGGTGGACACGCATCTCCAGGATCGATGGCGCTTCCGGAACTTGGTGCCTACCAGTCAGCCCAGCAGGGAAACTTCCAGATCTGACATCTACCCTAATTCACGCAGCCTTCCTCCTACTCAAACACCCGAGCTGGTACCCATGCTGGGGGATTGTGCCTGGATCTCCAAGGATGAGAAGGATCACAGAATTGCCAGCAGGCGGTGCCTCTACTGTGGCCAACCCAGACACTATGTCGCGGCATGCCCAGTAAAAGCCAACACCCACTAGTAAGGAGAGGAGCACTAGTGGGTGTAATGCCTGTTGATTCCTCCTCCAAGAATCGAACCTGCCTACCAGCCACCATCACCTGGGAGCACCACACGAGGAAGATCACCGCCCTCATCGACTCCGGGGCCAAGGCAACTTTCCTAGACTCTGCTGTAGCCATCAAATGGAGAATCCCACTAGTCAAGATTCCGAGCCCCCTAGTGGCCAATTCCACTCATTGGCCAGAAACTCGCCAACATTACGCACACCAGCATCCCCTTATAACTGCAATTATCCAGCAACCATCAAGAGGAGCTGGTGCTCCACATCATAGATTCCCCTCTCAATGACAACACGGTCAAGAACCGTTATCTTCTCCCCTCATGGCCTCGGCGTCCGAACAGTTAGAGGAAGCCACTATATTCACTAAGCTGGATCTCCGCAATGGTTATCGTCTGGTGCATATCCAAGAGGGAGATGAATGGAAGACTGCATTCAATACCCCTACTGGCCACTGGGAGTACCTTGTCATGCCTTTCGGACTTACTAATACTCCGGCTGTGTTCCAAAATTTTGTCAATGATATTGTGGGGGATATGAATAACAAGTTTGTCTTTGTTTACTTAGACTCTACTTACTTATACTTATACATTCCCGAAGTAAAGAGAAGCATGTTACGCACATCCACAAGGTTCTCCATCACCGCCCACCGCCTGGAAAACAGACTATTTGTCAAGGCTGAAAAATGTTAGTTCATTCTTGGGGTACATTGTCTCTATGGGTAACATCTGCATGGACCCCAAGAAGGTCACTGCGGGGGTGCAGTGGCCACCACCGGATAGCCGTAAGGACCTACAGCATTTCCTAGGATTTGCCAACTTCTATCATAGGTTTATTTGCAACTACAGCACCATCGCAGCCCCTCTAACTGCTCTCACCTCTGTCAAGAGAAAGTTTTAGTGAAACCCTTAAGGGAAGATTTACGACAGCCCCTTTCCTCATTCACCCGGATCGCTCTTTCCAGTTAATCTTGGAAGTGGACGCATCCAACATCGGGGTAGGGGCTGTCCTGTCTCAACGCTCTCAGAAAGACAACAAAGTACAGTACTGTCAATAGTTTTAGGCAGGTGTGAAAAAAATGCTGTAAAATGAAAAATATGAAAAATATGTCATGCTTAACTTGTACCATTTAGAGGTCAGTTCACCAAGATATTAATTGTGAAAGGCTTTTTGACTAGGGGTCCCCAAATTTTTGCATACAACTATAGGTTAGATCAACAAGGTCTGTTGTCATTACAATAAATAAAACACTGCAACTTCTTAAGAAACACAGCATATCTTTTTGTTTATATGCTGAACTTCAGTGTAAATATTAGCATACTGGTAGCATTAAACCTATTGAGTGGTATTTCATTGTAAATTGACATCAGTCATCTCATTCAATTGGGCACATTAAACAGCAGAACTCGTCAGCTTTTATTTTTGATTGATGTACAAAATATAGATTTTTGAGTGTGCTGCTGCCAATATTTGATCTTGGAGAAAGTTGCCTATATGTTGCCCAAAACATTAAATGAATGCTGCATTGTTGCTGTCTCAGGTTATCATCTGGTTGAGGTGTTATCAATAGCAAGAGACACACTTTATTTCACAAATTTATTTCACAAATTCGCTATGCAAAAAAAACCAAGCAGCAACCAAATTTTAGCAAAAGGTCAATTTCATTCCTCTTTTGTAAAAAACGCTGATGACAACAGAAGGACTCCTCTCTCACCCATAAATTCTGCATTTCGCAATCACAAAGACGCTTGAACATGATTATGTACTGTAATTATTTGCATTAGGAGAGTGGCGGTGATATTGACGGTGCAGCGGCACCGGGCATCTGATCAGCCTCTCCAAGGAATCGGCACCTTAACGTCGGGGAGGGGTTTTTGTGATCCGGGGAGCTATGTTTTCGGGGGCATTAGCATTAGCCCCCAGTAGGGTTTCCCAAGTCAAATTGGTCCCGGGGGAGGGGCCAGACTAAGAACGATTCAAAGACTCCAATGACACGGCCTCACAGATACCCAGCTACCACGCCCGGAAAAGGGAAACCGGGGCCCCCTTCTGGAGCCAGACCCGGGAGGGGAGCTCGTCGGTGAGCCTTATCCCATGGGGCCCGGCCGGGCACAGCCCGAACTGGTAACTTGGGGTCACCGCCCTGTGGGCTCACCACCTGCAGGGGTCGGCATCGGAGTCGGGTGCTTTGCCCAATGAGCAGTGGGCGAAGGCGGGAATCCGGGCGTGCTGATTGTGGAATTATTTTAAGATGTCTTGACCCAGGCCTGAACTTGACCCAGACCTGAACTTCCATAGAGCTATTAATCAAAAGTGCTTTCAACTGCACAAGCGTGCATGCAGGAAGTTTCACCCAGATGGTGTTAACCGCAACCTTCAAAAATTGAGAACTGTTAGGGAGAACAGGAACTTCTAGGCGGGCGACCTAGGTCACTCAGATCGCTCCTAACAGTTGAAAATAACTGTTTTGAAGTCACAAGAAAATACTGTGGCTTCTTGGAATTAAGGATAAGGATGCCTTCTGATTGGAGGAGAAGCAGATGTTGTCAGTCCATCACAGACGCCGACCAATCAGCATAGGCTCATGAGGGAATAAAGATTGGTTTGAAGTTGGAAGAAGTGTGTGCACTCCTGGATGTCAGCTGAGCAAATTGGTTGAGAGTCTGCTCAGTTGTTATCTGTATTCCTTGCTTACTAAGTTGTCTCATTAAATAGTTTATCATTGAATTTGGTCTCAAGTGTCCTGTCTTCATCCTCACCTAAAAGAACACGCGGAAGAAGAAGAAAATAAATTCCCTAACATGATCCTTGGCGTAGCAGACTGGTTCTGGGGACATGGAATGTCACCTCTCTGGTGGGAAGGAACCGGAGCTGGCGCGGGAGGCGGAGCGGTACCAACTAGATATAGTTGGGCTCGCCTCCACACACAGCACTGGTTCTGGAACCAAACTCCTGGAGAGGGGCTGGACTCTGTTCTTTTCTGGAGTTGCTCAGGGTGAGAGGCACCGGGCGGGTGTGGGGATACTCACAAGCCACCAGCTGAGTGCCACTATGTTGGAGTTTCACCCGGGGAATGAGAGGGTCGCCTCTCTGCGACTACGTGTCGCTGGGGGGAAAGCTCTGACTGTCGTTTGTGCTTATGCACCAAACGGCAGTTCAGAGTATACGACCTTCTTGGAGTCACAGGGAAGCATCCTGGAAAGGGTGCCACCCAGAGACTCGATAGTTCTGCTGGGCGACTTCAACGCTCACGTGGGCAACGATAGAGAAACCTGGAGAAACCTGGAAGGGGGTGATTGGGAGGAATGGCCTGCCCGATCTTAACCCGAGTGGTGTCTTGTTATTGGACTTCTGTGCTGGTCATGGATTGTCCATAACAAACATTGTTCGAGCATAGGGTAGCTCATAAGTGTACTTGGTACCAGAGCACCTTAGGCCAAAGATCGATGATCGACTTTGTGGTCATATCATCAGACCTGTGGCTATACTACACTCGGGTGAAGAGAGGAGCTGTCAACTGATCACCACCTGGTGGTGAGTTGGATCAAGTGGCCGGGGAGGCTGCCAGACAGACCCGGTAAACCCAAATGTGTAGTGAGGGTGAACTGGGAATGTCTGGCGGAGGCCCCTGTCTGCATGGTCTTCAACTCCCACCTCCGGAGGAACTTCTTGCGCATCCCGGGGGAGGCTGGGGACATGGAGTCCGAGTGGGCCATGTTCAAAGCCTCCATTGCAGAGGCAGCAAGCAGGAGCTGTGGCCAGAAGGTCATCAATGCCTGTCGGGGCGGCAACCCAAGAACTGGCCGTCAAACTGAAAAAGGAGGCCTTTTGGGGCCTTTCAGGGTCCCCTGAAACAGCAGACAGGTACCGGATGACCAGAAGGGCTATGGCTTCGGCAGTCGCTGAAGCAAAAACCCGGGTATGGGAGGAGTTCGGGGAGGGTATGTTGGACTTTCGGTTGGCCTCGAGGAAGTTCTAGCAAACCATCCAACGACTCAGAAAGGGAAAGCAGGGCTTGTCTCAGGCTGTTTTCAGCAGGGGAGGAGAACTGCTGACCCAGACGGGGGATGTTGTTGGGCGGTGGAAAGAGCACTTCGAGGAGCTCCTGAACCCGAACAACATGTCCTCTGTGGAAGAGGCAGAGCCCGAAGACTCAGGGCAATCTGCACCTATATCCCTGGCAGAAGTTGCTGAGGTAGTCAAAAAGCTCCTCAGTGGCAAGGGGCATGGCTCAGGCAGTAAGAGCAGTTGTCTGGCAGTCGGAGGGTTACCTGTTCGATCCCCGCCCGGGCTGGGTCGAAGTGTCCCTGAGCAACCTAACCTCAAAATGCTCCTGACATGCTCCTTGCATGGCAGCCAGTCGCCGTTGGTGTGTGTGAGTGTGTGTATGAATGGGTGAATGAGAAGCATCAATTGTACAGCGCTTTGGATAAAGGCGCTATATAAAATGCCAACCATTTTCCATTTACCAAGTCGCCAGGTGTGGATGTTGGGCTGTCTTGGCGGACACGCCTCTTCAGTGTCACGTGGAGGTCAGGGACAGAACCTGCAGTGGCAGACCGGGATGGTGGTCCCCATTTTCAAGAAGGGGGACCGGAGGGTGTGCTCCAATTATCGGGGTATCACACGCCTCAGCCTCCCCAGGAAAGTTTACTCTAGGGTGCTGGAAAGGAGGATTCTCGAACCGACGGTCAAACCTTGGATTCAGGAGGAGCAATGTGGCTTCCGTCCTGGTCGTGGAACAGTGGACCAGCTCTTTACCTTGGTGGGGTTGCTGGCGGGGTCATGGGAGTTTGCCCATCCAGTCCACATGTGCTTTGTGGACTTGGAGAAGGCTTTCGACTTTGTCCGCCGGCGAACCCTGTGGGGGTTACTGCGGGAGTATGGGGTACCGGGGCCGTTGTTATGAGGCATCCGGTCCCTGTATAACCAAAGTTAGAGCTGTGTCCGCATCCTGGGCACAAAGTCAAGCATGTTTCCAGTGGGTGTGCGACTCCGCCAAGGTTGCCCCTTGTCACCGGTCCTGTTTGTGATATTCATGGACAGGATCTCAAGGCGCAGCCGAGGTGAGGAGAGTGTCCGGTTTGGTGACCTCAGAATTGCATCTCTGCTTCTTGCGGACGACGTGGTTCTGCTGGCTTCATCGGACCATGACCTTCAGCATGCACTGGAGCAGTTTGCAGCCGAGTGTGAAGTCAGCACCTCCAAGTCCAAGGCCATCCTGCCGGAAAATGGTGGATTGCTCCCTCCGGGTTGGGAACGAGTCATTGCCCCAAGTGAAGGAGTTTAAGTATCTCTGGGTCTTGTTCACGAGTGAGGGTAGAAGGGAGTGTGAGATCGGTGGATCGGTGCAGCGTCAGCAGTAATGCGGGCGTTGCACCGGACCATCGTGGTGAAGAGGGAGCTGACCCGGAAGGCGAAGCTCTCGATTTACCGGTCGATCTACGTCCCAATCCTCACCTATGGTCATGAGCTTTGGGTAGTGACCGAAAGAACAAGATATACAAGCGGCCGAAATGAGCTTCCTCCATAGGGTGGCTGGGCTCAGCCTTAGAGATAGAGTGAGGAGCTCGGACATCCGGAGGGAGCTCGGAATAGAGCCGCTGCTCCTTTGCGTCGAAAGGAGCCAATTGAGGTGGTTCAGGCATCTGATCAGGATGCCTCCTGGGCACCTCCCTTTGGAGGTTTTCCGGGCTCGTCCAACTGGGCGGAGACCCCGAGGTAGACCCAGAACCCGCTGGTGAGATTATATATCTCTCCTGGCCTGGGAACGCCTCAGGATCCCCCAGGAGGAGCTGGAATGCATTGCTGGTGAGAGGGATGCCTGGAATACCCAGCTTAGCCTACTGCCACCGCAACCCGACTCCGGATAAGCGGATGAAGATGGATGGATGGAGACACCGGGGCCCGTGGTTTAGGAGGTCCCAAGTTTATTTTTTTTCCTTTTTTTTTTTTTTTTTTACAGGTTTTTATATTTTAACCACTCACCAGAAAATAACATGCCGACTACGTTTGCTATAACAGTGGTGTGTGTTTATATATATTTATTACACTTTCTTTGTATTAATATGTGATCATGCTAAATTCCTACCGTGTGTCTCTTTTACAGAAAAAAAGGCTATATTGTATAAACTATTCAATGAAATAACTTGTGGCAGGTGTTGGTATTATTTTCTGATATGTGCTGCCGGGAAATATTTTTGCTGTTTTCCAATGTGAAGTGTCTTGATCATGTGTTGATAGCTAGTCTAATGCGTAAAATATTGAGTGACATTTAGCTGGAAAGTTTCCTAGCAACTAGGATGTAGCCATGCTCTATCCAGGTAAACCCTGAGCTGTAATTGTGGTTAACCTTGTCGCCTTTAACCTATATGTCAAAACGTCTCAATCTATATTTGCACCCCCTAGACGTCTAGATTCCACGTTTTGCTCAACACAATGCAGTTACTGTGAATTAGATTTGTTTGTTAAATTGCTGGACTGGAGTTTTGCTGTAAACTCAGTGTTCCACCAATGTTAAGGCAGGGGGCTGTTTGTAAAATATCAAAAGTATAAATTGTACCACTGTTTGAATGGCAAGTTTGGTCCGTTTATTTTTATCAACTGCAGGAGGAGTTATGTCCAAGTACCTGCAATAAATATAAATATACTAAAGTTGAAAGATAAAACAAAAGCTAAGAAATTAACTAATTTTTATACATAAAAAATACATTCAGTGAATTAGGCATAACAACACAGTGAACAATACATTCAGTGAATTTATTGTGTTGGGCTTTTCCCCTGATACTGACACATGAGCAGCCTATAAGCCTAAGCTTTCCTTATATAAACATCCCAAATATCGTTAGTTGATTTGTTGACTTGATTCTATGACCATTCACACTGGTCCATGGTTCTGACATGATTTATACATGATTTATATATGTCCTAAAGTATAGCAAACAATGTAGCCTGTCTCCCAATAACCTAAGTTACACATGTTTTTGTGCGTATGCCTGCGTCTTATGGTGCAGAAGGGCCCACCTGGGCCAATCCTAACCAGCTGCTGCTGCTGCTGCATTAGATATACAGTCGTGTGAAAAAGTGTTCCTTCCTGATTTCTCTTTTTTTTTTTTTGTCACACTTAAATGTTTCAGATCATCAAACAAATTTAAATATTATTCAAAGACAACACAAGTAAACACAAAATGCAGTTTTTAAATGAAGGTTTTTATTATTAAGGGAGAAAAAAAAAATCCAAACCTACATGGCCCTGTGTGAAAAAGTGATTGCCCCCCCTGTTAAAACATAACTTAACTGTGGTTTATCAAACCTGAGTTCAATTTCTCTAGCCACACCCAGGCCTGATTACTGCCACACCTGTTCTCAATCAAGAAATCACTTAAATAGGACCTGCCTGACAAAGTGAAGTAGACCAAATGATCCTCAAAAGCTAGACATCATGCCGAGATCTAAAGAAATTCAGGAACAAATGAGAAAGAAAGTAATTGAGATCTATCAGTCTGGAAAAGGTTATAAAGCCATTTCTAAAGCTTTGGGACTCCAGCGAACCACAGTGAGAGCCATTATCCACAAATGGCGAAAATATGGAACAGTGGTGAACCTTCCCAGGAGTGGCCAGCCGACCAAAATTACCCCAAGAGCGCAGCGACAACTCATCCAAGAGGTCACAAAAGACCCCACAACAGCATCCAAAGAACTGCAGGCCTCACTTGCCTCAGTTAAGGTCAGTGTTCATGACTCCACCATAAGAAAGAGACTGGGCAAAAATGGCCTGCATGGTAGAGTTCCAAGACGAAAACCACTGCTGAGCAAAAAGAACATTAAGGCTTGTCTCAATTTTGCCAGAAAACATCTTGATGATCCCCAAGACTTTTGGGAAAATACTCTGTGGTCTGACGAGACAAAAGTTGAACTTTTTGGAAGGTGTGTGTCCCATTACATCTGGCGTAAAAGTAACACCGCATTTCAGAAAAAGAACATCTTACCAACAGTAAAATATGGTGGTGGTAGTGTGATGGTCTGGGGCTGTTTTGCTGCTTCAGGACCTGAAAGACTTGCTGTGATAAATGGAACCATGAATTCTGCTGTCTACCAAAAAATCCTGAAGGAGAATGTCCGGCCATCTGTTCGTGACCTCAAGCTGAAATGAACTTGGGTTCTGCAGCAGGACAATGATCCAAAACACACCAGCAAGTCCACCTCTGAATGGCTGAAGAAAAACAAAATGAAGACTTTGGAGTGGCCTAGTCAAAGTCCTGACCTGAATCCTATTGAGATGCTGTGGCATGACCTTAAAAAGGCGGTTCATGTTCAAAAACCCTCCAATGTGGCTGAATTACAACAATTCTGCAAAGCACTGTAAGAGACTCATTGCAAGTTATCGCAAACGCTTGATTGCAGTTGTTGCAGCTAAGGGTGGCCCAACCAGTTATTAGGTTTAGGGGGCAATCACTTTTTCACGCAGGGCCATGTAGGTTTGGATTTTATTTTTAAACCTTCATTTAAAAACTGCATTTTGTGTTTATTTGTGTTGTCTTTGACTAATATTTAAATTTGTTTGATGATCTGAAACATTTAAGTGTGACAAACATGCAAAAAAAATAAGAAATCAGGAAGGGGGCAAACACTTTTTCACACCACTGTACATTAGGTGACTGCATAGGACTGTAAATGAAAGAAAAGATTGCCAAAGAAAAATATACAAAATCATGCGTCCGTCCGACGTCCGTCACGTAGAATCTCCTATAAATGAAACTGTGCATGATCATCTGCTTTTTTATTTCATGTATTTACTGCAAACAATATATAGCCTACCAATCAATTCACTGGAACATAATGTCCACATTTAATGATTTTTAGACCGGAAAGCCCTGTTCAGCAGTGACTTGTACAGAAGCAAACTTGCAGACCTGGTAAAGTCCAGGGTGTGGTGTGAAAGGCAAAGACCCAGGATCATTGTGGGTCGATCCCGGGTTCAATATGCTGTGTATATATTTCCGTGAGAAAGGGGTATTTAAGGTAGCATACACAGATTAAGTACTGCCTGCTAACCAAAGTGATCTTTCTTCAATTGTAGGCCCTTGTATTACAGCAGGCACTGTAAACGATTCTTGCAGTCACTCACTCAGCTGATGGATATTGCATTAAAATGGCTGAAAATATGAACAGTGACATAGGTGCAGAGATATTGCATGGTTTGTGTAATCATTCTAATAGGTGCCTGAATTACTGAAACACATTACATTTGAAGCAGAATTCTTAATTATGTCTTTGATTACCCAGTGTGCACCAGAAAGGATCCTAGAAGAATTCATGAGTTTACAAACAAGAAAATGTACATAAATTATAATCAAACACTTTTCTGTTTACACCAAGCATTCTGTCTCTCTCTTTCCCTCCCCCTCTCTCTTCTGTGTGTGAAAATTACCATACGCAAATAGCAGCTTAGGAGACCTGATTCATTAAATCTCACAGATGTGACATTTAATGTGCAATGCATGAATGTTTTCTAACAAAAATAAGAAATTAAACCATCCCTGTCAGTCTTTGCAACTGTCAATCATTCTGGCATCAGGTCATGCATGATTAATTTCAAATATGTATGAAATGTATTTTGTACATTTTGAAGGGAGAATTAATTTTGAATCTGTGGTGTTGTGTGAAATAGAATTTGTTAACATTGAGTAGAATGAAAGTGATTACTTTAATTTTAAAATGTTTTATGACCTTCCAAGTCATTGGTAATGTATATATTTAAAAGAATATGAATTATAAATCACCATTTAAATTCCAACATGCACACAAATTTTTGTTATATAATTTACTGGCTAAGCATCATCGATGGGGGAGAATATGTTTTGTGCATTCATCTTGCCTGCTCAAGGTTTTAGCTTTATTTGTATAGCATTACCTTACATTATTGGCATTTGGCAGACACTCTTATCCAGAGCAACATACAGTTGATTAGACTTAGCAGGAGACAATCCCCCCTGGAGCAATGCAGGGTTAAGGGCCTTGCTCAAGGGCCCAATGGTTGTGTGGATCGTACTGTGGCTACACCAGGAAATCAAACCGCCAACCTTGCGGGTGCCAGTCATGTACCTTAACCACTACACTACAGGCCGCCCCACATTACATGTAGCACCTTCCATGCAGACTGCAGCTCAATGTGCTTGACAGGAAAACATTTAAAATAAAAGGCAAAAACATAGGAAAAGCACTGCAATCATAATCAGTTATAAAGGTTTAAAACATAGAAACAAAGAGAATAAAAATAAGTAAAATGAAAACATAAAAGCAAGGAAAAAATAAAAATGGAAAAAGAATAAAAATGGAAAAAGAAAACAATGTATACGGAAATGAAAACACAAATAAAATAGTATAAAAGACTCCATAAGTCATAAGTAAGTAAAATAAGTAAAACAAGTAAAATAGTATAGTAAATAATATAGAATGAATGAGTCAATAATTAATTAATAATGAAGCAAACAACTTGGGACATTTCAGATGTTAGCCCCTAGGGGGTGACATTAGCTGAGGAGGTAAGAGTGGTCGTCTAGCAGTCGGAAAGGTTGCCGTTTCGATCCCTTACTCTGGGTGTGTTGAAGTGTACCAAAAGACACCCAAACCCAGTTGCTCCCAATGAGCTGATTTGAACCTTGCATGGCAGCCTATCACACACTCATACCTATGGGCAATTTAGACTCTCCAATCAGCCTAACCTGCATGTCTTTGGACTGTGGGAGGAAACCGGAGTACCTGGAGGAAACCCACGCAGAGACGGGGAGAACAAACTCCGCACAGAGAGGCCACGGCTGATGGGGATTCGAACCCAGGACCTCCTTGCTGTGAGGCGGCAGTGCTACCCACTGCACCATCCGTGCCACCCTGGGACACAGCAATGGTATGTAAATTAAAGTAATCCTTTGCATGCAATGACTGTTTGAAGTCTGCGATTCATGGATATCACCAGTTGCTGGGTGTCTTCTCTGGTGATGCTCTGCCAGACCTGTATTGCAGCCATCTTTAAGTCAAATCAAGTCAAGTTTATTTGTATAGCACATTTCATACACAAGGCAATTCAAAGTGCTTTACATAAACAAAAATTATGACAGAGGAAAACAGCATAGGGGGAGAAATTAAGGAGCTGTTTGTGGCGGGGGGTTAATCAGCCTATCAACAGTGGCGAATAGAGTGCGAGCATCATTAATGTTTTTGTTAATAATGTCAGAGAAGAAGGATTGTCTGGAACTTTTCAATTCTAGATTATAGGAGTGAAGACTTTTTTTGTAGATGTCATAGAAAATGTGAAGTTTAGTTTTTCGCCATTTACGCTCAGCTTTTCTACACTCTTTTTTATTGGTCTTTACGGAAGCAGCATTCCTCCACGGTGCTTTTTTCTTACCAGAGATTGATTTCACCCTAACAGGTGCAACAATATCAATAACATTCAAGATTTTTTAATGGAAATTATCTAGGAGATCATTAACAGAGGCTGAGGAGAAGGTAGGTGTCAGGGAAATAGTCTCCATAAACAGCGCACTGGTACTCTCATTAATGTGTCGCTTTTTAACGGTTTGCGATCTAATAAGAGTGTCAGGGGTGATCTTCATTTCAAGAAAGATGCAGATGCAGAGCACATATGCAGAGCGCATATTTGTTTCAGAGGCTAGTCTCCTTAAGCTTTCTTGTCAGCATATGAAAAGGCATGCTCAATTGAATTCTATTCGGGTGATTGACATGGTCACTCAAGAATTGACCAGTTTTTAACTTTGAAAACTCCTTTGTTGCTTTAGGAGTATGCTTGGGATCATTATCTTGCTGTCCAATAAGTGTTTCTGATTTGTCGGACAAGTATTTGGGGATTTTTCTTTATTATGGAGAGAATTCTTATGTCATCAGCTGTGGAGGTCTTCCTTGGCCTGCCAGTTCCTTTGTGATTAGAAAGATCACCAATGCTCAATTTCTTCTTAAATATTTTCCAAATCGTTGATTTTGGTAGGCATAAGGTTAAATGTCTAACCGTTTTATTCATGTATAAACGCCCCTGCATTTTCTACTTGGTGAAACCAAATGCATAAAAATACCCTTAAATAAAATCAGAATGTTAATTGTGTGATTCCAAATCTAAAATTGTGGCAAATCAAGACATAATGGGTCTTAGTCCCATACATTAAGGAGGGCACTATAAATGCAGTCCATTTACCATTACCATTGGCTTACGTCTGCGGAAATCAAAACCCTCTTGCCTGTTTTTCTTGAATTTTGAATTCACAAAAAGTTATTCACACATTCATTCATGCATGGGGGTAGTTGTGACTCTTGTGCTTGTGATGTGGGGCTCTAGTTAGTTAAAAATTTCCTAATGAAGTGTGCTTTTGGTGTGCTCATCCATGCTGGCATTTAGCAATGTCTATCATGCAGTGTTAACCTTTAACTGCGACTTTCAGACCCAGAGGGCTCTCAGAATACTGTACACACAGCAGCATTTCACCATCTAACCTTGCAGCATGATTTAATTAAAAATTACTTGGGATGAGTAGCAGTGGTGCAGGTGCTTTTGAGCCTGATGTGCGCTCGTGCCCCAAGGAGGGGCTCCATGAGGGGCTCCATGAGGGACTGCCTTAGGGTTTATATCAGCGAGGGGCAGGGGTCCTGTGATTGCGTCACCCAGATGAAGGAGAGTCTCATCTGTGAGAGTTTTAAATTCACCAACAGATGTGATGTCATTAACATGCCAGGAAAAAAAAGAAAAATGTATTATCCCTCCCCTTGTAAAAATCCTGCATCTGTTGTGATAATTCTAGACTGCCCATTCTGACAATTGACCAGTTCGACTGACCATGCATTTGATTTTGACGACACACCCCAGTTGGTCAAGAGGTCAGATGTATCACCAAGATCAAAAGCAGCTATTAGCCCTTCCCTATTCCATAAGGTTTGTCATTTGTCACAAAGGTTAACTGACTGGAAAGCACAGTAAATTCAGAAGGGTTTTCTCTCCGTTGATGATTTGGTTAAGGGCTTAGTACAAAATTTTTACCTAATCTGATTGATTCACTGCTGAAGTCATTATCTGTGTTTTTCTGTCTGTATTTTGTCTAAATCACAATTGTTTCGCCTTTTGTATCCCACTTTGCTTTCCGTAGTTCTGTTCATTATTTGTTTCACCTGTTTCTTGTTTACTGATCGTGTACACCTGATTATCATTTCCCCTCCTGATCTGACCTGATCTGATCTGTTCTTCCTATACAACATACGGAGAATCCGCCGCTTTCTCACCCCCTACTCGACCCAGCTCCTGGTCCAAGCGATGGTTCTGTCCCGCCTGGACTACTGCAATTCCCTCTTGGCTGGCCTCCCAGCGTCCGCCATCAGACCCCTCCAACTCATCCAGAATGCAGCAGCTTGTCTGGTCTTCAACCTTCCCAAATACTCACACGTCACCCCCCTGCTTACTTCCCTCCACTGGCTGCCTGTCATGGCTCGCATCAAATTCAAAACATTGGTGCTAGCCTTCCAAGCAGTTAAAGGGTCTTCCCCAGCTTATCTGCAAAAAATCATCAGACCCTACACCCCTGCCAGACCGCTTCGTTCAGCCTCCACAGGCCGCTTGGCACCTCCCCCTCTCAGAACCTCCACCTCACGCTCACGACTACTGTCTGTTCTGGCTCCACGGTGGTGGAACGAACTCCCCATTGAGGTCAGAACAGTAGAATCTCTCCCCACCTTCAAGCGCAAGCTGAAGACACACCTCTTCAAGCAGCACCTCTCCCCATCCCTCCCTACCTCCCTGTGAACCTTAATTGTTGTCTCTGTGACTTGCTTTGTGTATCGGTATTTTTAGTTGGCTAGGTAAGCAGTGTTTGGATAGTTAACTTTGGTCACTTTTGCTCTGTTTGTTTGTTTGTTTGTTCAAAAAAAAAAAAAAAAAAAAAAAAAAAAAAATGGCCCTTGTCCTTATCTTTGTTGTACAGGTAGCAGTTGAAATTGTACTTCCCTCTAGGGTCTTTCAGCGAACTTATCCCTGGTTATGGGTATGCACTGTTGTACGTCGCTCTGGATAAGAGCGTCTGCCAAATGCCAAAAATGTAATGTAATGTAATGTATTTTAACGCGTCTGTTTTGTATGTTCAGTGCCAGATTGCATGCTCCTGCCATTCGCTCCAGCAGTTTCTCTGTCTGATTTACCTGTGTTCTGACCGCCTTCGTGGATTGGATTATTGGATTATCCTTCTGGTAAATGGTAAATGGCAGGCATTTATATAGCACCTTTATCCAAAGCGCTGTACAAGTGATGCTTCTCCATTCACCCATTCATACACCGACGGCAATTGGCTGCCATGCAAGGCCCCGACCAGCTCGTCAGGAGCATTTGGGGGGTAGGTGTCTTGCTCAGGGACACTGCGACACCGCCCGGGCGGGGGATCGAACCGGCAACCCTCCGACTGCCAGACGACTGCTCTTACTGCCTGAGCCATGTCGCCCCTTCTGTTTGTGTTTGACCCGCTCTGCATGGACTTTGATTGGATTCCCTGTTTGTGATCTCAGATTTGGACTCCCTTCTCATTAATTTTTGTCTGTGACTGTTTTGATTTCCTTTGCTGTGTCTGTTAGCCCTGTTAAAGAACCCCTGCCTGGACTATTGACCAGTGGCGGTTCTAGCTTGTATTGCTCCCTGGATGAAGCCCCTTCAGCGCCCAACAAAAATTGTGTGCCTGTCCCACCCCCCACTTTTTGTATCAAAAAGTAGTAACAAAGACAAATAGAAACAAATTATATGAGCATCAAAATGCATTAGCCATCCCCCAACACTGTCAACCAAGAGTCAATACTAAACCAATTCACCTTGGTGGTGTGCACAGTTTTATACTATTCTTAATGATTTTGCACAAACCGGAAAAACTGCAACAATTGTGAGTAGTATGAATGTATGAGTTATCTGGGTTTTTATTGCCTCATTGCCTGCCTAAACCTGAAAATGAGGATGCCTGGACAACTCAATTCCTTTCCTTGCATTTATTGGAGTTTGAATTAGGTTGAAAACCTTTACAGAAAACCAATAAGCAAATAAATTCATTAACTCATATCATATGAGCTGCTATCATTATTAACATTAAAATGTCTTTTTACTTCACAAATAAATGAAAATATATACAACTAGTTATATCTAGTTCTAATTTAATCACATATTTCTGTCATTTAAACATCGTTAGGCAACTGCACCTCAAATAACCCTTCACATTTTAGATGCCATAATATCATTGAAACCGCAAACACCACAAATCTCAGTACTCTTAACAACCCCATGTGAATCAAACACTACATCCCTAAAATGATTTGAATTTGCGCACCGCCTTTATTCCGCGATCAAACGGCTACTTTGTTTCATGCTTAATTACTTCCGTGATCAATGTAGAAACGTGAATGTTTTCTTTACCAGTGTCAAACGTCACATTCATAAGGTTTTATGTTTACAAGGTATACCGCAACAGTTCTCAAATGTCCAAGCATCAGCAATTTCTATAAATAAAACAAATATGGTAAATCGCATTTTCTAAATTATTATCGTAAGGTTATTCAAAACGATAAGCAATACTTACCAATAGCGTCTCTGAGGTAATCTACGCAATGAGTTGAACCCTATTTGACCCGTTTGCTTTGTTTGACTCTACTTTATGAACTTCGCTGTGCACCTGGTTCACCGGAAGCATGCGTAATTGACCACAGCGCTGCCCTCTGGTGCGATATTTCATTATTTCATTATTTTATTCATAGTGCCAAAATAAATTGAAAAATGTAAACATAAGTACTCCTTGTGGGGTGTGCTACATTACTGATTTTTGAGATGCAGTTTGCTCTTAACATTTAAACACAACCCATGCATAAATGAATACAACCAAACAAGGGAATGTATGTATAGATATATTAATTGAAATACATGTTTAATTCATTATCTTTGTCTTCACAGTGACTGATTTTACTAATTGCTGTACAAAGGTACGTTATTTATTATTTGATAGATTCCCTACTCCCTCCCCCCCATCTCAGGCTTCCAGTGGGGAGACCTGAGGGCAACCTACCCCTGCCCCCCTCCCCATCTTGTACTTCTGAGTGGGACAGCTTCAGGCAGCCTGCCTAGCTTACAAACTAGAATCAGTTTGTCCACTCCATACAGGGGTGACACGATATCGTGGCATCTGGCGGTACGAGCCGGCCAACCAGGGGGGTCCCAGTGTGCCTTTGTTCTAAATTATGCAAGCGCTGTTGCCTTGTGATTGGGAATGTGTTAGTTGACTAGCGAACAATGTTAGCATTTAATAAAACATGTATGTTACAAGTGCATGTTACCCTGTGTGAGGCTTGTGGGTGTCAGGGGGGCTACTGGGCCAGCTGCCATTACAACATTGTACTGTGTTGAAACCTGACTGCTTGATCCTTGAATTTTCCAGAGCAATAAAACCATTGAGCTTGAATTCCTGGTCTGTCAGTTTCATGATAGAACCCCGCCGTTCAGTGTTCAGTCCCATAATGTGCTTTGAAGCAAACAACTGCCTAAAAACATCTTAACTGGCTTGCAGATTTCTTTGTCATGTGCATCTAAAACTAAATCTAAAATAGATATTTATGATGAGATTAAATAATATTTAACCGTATAATGAAGATGAAAGCTAATATACAGTCCCCTCCAAAAGTATTGGAACAGCAAGACCAATTCCTTTGTTTCTGCGATACACTGAATACATTTGGGGTTGAGCTACAAATATGAACACAAGACAAGTTCAAAATGAAAAAATTCTGCTTTAATTTTCTGGTGTTTACACCTAGATGTGTTAAACTACTTAGAAACTTGCACCTTTGGTATCAGACCACCCTATTCTAGGTGAGCAAAAACATTGGAACAGAGAGTATTTAAGTAAATGATAGTAAATAACACGTAATATTTGGTAGCATATCCCTGGCTTGCAATAACTGTATCTGACTTATCGCCAAACTGTTGCATTCTTTTGTGATGTTTTTCCAGGTTTTTACTACCTCTCAACCAGGTTAAGGTTGATTGATCTGGTGATTGACTTGGCCAGTCTAAATCTACGGTTGATTGAGAAACCTTCATCCCTGCCCTGTGGAGATTGTTTGTGATGTCACTGACTGATGTTTTGGGGTTTTTCTTCACAGCTCTCACCGGCTGTTGTTTTCCTTGGTCGACCTGTTCAATGTTAGTTGCTCAGTATGCCAGTGGGTTCTTTCTTTTTCAGGACATTCCAAGTTGATGCACAAGGTATCCCCAACGCCCGATGTGCATTGACTCGGATGGATTTCCCCTCTTTACTAAGCTTCAAAATGGCTTGCTTTTCTCTCAAAGACAGCTCTCTGGTCTTCATGTTAACTCTAATTAAGTCTATACACTGAATACTTAACTTGTCTTTAGTGTATAGCAAAAACAAAGGAATTGACCTTGCTGTTCCACTAGGGACAGGGACTAGGGTTGTAACTATAAACTATGAAACTATGAAAGTATCATTTGTACTTCATTTCGAATGCTATTGCAATTACTCATTGTCATTTACATTATGTACAATGGTGCATAACTATGATTTCTTATAGGCAGCAAATGCACAATTCCACCATTTCTTGGAAAAATAAATATAATGCTCTGCTGTGTGCTGGTTAACATACCACTTTAGGATTTAAGGGTCAAAGTCCACCTCAGCATGAAAGAAATTGTCACCGATAAAAAAGTAAACAGTTAAGTAATTAATTGGAATCAGATATCAGAATCTATCATTATGGTGACTATACAAGTAGCATTATGATGTTTTGACTCTAGTCATGTGTTATGTCATGATGTATTGTATATATGATGTGTGTACAATTTGTATTCATATGTATTGCCATTTTGTGTCATTATTCTTTCTTGCAGATTTCACCATATTCATGTGTAGATTGCCCCACAAAACATTTTCAGTGCTGCGACTGCCACAAAATGTATATCAATCAGTCTGAATTAATGGAACAAAGTTCCAGCAGGATAATTAACCATGCCCTGAAACCAGTCCCTGTTCAACCAGAAAATGCTGCCTCTGCCACTGAAGTACAGACGCAGGGCTTAAAGTTCTCAGGCTTGGTCTGGATTATGGCGCTTGGCCATTTTTTTCCATAATATTATTGCAAACAAAAATAAAATAAAAAGAGAAAACGCAACAACGACTCCCCAGCCAAGTCAAGATAATATTTAACTCTGCTACTTTCCCCCTAAATCTGTAGTATATTATTACCATGTAATATCAACATGATACCATATCTTCTTTTGTAACATGCACTGTCAAGAATTATTATTTCTAATACACAAGCCAACTATGTAAATACCCTCAGTTCAAGCAATGTTTATCTGAGAAGTTGAAAAGGGAGTTTGCCTTCAATGCTGATGAAGTTTACAAGGAACACTTTTGTGTTCGTACCAGCACCACTATCCATGTTGCCATCACACTCGCCCTTTAAACACACACCCACAGCACTGTACTCTGTTACATAGATAAAACAAGTCAGATAAAAATCACTCAAATAACATTCCGTAAATCACAAACACTTGTGTGACCAGTGACTACACTCCTGTCCAAATCCCCAGACCGGCAATCTCTCACAGCAATCTGTGACAGAGGCAACACACCTCATTCAATACACTGGGCTCGCATGATTATCGGTATGTTTCAAAATAAGTAACACCAGAACAAAACTGCCCCATACCTCACTATCGATCAAGTGACCTTAGTCCTTCACCCACACTACAGTACAGTCAGCCTAAAGTAGCCGGCTGCTAGGCTACCTGTACCAACCACCAACTAAGGTTACAATAAACAGGCTTATTTCAATTCAGCTACTTCAACATTTTAGGGGCTAAAAATGTATTAATTGTCATGATCATTAAAACACTGTACTTAAGTACGATTGATTTCTTTAAGAACCCCCGACTGGAGAATGCAGTAAGTATTCTACCCAGGTAGTGTCACTCCATACAAAGTGCAGCCATTCATGTTTTGTAATGTTTGGGGCAGGTCTATATAATTGTACACGAATCGGTAGCAGCTTGGAATATACCCCTGTATAAGGTCCGGTCAGGAACATCCAGTAACTGTAGTTCCTACCTCGTCACAATAAAAAAA
The DNA here is from genome assembly GCF_963514075.1 of Conger conger. Classification (NCBI taxonomy): domain Eukaryota; kingdom Metazoa; phylum Chordata; class Actinopteri; order Anguilliformes; family Congridae; genus Conger; species Conger conger. The sequence goes on along the minus strand of NC_083767.1, from coordinate 23,837,778 downwards.
GTTCATCTTCCCCATCCTAATTTGTTTCAATCGCTTGTCTATCAAACGCATCTATGCAGCTGTTTTTACTTCAGTACATGGAACAATTTTGGTGGGGTTCCATTCTGTAATTCACCCCCACTGAAGTAGCAACAGTTGATTGGAATAAATGTAGCTTTACTAGACTATTCAGTTAAACCGTTAAGATGTCACAATGACTAAACTACAGGCTGATATGAAGCAGAAAATAAGTATACTAATAACGATTGTATCAGGTCTGTAGAACAAGCAACCCAGATGCGAGACCAAGGTGTAGATTTTATAATATTCTTTATTATGTGAAGGTCAAGAGCCAGCAAACAGATTCAGTGGGGATGAGGCAGTTTGTAATACAGACTCCAGGCAAAGGGTCAAAACTCCAACAGGTATAACAAGGATAATCTAACTTGTAGTCGTGGTCACAGGGGAAGGGTCAGTAACAGACGGGCTAAGCAGACAGAAACAGAATCCAATAAAATAGAAAAACCGCTGCAGTTCAAAATCAAACAGACAGGAAAATCTAAATGCGGGGATGAAACCGGTCAGAACAGCGATCAATCAGAAACAAACACTGGAGAGTATGGTTTTGGCACATAACAATCTGGCGTTTAAATAACACAGGCAACGAGAGGGAATGGCAATCAGGTGTGGGAAAGCAATCAGGAAGTGAAACAGGTGAAACGAATGAATGAAGTGAATGAACTGACAGGGTAGCTACGGTGTGCACAGAGGTAACAAAAGACATAGGCAGAATACAATACATAGAAAAACATGAAACCTAACAGATTGCAATTTACAATGTATCACATCACCAGTAAACTCACCAGTTGTCAAAATACAGTCTTTATGTTACGCATTCATCACTGATGTACAGCTACTGCAGCCAATGTAAAAAATATATAAATGAAGCTGGCCAATTCTCTGATCACGGATAATGAATCCAATTACTTGTATAACACTTGTATAAAAAAAAGAAAGTTAATTCTCTTTACGAGTACTGGTCTAAAACAAATACTGGCTCAGCCCTAATGAATACCATAGTTAGCTTGTAGCCTTGCCTTCTGTGTTCAGTCTGATGCACCCCTTTCTTTTGGCTGAAAAGGTGTGTTTCTAGATTGTGGCTGTACCATTGGGAACGGTAAGGGCTACCTGTTTTCTACATACCTGAATATTATTTGGTTGGCCTTTTCCATCTTAATTTTTTTCCAGTATTTATGCAGGACGGGAAAATAGCCAATGAAATCTCAAATTCCTATCAGAGAGAGTAAAATTACTTTAAAAGTACTTTCAAATCATTGCACTTGAAGTCATCCTTAATGCTTCCTTAAATAGTTTTTATTAAGAAGTAGTTTTTGTTTAAGAGAGAATATATGGGCTATTATTGTTTATTTATTGAATTTTGTTTACTTTTGACTTGTGTTTGTCAGTGGCATAATGGAATATGCTAATAATGTTATATCAAATTACATGATCGACATTGATCTAATTAACGGCAAAATATTTAGTGGATCCCAATGTATTCGATTGATTTTCTCTGATTCATCAATTGATGTTTTCTCAGCTTAGAAGAATAATTTAAAAAAAGATAATTTCTTATTAATTACGGAGTTGATGAAACAGTGTATTTCAGTAAATGTAGACAAAGTCCTATCAAAATACACATAGGCCTACACTGCAAAATATGCATACATTTGTGTTTGTTTGCATGTGCATAAAGAACTAAATTAAATGACCAAAACTAAATTAACTGACCAAAACTAAATTAACTGAATGTATCCATCATATTAAAATAAATAAAAAACGAATTAAGTTCTGTTCAAGGAAAAAGGGAAGGTTTCAAATCCTGTTCACCATTCATACCCAAATTATCTACTTTACTGAGTTCATAAATCAAAAAGGACTTACGTTCAAGTAATTTCAACTCCACATTGTCCATTCTTAAAATTACCAATTAACTTCAGACAGAGAATAAATCACCCAGCATCTCTAAGGTTTTACAGTTTTGGTAACTCAGAATGAAAGGTTATCTAACTGTCAAGTCAGCACTCACAGGGCTCAGGTGTAGGTACTTTTTGCACTTCAAAATTGATCCTGTATCAGAACAATTGTTGTATTAAATTGCTGGGGGTCATCATTGAGGGTTGATAAGAGTTCACATGTTTGTTAATTTTTTTATTCCTTTTAATTCTCTTACATTTAGCATTTGTTTACATGTTATGAAGTCAATATCACAGCTATCTAGAATAAATATGTATAATATACAGTAGTGTGCAGTGCTGATTATACACCACCACGTTTGTCTAATGTATTACTTTTTTTTTTTTTTTTGTAATTTAAATTTTTTTACTTTTGCATGGCATGAACGCATGTTTGAAGGCTCATTCCATGATTGTTGATGCTAAACAATTTGTTTAAACTTATTTGAAGCAACATTATTCTGCAAAATTACCTCTGATGGTCAGTTGTTCCAGTATTTAAGGTAACACAAACTTTGAGCAGTGTCACAGTGTTAAACAAGATGGCACGATGGAAGGAGCTCATAGAGATTGTTCATAGCTGCATTGTAGCCTTACATGATGCCGGTTGGTCACTTGATGAAAAGAATCATCTGGTGACAAAAGTTAGACTTGGCCCGCTCAAGACCTTAATCCGATTGAGCAAATCTGGGATTTGCTGGATATCAGGATAAATAAATTTGTTGTAACATCGAAAGAATCTTCAAAGCATATGGAATGGTTTAACGAGTGAAGAAATAAATATGCGAACGATTAAATGCTGTAATCAAAGCAAAGGGTGGCCACACTGGAAATTGACTTTTTTCTCCAAAATAGACTTTTTTTTCTCAATATATTGTTATCTGTTTACTTATTTTCATCTACATTAACCAATATTACATTAAATAAATACTTGAATAGTATTTGGTTTCTTCATTGTGTTAAGTTTATAATCTGCACTGCACACTACTGTATCTTTATGAAACTTCAAGGTATGGCTTACTCCCAAAATAAATATTTTATTCATGGCTCAAAGGAAATATATTTAAATTAATGTGTGAAATAGAGGCCTTCCAGGGGAAATGCATGTGTGAGTGTGGGCTGGATGAACTACAAGTGGCAGAACTGCATTGTAATTTAGCTAATAAACACAAGCAGTGAGGGAAGGCTAAGTGGACTCAGCAAGCCCAATCATGTTCAAAGTAAGGTGAAGCTGCCGGTTTATTTCAGGAAGCGCAAGTAGGATAATTCTGAGACAGGAAAGGCATTGAGACAAATATGAAGAACCACTTTTCTGGTTTCCCTCTCCCCGCTCTGTCCTCCAATGAGTTTTTTCCTAGTTTTAAAACATCTGCTGAATCACCTAGTTTTTAATATATTTTTTCCTGAGATATTTGTCAGATTACTCTGCCTATGGAGCTGTGATAGGTGGCACTATAAAAACAAACAAATACATTTAAATGCCTATAATTCGTCAACCATCTGACCAATAAAGTTGAGATTTTGTATCTTTCATCTCTGTTTCAAAGATCAAAAGATATAAAAAAAAACATGGCATCAGATATCAGCAACTATTTGACAGGCTTAGCAATGTCGAATCATCATGAAAGTGTATGTTAATGTCTCGACTTGATACCACCCTGTAAAATTTGCCATTTTGTCAGTCTGCCATTAGGTCTGCTATAGCAAATATGCAGGATTTCCAAGAGTGTATATTTGGTTAGAGTTAATGCAAAATCCTATAACTTACGTAAGTAGAACCTACCACTTCAGATGAACAATTTCGCTTGAAGAAAAAATGTCAGCAACCCTTTAATTTTTCCACCATTTAGATTTCTTTCAAAAACACATTTTTTGCTTCATCTACAAATTTCATGTAATTTGACAGTATGCTGGGGGTAACTGATAAAAACGTATAACTTTTTGATGTTTGTCCATGACATGTAAATTCATTGTTGTGGGTGTAGCAATTTTTCTAAAACAGCTGTAACTCATGAATCCTATGTCTGATACTCAACAAACTTACATATGTAGTCTCTGATTCTGTGGACACATGCTTTTGTCACCCCTTGGCCAATAGGTGGTGCTATAAGAGCCAGAGAAGTTTAAATGCTTATAGAAGTTTGGGGTACTGCCTCCTTAGACCAAGCTTCTTCAAAAAACATCAATGTTTCTTCCTGGCGCGGTTGTCCAGTGGTAAGCTCAGTTGCCTCTGAGTAAGAAAGTCATGGGTTCGAATGCAGTCCAGGCCCTTTCCCCTTGCATCTGTATGTTCTCCAGGTGCCTGTGTGGGTTCCATTTATTGCCTTTAAAGTCCCATCAATTTGGTCCATCTGTACTACTGGTCAGTGTGTACAAACTCATGCAATAGTAGCATCTAGGTCAGCATGCTAATGTAGTAGTTCACACAGTTTCACCAATTCATTGGACAGTAACACATTTTTGGGTTATTTTGGTTCTGTATTCTAGCATTTTGAAAGGACACAATAACAATGATGTGATGTGTCAGCTTTAATTTGATGGTATTTTCATCCATATCAGATAAACGGTTTTGAAATGACAGCACCTTTTGTACATGGTCCCCAGATTGTAAGATACTATAAGTATTTATTGAATTGGCTTCATAGATGTGTATTGTTAGGCAGGTGTATTCATTTGTGTTGTTAGTGAATGCAGAAGAGAGCAGTAGTCTTGATTCTAGACTTTGTAATTGCCTTTTGTTGTTGGGGTGCGACAAGGTGTCAATATGAATTGAGCTGGCCGTCATAGGCTCAGACATATAAATCAATTAATCTATCAGGCACATTGCATGCTTAAGTCAACCATTTGGTTCATTACTAATCCTCCTAATCAAACGTTTATAAAATCTTAAAAACGCTTATGGCTGACGGTGAGATGGGTGTGTGGGGGTTGGACCCAAAATGCACGACTCAGACAACAAAGACGTGGATAAAGTCCCTTCAGGGCTTTATTAAGGGATAGTCCAATGAGCGTAGACGAAAACAAGCAAAGTTTATACACAGTAAATCGGTCGGTCTGAAGCCAAAACCAAAGTACAGTATCGAAGGAGAAGGCAGTCTCGAAATCGGTACACCATGCAAAAAGTCCAGTAACCAGGAAAGTAGTGCAGTAGTGCAGACGGACAGTAGGCAGGCTCCAAGTCGAAGGCGGTGCAAGAGTCAAGACTGAAGTCCGCTCCACGGGGGAAAAGTACAAAGACAGCAGGCAAGAGTTTGTGGTACAGGCAGGCAGTGGGAAGTGGGAAACAATTAGGGAAGCCTGAGCGACAGCGAAGCATGAACGCAAGGTTTGCAGAAAGACGCAAAAAAGTGTATGCTAAACAATGAATGGAACAACATAACATGAAACAACATAAATCGTGACATAAAACTGTGACGAATAAACTTTATAACGTGACATGACAAGATGAGAAAATACATTGCAACAAGAACTAAACATGACATGAAAATGTGGCGACACTAGACTAACATAATATGTGACAAGACAATAACTAAACATGAAACATGACATGACAAGCATAAAACGTGAGAGACAGGTGGTCGCATTTGAGCTTGAGAAACATATTTCAGCTTAAACATGCAGAATTACCATATCTTTGTCTGGAATTTTGATAAAGATTTTGGGAGATAGCCTACTGGCATAAGTCTGTTTTTAGCAGAAGTGTTTTCCAGCTACTGCATTATGTGTGTATGCCAAGGAATTCAATGAATGTAATCGTAAATTGTCTTTTAGTGACTAAGACATTGCACAGTTTTGATATAGCATGCTAGGTTTCTGGGATTGCTAGCCAGTCAAAAGTGCAGAGACACCCCAGGCAGGTTAAACCTAATGTGATGTTCGTTTTATAGAAAGTAGCCTAACTGCAACAATGTGCTGCTGCGTATACCACCAGCAGGTGTAAGCTAGAATGTAATAGACTCCATCATGACATTTCGTAAGGCTACGCTTGAGTGGTGTACACTTAAACTGTACGAATATGGCAAATAAATAGCCTTCGGAGCAATTACTGACCGTCTGACATTTTTCACGAGGGATAAAATGTTCCATCCCATCATTGCCCAAATTCAAAGTAGTCTCGTTTGTTTGTGCTGCGTTCATGCTGGTTTGTGCTGTACTTGTTTTATTAAGTGCCGATATGTTTATTTAGATATGAAGGGTTTTATTAATAGCCATGACATCATCTTGCACCCCAACATGCTCCGAATCGCCCCAAAGTCTGTTTGTGCCGTAAAAACATATTGTTTGTGCTGGTAATCTTTTTGAGATAGTATTCCAAATGTTTTGATTTGTGAATCGAACGTAGCCTCTCAGCTACGTTCCTAGCTAGGTCATCCACCTCAGAGAGATTTGCAAATTCTGCGCAAATTAGCTAATCATTATATTATGGTTGACTTTTTTCCTGTAACAAACCTCTTCAAACACAATTTGCGCATATCTGGTGTACATGAATGCACCCTATAAATGTATCTATTTTTAGCACAGCATCTTTGGAACTAGGAACACATTAAGTGCACCACATTAAGCACACCACAATACACAGCCAGGTGTGCACTGCGCTGCTGCCGGATGTGCGAAGCTAGCATAATATCTTGTAACTTTAGAAGATTGGAGCTTGAAGCTTGTGTTTAAAATGCAAAATCTATCGCTGGTTACTCTTACATCTGAATTTAATTATGCATGAAAAGTTGGATTGTTAGTGAGGAGGCAGTTAAACTTACAAGTTACCTGAGCTAATGCTGAGCAACCTAAAATAGCTAGCTAGTTTGCTATTTAGCATTTTGGAAGTGTTTAATGAAAAAATGATAAAGATGATGATTAACCTTAATTAATTATATCATTATAAGTCCAGTGTGAGGAAAGCCAGTCCAGGTGCAGGTGAGAGAGGGACTACTGAATAGTAAAGAGGAGAATTCAGATAGTCATGCTGACTTTTTCAGATGGTCATGCCTTTTTTTATATGGCAAATAAATAAATATACAGTAGCCGAGAGAGCTATTTTAAATTCTAATTTGTAACTTAAGTTACACTGGTGAATGACTAAACAGATGACAGACCAATTAGGTTAGTATTTAAGGGCTCAAGAATAATTTAAGGGATCAAGAAAGCCAAAACAATAACACAGTCAATGCATTGCATGCCATTTTTCATCTTCATTTTATTAAATTGAGAACTTCCAAAACTAGCACTCAGGTCCAACTTAAGTGAAGCAAGTAACACTGTGTTGCAAGGTACATGCCACAACCACTCCACCAAAATTCCAAAATGTGTCATTATCAAAGTCTGAAGCATGAATTATAATCCAGATGTTTACACATCAGATACTATTTCTTTTTTTTTATAAAATATTTTCTGCAGTGAAAAGTAAGCCTGTTTTTGTGATTATTTGTCCAAATGCAATTAGGAAGCTCAGAGCTCAGTCACTGTGCATTCAATTCATGTCAGATTTTCGTTATTATGACTTTTCCTACTCCTACATAAGCACTTGAATGCTTACTCCAAGTGTGAGGTTGGAACGGGGCGGAGAGCCAGACGCGACTGAGGGAAATAACCCTTCTAAGCAAACATGCAAACGCGTTTGCCACTAAATCCTGGGAGGGAACAGACAGAGCTACCCAGAATAAAAATACTAAGGTCTTCTTCCGGAATAGAGGGAGGAACTAACCCAAATGAGCTTTTTTAAACGCAAATAGAAATGAAGCCCAAAACGGCTGGAGAAAATAAAACAACCCTTCGAAAACCAGGGCGAATAACCCAACCAAAAACAAGTGCTAAATGCTTTGCACTCACGGTTGCAGACCGATGAAGAAAATAAAGTACAACCTAGCATGAAAAGGCTAGGCATGAAAATAAACCCATGAGGCGCAGCTCAGGACAAAAATTCAAACCAAAATACATACCAGGGACAACGTCCCCAATCCCCGACGCACACGAGTCCAAAAGAAAAGAAAAACCAGGACCCTAGAGGAAGGCGTGAGTGAACACAACACAACCAGCTGCACGCCTTCCTTACCTTTAAACTTTTTTTGAACTGATTAGAGAAATCAATGCCAGCACCGTACCTGACTCGTAGATTCACAGCGTCTACCTGGTGCATTACCGGCTTAGCGCAAATGCAAGTTTGACACCAAAGCGTTGGTAGACTGTCAGCACAGCCTTTAAATACCCTCAGCCAGCACCTAGTAATTAACAAGGCACAGGTGCAGCCAATGAGGCCCCTTCCCTCTGGCGGCCTCAATCAGCAATTACCTCCTAACCATGACACCAAGTCGGAGTTCCAAGTGGGAAACTCGTGTAGCAAGGGTGATACCTAAGTTCACTTTAACCCCTTCCACACCTGACTCCCTTGATGTCATCACATTCTTGGAGTTATTTCATCGGTTGAAGTTCTGAGGAGATGATAGGACATCGTATGTGGCTCATATGATGAAGCTGGTTTTAAATGCTTCCATGTTCCACAACTCCTTCCAAGAGAACTTTCTCTTCTCAACTCTGTCCCATCGCATCCACTGTCCTTGCTTTCTTTGTGAGATGGCCTTTGCGCACATCGCTGCCTGCTCTTTCCGATGCACCTCCTCGACCACAGGGCCTCGTCGCTGAGATAGAGTTTGAATAACTCTAACTAGAGGTGAGGGTAGACTACCTCGAGCCTCTGACGGTGCCCATGGGGATTATTCTACCCCAATACTTGGGTCAGTCACTCACTAAACTATAAATTCAGGTGTTGAGGAGGACGCCGCTCTCTAGTAGGATATCGCTTCTCTGAAGGTACATTAGTCTCATTGTCCTCCAATGGTGAACTCTCTGCAGGTGCTAATGCACAGGAAGGTGTCTCAGTCCCTGTTGCCGTTACATCCTCAACTGGAACTGTTGTCTCTGGTGCAGTTGAGTCCTGCACTGGTGTGGGTAGGGGACCCGGTGTGTTGACAAGTGCATCTGAAGAATCTCCAAGGAACAGCTCCCCTGGTGCTGATGGAGTCCGTAGGAGTTGATCAACGTGTCTCTTCCAAACACCATCAGCAATCTGGACAGTATAAGACACTGGTCCCGTTTGCGCAATCACAGTGGCAGGAATCCACTTAGGTTCGCCACGATAGTTCCTTGCCAGTACAGATTCTCCTGAGGCGAAAACTCTTCCTTTGGCCTTCCGTGCTCGGTACAGAACCTGTTTCTCCTGTTGACGTTGAACAATGTCCTTCACCGCTGAGGGCTTCAAGAGGTCAAAGGTGGTGCGCAGGTCTCTCTTTAGCATCAGGCTAGCGGGGGAAGTCTTGGTGGTTGCATGTGGACTGTTACGGTAGGTTAGCAGAAAATTGTGCAGGGGAATGTTCCTTTCCCCTGTAATGATTTCAATGCATGTTTCATGGTTTGCACAAACCTTTCTGCCAAACCATTTGTTGCGGGGTGGTAAGGGGCTGACTTAATGTGTTGCACTCCATTAGCTTGTAGGAACCCAGTCATTTCCTGTGACACAAATTGGGGCCCATTGTCAGAGACCAACTCTGCAGGAGATCCAAACCGGCTAAACATTTCTCCTAACTTCTCAATTGTCTTCTCTGCGGTGGTTGATCTCATGATAGCCACCTCCGGCCATTTACTGTGTGCATCAACAGCCACAAGGAACATTCTATCCTCCAATGGTCCCGCAAAATCAATGTGCACACGATGCCATGGTTCCAGTGGATACTCCCAGGGGTGAAGAGGGGCTAATGGCGGGTTGTTTCGGACTTTGTGGCAGGATGAACAGCTGTTGGCCAACTCTTCAATCTGTTTATCCATGTTTGGCCACCAAAAATAGCTTCTCGCTATTTCTTTCATTCATACTATTCCACTGTGGTCCGAATGAAGTTGCTGCAACACTTTTGTGCGAAGTGACAGTGGGACCTCCCGCCTACCCCATAACAAACACCCGGACTGAACAGACAGCTCCAACCTCCTCCCGAGGAAAGGCTTCAGGTTTGCGTTATCACCAGCAGCTCGACCCATGACAATGATGTCCACAACTGCAGACAACTCTGGGTCATTCCGGGTCTCCCTTCTCACCTGAACGGCTGAAACAGGTGCACCCCCTACTTCCTTAAAATAGAAAACGTCCACCGGTGCTGACTCCGGTTTCATAACAGGGAGTGGTAGTCTAGGTAAACCATCCGCATTGCAGTGGAAGACGGACTTGCGATATTTGATGTCATATGCATGTGCCGACTAGAGCAAAGCCCACCTCTGCAGCCGAGCTGCAGCGAGAGACGGTATCCCAGTGTGGGGACCGAGGATGGTTGTGAGAGGTCGGTGATCAGTTAGGAGCGTAAATCTCCTCCCATACAAGTACTGATGAAATTTTCTGATTCCGAAAACAATGCTCAGTGCCTCTCGTTCTAGCTGAGCATATTTAGACTCTGCCTTGTTTAACGTCCTTGATGCGAAAGCAATTGGCTTCTCCTCACCACCTGGAAAGACATGAGAGAGAACCGCCCCCACCCCGTAAGGAGAAGCGTCACAGGCGAGCTGAAGCGGAAGTGAAGGGTTGAAGTGGGTCAGGACTTCAGACGTGGTCAGCATCTCTTTTGCGTTGACAAAAGCCTCCTGACAGCTGACCGTCCACTTCCATGCTTTATCTTGGCGGAGCAGTTCGTGCAGTGGTTGCAGCAGCGATGACAAGTTGGAGATAAAGTGTCCGTAGTAATTCAACAGTCCTAAGAAGGATCGCAGTTGACTGACATTCTGGGGTGCAGGTGCGTCCATGACCGCTGCCACTTTTGATGGTGCAGTGTGTAGGCCAGCTGCATTAATCACATGCCCCAGATATTCCACCGACGGTTGAAAAAAATCACATTTTCCCTTACGGACTCTCAAGCCGTATTCCCTGAGTCGTTGCAGGGTAGCATCCAAGTTGCGTAGATGTTCTTCATCGTTCGCTCCGGTGCACAGGATATCGTCAAGGTAGCACTGCACTCCTGGCAACCCGCTAAGGATTTGATCCATTGCTCGCTGGAATAGCGCCGGGGCCGACGTGATGCCAAAAGGCAGTCTGCAGTATCTAAAAAGTCCCTTATGCGTGTTAATGGTCAACATTTCATGTGACTGCTCTTACATTCACATTTACATTTTAGTCATTTGGCAGACGCTTTTTATCCAAAGCGACTTACAAGTGCATAGGTTCTACCATAAGTCAGAGCATCACATCCAGAAACTAGCAAAATACACAGGAAATGCTGTTCTAAACATAGTTGTCATCAGAAGTGCATTTTTTTTATTTATTTTTTTTGGGGGGGGGTTAGACAAGGATAGGGATATCAGAAAGGAGGGGCAGGGGAAATCAGGAGGGAGGACTAAGGTAGAGTTTGAAAAGGTGGGTTTTGAGTCTGCGTCGAAATAGGGGGAGGGATTCTGCTGTTCTGACAGTGGTAGGCAAGTCATTCCACCACTGAGGAACCAGAACGGAAAACAGGCATGAACGTGCAGCTCGACCGCCAGGTGCACGTAGAGAGGGAACCGTAAGGCGACCAGAGCTGGCAGACCGGAGTGGTCTAGCTGGGGAGTAGGGAGTGATCAGGGATTGTATGTAAGGTGGGGCAGTCCCCTTAGCAGCCTGAAATGCCAACACTAGGGCCTTGAAACGGATGTGTGCGGCAATGGGAAGCCAGTGGAGGCCAATGAGAAGCGGGGTGACATGAGCCGACCTGGGCTGACTGGTGATCAGGCGGGCTGCAGCATTCTGGACCAGCTGGAGGGGCTTGATGGCACACGCTGGGAGACCGGCTAGGAGGGAGTTGCAGTAATCCAGGCGGGAAATGACGAGCGCCTGGACTAGGAGCTGGGTGGCTTTCTCAGTCAGGAGATGACGGATACGGCGTATATTATACAGAAAGAACCTGCAGGTTCTGGCAGTGGAGGATACTTGTGGAGCCAGGGTGAGGCAGTTATCAAGAGTCACCCCAAGATTCTTTGCCGTACGGGAGGAGGAAACTACAAAGTCCTCAACAGTCAATGAGAGGTCGATTGACGGAGAGGACTTAGCAGGGATGTAGAGAAGCTCAGTTTTGGCAAGGTTGAGCTTCAGGTAATGGGATCAGCCAAGCAGGCAGAGATCCGTGTGGTGATTTGGGTGTCGGGGGGGGAAGGAAATGAAGAGTTGGGTGTCATCAGCGTAGGAATGATAAGAAAAGCCGTGGGAAGAGATAACAGAACCAAGAGACATGGTGTATAGCGAGAAGAGGAGAGGCCCAAGAACCGAGCCCTGCGGGACTCCAGTTCGTAGGGGTTGAGGGTCGGAGACTGCGCCCCTCCAAGTCACCTGGTAGGAGCGACCAGAGAGGTAGGAGGAAAACCAAGCGAGTGCAGAACCTGTGACACCCATCCCAGACAGCGATGAGAGCAGAATCTCATGGTTGACTGTATCGAAGGCGGCTGACAGGTCGAGGAAGATGAGGACAGAGGAGAGGGATTTTGCTTTAGCAGACTGGAGTGCCTCAGTGACCGCGAGCAGGGCGGTTTCAGTGGAGTGGCCACTCTTGAAGCCAGACTGGTTGGGGTCATGGAGATTGTTCTGGAGAAGATAAGTGGACAGTTGGGAGCAGACCGCCCGTTCCAGAGTTTTAGCGAGAAAGGGAAGAAGAGAGACAGGCCGGTAGTTGTTCAGGGCAGAGGGGTCAAGAGTAGGTTTTTTGAGGAGGGGAGTGACTCTGGCCCTCTTCATGGAAGAGGGCATGGTGCCGGAAGAGAGGGAGGTGTTGATTAGAGAGGAGAGAAAAGGGAGAATGTCATCAGATATAGATTGTAGGAGGGGAGAGGGGATGGGGTCAAGAGGACAGGTGGTTGGGCGGTGGGAAGTAAGGAGTATGCATTTGTAAGTAAGCCTGACTGAGATCTATCTTGCTGAATTTTTGTCCCCCACTCAGTCCAGCAAACAAGTCGTCAATAAGGGGAAGTGGATATTGCTCTGCTACTAATACAGGGTTAAGTGTTACCTTAAAGTCTCCGCAGATCCGGATTCCCCCATCCTTTTTGGGTACCGGAACGATGGGCGTGGCCCACTCACTGATCGTTACTGGTTCCAAAACCCCATACTTGACCAGGGCGTCCAGGTCAGTTTCCACCTTAGGTCAAATAGCATATGGTACTGGCCTAGCTTTCATGAACACAGGCTTGCTATCAGTTTTGACATGTAATTTCACTTATCTCTTTCATGCTACCTAATTCATCACGAAAAACCTCTTCATTTTTCGACAGGATCTCCTGTAGGGGAGTGAAACTGTGTGACAGCTTCCTTACTGTTTGCCAGTCAAGCCGGATTTCCTGTAACCATGCACGCCCCATTATAGCAGGATGATTTCCCTTGGTCACATAAACTGGAAGCCTTTTAGTTTGACCATTACACTGAACAGTCACATCTGTCATCCCTTCCATATGTACGCGATGTCCTGTATAAGCTTTAAAAACGGCATCAGAAGGACGTAGTGGGAGGTGCCTCATGTATTTACTGTAGACTGTGTGGGACACCAGTGATGCTTTTGATCCCGTGTCTATCTGCATTTTCACAGAACGTCCCTCCAACTTGGTTTTAGCCCAATAGCCGTCGGAGCTCTCATCCACACTCATCATTTGCACAGTATATATTGCAGTAGGCACTTCTTTTCTGTTTGTATGTTCCTGTGTTTTTGTTTTTTTCCGTCCTTGAACTCCTGTCTGTGCCCCTTTTAGCTTTACATGCGCGCTCTATATGGCCCTTTTTTCCGCAGTGATAACAGTCCATTTCCTTACACCAGCATGTCGATGCAAGGTGTCCAGGTTGACCACATCGAAAACATGGGCTTTGCGCTCTTGGTCTACCGCTGCTGAGGCTTTGCGCGCTTGGTCTACCGCTGCTGAGTTGGTACACTCTCCCTGTCACATGTAGCTGCTGGCCTTCTTTTGATGCCATTTCCATTGTGACACTAATATTAATGGCTCTTTCAAGAGTCAAGTCTCTTTCTGTGAGTAACTTTTTCTGCGCTGCTTCATTTCTCAGTCCGCATACCAGCCTATCTCTCAGTGTATCATTTAACACGTCCCCGAACTCACAGTGTTCAGCGAGCTTGCGTAACGCCGCAACAAACACAGAGACCGACTCCCCCTCCTCTTGGCTACGTTTGTGAAATCGGAATCTCTCTGCAATTACCAGAGGCTTGGGTGAAAGATGGTTTGCCAGTATATCCACAATTTCCTTATATGATTTACTACCAGGCTTAGCTGGTTGCAACAGGTTGCGTAGTAAGTTAAACGTCTTCGGCCCTATTATACTCAAAAAAGTAGCACCAGCTTCTCATCTGCTATTCCATTAGCCACGGCGAAGTACTCAAAGCGCTCGGTATAGGAGCCCCACTGTTCTATGCCCTCGTCAAAGGCCCCGATTGAACCAAAAACTCCAGCTATTATAAGCGCTGCTCTTTCCACACACTACTCACGGCGTTGCCGATCATCCACCGATCCACTTCGCGCCGCTGTCCAAAGCACACCCGGCAAGGAGGTGGTCCGACTCGCTCACCTGCAGCAGTGTGAGGCGTCAGCGGGGAAAACAGAAAAAAAAACCTCCCCTGTTGTAAACAACACACGCCGGTCCAGACGTCCTCGTCGCCAATTCTTGTTATGTCCTAACAATGATCACGTTAAACGTTTATTCTGCCACAGTAGCACGTCAACACTGGCTGATTGCCAAAAACAGAATGAATGAGTGCAGGTAACCCATAAATCCCCTAGGGGTGTTCCTTCCTACGGAACCCCTACTAGCCCAAAATACACAACAATGGTGAATGAGTCATCAGAGCTACCACCAACATAACAGTTGATGTTGCACACTGCATCAAATTGATCAGCCAATCGGACTGTCTCAGAAAACAAGGAAATCGGGTGAGAGATTTCTACCTCAGAGAAATGGCACAGCTTTTACAGTCAGTGTCAATGGAGGATTCAAGGGAGCTTATTTGTTCAATTGCAATTGTTGCTTTGAGTGAATCTGAGGGGAATGTTGACACAGGCATGCCCATTATCTCAGAGACATGCAAGACACAACTGAAGAAAATAATTACGGAGGGATGTGTCCTGATTCCTTCCATAAAAGAATAAGACTTGGAGAAGGTGGAGACCAATGAATCCACTCATGCATGCAAACTTAGAAGGTGGGTGACAGATATTTGTGAGGAGAGCAAGATGCTGGCTGTGGATGATGATGACCAGAACAATTTACATTTCCTTCCAGAGCTTGTCCCCCATGTGATAAGAATGGCATGCTAACTGCCTCTCTGGACAGGCATAATGGTGCCTCACTTCAAAAAAGATAACATTACTGCAAGCTCAGCCAGCATTCAGGCACAGTTCAAGAATCTCAAACATGGTCTCTTCAAGCACGAAAGCTTGCATATTCAAGCAGACCGATTCATTTTCTGTCACCTTGGATAAATTGAGGGCAACGGGAGGCTTTCCACAGCAGCTGTAAACATTTCAGCACACTGTGAGAAAAAAGTCTGTTGATTGTGAGGAATCCACAACAGGCCATGGAGAGCAGGGTCCAGAGGTCCAAGCAGTACTGGAAGTACCCAAAAAGGAACATGTGATGGCATAAGATGATGAGTACCCATCAAAGGAGGAACCTGTGGAAAACTGGCGAGGCCTTGGTCTTCCACAAAAAAAGACGAGGCTGTCTGATCTTACCACTTGCTTTGAGTTGTTACATACAAAGAAAAAAACTACTTAACTAAATTGGTCTTCTAAGAAATGGTAACTACCTGGCTAAACAGCCTGTTAAAGTCAGCAAAACACTTGTGAGTGTAACCAATACTTGTGCCTTTGATGCCTTTTGCCAATATCTGTGACAGTCAGGCTTTTGGCAATTACGTCAACAGAGAAGAACACCACATTGAAATGTTTAATTTAAGACAGGGATGCTTATGCACAGAGGGCGAAAATGCTGTCTGACACATTTGAATCTGTGCAACTGGAGCCGGGCACAGAGCAGGTGACAGCAGAATGTCAGGTTTCTCATATCATCACTATAACAATGAAGCAAGTGGCGAGTGTGACAACTATGAGTCAGTGCTCCTCCCAAAACTGCAGGGAAAGAACAGGTGACCACAGGGTTTCGGATGGCCGTGGGGCTTCAGACAGACGTGGGACCTCAGACGGCCGTGAGACCTCAGACACTCATGGGGCTTGAGGCGAAAAGGTGGATCTTCAGATGGACGCCAGCCTTGACAGATACAGAAAAAACACAGAACCTGACAATTTATGACACATTTTAATTAGAAAATGGGGTAGACTTGACCCTAATACAATGGAATCGCTTGGAGCAAGCAGGATTGAGCTCTGGGTATTTTCTGCCATATACAGTCAGGTCCATAAATATTGGGACATCGACACAATTATCCTCTTTTTGGCTCTATACGCCACCACATTGGATTTGAAATGAAACTAACAAGATGTGCTTTAACTGCAGACTTTCAGCTTTAATTTGAGTAGCTGCTCGATGCAGAGCCACCTCCACCTCCAGGGGCGGTAACCTCCAGGGGCGGTGACCTCTAGGGGCGGTAACCTCCAGGGGCGTGGAAATGTTGGCCGGTGAACTGCGCATGAACGATCGAAAGCAGAAGAAGATAGCCTGATGAAGTGGTCTAAGGTCTAAGGTCTAAAGTCTAAGATTGCAATCCGCCATAAAACCAAAAGAAGAAGAAGAAGAAGAAGAAGAAGAAGAAGTGTCGCAGTAAGTAATGCTAACTTTCAACGGTAAACCCAACTCGTGAACATTGTGAACATTAGTTCTTTAAAAAAAAATGTTTATCTTGTCAGACTTCGGTAACTGCTTGGATTTGGATGCTAGCTAAGTGAATTTAAGAGGCTGGCCAGCGAGACCTACTTTAGTGGAAGGGGTTCCCTTATCGGCCACGTTGTCACAAATTTTTACTAATTACAAATGTAAATGTAATAAAACTAGACTAGTTTGGGAATAACAATGTAGGCTAGTTCACGAGTTCAAAAGACAACACCAACAACTGGGAACGTTAATAAGGCAGTTTACTGGGATGAACGGGATGAACCAAAGACAATAACTTTTAGTGAACAGAATGAATGCTTGACAATCATGGACACAATTGATAGTTGACAGTTACCATAATAATGAATGAATGAATGAGGTAGTGCAAGAATACGGAAGAGAGAAATAACAGGTAAGTTAGACATGTGAATAATAGGCAGGAAACTACCTCGTTAGCACACGGTGGTAATAGGTGTGTGTAGTTGAGTTGATTGGCGAGGCGTTGCCGGTGCTTCTCGTTAGATTGGAACGGTTGTCACCCCCACCCCGCACTCGTGTGTCAGGTCAAAAACGACAGGTGGATATTGCCTAAGTTAAGCCAGTTTAAAGCGAGTACATATTGTGTGTAATGTTATTATTAGCTAAGAGACATCACCATTTTCCTTTTCTTTCTATTTTTAAATAGTGTGTTTCTGTGTGTGTTTAACATCCACAGATGCATCCGACACACTTAAGCAAAGGGCAGGATCCCCTCCTGTCTGTTGCCCAGTGCACAACGTGCTGCAGTAGGTACAATGGTACCTACTGCAGGAATACATTTGTGTACAGCAGCGACCTACGACATCACATAAAGCATCATGTGAGTGCGGCAGTTCCATATGAAAGTATGTATGTGTTTTCCCCCTTTTGAATTAGACTGATGGAATGTGAGTGTGTGTGCAAAACACAACTGTAAACAAGGCAATTGATCCAATGTATTATTTCTACATTTTAGATGTTGTCATCGTGAAATGTGGTTTTGGCTGCAGGCCATCACCACATTTCCACTGCTGCTACTGTGTGCTCACCATCGTGAGGAGGAAGGAGCTGATAAAACACCTTGATACTTGCAAGAATAAGGCATCCAGACAGCCTCCTCCCTCCCCAGCAATCGCACCTCCTCCCTTCCCAGCAACCGCACCTCCTTCCTCCCCAGCAACCGCACCTCCTCCCTCCCCAGCAAATGTACCTCCTCCCTCCCCAGCAACTGTACCTCCTCCCTCCCCAGCAATCGCACCTCCTCCCTCCCCAGCAACCGTACCTCCTCCCTCCCCAGCAACCGCACCTCCTCCCTCCCCAGCAACCGCACCTCCTCCCTCCCCAGCAAATGTTCCTCCTCCACTCCCAGTAGCAGCACATCCACCCCAATCAGCACCTCAGTTAGGCATCCGCCAGCAGGTCAGGGTGACCTGCAGTCACTGTGGCATTATAATCAACAAGCGCAACCTCAAGGTACATATTAAGAGAAAACATCAACGACAGGTAACCACCATTTCTGCAAAGCGGCACCTGTCTTCCCAATGTATCGATGCATCAAATGGCATCTTTGCTGTTGATAAATCTTTCTTCAAACCATGTTCTGCAATCCATGTTAAATAAAAAAACCTTGGGTACAGGGCAACAAATCACATGTGAAATGGATGAATGTAACACAAATTTGGAATTTGCAGTCAGGAGTGGAATTGTTCCATATGAATGCATTCATCTGCAGTCATTGTCCTTCTGCCCTCACTCCAACACCACACCGGTCATTTTGCAGGAGGAGGTGCTCTCAGAAATGGTTGATGCCAAAATATTTGGCAATGCGAGGAAACAGAGCTGCTTAAAACGGCAAAGAGCAGCATTTGATGCAGGTGTTCCTCTTTGCGTTGAAGTTCCCATTGGAGGGCCTCCTACCAAGAAATCATTTTCAATATACGAACCGGACATAACATACCACAGCCAACTGGGAAGGACAATGGCATCATATGATTCCAAAAAGAATTCTTGGCACTGCCCATGTGCTAAACCCAGACAATCGTGTCTGCACAAATCCATAGTAAAATGGCATATTTTTCAAACCCAACCACAACTGTTCAGGACCAGACCAGATCCATTCAATGAAGTTGAGAACACCGTTGAATTCCAAGAGCAGATGGAAGATGCAAGGCCCGTTAGAGAAGGAGTTGCCTATCCTCCTGATGATGCTGGCCTCCGAATGATGGTCAACCATCTACGGAACAACAAAGGCATACCTGCTCCCCCAGAATTTGATTACTGGCACCAAACCTTTACAGGATTTTCCAAGGGACTTGATCCCAAAAGAAACCTCATGTGTTGACTGTGCGGGGCAACTTAGTGAGCCAGTGCTCATTACAGCACAGGCCAAACTTGTGACATTTTCTGGTATTGTAGAAGGTGAGACTCACACAAATGACACAATCACACAAATGTCATCAACTTAGCCATGCCGATTTAATTTTAGAAATAGTACAATTAAATCCAGTGTGTTCAGTGCTGTGTAAACTTCCCAGATATAATTAATATAAATCAATAAATCAATATTATTGTACCCTTTCTCTCATTTCTCTACGTATTACAGAGCATGTCCTGACTGTGGACATATGTACAGGTATCAGGAATGGAGTGATGGAATTCATAATTTCAACGACCATATCCTCATCACGCTTCATTTGTGTACGATTCTCCCTTATTTTAATATGTGGGCTGAGAACTTACTGACAATCTTTTTAAAAAAATATATATTAGACCTATAGATTTGTACCATTCCCCTGTATTAAATTAAACTAAATGCCATTGTATTGTATTTGAAAGTCATAAGTGAAAGCAAATTTTTGCAGAAAATGTTTTTGTGTAGTAAATAAAACATTTTTATCAGAAATGTGTCTTGGCATCCAAGGACAATCAAATTGATACTGCTCTTAGATTGAATTCCGTCCAGCAGTTCTGATGGCACTTACACCATGGCGCTTTATTTGAATTTAGCTTTTAATCTCTATGCTTTTCTAGACTCACCACGCAGTGAGCCGAGCGATTGAAGTGCTTGAGCTAACGGAAAACAAGACCTTCCCAAGAAAATCTACAATGCTCCAGGCCTATATGCACTTTGAAGCACTGACTAAACATGACTATTCCTATTCATGTTTCAAGTGTGGATACCATCCACCTGTGGTGGTCATGGACCTTCATAGGAAGGGTGTTTTCAACATGCCAGGTAAGTAAGAGAACAAACATCATTAAAAGATTAAATAAATAAATAATTTGCAATGCTTTAATACAATGTTTGACTTGCAGTAAGCGAATTGAAGGCCCCACCAGCAGATTTTGATGGAAAGGTCAATATGCCAATATGCCGAAATAATTTGCCGTGGGTTATTAACAGGTCTGCATCTACTCAGTTGTATGTCGAGTTCAACTGCTATGAACATGATTTGTCCAAAACATGTTTTTGTAATGAAACATTTTTTTTTCTATTTGAAGGCAGTCGAAAGAACCCCTTTCTGGTGTCACCATGCTATAATAACTGGGCACCATGGATAGGGCCGAACACCAGAAAGGGTGACATGGTCTTAAATACAGAGTATCAAAAATTGCATGCCCCAAGGCAGGCCACTGAAATGGCCGATCTGGAAATGACAGAAGACAGACTCCAAGATGCCCTAATTAATCTCAGGGTAAGAGTTATTTACAATGATTTATTCACTGTGTTGTGAATTCAGCAAACTATTGTTACAGATTTTTACCCCCCTTTTTGTCATGTGAAAATAATAGGTGGGCACGGTTCGAGAGTTAGCCAAACAATGTGGGCTGGACTCGAGTGGATCAAAGATGGACCTTATCCTGAAACTGCGGCAGGAAATGCAGAACAGGTCATCATATGACAAAATCTTTGAGAAGGTCTGGGGAGCTTCCGGTAAGATACACATGTCACTGGATGACTGCATCTGGTTATCGTACAGTGATGAAATAATCTCTCTGCCACAAGAAGTGTTTGTCATGTACGTTGTAGCTGTATAAAAGTAAGCAAATAGTATAGCTCACACCTTATCATATCAATGGAGTTAAAATCAAGGAACATACTGTCTGAATAATGCATGATGTAGCATACAAATCCATCTGTAGCAGGTAATGATGACTATGTGACTGTTGTACTAAGTCATTACCCTAATTATGTGTTTCCCGTACTGTAGGTGGTATGGCAGTTATTATGTGCCCTTGTGGAGTGGTCTACTCTATCAGATTTAACTTGAGAGCAGAGTCTCCCAGAGACTACACAGATCTTTTGCTCAGCTGGCAACACTTTCCAAACATTACAATATATGACTTTGCCAGAGGATTGGCAACCCACACAAACATTAGGGAGCCTGAAAATCTGCCCTTCAGGCCACACGAGGGGAGACTTGCAGCAGATTTGCCATACCATCTGCAATTGGTGGCTGATGGAAGGCTGAAAGTGAGTTTGCCGTGGCTCAAAACAAAAAAAACAATACTGACACCAACAGCCATCCAATCACAGGATCATCTGAGCACTACGCCCTTTATGATGTTTTCCACGAGCACAATACGAAGGATCCGAGAGATGCTCTGAGAAGAATTGCACTTGTCTGGGTGGGTCAACAGCCAGTGTGCTGAGCAATTATTTGCCGACATCAAGAAGAAGAATTACTTCCTGAATTGCCTCACACCATCTTCCCACATCTTCATGATGCGAAACATACTGCACCAACATAACTTGCAATTGAATAAAAAAACAGAAGCCTGTCTACTAAAAGCGGTGGGCACAGACATCCAATTGCATTTGGATAGCAACGGGCAGATGAAGGGTAAATTAATTTGTCTTCATTCACTTTTTTTGTTTAACAATGAATGGGCAACTGTTTAGCATTGAGTGGTCATCAATATTGTTCAAGTTATTTTCTTTTTTCTCCTTTTTTTATTTTTTACTAAAGGCACAGCTGCACAGCCACCCAGTGATACCCAAACATCACTGACTAGTGAGCATCAAGACTGTAAGTAGAGAAGAGCCTATCATAAGCCTAAACCCTTTTTTCCTTCAGCGGGGCAACTCTTCTAAATGCTGTAACCTCAAATCCCTTTCTGTTTAATGTTCTCTGAATTAAACACAGTTATGTGTGGAGCCGACTGTGAAAATCTCACTAAATGTGAAAATATAAAGGCGTGCCGAGCATTCTGGACCGCTCCACTTCACGAAAATCCTGGATAGACAAAGGCCTGGCAGTGAGATAATAGTTAGAACGATGAAAGCATTAATTAATTGGAATTAATTGACATGATCGCACAGTCAAAGGTAGTGTGTACAAATACCTTTTTATTTCATTCAGTATTTCAGTATTTTTATGTTTGTTTGCTCAATATGCATGTACAATATTCCACAGGGGCTGAACATTTACATTGCAGATCTGTATGTTGCCCCAACATGGCTCCCACCATTAAATTGTGACCCGCGTGCAAGTGTCCCTGTAAGCATACCTTTACATTTTCAAATACATTTTTGCTATGATTTGGACATGTATGCAGCATAAAACATCACTGGGTAGGAAGGAGTGCTGACCAGTATCTTTAGTTCTATGTTCTTAATAAAAAGCAAACCTAATTAGTGACTTCTGTGAGACATAATGAATATAGACCCTGATTTCCAAGCTGACTTTTCTTTGCTGTATTTGAAACCCATTTTAGGATGATGCTGGAATGAAAGATGCCATCTTCATCCCTTTGTGGACCCCTGGGCACTACCAGTTATGTGTAAGTAGCACATTATGTATACAAATGATGCAGACTTAAACTAATAGTTTTCAACAGGAACACAGCAAATGTTTATATGTGTTGTATAAATAATGCTTGGGAGATGGTGCATTTTGAATCAAAATGCCAATGTCTATGCTTATTAATAACAATTGTTTCTTTCAAGATTACTTTACAGGTCATTGTTTTCCATGTTGATTTTAATTGATAAATTTACTGCATATTTTTCAGGTCAAGACAGTCGAGAAAGAGATTCTCTTTCTCGACAGTAGATATATGGAAAGGGCACCTGATCAGAGCTATCAATCGGTTTTGAGGTCACTAGATACAACTATGAAATGCATTTTGACAGGCAGTCACGTTCCTATGACCTGATCATTTATGTGCATGCCGATCACGTTCTGATGATCTTTGACCAAAAACAAAATGCATGTGGTGTGTGAATGTTTGTTACTATAACCATTTACAGAATAGTTCTTCCATGGACCAGGTCGTGTTCCTAAGACCTTTTGAATAATAGTGTTTGTAGATCCTATTTATGATGTTTGCATGTTTGGGGAAAGTTCATCATCCTCATGACTACTTTGCCACTGACCCGTTTGTTTAACATTGCTTTGTTTACTAAATCTATTTACAGAGGTCTTGTTCAGTCGATCCATCCAGGTCCGTGGACTGAGAAGACCGGTCATGACATCAAGGTACATCCTTTTTGGTCCACTTTTTAATGTAATTTAACTAGTGAAATGTATCAATGCCTTTTAAACGTCAATAGAACCCTTATGCCTATTTTCCACTTCTATTTTTTCAGGGGTTTCCAAGACAAACTTTTGGGATCGACTGCGCGATATTCATGCTAATGGTGAGACATATCATTTACATTTATATAATTTCTGTTTGATACCCATTGTGGTGCCTCGGGGTAGATCCTGAGGCCGTGGGTGGGCCCAGCTGAAATCCAAGACACAGGAGTCAGTAATCCAGAAAAAATTAGTCTTATTGCTGATAGCGCCCCCCCTCAGGGCAAGGGTAGGAAAACGGGAGAAAATAAAAGGGCCATTGAGGCAAAACTAAATTAGGTTCTTCCCAGACTGGGGTATTCTTCAGGGCCTCCTTCCTTCTTCCCTCCTGGGCCGCGTCAGGGCTGGGGGAAGCACACAGAGATAAGGGTAAGGTAAGGGTGCTCGATTATCCTCACGTGTCCGTTGGTAAAGGTGGGGCCTCCTTTTAGGTTCAATCCTCCAGGTCAGTACGGCAGAGGATCTTTCCTCTCGCTGCTCTTCCTTCCTCAGCATAGGCGCCGACCGACCCCGTTTGCAGCCTCGACCGCGCCTTAAATATCTTCCCCTGCTCATTAGGGAAAAGGGCTGCAGCTGAGTCAGTAGTTTTCCACAGTGTTCACTTACGTGCACTGTCCGGGGTCCTGGACTGCAGGTAGAGGGTTCTCTCTCCATGGTGCTGATCTCCCCATCACTTCCCTAGGAAAATAGACCCGTTCGCATACCTCTTCCAATGCGTAACGGTTGCAGGGTTGCGTTGTGCGGGCCCTTCTGGGGTTCTCTACCCACGTGGCGCAACATGCAGGAGCAGGGGCGCCACACCATTTATAGAAATGATTTCAATAACGTGTTGTATGTGTTGCAGGCGGTTTTGTACATCACATTAAGTTCTCCATTTGACTACACAGTCGTGAGTTTTTTTTGTGTTATTTCAACATCTTTTTAAATAATTGTTTTAAGATGTGAAATTATTAATTTGAACTACTGTTATCCTTTTCTTTTAGAATGACATGACCTCTATCAGAAAGTGGTGGTGCATGTTGCTAATGGAGAATTTTGCACTGGACCGGTATGATTAATTTGCCTAAAAGAGCTTACTAAACTATTTTGATTAGGGGACGGGTGGGTAATTGTGTTGAAAATAGTTGCAAACTGGGGACAATGATTACTTGGGGCAGGGGGAGGGGGCCGACATGAGTTACTCATACGATCGTAGCTACTGTGTGTGGGAACGGCTTAGCTCTACAGTATGAGGGGGCAAATTGAACTAGAATAGGGTCTAATTGGCTTTTCAGATTTCATGTTTTCATCTTTTCAAGGCATGGCAAGGTTTTTGCCCACTGGACGGAGCAGTCCAAAGCACTACTGGGAGGTGACCTGCCTCCTGTGTTCAGGCTCCCAAGACTCCGGAAACGGCAATTTTCAGAAGTCGTCCAGGTCAGATTGAAATACAATTTAACCACCGGTAAAATCAGAACCATTAACTAATGCATTCAGGCGCTTCAAACACTTTATTAACTAATGTTGAAAAGAGCATTGTTAAATAAATAAATATATTTTTCAGTCATCATCTCTCTTGTTGCTCTCTTACATTACAGGAACATGACCAGTCTCCAAAAAGGACCAGGACCACTGTCCACCCTGGAGCCCTGGAGGGAGTGGACCAGTCTCCGACCAGGACCACGGCAGAAGACAGGCCACAAACACTTCATGTATGTATTGAGAGCGTATGACTAATTCAATATATTTGTTTACCTATTCACTTGCATTATGTAGTAGTTCACTATGAAATATCTGGTTTCTGTTAGGCCTCTACAATCAGGGGGCTGTTCCACAAAGCTGGCTAACTGAGTAAGCCTGGCTTCTGTACTGAATAAAATTCAGAACAGCTCTTTTTACTTTAGTCCATGTTCCAGATTTGAAAGAGTTCTGGGTTTTATTCAGTTGGCCAGCTTTATGAAACACACTCCAGGACTGTTTACTTCAAGAAGGGTTCCTGCCTGCCAGTCATAGCATACTGTATGTATGGCTGATTGACTCCAAGTCAATGACAAGAACAAGAGAAGCATGGGGGGTTGTTTTAATTGATTTCAATTATATTTTATTTCTTAAAAAGGATGCACCAGTGATGAAGGCCATTCATCAGGCCTGTGAGTGGCTGGGCCACAACAGCCACCTCTTCCAGGGGCACGTCCTCCGACCCAGGATACTGGACATGGAGGAGGTGGATGCTCTGCTGGCCCTGACCACATATGACATTTTCATGAACGTCTTAGGAGGTCATGAGGATGAGGATGAGGACGAAGTGAGGTCCCCATTTGTCTTCATCTTCAGTCAGAAGGACGACATGGAGCTTTTTATGTGTGAAATTATGGACAAAAGGGAAATCCGGGTGTCTGCTGTCCTTCATTAGGGAAATGTTTATGTTCAGTATTTTTGTATCATTAAATCCAATCTTTCTCATTGTGTGTTGTATTATTTACTAATACAGGAGGTACCATTCCTGTTTTCTAACTTCAAAAAGATGTAAGTGGGTTGAATGTGTTTATCTGGGCCTCTATTCTCAACACATCTCAGAGCAGTCAGTATTTATTAGATTAGCTTCTCCACTCCTACAAAGAGTCGGAAATTGGGAATAGTTCCGACAGATAATCTGTCTATTAGATAGATAGATAGGTACTTTATTCTTCCCCGAGGGGAAATTCTTCTGTTGCAGCAATACAATGCAGTACATGTAACAAAAAGGCACAATCAGGGCCTACTTACAGTAGGTACACATAGTACGCAAGATTAATCAACAGCGAATTCTACAATCTAAGCTGGGCAGCAAAAAAAGGCACATTCAGGTATTGCAGTTAGGTACACCGAGTCAGCAATACAAACATTCCACAAACTCTACACTCAAGCTGTACTGTGTCAAATCAGGAGTATGCCATGTTAATTAAACTAATTACAGTAGGGACAGCGTATACAGACATGACAGATACAAAAAGATAATCCACAAAGTCTACAATCTCAAGTTGTACGTGCTGGTCAAGAACAAATCAGGAATGTGCCATGTCAATGGACAATGATAAGGTGGACTGTAAGATGTTAACTGTCCTGTTCAATAAACGTCTGGGCACCAAAACAAACTGTCTTAGCTCCCTCCAAGTTGGCTCAGGTCCATGGTGTCCAGACAGTCAGGGGATGCATTGAACAGGCTGGTGGCAGTTGGAATAAAGGACCTACAGAAGAGTTCCATAGCGTGGCATTACCCCTCACGCCATGCACATGCACATACGGAAAGACATACACACCCCCCCATGTTAAGTGTATGATGATGATGATGGTGTCATGGCATGTAAATGTGTGCGTGCATGTGTGAGAGACAGCACACTAGTGTGTCTGCGTGTAGCCTACATATGTTCACGCTTGAGTGTAGGCCACTTTGAGTGTGATGTAAAGTTATTCTCCACAGAAATTGCGACTTTCGATTCAAATTGTGACTTTTGATTTTGATTAACCCCCCCTCAACTGCATCCGTGACTGTTTACTCTTGACCTACACACTTACAATAACTTTGCACATTTACAATTGTCTGTATTATATTCATATTCGTATAGGCTTTATTTTTAGGTTTAGGTTAATCTTGAACTTACGAACTGATAAGCCACTGTGGAGAGGAGCAAGGACCAATAATTCCAATGTACATGTACATGTTGCATATGACGCAGTATATGCACTGCAAATGCTCGTAAACAACTTCCTTTTTCATCCATTTCAATGCCATTTAAATGCTCATAAACAACTTCCTTTTTCATCCATTTCAATGCCATTTAAATGCTCATAAACAACTTCCTTTTTCGTCCATTTCAATGCCATTTAAATGCTCGTAAACAACTTCCTTCTTCGACCATTTCCATGCCCCTGGAGGTTACCGCCCCTGAAGGTTACCGCCCCTGGAGGGTGAAGCTCTGCATCGAGCACCACTTGTTTAATTTAAGGGTACATCCAAATCAGGTGAACGGTGTAGGAATTACAACAGTTTGTATATGTGCCTCCCACTTTTTAAGGGACCAAAAGTAATGGGACAAACTAACAATAATAAATGAAACTTTCACTTTTTAATACTTGGTTGCAAATCCTTTGCAGTCAATTACAGCCTGAAGTCTGGAACGCATAGACATCACCAGACACTGGGTTTCATCCCTGGTGATGCTTTGCCAGGCCTCTACTGCAACTGTCTTCAGTTCCTGCTTGTTCTTGGGGCATTTTCCCTTCAGTGTTGTCTTCAGAAAGTGAAATGTATGTTCAATCAGATTCAGGTCAGGTGATGACTTGGCCATTGCATAACATTCCACTTCTTTGCCTTAAAAAACTCTTTGGTTGCTTTCGCAGTATGCTTCGGTTCATTATCCATCTGCACTGTGAAGCGCCGTCCAATGAGTTCTGAAGCATTTGGCTGAATATGAGCAGATAATATTGCCCGAAACACTTCAGAATTCATCCTGCTGCTTTTGTCAGCAGTCACATCATCAATAAATACAAGGGAACCAGTTCCATTGGCAGCCATACATGCCCACGCCATGACACTACCACCATCATGCTTCACTGATGAGATGGTATGTTTTGGATCATGAGCAGTTCCTTTCCTTCTCCATACTCTTCTCTTCCCATCATTCTGGTACAAGTTGATCTTTGTCTCATCTGTCCATAGGATGTTGTTCCAGAACTGTAAAGGCTTTTTTAGATGTTGTTTGGCAAACTCTAATCTGGTCTTCCTGTTTTTGAGGCTCACCAATGGTTTACATCTTGTGGTGAACCCTCTGTATTCACTCTGGTGAAGTCTTCTCTTGATTGTTGACTTTGACACACATACGCCTACCTCCTGGAGAGTGTTCTTGATCTGGCCAACTGTTGTGAAGGGGTTTTTCTTCACCAGGGAAAGAATTCTTCTGTCATCCACCACAGTTGTTTTCCGTGGTCTTCCGGGTCTTTTGGTGTTGGTGAGCTCACCGGTGCGTTCTTTCTTTTTAAGAATGTTCCAAACAGTTGATTTGGCCACCCCTAATGTTTTTGCTATCTCTCTGATGGGTTTGTTTTGATGTCCAATAAATAACCTTTTGCAAGCCATGTTTTTATTGTTCTGTACATGATTAATTTCCATCTGTATCATTACGTTACATTACATTACGTGGCATTTAGCAGACGCTCTTATCCAGAGCGACGTACAACAAAGTGCAAATCAATCACAAGAACAAGTGCAAAAGTAGACCTGAGAGGACAGTACAGTTCTGAATCCTAGTGTAAACATACAGAAATTCAGAACCCTTGAAGAGTACAATCAACTTTCAAACTAGCATACCACAGTTGGCAGCTAGAATACAACAACAGCCAATAAAAACAACAATACCTATACAAGTAACGATATCTATACATAAGTGCCATTACGGTCTAAGGCTAATCACAGTGATTGTGAGTTGGGGAGGGAAAGGTGTAGCCTGAAGAGATGGGTCTTCAGTCTGCGCTTGAAGGAGGTCAGAGATTCTGCCGTTCTGACATTCACCGGGAGGTCATTCCACCACCGTGGGACCAGGACAGACAGCAGTCGTGAGCGTGAAGTGCAGGTGTGGCGAGGGGGAGGCGCCAGACGCATGTCACATGTCACTGCAAATATAAATGCACTAGTCTCATTCCTTTTTTTAAATTGTTTTATAATATTGTGCAGGGGTAGTATACTGTATCTGAATGCAACTCTTATAGATATTGTATTACTTTCTGCTACTGTGCAAGTGCAAAAATATTCTCCTTTGGTTCATGATTCTGGAGACGGGTCCTGGAGCAGACACAGCGCAGGGGTGTGGGGGCCGGAGACAGGTCTTGGAGCAGACACAGCATGGGGGCCAGAGACGGGTCTTGGAGCAGACGCGGCACAGGGGCTAGGGGCAGAGCCTAGGGTGGTGCCAGAACAGGAGTCTGGGACGAATCTGGAGACAGAGCCCTGGGCGGAGCCACTGCAGGGGCTAACAACGGGTCCTGTGGTAAGGTCGGCTCTGGTGCTGAAGACGGGACCTGGGCCAAAGCTAGTGCAGGGGCTGGAGCTGGGTTCTGAGATGGAGTCGGTACAAATACCACCTGGTTCCCTCCAATTCCTGTTTGGTAGTGGCACCCAAGATTGAACAGACGGTAAAACCCCAACAAACATTTTTAAATGCACTCGCTGTTGGTTGTTTATTACATTACCGTTACCAATGCTGGCAAAAATGTAAAGAGTGTTGTGTTGCAGTGTTTGTGTTGCGTGTCTGTAATAGTGTAAGTCTCGTTGCGGTGCTAGTCTGTGACAGAGGGCTTTGCAGCTGAAAGCAGAGGTGTGTGCCAAAGTCTGAAGTCTGATACAGAATCGTTCCCTTGACGTAGAGTTGCCGCAGATAATTTCTTCATGTTAAAGTCCGCTGGTTCCACTTTCTGGCTAATTCAATCTGTCAAGAACCGGACAGAGGGAACCAATCGCAGACTCAGGGATAACTTGAATAAGGCAGGCTTTAATGACAAAGGGCAGATCAAAAACATAATCCAAAAACAGGCAATGGTCGTAAGCCATTGGTACATGTAGGGCAGGCAGAGCATAATCTGGAAAACAGTTCAAAAACCAAGAAGACAGATAAGCAAAGGTACAAAAATGAAATCCAACATCCCCTCTGAAAGTATGGGGGAACATTGATCTATCAGAGGGGATGAGACATGTAGAGGTAGAAAATACCATTTGGCTACATGATACATTATTGGTTCTGCGGTAAGAGCAGGACCTTGAACAAGATTGTATTGTAATTGAAATATCATGCTATTACCTGGTATCATGCACCAAATGAGACTTTCTGCACTTGCACAGCATCTGGGACAGTGCCTGAGAAGTTGCCCGGGGAGGTTTCATGGATGGGAGATGGGGCAGTGCTGAAGCTGAAGAGTCTGGTGTGAGGCTGGAAACCGGAACTGGGGTGAAACTGCAGACTGAGCCCGGGGAACAGAGTCCAAAGGGGTGCTGGAAAAGACGCCTGTGACAGGGCTGGAACTTGGGTCTGTAGCAGTACTGGAAACCGGAACTGGGGAAAAATGGTTGACTGGGTCTGAGGAGGCACTGGGGACAGGATCTGGGGCAGCCTCGGTAACAGAGTTCAGAGGGGTGCTAGAGACTGGATCTGGAACAGAGCCAGAAAACTGGGCCTGGTGTGCTGCTGGGATCTGGATCTGGAGTAAAGCAGAAGGCTGGCCCGGGACAGGACAGGAAGCTGGACCTGGTGTGGTACTGGGAGCTGGCTCTGGAATGAAGTAGGAGACTGGACCCGGGACAGAACAAGAAGCTGGACCTGGCATGGTTATGGGAGCCAGGTCTGGAATGAAGCAGGAGACTGGACAGGAAGTTGGATCTGGTGTAGCAATTACGACTTCTAAGGTCTGAAGGAGATTCTCGAAAGTCAGTCCATCTTGCATTCTTTCTGACAGTCTGTCCCTAAACAATTCACAGAGGGTGTTAGGGTGCACCGAGGGTGGAGGACAAGAAGGACGAGGGACTGCGATGATGAGGTGCTGATGGTGTATTTTATTTACAGGTGTGACGGTGGCGGACCAGAAATATTTACAGTGATGAGAACCCCCCCCCCCCCAAAAAAAAAAAAAACTAAGAAGAAAAACTGTACAACATAAACAAAAGAAAATAAAAATGCAGTGTACTTTGACTATGCCTGAAAAGTAGGCCCACAACACAAAACTCCAACTCTCAAAACTTCCAACTCAACTCTCTCCCGGAGCTATAAATGCCCGGAGCTATATGGGCATAGCTCCTCCCACCTGGCACCTTCCATGAACCAAAAAGATCAATTAACAAAATAAAACAGAAAATGATCAAACAGAACATAACAAACATGGCCATGACAATAATAATAAACAACTAAACACACAAGAACAACAAAGGGTACTAAACGGAAATGAAAACAATCATACTTGTACCGTTCAAATTCCCCCCTTACACCAATCAAACAGGTGGTAACTTCCGCTAACCCCCCTCCAGAAATACCACCTGGTTCCCTCCAATTCCTGTTTGGTAGTGGCACCCAGGATTGAACAGACGGTAAAACCCCAACAAACATTTTTAAATGCACTCGCTGTTGGTTGTTTATTACATTACCGTTACCAATGCCGGCAAAAATGTAAAGAGTGTTGTGTTGCAGTGTTTGTGTTGCGTGTCTGTAATAGTGTAAGTCTCGTTGCGGTGCTAGTCTGTGACAGAGGGCTTTGCAGCTGAAAGCAGAGGTGTGTGCCAAAGTCTGAAGTCTGATACAGAATCGTTCCCTTGACGTAGAGTTGCCGCAGATAATTTCTTCATGTTAAAGTCCGCTGGTTCCACTTTCTGGCTAATTCAATCTGTCAGGAACCGGACAGAGGGAACCAATCGCAGACTCAGGGATAACTTGAATAAGGCAGGCTTTAATGACAAAGGGCAGATCAGAAACATAATCCAAAAACAGGCAATGGTCGTAAGCCATTGGTACATGTAGGGCAGGCAGAGCATAATCTGGAAAACAGTTCAAAAACCAAGAAGACAGATAAGCAAAGGTACAAAAAATGAAATGAAGTATGGGGGAACATTGATCTATCAGAGGGGATGAGACATGTAGAGGTTGAAAATACCATTTGGCTACATGACACATTATTGGTTCTGCGGTAAGAGCAGGACCTTGAACAAGATTGTATTGTAATTGAAATATCATGCTATTACCTGGTATCATGCACCAAATGAGACTTTCTGCACTTGCACAATAGCATAAAGTAACACCAAATCTATGATTAATTATATTATGTGGCGGCACGGATGGTGCAGGAGGTCCTGGGTTCGAATCCCCGTCGGCCGGGGCCTCTCTGTGTGGAGTTTGCATGTTCTCCCCGTGTTTGCGTGGGTTTCCTCCGGGTACTCCGGTTTCCTCCCACAGTCCAAAGACATGCAGGTTAGGCTGATTGGAGAGTCTAAATTGCCCGTAGGTATGAGTGTGTGAGTGAATGGTGTGTGTGCCCTGCGATGGACTGGCGACCTGTCCAGGGTGTATTCCTGCCTTTCGCCCAATGTATGCTGGGATAGGCTCCAGCCCCCCTGCAACCCTGTTCAGGATAAGCGGGTTAAGATAATGGATGGATGGATGGATGGATGGATTATATTATGTCCAGGAAGCTGGACCTGGCACAGCACTGAAAGCTGGGTCTGCCAATGTTGCAGCCAATTTAGCTGAGACTCAATATGGGTGGCTGAAGCAATTACTTCTTCCAAGGTCCGAAGGATATTCTCGAAAGTCAGTCCATCCTGCATTCTTTCTGACAGTCCGTTACAAAACAAGTCACAGAGGGCTTCGCAGCCAAAAACAGAGGAGTGTGCCAAAATCTAGCGGCATAATCTGATACAGAATAAATAAACAGAGTCCAAAACCAGCCTTAGATCTAAAACCAGACAGAATACATGAAGGGCAACGACATGGGGAAGAGGATGCTAGAACCGGGGTAAAGGAAATAACAAGGGCAGAACTCGGAAACAGGACAAGACGAACTAGCACTGAACAAACAAAAAAGACGGTATATACAGTATTGTGCAGAAGTCTTAGGCATCTGTATAACATTATGTACAGATTCTTTCAAAAATAATTCAAAGAAAGGTCTTAAATAAACGTACTATACATTTTACATTAAATTTACAATCTGAATAAAATCTATATTTTTTGTGACCACCCTTCGGTGTTAAAACTGCATCACTTCTCTGAGATAGCCAACAGCAGTTCTATAAGACAAGGAGCATGTTGGAGAACTTTCCACAGTCCTTCTGCAGACTTTGGTTGGGACCTTGCTTCTGATCTCAGACAGGCTTGATCAAGTCCCTTGATCAATACCCTTGTGCTGACGACTGATTCCAATTGTCTTCAACGTGCAGTCTGATTGCCGATGAAGGTCAGCTGTGTCTATTTAAGCCCTGCGTTTCTTTGACTTGGGGCTTGTATGTTATTTCCCATTGCATGTTTCTGTCTTTTAATTTCATTTATGCACTATGTGAGGTATGTGACTGACTATAATCGTTTACTTGTTGTGGCAAAGGGTATAAGAGCTGAATATGCAGCAACCCTTCGTTACCTCAGTGTAGTGAGGACAGTCTGTCACACTTTCTTTTTAATTTTATTTTGTGCATAAATGTCAGACACATGACAGTCAGAAGACGGGATTCCACAGGGAATTCAGACCCTGCCAGAATCTTCCTTCTGTCTAGGCTAAGTATTAGGGTTTTTGGTTATCATCATAGTTTATGTCTGTTATTGTACGTATTGCACAAATCTCAATATGCTGCTGTCGGAGGTAAAATCCTTATCAGAGAGAGCTTTGCGCACCTCCGATAGTCCGGGGATCTATGTCGGAGATCCTCGTGGCGGATTGTGTATTTAGGTTACTTCCACATAAGTATCCTGCCAAAGATCCTTATGCTTTTTGTTGCCTTCTTAGTGCATGTCTGTTATTCTATGTATTACATTAAGCTTAAATACGTGAGTGTTGGAGTTATTGCTCTTCCCAGTAAGAGCTTTGCGAACCACAGTTAGCCCGGAGTTCTATGTTGGAGGTCCTCGTGGCTGTATGAGTATTTATCTTCCTCCTAAATCTCCTGCATTGTTAGTAGAACTGAGATGCACACTGTTTTCATTTCAGTCCTAGTGTGTTCAGTCTAGTTATGATGTTTTCACAAAGGGTAAATACATGGTCGTTGGAGATCACCCCTCTCAGTGGAGAGCTTTACGAAACTCGCCAACCGCCCATTTGACAACCCTTGGAGCAATATGTGCATTTAGTTGGCGCACTTGTAAGTCTCCTCCTCAGCCTAGGTGAGCATCAGTTTATTCACTGTAGTCAAGATTAATGTATGTTCATTAGTTGAGTGGAGATTGCACCAAGGCTAAATACATGGTTGTGGGAGACTGCACTTCTCAGTGAAGAGTTTTGCGAAACTCGCCGACCACCCAGGATTTTGTGTTTGACCTAGGAGCAGTATGTGCATTTAGATGCCACACTTGTCATCCCTGGAGGAACGTCCCTCTCATACCTGGTGGCCAACTCACTCAGTGGTCAGAGCCTTGCCAGTATCACCCACACAAGCATCCCTCTCAAGATGCTGATCTCCAGCAACCATCAGGAGGAGCTGGTGCTCCACATCATATTCTTCGCGTTCCCCCATGTCCTGGGCCACCTATGGCTTGTAAAACACAATCCTGAAATGGACTGGGAAAGGCATGAGATTTTGGGCTGGAGCCCATTCTGTTCGGCTCATTGCCTTCGCCAGGCCTATGTTCCTGTCTCGAGAGGCATTCCCGAGAAAGATCTGGAAGAGCTCCCACCCGAGTACCTGGACCTGAAAGAGGTCCTGAGCCACCTCTCTGCCTCCTCATCGACCCTACGATTGTGCTATCAATCTCCTTCCGGGAACCACCCCGTCCAGAGGATGTCTGAACAGCTACAGAAGGCTACCATCTTCACCAAGCTAGATTTACACAATGCTTACCATCTTGTGTGTATCCGCGAGGGGGACGAGTGGAAAACAGCATTCAACACCCCTACTGGCCTGGAGTACTTGGTGATGCTGTTCGGGCTAACGAATGCACCTGCCGTCTTCCAGAACCTTGTCAATGACATGCTGGGGGACATGATTAATAAATTTGTGTTTGTCTACCTTGACGACATCCTGATCCACTCCAAAACCAGGGAAGAACACATCATATATGTTCATAAAGTCCTTCAACGTCTGTTAGAGAATTGTGTGTTTGTTAAACCTGAGAAATGTGTCTTCCACTACTCTACAACATCTTTCCTGGGATACATCATTTCGGCCAGCAACATCCATATGGACCCCAAGAAGGTTACAGCAGTGGTCGAGTGGCCGCAACCCACTAGTTGCAAGGACCTGCAACCCTTCCTGGGGTTTGCCAACTTCTACCGCCGATTCATCCGGAATTATAGTACCACTGCTGCCTCCCTTACTGCACTCACCTCAAACAAGAGAACATTCCAACGATAAGGCCAATCAGGCATTTCTCAATCTCAAGGACCGATTTACCACAGCCTCTATCCTGATCCACCCAGACCCTACTAGACAATTCATAGTCGAAGTGGACGCCTCTAACATTGGGGTAGGGGCTGTCCTATCACAACGTTCCAGCAGAGACAATAAGATCCATCCCTGTACTTTCTTCTTTCGCCGCCTATCACCCACAGAAGAAAACTATGACATCGGCAACCGGGAACTTCTGGCAGTCAAACTGGCCTTAGAGGAGTGGAGGCACTGGCTAGAGGGAGCTCAAGTCCCCTTTTTGGTGTGGACCGACCATAAGAACTTGGAGTATCTGCAAACCGCCTAGAGGCTCAACTCTCGCCAAGCCCGGTGGGTATTATTCTTCTCACGTTTTAATTTCACACTTGCCTACCATCCCGGATCCAAGAACGTCAAGCCTGATGCACTATGCAGATGGTTTGAACCCTCCAGCAAGGAGGAGAAACCGGACACCATCCTTCCATCCAACTGCTTCGTCAATGCTGTACAGCTGGAAATCAGGACATTGTCCGCAATGCTCAGAACGGCGAAGCAGGTCCAAGTAACTGTCTGGACAACAGCCTGTATGTACCACCAGCAGCCAGATCACAGGTGTTACAATGGGGACACTCCTCTCTTCTCTCATGCCATCCCGGGATCTCACGCACTACCACATTTATTCAGAGAAGGTTCTGGTGGTCAGGCATGAATAAAGATGTCTTGGACTTTGTCACTGCTTGCTCGGTCTGTGCTCGAGGTAAACCTTCTCACTCACCCCCGTCAGGTCTGTTACAGCCCCTCCCTATCCCTCACCGCCCCTGGTCCCATATAGCATTAGATTTTGTCACTGGGTTACCTCCTTCCAACACTTTCTCCACCATACTCACCATAGTCGATAGGTTTTCTAAAACTGTGCACTTTGTTCCCCTCACTAAACTTCCCAAGGAAACAGCTAATTTACTTACCCAACATGTCATTCATCTTCACGGTATTCCCTCCAACATAGTCACCGATAGAGGTCCTCAATTCACGGCACGCTTTTGGAAAGCTTTTTGTACACTCATCGGGTCCACTTATGCATCTTCGGGTTTCCATCCACAGACCAACGGCCAGACCGAGCGGGCCAACCAGGTTATTGAAACTGTGCTTAGGTGCTTATGTGAGCGTAACGCCTCCTTGTGGAGTCAACTGTTGCCTTGGGCTGAATATGCTATTAACTCCCACACCTCCTCTGCCTCCAAGTTGTCCCCTTTCGAGTGCTGCCTAGGTTATCAACCCCCGTTGTTTCCTGACCAAGAGGAGGAGGTGGGAGTCTGAAGCCTTCATCCGGCGATGCATCAGGACCTGGAGAGCTACCCACATTAACCTGCAACGCGCCAGTACCCGGATGAAGGCAACAGCCGACCGGCGTCGGTCCAAGGCACCCACGTACCGCATTGGACAGAAGGTTTCCTGACCACCAGAGACATCCCACTACGCGTCGAGACATGTAAGCTGGCGCCCAGATACATTGGCCCCTTCCCCATCACCAAGATCCTCAGCCCCACAGCAGTTAGACTCCCATCCACCATGCGCCGGATTCACCCCACATTCCATGTGTCTAGAATCAAACCGGCTGTTACCCACCCTCTCTGTCCCACCCCTGAACCCCCCCCACCCCCCCACCACTCATGTATTTAAACCTCAGTCTCCGTTTCACCCATTGTCTGAACGTTGATTGTACTGTTCTCCCTATGCGTTAGCCTACGTTAGCACAGTTAAACAGCAAGCCAAACTTGAGTCAGGATATGAGCTCCTTGCTCCTTTATTCTTTCTCAGTGTAGGGTGAAACACCAAGAGTGAAACTGTAACAGAAATAATACAGAAACTCAGTTGTCTTGTACAGCAAGTCACTTACTAATAATCAGCATTGCATCAAGCTATTAATAGAATAGCACATGAACTACACGCCGAAAATGAGCCCATTCACATGAACAATAGGCTAGCCTGCTATCCAGTGCTAGCGTATACATGCAAGTCCACATATTACATTAACTCATTAACGTGATAGATAACTTAACTATTCAGTCGAATAAAACATCAAACTTTACATTATACAACTTTATGCTACGTATTCATGTTTGTTTATAACATGAAATACATTGTGAAACTTACAGCCATTGCTTTCGTAAGCGTGAGAAAGTTGACGTTTACCGTGTGACCGACCATATCTTTCTACTGCGGTTGCTACGATTACTAGGGATATAAACAAATCATGTAACCTGCTATCACACTTCAAAATAAAGGTCCGGTTCTCCATATAACTATTACTGTGTGTGTGATTTCTTAATGCAAATATTCAAATCTAATACAACATTAATAACTTCAAACATCATAAATCATGATGGCATTTATAGAGCCGAATTCCTTGTATGCCTATATATTGAGATTCCTGAAGACACCCCTTTGACTTCGATTTTCGAGCTTGCCTTGCCCTCTTGTTTTGTTTGCCCATCTGCTTTCCTGGTTTTTGATTATCTGCTTTGTTTTCGTGACTTCGATTTTTGCCTTCGCCCTTTTGTCCTTTTATCCCTTTGATTTAGTGGATTTTTGACCTTTTTGCCTGTTTACTCGACTATTCTTTTGCTTTCTGGTTTTGGCTCTTGAACTCGGAATAAATAACAATGTTTTTGGATTATCCCCTGGTCTGCATCTGGGTCCTCAGTACCGTACATAACAGTAAGTCTCCTGAATGGTCATGGTCTTTGGGTGTACATGGTCTTTGGAGTATCGTCCGTCTAAGTGGAGAGTTTTGCAAACTCAACGATAAACCCAGGGTTCCGTGTCTGAGACCCTCATCACTGTTTGTATACATTACATTACATTATTGGCATTTGGCAGACACTCTTATCCAGAGCGACGTACAACAAAGTGCATACCCATAACCAGGGATAAGTTCGCTGAAAGACCCTAGAGGGAAGTATTTTTTTTTTAACAAAGAAACAAACAGCAGAGCAAAAGTGACCAAAATTCACTATCCAAACACTGCTTACCTAGCTAACTAAAAATACCGATACACAAAGCAAGTCACAGAGACAACAATTAAGGTTCACAGGGAGGTAGGGAGGGTTGGGGAGAGGTGCTGCTTGGAGAGGTGTGTCTTCAGCTTGCGCTTGAAGGTGGGGAGAGATTCTCAGTTCTGACCTCAACGGGGAGTTTGTTCCACCACCGTGGAGCCAGAACATACAGTAGTCGTGAGCGTGAGGTGGAGGTTCGGAGAGGGGGAGGTGCCAAGCGGCCTGTGGAGGCTGAACGAAGAGGTCTGGCAGGGGTGTAGGGTCTGATGATTGTTTGTAGATAAGC
The DNA here is from genome assembly GCF_963514075.1 of Conger conger. Classification (NCBI taxonomy): domain Eukaryota; kingdom Metazoa; phylum Chordata; class Actinopteri; order Anguilliformes; family Congridae; genus Conger; species Conger conger. Next base: position 23,798,967 of record NC_083767.1, on the reverse strand, counting down.
TGGGGAAGACCCCTTAACTGCTTGGAAGGCTAGCACCAATGTTTTGAATTTGATGCGAGCCATGACAGGCAGCCAGTGGAGGGAAGTAAGCAGGGGGGTGACGTGTGAGTATTTGGGAAGGTTGAAGACCAGACGAGCTGCTGCATTCTGGATAAGTTGGAGGGGTCTGATGGCGGATGCTGGGAGGCCAGCCAAGAGGGAATTGCAGTAGTCCAGGCGGGATAGAACCATCGCTTGGACCACATATACAGAGGTAGGAAGTGTAAGTAATCAGTTGATGTCTTGTGGGAGGGGGATCATTGTTTTGTTATTTAAATATCTTGGCACGTACTGGTTTTCATGATGACATCTATCTTTACAGGTGCTCTAGGATCTGTAGAATATATACATAAAAAAATAACTATCAGCCATTAAACTTGCAAAAGTGCATTTGGACTTAGCCCTAAATGCACTTCTGTCATGCAGTTTATTCCATGCACTAAGATTGTTAGAATAGAGCCTTTAGTGTTTATGATATGCCGATCTGCATTGTTACATGAATCTGATCGGGAGTCCATAAATGGTTACATCTACAGTATATGCCACAAGACTACCTGCTATTCTCTAAGGCAGTGGTCTTGGAGAGCATATGGGTCTGCTGGCTTTTGTTTTATCCTTAAAATCAGCATCCTTTTCATCCTTTTTTTTGTAATCAACTGCTCTAATTGATTTTTGCAGAGTAGCAACAAAAACCAGCAGACCCTGTAGCTCTCCAGGAGCAGGGTTGGAGACCACTACTCTAAAGTAATAGTAACTCAAACTTACTAAAGCAAGGACTGAGGGGAAGCCATACTTGTCTTGTAGGGTTGTCAGCATGTGTTTAAAATGACTTTGCACCAATGGTGCAATCAAACTTTGATAAGTATTGCCCAGTGAGCAAAGTTTTAAGTCTGGGCCTCAAATCCAAATCCAGCCCTGGTTTTATTTTCTTTCTTATTAGCTGAACTATTGGTGCTACTGATTGGTCTTCACACCTGACTCCCAAGTAAAGGGAGGTTGGAAAACCAGCAGTTCTCTGACCTTGAGATGGCCTGATTTCAGCTCACCTGCATTTTTGGGACTACAACCTTAACCTGGTCTTCAACAGAAAATGAAATATTTCATGCAACTCACAGGCAGCCACTATTTCATGCAATTCACAAGTAAAAATTATTTCTCACATGTTAATTTGCTGGAGATGAGAAGCAGGTGGCTGAACAATAATGGTCTATTCCACTTTGGACTCAAGTCTGGCTCTTCTACAAAATAGAATCCTCCCATATTTATTCAAATATCCACCTAATGAGAGGCATTAACAGCGAAAAGGCTGGTATATACAGGGGGGTCTTGCATATGCATGAAGTGGCTAAATAGTCACTCCTGACATCCATCACTATTGCCCTGATGAGACCTCTTGGAAAATCGCATGTGAGCATTAGGAGATTAGGAGATCTGACAGCAGAGCCAAGTCTAAAAAAAGAAAAGGAAGACCTTTAATAAATTCTGCCCAACATTTACATAGTAAGCCTCAAAAGAGAATAAAGTTTGATTTCACTGGCCCAGTTTTTATTGCCACAGCCAGAATTAAATTGGTCTAGTGACCTGACTGCCAATCACAAATTAGATACAGTATATTAGACAGTGGTTCAGTCTTTTGACTGGCAAAGTCTTGGACAAAGAAATATGTTGCAGTGTTGCATAGATAAAGATGGCATCGCAGAAATATGTTTGGTTGTTTGGGAGGAAGTGCATATGTTTACACAATTCTTGAAGACCTATATTGGGACAAGTGAAATTTGTGGCAATCACAGAAAACCCCATATTTGAATGCATTTTGTTTGAGAAAGACAGTGAGCTTGAGGGTTAAGGCAACCTTGTTTATATTCCATGCAAAATGTGTGACATAATTATAAAACCTCCATCTCCATGATTTCTCCATGAGTTCTTAAAAATAAAGACAAATATAGTAGTGTGAAAAAATTTTGGTACCCCTGGTCAAAAAGCTTTTTACAATTAATATCAAAGTGAACAGAGGCAAACCTGATCTCTAAATGGTATAACGTTTTGAAGCAACATTACTTTTTATTTAATTTGTTTACAGTTTCAAAAGAATAAAAAATTAATAAGGCCCTGGGCAAAAGTATGGGAGCCCTGTCAGTGCTCAGTGTTCTGTCCTGGCAGAACACCTTATATTCTAGTCTGGGGACTGTGGTGGCCATTCTAAAACCTTCATCTGTCTTTCCTGTAGATACTTGATTTTGAGGTTTGCTTGGGGTCATTGTCTTGCTGGAATACCCAAACTCTCTTCACTTTCAATGTCTTGGCTGACCTTTGAACATTAGCCTCTAAAATATCTTGATATATTCTTCCTTCCACTCGCACAATATTTTGTGTGGGTTCTTCTGAGGATTTCTCATCAGGTCTCGGGCCATTCTATCTAAAAGTCTTCCAGACCTTGCCTTGACTTCAACTGTTCCATTTATCTTCCATTTTCTAATGTTTCTGACAGTGTGAGTAGGTAGTTTGAAATATTGAGAGTTTTTGGAGCATTCCCCTTCTTGGTGTAAATTAAGCATCTTTTCTTTCTGAAATACTTGGACAACTGTTTACAGGAACCCATGGTTGTTAACACCAGACAGAACAGCAACTGCAGTTGGATAATTTAGAAAGCTACCAAAAAGTTACCAAAAAGTTCAACCCTGGACTCATTGAGGCCCTAATGAGTAAATCACCTGGGTCTGGGCCTCAGTAATCATCTTTTTAAAAAGTAACAAAGAATAATCCAAAAAGGTTCCCGAACATGGGGCCCTTTTCCTTTTATATAATTTATAAACAGTAAAAATGAAAATAAATAGCAATCTTGCTTCAACATTTGCAGAATGGTCGCATGTTGGACTTTGTACCATTCAGGTTTGCTTTCAATCCACATACAGATTAATTCTAACAGACATTTAAAACAGGGGCCCAAATATTTGCACCCCACAGTACATAAATTCATGTTGTTTTTATGTTCATATTATAAAACCTAACTGGGCTGCTGTGTTTCTCGATGAAACAATGCAATTGAATCATACAGGAACAAGTGGTAGACACTGAGACGGGTGCATGGGGGTTGGACCCAAAATGCACGACTCAGAAACAATAGTAATATAAAGACCCCTCAGGGCTTTATTCGGGACGAATCCCAGGAGCGTAGTCAAAACAAGCAAAGTCCATACACGTAGATCCAGCTAAACAAATAGTAAACAAACAAAAGGCACGGTGCCGAGGGAAGAGGCAAACTCGTAGTCGGTAGACGTTCAGGGAGGTCCGGTAGCAGGAGAGCTGTCAGCGGGGCAGATGAACAGACGGACGGCAGGCAGAGGCGTAGTCGTGGGCGAAGCGGGAGTCAAAACCATGAAACAATCAGCGAAGCAAAAGTACAAAAACGATAGGCGAGGACATGGTCAAAAAACAAACGATGGTCACAAAACAGAAATCAATAATCAATGGTCGGTAAACAGGCTTGGATCCTAACGTGTAATCAATAGTAGTAAATGCTCAAGAGTTGCGTGGTAAACTGAGGCAGGCAAAATTTAACTCCCTCCCGAAATACTTTCCAATTAATAGTATCCTCCTCAATTCCAAAATCCTTTTTCCGATGTTTGATAAGATGTTAGAAGATGTTAGAAGATGTTTTTGTTCCAAAGATTGCAGGTGTGAAAAAATGGCTGACACAAACCTCTGGGCGGTAATTTAAAAATCGATAACAGGGAGCATTCTCAAATACATGTCTCATGGGACTCAGAGTTAAATATATCTCCCAGATCATTGATGTTTTTTGAAGCCAAAGCTTTAGATTCAAATGTTTTGTTCCCTGAAAGTATCGCTTGGTTGTGCCATAAATGGGTGTGGAGATGCCATTTCTTTTCCACAGTCCTGAAGTTCTTAATTGTATTGGCAATGATTGGTCCAAAATGTAGCATGTAATGTAACAATATCCCAAAGTCTAATTGGAAATTGATGCCAATTTATTACATCATACTTTGATCGGCATAGCTGAAAAGACTGATGATAAGTATGAAAGTTAGGTAATGCAAGCCCACCAACACTTCTGGAATGTTTCAGTATCACAAACCAGATTTCAGTGTGTTTACCATTCCAAATATATATTTAGGAATCTATTTGTCAAATCTTTTCCAGTATCCAGGGGGAGGAGGGAGCGGAATCATCATACTCACAAAATGTATACATGCTGAAACATTCATTTTTATAGAGGCTATTTGTGTTTGTATGGATGAAGGGCAACCTTTCCACCTCCTTGTACACTGTCTCACAGTTATTAGCCAGGCTGTGTATTTAAGGCTACATATTAATACCAAAATAATTAATCTTGGGTCTAATCAGGATTGATGAGGGAAATATTCTATAACCAGAGCAGTTTGAATTCCCCAAATGTAGTTAAAAGGTTTTGTCTCAAGTGACAAGCTAGTGGTCCCAACGAGAGAATGAACCCCTGCATGGGGAAGGGTTCTGAGTGCAAACCATTTGTGCCAAAAGCTGTGAGATTAACAAACACTGCACAAATCAAATTTCTCAAGGATCCAAGGAGCCTGTCAAAAGTTTTTTCTGCATCTAAAGCCAAGTATATCTGTCTGTTGTGTTTTATATAATACATGTATTAATCGCCGGATATTATCCCAGCAAGGCTTCCTGTAATAAATGATCAATTTTTATTGAACTTCTCCATATAATTTTGTTACAGGCAGAAATTTTGAATATAGTTTCAGGTCAGAGATCAAATCAAGATACTGGGTGAAAGTTAGAACAGTCAGTCAGGTCCTTTCCTTTTTTTGGATGGAGAGATATTAAAGATGTCAATGAAAAAAGACTGGTGGAATATCATCCATGCCTGGTGCTTTACCTTTTTTAGTACCTTTCAGTGCAGATTCCCTTCAAATGAAGATTGTTGCTCCAATGTCATGATTTTATTATTTATCTTTTGGGGTGGGATGCAAAAGATGATGTAAAATCTTTAATATATTATCTGGTAAATATGTAGTACTGTAAAAGGAAATGTTACTGATTTGTTTGACTGAATCTGCTGATTTTTAACATGAAAATAACATTACAGTGACAGTAGCTCATTCACATGGCTCATAAGAATATGCAAGGAGAAATCTAGTATGGCTAGGACTTGTAAATCACCTCAGTGTGGAATCACCCACCCGCTGTGTCATGCGTAGTCTTTGGATGCTCTGAGAACACTGTTTCCGGAATAGATGGATTAAACCAATTAAGACAACTGTCAATCTTGATGCAATTCAATTACACTATGCTTGCTCACTTTAATTAAATGTGCAAATGTAATAAAATCAACGCCACATGAGCATGTGGTTGGGTAGGGGAGTAGCAGAAGGAATGCAGATTGCAAATGGACTTTGTGTTGTGAGAATTGGCTCTGAGGGGCACGCCAACATAAAACGTTGCTCCCTTCATTAGTTTTATGACAGCTTTCAACAGATTGGAAGGTCGCAGTCTATTAACAAGATAATGGGATTGGGCAAATGCGGCATAGCAGTGCTCTTCCAAACTTGTGATCAAATAAAAAAAGTTAAAAAAAAAGCTTAAGTACATCCTGAAGTATACTTTTAGAATATGTTTTAATCCCCCTGCCCTTTAACTCCTGTGGGAGGCAAACCGTTGTCGCATATGGAGTCTACACTGCTCAGACTACACTGATGATTCTGATGTTGTCTGACTGATGTGTGCAACTGGTCCTCCCTCAGAAGCTGTCCATTACAGCAGGGTCACATCCCTGAAAAGTGTCTCAGTGGTGGGTCAGGTGAATGTTGTGATTGGAGGTCTAATCAATCCAATAGGATTCAGGTCAGGACTTCATTTTGTTTTTCTTCAGCCATTCAGAGGTGGACTTGCTGGTGTGTTTTGGATCATTGTCCTGCTGCAGAACCCAAGTTCGTTTCAGCTTGAGGTCACGAACAGATGGCCGGACATTCTCCTTCAGGATTTTTTGGTAGACAGCAGAATTCATGGTTCCATTTATCACAGCAAGTCTTCCAGGTCCTGAAGCAGCAAAACAGCCCCAGACCATCACACTACCACCACCATATTTTACTGTTGGTATGATGTTCTTTTTCTGAAATGCGGTGTTACTTTTACGCCAGATGTAATGGGACAAACACCTTCCAAAAAGTTCAACTTTTGTCTCGTCAGACCACAGAGTATTTTCCCAAAAGTCTTGGGGATCATCAAGATGTTTTCTGGCAAAATTGAGAGGAGCCTTAATGTTCTTTTTATTCAGCAGTGGTTTTCGTCTTGGAACTCCGCCATGCAGGCCATTTTTGCCCAGTCTCTTTCTTATGGTGGAGTCATGAACACTGACCTTAACTGAGGCAAGTGAGGCCTGCAGTTCTTTGGATGTTGTTGTGGGGTCTTTTGTGACCTCTTGGATGAGTCGTCGCTGCGCTCTTGGGGTAATTTTGGTCGGCCGGCCACTCTTGGAAAGGTTTACCACTGTTCTATGTTTTTGCCATTTGTGGATAATGGCTCTTACTGTGGTTCGCTGGAGTCCCAAAGCTTTAGAAATGGCTTTATAACCTTTTCCAGACTGATAGATCTCAATTACTTTCTTTCCCATTTGTTCCTGACTTTCTCTAGATCTCGACATGATGTCTAGCTTTTGAGGATCATTTGGTCTACTTCACTTTGTCAGGCAGGTCCTATTTAAGTGATTTCTTGATTGAGAACAGGTGTGGCAGTAATCAGGCCTGGGTGTGGCTAGAGAAATTGAACTCAGGTTTGATAAACCACAGTTAAGTTATGTTTTAACGGGGGTGGCAATCACTTTTTCACACAGGGCCATGTAGGTTTGGATTTTTTTTCTCCCTTAATAATAAAAACCTTCATTCAAAAACTGCATTTTGTGTTTACTTGTGTTGTCTTTGAATAATATTTAAATTTGTTTGATGATCTGACTGAAACATTTAAGTGTGACAAACATGCAAAAAAAAAAACAAGAAATCAGGAAGGGGGCAAACACTTTTTCACACCACTGTACATTGTCATTCATTTGTTTGGTAGACCTGTACACCAGCTTGTTAATGCAAATATCAAATCAGCCAATCATGTGGAAGCATCTTAATGCATGTAGTAAGTGTGCAAACATGGTCAAGGGCTTCATAAGTTGTTCAGAATGTGGGAAAAAAAAGGGATCTTAGTGACCGTGGAATGATTGTTGGTGTGAGATGGGGTTGTTTGTATCTCAGAAATTGCAACAGTCTAGAGTTTACAGAGAATGGTGCGAAAAACAAAAACTATTTATTGAGCTGAGCAGCAGTTCTGTGGGCAAAAACACCTTGTGAATGAGTGAGATCAAACTGACAGGAATGCAACAGTAACTTAAATAACCACGTGTTATGCAGAAGTAGTATGCAGACGAGCTCTCTGAACACACAACATGCCAAACCTTGAAGTGAGTGGATGGGCTACTCCACCATAAGACCAATAAGTCCAATAAACTGGGGTGTGTCTACATGTGGGCTGGGGTGGGCGTGGTCCACCCAGAGATAAGCCTTGCCCACTCAGAGGAATCATGATCTAGTCTCACAGCTATATGCACTCAGTTACTAATTCAATTGTAAGACCTGTAGAACAGCTTGTTAATGTAAATAGCCGCCCAATACAATGTGATGTTAATTCTTCAATCGTATCGGCCACCAATTTCCCGACGACCAGAGAGCTCTCAGAGTGCTAATAAATTAATGCACCCATCTTAAGTGACTGAGACATAGGCTACTTGCTTCTTTAGTCTGCTTTGGGAGACAGGTTAAACACCCCTTTCTTTCTATGGTTTGCTCAAGTAACCTACATGTTTTCTATGCTAGATCATTTTGCTTGTTGTTTTTTGTCAGCTCGTCATTGTCTGAACCAGGGCGGCCTGTAGCGTAGTGGTTAAGGTAAAGGACTGGGACACGCATGGTTGGTGGTTCTAATCCCGGTGTAGCCACAATAAGATCCGCAAAGCCGTTGGGCCCTTGAGCAAGGCCCTTAACCCTGCGTTGCTCCAGGGGAGGATTGTCTCCTGCTTAGTCTCATCAACTGTACGTCGCTCTGGATAAGAGCGTCTGCCAAATGCCAATAATGTAATGTAATGTAATGTAACCACAGTTAGTCAAATGAAAACAACTAACGGATAAGTGATCATTCCCTGCTGTCACACCGCTGTCTAGCTGAAATTTGCTGTTGATGCCAGCGGAATCCAACTCAAAATTTGATTTAGTATAAACGTCCACACTTTTCTCCGTTCCGTCTCGATGTTTTCACCAATTATGCAGCATAGACAAGGAATGGTGCTAGGAGTTGACAGCAAAAAAAATTGTGTTTGCTTGAGGGAAACAATATACCAGCTTTCCCACTTTCCCTGTTCTAGTACAACTTTCACTTTGCCTTTTTACACTCCATCATGGCCGGAAAAAAAAAAAGCCCAAGTAAGACAATCACTGGCTTTAAAACATTTTTTTTTAAATGAAATTGTCATTTTCATATATTGTGGGTCACTTTGATCATTCAGCTCCACAGACATCAATAGGTCAGTCAGTCTCAGATGTGCAGCAACATCCATCCTCCAAGGCAACATCCCACAAGATGATGTAGGCATATAGACACAGGCAGCATAGGCAGTAAAATCATTTTTTACTAAACTTGACAAAAACTATAACTCATGTTAGAATCTTTTGGACAATCTTTTTAGATAAATTTAGCCCCTTAACCTCACAGTTTTGTTTGTTTGTTGTCAGAAGCCCAGAGCCCTATGTATTTTGATGAGATAATCTATTTAATGCTGATTTCCATGGCACGATTTAGCATTTTTGAATGACCATAACATCTTGTCTTATTAAAATTCATCATCTGAAAGTAGGCAGAAAATTGTGTCAGGTTTTCAGGTTTTCCTGCTTAAATGCAATGTATGGCACTCCAGAATGGAAACAAACCCCAACTTCCACTCGTGAATGACATTTTGGGTGGTAAAGTTTGGAATGGTCACCCCCCCACAAATCTACTTGATTTAGCAAAGGCATATTGAAGGTCAGACAGCCCAGTAACTCTGAGATGCCCCCTCACCCTCTCCACAAATTGAAGTCACTGAAAAGTCCAGTATAATCCCTATTCTAAAACCTTTTATGGAGCTGTAATGCAACCATACTGACTGAAATTTCTTTTTTAAGCTGTCATCACTGCATGTCTGTTGGTGCAAAGGAAACCGATTAAGAGTGGAACCCTGTGGCGAACTTTCAGGTTGAGAGACTCGGTTGAGCCAGACAGGTGGCTTTGGTGAAGAGACGCCTCCGCCTCAGCCAGAAAATGCAGCTGCTTTTCACTAAGCCAGAAAACCATCAGGGAATCCAGCTCACAACAACCCAGCAGATAGATTACCCCCCTTCCAATATTCCCCTGACTCTCTGCCCCTCTGGTCTAGCAATCAGCACAGAAGAGGCAGTCCATGCTTTGTCATTTGTGCCACTGACCGTGTTAATGACAAAACATCTGTGTCACATGCCTGGGATGGAAATAAAAACTGGGAAAAAATTATATAAAGCCACAAACAATAGGAAATGTTCTTAAACAATAACAATGTTTAGGAAAAGTAAAAGGTGGCGCTACGTGGATTTCATGATTGCAGATTATCTTCTTAAAATGACAACACCACTTCTTTCTGTGGAATTATATGAAAGTAGTTATAAGCGAAAGCATAGCAGCGGTGATGTCACGTTTCATGTTTGTCATGTCATGTTTTATGTTTAGTTATTGTCTTGGTTATGTTATTGTCAAGTCACGTATTATGTTAGTCTAGTAACACCACGTTTTTATGTTTCATGTCATGTTATGTTTCATTTTTAGTTGTTGTTACGATTTAATTGTTAGTTTTGCCATGTCATGTTATTTAGTTTATTGTCATATTTCGCAAACTTGTTATGTCACAATTTATGTTTCATATTACGTTGTACTGGTCATTGATTAGCATACACTTTTTCATGTCTTTCTGCAAATCTTGCATTCCTGCTTTCTCTCTCTCCCTTTCTGTCACTCACACCTTAATTGTTTCAATTTCCCTTGTCTACTTACTAATCTACTAATGGTAGATCAGGATTGGGTAATACTAACATTCTTTTTTTTGTTTTAAAATTTTTTCCAGATTTTTCCCTTTTTCTCCCAATTTGGTAGCCAATTGTACCTCGTCTGATTCAATTGGAGGTAGTCATATTAGATGTACCGCCCGTACCCCGTCCCTCGGCGGCCCGAATGAGAGCGACACACCTTCTTCAAGCCGTCTCGTGCCCGTTGCCGTGATTCCGAGGCGCCCGAGGTGCTTATTGTGCGGCGATCTAATAACCCTGCCAAATCCCTCCCTCTGGAGCAGCGAGCCAATTATTGCTGCCCCACGTGAGCCGGCCAAACTTGGCTTTTGGCAGGACCGAGAATCGAACCCCGGTCCCCGGTGTGCAACTGCAGCAAACTGCAACCGCAGCTCCCAATACTAACATTCTAATCATGTGTTCATGTTACCTTACGTTTCTTGTGCATGTGATTTACTAATTTACTAATGCTAGGGCAGGATAGGTTTATTACTAACGATTACTAATTACCTTGTTAACTTGTCAATCCTCCACACCTGATTTCCATTCTCTTGCTGCTCTCAAGCTAATTGTCTACACCTGTCTTCACCTGAATATAAAGCTCAGTTTCATGTCTTGTCTTTGTGAAATTGTTTGCCTCCTGTTTGTCAGTGCAGCGCTCTAGCGGCTTTTGTCAAGCCATTGTCTACCCGTTACGATCCAAGCCTGTTTACCAACCAAAGATTATTGACTTCTGTTTTGTTGACCATTGCCTGCCTGTACCATGTCTTTGCCTGCTGTTTTTGTACTTTTGCCCCGCGGAGCAGACTTCGGTCTTGACTTGCGCCGTCGGCGACCTCTGAGCCTGCCTACCGCCCGCCTGTACTTTTGCCCTGCTGACAGCTTTCCTGGCTACCAGACTTCTTGCATGGTGTACCGATTACGAGACCGCCTTCTCCCTCAGTACTGCGCTTTGGTTTTTTTGGCAGGATTTTTTGTGTATGAACGTTGCTTGTTTTTTGACCACACTCTCTGGATATTCCCCGAATAAAGCCTTGATGGGACTTTATTACACCACTGTTTCGGAGTCCTGCATTTTGGGTCCAACCCCCCATGCATCCGTCTCCGGTGAATGGACGTTAAGATCATCAGACCAATCAGAATTGAACATTCAACAAAGCCATGTTGTAAAATTGTGAATTTGCTATACAAACAGTACAGCCTTTGTTTGGTGAGTTAAACAACACAAAGAAGACTTTGTAAGTCTAAAAAGTAAGTTAATAATAAATACCTGAAGTGCCCACTGAGTGTATATAGAGTATACACTCACCATGCACTTTATGAAACATTTTTACTTAATCACATGAATAAGTAGTTATAATAATCTAATCAGTCAATTGTGTGGCAGCAATGCATACAGTAATGTGGATAGAGGCAGGGGCGTCACCAAGGTTTGAATACATTTGGGGCTGAGCTGGGAAGGGGTGTTCCTTTTACAGGTAAAATTGCTATTATGTTTATCAGTCTATGTATAAATATAATAAACAAGGAGCCTGATGACGGTAGATTGGATTGAAAATCTTATTTCTATAGCCATTTAAGTAGGTCTTTTGTTAATCTCACTTTTCTCCAAATTGTTACCAACTCCCAAATTATCATATATCCATAACTCATGTTATCTATCAAATAAAAACATGTAATGATTCCTTTTACCCTTATATTCATGAACCAATCTTATAAATTGTGTTTGTAAAATGGTAGGGAATATTTCTAAGTTATAGCTTTGTTTTTGCCTGATGAATATTTTAAGGAGGGGATTTTACTTAGAGAAGTCTGCATAATGCAATGCAAAGCCACCTAGTGGGTGAACACAAATCTATTTCAGAACTTTTTCTCAACCAAATGTTTTAACTATAAAATGTAGGCTATATAATCTCAAACAATCTATCAACAATCAATCAAATTAATTTAAACAGATAGACTTAATGTAGTAGGTAAGTTCATTTTGCTATTTTTTGCTTTATTTTTACCTTACATATGTGACCAGATAGTAAGGAAGTAAAACATTACAAAGCTAAGAGTGACTACGCCACTCCTTTGGTTTTACAGGAAGTCTTCCCCCACCAAATTAGTAAATTAACAAAAGAGAAAAATTCAACAAACAGAAATAAATACATGCCTTGATGCGATGTCCCATATGGGCCCCAGTACATACTTCAACCATGTGGCTAGGACAGGCCCTTAGGTGTTGAGTCACGCCAAAACAGTTCAGAGTAGGACACAGTACAATAATAGTCCTAAAACCATGTGATGCACAGCACAACCTGTTGTCACTACACACTGTTCACAAAGAAATACACAATTTCAACAGCAAACAATAAGTCACTGCACAGCACCAAAAGCTACTGTGAGATAATAGGGGCAGAGTTAGTAGCCCAAGGGCCAATCTACAAGCCAAAATGGTCCCAGTTCTCCAGGGCCCAAAACCTGGGCACAACTGTCAGATGCCTATCACAATACACCAAACGTAAACCAAGGCCAAACTAAAATATGAGAAATCAATAAACAAGAACTATGGTGGCTCAACCAATTTCTAAAATAATATTGGAGAGAAAAGAAACAGTGGCCATACAGCACTCCATGCGGAATGGCCTACGGAGCAAAATGACAATAAATGCAAACAATTTAAGAGTGCGTCGTCATTAAATTAATTGTACCATCAGTATACAAAGAAGGACAATAAATGCCAAACATTATGAATGTACATCAATAAATTGTCAATATGCAGAAAATAACACTCATTCACTGGAGAAAACATTAGTAAAAGATTAACAGCAACTACATTTACAAAAGACAATAGGGAATCTGTTGTAAGACATACTCTTTCCTGATTCAGCAGCGGATCTAGCTGCAACAGACAACACTAACGGTACCCTAGGTTAGCCTCGTTCTGTCTTTATAACATAATGTTAATTAACACAATTAACACGTATTAACTGTCGTATCATATGAGATTTTTAAACGTACCTTTGGTGCATACAACTTTACGGTGTAATGAAGCACCTGCTTCGATCATAACACATAGCTAATGCTGCTAATGCTGGGCAAATCCATCTACCCCTAGAAGAAGTTGTCTGACATCACACAACAATAGCAGCACCAGTAAACCGTCAACTAAAAGACAATGAAAAGTATTTGTTCCTGCATTAGATTAAAATAAAGCATACTGTCATATAGTAAAGCCTGTGTGAACTGTTGTGAAACAATGTTGTCAATGTTATTAGTAAGCTGGTTAGGGCAAATGATCTCTGAAAGTTATCTTCTCTTTGGAAAGTGTAACAAAAAAAAGGAAATATACCTTTTACTGATCAGGAGCTTCAGTTAATGTTTACATCAACCATCAGAATGGGGAAAAATGTGATTTAAGTGATTTTGACCGTGGAATGACTGTTGGTGGCAGACCAGGTTTGAGTATCTCAGAAACTGCTGATCTACTGGGATTTCATGCACACTAGTCTCCAGAGTTTGCAAAGAATGGTGCAAAAAACTTTTAAAAATCCACTGAGCAGCAGTTCTGCAGACAGAAAGGCCTTGTTAATGAGAGACGTCAGAGGAGAATGGACAGACTGGTCAAAGCTGACAGGAAGGTGACAGTAACACAAATAAACACATATTACAACAGTGGTATGCAGAAGGGCATCTCTGAACACACAACGCATCATAACTCTAAGTGGATAGACATATAGACATAGCTCAGAAAATTATGCAGAATGCTTCATGCCACAATAATCTGTATCCACTCAAAAACTGAAAATCTTTTCAGTGAAAAACAATCTTCCACTTCCACTGTGTTTGAGCTTCTGTAACTTTGGTAGCCATTTTATTTTGGGTATTTCATTTTCAAACTTGTGTTCAGAAAATCTCTTCAGACCACCGATGCAAAGCTCAGGAAAATTGCATCAATGAGAAAGTGAACACCAACATTGTAAAGTTCTTGGACTTGGACAATATAATTATATAACATTATGAGTAGTCTAATACCTTTCTCAAGATTTTTGCCATTCTAGACAATGTTGTGGTGCTATTATAATCTATTACAATCGTATTACAATCTTTATTATGTTGTAGATATAATTTTAAATGGATAAAATTGCCATTTTACCCATCAATCTACACTCCATAACCCAAAATTACAAAGTGAAAACGTGTTTTTAGAAATGTTTGCTGAAATCTCTCATTTATACAAGTATTCAGACCCTTAATTCAGTACTTTTTAGAAGCCCCTGTGGCAGCAATTATAACTTTGAGTCTTCTTGAGTTTCTACAAGTTTTGCACACCTGGATTTGGGCGTTTTATTTCATTCCTTGCAGATCCTCTCAAGCTTCGTCAGATTAGATGGAAACCATCAGTGAATTGTAATTTTCAGGTCTCTCCACAGATGTTCTTTGGGGTTTAGGTCGGTGCTTTGGCTGGGCCACTCCACCCTTGTCTTGGCTGTATGCTTTGGGTCTTTGTTGTTCTGAGGTGAACCGTTGCCACAGTCTGAGGTCACATTCATTTTGGAGTAGGCTTTCTTCAGGGACTTCTCTGTATTTGGCTGTATTCATCCTTCACTCAATTCTGACCAGTGTCACTGTCCCTGCGTGCTGAGAAGCACCCCTATAGCATAATGCTACCACCACCATGCTTCACCGTAGGGATGGTATTAGCCAGGTGATGAGCAGTACCTGGTACATTTTTGTCTCATCAGACCAGATAATCTTTTCCTCTTGCTCTGAGAGTCGTTGGAGTCTTTAAATGAAATTTTATGGACTGTCATATGCCTTTTACTCGAGTGGTTTCTGTCTAGACACTCTACCATGAAGGCCCGCTTCATAGAGTGCTGGTCGTACTTCTCGAAGGATCTACCATCTCTGCAGAGGAGCTCTGTTAGAGTGACCATTAGGTGCTTGGTCACCTCTCTCTTGCCCATTAACTCAGTTTGGCTGGACAGCAAATTCTAGGAACAGTCCTGGTGGTTCCAAACAGAATTATGAAGGCCACTGTATTCCTGGGAACACCACCGCCCTATAACCTGTGCCCTTGACTCTATCCCCTCTTCTCTCCTCCAGACAATCACGCCTGACATCCTCCCATTTGTCACCTCCCTTGTTTTCCATCATCCTCCAAGAGGGCCCACATCACCCCACTGCTAAAAAAAGCTTACCCTGGACCCCGCTATCCGAACTACCGCCCTGTATCCCTTCTTCCTGTTCTATCTAAAACAATTGAACCAGCTGCTTCAAATGCCTTTCTAAGACTAGACCCCATCAGTCTGGCTTCAGACCTGGCCACTCGACAGAGACCGCACTCAGCAACAGGGATCTATGGCACAGCCCTGAACTGGATCGAGTCCTACCTCTCTGGCCGCTTTCAGGTTGCCTGGGCTGGTACAGCATCGACACCTCAGCCCCTTGCCACAGGAGTTCCCCAGGGTTCAGTCCTAGGCCCACTTCTTTTCTCTCTTTACACTAGTTCCCTTGGCCCTGTTATCACTGCTCATGGTCTATCCTACCACTGCTATGCTGATGATACCCAACTCTTCATCTCATTCCCACCATCTGACGCATCTCTGCTTGAGTGAGTGACATCATGAGCTGGATGGACAACCACCATCTAAAGAACGGGGTGAAACTTCTCCAAAGTTTGGTCTCTTAAAGTCACAGACAACTTGTTGGTAACGGAGGTCAAAGCGGCGTAGCTTCCAGCTGCATGTGAATTGATGTAGGCACGCTCTTGACAGCGTGCAGCTCCTATATAGTTGCATTTTTCTTGGCATGTGTTGCTCCGCGACGACCACCGGCATTCTTAGCAACGGCTGCATCTGGTCCGGTCTCCAACATGACGAGATGCTGCATCCTCTTCGTCCAAGTGTGTCTCTCAGCAACGGAATGCATACTCCCCTCCACCTGTAGGGAAACACAAAAACACAGCAGTACCCAGCCCAAAACAGCCAAAAAGCAACAGCATTATACATCCCAAAACACTGGGACGTAACAGCCATCAACAAGAGAGTTGAGAGTGTAGGGTGAAGTGGGAGTCACAAAGCACTGGGCATCCAGGCTGGTTTTGTGAGTTTTTCCCCTTTTACCTTAAGGAAAAGCTTTGTCAGTTTGCCTGAGTGCACAGGAATTCCAGCTGGCCTCATCAAGACGAGCAATGGTCACCTGGAAGAAACATTAATTGGAGCCAGAGGAGGCAGCTCTTTTGGCAGGTCTATCGGCCTTATCTGTCACTTTATTGACCTCCTCTGGCTGGTCACCTAACTTTCATCAACACTACTCTGTCAAATGACACCTGAAAGGAAGCTCTCTGGTAAGGCTGCTCTGGTGAATGCAGTGGCATTCAAGTAAGAGTAAGGTATATGCCTGCTCTCTCACAGTGGTAAATTAATCTCTTAATTTAACCGGAAAACTCAATATGCACTCTGGTGTCTTGTGAGCATGTAATGATGTCACTGCGGGTAATTATGGTGCTGACATGGCCATGGGTTGCCCCCATGGATGACTGAAGTCTGGAATTTATGTGATAAGGGAGGCATAATCACCATAACATTTTGAACATGCGTGCAAATGAGCAGTTGGCAACCCAGCTGCTACAAGCCTTCAGTTTTTGCTGCTACTGTGGATGTTGACAGTTGGTCATGGCTCAACTTTCTAAATTGTGACATCACAATAATCAGTGGAACTGTAGTCATGACAGTGTCATGACAGTGTGCGAATCTTCATGGCAGTTCTCTGCCACCTCAACTCAATGTTGCCACTTAGTAATGACATGATTTTCTGTGATGATAGTGGAAATTAAGGCAGAACCTTGGGGTTTATTAGTCTGTTTTGTGCGACTGCATGATATTTCCCATTGTCAACTAATGTCATACAGAAGTAATAAAGTGTGATATCAGAACAGGTCTACAACCATAACATGATCTGTATCAGTGCTTTAGGGCAGCTAAAGAGACTATATGAAATACATATTTATTCCAGGGGTGCATCACATATACTGTGGCACCCCTGCTCCTGCATGTTGTGCCACATGGGTGGAGAACCCTGGAGGGACCAGCGCAGTGCAACTGCGCAGACGTCGTGCATTGGGAGAGGTATGTGAAGGAGTGTATCTTCCTAGAGAGGTGATGGGGAGATCAGCACCTTGGAGAGAGATCCCTCTACCTACAGTCCAGAACCCCGGACAGCGCACGTGAGTGAGCAGAGTGGAAAAGTACTGACTCAGCTGCAGCCTGTTTCCTAATGAGCAGGGAATGGTATTTAAGGCGCGGTCGAGGCTGCAAACAGAGTCAGTCGGTGCCATTCCTGAGCGTGTGAGAGTGTGAAAGGCAGAGAGAGGAAGGACCGTCTATGCCCTGCCATACTGACCCTGAAGGAGACCCCACCTTTACGAACGGCAACCCCAAAGACCCGGAAACGGACGCCGGACACGTGAGCCAAATAAAATCCCATCCTACTTACCCTATATCTTTGTGTTTCCCCCACCCAGCCCTGACGCGGCTGAAGAGGGAAGGAGGCCCTGGAGCATACCCCGGTCTGGGAAGAACCTTAGTTTATTTTTGCCTGAACGGTTTTCCTCTACCCTTGCCCAATACCCCGAAAAAAAAAACACAGAAAATAAAAAAGAATAATTTTTTCTGATATCTGCTGTCTCCTGTGTCTGGTTTCCAGCTGTGCCCACCCACTGCACCTCAGGATCCACCCAGAGGCACCACAATACAAAAACACACACAGCCCAGAATTAAAATTTAAATATTGCCATCATTAGAAGTTTTTCACTCTGCCAGGAATCTTTTTTTAATCTAGTTGAGCAAATAGTTACCTTACCACCCATTTGTCAAGAGCTCTCTGGATGGCAAACCTGTAACCATAAATTTGAAACTCAGAGATGTTGCACACAGAGATAAAGCTAGAACTTTAGACAAATAAACAGGGACTTTAAGTAAAGCAACCTCACTGAAGAGATGGCGAAAAAACCTGTTATAAAATACCGGTTCCAAAAATGCATTTAAAAAAAATTCTAGAATGGTTTTCTGCATAAACATTTACAGGCTTTGATAAATAACAAAGGTCTGCAGTACATCACTATCTCTCCTTTTGTCATTCTGAGTTTTGTAACTTGAACATTCAATGGTCTATAACAGGGGTCGGCAACCCTGGTCCTGGAGAGCCGCAGGGTGTGCTGGCTTTCGTCTCCACCTTAAAATAAGCAACCGATTCAGACCCAAGAAACCAGGTGAGGTGAATTAACTGTGTAATCAACGGCTTTCATTGATCAATTAATGCCAAGTAACAACGAAAGCCAGCACACCCTGTGGCTCTCCAGGACCAGGGTTGCCGACCCCTGGTCTATAAGCACAATGCTGTGAAATAACCAAACATTGTTCAGGGCCTAGTTTCCAATTAGCTACCATTGTAACCCTAGATAATTTTGGAAACACTAGTCCAAGAATATTTTTGTTCCTTGGATTTTGGGGAAATGGGGTTCTGATTATCTGAGTGGTGAGCAGGTTTTCTCTGAGATACTACAATAATATTTTGACAGTGTGTGTTGGAAAGCATTGTCAATACATGCTCTTATTACAATTCCCATTTACAATTGCTCATCAATGTGTGCATAATTTATGTATGAAAAATGAAAATGGAATGGAATAACCCAACGACGGAATTTAGCGAGGGCTGAAGGTATCAGCGTGCTCGTCCTTCTGCTGTTGCTGAAAGAATACTAATAGGGTTAAAAATTAGTGGCCCCTATGCAGAGAGTCTAGATCAGCCAATAAATAAACCATGATACAAAGACAGGAGTACCACTCTGCCTTCCGCTCTTTACTGGTCCGGGCTGACCAAGAATCTCCACAATAGGGCCAATATATTCACCTTCGTTTATCTGACCCCATTTTAGAATAATAATTTAGATTAGTTGTCCACATTTAGTGGATGTCTTATTTATAATTTTGACTTGATTGCTATAGGAATCCTGTACTGAGAAGAACTCGCTGAACAATCCTCTGCTGATACCACCGCATGTCACATCGCGCGTTATGTGCACGTCTCACGAAAAATGACTAGCTATAGTCATGTAGTCATCACAGAGGTCGCAGGAATAGCTACTCTCGGGTATATCTGTTTACAGCCTAGGGACCCAAGCAGACCAACATAGCTACGGCTGTGCTCGACATGAATGAACTACCATGCGGAGGCGAGGGATTTACCAACATAGGTCTACAGGTGCTATACGCCGTGATACAGTAAGTGGAAATAATCATCCTCCCTAGACCAGTTCGAAGGGGTAAACCACACATTCCCTGTATAACATTAAGTGTCAGTAAGGAAAACCAAACAGATCAAGTTTTAACAATTTTATTTTACCAGGCAGGTTACATACACGTAATTACATACTAGTTCCAAATCAAAAAACATTACAACGGAAACTAAATTACGGAGTCTTAAAAGTCATACCTGGTAATAAAAGCTACATACGGGAGTCTGGCTACAGACACCCTGTATGTAGAAATTACGTGCACTGTGTGCACGGGAGGCTGATTGCATTCTCCCAGATTGCTTAGTTTACTGTCCTTAAATCCAAAATCTGGCCTTTGATGTTAACCCTAAAAATGGGTCACCTATCTGTAATTTTGAGCCACGCCTCCCCAGGAAACGCAGGGGGGTTGAGGCACATGGCTTTCACTGGGGCAGAGCTCCACACAGTTTCTCCTGGTTGGTTATGATGTCCAGGGTTTGCTGTTGCAGAAATAAAACCATTGCACCAATCGCACTGAAACAATCAGAATAATACCAAACATGAATATTATCTAAACTGACTTTGTCATGAAACATCCAGTGCTGCACACATCATTTAGTGACTGAGTAAAGAGGGAGAGAGTAATAAAGGGGGGTTCAGGAGAAGGTCAGGGCCTAGCAGGAAGTATTTCCTCCCAACCTCTCTGTGCCGTAAAGAATGTTGCCCCGTCGTAATGAGTTTCACGGCTGGAGGCCTGAGTCTTCCCCCACAGGCTCCTGCCCGTATGGGTGCGGAGATAGTGGGGGTTAATGGTGCATGCTCCTGGGTTAAATTACTTTACAGCCACAATACCAGAGGAAGCCAGCAAGCTGACCAGCCCTGAGTGATAATAATAATTAATAATAATTTCCGCCTTACAGAATGATTTTTTGTTTTGTTTGAAACCACGTGATCAGGTATGTCAAGTATGAGTGAAATCAGATGTGGATCAAAAACTCAAGGATGCAGCACAGAGAATACAAAATAAATCAATGAGTGCTTGAGAACATTTAATAATAGCCACCCTAAGTTGATTTGTGTTGTTAGTATTTCTTATGTGTTTCATGTGTTTCACTACAAAACAGAACTGTGAGTGCATTAATTATTCATAATCAGTTCAGAAGACCCACCCATATCTAAGCCAAATGTTTTCTGAGAATACTGTAGAAGACTGTAAAATAGTTTATCCATAAATAGTCCAGCCTTATATTTGATTGGACACACTTGTCTTCTCTCATTCAAACACACCACAAAGAAAACAAGCCATTGACTCCTCTCATTGATCTACATACAGGACAGAAACATTTCTTTAATGGAATGCTGTGGTCACTAAGTGATACTACTGACAATTGATGAATAGTAGCTGTGAGACAGTTAAAGGAAGGTGGAGCATTGTTGTATTCTGTGCTGAAATACTCACCGTTATACACTTACCCTTTTATGTTATTCATTTTGAATCACTTCCACAATCCAGTAGTGGCAATATGTGATATTATGCAAGAATTTCTTTATAAAACATTTGTCACATTATGAAATTAAGAATCAGTATATGTTAAGGCAGCAAGGTCAAAATGAAATGCTAGAGGGCTGCTATATCTGCTGGTTTCTGATGCTTTCCTGCACTTACAGTAATAATTTCGTCTATGAAGCCTTACACTTTATCTCAAATGCTAAATCCTTTACACATCACTGTTATTTGTATGAAAAGACTGGTCTGACTTCATTATCCCACTGGAGATGGCTTCACTGGCATATTTTCCATCATAGGGCAACTCCCTGGCTATTTAAATCTGAGACGGGTGCGTGGGGGGTTGGACCCAAAATGCACAACTGAGACAACAGAGGTGTAATAAAGTCCCATCAGGGCTTTATTCAGGGAATGTCCAGTGAGCGTAGTCAAAAAACAAGCAAAGTTCATACACGTGAAATCCAGCCAAAACCAAAATACAGTACCGAGGGAGAAGGCAGTCGGTAAACCATGCAAAAAGTCCAGAAACCAGGAAAGATGTCAGCGGGGCAGTAGTACAGACGGACGGTAGGCAGGCTCGGAGTCGATGACGGCGCAAGAGTCAAGACCGAAGTCCACTCCGCGAGGCAGAAGCACAGACAGCAGGCAAAGTTTGTGGTACATGCAGGCAATGGTCAACAAAACAGAAGTCAATAATCTTTGGTCAATAAACAGGCTTGGATCGTAACGGGTAGCCAATAGCTTGGCACTTGTTTTACTTGAGATTGTATAAATGTGTAATTGGTTTTTGTCCTTTTGAATTGTTTAGATTTTCATGTTGTAGTCTCTGCTTGCTCCTCCCTTGGCCAGGGCTCCCTTGTAAAAGAGATAACCATCTCAATGGGAGAAATAAAGGAGAAATAAATAAGTAAGCTTTTAATTGGCTAAAGAGTCTGCTCAAGGCCTAAATTGGATGAATGGAAATCCCTAAAATCTGGCAAAAGACCCCATTGCTAAGGCCTCAAAAATATTTTGTATGTAGTTAATGTACATTTGTGGAAAATTTTACACTTTTCATGATGCATTTGGAAACCATATGGCACATTAATAAGCAAATAATTCTTGATTACACAACTCTATATCTGTTTCCTGTTTTGTTCAAGCTAAACATCCAGTGCTTTCTTTCCATGTCAGCTCTATTAATATTTTAAATAAGGTTTTTCAAAAAAAGAAAAATAAATAATAAGTATTATGTCACGTTTCAGGTCTGTCTCGCCATGTTTTATGTTTATTCATTTTGTCTTAGTCTTGTATTGTCTTATCATGTATTATGTTAGTCTAGGTTCGTCATGTTGTTTAGTTTATTTCTTGTTACGATTTATTTTCTCGTCATGTCTAGTTATGTTTCGTTACGATTATATTACCTTGTTATGTTGAATGGTTATCGTCTTAGTTTCGTTTTGTGTTATGTTTTGATTTATGTTTATTGTTACGTAGACTGGTTACTGTTTAAACATACACTTTTACATGTCTTTCCGCAAACCTTGCGTTCCGCCTTTTCTCTCTCTCTCTTTCTGTCATTCACTCCCTAATTGTTTCCATTTGTCTATTTACTAAAACTACTAACGCTAGATCAGGATTGGGTAGAAACTAACAAACTAATCATGTGTTCATGTTACCTTACGTTTCTCGTGCATGTCATTTACTAATTTACTAATGCTAGGGCAGGATGAGTTTATTACTAACGATTACTAATCACCTTGTTAAACTTGTCATCCATCGCACCTGTTTTCCATTTCCTTGCTACGCTCTAACTAATTGTCTACACCTGTCTACACCTGCATTTATATCCCAGTCACGCTACTGTTCACTGTGAAATTGTCTGCCTCTAGTTTACTACGCAACTCTTGAGCATTATTTCTGATTGATTCACGTTAAGATCCAAGCCTGTTTACAGACTATTGTTTATTGATTTCTGTTTTGTTGACCACCGCTTGTTTTTGACCACGTCCTCGCCTACCGTCTTTGTACTTTTGCCTCGCTGATTGTTTTATGGTTTCGACTTCCGCATCGCCCTCGACTACGACTCTGCCTGCCGTCCGCCTGTTCTTCTGCCCCACTGAGAGCTCTCCTGCTACCGGACCTCCCTGCACGTCTACCGACTACGAGTTTGCCTCTTCCCTCGGCACCGTGCTTTTTGTTTGTTTAATATTTGTTTGGCTGGATCTACGTGTATGGACTTTGCTTGTTGTGACTACGCTCCTGGGATTCGTCCCAAATAAAGCCCTGATGGGACTTTATCCTATTATTGTTTCTGAGTCGTGCATTTTGGGTCCAACCCCCACGCACCCGTCTCATATTATTGGACACATAACAGTTTCAATTCAGCATATACAGTATATGACAATAAAATTCAACACCCCTTATATGTAATTCAGAAGAAGAAAAAGTACACACATTGCAAAAAGACATACTGCTTTTTGGCACCAGGTGAACCAAGCAGATACAATTAGCATGGTAAGAGAATTTGTTGACAGATTTGTCGGCTAACTAAATTAACGTTAGCTATTTTCATTTTTTAAACTGAAAGCAAGTCCACTAGCTAACTAATCTAACTTGCTAGCTACTTTCTATGTCTAGTCTAGCACACCATGTCAGTTCAGCCTATAGCTAATGTTATGCTATGAATATGAACCACAAAGTGGCAGTAGATGCTCCCACAATGGGAACGCTGGGCACCGTGGATGATGGACTGCAACTCAGAACCCATGATTAGTTTATTTGTCTTCACTGGTTCATAAGTTAAAAACGTTTTGCTTAGGGCCACCCCGGAGGCCAGAGCCGGCACTGCTTGATTTCTTCACTTTAGTCACCACCTGCTTTGCTTGCTTTGCCCCATATCTGGTGTTCTGTTTATATTCATTAGTCTTTGCACTCGTCTTCCCCTGTGATGTCTGAGTCTGAATGTTTACTAGCCCAGTCACTCAGTCTGCGTGCCCCACTAATCGGGTGTTTACGGTAGTTCCAGGGTTCAATCTTCCTTCCAATCTTGCATTCCTTACTTCCTGCTTTCTCTCCATTTCATGTTTGTACATAGCACTAAATGGGTGGTGGGCGGACAACGGCTCAACTCGGTCCTGCGCCTCCCTCCCCTCAGAGCTTACATGGATGGTATAACTACTCTGACCACCACTGCCCCGTGCACCAGGAGACTACTCGGAAAACTGGAGGAGAACATCAGCTGGGCCAGTATGAAGATAAAACCATCCATGAAAGATGTGTTTGAGTTTGACAGTGGCAGTGTATGTTTGCATGAAACACACTGCCTCTAAAATGTTCATCAGCATTGTGTATTTGCCAGCCTGCCAGCCAAGAGGGTGTAGGCAGAAAAAGGAGCAGATGTGACTGTTGCTAAACCTATTAGCTACATGCAAATTCTCTTAGGCTGGCTGAAAGCTACAGGGTGATAAACATAGACAGGAAGCATATACAGTACAGGTGATGTAACAGGTGATGGATTGGCCCCTACTATATCTGGGGCTGCCTCCACCACAGGGGCTGCCCACTGTGCCATTGAGTGTGTGCCTTGGAATTTTGAAGGACCAAATGTATTATATGACCTCATTGAAAAAAAATTTTTTATATGCACTTATATGCATTGATCCCTTTTTTTGTAAATTTTGTATGATTTTTTCAAATGTGGTAGCCAATTATACCCTATATCTATTCCAATTTCCATTGTTGCTTTAGATACACTGCAACAGACCCATGATTCAACAGCCCAGGAGGATCAGGATATTAGAGAACGAATAAAAAATATTTCCTTTGAGTTTAAAATGGAACTTTATTTCAAAATTAGCTTAAACAGACCATTTACAATAACAGGTTTATTGATAGCAAATCCAAATCTTGTAATTGTCTGTTACCACCTCATACGACATGGACATTGGATTTTAAGAGGCAAATTAATATAAATCTATTTACAAATGTACAATATCGGAATATCAGACCAAAATCGCTATGATGTCTGCTGTACTACCAAACTTCAATCCAAAATGCTAAAAAAACAGTCCTCTAATATTGATGTATCCGACAGAAATGTTTGCACAATTGGGGAGTCGCGGTGGCGCAACAGGCTAAGACGCAGCAGACTTGCGGTTGCAGTTTGCTGCAGTTGCACACTGGGGACCGGGGTTTGATTCTCGGTCCTGCCAAAAGCCAAGTTTGGCCGGCTCATGTGGGGCAGCAATAATTGGCTCGCTGCTCCAGAGGGAGGGACTTGGCAGGGTTATTAGATCACCGCACAATAAGCACCTCGGGCGCCTTGGAATCACGGCAACGGGCACGAGACGAGACGGCTTGAAGAAGGTGTGTCGCTCTCATTCGGGCCGCCGAGGGACGGGGTACGGGCGGTACATCTAATACGACTACCTCCAATTGAAAAAGGAAAAGAAAAAAAAAAAGAAATGTTTGCACAACAGCCGGATAAATACCCCCAGGATAAGCTAAAAACATAGTTTTATATAGAACGTCCCTGTGGTGAAAGCTTAGTGTCTTCTGCACAGATTTATGTCAGACAAAGATTTGCCTGCAATACTTCTATGCTAAACAGTTCATCACCTAAATATTGCACATTAAGTCAAGTCAAGTCAAGTTTATTTGTATAGCACATTTCATACACAAGGCAATTCAAAGTGCTTTACATAAACAAAAATTATGACAGAGGAAAACAGCATAGGGGGGGAAAAAGAGCATAGAGAACAGAATCATAAAATAGACATAAGATGAGCATTAAAAAAAAGACAATAAAAAATATTTAAAAAGTGTAAAAGTAGTGCATTTTAGCGTCAGAGTGCAGTAGTTTAGCAGCAGTTAAAGGCAGAGGTAAACATAAAGGTCTTTAGTCTATTTTTAAAGATAAATAGAGTTGGGGCGATTTTTGTGTTTTGCATGCAAGTGTTGTTCGGACATTATCTCACAGAGGCACGACCGTATTATTTTGAGATGTAATGGTTCATCGTTCATTCATTCTGAATAGAGTGGGAACTTACAAACACGCATTACTGAATATTTAGACGAACACAGAGAGAAGTTTCAATACAGCACACGTATTTACCAATATGATCATAAGAAATACATTGGTCTTGAAGTTGGTCTGTTTAGCTAAAGTTATTTTTCCCTCAACTTAGATACAGAATGCTAATATCGATGCTGCAAGGACATCCAGTTTTAGAATCCTGGCTAACTTTTTCCATCAACTGCATAGTTCCACCTATTCCCATTACTATTACTTCATTTCCTGTTGACTCCAGGTCTAAGCCTCCAGTTACCATGTCTTGTTGGGCGCCAGTATCGATTAGGTACTCAACTCCATCAATCTGTACATAGGGTAGATTATCTTTCTCAACTATTGTGTCATGTTTGATCTCTTTCTCAGGGAGGCTCATGCCCTTGTCAATTTCCTATTGGGGGGCCGTCTGCCGGCGTTTTTCTAAAGCTGTTTGTCTCTGGGCCCGGATTTCCGCTCTCTTCTCCACTGTAAGAGCAGCCCACTCCTCGTCAGAGTATTTTTGATATTGCGTTCTTTTTGACCCTGGGTCTGATCTAGCCTGAGCGGGTGAGGAGTCTTCCCTTCTCCTGAGATGTTCAGGTATTGGGTTTGACGGAGTTCTGGGTGCAGAGGGGATTGCTGTCCCTCCCTTTTCTGCCTTATCTTTTCTTCCTTTTTCTTTTTCCTTCTTATCAGCTGCCCTTTGAGCGTAGTATTTTGACACTTGATCTGAGCATTTCACTGCTTCTCTCATTTCTGTCATAGTGCTTCCTTCGGGGAGGGCCAGGAACCTTTCATGTCCAGGCCTGTTTCGTGTAACCTCGATTAGGGCCTCCTGCAACTGAGAGGCGGGAACAGTAGCAGCCAGGTCATTAAAAACATACAGAAGGCTGCTGTGTTAGGCTTACTTTTGCATCTCTTAATGCTGAGATTAGCCCCTGATTTAGATGATATCCAGCTTCTGCCAACATCTCTTCCTCTTCTGCATCAGCATCATATACTCCTGCTCCAGTCCTGGCCCACCACATTTTTCGAGCCATTACTGAGGCCCCTGCTTTGGTCAGTTTTCGTCGTGTTCTTCGCACATAAGCGTCCATATTCTCCCCTGGACGGGGACCAGGAATGGTTGCTTTTAAAGCTTTGATTTCATTAAGTACATTGGTGCAGTTGTCTATCTGACTCAACAACTCACCAGTTTGAAAAGGGGCAAACTTGCTCATCTGAATTCCCTGAGGTGTAGAGTGTCGGTATTCTTTTTCCTTTTCGCTTGGGCCTAAAAATTCCCTACTAGGTATTTCGACTGTATCTAGGAATCCCACCCTCATTCTTTCTCTTGTTCTTGATCTGGTTTCAGGTCCTTTCCATATTCTCTCGCTAGGAGGTTCAGGGGGACTTGGATCATAGTCATACTCCATTTCTTGAATATCAGAAGGTAGGCGTTGCCTGCTATATCTTCCATCTGGATCTCTTTCCTCTATGATTGGGTTATCCATGGCGTCTCTAACTACTCCTCTCAGGTGGCTGTATCCTCCTTCGACTTCAGTTCTTATTACCCTATCAGTGTAGCCGGCCAGTCGCATGTCTTCCTGCTCAGGTAAACACATAAGCTGTAGGGCCTGTGTCTGAGGGACTACTATCTTCCCTGTCACCCGGGAAAGTGGGCCTACGCTCCTGATAGGGTGGTCTTCGGGATAGCCACATCTTCGCTGGGTTCGGAGAGGGTACCCTTCTGCTATAATTGGTCCTGGTTCAGGCTCAGCCGCATAGGGTCTACTAGCTTCACCTAAATCATATGATTTTCTGGGCCTAATTCGGCCCTTCATCCACTGAACAGGGATTGTTTGCCACAGGTTAGCCAGTTCTGGCTCGGAGTCCTCCTCTTCATCTGTATGTGGGTATGGAGGAGGTCTGTTCGTCTGTATAGGACCCCGAGGTCTGTCTGCTCCCCTTCTCTGTGGTTCGGGTGATCCCTCAGCAGGCCCTCGTGTCCCACCAGAGTCTCTTCCTCTTCTCCCCTCACCTGAGGGCTCAGGCGGTCTTCCCACACTGATCAGTGTAAGTGGTGTTGTTGGAGGTGCAGGCCTTGCCCCCTCATCGCCCCCTCTAGGGGTTGGGCCTAGGGGGTTTGGTCTTTGTAGGGATTCAGGGACTCTTGCGTTCGGATTTAGGGGTGTGGAGGGTAGTAGGGATTCTAATTGCCTGTTCACTGTGTCAGGTAAAGGTTGTGGACATGTTAATCCGTCGTTTGGATCAGTAGGGGGAGGATTAAATGGAGGGGGTGGTGGTGGTAGTGGTAGTACGGGTATGCCCCTAAGCTTAGGTAGGACTGGTGGTTTGAGGTGAGGTCGCCCTTCAGGCCCTAGTGCCGATGGTGGCGGTCCTGGATATGGAGTCCCTGGCCTTACTAAAGCCCCAGGCTGTAATCTGCAGGGGCCTAGCTGAGGATCCTCATCCCACTCATCTCCGACGAGGTCAGATCCGTGTGCTCCTGCAACCGTGCTGGTAGGATTTATGCGGCTCCTCCTTCCTTGAATGAGTGAATGCCAGGGAATCCCCTCCCAACCAGGGGGATGTTTAGACCGATCAGGAAGAGGCGCCGAAGGGGCTATTCCATCCCAGTCTTCAAGGTCTTCTCTGAGCCCTGTCATAGAAATCAAGGAGTCCCTCCTCCGGCCTCTGGCCCTTCTGGAATCGCCTGGCCCTCCTAGGCCTGGATAGGCCATATCCCAGATTTCATTTAACAATTTTCTTTCTACTTTATCTGTCGGTTCAGTGCCTTTTTCAAAGTGCTCAGCTTGCATTGCATATTGAGAAGGCATACGATATGGTTTACAGCCACGATACAACCTCCCCATTTCATCCTTGGTGCGATTCCATATTATCAGGAACACCGGGGAACCGATGGAATTGACATTGATAGCCTGAGCTACCCCCATTAACGCCTCTAAGCTATTTTTACTACTGCCACCGAAGTTCCCACTTCCTGCTAAGGTTGTGGCTACTATTCCCCCATCCCCAATTGTCTCTGAGGCTCGTATTAATCTCATATAGTAACTGTACAACAGGGCCTTCGATCTAGTAGGGTGTTGCCCATAAGGGGGCACATGACTCAAAATTGCAGTTATATTTGGACCCAATTGAGCGGGATGTACATCTGCTGCTTGGGAGATTATCACCTGACGCGCCGTATCCTGTTGAGCCAACAGTAATCTCCGTTCATACCATCCTCCCCTTTGATTATGCCCATCTAATATTCTACTAATTGCCCATGACACACCTGCGCCAGCACTCTGGCCAAGGTTGCATGGATCCGCTAAGTGCAGCGGCCAGGGAAAAGGCCTCTGCACTTCATGGAACAGTGATTCAACCGCTCCGAAATATACTTCTATATGTGGGTCTGGCATATCACTAACAGCCATTTTCCCACCTAGTTATGAATTTATATTTATACTACTATACTTTATTAGAATTTACTGTCCTATACAGTCTTCTAATATTGTAACTTATTCTAAATTATCTCGATTCCTTTCGAGTTCGAGTATTACGGTTTCAGTGCCGTCAGTGCCAGTAATCGACTCGAGCCCCACGAGTAGGAATCTACTCGGGCAGTGCCTCAATAGGCCGTGAGCAGTTCTCAACTACTCGTGCCCCACGTTGGGTGCCAGAATTGTCGTGAGCCACGGACCCCTTGCCGAGCTCAGACCTCACGTTCCCACGAGCAGTACCTCACCATGAGGTGTCTCGGGGACGAACTCTCTTTTTCTTTAAGTACTCCGAACGTTCTGGAGCCCTGGTAAGTTCTACTGAACTTCCAGCCCAGTCTCGAAGTGAAGGGTGTGATGCAAATCTGGTATACGATGTCCTGTATTAAATGTATTCCTCTAAAATAACCTTTATCACATATGATTATAGTAAGATATACTTTATTATAATCAATCAAAAGAATAGAGTTATACAGCTTACAGGATATATATCATCTTTCAGTTTGCTGATCACATGCAAGTTACATATACCCCTTTAGCTCTTTCTAATTTACCTTTCCACCATGATGTTAAAATTCAAGGTACACCCCTCAAATACCCATCCTCTTTGGCCTTAGCCTTATCCTATAGCTCCCCCTTCTGGACGTTTAAAATAAACTATTCCTAGAATATTATATTTATCTAAACTCTAAAAACTTCTCTACATTTTTCTACCTTATATAGTACCTTAATGAGAAATAAAAGACATAAAAATAAAAGGAAACTTATAACGTTGAACTTCTATGTGCTACCCCTCCTACTTCTACAAGTAATATAGATTATAATTACCACTCAAGCTTGATTATAGTTGTTCTGCGTTGCTCTTTCGACATCAGTCCTGTTGCTTAGCCCATCACTCTTGGGCGAAGTCCGCACCGCGTACATCACTCTGTTCTCCATATCCAGATCCTGGAGTGGCGCGCAGAGGGAGCGCGCCACTCCAGCTTGACTACAGCTGTCCTGTCTTGCTCTCTCTTCAACAGCCCATAGATATCTTCTGAAGCAAAATTCTAAGATGCTTTTTTTTCTTTCTTCTCCTTCTTTTTTCCTGCTTTTTTAACGTCTAAAAGTTCACTCCATATATACTTAGCTCGTATAAAAGTGTACCTCTTTTTGATAAGAAATGTCCCCAGTATACCGAGTGGGAAGACATTTATCTCTTATGCAACTTTTTTAATGACCATATTCATTACTTCTGTTTGTCTCACTGTCATTTTCTCATACCTCAAAGGAAATTTCCCCAATACTTTATCTCATGTGCCCCTCCGGTTGGGAGTTTCCACCATCTCAGTATACGAGTGGAAAAACACTAGCTCTTATGTAATTTTTTAATGAACCTATTCATCACTGGTATTTGACTCTCTGTCATAATCTCTCCTTGGACTCTCTCCAAACTTTGACTTCATACAAGCCAGAAGTTAGTGCCCTCCACCATCTCAACACACTCTTCAGGTGCCCCTCTCAGCGGCGCCTTAAGGGATCTACAAAGGACATCCAGCTAATAGCTGAGTGTAAATCATCCCCCAACTCCTCTACAGTCAGTCCTTTGAATCTATTCAATAAATTATCAGATTATAATCAGGAAGGCCCTTAAAGCCTCTTAATATTCTTTCGGTATTGACATCCCTTCCGTTTACCTTATCTTCTTGCTTTAGCCAGGCATTGTGCCCCTCCCCTGTAGGGTTGGGGTATTCCCCGACTGCTCGCTCAGCATGTTGAATCTCCTTCAAGGTTATGCTGGAACTCATTCTATGCATGGCCTCAGTCAGAACTTTAACCTTGCTCCTTAGTACTCTAAATCTAAGTCCCCCAACTTCAGACTCCTCCGCTGACAAGTAGGGCTGCTCATTATCTCTGAACCGCATATTTTTCCTCTTACGGGCGTTCTTGCTACCACCTCAATGGTGTGTGCGAGGGGTTAACAATGCATTCCTTCCTAACCCATCCCCTGTCAATCTCTCATCAGGGGGGCCTAGGGCCGGGTCCTC
This sequence comes from Conger conger, assembly GCF_963514075.1. NCBI lineage: Eukaryota > Metazoa > Chordata > Actinopteri > Anguilliformes > Congridae > Conger > Conger conger. Next base: position 23,767,509 of record NC_083767.1, on the reverse strand, counting down.
GACAACTGTATTGAAGGGAACTTGCAGAACGAGCTACTGGACTATATGTTGTGTGTTGTGCGGGAATACATCATCAAAGAAGGCCAGAGCAGTGATTTTGTATCAATCCAGGCAGATGTGACAATGCACATTGCCACACAGTGCCAACTTGTGCTTGTGCTGCGCTACATGAATGACAAAAACAATGTGCAGGAAGGATTTCATTCCTCTGCATTCAGCTGTAGCCGAGTCCATTGCTACAGCACTAAAAGAGCGTCCCTCCCGAGTATCAGAAAAGTAAGCTCATCTGCCAGGCATATGATGGAGCCACTGCAGATGAGGGGTGCCACTGCAGGTGTTCAGAGGAAAATACAAGATGCACACTACATCCACAGTTCAACCTGATAATGCAACAGGCCACCTTGGTGTATTTGCCAGCTTTTTTACAGATCACCGAAGCGGACAGGTCTTCTTGATAAAGGAGTGGCCCATAGGCTGCCAACATCCAGCAACATCAGATGGAATTTTCACACCCATGCCATCAATACTGTGTTTGAGCACAGAGACGACCTCATTCACTGCTTTAAAAGCATATGAGACTCAGGTGACTTTGACCCCAATACCATCAGAGATGCAGGATCCTTCCCTATGCTACTGGAGGATCAGGATTTTAAGTTCTTCTGCAACTTTTGCATCCAGCAGTTTCAACAGGAAATACAAAAGATCAGGTAGTAACTGTATTCCTGTTGTTTATATTATTATTATTCACATTCTCTCTTTTACTATTATCTCTCTTTCTCCTTTAATTATTATTATAAATTATCTTTGTCCTTCACAGAAATTCTCTCCAAGCAAAGCAGTGGCTCTCAGCCCACAAAGAGGCGTCGGGCACTCAGTCCAGAGGAACATGAAAGCTTATGTTGTTCAAATCAGTCACAGTCCATGTTACACTGTATTATTTTTTGTGGAAAGACGTTAGCTAACCTTTTACCTACTTTGTGTAGATTAAATATGTTTGTTAGGAACTAAATTGAAATTCTTGAAATGTAACTACAAGTAGTTACATGTGTTAGCTAAAAGAGCTAAAAGCCCAACAGTTAAAATTAATATAGTCTTGGTGAATCTAACCTGCGAGTTATTAGTGGAAGTGATTGAATATTTTAAGTAAATACCCTGTGAAAACAGGGTTTAAAGAGATGTTGAATGCTTGTGAAGAAACAGGAGGGTTGTTACAATTGGCAATTTGATGTGATGATACAGTGTCAGTAAAATGACTTTAGTCATATGTTCCATATTTAGAAATAGAGCTGTTGCCTGTTGGTAACTTGATGTGGGTGAAATGGGCATTCTGTCATCTCTATTATTGTTATTTTTTAAATTCTTCTCTCTATAGGTCTGTGATACCATACTGGGACACACCAGGGAACGCTTCTCCTTCACAAACCAGCTGGTCAGTGCCACCTTGCTGCAAGGGGACAGGGTTGAACAGTACAAGATGGCATTTCCTGAAGATGCACTGAGCAACACCTTGAAGGCCTACCCAATGCTGAATGGAAGCAAGATGAAGACAGAGCTTAGTCTCATCTACAGCAAGGAAGAGTTCAAAGCCTGTCGTGGTGCTGTGGACCTATTCCAGTTGCTTATGGAGAATAATGTTAAAGAAGTCTTTTCAGAGACTGAAGAAGTCTTTTCAGAGACTGAAGAAGTCTTTTCAGAGACTGTCACTCTCCTAACGATCATGATCACCACACCCATGACCATGGCAGAAGCCGAGATGTGCTTCGCAACCTTGAAAAGAATGAAAACTTCTCAGAAACACCATGTCCCAGGAGTGGCTGAATGCATTGGCCATGCTGTCAGTGGAAAAGAGACTGGTTACTGAGATGTCTGACTTATAATCTGCATAATTTGCTGGTCACTCAGATATTAGATAGCAGGATAAGACATATGTCACAATATGTTTTTCTATTTAATTTGTAATGTATATATATTTTAATATTGATACATTTTAGAAATGTATGTCTTTTGTTTGTTAGTCAAATATATAATATCACCAGCCGCCACTGGTCAGTACCTGATGAGTTGTTTGCATCTTCCACAAGGCAAGCAGCACCTGAAGTCCAGTTATTAATGCCATTTTCTCTAATGAAACGTGTTCCATTATTAAAAATGTTTACCTCAAAAGAAGTGAATAGCCTATGCTTCAGTATGTCATTTTATCATGCTTTACAGTAGCCATTTTTGCACATGGCATCGCCCCTCCCTTGCCAGAGAATAATTATCACCTCGTTTCAATGTGAATGAGATGGGCCAGAATTTGCACTGAGCAAAACTCACAAATGAATGAGTAAAGACTGAAAAAGCAGAGTGGTCTAATTAATTACATTTTAAATGTTTTAAAGCAATGCATATTATGTGTCAATAGGTGCCTTGGGAAGTCTAATATATATATAATATATTCTGTCAATATATTTGTTGCATTGGTATGATAAAATCTCACAAATGTAATCATCCAAATAGAAAGAAAAAGACAACTTTTTTTGTCTTTTTGTTTAAATTTGACAAATTATTCAGTCTTTGTTTTGGAATACTGACATTCTCAAGAAGATTTCTGAAGCTAATTCTGTGCCGAGCAGTGATTTGGAAATAGTGAACCCTCTTGGCACATCTCACAAAATTCATAAACTACGTGCGGTGTATTGGACCCTTGTCAATCTACCCCCTAAATATCGGTTAGCATTACATAGCATTCAGTTAGCTGTGCTGTGTAAAGTAACAGGCATACAGAAATATGGTTACTCTGCAGTACTTGCTGTTGGGTGATGTCTGTACTCTTGAAGAGGATGGTATCTTTATTGATTCAGTTGGTCAGAACATTGAAGGCACAGTTTTTTGTGTTTCTGCTGACAATTTCGCTGCTGATAGATTAGCAGGCTGTGTTCAGTCCTTCAGATGAACAGTAAGCATCAGTGCTTAAAACTATGTGTCTGTTCAAACATATTGAGCTGCACAAAGTAAAAGTACATTTAATCAAAGTACAAAGTATATTTAATCAGGTGTTTAGAAGGCCAAAGAGAACAAAAAAACAAGATAGAGAAGGCCATGCCTCAAGTTACCAAATTTTCTGGTTTCTGATTGCAAGCCAAGCAGCCTGACTCATCACAGAGATGAAAGGATAGGACAGCTCAGCTTTCATAGGATAACAGAAAATATTAAGGCGGGTTAAGAGAGACAATGTGATGTTTGTATGTCAAATGATTGGTTAGCTATATTGCATAAAGGCTAGGATATTTCCAACTGTTACTTTAGAATTATCTGGGATCTTGAAGCTTCTTGCACGGAGCACAAAGATTCCCCAGATTAATCTGTTTTATTTTAAACTAAAGATTTCTTATTTGAAAAACTTTGACTTTGAGTGTTTCTTCAACATCACTGCTGCTGGACAATTTCACCCACCTAAAAGGGACGAGGAGGAACAGTGACAGAAATACAGTACTGTGCAAAAATGTTAGGCAGGTGTGAAAAAATGCTGTAAAATAAGAATGCTTTCAAAAATAGAAATGGAAATAGTTTATTTTTTATCAATTAACAAAATGCATGAACAGAAGAAGTATATGAACAGAAGAAAAATCTTAATCAAATCAATATTTGGTGTCACCAAACAGCATCAATTCTTCTAGGTATATTTTTTTGAAGGAACTCAGCAGGTAGGTTGTTCCAAACATCTTGGAGAACTAGCCACAGTTCTTCTGTTTTTTCTTTCTGAATTTAGGCAGCCTCAAATGCTTCTGTCTCTTCATCTAATCCCAGACAGACTCGATGTTCCTGTGTTTTCGTGCACAGTTGAGTCGCTTGGCCTTGTTTCCACATCGGAGGTATGGCTTTTTGGCCACAATTCTTCCATGAAGAATTCCTTGCACTGGGTTCTGCCAATTGTGGCAGAAGAAAGCATGATGTGTCTTGGCCGACCACTGTGTCTACGGTCCTCAACGTTGCCAGATTCTTTGTGCTTCTTCAACAGAGCTTGGACAGCACATCTGGAAACCCCTGCCTGCCTTGAAATTTCTGCCTGAGAGAGACCATGCTGATGCAGTATAACTACCTTGTGTCTTGGTGCTGTGCTCAGTCTTGCCATGGTGTATGACTTCTGACATTAAACTATCTTCAGCAACCTTACCTTGGATGCAGAGTTTGGCTGTTCCTCACCCAGTTTTAACCCTCCTACACAGCTGTTTCTGTTTCAGTTAATGATTGTGTTTCAGCCTACATATTAAATTGATGATCATTAGCTCCTGTTAACTTTGTGCAAGTATTACCTAGAAGAATCGATGCTGGTTTGAAGGCAAAGGGTGCTCACACCAAATATTGATTTGATTTAGATTTGTCTTCTGTTCACTCACTTTGCATTTTGTTTATTGATAAAAAGAAACTATTATAATTTCTATTTTTTAAAACATTCGTACTTTACAGCATTTTTTCACACCTGCCTAAAACGGTTGCACAGAACTGTATTTCCTCCACATTTCCCACCTGACATACTTCACGATCTTTTGAAAGGTATTGTATCTGTTGAATTGTGTATTTGCATTATAGAGATGATCAGGCTCAGACCCTAGAAACTCTGAACCAAAAGATAACGCCACTCCCATTCCAGTTCACAGATAAAATTGACAGACCTAAGCCTATTCTGAAAACTGTGATGTGTCAAGGCACAATAGAGGGCAATGAGCATGAAAATGGCACTTTGCTAAGGTTGCTACCTTTACTTGTGGGCAATGTAGTGCAAAATCAAGTGGTCCATGGGCAGTCATAATGGACCTGAAGAAGTTAGTTGAATTGCTGTTGTGTACAATGTTCACTGAGAAAACATTAGACTATCTCTGGTGCAAAATTGCTGACCACTGGCAAGTGTTGAAAGAAGTCTTTCCTGATATTATCCTAACTTGATAAACCTGCCCCCTTGCACCTATGGACCATGCGGTTTGAGGGGAGGCATCGCTTTTTCAAAAGAGTAGTGCATGATTCTCAGAATTTCAAAAACATTCAGGAAACGATGGCAATAAGGCACCAACACATGTGTCAGGATTGTGGGACAGAGGAACCAAATGCAGACTCAGGGATAACGTAATCAGGCATGCTTTAATGATAAAGGGGCAGATCAAAAACATAATCCACAAACAGGCTATGGTCCAGATCCAGGCAGACAGGAACATGTGGGGCAGGCAGAGCGTAATCAGGAAAATGGCCAGAGTTCAAAAACAGAGGAGACAGACAAGCAAAGGTACAAATTCACAGAGTCAAAAAAACCAGGCAGAGATCAAGACCATAAAATCCAGAAACAGAACAGAGCGGAACGGAGCAGACTAAACAGATTACAGGGTACAGGTATGGGGAAGCTAGAACCAGGGTAGGGAACGGAATAACAGAAAGACAAACTAGCAACAAGAAACTGAAAAGGACAGGTTTAAATAGAGTACTGACACACAATGCATCAAACCTCTTGAGTGGATAGGCTACAGCAGCAGAAGACCTAAGAAGTCTAAAAAATAAGTCAAATAAATGCCTAATAAAGTGCTCACTGAGTGTATAATTAATTTGTACTTTTTTTGCTTTGAAAACTTGCTCATTTGTACCCAAAGAGAACATTACTGTACTTTCAGGGTACATTTTGTAATCCTTGAAGAACAAAAATGTACCTCCACTGTCAGTTTATTTCTCAGAGTGTACATAATGCATGTAGGGCAGAATTAGGCCGGTTTCCATTGGTAATAAATATGTATCCAAAAAAGAACACTAAAACATTGTATTTCTAACATTGAGATAAAGAAACCAGAATACAAAGTCGACTACATTGCCAATAGATAAAAATACTATACTCCAGTAAAATATCACTTCTCTACCTGAGATTAGGGAGGGCAAAGTGGAGCTTTAGAATGTAGACCACTGTGTATGAATGTGAGCTCGCCAATACATTTCTCACAGAAAACGTAATTTGTCCACTTTTTTACTTCACAGTAGTGGTGATCAAACTTACAAGAACTAAGTGCTAGTGTGTTCTACACATTTACTGGTCCCTGTAAGAGTTTAGTATGATGTAGCTGGCATAAATAAATAGCACAAACCCATACAATTAATTTTGAATGGCACTTGGTCATTCAAACAATATAAATTAAAGCTTTCGATTACGGTCAACGGCACCAAAAATTCACACTGTCCATAAACGACAAAAGTCCCACTATAGGATTGATTTAAATATTTAAAAGTTATACATTTTCTGAATCATCATCGTTTCCTCTTGGGCACTGTGAGTGAAGCGGCGGTATCTGGATGTACAGTTGCTGTGTAAATTATGTCAGAGGGATACAGTATGGTTATTTGCTACCTAAACATAGTGGTATCACTCGAAATCATTCACACGATTGTAGCCATGTCTATTACGCAAATCCGTTTAAACTATTCACCAATCAACTGGGACTTTCAAGTTTTCAGGCGGAATATGAGGAGTGTCCAGCGAAAATATTGAGAGTACAAACTGCCACCAACTGCCATGTATGAGCGTGTGAAGTCAACCAGTAAAAACTATTGTTACATCACCATTTTCAAGCTCCATAAATGAAAACAATGTTCAGTGAAATCTGTCTGTTTTTCAGTGCTGTCAGGATCCAGCATTTGACATTGATGGAATGCTGGTAAAATGAGCACTTAAAAGCCACAAAAACAGACACATTAAAATTCCACATAAGCAGAATTATTGTCCACAACACTTAAATTTAAGGTTAAACTGATATTTTAATCATAATATTCATGTTGATTTCCGGAAATACATTTTTTGGTTGTCCTCTCTACTGAGATGTAAGGCAGAGATGGATCCTGACCAGTGGCGTCTCTACATTAGGGGCTGGTGGGGCCTTATTATACCTTATTATACAATATTATATGATGTAGCTGTTCGAACCAGAGGCGCGTTTTTCTTTGCTTCTATTTTTGACACTATACTCTGAAAATAATCATTGGATTACTCTACCATCAATAAGGCGCTCCAAGTTCCCACCATGTCCTATATCATCCACAAGCACACGGAATAAATACAGGCAGATAAAACGTAAGTTATTTACGAATCGAGGATCGGTACACCACTGGAGTGGAACGGCCAGTGCGCCGGCGCCAGGAGCTGGGGAAAATAATTAACGGCGAATATTTCCCAATGTCGTATTTAATAGACCGGCACCTTGGAGAGAGCCCGGGGGGAGAATCAGCACCAAGGCCAGCACCACCGGGCGAGGCGCGTGTGGAATGCGACCACACTCCACTAACAATTTCTGATTAAGCAGGCGCAGCTGCGCCGAGTTCGAGAAAGAGAGCGATGCCCTACAAAAGGCAGAACTCGTGCATAGAGCGGGGCTCATGACGGAGGAGGAGATACTCGGAGCCAGTGTGGACGAAAGATTCTACCGAGCAACGACCGAACTCCAGTGGAGGAAGACGTGGAACAATTTCGGAGAGGACCACGGGAGAGCCTCCTGCTTACGGAAGAAACCCCGCGGATGAAACATAACAATTCCTGCTACAAGCCAGCTAACCTCTCCCTCTAACCCTAGACAGGATCACCCAAGACGGGCGACTAGGCTGGGAAGGAGGACTTCCGAGGCCGGGGAACTACTAGGATTGGACGGCCCTGCAACAGACAAAGACGGACGAATGCGGCCGCATGAATTCCGTCTCTTTTTGTTTTTTCTCCCTTTTCGGGGTTCCTAATTTTTTGGCCGCTTATTTTTTTCTTTTTTTAAAAAAAAAGGAATCACTTTTCTGCTCTGGACAATTGAAATGTACCCTGAAGGCACTTACAAAAAATAAAAATAATTTTTGTTCACCCATTTTGCTCGCTCTCTCTCTCTCAACCAGCGGGTCATCACAATCTACATCAGTCCACACATTAACTTATGACACAGAAATAGCAAATATAGCAGTCATGCCTAATAATCCTGTGTTATCAGACCATTATTTAATTACTTTTCAAATTTCACAGCCCAATGTATGCTGGGATAGGCTCCAGCCCCCCTGCGACCCTGTTCAGGATAAGCAGGTTCAGATAATGGATGGATGGATGGAAATTTCACAAGCTTTTCATGTGTCACCAGGTCCTACTTTGGGGATTTCCTTAGCTCCAGCCAAAATGCGTACACAACTAGCATTAACTCAATTGATCAGCTGACTGACAACATAAATAACATACTTTGCAGAACCCTGGATACTATCGCACCTCTTAAGAAGAGAAAAGTTGGCCATAAGAAATTAGCACCTTGGTACAATGACCATACTCGTGCTCTCAAGCAAGCTTCACGCCAACTTGAGCGCAAATGGCATTCTACAAAATTGCAGGTATTCCTCCATGCCTGGAAAGACAGCCTACGAACCTATAAACATGCCCTCTCCACAGCACGTTCATCATATTTCTCTACCTTAATTGATGAAAATAGAAACAGCAACTGTTGCCAGATTGACTAAGAATCATGCGTCTCAATATCGTTTAGTAGCAATGATTTCATGAATTTCTTTGATGACAAAATTTTAAAAATCAGGGACAAGATTCAAAGTTCTTCTGCCACTCCTCCTATAGGGTCTGTCCTTCCATCCACTCAACACATAGATGCACAATCCTCAGAATGACCGATGGCCTATCTGAACTCTTTTACTCCAATACAGCTCATTGAATTTAATACCATAGTTAATTCTTCAAAATTATCTACTTGTCTTCTAGACCCTATCCCAACAAAGCTTTTGAAGGAGCTACCAGTGATTGGAGCACCACTCCTACATATTGTCAGTGCTTCTTTAGCATCTGGACACATACCACAGACTCTTAAACTTGGAGTCATCAAACCACTTCTTAAGAAGCCAAACTTAGATGTGAACGATTTGTCCAAGTACAGGCCCGTTCCTGTCTAAAGTACTAGAAAAGGTAATTTCGAAACAACTTTGTTCATTTCTGCACCCCAATCATGTATTGGAAGTTTATCAATCAGGTTTTAGACCCTTCCACAGCACTGAAACAGCCCTGGTCAAAGTACTCAATGACCTACTCCTCGCTTCTGACAGTGGCTGCATCTCTGTACTTGTGCTTCTAGATTTAAGTGCAGCATTCAACACAGTTGATCACCTGATCTTGTGGGATAGACTTGGAAATCTTGTCTGCCTCCGTAGACAGGCTCTCTCTTGGTTTAGATCATACCTATCAGATCGATATCAATTTGTGCACTTTAACAATGACTCCTCTTATCAATCCAGGGTTAGATACGGAGTACCACAAGGATCTGTGCTTGGGCTCTTGCTTTTCTCTCTATATATGCTTCCCCTGGGACAAGTTATTCGCAAACATGGCATTAACTTCCACTGCTATGCTGACGACTCAGTTGCATCTATCAGTCAAACCTGAGGAAGTTGTCCAGCTGTCAAAAATGGAAGCTTGTCTTATGAATCATAACTTTCTTTTGCTAAACTGAGATAAGACTGAGATAATGGTAGTGGGGCCCAAGTCCTTAAATTATCTGATGATATGCCAAACATTGATGGAATTTGCATTACTTCAAGTGCTGTCATCAAAGACCTTAGTGTTACTTTTGATCCAGATCTTGCGTTTGATGTACATATTAAAAACATCTCTCCGGTTGCTTTTTATCACTTGAGGAATATCTCCAAAATTCGGAAGATACTGTCCCTAAATGATGCAGAAAAGCAAGTGCATGCTTTTGTTACCTCAAGATTACTGCACTGCTCTTTTGTGTGGACATGCAAATTCCTCTCGGAAAGGGCTCCAACTAATTCAAAATGCAGCAGCTCATATTCTTATTAGAACAAGGAGATTTGAGCACATCAGCCAGTGTTAGCTTCACTTCACTGTTAAATTCCGAATAGATTACAAAATACTACTTCTGACTTTTAAAGCCTTACATGGGCTTGCCCCTCTGTACTTAAAAGATTTACTTCATCCTTATACTCCCTCACGAATACTCTGTTTGCAGGGTGCAGGCCTCCTTGTTATTCCTAGAATAACTAAAAGTTCCATAGGTGGCAGAGACTTTTCCTATCATGCTCCTTTCCTGTGGAACAAATTGCCTGCTCATGTTCGGGGTGCAGACACTATCACCTTATTTAAAGCTAGGCTAAAAACATATCTCTTTAGTCTGTCCTATAGTTGAGGGGCAGGAGTGGGTGGCTGGCATAAGCTATAGTCTCTGGGGGACTTGGCGGTCAGTGCTGTCAGTGGATCATTGTTGGTAGTGCTGTGTTAAGCATAACCAGTCATGGTCTGGTGGTGACCGTCTCAAGCCTACCCTCATGGCTGTGTTGGCCACTGCCTTTGTTTCCCTTAGCTATGCTGCCATAGCCTTATTCTGCCGGGGTTCTGCTTATCGCACGCAGGTACCTCTCCCTCCTGCTGTGATTGACCAGTTACTATCTGGACCCCCTAACAATGTTACTTTCCTCTTCTCCCCGCTCTGGGCACCTGCCCGGAGTGCTAGCCCAACTGTGCACCACCTCCTGGCCCGGAGCTCCAGCCCAAGACCAGCTATACAACTCCCGCTTGCTAATGCTGATTCAGCTGTAGCACCAAGGCTGTCCCCTTGCCTGACAGTGCCACCCATTGGTGTTCCTGCCATCCCTCAAACCTCATCTGTGCTTCAAGTTATTGGACATTTATGTACTTTTATTTAATCTGGTTTTCTGTTTAAAACCATTGTTTCTATAAACTGGTGTCAACCAGCGCGGCAGATGGGTTCCCCTACTGAGTCAGGTTCTGCTCAAGGTTTCTTCCTGTTTCCAGGGAGTTTTTCCTTGCCACTGTTGCCCTAGGCGTACTCTTGGGGCCCGGTTTCTGTTAATTGAATATTATGGAACCATCCATCCATCCATCCATTATCTGAACCCGCTTAACCTGAACAGGGTCGCAGGGGGGCTGGAGCCTATCCCAGCATATATTGGGAGAAAGGCAGGAATACACCCTGGACGGGTCGCCAGTCCATCACAGGGCTATTATGGAACCCCCCCCCCTTTTTTTATTGCCACTTCATTGATGTTCATTGATTTATTGATTTTGTAAAGTACCATATTGATTGCATCCATATCTATTGTTTTTTCTCTCTCACATCAACAAGATTTGACCAAACTGTTCACTGCTTTCTGAATGTGTCATTCACATCACAGATGGAGAGAAATTCAAGCCATAATTCTCTGACAAGACACGAGAGAAAGAGAAGGCTGTTGATTGGTCACATAATGTACAGTACTGTATGGAAGAACAGCATAATTAGGAAACACAAGAAGAGAGGATCATGTTGTTTATTTTTATTTCTCAGTGGAGTTGATTGTTTTTAGTAACTTTATATTTGGCAAATGTATATCTTTTGTGATCATAAAGTTTATAGGATGAAACACTGAGCGAATTAATCAGTTATATCAATAATGCATCTGCAACTGAAATGAACTGACAGGAGGAGAAGAGAGACATAGAGAGCAAAGGAAGAGAGAGAAGTGAGGTGCCTGGTGTTTCTGTGCTTAGTACAAGGTCTTTAAATGGAAAATTGTCCCTTGTCATTCTTGTTCAGATGACAGTGCAGCCAGATTTCTGGGCGTGACTGGGAAGGAAGAAGATGGATCGATTCAGCCCCTGAACTAAGTGCTTTCCATGCCAAACAGCAGTCAGCAAGTGCTTGGCAAAACATAGCTTGCATCAATACCATTGATATTCAAATGATGGCCATTTTAGCTCTTAATGAGACTTGCATACTAATGTCATGTCTGCCATCACAGAGACCTAGACTGCAGCTGCACATTTCAGCTGCACATGAGAGGTATTGGAAGGGAGACACTGGATGATAGGAGCCCATTGTATGATGTTTGAACCTTTTATCAGAGATTTCTTCTTGGCCATCCAATTTGCAGCCACACTCTTCTGGTGTACAGTGATTTTTAATTGACACTGCTCTCATCTGGAGAAAACCTTGCACTCTTTACAGTTCAGGAATAATGTCAACAAATTTATCCAATCAAAACTGCCAGTTTACCCAGAATACACCGGGTTAATGGATTTATGAAGTTAGCTTATGAATCCTTTCAATGACTTTACCTGGAAAATTTTAGAAGATAATAAATTGCCTAATGTCTGGGTAACTTAACTAATTTTGTGTAACTGTCATCAAATAACATAGATGTATAGTTTCATAAAACACAATTTAATTCATCCCGACATAATCCAAGAATCCTCTAAATGGGCCTGACCGGTTGCATTTGTAAGATAAGTGAAAGCTAAGCCATATTAGGTGAAAGGTGAGGTAGCAGTGCTTTGATTTGAATGTTTCAATAAAGTAGAGTTTGTTTGACCTGATTACATTTTTATTTTAAATATGTCAAAACTAGTGTGGCAAGATGATACAGTGCAATTTAAATTCAGTTTCCCAATCCAAGATCCCAGTCCATTGCGGATATGATAAAAACAAAATCTCCTAAAAGCATATGTTTTTAACCATTGTCAGTGGTGTGTGTGGTCAACACTAGATCACTCTCATCAGTCAGAAATATGAGAGCTTACTGTGGTTTCTCAGAATAAGTTACTTGCTCTCTCTCTCCCTTGATTTGAAACACCTGGGATTTTCTGCTTGGTTAGATTAAAGTACATTTTACATTTACATTTTAGTAATTTGGCAGACACTTTTAATCCAAAGGGATTTACAAGTGCATAGGTTCTTCCACAGATTAAAAGCATCAAATTAATAACTAGTAAAATACACATAAAGGGCTGTTCTAAACAAAAAGACAGTCATTGTAAGTGCAATTTCTTTTAAGGGTTAGGGTAGATCTCAAGACATATACCTAGTGCACAAATTCACATAGTTTAATATCAATCCAGCTAGCTGAGCTTTAAACCCTCAAGCAACAAAAATGAACTGATCCATGTGCCCTTTCTTAAATTATCTGCAACTGCCTCGAAGGAAAATAAAGCTCTTTTAAACCAGAAGTTTTTAAATACTGGTTATCCTGAGAAAGATAAGCCATTTTTTTGTTTTCAGTTTTCAGTTGAAAATCAGGGATAATCTTCCTATGGTAAGTTCCAGTTTTGTGTATTTACATTCTTTATGTGCTTGTAAATATGCAGGCATCTACATTATCCATTATTCTTAGCGACCCATTCTATGCTGAATCAATCAAAAATCTTATTGTTGTGTGCTTAATAGCATTCACTATCAGAAAACCATCATGTTTCTAGCTGTCTTCCACATTTGTTCTTTTTTTCATGTAGCTCTTGTGGCATTTAGTGTATACTCAGTGATCACCTTATTAGGAAGACCTGTACACCAGCTTGTTAATGCAAATATTTAATCAGCCAAACATGTGGCAGCAACTAAATGCATAAAAGCATACGTGGTGAAGAGGTTCAGTTGTTTTTCAGACCAGATGTCAGAATGGGGAAGAAATGTGATCTAAGTGACTTTGACCGTTGAATGATTGTTGGTGCCAGACAGAGTGGTTTGAGTATCTCAGAAACTGCTGATGTCCTGGGATTTTCATGCACAACAGTCTCTAGCGTTTGCAGAGAATGGTATGGAAAAAAACAAAAAAACATTCAGTGAGCAGCGGTTCTGCAGGCAGAAACGTGTTGTTAATGAGAGAGGTCAGAGGAGAAGGGGACAGTAACCAACGCATTACAACAGTGGTATGCAGAAGAGCATCTCTGGACACACAATACATCAAACCTCTAAGTGGCAGCAGCAGCCTAAGCCTTAATAAGTCTTAAGAAATAAGTCTAATAAATATATAATAAAGTGCTCACTGAGTGTACTGTATATTATATTGTATTTGCAGACAGGATTGCAGAGTTTCTTTGAAGTGCATAAATATGTGTCTCACTGAGAGCACTGTGGGACAAGTTGAAATCTTTAGTTTTTGTTTCTACCTGGGATACAATGTGCCCTCAAGTTATTATATAGTCTGGTCTAATGATCTAAACTCAAGGTTTTGCAGTTGGCTCTGGGAACTATCAGAAGATGTCAGTATACTAATCTGTCAGTCTACAAAGAGGCCAGAAAAAATGTATATGAGACAATGAGAGATACCATATGATATACACTTAAACCTTTGAAATAATGCCCTGCCCTTTAAGCATGCTTTGTTGTCTGAAAGAGCAGTACTTTCATTCGTACAAACAGTAAAGATTGAAATTTAAACCACAGGGAATCTGTGGACACAAATAACTGGGATAAGATGTTAATATCTTGTTTTACATTTCATTCATTGAGTAACATATTCCTGAACGTATATATATGAAGTGTTGAAGACACTGATTGGCTGTGTTATTGTAGCAGAAGATCGGAGCAATTTACTTTGAGATGGCTCCAAAGACATCTTTATCTCTGAAAGTAGAATCTCTTGGCACGATCTCTGAGGGTCCACACAGTAAGAAATACAGTACTGTACAGATAAGATTCTTTCAAAAATAATTCAATGAAAGGTCCTAAATAAATATATGTACTATACATTTTACATTACATTTAAGTAATTTGGCAGAATAGTTAAAAACTGAATCAAATCAATATTATTTGTGTCCACCTAATGCGTGATGTGTTAAAACTGCATCACTTCTCTGAGATAGCCAACGCTGTCCTGACAATCAGGGAAGTTGTTCCAAGCATGCTGTCTTCTTCTGCAGACTTTGGTTGACTCCTTGCTTCTGATCTCAGACAGTCTTGATCAAGTTTACAGTAATATGTTACTTTTTTTTAATTAAATACAAAAACGTCTCTGTAAAATGTAATCTTTTGGAAAATGAAATTTGGAAATCTCAAATGTGTTCTTTTATACTAACACACACACACACACACACAAAAAAAACATATATAATAAAGTCTAGAGTGCCTAAGACTTCGGCGCAGTATTGTATTTGAAAGAAGAAAAAAGATTGCACTCAATTGCAGGATGATACAAACAAGCTGATAGCTCATAATAGCATCACAATAATAACAAAGGGGCAGTTGTTTTATGACAGACCACCGAATCATGTTCAGTTTGTCTGTAAATCGATCAAAAGGCATGAGTATAGATTAAGTAAGGTTCTGACTCAAATTGAGCCATAATTGGAAATGAATTAAGTAGAAGACAAGGCTGAGGGATTACCTACAATACATCTCCAATGTTTAATAGATGGCGATTTCTACACAGCAAGATGCTAAGATTCAGCTCTAACCCAGTTTATGTGAGTCAATTAAGAACTAAATGCTGTTAATGCTGTTATTGTTAAAGCAATTCTTAATTTATTTGATTTATAGGTTTTTTTGTTTTTGTAATTCTTCTGCAGTAACCATTCCACTCAAAATAAAAATTACTCATGGACATGAATTCCCATACAAACATTTTAAGAACTAATATATGATATTCATCTCACTGAACATATTCTCAAACTGTCAGTGAGTCTTAATTTATGCTCAATAAAGCATATTAAGATAGAAAAAACTTGATCTTTAATCTTGAACACTGAATTATATTTGACAAAAACTCTGTCAGAAAAGAAAAGAAAAAAAAAAGTATGTTATGCTACTTTGCATAGCAGCTGTATAAATCCAGTCTATTTACCATTTACCAGGACTGGTATGTGTCATCATGCAGGGCAAAACATGCTTTGAACCCCATTGAATATCATTTGTCTGTCTGAAGCAGCCAAAGTTTAAAATAACTCTTTTCCCCGAAAGTGCTGCATTGCTGCATGGACACAAGTGTCTAATGAAACGGGTGCATGGGGGTTGGACCCAAAATGCACGACTCAGACAAACGGAGATGTGATAAATTCCCATCAGGGCTTTATTAGGGGAATGTCCAATGAGCATAGTTGAAAACAGGCAAAGTTCATGTAATCCTAATCATGTAAACCAAAGTACAGTACCAAGGGAGAAGGCCGTCTCGCAATCGGTACACCATGCAAAAAGTCCAGTAACCAGGAAAGCTGTCAGCAGGGCAGTAGTGCAGATGGACGGACGCAGGCTTGGAGTTGAAGGCAGTGCAAGAGTCAAGACCAAAGTCAGCTCCATGGGGCAAAAGCACAAAGAAAGCAGGCAAGAGTTTGTGGTACAGGCAGGCAGTGGTCAACAAAACAGTCAATAACGATGGTTGATAACGATGGTTGATAAACAGGCTTGCATCTTAACAGGTAGACAATGGCTTGCCAAAAATGCTCAAATGTGCATGGACAAACAGGAGGCAACAATTTTGCAAAGACTTGACATGGAAATTAAGCTTATATGCAGGTGTAGACAGGTGCAGACAATTAGCTTGAGAGCAGCATGCGAATGGAAATCAGGTGTGGAGGATTGACAAGTTAACAAGGTAATTAGTAATCATTAGTAATAAACCTATCCTTATAAACCTATAAACCTTTTCACATCATGGTAATGTGGTGTTTGATGATCTGTTTGGTTCCATCATAGATGGTATTTTCACCACAAGCCACGCTGACACAAGAAGACAAATTTGGCATTATGAAAGCCGCACTCTCAGCATGAAAGGTTTATTAATTGCCCATTACAGATGAGTGTTTGCCACAAATTAGACACTAAATGGCTGACGGGTCGAGAGATATCGTGGGCCGCCGAGGCCATTGTTGGTGGACCGTGTGTGGCAGAGCACAAACTTATCTCCCGGCTGCCTCTTGAACTGCCTGCTTGCAAATAGGCCTTGTAAGGGAGGAATTCCCAATATACAGTCTCCTCAAAAAGTATTGGAACAGCAAGCTCAATTCCTTTGTTTTTGCTATACACTGAAGACAATTGAGTTTGAGGTCAAAAGATGTACATGAGATGACAGATCCGAATTTCAGCTTTTATTTCCTGGTATTTTTATCTAGATTTGTTAAACAACTTATAGCATATCACCTTTTGTATCAGATCACCAAGTTTTTAGGTGAGCAAATGTATTGTAACATGTGTCTGATGGGTGTTTCTTGTTGCCCAGATGTGTCCTGTTAGATTGATTGGTTAAACAATAAATAGTGCTGAATGTCTACTCTTGGTTTTAGCCTTGGGTTTTGCCTGTGAACACTGCATTTGAGTTAGAAAAACCAGGTCAGAGAGCTGTCTTTTGGAGAAAAGCTAGCCATTTTGAAGCTTAGAAAAGAGGGGAAATCAAGTATAGCCCAAGCATTGGGGATAGCTTGCACAACAACTTGGAATGAAAGACACTGCTGGCGTACTGAGCAACAGACGTTAAGCAGTAGTTAACAGAAACCATGTGAAGAAAAACCCCAAAACATCAGTCAGTGACATCACAAACTATTTCCACAGGGCATGCATTTGAGCATGCATTTCACCTCCTGAAGAGGGAAATAGGGATATGCTACCGAATATTAAGTGTAATTTACTTTCATTACATTACATTACATTATTGGCATTTGGCAGACGCTCTTATCCAGAGCGACGTACAACAAAGTGCATACCCATAACCAGGGATAAGTTCGCTGAAAGACCCTAGAGTACAATTTCAACTGCTACCTGTACAACAAAGATAAGGACGAGGGCCTTCATTTACTTAAATACTGTCTGTTCCAATGCTTTTGCTCACCTAAAAATTGGGTGGTCTGATACCAAAGGCGCTAAGTAGTTTAACACATCTAGGGGTAAATAACAGGAAATAAAAGCTGAAATTCCGAACTCTTGTCTTGTGTTCATATTTTTATCTCAACCTGAAATGTATTCAGTTCCTATACTTCTGGAGGGGACTGTATCTGCGCTCTCTAAGGAAAAGAAAGCTAGCCCTGTGTTATGAGGTCCCTATTGAAAACCATGTCAGACAAGGACAGTTGTTCTGGTAATAACCTGACAAAGAGGAGTGAGTTACTGCCTTCAGTTAAAATGTTACATTCATACCCAGTAGAAATGTGACATGATATAAAGTTTTCAGTTGGATGCAATAAGCATGCATTGAGTAATGTAATGCTGGTGTATAAATGCTTGACTCACGCAACAAGAATGAGTTTTTGTGAATTGCAAGTGTAATGTTATCAGTCTTATTAATTAGAGCCAAGAAGATCTAACCCTAACCCATTTTATATGGATATGACTTCCCTCTGCTGCACCTGGCCCCTCTTCCACTAGCCTGAGAGCTCTTTGTTCATTGCAGGCTCTCTGCTCCTTTGTTTGAGATCCAACCAGCAGGCGGTAACCGTTTGTTATCATTAATATGTATTAAACCACTGTTTGCGCCAATGCAAATGAGGGTACATTCACAGATTAGATTTTATTTTGGCTTGGTAGACAGATTTTGGTAGATTTTTGTTCTTTTAATCACAGCTCGCACATTTGACATTAGCAGTTTTGGTAAATATGTTTTTTTTTATCGCTTATGGTTGTTGTGATATCCTTAAAGTGATATCCTTTAGAACAGAAGATTTTTTTTTTTTTTGAAAGTGTAAGTATTTTTTCCTGATATTAGCCCATGACTGATATGTTCTGTTCACCTATCAAGACGAGAACTTTGCAAATCTTCCCATTTTTCCTTTTTCAAGGAAGATTATTCCATTAGGATATAACAGCAGACCCAGGAAGAAATTTACAGTCAATAATGGTAGAGTAAGTAACCATACATGAAGTGAGGAAATATTACAAAACAATGACCCCACATTGCAGAGAGAAACTCCACGTTTTATTTGAACAATATGGAAAACAATACTGCCATGTTAATTCAAGAATAGTCAAACACTTGATTCTGAAACTTCATTTAGACCTCTGGATTCAAATTGTCTGTTTCTTGAGTCCGTCTGAAGGGTGATTTAGCAGCAATGATGATATGATCTAACCAATTTTTTCCGCTGTCAAATTGACACCAATAATTCAAGCCACTAATTCCAGGCCTCTTTGTACAGACCCACAAATGATCAAGAACGATGATTTTTACAGTATAGTCAAGGTTTTGGTTCATCTCTCAACCTTGATATGTGTGCTGACTAACAGGCCTTTGTTTAATCATACTTTATAATGCATGGGGGATCAGACTATTGCTTTTGCAACTATGCAGCAACCTGGCACAACTTGGATTAGCTCACTGTACACAAGCCCCAGGTCCCCTTTGGTTGTTGTTGAATTATTTTTATTCTGCAGTGACGTCACTCACTAATGTGAGCACATTGAACTCTGCGGCATTTGCTCCAAAGGATGTCCTCAGCTGACAAGTCTGCCTTTGTGCTGCACAAATCGATCTGCCAAAGTGTATTTTTAGCAGGCTGCTTTAAGCAGGATTGCCCTTTTCAATAGAAAACCCAGGATATACGTTTTTAAATTTTGTTCTGGTTTCCCAAGGTGACCAAAACAGCAGCGCTCCAGCCCCTGCCTGAAAAGTAAATCACAATATCTTGCTATGCCATAAAAAGCTCTCCTTATTTGTTTCGCAATGGCTGTCATTTCCCATCTCCCCTGCGTGACGTGTTATATTTAATAACTCAATAAAGGCCTCTTACCCTCCCATGGCACCATGGTGAAACTCATTTACTGGTAATGAAGATGCTATTAATATCCCACTATCACTGGGAAGCAAAATCCCAGGATCCCTTGCAGCGGCAGGAGGAGGATAGTCGCTGATTACCTCTCCAGGTAATGAGCTGGAAGGGGAGACATTAATTAAAAAGCCCACGATGGCTCTTTCTCACAGGCCACCTCTCCTTACCACAGGAAACTGCTATTTTCTACATGACTGCTTGTTCTAAACGTGAAAATAGCAAGATGAGAAGCAGTTAAGTGGGTCAACCAGGTTTTTCAGAGGATAACAAACAGACACAACTGCAAATTTAGAATACTCCTTATCGGTGCCGGTATTTATCGATACTCTTATCGATACCACGGCGTGTAATTTAGTGTATAAAATAAAGACGTTACAAGATGGTAAAAGATTCAATCGTTTTTTATTACCACAAGGGGGGTAACACCAGCAACATCATTAAACAACTTACAGCACCTGCCTTTTAAGCCCTTAGCAAGTCAACATGTGCAGTGCGAGGTATGTCAAAAAAGCGAGCAGGCAGCTCCATACAGCCTTAAAGGTAACTGTCAATGTGATAATGCTTCAACAGAACAGAAGCTTAACTTAAAATTACAAATGCTTCTCAGAATAGATTAAATAAATAAAAAAACCTAGGGAGATGACCAAAGCCCTTGCCTACATGTTCAACCCAACAGACACATACATGGAAACAGAACAGTGTAGGGGAGGCGCTTCTCCTGACGCATTTAGCCCTAACAGTTTTTGTTAAGGAAAAGCAACATATTTACTTTCTCTGGGAGCAGCCGAGATCGCTCTGGACAGAGTGACGTCACGCTATACACTCGGATAAAATGGCGCTGTGCATGTTTTAAAAAAGGGTAATTTAATTACTTATTATTTTTAATCCAGCTTTACTGGCAGTCTTACACCTTTAAGGATGTATATATTGGGAATCAATCTTGTAAATTATGCCAACTTAATCTAGTATTTCACTTCCCCTTTAATGATTCATACACTCACCGTGACTTGATGAAGAAGCACTGTCGGACTCTGCCTGCACGGAGGAGGGCACGGTGTTGTTAGCGTCTGCCGGGTTGCTAACTTTAGATGCGTTGTTTAACACGCCACACTCCTTCAGCTTTATGCTATGGGTAGACTGCAAGTGTTTCATGATGTTGCTGGTGTTACCCCCCTTTGACACAACTACTTTCTTGCATATATTGCATTGAGCTGAGGATTCATTGAGTTTGATGAAGTGAGCCCATACCTTGGAGCGCTTAGCTCTTACAGCCGACATATTGACTACTAGAGAAAACAACGGGGCGCTGTGTCATAACCTGTCGATGGCGGCAGTGTCATAATTACGCGACGGTTAGGTAAACTCTTAAAAAACAGTATTGTTTTAGCGGTACTCTGGTACCGGCTAATTAGGAACCGGTACCAAAAAATACCGGCTCTCGGTACACATCCCTAATTACCAGACACATTCACTGTCTGGGCAGGCCATTTTTTTCTCTCACTGAACTCCATTGTCAACAGATATTTGCTCATAATCTGAACATGATAAATGTAACACATACAGTGCAATTGGAATAGTTTAAAATGAGTGCTGAATTGCAAGTCATTCACGTGCAGTTTTCCAAAGATTTCTCTAATAACTGGTTAAACATTTTCATTCATATACTCTAGATGGCGCTAGTCTATGACGATCACTCACTGTTTTGCATGGTAAACTGTCAACCTTAAACATAGCCTGCAGTGGAATTTATATAACCTATTGTATGCCTACTATAAGCATGTTATATGTAGTCTATTGCCAAATGCTGGGAGAGGCGATTAAGTCACAACACTGGACACAAATCCTCTTTCAAATTTGAGGACAATATCACCAAAGATTTGCATTCTGAATTGTTTTTTCTAGTCTATGTGCAGGCACAAAATGGCAACTGAACTCACTACATGGCACTATTTAAATCAAACAGAAAAAAAACCCCTAGAATCTTGAAGAACACCATCCCAGGTATATCAACTATGCAAACTTTCACTGTATGAATTTGGAATTATGGAACTGCAAAATTCTCCAAAATTATGTATTCACTATATGCCACTATTGAAGTGAAAATTCCCAGAATCAATGCCATACAGTCCATACACATTGGGACAAACAAACATGATATGCTTTAACTGCAGACTTTCAGCTTTAATTTGAGGGCATTTACATCCAAATCAGGTGAACGGTGTAGGAATTACAACAGTTTCTATATGTGCCTCCAACTTTTTAAGGGACCAAAGGTAATGGGACAATTGGCTGCTCAGCTGTTCCATGGCAAGGTGTGTGTTATTCCCTCATTATCTAATTTAATAGGAGCAGATAAAAGGTCTAGAGTTCATTTTGAGTGTGCTATTTGCATTTGGAATCTGTTGCTGTCAACTCTCAATATGAGATCCAAAGAGCTGTCACTGTCAGTGAAGCAAGCCATCATTAGGCTGAAAAATCAAAACAAACCCATCAGAGAGATAGCAAAAACATTAGGGGTGGCCAAATCAACTGTTTGGAACATTCTTAAAAAGAAAGAACGCACCGGTGAGCTCAGCAACACCAAAAGACCCGGAAGACCACGGAAAACAACTGTGGTGGATGACAGAAGAATTCTGTCCATGGTGAAGAAAAACCACTTCACAACAGTTGGCCAGATCAAGAACACTCTCCAGGAGGTAGGTGTATGTGTGTCAAAGTCAACAATCAAGAGAAGACTTCACCAGAGTGAATACAGAGGGTTCACCACAAGATGTAAACCATTGGTGAGCCTCAAAAACAGGAAGACCAGATTAGAGTTTGCCAAACAACATCTAAAAAAGCCTTTACAGTTCTGGAACAACATCCTATGGACAGATGAGACAAAGATCAACTTGTACCAGAATGATGGGAAGAGAAGAGTATGGAGAAGGAAAGGAACTGCTCATGATCCAAAACATACCACCTCATCAGTGAAGCATGGTGATGGTAGTGTCATGGCGTGGGCATGTATGGCTGCCAATGGAACTGGTTCCCTTGTATTTATTGATGATGTGACTGCTGACAAAAGCAGCAGGATGAATTCTGAAGTGTTTCGGGCAATATTATCTGCTCATATTCAGCCAAATGCTTCAGAACTCATTGGACGGCGCTTCACAGTGCAGATGGACAATGACCCGAAGCATACTGCGAAAGCAACCAAAGAGTTTTTTAAAGCAAAGAAGTGGAATGTTATGCAATGGCCAAGTCAATCACCTGACCTGAATCCTATTGAACATGCATTTCACTTGCTGAAGACAAAACTGAAGGGAAAATGCCCCAAGAACAAGCAGGAACTGAAGACAGTTGCAGTAGAGGCCTGGCAGAGCATCACCAGGGATGAAACCCAGCGTCTGGTGATGTCTATGCGTTCCAGACTTCAGGCTGTAATTGACTGCAAAGGATTTGCAACCAAGTATTAAAAAGTGAAAGTTTGATTTATGATTGTTAGTTTGTCCCATTACCTTTGGCCCCTTAAAAAGTGGGAGGCACATATAGAAAGTGTTGTAATTCCTACACCGTTCACCTGATTTGGATGTAAATACCCTCAAATTAAAGCTGAAAGTCTGCAGTTAAAGCACATCTTGTTCGTTTCATTTCAAATCCATTGTGGTGGTGTATAGAGCCAAAAAGATGAAAATTGTGTCGATGTCCCAATATTTATGGACCTGACTGTATATACTTGACCATGTGCTCTCCAAGATATAAGAGCTTTTTCCTTTAAACACTTTGATTTACATTTTTTATTCATTTTTGAAAAGTTCCATGTATTAAATATGGTTACCATTTTGGAGGATTTTGCATTCCCATAATTCCAAATTCATACAGTAAAAAACTTGAATTCAATGGCATGTATCTGGTATGGTCTTCTTTGAGATTCTAGTGGGAGGTCAAGGTATCAGCTTGATCTCTGACTGCTCCAACCATGTATAATGTCTACTATAGGGGCGACATGGCTTAGGCAGTAAGAGCAGTTGTCTGGCAGTCGGAGGGTTGCTGGTTCGATCCCTGCCCGGGCTGTGTCGAAGTGTCCCTGAGCAAGACACCTAACCCCTAAATGCTCCTGACGAGCTGGTTGGTGCCTTGCATGGCAGCCAATCGCCGTTGGTGTGTGTGAGTGTGTGTATGAATGGGTGAATGAGAAGCATCAATTGTACAGCGCTTTGGATAAAGGCGCTATATAAATGCCAACCATTTACCATTTTACCATTTACTGTACGTCAAACAGCATGTGCTCACCACTGGGCAGATTGTGGATTCCTTGGATTCTGCTCTTAAACAATCTTAGAGTATCCATCCAGCTATTATCTTAACCTGCTTATCCTGAACAGGGGGGCTGGAGCCTATCCCAGCATACATTGGGCGAAAGGCAGGAATACACCCTGGACAGGTTGCCAGTCCATCGCAGGGCACACACACCATTCACTCACTCACTCACTCACTCATACCCACAGGCAATTTAGACTTTCCAATCAGCCTAACCTGCATGTCTTTGGACTGTGGGAGGAAACTGGAGTACCCGGAGGAAACCCACGCAAACACAGGGAGAACATGCACACAGATTAGATATTTAGATAACAGTTGTTTTATGAGACTGATCACTTTTTGCAGTTATACTTCTACATAACGTTAATTGGTGCCATAATACAAAATGTTGTATGTATCAAATCATCCTCACTATTTCATAGAGTATAAAATCCCTACGGTATTTGGCGGCCCGTGCGAGGACCCAACACTTGTATCACTCTTTCAACATAGCTTGCCAACTGTTGGTACCTACCTGGCTAGCAAACACAATTTGGATAACACAGAATAATTATGAAAGGGAACATTTATTAGACTATGTTAAG
The DNA here is from genome assembly GCF_963514075.1 of Conger conger. NCBI lineage: Eukaryota > Metazoa > Chordata > Actinopteri > Anguilliformes > Congridae > Conger > Conger conger. Next base: position 23,743,116 of record NC_083767.1, on the reverse strand, counting down.
CTTTGCCGTAGGTGCTGGTCATATCAAGTTATAGCTAGTTATCTAATCTTGCTAGACTGCAACTAATTTAGCAACAAAGGTCCTGCTGAAAGGATAACTGTAGTCACTCCAGATCACACCCAATATAACAGTTAGCTAACGTTAGAGCTAGTGGTTAAATTGAGCTAGAGCTACAGTAGCTAGATAACTTAGGTTAAGTGAACTAGTTACCTTTATTATTCTAGCTACTGACAATTATGTTATTAGCTGACTAGCTAGTTAGCTAACGTCGCACTGTTATCTCACTGAGCTGGCTAGCAAAATTAGTGGGATGGTTAGTTTGTGTTTAATTTTATACAGTGCAGGTTGGGGAAATTGATTCCCCGTACTTTAGCTTTACTAATAGTAGCTAGCCAACATAGCTAGCTACATTATCTAAGGTAGATGCCCCTGACGAGGAGTGCAGCTCAGAAAACTCCAGGAGTGCTATAAGTTTTCCATTTATGTACGCAGAAATAGTTGTCCTCTTTTGGCCCTCGCTTTACTATATCCAAATATTTTGTGTACTCTGTTTTCATAAATTGAGTGCTTGCTTGCCACTTTAGACAGTCCGTCAGACTGGCTATGTGCTAAATGTCTTCTACTGCCTGCCTGCGATACAGTTGCTGAACTTTTGAATTTTGAGGTCTAATTCAATTGCAATAAAATGTACAGTCATTAAATGAGAAAAAGCACATATATTTATAAATTTTCCACAGAATGAGTGGTCTTATGTAGGGAATTGTTGGACTTAAATGTAGTTATTTTTGCACAAAAAAAAGTCTTAATGTTTTATGCTCTTTTTTCAGGGTATCCATGACACTGAAATAGTGCACCATATAATACCAAAATTAGTAGTTGGCGAGCCTGTTGAATTGTAGTAGACCTGTGAAATGGCACTGAGATTGGTTTTAAAACGGGTGAGATACTTTGGTCCAAAATTATGGGAGTGCAACTGCACTCACTATAACATACCTGCCAAGGTCTTCTTCAAGATTCTTGTGGCTTTTCCTGAAAACAGTTTGATTTTTATTTTTTTAAATAGATTTTTAAATAGTGCCATGTATTGAATACAGTTACCATTTTGGAGGACTTTGCAATCCCATAATTCCAAACTCCAACAGTAATAATTCAAGGAATCAATGCCATATATACCTGGCTTTATGCTCTTCCAGATGTATGTGGTTCTTCCGGAAAACATTTTGATTTACATTTTTCATGCATTTTCTTTTAGATTTTTAAATAGTGCCTATTGAATACAATTAGCATTTTGGAGGACTTTGCAATCCCATAATTCCAAATTCCTACAGTACAAATGTCATGTAAACCTGGGTTAGTGATCTTCAAGAATATCAATAACAGTTATGGAAATCAAAAAATCGTCATGCATTAAACATAATTATCAATTTGGAGTATTCAAGGTTATTATTTTTATTATTGAAGGTTAAAATAACCTAACAGTAGGGCTATGATTTGGAGTATTGAACGAGCGAGCAGTGGAGTTTTCAGCTGCATTTTGTCGTGTAAACACAGACGTAACCGTAAAGAGCAATGTAGATGCGCACAAAAATTCTAATTGCTGACAGTTTGACTAACGTTTCTCGAAGTGCGGATGGCGTGACCGCAGTGCCCGTACAGACGCTAGCAAGACGTTTTTTTATGAATATTTCCATACCTATTTGTGTGTGGGCGAATTGAGCGAACCTGCTGTCGTTTCTACTGCCCGTTGAAGCAGGGAAAGTCGCACTAAGAGACGACTGGCGTCGGTAAGGGTTGAGTTTCTTTGTTAATTACATAGTGGTCCAGAAAAAAACAACAACAGTGTTTTATCATAATTTATATCCTAATATTACACTGAAGCATTTTAGTAGCAGCCCATTTGTATTCGTAAGAAAACAAGGGTTTCTGCTTCAAAGAAAGCATAAAACCGAATCAGGGAAATTTAAAACCGCAATGTGACAGAAGTAAATCGTGGTGACGTATTACACTGACATTCGGTACTCGAATAAACGAATACATTTTTCATTTATATTTTGTCTTCAGAGTCGTCGTCCCGTCCGCATTACTCGAGGCTCCACTCCGTGCCTTAAACAGAGCCTATCCTCTCGAGCAAGAACTGTGCTTTCAACCTGATCATAAACTTGGTTTGAAAAGCGAGCCCCGCCCTCTCAGGTTCATGTTCTACGATAGCTTTAAAACAGCAGTTTTCCAGTCTGGCGATTAGAACAAGGAAAACGCTCAGAATGACTATTTGTCTGTTATAATACAGTAATCGAAGTCAGCTGACTAAAAAAATCTGGCGGAATCTATTATTTGCGAAGAAAGACGACACTCCATCGAAATAAGCATGGATTTTCTAAATCACAACTATTTTAACGCTCGCTCCCCTTACGACTACACATTCAATTTTTGGAACGACTATTTGGGTCTCTCGACGTTGGTGACGAAGAGCAAGAACAGCGCTCCCCAAAGTCCCAATTCCATTACAGAGTCTCTGAAAGCTACTCTGCGTTTGGACGATTCACCGGCGTGCTCGTGCGTTATCGGGGGTAGCAGTGAAGGTGGACACTTGGAATGCTGCTGCCCGTCCACGAGTCATCCGCCTACCTCCATCCTCGACTTGAAAGAGCGCTTCTCCATATTTAGCCCTTTCCAGAAACAAAGCGCTGGTGGGCCACAGCAGGACAGAGAATTGGGAGGGAGATTTTCAGGGTTCGATCTTTTCGGCGTGGAACGAAAGATGCGCAAGCAGACGCATAGGAATAAGCTGGAACCCAAGATCTGCGTCTTCTGCAGGAATAATGGAGCGCCCGAGGAGGTGTACGGCTCTCATGTACTCAAAACGCCGGACGGGAGGGTCGTTTGTCCCATTCTCCGTGCTTATACTTGTCCCCTATGCAGTGCCAACGGGGATAATGCCCATACCATAAAATACTGCCCGCTTTCCAAAGATCATCCCGCACAACGGCCACTAAAGGGAGGGAGAGCGGTGGGGGGTAAGAGGCTCAAAATATTCTAAATACATCGTGAAAATTACTGAGAAGCAAACAAAATCTTAAGAATTGCACTGAATACTTTCCAGACGACTATTTTGATTGCGGTTTTCCCTGGTCATAACTACAATATCCAATTTAACACAAAGATAAAGAGGAGAAACATACCCTGCATCTGCCCTCAAAGTGTAATTTTCATTTGAGAATGATTTATTTGCTTGGTTGGTTTATTTTCCTCCAGGAAAAGTATTTAAGCGCTACATGGCACAATTGTCGCAATGTTGAAAACATGCACCTTCATTCATTTACCTATTATTTTGTTTGTGAATAAACGCTAGTATTGTTTAATAGAAGGGACTACGGCTATTTGTGTATGGCGTGTAGTAGCTTAGTTTTCCCCAGGTACATTTTCTTACGTCTGTCGTTGCTTGTCTTATGAACCAAAGTTTAGTTAGATTTTTAAAACGAGAACGGATGTTTCCATTCTGGATTTTACACTGAAGCTGGATGTCAGTCCCTCTCACTTCCCAGGGATCTGGGCGTTGTTCTGTAAGCAACCCTCTTTACAGTCACCCACTCAGTCCATAAGACAGTTTCACCCATGTTCTGAAGCAAAATGCCATTACATACAACATCCGTTACAGATAAACAAATATCCACATAAAACAAAGGCTACTCTGCTTAGAGTTACTTCAAAATGCACATCTGCATTGCCAATGTCATCAAAAATAATCACACGCACTCATAGCGGTTTACATTGCTATGCCTTTTAAAGTAGACATTAAAAGTGGAGGCAGGCTACTCCTCATGTTTACAAACCCGACAGCGGGCAAAACACTGGATGCTCGTGTCTTTTGAATAATATCGAATTCATATGGTTTTTCCTCCATATAAATGACAATTCACCTAATATAGTCCGCAAACAAATGCAGTCTTTTCTTCTGACATACTGAAGTCCTATAGCACGAATGAATGTCATTAAAGCATTTTTGATCACTGTACTATCCCTTTTTGCATTATTTACGCGAATGAATCCAAAAGGATGCAAAAATGTTGTGAATGTAAAATAAAGTCAAGCATGGCAGTTGGAGAGACTGCACATTTCTGACAGTTATGTTTACCAAAGGAACTTTAATGAAATAAGGACATTGTATATAACTGACTTAAGAGGGTACTACCTCAACAGAATTTTCAAGTAATTTGTACTTATATGTAAAATGTCAACATTTGCAGTTTATACATATAGTGCTGCCATTTATAATAAGGGTTTTTAAAAGTATTTTTTGGATCTTTGTATCACATAATTGTATATTTATTTTGTGCATTATACATTTGAAAGTCAATTTCCAATAAGCTCTACGCATTGTTTGCCAGAATGCAAGAGTTATAAATAATATACATACAATCTTTGAAGTTGTATCATGTTGATGTTTCACTGTTTTTTGGAGTGTAAACAAAAGAATGAATTATGTTGAAGACAATATCAACATTTGCCAGTTTTAATTTCTGTTTTTAATTAAAAAAGAAGCAAGAAACACTGTTGAATTTTGTTATTTATATTTTGTAACTATTCTCTGTATGCTGCAGTGCAGAATGCTAACTAAATGAATTAACTTCAGAAATAAACAGTTTATCAAATATTTTAAATCATTCTGAAGTTGTTTGCTTGAATCAGTGCCTCAGTGGGGTGAAAAAGACATACAGGTATGTATGTAGGGAAAAAAAAATGTGTATAATGCCAAAGTAGTTGTTGCAGAATGCTAAAACCTTTTGTCTTCCTGTTGCTTCTTAAATGCTGACATGGGATCTGCCCACTCCTGAAAGCCATGTCACTTGACATAAAACCATAAGAGAATATAATTTGTCATTGTCCATCATTTTAAAGTTGATGCCGACCACTTGAGAATACGTCATTCTAACGTCATTCACCCCTTCCCTGTGCAGATTGTTTGTGATGTCACTGACTGATGTTTTGGGGTTTTTCTTCACAGTTCTCAGAATGTTTCTGTCATCAACTGCTGTTGTTTTCCTTGGTTGACCTGCTCAATGTCTGTTGCTCAGTACGGCAACAGTTTATTTCTTTCTCAGGACATTCCAACTTTTTGTACAGGCTATCCCCAATGCTTGTGCAATGGCTTGTGCAATGGCTTCAAAGTGGCTTGCTTTTCTCCCGAAGACAACTCTCTGGTCTTGTTGGTTTATCATTTCTAACACAAATGCAGTCTTCACAGGCAAAACCCAAGGCTAAAACCAAGAGTAGACATCCAGATCTATTTATTGTTTAACCAATCAATCAATCTAACAGGACACATCTGGGAAAGAATAAACCTGACCTGTCAGTCACATGTTCCAATACTTGTGCTCACCTAAAAATTGGTATGTCTGATAAAAAAGGTGATATGTTCTAAGACTGTTAACAAATCTAGATAAAATACCAGCAAATAAAAACTGAAATTTGGATCTGTCATCTCATGTACATCCTTTCATCCTTTGAGCTCGAACTCAATTGTCATCAGTGTATAGCAAAAACATACAAATTGGCCTTGCTGTCCCACCAATAGTTTTGGAGGGGACTGTGATTTACTTTTCAATCAGCAGAAAAGAGTTGGAGCTTAAAGTGGGTGGGTCACCTCCAGATTTGACAGTAGGTATGAGGGACATCTCCTTGTATGCATTCCTCTTTTACCGTTTTATGGCAATTTTTCTGGTTTAATTCTGTTATTTTGTACAATAGTTGTTAGGGGTGCCAATAATTTTGACACCTATGGTTTTCAGAAAAGAATTAGATGACTTGGTGTCTTGGTGGCGCAGCCTGTAGAGCACTGACTGCATGCTCATTGCGAGCCGCGACGTCGGCGGTTCGAATCCGACCGTCCGACATTTGTCGCATGTCTTCCCCTCTCTCTCGCTCCCATTCTTCCTGTCTCTCTATACTATATACTGTCTAAAAAAAAAAAAAAAAAAAAGAATTAGATGACTTAATACAAGTATATCGTTTCCCATACGTTTGAACATAACAAAGATTATTATCTGTTGTTCATTATATGCAGCCATTTTTCTTCATTTTCTCCCCATACAGTACTGTGCAAAACGTTTAGGCAGGTGTAAAAAAATGCTGTAAATAAGAATGCTTTCAAAAATGTTAATAGTTTATTTTTATCAATTAACAAAATGCAAAGTGAGTGAACAGAAAATCAAATCAACTATTTGGTGTGACAACCCTTTGCCTTAAAACCAGCATCAGTTAATCTAGGTACACTTGCACAACGTCAGGGATTTAGTAGGCATATAGTCAGGTGTGTGATTAACCAATTATACCAAACAGGAGCTAATGATCATTAATATGTAGGTTGAAACACAATCATTAACTGAAACAGAAACAGCTGTGTAGGAGGGTTAAAACTGGGTGAGGAACAGCCAAACTCTTCTAAGGTGAGGTTGCTGAAGACAGTTTAATGTCAGAAGTCATACACCATGGCAAGACTGAGCACAGCAACAAGACACAAGGTAGTTATACTGCATCAGCAAGGTCTCTCCCAGGCAGAAATTTCAAGGCAGGCAGGGGTTTTCAGAAGTGCTGTCCAAACTCTGTTGAAGAAGCACAAAGAAACGGGCAATAAGAACCTATGCACTTGTAAATCACTTTGGATTAAAAGCATCTGCCAAATGACTAAAATGTAAATGTAAATTTACAGTTTTTCATCAAGAACTTGGGCTCCACAATTACTGGCACCCTTGATAAATATGCACAAAAAAATGCTGTAAACTAAAAAATAATTGACATAACAAAAGTTGACATAAGCTTTATTTTCCAAAGTGTGTAAAGCAGCGTGCTTTATTAATGATTATTAAGTTAGAGAACACATTTGGATGGATTCTTGACCATTTCTCCATGCAGAAGTTTTCTGAATCATTGATATCTTTGAGATACTTGATGCGGTGAAGTCTCAGCTTCCTATTTTCTGCCGAGACCTAGAGTTCTGTGCCATTGATCTTATATAGTGCAACTGGTAGCAAAACATCTCCATAACATCATTGACCTACTGCCATATTTGACAGTAGGTATGAGGTGCTTCTCCTTGTGTGCAGTCCATTTTGCCGCCAAACATCTCGATGTTGTGTATGGCTAAAACTTTCAATTTTGGGCTTATCTATTTTTTCTGTTATAATTCCAATGAGCATTGGCAAACACAAGATGCTTGGTTTTGTTTATTGTGCTCAGTAAGGGCTGTCTTCTTGCCATACCAAGAGTTTGTTGGTATGGAGGTGCCATTTTATGTTTTTCTTTGAAAATTGGTGACCGCATGACAAAACCAATCTCTGCAATTCTTAAAATGTGATCCTTATGGTTACTTATGGCTTCCCTCACCATCTTTCCATCAGTGCGGACAATATACACTTGTGTCCTCTTCCCTGCAAGTTTGCAACCATTCCATATGTTTTACATGGTGTATATGTAGACTGAAATGTTTGTAGTGTTTAGCCATAGGGTATTTGTTATGACAAGTGCTAATGGCATACACATGCTCAGACATTTGGTGCAGCCAATGTAGAAACAATAACATTTGCATTCCAGCCTGTATACAACAAATGTAGTATTACATTTGACAAATGATTGTATCTTGTATATACTTGGTCCATGCATGTGTTGGTTCTCACATGTGGTGACACTGATTGCAGTTCCCACATGGCTGATTGCCTCATGGGTGGTTTGGGGAACCAGCTTATCCTGAAGAGTGGGGCCCCCCGTCTCTAAGAGAGTAGGATCACTCACAATAATGCGCCAGTTTCGTTTTTATAACTTCTTTATAATTCCTTAACTTGAGTCACCTCCCAGGTGTATTGGGTCTCAAACTATACACTCACCAAGCACTTTATTAGGAACATTTTTACTTTATTACACCTACTTATTCATGCGATTATCTAATCAGCCAATTGTGTGGCAGGAGTGCAATGCATACAATCATGTAGATATGGGTCAGGAGCTTCACATGAATTATCAGAATGGGGAAAACGTGATCTAAGTGACTTTGACCGTGGAATGATTGTTGTTGGTAGACAGGGCGGTTTGAGTATGCTGCTGGTCTCCTGGGATTTTCACACACACTAGTCTCTAGAGTTTGCAGAGAATGGTGCAAAACAAAACAAAAGACCACACATTACAACAGTGGTATGCAGAAGAGCATCTCTGAACACACAATGCATCATAACTCATAAGTGGATAGGCTACAGCAGTAAAAATAAGTCTAATAAATACTTAATAAAGTGCTCTGTGAGCGTATTTGTTTAGGTTTTTGAGGTCTTTGTGAATGGTTCACAAAATACTTTTATGAGAGACTGGTTCAACAGACCTTCCATTGATGAAACCTAGTATGAAAAAACTTCAACATTTGACATGGATGCTAAATTCCTGTAATGTAATGTAATGTAATGGATGGATCATGTTTTCTTCCTTTGTTAATTAAACTATTTGAACATTTTTTGTCTTGTTATGGTTGTGTTATGACTCCATGTTGATCAGCCTTGTAGCCAAGATGCAGGTCAACAATTTGTTTGGGGGCAGAGACATGTCCAAATGGCTAAACTTGGGATTCATGGTTGACGCATATATTTAGTAAATGTATGTTACAAAACTCTTACTAAATATTTTCTTACTAAAGAAAAAACATTTCTGTAGAAGTATGTAGAGGTATATGGATGAAACATTTAAGAACTTGAATCTTTACTGAAGGTTTTCAACATATAGCAAATCTATGGTGCTGAATGAAATAAATGTGTACACTCAATAATATTCGTAACCAATAAGTAAAGCATTTTTGTCTGAAATATAGCATTTATTGGGATAATATTTAATAATTTGAACTGCTGGGACTATATCAATTTGGCTAAACATGAGAAGAATAATATGCAACTAAAATAGCTTCATTCTAGGCCACATTTAGCACCCCTTCAAAATACCCCACAAGCAGATATATGGATGGGTGGTCAATTGTATACACTGTCATTACTTTTAAATCTATGCATGGTCAATGTTCAACTGAACACTTTGTATGAGATCACCCCTTGCATGCACATTCCCGAAGGTATTGGCTTGCTAAGAAGAGGAAAAATGAGAAAAAGTGGTAAAAGGCCAAAAAAAAGCTTATGGATTCCCACGGATGCCCCCTTGTGAAAACGAAGCTCTCTGTATCTAGGGACCTGCTAGAGCACATTGGTCTGTATCAGAATGTGATAAGGCAAGTTGGCCGAAGTTGCTCTTTCCATGGGTGAGCTTTGTGGTAACAGTACCTTCCTTTTTGCACCTTCCCCCATAGATGCAGAGGAAGCAGAAAGGAGGATAAGCCATTTACAAAGGAGTTGATTGGTCTTTAAATGGTGTGACAGGATGCCAGGAATACATTTAATCATTCATAAGGATTTGTCTTAGTTAAGCAAATATTAATTCAGATATTTTTTGGGTTTTGTCGCTATGCATTTTCCCTAAACTCACAATGCTGAAATTTCACTAAATGTTCACTAAAACTAAACAATGACAATAAAGGTATAATATTTTCCCCAAGCATAACACTTTACTATTTGACCTCTGCTTAGCTGACAAGCATTTTAAAAAGGTGTAGAAATATATCAATAACTTGGAGCATATACATAACTGAGGTGGCATCACTGAAAATGCACTGTAATTCTAAAAAGCAGAAAGGAAAATGACAGATTTGCCCATTAAAAAAGAATCACCTGGAGGCTCTGTGTTACCATAGCCAATCCAATTAGATATAATGTTAGAATCTGAAGAAAATTGCTATTTTGTGTTTCAAACTTAGCAAAGGCTGGAGATAATTTTTTTCTTCATAATTTTGTGTAAAAGGTCACTTAGGTGACAAAAGGTCATAATGTTGCTGTGAAAACACCAGCCATATGGGGGCCCTGGTTTAAGTTACCTGATCTGTCCTTACAGTGTCTAACAGTACTGCACACATTACATAATGGTAGTGTGATTCCTCCCCAAAATTAAAGTAAATTATGAAACTGGCTCTTAAATAAAATGATTTGGGATGGATCATCCTTCTAACATGCTGTTTGAGTGCTTGGATTTACCAAGCTTTCATCCAAGTGCCACCGGAATGACTGAAATCTTACGTACTTACTTACATATACATAATTATGTTGTTTATGTCATTTACATTCACATTTTGGCACTGCTTTGTATTCAACAGCCCGAGAAAAACTCAAAACATTCAAATCACAAATGATCATTGCTATAAAAAAAACCCTGCTGTCCCCACATCATCAAAGTTATAATGGTTTCTGAGAAAGAAGCTAGGAGTACAGAATTATGGCAGTAGGCTACACAAAACTATTAGCCTACCTCAGCTTGTGCCTTGCATAGTATTTGCTAAATCCGGAAGTAGTTGACCGTTGCCATTTTGTTGACATAGAAAAAATGTGTACTGACTTAGCCACAGTCATTGAATGGCCACAGTCAAGACAAGTAAAAGCAAATAGAACAGGGACAGCAAAGAGAAGATGCAAAGAAAATATTCACCTTACTGGGGGTGTTGACCCCTACATTGTGGACAAATCAGAATGGCTTCAGCAAACTTACTCATTAGATTAATGTGTGTGTGGAGAGACCATAGACTGTACTCAAATAACTCAAACTCCAAACCCCACCTCTTCCCATGACACATTGTAAACACACAGCCATATCCAGGATTAAAAAATAAAAAAGGACAAGTTAATTGTGAGGACGGAGGATGTGGTCACGATTTTGTGGACATTATTTTAGCTTGAGGTAAGGTAGTACATTTTGTCAATTTCGCTTTTTCCGGTGGTGATTCTTGTTACACTTTTAAAAATGTACTAGTCAGCTAGCTAGGACTATGATTTTGCTGAGTGTAGCTGTGACGGTGATGTCGCTTGTGGTGGATTTTTTTGATTGCTGCAATGTTAATGTAGCTGATTTTCTGGTCAAATTACCTGTCATCTGAAGCGGTCTGAACACACTTTAATGTGTGAGGACAACTGCAAATCCTTGATGTCTAGCCATTCTTCACCAGGTTTAACTACTCAATGCCTCCGTTTCTGGTCCTTCATGTTAGTTAATCTAACAGTTGGTTAGTGTATAATGTTAAATGCTTATCTTGGTGGAACCTGTTGGCTTATTGCTATTATTCCAACATCCATGTATAGCATTTTAACTCCAGTATCTCACTGTAGCTAGCTGGTCAGCAATCTGAACTGGTGGTATTTGACAAAGCAGGATTACTGTGCTGAATAAACCCATAACGCCCCAAACTTTTCAAAGCATGAATGGTGGCACTTTGTATGGAGTGAGCTTTCTACCTGGGTCAGACTGCAGAAATCATTTGTAGTTGTAAGTACAGTGTTTTAATGATCATGTTAATTAATACATTTTTAGCTCTTAAAATAGTGAAGTAAGTTAGCTGAATTTAAATAAGCCAGTTTAATGTAACCTTAGGTAGTGGTTGGTAGGCTAGCCGGCTACTTTAGGCTGACTGTAATGTTTCTGTATCTGTCCTGTTTGTATTAATGTTTATTCTTGTTATTTATTCATTATCATACATCCTTGGTTATTGTTTTCCATTCCAGTTTCTCATTTGTGATCCCCTGTTATGTCTGCGTCTGAATGTTTACCAGCCGAGTCACTCCCCTGTCGGCATGTCCCACTATTCGTGTGTTTACGGTAGTTTCGGGTTTTCAACATTCCTTCCAACCTTGCAATTCTTACTTCCTGCTTCTCTTGGTAGTTAAATGTTGTAAAGCACTATTCTTACTAACTACTACTAATTTAGATATTGTACAGTACTAATCCGATTAATACACTTACTGTCTGTCTAACTAACTGACTAACAGTCACTTTTATTGGGTAGTTAGAAGTATTCACGTAACTAATTCTACTCCCTGATCCGGAGCTGTATGTTTTACATGTTTGGTTACGTGCATCCAGTCCGCGTTTTCGTCTCCCTCCTGTTATGATGTTATTACCCTATTATGTTTCCCCACCTGTTGTCTATTTTTCCCCAGCCCCGCCTAGATTGTCACCTTCCCTCATGTTTTTAAACCTCAGTCTCCGTTTCAACCATTGTCAGAACGTTGATCATTTATAGAGCCAAATTCCTTGTACGCCTATATTTTGAGATTCCTGAAGACACCCCTTTCACTTTGATTTTCAAGCTTGCCTTGCCATCTTGTTTTGTTTGCCCATCTGCTTTCCTGTTTTTTGATTATCTGCTTTATTTTAGTGACTTCCATTTTTGCCTTCACCCTTTTGTACTTTCGCCTTTTGATTTATTGGATTTTTTACCTTTTTGCCTGTTTACTCTACTATTCTTTTGCTTTCTGTTTTTGGCATTGTTTTGGATCTCTTGCCTTACGAACTCGGAATAAATAACAATGTTTTTGGATTATCCCCTGGTCTGTGTCTGGGTCCTCAGCGCCGTACATAACAGACTGTACTGTAGTGTATGTCAGATGTCACCCGATAGCAAGGTATGGGGCAGTTTAGTTCCAGTATTACTTATTTTGATAATCCATGCAAGCCCAGTGTATTGGATGAGGTGTATTGCCTTTGTCACAGATTGGCGTGAGAGTCATGGTCCAAGGATGTGGATGGGAGTGTGGTTGCTGGTCACACAAGTGTTTGTGATTTACGGTATGTTATTTCAGCGATTTTTATTTTATTTTTAATCTGCATTATTTTATTTATGTAACAAACTGTGATGGATGTGTTGCTTAAGACTTAGTGCTTTAGGACAATGTGGGTGTGTGTTTAAAGGGCAAGTGTGATGGTAATGCAGATAGCCAAAAGTGTTCTTTGTAAAATTGTTCACGCACACACATTGTTTTATATAGACGGTTTCGGTTTTAAATTTATGTTAAGATTAAGCAGATGACTAATAATAGAGATTTACCTGCATAACAGTGCAAAACTGTAGTAGTTGTGCTTCAGGTTAAAGTCTTGGTTTCAATGTACTGCAAATCACAATGTAGTATTAGGGACTGTTTAAACAACACCACTTCCGGGTTACGTCACTGCCATTTCCGAGTACGAGTAACAGATAATTTAATTGGTTTACTCGTATATGTGTAACGGGTGAGAAATTGGTGTCCAAGGTGGGATTTGAACCCTGGCCTCTTACTCGTCCAAATATTTGTTGAACAAACACGTTACCAGTCAGCTAAAGACAAACGTTCCCCTAGCGTAAGGCAAAGTGAATTTGAGGGTTACGTCATCAGGGAGTGCTGTTGAGGTGACCTGCTCTAAGCCCTCACTTTCACTGCATCATGCTTACTAGCGAACTAGCTCAGCTAACCATGCCACATGTGGAAATGGATAATGCACTCCTCGCTCACCCACAGTATTTATCAGGGGGACGGTACTTCAGAGTTATGCTACATTGATAATCTGATTGCTGTGCACACTCACCCTCCAGCTCATTTACTTGTGTAGCTGATTCATTGATCTGTTCTGCTGATTCAGATGTGTCGTCCTCATTAATGTTTATCTTGACATTGTCTAAAGTAACGTAATTTGATGTTTTTATTTTTTAGTTTGAAAAATAAGAAATTCTCACCTTGTTTTCTTCAACAGTGAAGGAGACATCTCTGAACATCTAGCTAGCTAGCACATTAGGCTCATTTCCGCTACTGTTAGCTAGTAATGTTAGCAGCAAAACTGATCGACTTTGCTAGCTGCCTAAATCTATCTTAAAGAAATATTAGCTTGTGGATTTGTAAAAACGACAGCAGGTAGACAACATAGTAAACGAGGAGTAATGTTAATTCATGCTTATTAAGTATTCCATTATAAATACAAAAACTAAAAACACTGTTAATGTCAATACAATAACATAGCGACAGTAACTAAGCGGGGAAACCACCATGGTTTGTCACGTCTATCAGTCTCTGGCCAGTTACATTATGTGGTTTTTGTGCTGAGATTTCCGAGTTTGTGTTTTTGGACAGAATTCTAGGTGGTGCTTTGGGCTATGATAGCACCCCACTAACTTTTTCCCAGGTGGGGCTGTAGCACCAGTAGCAGCACCCATTCTGGTGCCGTTGTGCTGGTGTTGACCAGGGAAGGGAAAGTTTCATGGTGCAGTCTGAACTAGAATGCAAGCATGTCTTCAGACTAACATGTAGGCTTGGTAGGGGCACTGTGGCAGGTAGGGCGACCGTGGGAAACTTAGTCCCCTCTCTTCCAGGGCTTGGGTGAATTCAGCATCAACACAAAACATGAAGAAAGTTTTGATTTTAGTTCAGCCCTCTCCAAGCAGTTTTGTCATCTCTGAGATCATAGATGCTGAAATGCAATAATGCATAAACTGGGGTGACAGCATGGTGTAGAGATTAATGTACAAGACCTAAGGACAGGCTTCTCAATGGACAGATACAGTATATTCCCTGCTATTGTGCCCCATTAGCAATGTGACGGTCAAAGCAGTGCTGTCAATGCTCAAGTTTTTTGAGCGCAACGCATTGACGCATATACTCAGTGTCAGAGTACTCCAAGCCTCATGATCACACCAAACCAAGCTTTGTTATGTCACACCCAAGTTGTGCCAAAGCATATAAATAAAAGGCCAATTCAATTTAAAAAGAAATTCAAGTTATTTATTCACATTAATAGCCGCAAGCTTCCAAATTCCAAAATGCATTTAAGCCATCTAAATACCTGCAAACTCGACAGTTTCCTAAATGGAAGGACCACAAAAAACACCTATATCACGTGTCTGGGAGCATTTCAATGCTGAGACCCCTAACAAAGTACATGCAGTATATGTTCCCTGCAGCTGTCATATTCGAACACATCCTCAATGCTTCAACACCTGCATTTTGAACATCCAAGTGTTACCACACCACCAATATTAAACAATAATGCTGCTGTTGCACTGCGGCATCACATGTGCCATCAAAAGGCAAGATTTTTATATTGAGACAATAAAGTAGCAAAAAATAAAAATTGATTAATGTGCACAGTACAAATAAATGCCCATCAAGGAAGGCAGAAACACTGTTGGCTTAGTGCAATGGATCATGCAACAGCTTTTGACAGTCTTCTAAGGTACAGTTATCTGTTTCATGTCTAAGTCCTCAGTGTTTCTGCGTTTTGTTACCCTCTGTGCTTTCCGTAGTCTGTATGTCTCCCCATTCATTCCCATTGATTTGTTTCACCTGTTTTCACTTTCTTGTTATCATGCACACCTGATTGTTATTTCCCTTCAATATCTGTCCTATATATACCTGCCTGTTTCATTTGTTCAGTGCTAGTTTGTCTTTCTGTGATTCTGTTCCCTACCCTGGTTCTAGCCTCCTCTTCCTTGTGCCTTTACCGCTGTTATATTCGGTCTGATTTTGCTCTGCTTTTGTATTTTTCTGGTTTTGATCACTGCCTGGTTTTTGGACTCTATGTTTTGGATTTCGTTATTGTACCTTTACTTGTTTGGACTTCCCTCCGGTTTTGAACTCTGCCTGTTTTTTCTGTTGATCTGTCTGCCGTGTATATATCTGTCTGCCAGGATTTCGACCATTGCCTATTTGTGGATTACGTTTTGGATCTGCCCTCTGTCATTAAAGCCTGCCCTTTTCACATTATCCCTAGTCTGCTATTGATTCCCTCTGCCCGATCCCTGCGAGCACCACTTGGTCCCACATGATTGTTTTCCAAGATAATATTTGTAACATTTCCTTGCTGGTGATTTTTTTTCTTCTTTTTTTCCCCAACAGAGACAGAGCAAGAACTTGATGAGCCATTGGTCAACATAGTTGACCTTGATGTTTTAGACAGAGCCAGAGCAACAACAAAACAATTCTTCAAGATGAGCAGCAATGCGAAGGAGAAATTGATTGAGGTGCAACAGCTGATGGGAAGGCCAGCTTTGAAACTGTCAGTGCGATACAAAGAACACAACGTGCTACTGCTGATGCAACAGTGGAGGTAAAGAAGTATCTGAATGGTGACATAAACTTTCTACTGTGTATTCACACCTGGACACTCTTGCCAGAACATATGTGGCACTACCAGTAATATCAGTCCCCTGTGAATGGATCTTTAATAATAATAATAATAATAATAATAATAATAATAATAATAATAATAATGGCTTTTTGTATAGCACCTTTCATGTAGACTGCAGCTCAAAGTGCTTAACAGAAAAAATAAAAACAAAAGGCAAAAAACTGGGAAAAGCACAGCAATCATAATCAGTTATACAGTTTTAAGACATAGATACAAGAAAAAAAGGAATATTGAAATGAAAGTATGAATGAAATAGTATGAAATAATAAATAAATAGAAATAAAAGATAACAAAAAAATGTATAAGACAGAAAATACGAAAAGGTAATGGGCAGGATAAAAATAAGTTAAAAGCCAAATTAAAAATGTTTTGAGCTGCTTTTTAAAATGCCCAAGTAGGCAGGAGAGGAGCATAGTGAGTAGGGAGATACACTCAGTGAGCACTTTCTTAGGTATTTCTTAGACTTATTAAGTCTTCTGCTGCTGTAGCCTATCCACTTAGAGGTTTTACACATTGTGTGTTCAGAGATCTGCATACCACTGTTATAATGCATGGTAATTTGCGTTACTGTCAACCTCCCTGTCAGCTTTGACCAGTCTGGCCCTCCTCTGACCTCTCTCATTAACAACAGGCTTCTGCCTACTGAACTTCTGCTCACTGGATGTTTTTTTTTTTTTTGCACCATTCTCTGCAAACTAGAGAATCTAGAGACGTTTGGTCTGAAAAACAGCTGAACCTCTTTACCATGTCTACATGCTTTTATGTATTTAATTACTGCCATATGATTGGCTGATTAAATATTTGCATTAACAAGCTTGTGTACAGGTCACTCAGTGTATATGCTGTATTGTACTGTGTGCCTGTGTTTAACTACTCAATGCCTCAGTTTCTTTTCGTTTGTGTAAATTCATCTCACAGTTGTTGTACTATACAAGCTTATCTTGGTCGATCCTGTTGGTTTAATGCTGTTGTTGCTACAACCATGTATAGCACAGAATACCATTTTAACAATGTGGTATAGCTAGCAATCTGAACTTGTGGTATTTTACAAAGCAGTATATTACTGCACTGAATAAACCCGTAAAAAATATACTTCCATGTCCCTGGTTTGTTTTATTCAGTGCAGTTATCTAGCTAACTCAGTAATCTGACTTCACGAAATACCCCCTGAATGCTACTGTGAGGGAGGTAGCAGGGAACAGTGTGAGAGAAGCAAAACATCCGTGAGAGAAGCAAAACATCTTGCACCACTCTTCTCCAACAAGAGGACTACTGCAATTGCAAGCAAATATTGTGCTGTTTTTTTCTTCCAAAATGTAAACTTATAACTCTCCCACAGGCAAAATAAATATACCAGCCTTAATTTTCTGGTGCTTTGTATTCATTTCAGGTTTTTAGATTTTATTTTATTCTTTAAATTAGAGAGCATGAAACAAAAAGCATGTTCCAAAACCCTGTGAGACATCATTTTAATGCTTAATTATTCTTTGACCATAAGAAAGTAGAGGAAAGTAGACTACGCATATAGAATAACATGATGCAGTGGGTTGGTTTTCCTCCTACCTTCTAATTTTTTTCAGCCATCACTGATATAGACACATTTATGCTTAAAGGCAGTGAATATTCTGCCCTTTGATGTTAACTGTGTAGTATTTATTAATCAAAGTGTGCATGCGCGAAAGAGCTCTGACACTCATATTTGGATTTAATAGGGGAAAAGCAGAGACAGGGGCTGCCTATCTAGCTTCTAATCGAAACTCTTAAAATCAATGCAAATATGCAGAGAAAGAACATATAAAGCAGAAAATATACATACAAGTTTATTACATTTCAGAAAAGCTAAATTCAGTGGTACCAAACTGCCGTGCTACATCTGTTGAAGAAAGTCAGAAACAGGTCACAGTGGAAGTTAACTTTCTGGCCTTATCCTCCTTTTGTAGTACACTCGCCCAGCCAGGCAGCTCGCAGGTCTGGTTGGCGACTGGGGCAGGATGGCAGCACAATCGTCTAGGTTTGCCCTTCAGGCCTCTGGGGCTCCCCCTCTAGCTTCATTTAGCTGGCTAGTAGAGCACATTGAATCCCGGACAGTTGCGGCCCATATGGAGTGGAACCGGGAGCTCAGGGACAATGCCAGGTGTAACTCCCCAATCACCACGATCACTGTGGACCGCTAAATCCACTGCAGGAACCTGGTTGACATTGCCATGAACACAGGAAAGGGCTATGAGTGGGGCAGTGACAGAGCTACAGCAAATACAGTGCCTATGAAAGTTGGCAAAGCCCAGGAACCACTGTAGTTCCTTGCAGTTGGCAGGTGAAGGCTAACTAGCGACTGCTCTGGTTTTTCTGGATCCATTTCCAATTAGCCTCGACAAACCATGAATCCCAAAAACTGAACTGTAGTCCGGTGAAACATGACAGTCTGGGCTCCAGCCTATGATCGTCCCTTGGGCCAAGTTGATCTGTACATTATGATGTAGTAAACAGGGTCTGGCTAGAACCACGGGGAAGTGAGGTGACGTCATGCCGAAGGAGATTTCTTTGTGATGATTCCTAGAGACTAGGAGACTGACAGAAGTGGTGATGTGGTCAACTTCGGCCAGAGGGGTGCCCATGAGTGCGTTGATACGGAGAGCGGTAGTTAAGTGGGTCGTGGGGACCCTCAATCGGTGAACCAGGGTAGGGCATATGAAGTTCACTTCAGCTCCTGAGTCAATCAGGACCCTTACTTGTAACCGGGTACCCTTCCAGTGTAGGGACTACAGCTTCCACATTCCCACAGGAAAATTCCGCGACGTCCACCACGAATGACGTCTAACTTGGTTCAGCCAATCCCGTAATGGCGGGAGCAATAAACGTCCCGTATAAGAGCAAGACGTTCTTGGGATCTCTCTTCTGCCTCTTCTGCTTCTTCTCTTAGACGCACCCTTTTTGGCCATTCGCTTCAGCTCATCTGCTCCGAGACTCGGACAGAGGCTGAATGCTGCACAGCGCACTACCAGGCCTACGGACACACCCAGTTACCTCGCGGTAACTACGTGGCCTATAGTGAGTGGAAATAGTTGTACGCGGAACGCTACATCAGTTTACCCCAATAAAGCTCAACAACGAAACAGCAACGAACTTTTACACCTGGAAAAGGGCCAGCGGATCAGACGACAACTCGCTGCTAAGACGGGAACACCCCAGCCTGCGCATTTCTCCCGGACACCATTCACAGCACCATCGCCGCTTCTACAAGGACAGCATGTCTTTTGGATCCAGCAATGCGTATGGACTCAGTAAGAAAACAAACATTCAGGCATAGCCAGTGTTTAGTTTAGTCTTAACTGTTTTTGTGAATCTGTGTTTCAATATTTACCATCCTACCATTGTAATGTGTTTGGTTAGCTACATATATATGTACGTGAATTGATTTGCCGTCTTTTGCGCATATATAGAGTAAAACTACGCAAGTAGTCCCTTCTCACAGCTAACTCTAACTCATTACCACACCCAGAACTCTAGCTTACTCAAGCTAGCTACTCCCACCTTTCCTTTGTTCAAGCGACACGCGCGCTCACACACACACATACACGCCCTAACTTAACCTACTAACTTCCCCTACTAATTCCCGTTAGTTTATCTGTTATGTGTTTGTATGTTTGTTTAATAAATATATTTTATTAAACCCCGGTGTCCGTTTTGGAATCACATAGACATGAGAGCCGAGTTAAAGCAGTCTTTCGAAGAACTTCCAACCTTCAGGTTATCGGTATGTTTAATCATTAATATTGGTTAATTTAATTATTAATTAAAATACTAAATTTGTGGTTAGATATTTATGATAATAGTAATTTTATGAGACTGATTACTTTTTGCAGTTATACTGCTACACAACGTTTAACTGGCGCCCCGGTTTCGTAGAGAGTAAAATCCCTACGTTATTTGGCGGCCCGTGCGAGGACCCTACATAATTTGGAGTCCCGTAAGAGGACCCCTACCCCAGGAAAAGATAGAAAACAGGGTGGGACAGAGGGGTCAATGGAGTCGTCCATCAGAACTCCTTGCTTACAGATGGGCACTGCCTTTTCCTGGACAGTTGGCAATGAAATGCTCCGGACCAGCACAGTAGAGACATAGCCACCCGTCTCTGTCTCTCCCGTGAAGATAAACTGTTCACTTGCATAGGTTCAGGTTCGGGAGCATCAGTCAGGGGTTGGTAGGTTGGCCTGAAGGGGGTTGGTTTCTGGGCCCGTCTCTCACCTGCCTCGAATGGTTAGGTCAATTAAGCTGTCAAGAGTGGGAGTCTGACCAGGGAATTGGAGTTGCCCATCATTTGGAGGTGTACGTTCTGGAGATTTTGGTGCAAAGAGTGAATCTCCGATTCCTGCTGCCCCTGGAGATGGATGGCTTCCTGAGTGGCAGGTGGGGTCGCTGGCCAGATTGTTCTGTCAGGCTTCAGAAGAAAGGAATCAAGAGCAACCAGGAAGTAGACTGAATGAGGGTTTTTATTCAGTGGGAGGCAGGCCAGACACAGATGGGAATATCAGAGAAGTTCTTGGTCAAAGGTTCAGGCACAAGTCCCTACACTGGGCTACTGGACACAGTAGGGATAATCCAGAGGGTGGTCGAGGTCATAGGCAAAAGTTTGTACTTGCAAAATGCAATCAGAACAGGCAAAACATAATCCAAAACTCAGTAACCTATTGTCCAATCAAAGTTGGGTAACAGCGGATCAAACAGAAAGATAATCCAAGAGGTGGAGGTAGAATTGAGCAGTTGGCAGAAAAAAGCTGGAATTAATGGTACAAGACACACAACAATCTAGCGGGGAACAAAGGAAAACAGGGAGGTAAAAATACAATAATGAACTGAAATGACGAACATATGTAAGAGTGGGGAACGGGTAACAAGACGCAGCTGAGATGAAAAACAAGATCACAGAAAGAGACCAGAGACAAAATACACAGAAAATGGAGAAAAGCTCAGACAGGGGAAAACAGAACCTGACAAAAAAGGTAATTGGTCAGTTGGCTGCTCACCTGTGTCTTGGCCAGCTGTGTGTTGTTAATGCACAAGAAATCTAACAAAAGGTGTAGAGTGGATTTGCATTTGGAGCGTTTTGCTGTTGTTCTCAACATGAGGCCAAAAAAAGTGTTAATGCCAGTAAATCGGAATACATAGATTATAGACATACCCAAGACAGTGGACTGTCTGGTGCATTGTTAAGAAGCAACACAGGCGAGCTCAGCAATAGCAAACAACCTGGTTGAACATGGAAGGCCACTGTAGTGGGTGACTGAAGATACAAATCGACTGTAAGTGACTTGTACAGGAAAACCAGATCAATTGTTATGAATCCCTCTGTGCTGGAAAATTCATTGATCAAATTCAGCCTATAAGGTGCTGCCCAAACCGTAATTCTCGTAATTAGACTTAGAATTAGAATTACTGAGAGACTCCTGTCTGTGGGCCTAATGGAAAAAGGAAAAAACCAAAAGGGCACAGGACACATCCACCAGTGACTCACCTCTGTTGGAAGACAGCCCCTTATTCTTGCCAGGGCCAGCCCAATCATCCTGCCTTCTGCGGCAGCGTGCTCTCTTTGTGCTTTCATTTAATTGAATTTTGAGTGGATACAAAAGAAACAAAAGAAAAGCCAAGCAAAACAAAATCCATAGGCACGGATGATGACCACGTGATACTGCGTGCAGAAATCTTGCCTCCAACTGACTGACGACGTGTGGCAACCATAGACAGTTTTTTTTTTTACCCCCTGAAGCAGTATATCGAACTGTCTTCACCAAAACCCAATCTCTGTTTGTGTTCCCCTCCTCCCGCAATTAGGCCAATGTAATTCACCTGTAGAACAGACGAGTGTCTTACGTCACAACTGCAAGTGCCAGAACAAAAACAAAATAAGGGAGAAACTAAAGAAAACAAGTAATGTCAGTGGGTGTAATTCCTAGTCGTAGCACAATCCAAATCAACCCTGAGAAAGAGATGTATTACAAAATTGTATTATATCAGTCCCTCATTTCTTTCTGCTTTTGTGTAAAAAAGTTTGAAATGAAGGTAACACTTTAGGCATGGTGAGTAGAAATGTAACTGGAATGAGCATGTGGCTGTATTAAATGCCAACCATAAATATCCTCTTGGAAATGAATGTATTAATTTCCAAGAGGATCATTTCTCTGTGTGCTATCAGTGGTCCTGAGCTTCAGTTGCACTGTTTCCATGCTGCCACTCTGTGGCTTCAACTGGAACTGTAGGTTGGCTCTCAGACCTTGCCAAATTGTGCTGTATTTTCAGTTAATAAAAATGCAGCAGTTACTTTAGTTACTGTATTTGCACTCCCATTAGCATTTGTACATCAGAATGACTTCTTTCATGTTTTGGGGTGCTTTGGGGTTCTCTAATAATTCAGGTGTTTACCAATTATTGTTCAAGGATAGTTTTGTTTCACTCTAAAAATCAACTTTTTAAAGATTAAAAAAAGACAAGTACATACTAGAACATATGAATTGGTAAGAGGTAAATTGTACCCTTTCACCTCTATTCCCCAATGTGTATCCACATTTATTGCATTGATGGTGTACAGCATTGCCCTCCACATGTGAATAGTGTTATTTGCAGTCAGTTCCTTCTTTTCTTCATTATGGGTTTTATTATGCAAACTTATTAAATCCTCAGAGGTAATCCTTCTTGATGGAAAATTGTTGGGTTGTGTCAGAGTGCATGCTGTTCTCCCTTATTTTTTAATGTATTTTATTCATGTAATTTATCTGACTTATTTGCTTGTTCTATTCCCTTTAATTTCACTTTACTTTCTGGCTAGGACTGTGAGCACTTACATATTCAGTATATGGCCCTCTTAAAAGGGAGAGATCCATTAATCATTAGCAAAGCTAACACTGCTTCTACCTGCAGCTATTCACAGTGGTAGCACACCATAATTATTTTCAAATATTTTTGTAGTAGATGCACAGGGATGAAATTGGTATCGATCTAATCATCTAAGCATCAGTAAAAAGAAATACATTGCCCAAGACTATCCCCTACCTGTTTTGAGGTTTGACCCAGGGTGATAGGAGTACATGTGGCCCCTGCTGACCCCTTGGCCCCACACTCTGAAATGGCTATCCCCTCCTCCAGCAGAAACAGTAATGCATGAGATGCAGATACATTAGTGGAGAATGATGAATGGCTGATGTTTGCACAGGAGCCTGAAGGTGGCATGCCTGTTCTGGGATTGCTACAGTGTTTCCAAATGCAAACAAAATGGATGTGAATCCCACAATGGTTTTTTGAAGGAAAATTTATTAAGAACAAAATTTAGAAGAATTGAATAAATATTTCGTGAATGAGGCCCAATTAGGTCTTTGGGGAGCAAAGGGACACATTTTCAGAGACATGGTGCCCCTACATCACATCACCACAATGAGCCCAACTGCTGAGTCTAAACCACATCAGATAGACCTTACCTCCTACTCCACTAGAACATCACCAGCAAAAACCAGTTGACCAGACACAACTGCCCCCACGAGAGCAACAGCCTGGACCCACGAAACTCAACTGGACAAAACACCCTACAGAGTAGCTTGAACTTGCCAGTAGTGACCCATAGGTCTCAGCATCAAAGACTCCATTCCATCCAATTGTCACTACACATTTGGCCCAGACTGAAGGCCAAGTCAAATACAACTCCAACGGAAGAGAGGCCAGGCAGGTCAGTGGAAAGTGTTGAACCTAGGGATGCGCCAATTTATCAGCTGCCAATACATATTGGATGATATTCATAGGTGATCCAACCAGCCAATACCATGGCACAAAAAATGTATTAACGTCTCTGTATGTAAGAAATGTATTGATATCGGAAGTGTGGCGCTCAGAAGGCAAATAGTGAGATTTGATCACTGGTCACTGATTAACATTTTAGTCACATTTAAAGAAATAGCAAATAAAATCCCAAAACAATTTGATTCTAGACAGTCTTGAAATTACTTTAATTATTTCTAGGAACTGCACTGCCAAGAGGGATTGTGTCAGCTCAGCTACTGGCTTTCTGGCAGAAGCAGCACAAGCTTACCTATGTGAACAGCTTGCACAAATGTGTTCTGTTGTACAGCTGTTCAGTACACCAGCGCACACTGTGGATGAGAAGAAGAACAGAGTGTCTTCACAAATGCAGAGATGCCTTCCTTATGTTTATTGGTTGCCATGCATGTACATAAATTGAATTTAGCTTCTGTTTTGGCTAGTGTATTCTTGTTCATCATCTATTAAGCCTTTCCACTTTGCCCCCCCTTGAGGGCCACCTATTTTGTACTAGTCTATTTACTGCACACACATGGTTGAAGACTTAATTTAAAGAAGAGGATTCTTCCATTGAGATATTTGAGACACATCAAATTTGTCAGAGCATGTCTATACAGTGTACACCAAATATAAAGTAAAATACAAAACTTTATGTTTTTATTATTTAGCATTGAATATCTCAATTTCTAGGTTAAGAACCAACTCAGGACTACTTTACATTTGTGTACAAAGTTGATGCCAACTTGTCTACAAAATGTGGTAAAGATATCAACAGGCATTCAAATTCCATGTGAGTCTTCCCAAAACTGCACCCAGATGTCCTCAAGTGTCAATTGCAAGAACAAGTACACCTAGTACAGATTACACCAATTTTACATTACACTGTACTCATTTATCCAAAGCGACCTACAATAAAGTGCAAATCATAACCAGGGAGAAGTGTACTGAAAACCGAAAGGGTCAGATACGAGGGTCAGATACGAGCAGACGGGAATATCACAGGTAGCAGAGTTTGTGGTCATTAATAGAGGCAATTATTATCCAAGACGTAGTTGGGGTCACAGGCAGTCAGTGGGAGTCCACTGAGACGCTCTTGGGCCATGGTAGACTTCTTAATCATACATACACAGGCTGGCTTTTTTTTTTTGAAGAAAAGCTAATTGAAAATAATTAAACATTAATGATGCACACAATCGTGGTGATTCTTACCGTTATATTGTTCTTTCTTCTGCTCCTCTTAGCAGAAGACGCTTACAGTCTTGGAGGATAGTGTGTAATATAACATGATGATTAGCTGGTGTGCTTATTGGTTGAATTTAAATAGCCGCTAGTCTACCTATAAATGTCGACAAACAGATGAGCAAAAGTCATGGTTTCGTAGTGTCATGACAAACCAATTAGGTTAACAATTAGCGAAATATTAGACAAGTTATGCTGGTATTTTATGGAGCTATGATTATTCACTTTCCAATTTGATAACAATTCAATGACAAACTGCGTGATGTTATTTTAAACCAGCAAATGCCGCTGTTCAACGTCAATTTGTTATTTTGTATTTTTCTTTTTAATTGATTTTCATTTTTCAATCCAACCTTAGTTAAGACAGGGTCATTTTTTGTTAAGGTGGCCCGCTTAACCAGTTAAACCACTGTGGGAAACACAAGACATTAAGAATTCTATCCATGTTCAGGCTTGGAGACACATCAGCATTTTAAGAAAACATTCCTTTTTTCAACTTGTCAGATAAACATTGCCACTGCCGTGAATGAGTTTCCTGTCACACTGTGCAGAAACAACAACCAGCTTCACAGTTTCTTGCACCAAGTGTTAAGTGGTTGCCCGTCAACACCATTTTCTCCATTCATTTTTCACTCCCCTGTCAATTAGGCTTGTGTCTTCCTGAGTTTGAATGAATATAGCTTCAATGTTTCAGGGGATACTTTTGTACTCAGCACAAAGACTGACATGGTGACTGACAGATTGACAGTAGCTCCCTACTCATTTGATGAAAAAACTGCCTTACTCGCACATGATTGGTAATTGAAAAATAAATGGTTGCAAGACTGAATATGATTGGATACGACGCATCCAGAACAAAAACAAAGAAAAAGGGATCATGTTTTCACATTTACGTTTTAAGACCTTGTGTTGCATGTTACAAAAGCAGGGATGTTATCATATTGATATAGAACACAATTAAATTCCTCCTGTATATACTATAATTTTAGGGGGAAAGTAGCAAAGTTATGTATCATCTTGACTTGGCCAGGGAGTGGTTGTTGTGTTCTCTTATTTATCCGGCACCTTGCCTGAGAAATCCTGGTCCTGTTTACAATGCATGAATGTTTACTCTAGACCAACACTCCCATGTACCCCCCAATAGGGTCCGTGTTACAACAATAGCATAGCTAATCTATAATCCTCTTTCACAGAACAGTTATGCAGGTAAATCTCTATTAAATCTTTATCCGGTTCAACATTAAATAAAAACTGAAACTGTCTATATAGATTTATTCAGTTTTCTTGCTATGAAGCAGAATGCCATGCCATCTGCATGAGGTTTTTAAAATGCCACACTTTTCGAACACAGTCACTAATCAGAATTACGTTAGACCGTACTCACCACCCTTATTCTGTAGTGTAGTGGTTAAGGTACATGACTGGGACCCACAAGGTCAGTGGTTCAATCCCCACAATAAGATCCACGCCCTTGAGCAAGGCCCTTAACCCTGCATTGCTCTAAGGGAGAAATGTCTGCTTAGTCTAATCAACTGGATAAGAGCATCTGCCAAATGCCATTAATATAATGTATTCTATGGTTACAATACCATGTCAGAAAAGAAGATGGGTGGGTTTATGCAGTGGTATGAAGCAATATCTGGGGGGTTGTTTGACTTTTGTAAAGCGATGTCTGACTATTGACTATTGTGGTCATTTTGCGTGAGGGGTGTCAGATTAAGGTACTAGCACTGGTATTGACCCTTTTCAATAGCTTCTGTATGTATGAAACAATTCTGCACAATTTTTTTGCCCAAAGACACCCTAGCTATCACTACGCTTGACAATTACATTCGCAAGCAAGTCTTTTTCAACACCTGCAATTCAGTGGTTGGAATATCAGAGCCACAGTGAAAATGTTTTCATCCAACATTCATGGAACCAAGTAAAATTTGGGGCGTACTTTCTAGATCGTGATTCGGAGGAGGGAGATGTGCGTAGCTGTAACATTAAATAGGACAATTTGGCTATAATGGCAACTTCTAGATTGCTAGCTATGGAATTAAGTCCTGTAAAGCATATCAATTAAACCATCTTCCCATCACTTCCCATCTTCCCATCTTCAAGCGCAAACTGAAGACTCACCACTTCAAGCAGCACCTCTCCCCGTCCCTCCCTACCTCCCTGTGAACCTTAATTGTTGTCTTTCTATGATTTACTTTCTGTGTATCAGTATTTTTAGTTTGGCTAGGTAAGCAGTGTTTGGCTAGTTAAGGGGTTGTTCATACATTTGCGTGGTCCTTATCTTTGTTGTGCAGGTAGCAGTTGAAATTGTACCTCCCTCTAGGGGATGCCAAATGCCATTAATGTAAATGTAATGTAAAAACCAACAACAGCAGACTAGTTGTCACTGCCAAGCTTACAAAACGACATTGCCTTAGTGTAGTGTTATCTCCAGATTTGCCATTATCGACAGCTAGCACATCCTGGCATGAGGCATGACATCTTCTTTGTTGTTTTTTAATGGCAAACTGGAAAGAAAAAACTTAATATGCTCAAGCAACCCTACATAGGTTTCACCACATGAAGTGCCATGTAATAACAATGGTAGGAAGTAGGGTGAAACTGATGTAGGATTAGATGGATGCATTTTTAAATATGGCGGGTGGTCTTAATTTTTTTAAGATTCTACATGGACCACCTGTTAAGACGTGATCATGAACACCACTACGTACCAACATATTTAAATAACAAAACAATGCACCCCCCAGCCCAATGAGCTTACAAGATTTCCATTTTCATCTACGAAATTTCATTTTTGAATGCAATTCATTTAAGTATAAGCAGATAATCATATCATATAATTAAATATTAACTGTTTATCGACACGTTTATACAGTTTAAAGCATTTTTAATCATGAAAAAACTGGTTTAAGCAGGTGCGTTTAATGTTGCGGCTGATTGGTGTATGTAGCACACTATATTTACTTTATATCAGTGGTCACTTTATCTTGCATTCCAAACAAGCAGATATTTTGAGGATAACTTTGTCGTATTAAAAGGTGCTGATTTGAGAAGCTACAGCAACTGCGACTGACCTTGTGGAAATCATTTCTGCCACACACACACACATACACATAGACACCCTGTGGAAATATCTGGATGTGTTTCTAAGCCGATATAAGATGCTTTCCACATCTAGCATGTGTCCTTAGTATCATAATATATACATGGTCTTGGGGAGCAAGTTATAGAAAGTAAAGCAACTTCCGCTTGCAATGGCACAAACCAAACGGTAGCTGAAAGTTTTGCTAAATCAACCAATTGCTTCCGGACAATTACCATAACTTGAACTATTTATTTTTGACAGGGTCCAGAAAAGGCGGAAAAGAATGTGGTTCAAGGGGTTCAAGGCTTGTTGGCTACTTCACCGAAGCTCTTGCTGCTGTGATGTTTACGTGTAAGGGCCATTATGTATTTGCTAGTTAATACAGAGCATTCCTCTGAAATCTATAATCTATTTGGTTGTTGATTCAAAGAGAATATTTGATTGAATCCTCAGCAGCCTGCCCAGTGATACATGTTGTTTGAAGTAGACCACTCATAGTTACAGTACCCATAGCAGGTATTAATGCATTGTGTGTTGGAGGCATTGTCAGTGCATAGGTCAAGATAATGTATTCGGTGCTTCCTGTCTGTGAATTTCCTGTCTTTTTCGGCTTTTGCCAATCATTATGACATTATCTCTCACATCTCAACATAGTTTTTGTGTTGAATACAATTTAGATGTCTGGGTTATTTGGGAACACAAGTGGCACTGCAACAAACTGATGCCAGCATCAAGGTCCGTTACTTCGGCTGTGCGCCACCATGGCCCTTCCTGTACACATGTATGACCTGATTGATGATCTTATCGAGGCTGCAAGCAGGAATGACAAGTGGAAAAGGCATTTACGTGGTATGTGGTATAAGCAGGTTAATAATAAGCGATTGACCCAGGAAAGAATCAGACAACAAGTACGATGATCAGCACTATACCTGAGACTACAACACCTACTCCAGAGTTGCATTTGTGACTGGGCGAAGGTTACATCCTCTGCAGGCCTGAGGATACATCAAGGCTGGAAAAAATGCTTGAAGATAGTGGAACTTCTTCCTAAGAAGCAGGTTGAGTCAGTCAAGTGAAGTTCAGTGACAGGACGAAAACCAAAGTCCACAGAACATCAATCCTCCTGTCCCAGGGCACAGCAGAGCACCACAAGCCTAGTCTTCCACAACATGCAACTGAGACAAAGATCCAGGGGCGAAAGCCACTAATTAACTGGCCAAAATTCTGTGAGAAAAAGGAGTGTGAAACAGTCAACACAGACCTCAGCATACTGTTGGAACAACGGGGCGGAACTGCAGTGAAGAAGCTGGAGAGAATGGGAGAGCTCATCTTCAGCTACGGTGCTGAATGCTTTAAAGTTGTGGAGAAGAGGAGGAATACACCATCCATCCCAACTAAGTCCAGGAGACTGGTCAAGGAGAGAAGGCAACTGAAGAAACAGTGGAGGAAAGCCCCAGAGGAAGAAAAGGAGGGAATAGACCTGCAGCAGGCAGAAATTAAGATCCGGTTATCAGCACTGAGGAGAGCTCAGAACCTCAGAAAGAGGCACAGAAAGAAGAAACGGGCAAGGTCAAACTTCTTCAAAGACCCCTTCAAGTTTGTGAAGAGTCTGTTCACAAAGGAGAAAAGCAGAAAACTCATAAAATCAAAGAAAGACCTTGAAGCCCACCTGGAAAAAACCCACACTGACAGCCGTCAACATGAACAGGTTGCCCTTCCACCTGATATGCCACCAATACATCCTCCAGAACATCAGCTAGATGTTAGCCATCCCAAGTGGAGTGAAGTGGAGAGAACTGTACGTGAGGAAAGAGCAGCGTCCTCCCCTGGGCCCAACGGGATCACATACAGGCTTTATAAAAATGCACCAGATGTCTTACATTTTCTGTGGAGACTGACGAAGGTGGTGTGGCAGAAACAAACAATACCAACAGCCTGGCGGAGGGCAGGTTGCATCCTGATCCCAAAGGAAAAGGACTCGCCAGTTTCACCAAATCAGCCTCCTGACGTCGAAGTCGAAGAAATATTCTTCAGCGTGGTGGCTCGCAGGCTGGCCATCTACCTAGAAAGGAACCACTTCATTGACACATCGGTGCAGAAAGCAGGGATTCCAGGCTTCTCTGGGTGTGTGGAGCACACAAGCATGACTTGGCATCAAATCCAAGCCGCAAAAAGGGATGGAAGAGATCTCCATATCATGTTCCTGGACCTCGGCAACACTTTTGGCTCAGTTCCACATAATCTCCTTTGGACTGCATTCAGCTTCTTCAGTGTCCCAGAGACTATCACTGCCCTTTCCGGGACGAGCAGCTATGCCTGACGATGGCAGAGTACACCACAGCATGGCAGCACCTGGAAATGGGCATCATGCCAGGATGTACCACCTCCTCGCTAGCCTTCACTATAGCCATGGAGGTCATCATCTGAGCATCACGGTGGGCGGTGGGAGGAGAGCAGCTAAAACCAGGCCAGCTGCTCCCTCCCATTAGGGCATAGTTGGATGATATAACCAAACTCACCACAACCAAGGCATGCACCAAGCGACAGCTGAGAAAGCTGCAGAAGAATATCGAGTGGGCCCGGATGAAGATGAAGCCGAGCAAGTCCAGGAGCATATCAGTAGTCAAAGGGAAGCTGTCAGATCAATGCTTCTAGATTGGTGATGAGCCCATACCAACTGTGACAGAGAAGCCAGTCAAGAGCCTCGGACGTTGGTACAATGCAACCCTCAAGGATACAGAACAAGTTGACCAGCTTAGACAGGGTACCACCAGCGGCCTTGAGAGTATCGACAAGTCGATGCTCCCTGACAGATTGACGCTCTGGTGTCTTCAGTTCGGTCTCCTACTCTGGCTGATGTGGCCATTGACCATCTACGAGGTTCCAATCTCAAAGGTTGACAAGCTTGAGAGGATGATCAGCTCATCCTGAAAGAAGGCATCCTGGAACCTCCTATGTCCAGGCTTACAGAGGAGTATAAGGTAAGGCTGGAGATGATGCCGACAGAATCCTGTGACCCATGTGTAGCTCAAACTGCTCCCACCCTGGCAACTGGGAGGAAGTGGACTCCAGTTGCAGCTACACAACAGGCAAAGTCAGCCCTCAAGCCATGTGCGACAAAGGAGAGGAGGCTTTGGCCTTGGAGAGAGCAAACCGTCCTGGTGCAAAGCAACTCCATCTCAGTGATGAGGCCTCGTGGTCGAGGAGGTGTGAAGAGAAAGTTCTCTTGGAAGGAGTTGTGGAACATGGAAGCATTTAAATCAGTTTCATCATACGAGCCACATACAATGTCCTACCATCTCCTCAGAATCTCAGTCAATGGTACGGCAAAGACCCTACGTGCCCCCTCTGTCCATCTCCAGCAAACCTGAAGCACATTCTAGTCAGCTGCAAGACAAGCCTTACACAAGGCTGTTACACCTAGCGGCACAATCAGGTAATGAAGTGTCTAGCAGCTACGCTGGAGAGGAGACGGACGACCATCAACACCCTGCCTCCGCTGCCATCCCATCGTGCACCTACAGGACATTTTGTCCGTGAAGGTGTAAAGCAACCTAAGACTCGTACACCAAAACCAGTGGCCAGGCAGCTGGGAGCAGCACGAGACTGGAAATTACTGGCCGACCAGAGACTCTGCTTCCCAACGGAGATCGCCACTACCAACCTCAGAGCGGTCCTCATGCTTTGGTCCTCTTCACATTGAAGTGTCTACATCATAGAGCTCACAGTGCCCTGGGAGGATGCTGTGGATGAGGCCTATGAACGCAAGAGGCTTAGGTACGCTGAGCTGGCAGCTGATGTTGAACAAAGGGACTGGAAAGCTACGGTTTTTAATGGAAGTTGGCTGCAGAGACTTCGTAGGCAAGTCAACTACCAGGCTCCTTAAAGATATAGGAATCCGAGGCCAGGCCCAACGTCAAGCCATCAAAGCCCTCTCCGGTGCTGCTGAAAGGGCAAGTTAGTAGCTCTGGATCAGGAGGCGAGATAACATCTGGGCTCTGAAATAACTGCAAGAACAAGATGACATCAAGGGAGTGAGGTGTAGAAGGGGTTAAAGTGGAGGGGGGCACACCTGGGACGCCAGATGCTGCTGTTGAGCCCTCTGGAGGTGTTGTGGGCCTTTTCAACGAAACACCAGAGATGGAGGGTGCCCACCTGACGACCCCAGTAAAGTGCTTAACTCCTTCAACCACTCAATCCTGAAATGCCATCATCGTCCCCACACACAACAGCATGTTTCTCAGGGTATAAACAAGGATTGTATCACCTAGTCCTAAATAGGTATGCAGTTAGGTGCAAGCTTGGCTCAGGGAGGACGCCCCTGCCATGCAGAGTCCCAGGCACTCTGGATCATAACATCATGTCCTGTGTTTCAAAAAACTATGAATGAGCCAGTTGTGAGGAAATAACCGCCCTTCAGGGTGGTAAACGGCATTCCGCAAACACCGCCCTTTCAGGCGATTATTTCCTCATAACTGACTTGTTCAAAGGGTATTATCCTTTACATATTGCAAACAGTAATTCTTTATTGGAATTCTACATGACCTAGTTACATTATTGGCATTTTGGCAGACGCTCTTATCCAGAGCGACGTACAGTTGATTAGACTAAGCAGGAGACAGTCCTCCCCTGGAGCAATGCAGGGTTAAGGACCTTGCCCAAGGGCCCAATGGCTGTGCGGATCTTATTGTGGCTACACAGGGATTAGAACCACCGACCTTGCGTGTCCCAGTCATTTACCTTAACCACTACGCTACAGGCCGCCCTGTAGCTGAAAATGTACACGTGGTGAACCTCTCAAAACTGTCCTAATGTAGCCAATAAAGGGGGCTGGACCCCAGGAACCTCAGTCTTTACCTCTGCTCCAGCACAATGCCAACAGGCCATCCATGCAGGAACCTATTCTCAACCTCAGGCTGGATGCAGCAGCTCCAATATTGGTAATAGGTGCACTTCATCCTTCATAACCTCCACTCCCTTTTGGAATTTCCTGTGGGCCATTTCATCTGCCTCCCAACCATGCATAATGACTCATGCCCTGACAATCCTGCCTACACCAGTGACCCAGTGCCAGAAGACGAAAGTGAAACCCTCTCAACCTACACTTTGAATGAGGTAAGTGCAAAACAAAAACCTAATTTTATAATTATTAATTCGTAAAAATGTAGTATGTAATTTAAGAGGACTTGGATCCCAGCACCTGACAGGGAAGGGCTGACCCAGCTGGTGGACCAAACCCGTGGACCCAACACGTGGACCCTCTCTTTCCTGATTGTTGCAATGTTGGGCAGTATTGCACATGCAACAATAATCATCAGCACATACCTCTGACAAACTGTGAGCCCATTTCTGATCTTGGTTTTAGTGTGATTTCGTCAGGTGGTTTATATAGGCTACATATATGTTATCCTCCTAACTTAACCTTAAACCTGGGGTTTAGACACTGTTGTCCCAGTAACAGAAATCCCTTTATGAAACCGAAAATCTTGACTTAATCCCAAAACATCAGCAAATTAATCGAGTTACCCATCAACATATGAAAGCTAGTTAGATTATTACACCAGTATTCCGGGGTGTTTTAGCTAGTTGTTTGCTGCGCTTAGCTTGCATATCCAAACATCAGTGCACATTAGCCCTCTTTGAACTGTAGTTCTAAATTGTGCAAAGACAATGTTGGAATGTCTTGCAATGTCATTAACACTTTGCCCCAGAGTACTGGTGTGCTTTGGCAGAAACGTTTGTGTAGACACAATTGGTTGTTGAGACTGTTGAGCTACACAATGGCAAAAATGAATGTGATATTCGACAATCTCAGAGGAGTTTAGACGTTGCTCTATTATGCCAATCTCCTACTGCATATTTGAATATTTTTGACACTCTCATGCTATGAAAACAATGTCATTAAAGGTGGTTATACTAGATGCCAATGACCTGCATGCAAAGCAAAACATTTAGTCGCATTTGTCTGAATATTTGAGCCGCTGTTTAGCTTCTGGAATTTGATACCAGCCAGTTTGGTATCAAATTCCAGGGTTTATCTGCCACTTAGGGTTGGCTTGCTTTTTTGGCAATACAAAGCAACACAGCAGTCCATGTAATCACTCACCCCCTTTGCCTTCATTCTCATTGGCAGTTTCCACCAGCTCATCACAATTATCCTGGTAGCTAGTATCGCCATCATCCTGGTAGCTAGCATTAGTATCCATTGGGAGATTTGTTTCCAAGATGACCTCAAACATGTAGCTAGCAATTTCTACTTCAACAAAAATAAGTGTAGCACTCGTCCTGATATTTTGCGGCTGCTGCAAATCCGCCAGCCTGTCCTGATGCATTATGAAACATACAGTTTTAAACTATAGACTACTAATCCCGGCAGTTGCTTTATTTTATTTTTAGTATTTTTAGTTTTACTAATTTGCTCAATCTTTTTATTTTATTATTTTTGTTGCCAATTATGGGGTGGCAAGCACCTGGGCCTTTTTGTGTGGAGTTTACATGTTCTTCCTGTGTCTGTGTGGGGTTCCTCCCTGTACTCCCGTTTCCTCCCACCATACAAAGACATGTACGTTAGGCTACTTGGGGGTTAGGCTACTGTATAGTTTTACAATGTTAAGAATGAGTCGCCATAGGGGCCCATTAGGATGTATTTTTGCAAGCCATGGATGCCATTGAAATACAGTGGTCTACCCGTAACTTATTGGTGTGGTTAATATTTTCCTCTATGTAGCACTCCTGTTTCCAATAACAAGTGATGATATGCATCATACCGATGTTCAGTGTAGTTTTTTTAGAAAGACTCGCAAGGAAATGGAAAACCTATGTTTTCTATAGGGCACCTTAGTCAATAATGGGTTAGACCATGCGACCAGAGTGTGTTCTATTTGAATACACTATTTTATGATACCATTGTTTTAGCAATATTGATTATTTATTTTATAACAGGGATCTCAACTTCCATGCATTTTAGTACTTGAGACAACATGAATCAGGCTAAAATTATTTTCATGATAAATTATTTTTCCTGCTTCTGTTTCCAAACCGTAGCTGGGAGAACAGGGGGACCAAACTACTATTCCTTTTCGATTCCAGGGCCAAAGCTGCTAATTATATAACACCAAATTTAATGACTTTAGCTGGTTTCTGTTGCAAAAACTTAGAGTTCTTAGGCGTTTGCTTCCTTTATTGCACCAAAGAAAATTACATTAACTCCCTTGTATGACCAACTTTTCTCTGTGACCATGCTCGCTTTGAAAATGCACACACAACCAAAAACTCCACTCACTCACCCAGCGGCCTCACATACACGACCAATCAGAACACTCAAAACAGAACAATCCCCATGATTCCCACTCTTAATGCTGCATACCTTAATTTATCAACAACAACAATGATCCAGAGAACCAAATCCATAATAGATTTAAATTCCAGAATCATTTCAAAGGCAGGGAAACCACAATAAGAAAATCCAAAATCCAGGTGAAAATGGATTTAATTGTCCTACAGTATCCCCTCACAATGTAAAGCTCTTGTCTTGGGAATGTCGGGGGTATGAACCCCCCCCCCCCAGCAAATTGTCATTTTATTAAATATAAAAATAAATTAATACATGTTCCTGTTATTTTGGTTTATACACATTAAAGAGTGTACTACTTTACATTACTTTAACTCCTTGTCATAAGGCTGACATACAACCTTCATACACCACATAACAGCTGTCACAAGAGGGGGTAACGGATGATGGAAAGTTTATGTCAATTGACAAAATGGTCATACTTTTATCTAATCTAATTACATAAGATCTGTCATAATATTTACCAATATAAGTAAATGTTTTATATCATTCGACATCAACTGACATCATCCGTTATCTTGTGACAGCTGTTCATGTGAATGGGGTCTAGTTCATCAAGGAAATTTCCTAGGGGCCCAGGAGGACAGTAGACAACAATAAAGAGGTTAAAGGGACAATAGGTAAGGTTTTGGTGTTAAAACATTGTTACAAGACATTGTTACAATCCCTTCCTATCATTGAAAAAGGCTCACTGACATGTTGACTCACCCTCTGCCTGTGTTTATAGTTGTTAAATTCTGGTTTAAAAATATACAGTTGATGGGTCATCACTGTGTACCAAAACATTTCACTGCTGTACAATAATTCAAGCTCATTGGTTGGAAAATGGTTATAATTGCCACAGCCAATGGCATGGGGGCTTGTTCTGATTGTTCATGTAGCTGCCCAAAT
The DNA here is from genome assembly GCF_963514075.1 of Conger conger. Classification (NCBI taxonomy): domain Eukaryota; kingdom Metazoa; phylum Chordata; class Actinopteri; order Anguilliformes; family Congridae; genus Conger; species Conger conger. The sequence continues at coordinate 23,706,700 of NC_083767.1, read as the reverse complement.
TGCATTCCAGACAAGCTATCATTGAAACTTGGTATACTATTTCCTATTATCCAAGCAAAGACTACATATCAAGTTATAAAACAAGAACAGTTCACTGTCGGTTGCAACAAGTAAATTAGCCATAGTTAGTTTGACAAATTTCAGGTGTGATCCACATTACATTACATTAATGTCATTTGGCAGACGCTCTTATCCAGGATGACATACAGTTGATTAGACTAAGCAGGAGACAATCGTCCCCTGGAGCAATGCAGGGTTAAGGGCCTTGCTCGAGGGCCCAACGGCTGTGCGGATCTTATTGTGGCTACACCAGGGATTGAACGACCAACCTTGCGGGTCCCAGTCATGTACCTTCACCACTACGCTACTGTACTAACCTTAACTACAACTTCTGGTAAAAAGTGAACAGTCAGTGAAGCGTCATTGAAGGTTTTTACTGATATTTAAACTAAGTAAAAGTTTCCGAATACAACTTTTCTTCTTTTTGTAACAAATGGAGGGGTTCCGTGGAGGCCCATGTTGCAACAGGCGTCATCTGTGGGGGCGAGAGCTGACTGGAATGGGTTGGAACATAACATCAAACTAGGATGGTGTCACTACGCCTCGTTACTTTGCCATAGGCTAATCACTTGAAAGAAATTCCACAATCAAAGCTAATCTACTGAAAAACAACTGTGGTATCAAACGCGGAAAAAAAAACTCACAAAAACTGTGTGGCCACTGAAAAATATATACCGAGGGCATTTTCTTCTACGTAACTAGGTATAGAATATTAGAGCAGTTCAACAGCATAATCTAAGGCTTGCTATTGGCTTGAATGGTGTCTGATTTCCAGCAACAAAGTATTATTTCTTACGGTAGCTGGCTTAATGATATGGGTAACGTAAATCAGCTGTGTATTTTTGTGTGTGTAAATTCCTTCAAACTTGGTGAAATGGTAATGGTGATCCACTGTGACATTGTGATGGGGAAGCTGTTGCTAGCGAGAGACTACAAACCGGATCAGCCTGCATAACAGTGAATAGAAGAGAAAATATGCTCTTTTGAACACAGGGACGTTGAACAGTTATTTGTCAATATTGGTCCAATTCACATCAATCAAAGTGTTGTAGTGTCTGGGATAGCGAATAATCAACAATAATCATAACCCACATTCCTCAGGAGAAAAACTACCATTGTACGGATGTTAACTTCTCGTGGAAGCGGCCGTTTCCCTTTGCTCTGTTACGGAACATGGTGAGTTTATGTTAGCCTTGTTAGATTACAAATCTTATCTCGAGGAATAGCCCTCCAGATTACTTTTCACACTGTATGGTTTCTAATTTAATTCTAATACATTTGCCTTTACAAATAAAATGTGACATTTGAGTATGAACTTTTGACCAATATTTCTCTTGTGGGGGAAGCAGAGATAGTGGTGAAAAAATGTATAGGTGAAGAATGTCCATTTTAATAATAATAACCTGTCGAGAGCTTGGGAGACGGGCCCATTTCTTGAGATCACCCTCCAATTGCTTAAAAATGTTTATACAATTATTTAAGGCATTCAAATGGAGTGAGGGATGGATATGAATACCAAGATATTTAGTATATAAGTCTTTAACTATTGGTATACAGGTGCATCTCAAAAAATTTGAATATCAGAATTCTTTCTGTAATTTCATTAAATAAGTGAAACTTTCATATATTTCAAGCCTTTTTTTGTTTTAATCTTGATGATTATGGTAAAAATTCAGTATCTCAAAATATTAGAATATTACATAAGACCAATCAAAAAATGGATCTATAATACAGAAATGTTGACCTGAAAAGTATATTAATTTATGCACTCAATACTTGGTCAGGTAATCATGGGGAAGACTGCTGACTTGACAATTGTTAGGAAGACACTAACTGACACCCTCCACAAGGAGGAGAGTGCTGTATCAAAGCATATTCATGGAAGGTTGACTGGAACGGAAAAGTGTGGTAGGAAAAGGTGCACAAGCAACAGGGATGACTGCAACCTTGAGAGGATTATAAGCAAAGCCGATTCAAGAACTTGGGGGAGCTTCACAAGGAGGGGGCTGAGGCTAGAGTAATTTCCAGGAAATGGGCTACAAGTGTCACATTCCTACTGTCAAGCCACTCCTGAACCAGAGACAACATCAGAGACAAATGTCTTACCTGGGCTAAGGAGAAAAAGAACTGGACAGTTGCTCAGTCCTCTTTTTATTTTACACCACTTCATGCTTCCATCTGCTGACAAGCTTTATGGAGATGCTTATTTCCTTTTCCAGCAGGACTTGGCACCTGCTCACAGTGCCAAAACGACTAGTAAGTGGTTTGCTGACCATGGTATTACTGTGCTTGATTGGCCAGCCAACTCGCCTGACCTGAACCAAGAGGAAGACATGGTTGTCAAGAGGAAGATGAGAGACACCAGACCCATCAATACTGATGAGCTGAAGGCCGCTATCAACGCAACCTGGGCTTCCATAACACTTCAGCAGTGCCACAGGCTGATTGCCTCCATGCCACGCCACATTGATGCAGTGATTCATGCAAAAGGAGCCCTGACCAAGTATTGAGTGCATAAATGAACATACTTTTCAGAAGGTCGACATAAATGTAAATCTTTAATTTGGCATCTGTCATCTGACGTTGAAATTTAACTATTAAGATGGCCAAAAATAAAGTTTGAAAATGCAATTAAATTGTTCAGAGATGGTCTTCTGCATACCACTGTATTTGTGTTACTGTCACCTTCCTGCCAGCTTTGATCAGTGTGGCCATTCTCCTCTGACATTTCTCATGAATAAGGCATATCTTTTTGCGTTTTTCCATATTCTGGTGGTTGATGTGAACATTAACTGAAGCTCCTGAGCCGTATCTACATGATTGTATGCATTGCATTGCTGCCACACAATTAGCTGAAAATTGCATGAATAACTTGGTATAATAATGTTCCTAATAAAGTGCTCAGTGAGTGTATTTTCTCTATTTCACTACTTTGCCTGCCACCCCTGGTTTAAATATCTGTTACAATGAATCTGTATGTGATCAAAAACATACACTCTAGCATACACAGATCTTTCTGTAAATTTTAAAGCAAGTTTGCTTCTTATTTACATTTTTTACTGTTTATAAATGATTTTTTTTTTTATTCATTAACTGAGAACTGCCTCACGGAATGCAACCCAACAGATCTTATAGTGGCTCGCCGGCGATCGAACCACCGACCTTGTGTGTCCCAGTCATGCACCTTAACCATTACACTAAAGGACACCCCTTGATACATTTGAAAATTACACATTTCTTCAAATTGAATATGAAAAATAAAAGCAAGAGTACTGTTTATTGAAATTTTTTATAGCTTCAAAATAAAAAAAGCCCTGTGCAAAAGTTTGGGAACCCTGTCAGTTAGTTACTTTGTAACTCCTCCTCGAGCAACTATGACAAGCTTGCAAACACTTCCTGGAGCCAGCTAAGAATCTTTTTGTTGTTGAAATTATATATTCATGTGATTATTTCATTATTAATTACTTATCATATTATTAATTGCTTATCCTTTACTAATTTCTTATACTATTATTGGTTGCTTATGCTGGAATGATCCAGAGTATACACACTTATTAAAGTATCATAACTTGCCTTGTGCTACTCAATAATATATTCTGTAACTGTGTGAGTGGAGATGTCTCTCCTCTCTGTACCATGGGCCTCCAAGGCCACGGCCATGAACTGTGTGTTCTGGATTATTTTGTCTTGGTGCCTGAGAGCCTGCAGAACCAAAAAAATAATACCTCATGACGGAAGCTACCATGGGGATTATCTTCCTAGAAACAGGGAGTTAAAACAAGATAAAATAGATTATTCTCAGACGCGCAAGTTAAATGCACAGGCCCCTGCATATACGTCATGCTGGAATGTTTTGAGAACATGCATCTGCATGACGTACCTTGAAGGGGGAGATATGAATAAGCAATCTATAGTAAGGAGAAGAGCGGTGGATTGTCTTTGAATATTGATTATCAGAAATATTAATGAATACTAATGAAGGGGCGTACATTTGTTGCGCTCTGTGCCTACATATATCCAGACAAAGGTCCTGGAACCTTTGTCCTTGTTTTTGCATGTAACTTGGACCCTATGCGCATAGTAAAGATTGAATTTTATTTACTGTCTCTGTCTCTGAGTGTTTTCTTACAGGAATGAATTAAAATTCCCACCACATTTTCATTCTCACTTTTGGAATTTCTTCCTGGCAAAACACCTCTTGCTCAGAAATATTCTTTGGCCTCCTTGCATGTATGGCATGTTTGAGATCTCTCCACAGATTTTCTATAATATTCAAGTCTGCAGTCTGTGGTGGCCATTCCAAAACCTTCATCCATCTTTCCTGGAGGTACTTCATTTCTAGGTAAGCCTTGGATCATTGTCTTGCTGGAATTCCCAACCTCTCTTCAACCTCAATATCTGGACTGACCTTCGAATATTAGCCTCCAGAATTTCTTGATATTTGGTGGAATCAATTCTTCCTTCCACTTGAACAATATTTCCTGTGCTCCAAGCTGCCACACAACCCCAAAGCATAATGGATCAACCTCCATGCTTCACAGTTCGCAAGGTTTTTTTCTCTATGAAGGCTTCACTCTTTTTTCTGCAAACATACCTTCTTTGGTGTTGGCCAAAAGATTGCATTTTGGTTTGTCAGTCCAAAGCACAATGTTCCAAAAGGCTTCAGGTTTTTCAATGCTTCATTTAGTGAATTTCCAGACTTGCCTTGACTTCAACTGTTCCATCCTCCATTTTCTAATAATGCTTCTGACAGTGGAAATAGGTAGTTTGAATATTATATGCTCAAGTTCATTTAAATGCCTCCAAGCACTTTGTCGGTGCTTCAACTCACAGCAAGGCAGTGATCCCAAACATACACCAGTACTCTCTTTCTTAATGATGTTCCAAACAATTTGTTTAAGTAAGCCTACTGTTTGGCCTATGTATTTGACTGTTTTTGTTCTTATATATCAGCTTGATAATGACTTCCTTGACTTTTGGTAGCACATCTCTGGTACTTCAAATGCCAATAACAGTCTGCAATGTGATTCAAATGCCTTGAATCACAAAAAATGCTGAGGAAGCAATTGAATACACCGGACTAATCAGAAACAGCTGAGGAGCCAACTGTCCAATTACTTTTAGTCCCCAGTCTGGACTATTTATAAAAAGGGCTATAATTCCTACACGGACCACCTGGTATGGATGTATACATATACCCTCAAATTAAAGGGACAGTCTGCACTTTGCCAGATTTCTTTTAGCACCCTATTTTCCTCTGGACCTAACATTCACCCTTTTAGAAAAATGACATCTACTCTTATAGAGTGATTACTCAGATGAAATCTCTTTTAGGTAGGCCTTTGAAAAATATATTAGTTTACTTACAAAATAAATCATAATTTTGATGATTGAATCCCCTGTATTATGGACATACTGAGTAGCCTAATTAACTTCAATTGTAAACAATAAAAAGCACAAGAATTGAAATATATAATGGCTACTCTTTGCCATTTGCTGTGTTTGCATCTCTCCAGCGTTCTCATTTGAACTGCATTTCCTTACTGCTCCACAAGATGTCAGTCTTGCAAAGGCTTGAGCACAGAGGTAGTAACCATTTTAAGAATAAATTCTGGGGTTCATGAATCATTTGTTGTAATAACCCCATTGTCGGGAATGAGGGAACATATAGTTTCAATGCAGTTACTCGGATAATGTTAAATTCATAAGTACCCATTTGTTCTCAAGGCAACCCTGAGCACACATGAAAAGAAACAAAGTTAATTTTGTGTTTAATTACATCTTTTATTATACAATGAGAATAAATGTTCATTTCAAATTTAAATCTCACTTAAGTCTTGCTTGGCCAGTGTGGGTTTTTTTTTCAATAATTCCTTTTTGTACGGTGCGATTTTCAATCACTACTGTAACAGGATATACCATTTGAAAGCGTTTAAACTCAAGGTTATATTTGTATCACCTATTTTAAGATGTTATTGCTTTAGCACGGGCTGCACGGATGGTGCAGTGGGTAGCACTGCCGCCTCACAGCAAGGAGATCCTGGGTTCGAATCCCCGTCGGCCGGGGCCTCTCTGTGCGGAGTTTGCATGTTCTCCCCGTGTTTGCGTGGGTTTCCTCCGGGTACTCCGGTTTCCTCCCACAGTCCAAAGACATGCATGTTAGGCGGATTGGAGAGTCTAAATTGCCCGTAGGTATGAGTGTGTGAGTGAATGGTGTGTGTGCCCTGCGATGGACTGGCGACCTGTCCAGGGTGTATTCCTGCCTTTCGCCCAATGTATGCTGGGATAGGCTCCAGCCCCCCTGCGACCCTGATCAGGATAAGCGGGTTCAGATAATGGATGGGATGGATGGATATTGCTTTAGCACAGTGGTGCACAACTTGACCACAGTAAAATCTTTAGGATACACTTGAAGTCTGTGGCTATAGCTGGAGCTCATACAAATGTCAGTGAAAGATAGGATTGAGCTAATTAAGTAATTAAGAGCAGAAGTTGGCACAAAATCCTGAAACGGATTGGCCCTTGCTGTGCGCCTCTGCTTTAGCAACAACAGTTCCATATTTTGTAACATGTGGGTGGCAAAACATGTGTGCGGGGATCTCGCCTTCTCTACATTTTGGAAATCCATATACCACACAAAATAAGGTAATGTCAGTGTACTTTTCACGGCAAGGGTCCAGCGAATACCCTTAATAGATTCTAATTCTAAAAACATGCTGACTCAGAGAAACATCAATAGAATGTCCATTGTTTACTTAGAACAGCGCTACTCAACTTCATGTCCTGCGGGCCACAGTGTCTGCAGGTATTTGCAGGTATATTACACCACCTGATTTCACTCTTTTACCTGCTTGGTTCAAATAAGCTAATTAGTGAAATTACATGCTGTAGTGCACAGTTGAAGCAAATGACTGCAGTCACTGCAGCCCGCAGGATGTGTAGTTGAGTAGCGCTGATTGAGAATGTCTCTAGAGGAATTATCATTGTTGTCTGTTTCACCGTTGCATACTTCTATAAAAGTACTTGTATATAGGAATACGATTATCTACATTTTGTTTTGGCGCTCTTGAACAGGATGAGCCAACGTACAAACTTATCTGACCAGTATCTGTAATCTCGTTGCCCAGTAAAGGCGTGATCCCCATCCGTGAGCAAGAAATACAGTACAAGTTCAGCTCCGCCTAGAACTGGCTAGTGGTATGGAATTTAAATAATGATGAAGAAGCATTTTAGCTAATGACATTACATTTCCAACGATGTTTAGTTTGTTATGCTTGCATAGAACATGCATGCGTAACGAAACTGTAGCATTTTCAATATGCACGCTGTGATTGTTACGCTTCGGCAAAAACAGTTCTTGAGATTTCATGGCCAACTCAGGGTTCTATCTGTAAAGCCTATTTTAAAATGCCATTGCTTTAGCAACAACATTTTGTAACATATGGGTCAGTGACCTTTTCATGACAAGTGTCCAGCGTGACCAATTACATAATAGTTTCTCATTCTAAAAATGTGCTAACTCAGAAAAACGTTGATAGAATGTCCATTGATTACTTAGAATTTCTCTGGAGGAATTATCATTGTTGTCCGTTTCACCGTTGACCAGTATTTGTTAGGTAGACGCAGAGAAAATGTGTTACGAGAAAATTCTGTGTAACTTCAGCTCCTATAACTTCAAAGAACCGACTAAGGGCATGTTATTGAAGTGACAACTAAAAAGCATTTTAGCTAATGACATTAAGTTTCCGACGATGTATAATTTGTTTGGCTTGCATAATTTTTTTTTTGCACTATTTTTTTTTCGCCTACGTAACAAAACTGTACCATTTTCAATACGCACATGAAGTCTGATGCACTTTAAAAACAGTTCTTGACATTTTATGCCAAAATAGGTTGATATTTTACAACAAAAAATGTTTTTCGTAATGCCTACATCTAAATAGAGGACATCCTTTGAGTTCCAATGAATCTCTCGTCTGAGTGAATATTTGTGAGGAAGACAGTGAAAACACCGTTGACAACACAATAGAGGGCCTTTTCAGTGAAGTGAGCCCATTTTATAACGGTGAGCATCCAAATACATTTTCAGAATATTTTATTATTATTATTCAGTATGCTTATAAATAATGAGGCAGCTTGCTTTTGAATAAGAAATAGCATGTGAAATTATGGATTGTGTTTCACTTGTTGATGGGGGTTGGGTATTTGATAACTTTAATCAAGCTGTAAAATTGGTGACATTTTTTTGCACCATTCTTTTCAAACTCTAGCGACTAGTGTGCTTGGAAATCCCAGGAGATCAGCAGTTTCTGATCCACCCTGTCTGGCACCAACAATCATTCCACGGTCATTTTTTCCCCATTATGATCATTCATGTGAACATTAACTGAAGTTTCCCCATTATGATCATTCATCTACATGTTTGTATGCATTGCACTGCTGCTACACAATTGCCTGTTTAGATAATCACATCAATAAGTAGGTGTAATAAAGTTAAAATGTTCCTAATAAAGTGATAGGTGAGTATGTTTAAAAAATGAGAGACCAGAAATAATTTCATATGATTACTTATCCTGTCTAGCAATATGCATCTTTATTTGATTGAAGTCCCTGCCTGTCCAGCAGACATGCATTTGTTGACTAAAGCCATTAAGATTCAGGAGTACAACATAAATAACCCACTTTGCAATGTTAATTATGTTATAATGTTACACAACACAATACAAGTTCCTACATAATCTTGCTAACTTGAATTTACAGTCGTAAGATTTTAACGTGAGATCTAGATACAATGAGATCTGGATACAGGTCAACAGATAATCAGAGAGTAATTGTATGGCCAATTTATAACTGATGTGGCTATTGTGGCTAATATGCTGAATTATAATTTGTGAATGGAAAATCAACAAAGGCAAGCAAGGATATGTGGCAATCTAAACTCTCCAGGGGTGGAATGAACCAGACCAGCAGTTCATATAATAATAATAATAATAATAATAATAATAATAATAATAATAATAATAATAATAATAATGCATATTATAATTACAAACAACAACAACAATAATAATACAAATTATTATAATAATAATTATTATTATCATCATCATCATCATCATCTGTATTCCTTCCAACAATTTATGAAATATAGGAGCTCTTTTGATGGCCACAAATGTAACATGACATTGCACTGTTCTGCCCACATGGTGGTGCTGTACAGTTATTTAATTCTAGATATATTTCAGCCTGCATCACAAACATACTGTAAATAAAAGTACATCATGTATCTCTGCTGAAGATACTGAATATTTCTGCTCTTGACCCTTGTGACTTGCCATTTTCAATAGTTTTCTCCTGCTTACCCTATCAACATACACATTTTACTAAATTGTTCTTTGGAGTCTCCCCTTTTCATCATATGAAACGGCATGTCAATATAGATATATGAAAAACATTACATTACCAATTTAAATATACTATCCTAAATTCATAAAAACTGAAACCTTCTGAAATTGACTGGTGCCCAGACCATTAGCCATACTCCAATCAAGCTAGCATTCAAGCTTTGTGGTTTGTTAATAATTGGTCGTCATGTTGATTGGATTTTTTTTATTTAAGTAACCCTCTGAGACCTAGTTGGATGTCATTGGGCAATAATGCACTTCTTCTAATCAAACATTAAGAAAACCATTGTTTCATAACATATTTTCAGTTCGATTCTCGCCGAGCCAATGGTCACACTCTCTCATTTTTTGTAAAAAAGAAAGCCAGTCATTTATGCATTTAAATAGGCATGGGGTTTACAATCATACCAGAAATACCAAAATATCTACCACTGCTTCGGTCTCTAACTTTTACTGACAGCATCGAAAAGCTTCTGTTGAAAATAAATGATCCTCATAACTTGCTGTAGACACTCTGATCATGGTTTTAAGAAGGACACCACACAAATAATTTGATCATCTAACCATATGGTAACAAGCCCACTAATGTGACTGCTGCACCCAAACTAATACAACTGAAGGGTGGATGGGTTCTTATAGCTGCAGAGCCTGGGGTTGTCTGGCCTGTCCCTGCTGTGGGATGAAATTAGACTAATTAACTAATTAAACCCAATGCTTTGATTTGGTATTATAATCAGATCTTGCTTTGGTTTTCAGTTTTATTAATGATGCTGATACAGGCTATTCAATCCACCTTTTCCTTAATTTTTACTTGGAAGCAACTGTGCTAAGAAATGTTATACCTTTTTCATAAACTCAGTTTTAGTGATTGATTGCTAAACTGTGTTTGTGAAGAAAAAATTATCTTGTTTTAAATTTTTAGTCAAAGTAAAGGCTCACTGAATCTCAGCTTATGCATTTTATTTGACTTTGTTTTTATACAGTCAGTTCACTGATCTTTCCTGCAGAAATGTACAATTTCAGGTCTCACTTTATATCAAGTTGACAATACTCCTGTGCGTAGTTGTATTGTTGTCATACAAGTGATGTAAGTGACATTTGCACTAACAAAATTTTAAATGTCCAGCATCATGACCTACACCCTGTATATTTTTGCTTGAGATAATTTTAAAAAAAATTCCATTGCATTCCATAATTGAATAGTAGCTTCCATCTGAAGAAGGCAGTTGAGAAGGTGAAAAAACATCACAATAGAGCCCAGGTATTTATTTTGATATAACAAATCCATCGCATCTTAAATAACTATATCTGTAATGGCCCCAAATTCATCCTTGTGTCAAACACTTCAAACATTAGTCTCTAAACATGTGTTCTAGTACCAATATTTGCCTTACTGAAATGTAACCAGTATATACCAATTATTGCAGAGAAATTGTATTTAGGTAAATAAAGCAACATTAAGGAATAGACCACTTTTCAGATAAAAACTTGATTGCGGCTGTCTGGGCTTACCTGATGAGTCAGAATCAAGCAAGACTGCCAAAATCTGCAGAAGAACTGTGCAAGTTCTCCAGTATGTTTGATACAGTTTTAGAGGTGAAGGATTGTCACAACAAATATAATTTTATTTCATTTTTAACCATCCACTGCTCTTTAAGGTAAATTTTGCTTTTCATTTGATTATTTTTGAAAGCATCTTCACTTTAGAGATTTTCTTTTTACATGTGCCCAAAACAGTACACATAGTCCTGTAGCCAATATAGGAAACTCAATGTAAAAATATGGATTCAATGTAACATGCGACTAAAATAGCATACCTGCACACATCTGCCAATTCCTCACAAGAAAATGAATACATACAACTCTTCCGAGTACCAGACACTGAATTCATCAGTCAGGTCCCCAAAGACTAAACCTAGTAGCTAGGCCTTTGTAAACAGTGAACCCCTACCCCCCTAGATGTTAACGCAATATGTGAGTGGGTTGGTAGGGGCAGGGCAGGAGTGGGGGGGGGGGTTGATTTGTTTTCAAACACTTAATTCAACTTGTCACTTCCATTCAGAGGCTCAAGTGGTCTAATTTGTGGTAATGAGGGGTAATAAAGTCATAGTCCCTTTTATTAGCACAAGGGGTGGGGGGTGGGGCTTTGTATGCAGGCTCGCTCCCAGCCCTCTCACTCGGTCTTCCTCTTTCCTTCATGGTAGCACACCCCCACCACACCCCTGCAGCTTCTAGTGTTCATCGAATTAGATTGCTATTGTCAGGCTGATGCTGCAGCCATCTGGCCAGCTGACGGGGCCCAGCAGGACCATGGCGAGCTCATTGTAGGGGCCCGGCCCCCCACCCCCCCAATTGCTCCATAAAGACAGTCTTTGCCCCAGTCCCACAGGCTCCGACCATGGGGGCCCGTTCACACTTAAAGGGATTAATGTAAGATTTATTTCCCCTACACTCTCTCATACAGCCCATACAGACACACAAACACAAGGTGCTTTTGCACATACAACATGGAACTTTGCCATATTAACTATCCAGTATTTTACCTCCTTGGTAGTATTCATGCAAAACAGTGCTAGTAATAGTCTGAATACTGTTTCAACAAGCAGGTATGATTCTGTTAAAAGATTAAGCTAGCTGATGAGTATTAGCAAAGTAGCTTGCATATGAAGAAAAATAGAATCCTAACAGCTAACTTCCTGCCATATTTGAATATGCACGTAGGGCTACAGGAACTGTAGAACCTTTTCTGTACAACTGTATCACATGGATGAGTGACAATGACGGTGTGTTCTGTATAACTATTTAGTAAGGTAGGCTATCCTTTAATTATCTATTTATTTCATATTTGGTGTATGTGTTTATTATTTTTTTAAGAAACAATATAGAGGAATGAATGTCTTCGCAAAACTAGTAGAATTTTGTGTTTGACCATGGTAATGTGCGTAAAGACCCACATGTGCCCAGCCAATGATGAGAGATGGAATCTTGGCTGCTCAATCTTGGGGAGTAGTGGGGGGACAATGCTTCCATTTGGCCACAGGAACAGTTACAATATGTTTATGGCAGTGCTCCTCACTCCCGGTCCTGGAGAGCCGCAGGGTGTGCTGGCTTTTGTTGTTGCTCGGCACTTAATTGATCAATTAAAGCAGTCGATTACCCAGTTAACTCACCTCACCTGGTTTCTTGGGTCTGAATTGGTTGCTGAAGGTGAAAATGAAAACTAGTACACCATGCGGCTCTCCAGGACCAGGCATGAGGATCACTGGTTTATGGAATAGATGCAGCTGTTTTTTTTTGTATCTCAGCTCCATCATCTTTCCTTGTAAGTTTGGGTCTTGTCAGTCTAGAATCTTATCCCTGAAATCCTTGCCCCCCCCCCCATTCATCCAGAACCCCCCCCCCCATTCATCCAGAACCCCCCTTATCTTCCCATCAGGGTACAGCCTGCAGCGGGACTTCAGCCCTGAGCTTCACACCACTTTATCTTCCAATTAAAGAGTTGAAAGATTGCATCATTCTGACCTCAGGAGGATGTGTTGTGGGTAATTGTCTTATTTAATCCTTTTGTAACACTTATGCTGGCTCCTGGCCGCAGCCACGATGGTGTAATAATGGCAGCAAATGAGTTTCATAATTTATGGGCTCTGACCTTTTAGCCCAATTGATTGTTTGTTTATATTCACAGTAAGCATGGACTTCTCCCTTCGGATTTCAATATGAGCTGGAGAAAAAAAGGGTCTTGCTTTTACCTTGTTCATCCAGCAAAAATCAAATCAAATTAACTTTAAGTTACTTTGTAATATGAATTTACAATAGAGCACCATCTGTGAATATACGCTGTTTGCAGAGGGAACAAGCACCGTTTTAATTTCAGTATCGCTTTGCTGTATTGATTTTCATTAACTCTCATTCTTGTGGCTGAACTACAGGATATGTATTGCACACAAATGATGTTATTTATCTGTAATGAAAATGTTTTTAAAGCATTGGGCCACATCAATAGGTGGCACTGTGGTCTAGCTCATAAGAGAACAATCTTACCCCCCCACCCCCTCAAAAAGAATATGAGCTAGCTCATACCTTTATAACTCATCCTATTCAAGTAAAAGTTATTGCTTGGCTACAGTGTGATTCAATAACGCTATCTGTTAATTAAGTGAACAGGTCCACCTTCCATGTAAACTGAAGCAAAACAACCTGGTCCCACACGTGAAGATTGGAATGGTTGACTACTGCAGGAATTGCAGGAAATGTTGCTGGGATGAAAATTAAAACACACACACAGAGGTTCTATATACATCAACGCATACACTAACACATGCTCAGGCATATAGATATGCCCACAAAACGAGTTGATGATCAAGGCTGATAATCTTTGCAACAAGAATCACAGAGCAAGAAATGGTAAAAACAGATTATTAATTGTAAATATTAATTAATGATTGGAGCCAAGCAACAATTAAGACTGGGTGTTTGTCACAGAAAATATAAATAAAATAATGTATTAAATGAACCAATGTCTTTTGCGAAGCAGTGGGAGGCGACTGAAATGTCGCTCAACCGTAGTCACAGTAACAAGTGTCTGAAGTTTAAAAAACAGTGTTGCCGCTAGTAAAAAAATATGAGAAGGCTAAATGCATTGAAATGCTGCTTTTAATCGTCTTTGTCCATCACGGCAAGAGCGTGCGTTTGTTTTGATTGGTTATCCTCTAAAACAATCGCCTAAAAGAATTCAAGGGATTGGCAAAAAAGAGAAAATCACCTGCGACCCAGCCATACAAATAATTACGCTACTGGGAGAAATGAAAGATATCCTGGAACCTCACACTCGAATTCATTGCAGCGTTACATCTCGCATTTGGATTAATTGGAACGACAACTGCTTGGACATCTAATGTGCTCCCTGTGAACTATGCTGAGTTATGAATCTGAGTATGAAGTCTTCTTTCTTCATTTTCTTTTACTCTGTTGCAAATTTAGCCACAGTTGTTCTGTCTGTTGGTAAAACATGCAGAAATTACTCATTTTAGCATTTGAAAATCACAAGCTGATGAATTTTGGTTGATTTGCTGTCAGACATGTCCCCTGCCTGACTGTGACCACATGCCAACTTGACCCCTCTCTCCTCCTACCTTACAATGACAGCCATCTCACAATGAGGTCCAACTGGGCTAGGTTGTTTTTGTGCCACATTGTTTTTCATGGAGGCCACCCCTTCAAGATAAAAAGGGCCAAGGCACTAACAAGCTTCCATCCCAGTGGTTAATTTTCAACCACTTTTTTTTCTCCAGGTTAAAAAAGAGTTGTGCCCTGTTGTTGTTTTAGTGTCTTCAATTTGGCCCCAGCTGCCTCCATGTGACGTTCTTCCTGCTATGAAAGTGCACAGCTTGGTTTTATTTCTGTCATGTTGGTTTCCAATTTAAAACCTACCAAGGTAAAATACTCATGGAGCACCCCAAAGTGGTGGAACTGAATAAAATTAGACAACTGTAAAATAATTATTTTTATTAAAATACATGAGGGTTAGTTCCAAGGAGAGTCAAATTATGACTCTTTTAATTTTTTCTAGATTTCTTGCATCAAACTATTATTTTGTATTTTTGATTGTGTCTGATGCAAATACAGCTGAAATAAAACTGCAATCTTTGAAATATGGATTCTAAATTTACCTGTCAGTGTTGCAAAGTGAGTCAAGTAGCTTTTTTTAATCACAGACCAGAGGTAACCAAGCTGTGCCCACAGCTCATTTTATCATGTACCAAGCCTACTGCAGTGTAGCAATCCCTACATATTATGTGATTTTGCATATAATGTAATCCAGTCTAGCATTGCAGCACTTTGAGAATGTATGCCTAAAATAGCAGCCTGCCTACAACTCTAGGTTCCCCACTGTGATAAAAACTAGCATCTCCGATATTCCTTCAATTTGCTGATGAATTAATGAACAGTATTTCATGGTAGTGACAAGGAGTATATACACTTACCGAGCACTTTAGTGGGAACATTTTTACTTTATTACACCTACTTATTCATGCGATTATCTAATCAGCCAATTGTGTGGCAGCAGTACAATGCATACAATAATGTAGATATAGGTCAGGAGCTTCAGTTAATGTTCAAATCAACTATCAGAATTTGGATCTAAATTTGATCTAAGTAGCTTTGACCACGGAATGATTGTTGGTGGCTTGAGTATCTCAGAAACCTGGGATTTTCACACACACTAGTTGCTCGAGTTTGCAAAGAATGGTGCAAAAACAAACAAACACAAAAAATCCAGTGAGCAGCAGTTCTGCAGACAGATATGACTTGTACATCAGAGATGTCAGAGGGGAATGGCCAGACTGGTCAAAGCTGACAGGAAGGTGACAGTAACGCAAATAACCACACATTACAACAATGGTATGCAGAAGAGCATCTCTGAACACACATCGCATCATAACTGTAAGTGGATAGGCTACAGCAATAGAAGTCTAAAAAATAAAATGCACTTGTTAGTTAGTTGTTGCAGAGAACCACGGGTGCTCATCTCAAAATGTTATAATTACGGGGTGTCTCGGTGGCGCAGCCTGTAGAGCACTAACCGCATGCTCATTGTGAGCCGCGACGTCGGCGGTTCGAATCCGACTATCAGACACATGTCTTCCCCTCTCTCTCGTTCCCATTCTTCCTGTCTCTCTATACTATACTATACTGTCCAATAAAGCTGAAAAAGGGCTAAAAAAATAAATAAATAAAATGTTATAATTACCTGCTGGCTGTTCTCCCTTTTATACTCAATCTCTGAAGTCACACGTGCTTAAGGGACTGTCACCTTGCCGACAACCAGCCGTATAGAGCTGACCATTTTTCTGTCCAGCAGGAAAATGTAAAGTCATGTAAAAGTTTTAGAAATATGAAATTTGAATCAGTGGAAGGAAATTCTCAGGGTGCACAACCTCCTAATTCTTCCAAATCATTCCAGTCAGATTTTAATGAAGGTGATGAAAAATACCCATGATGAGGATGCGAACCAACCACAAACGTGTGAGAAGGGTATTATTTCAGCTGTAAATGTTTGCCCGGGAATTATAAACGTTGCATAATTATGAAAGGCTCTTGTTTGAGATCTCAATGTTTGAAAGTCAAACTTAATTATCAAGTCTGACTGATCTCGAGGTTGTATTCCTGGTCTGCCTGCACATGTGCAAATTCTGTTCGTGTTATGGATTAATTAACTTGGAGTTAGTTTTGCCAACACCAAACACCATCGAAAGTCTGGGTTACATCTTTGCTAAATTCTTAGCTAATCACTAGTTCCTGAATACAGTTGAAACCATATTTTATTACTCTTATTACCCAAATAGTATGTACACATTTAGCAACAGTAGCAAGATGGAAACTAAAAGACCTCCAAGAAGCTCTTCATAGGCATAGCTGAGAGTGAGCCGAGCACCTTTGTAGAGCTGGTTCCTTTCAAACAACATCTTGAATGTCTTCTTCTGTGCCAAATAAATCAAATAACAGCTGGTTCAATATCTGGTTCCATTCATCAAACATTTTCAACACATTCTTATTATGCCCTTATCTGGGGCCATTCACAGCATTAAAGGCCTTACACCTCTCACATTCCATGTGCTAATCACAAATGTCTACCTTATCCTTTTGTGAAATCCCTTAGCAGGTGAGCATTAAATATTAGTCAATTCCCATCAAGCATTTTATGATTATTTTATTAATGAGACAATATTCTTTTTCCCATTGCAGTTATTGTTATTCAGAAATAGACTCCTGTACACAAATAATCATGCGTGAAAATGTTATATGATGTTATATGATATAGTGACCAAAGTGTGTGTGTGTGTGAGTGTGTGTTCACTTAGTCTGTAGCTTGTACCTTCTGCACACAATAATTATTAATGTAAGCACTTTTTAAATACATGGTTTGCTCTCTATTTCTTTGTATCACAAAATGAAACTCCAACTTGAAAACTACTTTTATACTACTTTTATCCAAGCGGTATAAGAGTCCCCCCATGCATACTGGAATTCAGAGCTTACCACCTGTGAACTGTGATCCCTCTCATCTGTTTTACCTCTGCTTTTCACTGGTTGAATAAACCAAAAAATTATTCATTACGAAATTGAAATACAAATGGTGGACAGCTGTCTGCTTTCCTTAAAAATAAACCAAAATCCTTAGTTCTTCCTTCCTATGAACCCCTAGCTGTATTTTATTAGCCATATTGACCAATAAAATTGGTCAGTACCCCCAATTATTTCAAAATGTGTTCATGATGGAGCTTTTTTCAATATGAAAAAACTGAACAAAATAATGGTACAGAGAGAGTAGACAGTTGTTGTTCAAGCATACTCACCCCCCCCCCCCCAGGGATAATGACAACGTGAAAAAAGTTTTTTTTGAGATTTTTGCAAATGTAGTAAAAATAAAAAACTAAGAAATCAGATGTAGATAAGTATTCACAGCCTTTGCCATGAAGCTCAAAATTGAGCTCAGGTGCATCCTGTTTCCACTGATCAACCTTGAGATGTTTCTACAGCTTAATTGGAGTCGACCTGTGCTAAATTCAGTTGATTGGACATGATTTGGAAAGGCACACCCCTGTCTATATAAGGTCCCATAGTTGACAGTGCATGTCGGAGCACAAACCAAGCATGAAGTCAAAGGAATTGTCTGTAGACCTCCGAGACAGGATTGTCTCGAGGCACAAATCTGGGGAAGGGTACAGAAAAATGTCTGCGGCTTTGAAGGTCCCAATGAGCACAGTGGCCTCCATCATCCGTAAATGGAAGAAGTTTGGAACCACCAGGACTCTTCCTAGAGCTGGCCGTCCGTCTAAACTGAGCAATCGGGGGAGAAGGGCTTTAATCAGGGAGGTGACCAAGAACCCGATGGTCACTCTGTCAGAGCTCCAGCATTCCTCTGTGGAGTGAGGAGAGCCTTCCAGAAGGACAACCATCTCTGCAGCAATCCACCAATCAGGCCTGTATGGTGGAGTGGCCAGACGGAAGCCACTCCTTAGTAAAAGGCATATGGCAGCCCACCTGAAGTTTGCCAAAAGGCACCTGAAGGACTCTCAGACCATGAGAAACAAAATTCTCTGGTCTGATGAGACAAAGATTGAACTCTTTGGCGTGAATGCCAGGTGTCATGTTTGGAGGAAACCAGGCACCGCTCATCATCTGGCCAATACTATCCTTACAGTGAAGCATGGTGGTGGCAGCAATGAATGCAGCAATGTACAGAGACATCCTGGATGAAAACCTGCTCCAGAGTGCTCTTGACCTCAGACTGGGGCGACGGTTCATTACATTACAGTACATTATTGGCATTTGGCAGACGCTCTTATCCAGAGCGACGTACAACAAAGTGCATACCCATAACCAGGGATAAGTTCGCTGAAAGACCCTAGAGGGAAGTACAATTTCAACTGCTACCTGTACAACAAAGATAAGGACGAGGGCCAAATGTTTTTTTTTTTTTGTTTTTTTTCATCTTTCAGCAGGACAACGACCCTAAGCACAAAGCCAAGATATCAAAGGAGTGGCTTCAGCACAACTTTGTGAATGTCCTTGAGTGGCCCAGCCAGAGCCCAGACTTGAATCCGATTGAACATCTCTGGAGAGATCTGAAAATGGCTGTGCACCGACGCTCCCCATCCAACCTGATGGAGCTTGAGAGGTGCTGCAAAGAGGAATGGGTGAAACTGCCCAAAGATAGGTGTACCAAGCTTGTGGCATCATATTCAAAAAGACTTGAGGCTGTAATTGCTGCCAAAGGTGCATCAACAAAGTA
Source organism: Conger conger (assembly GCF_963514075.1). NCBI lineage: Eukaryota > Metazoa > Chordata > Actinopteri > Anguilliformes > Congridae > Conger > Conger conger. Next base: position 23,687,440 of record NC_083767.1, on the reverse strand, counting down.
TTGAGCAAAGGCTGTGAATACTTATGTACATGTGATTTCTTCGTTTTTTATTTTTAATAAATTTGCTAAAATTTCAAAAAAAACTTCTTTCATGTTGTTATTATGGGGTGTTGTGTGTAGAATTTTGAGGGGAAAAAAGAATTTATTCCATTTTGGAATAAGGCTGCAACATAACAAAATGTGGGAAAAGTGAAGCGCTGTGAATACTTTCCGGATGCACTGTATGACGCATTCTGCCCATGTCATATGTATGAAACTGGCGCATGGGGCTGGAACCGCAATATGCGTGGCATCTAAGTGAGTCATCGCAAGGTGCGCTTCTCTCCTTAATGCATATGCATTTAAGGGTGGATTGCGCAAATGAAGGAGATATAATAAGTGTGGTTGATTATGTATTTATGCACGTTCATGCACTTAACGAGGGTTTATTTATGTGTGAGATTTATCTGCCTCTAAAGAGCAGGTGGAAACCCAGGCCCAAGTGAAACAGAGACACAGGTACAGTATAGGCTCTGAAGATGCACTGAAATAATCTTTGCAACAAAAATGTCAAATTTCAAATATTTAAACTCCAAGAAATCATCAATCATCATTATTAATATTCCATAAAGAAGTGGGAAATTACTGAAATAACATGCTAAACCATGACAGTAACAAGTTTGAAGTTTCTCAAAAAAATATTAGTAGGCTGAACACATTATGCTGCTCTTAATCACTTTTTTCCATCACGGAGAGACATGCTTTTTGCCTTAAACAGAACATTGTTAGAAACAGAGCATTGCTAAAATTGTTTTGATTAGTTATCCTCCAAAACAATCATGGAAAAGAAATGGGGAAAGACTTCTCTGACAAAACAACCAGCCATAAACATAATTGCACTTCTGGGGAAGTGAAATATTTCATGGAACCTCCCATTCCCGTTCCCATTCTACCCCGGCAATAGTCAAGCTCGTTGCAATGATGCAGCTCACATTTTGGATTAATTCAAACGTCAATAGCCACCACAGCTGGAATATGTACACATTTTGTCCTGTGCTGGATATGCTTTTGGATATTGGATATTGCCACATGCAGTGAAGATGTTCAATGCACTAAAGATGTGTTTTAACTGTGCCGTTTAAGATCTGCCTCATTCACAAAATGCGATTAGTAGGCAGTCCCATCGCTGATTGTGTAATGAGCTGTAGCATTAATTTCAGGCAGAATACGACCGCACCAATATACCCTCGTCAGGCCGCATAATTTAATCAGTTAAATGTACGTAAATCTAGCCCTTATCAGAGGAACAACAGAGATATCCAGGTAGCCTCGCACAAGAATCACAAAATGAGGATTTTGCTTCCAGCCCATATTCCATATGTTTCAATGAGAGTATTTGAGTTGAATGTATTTCAAAGTTTTAAGACTGAGCCTCAAATTGTGACATGCATTTGTTAGTAGTACATGTCCTTCTGACAGCAACTGACTTCTCAAATCACTTGAAGTGAGCTGGCAGTTAGAGGCAGGGATTCAGTCAGAATCTTACATCTTGATTATTAAACATGACATTCTATCTAAGCCAATCACTTGTTACTGCTTCATGGTGGAAAAAGTTCACGTCTATCATACCGTAAAGATGAGCGGTCAACCCAGAATCATTTCAGCATGCATGTGTTTATGACTTCATGTGGTATTCTGTGCAGTCATGATTTTTTCAAATGGACCTGATCTTTGAATCTTCTGTAATTTAATGGTAGATCAACAACCTGAGCTTGTCTTGGTCCTTTTTCAGAGAAAACCTGTTTGCTGAAGAATGCATAAACAGCTACTTACAAGCAGGTACCCTCATCTAATTGTGCTTACACACAACAGCTTATCCTGTCCTTCTGTGAACCAACCACTCGTGGCTCTATGTGTAAAATAAATGAAACTGAAGAAAACGTCATACATGGACAAATCTTTCTTTCTCATTCAGTTTTGGTCCTGTCACACTCCCTATCTCTCTCCTCTTCCCCTCTCCCTGGGTTGTACTCCTCTTTTTTTACATTTGCAGGGCTAAAATAAGCGTTGCTGGTGAACCCTGACATCCCCCCTCTCCTTTATTCACAGGCACGTAATTGGTAGTCAATTTGAGCTCCCCCTCCACCGATTGTGTGCGCATTTTGCTCTGACAGAGTGCGGAAGATTAATGGCCGCGAGCAGCCATGAGGGCTCGCCTCAGCAAGCACGGATGCCCTAAATTCATTACACCAATTTCCCCCTGTCCTGCACCCAAAAAATAGAGGGAGGAGAAAAAAAACAGTCAGATGTGAGAAAGGAGGAAAGAAAGGGAATGAGACAAAAATGTTGACAGGACAGTGACAGATTAAATTTTTAGCAATTCGACCCTTGACCTTTTCCCCATCCCGACTCAAGTGCACTTTTATAATTATCTCCCTTTCCCTGCCCTTTTCAGATTTAATAATACATTCTTCTGTATAAAATTTTTGTTTATGTCTGGCAGTGAACAGTGTTGTTCACCAAGGCAAAGTCTGTTGTTTCGTGCTCTGTAAGCTATTAAAAAGGGAGAATGGTCATCAGGAAAAACTACCACAGGTCCTTCTTAGCCTATCTTTGAGTTTCTGAACATTGTTCACATTCCATGATCTGATTATCAGTTCCGCTGATTTCAAAGTCAGCAGACACAAGCATCGGTTTTTCTTTTCCCCCATTCATTCCCTTTTGGACATTGATCGGTTTGTCTAATAGCAGAAAGATAAACAATATTCCCACCACTGAAAATACTTCCTCATGCTTGTGTTGCTAAAATAGCAGCTTAGCTCATTTTGCTTGGAGATTGCACAGAGGAGATGGGAGACACACAAGGGAGACATTTTGGGTTTAATAAGGAGAACCCCTCATTGTGAAAGTCTGCACTGGGGCCCATTACCTTCTCTCTCATTCATGTCTGCCTTTCTCTGTGTGTGCATTACCTCTCTTCGTCTTCGCTTTCTCCCTCTCATTACATTACATTATTGGCATTTGGCTTATCCAGAGCGACGTACAACAAAGTGCATACCCATAACCAGGGATAAGTTCACTGAAAGACCCTAGAGGGAAGTACAATTTCAACTGCTACCTGTACAACAAAGATAAGGACGAGGGCCTTTTTTTTTTTTTTTTTTTGAGAACAAAGAAACAAACAAACAGAGCAAAAGTGACCAAAGTTAACTATCCAAACACTGCTTACCTAGCCAACTAAAAATACCTAAACACAAAGCAAGTCACAGAGACAACAATTAAGGTTCACAGGGAGGTAGGGAGGGATGGCGAGAGGTGCTGCTTGAAGAGGTGTGTCTTCAGCTTGCGCTTGAAGGTGGGGAGAGATTCTACAGTTCTGACCTCAACGGGGAGTTCGTTCTACCACCGTGGAGCCAGAACAGACAGTAGTCGTGAGCGTGATGTGGAGGTTCGGAGAGGGGGAGGTGCCAAGCGGCCTGTGGAGGCTGAACGAAGAGGTCTGGCAGGGGTGTAGGGTCTGATGATTTTTTGTAGATAAGCTGGGGAAGACCCTTTAACTGCTTGGAAGGCTAGCACCAATGTTTTGAATTTGATGCGAGCCATGACAGGCAGCCAGTGGAGGGAAGTAAGCAGGGGGGTGACGTGTGAGTATTTGGGAAGGTTGAAGACCAGACGAGCTGCTGCATTCTGGATGAGTTGGAGGGGTCTGATGGCAGACGCTGGGAGGCCAGCCAAGAGGGAATTGCAGTAGTCCAGGCGGGACAGAACCATTGCTTGGACCAGGAGCTGGGTCGAGTAGGGGGTGAGAAAGGGGCGGATTCTCTGTATATTGTATAGGAAGAACCTGCATGACCGGGTCACCGGCACAATGTTCTCGGAGAGGGACAGTCTGCTCCATCACCACGCCGAGGTTCCTTGCACTGGGTGACGGCGTGAGTGTGGTATCCCCAAGGGAAATGGAGAGATCCAGATGGTGAGAGGTTTTAGCAGGGATGAATATCATTTCAGTCTTGCCTGGGTTGAGCTTTAGATGGTGGTTGTCCATCCAGCTCTGGATGTCCCTCAGGCAAGCAGAGATACGGACTGAAACCTGCGTATCAGACGGCGGGAACGAGACGAAGAGTTGGGTATCGTCCGCGTAGTAGTGGTAGGATAGCCCATGTGCAGTGATCACAGGGCCAAGGGAGCGAGTGTAAAGAGAAAAAAGAAGCGGGCCTAGGACTGAGCCCTGGGGAACTCCTGTGGCAAGGGGCCGAGGGGTCGATACCGAACCAGCCCAGGCAACCTGGAAGGAGCGACCAGAGAGGTAGGACTCAATCCAGTCCAGGGCTGTGCCACAGATGCCCGTTGCTGACAGGGCAGACAGGAGGATGGAGTGATCCACAGTGTCGAAGGCAGCAGAGAGATCTAGAAGAATGAGGACAGAGGAGAGGGAGGCTGCTCGTGCGGCATGGAGTGACTCACTGACGGAGAGGAGCGCGGTCTCTGTCGAGTGGCCCGATCTGAAGCCAGACTGATGGGGGTCTAGCAGGTTGTTGTTAGAAAAGAAAGAAGAAAGTTGAGTAGAAGCGGCTCGTTCTATAGTTTTAGAAAGGAAAGGAAGAAGAGATACCGGACGGTAGTTCTGGATGATGAAGGGATCCAGAGTAGGCTTTTTTCTCGTTCCATATCTGCCTTTTTTCTATCTGTCCATCAATATTACACAGCCAACAATGACTATATTGACTGGGTAAGCATTGTTTTCCTCTTTAAAAGAGACAGGGTGGATGAAGATATGTTGAACACCTGCATCACAGGGGAATGACTTGGCCCTCAATAGCAGAGCGGCAAGACAATAACCCATTAATATTTTGCTGTAATTCCAGTCCCACCCAACTCCTCAGCCCCTGTCCCACTATAGGGCATTGTTGCTGCCTGTCAGACACTTTGGGTCAGGGAGCCACCTGGCGTTTGTCATCCACAGTAGATTAACCTGTGTCAATGTCACACGTGTAGTCAGGGTTATCCTGGCTTGTATTCTTGTATATAGTTATGTCTTGCTTGCAGGTATTATTTGGAGTGTGCAGATCTGTATCTGTTCAATCAACAAAATTACCTGTATTGGAAAGGAGAAGTGGGTACCAAAAGCTGCCAACGGGGGTTATGTGTTTGCCTTGCACTGTTATTGAATAAAAGCATCTATCAATGTTTCAAGGAACACATTACGATGCCATTTTCTCTGTAATGCTTTTTTTTTCCAACAAATCTCATCGGCAGGACATAATGCATTGCAAGTTACCAAAGTTTTGGTAAATTGCAATGCATTATCTTTGCATTAACATTAGAAACATGTTACTCGGGTTTGAGTACCCTCCTAGTTCTTATGTCTGCCTGACAATTCAGTGGCCAATCACTCTTGAATTCATTGTCATGAAGTGGAGGAAGGTGCTTTTATGGAGATTATGTGGCTTATGAATGTGAATCAAATAACTTCAATCAATAATTCCGGGCAATAAGTCACTTTCTGAGTAGGGAATAACTCAAATGGGTTTGACACTGAATGCCACTCCCAGAAACAAAGGCAAGTATTTCCACAGTGTATTTGATTATTGTACCTTTCATGGCAATTTACTTAAAATACCTTTGATACGACTTTTCACATCCGGGGTCTGAATTGGGGCATATTCAAATTATGTAAATATGATTACACAATACATGAATACATAAAGTTCAGAATGCGCATAAAGCAAATTATTTGAGCAATCTAAGGTTAGGGCTTGAGCCAGTCTGTTTGTTGTATTGCTGTTGTATTTCTGTTAATCGCTCATACTGGTTGCATACCTGTAAAGTGATTGAACGTTTGTTTTGAAATTGCTGAGTTTGTCAGGAGTTTGTCAGGAGATTAGCGCTAATTTGATACTGCTTGTGAGCGATTTGTAGGTGCTTTAAATAGGCGTCTTCAGAGCGACGCCAGCGTATATTAGTTTCGTGGAAGTAGTCCTTCGTCATTAGTGCATCATTGTAACCAGGTGTGTGGTATCGTTGCGGACCGTCCACTAGATGCGGTAAAGTGTAATTTTATCATTGCTAATTTGAACAATCTAAGGTTAGGGCTTGAGCCAGTCTGTTTGTTGTATTGCTGTTGTATTTCTGTTAATCGCTCATTCTGGTTGCATACCTGTAAAGTGATTGAACGTTTTGAAGTTTTGAAATTGCTGAGTTTGTCAGGAGTTTGTCAGGAGATTAGCGCTAATTTGATACTGCTTGTGAGCGATTTGTAGGTGCTTTAAATAGGCGTCTTCAGAGCGACGCCAGCATCGCTCCGTCCCAGTTTGTTATGTTATGTTTCACCCCATCCCAGTGTGCTCTCTCCCCCGAAGACACCCCCTGTGACGTGGGCCTCCACGGCGCCGGAACCCCTCCAACCTCAACTACCCCCCGCTGACCCCCTGTAAGGACTTTGCTGTCACAGGGGGACTATGGAACTGCCAGTCTGCCACTCGGAAGGCTGATTTCATCCCTGCATATGCCTCCCTCCAGTCCCTACAATTCCTTGCCCTAACTGAGACCTGGATCACAACCTGACAACACCGCCACTCCCGCTGCCCTCTCATCCTCCTTCTCCTTCTCGCACACTCCCCGGCCTTCCGGCCGTGGCGGTGGTACTGGTCTTTTAATTTCCCCCTCGTGGAAATTCTCTGTTCTCCCCCTCTCTGACCTGTCCATATCCACTTTTGAATTCCATTCTGTTGCAGTATCCTACCCTACTAACCTTTGTATTAGTTATCTAGATTGCCGTGATAAAACCCATAACTCTCATAATGCTTTCCTCTTCATCGTGACAAAATTTCCAAATTGGATCATCCTAATGCCAGCAACAGTGTGTGTCTGTATTCATTTACCTCAAACCTCAAAAAAACCTGACATCAGTCATTTTTAATTCTCTTTCAAATATGTACAATTATGTTTCACTTATTATCTTGACATGTAGAAATTCCGTACAGTGCATCATTAAAAAAAGGATTGTGGACTGTATTTCTACTAACTTCTGGATTGACAGAGGACATTGATGCAGTTTGCCTGTTCTCTATGCATGGAGAAAAATATATTTGTTTGTTCCTGTGATGAATCAAATGAAGCAAAGGTTGTGTAATCTGTACATTAATATGGTTTTCATCCAATATTTTAGCCACCATCTATCCTGGAAATGCATCCAAACAGGGCCTATCGGTCATCCTGACCACCTTGTTTAGGTGTTTGATGAAAAGAGGGATAAAGCTATGTCTAATGATGAAATTATTTGTGGTAGGCTACTTTCTTTGAAATAAGTATTGTCCTCTTTTCTGATATACAAAGAAACATGCCTGTGTATGTTTTTGTTCTATGTCAAGTGTCTATTTAATAATGAGATAATGCAGATCTCATTATCTCTTTTGGCGGTTAAATGATGTAAGCCACCATGCTAAACAGTAAGCCCTGTCTGAGACATTTCATTTAAAGATAGCTAATGATAGCTAGTTTCTAAAAGTGAACCTAGCCTATAAATAGGGTGGGAGGGGGTGTGTTTAGTGAAATTATCTGATTTTTGAAAATTGCTGATAAAAAATCAGGTGTACAGATAGGCTACCTTTTATGATCCCCTAAATTATAGCTAGCAATCTTGGGGATTATATGTTTTTGATGTTTTTGTCACGTTGAAGTCAATTATCAAGCAAATGGCTGAATTTGTTGATAGGCAGTGCAACCTGTTGGAACAATGTGTATCAAAATGCACAACTCAAGGAAATTAAAATTAAAGATTTTATTATTAATATAATACATTTAGTATAAATTTAAACGTTGATCAACTACATTAAGCACAGAAGTAACAGACAAAGAAGTAACAGTAACACAATAAAATAATGAAAGAAAGTGCCAAACCCCAGCGTGTCTCACAAAACAAATGGGGGGGACAGCAGGAACCTGGAATGTGAGAGAGGCAGAATTGACTTTGCTGAAATGGCAATCTACTTATTAAAGTTCCCTGATGCTGTTTGCAGCAGGACTGAGCTATATGATATTGTCATTAAAAGATTCATGATTTTATTCTCTTCTGAGGAGACCAAACATGAAAATTCCAAGAGGTACTCAAGCTCAGTTATTGTATACCTTGAAAGAATGTTTCCTTCCTTCCTTCCTTCTAACAATAGAGGGGATACTAGTAGACAATTAATTTAAATTTTTGTCATTTGGCAGACGCTTAAAACAAAGCGACTTACAAGTGCAGAGGTTCTTCCACAGGTTAAAAGCATCAAATCCATAACTAGTAAAACACGCATAATAGCTAAATACTAGTGGTGAGCAAGTAGTGCTAGTAGGGAAGAGGACGCGTTGTAACCCAGAAGTGTGCATAATGTAACCCGGAAGTGGTGTCATTGAAACAGTCCCCTGTACTACATTGCGATTTGCAGTACATTGAAACCAAGATTTCACCTGAAGCAGAACTACTACAGTTTTTCATTCTGTTATGCCGGTAAATCTGTAATAAACCTTCATCTGGTTAATCTTAACAAAAGTCTTTATTCTTGTCATAGTTGCTGTTTTCGTTGGTAATTTCCTTAAATCTTTCGAAAAGTCGCTTTCAAAGCAGCGTATAGCACCCCTATCCATGTTGCTTTGAATTTCTAATTTTAGTCTTGGTAGAAAAATACTTCTTATTTAAATCAACACAAATGAGAGAGCTGTGTGTGTGTCTGTATGCAAGGCTCAAGCTGAGGTAGGCTAATAGTTTTGTGTAGCCTACTGCCAAATCTCTCTGGCAAACAGCCTGTTTATGAAATTAACGGTGCTGCTGACAAATCATAACTATCGGAATGTGATAAACAATGCATGAAATGAAATTATGTATGATTTGTAGTTATATCCTTAATCTACGATCAGAACAAGTTCACACAACAGTCTCTTGACATGCCCAAGATAGGAGTGAGGAAAATGGCAGCCAGGCAGTCAATTTTACTCATTGAAGGGGGAGGAGCCATGGAGGAATTGGCCTATCACAAAATAGTTTTAACTTCGTCACTGATGTACAGTTACTGCAGCCAATGTAAAAAAATAAAAAACTAAAGCAAGCCAATTCTCCCATTACGGATATGAAACCAATTACTGGTACAAAGCTTGTATTTGGAAAAAAAATCTATGTTTGTTACAAGTAGTTGTGTGAAACAAATATTCAGATCACGCCTACTAAATATAGTCAGTTGCAACCTGCATCTTCAAGCAACGTGTTCCATGTAAGAAAATCAAACCACACCATGTTGGTTTCAACTCAAAGCTGTAATTGCCTCTAAAAATGAATTTCAACCATCTGGATTGTCATTTCCCCTAGTTATCCCTCAGTATAAACCAGTCTGTTTTGTTAAGTCTCTGCCAAATTGTTATGTGTCCTGACCATACTCTCCAGTGTTTATTTCTGATTAATACCAGCTACCTGTTTTGTTTTCGACTTCCACTTCTCGCTTTATCCTTCTGTCTTGTTTTGAACCGTGTATTGACCCGTTTTGGCTTTCTGACTTCTGGATTCTGTTACTGTTTGTTCTACCCACCTGTTATCGACACTTTGCCTGTGACTACGACTTCGTTTTTGATTATCCTTGCTATCCCTGTTCGCTAATGTATTGACCCTCCGGGGTTACCTGCTGGGACATGAGTTTGACCTGGACACCAACCACTGGGCACTGTGGATCCAGACCATGAAGGACCATAACACACGGATGACTAGGTGGTACCTGGTATTGCAGCCTTACAAGTGTGTCATCCACCACAAAGCAGGACAGCTAAATATGGCGGATTACCTCTTCAGATTGGATCTTCAGTCCAGAAGAGAAAGGGAATGTAACAGTGACAGAGCGCTCAGGCTGCGAGCAGCACAGCTTTAACCTAACAACGCACATTGTTTTGTTGTTTTCTGTTTTCCCTAATATATCCCGGTTACAATAACGCACTTTCGAGTTGCTGGTTTCCCTAATTCAAATACACAAACATATCCACACCAAATACACCCGCTAACAGTTTGCAACCTTAGCACACACACACACACACACACACACACACACACACACACAATAAATATCTGTTGAACGGAAATGTTTATTGTACTTATCGTTTGTTTAGCATGCTGTATTTAAGTACTGTCTTCCATTCTCCATCGTCTCCATATTGTTTATTTGTGACACTGAAGCTGAATGCTTCCGGAAGCAGGACCAGGGTAAGGACCCAACCCGAACCACGGCAACACGGGCTGGCTAAGTAGTGCCTGTCTTGAGTTGCATATGCCTGGTTCTGCTTGGATTGGGCCAAACTAACAACAATTGGTTTTTAGTGGTAAACTGAAAGTAATTCTGCACAAAAGGAATACCAATTGAATGGGTTAAATCATCTGTACATGGAACATTTGTTTTACCATTTCAACCACAGGTGTAATGGGTTATATGCTGAGGGTAATGGTTGGTATGTTCTGGGGGAGGGGCCTAAAGTTTAAAAGAGCCCCATTTCCACTCCTCTGAGAGAGAGAGGGAGGAACAATTTGCAACAGAGAGTAGCTGTGGTTGATTTAGTTGATTAATGATTCTTAATGACTGCGGCGAAGCCAGCTCCTAGACCACAGTCCAAAATATAACATTTTAAAATGGACTTCCAATAAAATAGTAATAAACAAGATATATACCTATGTACAAATTAATACAAGGCCCAAACACCATTATAATAGAACAATACACAATAATAAATGTAATCTTTATCCAACATAAGCCACAAGAAACATTGTCGTAGATCCCCAAACTTGTCTTTCAACACATAACTTTGTAGTATCAAATTCCATTCACTCTGGATTTACATACACACTGAATAAAAAAAACACAAAGGTTAGCAGAGGAAAGAAGAGCAACGCAGATATGCAAGTAGGCAAGGTATGACACCAGAAAAAAAATGCTTTCTATCATCCTCATATTCAAGCTAGCATGAGCCAATGACCTAAAAAAAAAGGGCCTAAGGGTCCATTCTACTAAGTGTAAAGTCCAAACTAGAGGCTTAGTTAGCTACTATTTACTTCCAACATCAGTCAGTAAATCTTGTGGTACCGTGATTATTTGGTTGGACATGAAGTCATTACAAGTGGATTATCAACGATCAAGACTTTCTCTCCTTGCGGTTGAGTTACCTAAATTGGCTAGATTGCCACTGAAAGATCATATCCATAAATTAAATCTATACTTGATTACCGAGTTTCAAAATGGCCTTTTGTTACTGGAAAACATTTAGTAGTACATTGTTAGCTTATTCCCGTGGTGTCACTGCTTTCATTTTAGCAATGCATAAATCAGGATTTAGTTGGAATTTAAGTTATAACTAGGCTATTCTTGTTGATATCACTAACTTTGAAGGCACAGATATGGGTATCTCTGACCATAACCTCCTCACCATAGATCTAGATGCTCCTTTGCTTCGTTCTCCAATAAATGCACTACTAAGTACAAGAATATTAAAAACATGGATTTTGTCTTCATTTATAACCCTTTATCTGAGTTCCCCTTTAATAATTCTGCTGAGCACTACAACAATAGGCTTACATCTGTGTTAGATAAAGTTGCCCCGATGAAAGAACATGCTTTCTCCTTTAATAAGTCATCAGCAAATTAATTACATACTGTTAAAGCTAAGGGTAGACAACTTAAGAGGCAGTATAAAAAATCTGGACTCACTGTAATTGTGAGGTCCCGTTCAGAGGACCCAGGCGCAGAACAGGAGTGTCTAAAAATGTTGTCTTTATTCACTGCAAATCAAGCCAGGTAATCAGAGAATGAACAATGCCAGAATCGAGATGCAAAAGAAAAAAAACTAAAAACACAGCAGAGAAGTCAGGGCTGAGGTACAAAAAGGGCTAGGTAAAAACAATCGATCAAGGCAGAAGAAAAAGTCAAAAACTAAATAATCAAAAATAGCAAACAAAACAGAGACGGTAAGGCAAACTCGAAATCTGGGGCGAAGGGTGTCGAAGGGAATCTCGAATAATAAGGCTTACAAAGAATCGGCAACTGAAAATCGATAATAAACAGAAAACCAGATATGATAATGAATTACATAAATTACAAGAATTAAACAAATAAACTAACAGACGGACAAATAATTATAACAAATAATAAAGAATATTATGAGAATTATCTACTCTTCTCCCTCCTCCTGACACACTTTCCTCAGTTCTTTTAGTCCTCTCCAGTTTCACCTCACTCGCTGTGGGGTTCATATTTAAGCTGGCATGTAAAATTTATCGTGAGCTGAAAACTGGTCATTCCATCAGTCCCCAAGAAGCCAGGGTGCAACCTTGATGATGTGGCTTACCACCTGCGCATTTCAAAACTTGGCTCAAACCATTAAACATGTATTGTCCACAGTTATATGACCAGCTCTTGTTACATAATGCAGTAGAGCCATTTCAATCTAGTTTTATGGCTGGGCACAGTAATAAAAGGGCTCTGGTAAGAATTACAAATGATCTCCTTATATCAGCTGACTGACAAAGTAGACTGTTAGACCTCAGGGCTGCCACTGATACAATTAGTCACAATATCTTACATGACCATATGGAAAAGTTGTTAGGATTATCTGGTAGTGTACTCAATTGGTTCAAGTCCTATCTCTCAGACTGCTTCCAGCCTGCACCCACCCCCAAATACCTTTTCCGGAAACTTCAGAACTGCCCAAGAGGGATGAGGGATAACTGTTCTCATGGGAAGCAGTAAATACCACTCTGCACCAGTTTGTCGTGGCATATGCCTGGAATATGTTTTAGGGCATGTGCTGTTCAGTATCTATAAATGGCAAATGGTAAATGGTAAATGGCAGGCATTTATATAGCACCTTTATCCAAAGCGCTGTACAATTGATGCTTCTCCATTCACCCATTCATACACACACTCACACACCGACAGCGATTGGCTGCCATGCAAGGCCCAGACCAGCTCGTCAGGAGCATTTGGAGGTTAGGTGTCTTGCTCAGGGACACGTCGACACAGCCCGGGCGGGGGATCGAACCAGCAACCCTCCGACTGCCAGACAACTGCTCTTACTGCCTGAGCCATGTCGCCCCATGCTGCCACTTGGGCATATTATCAGAACATTTAGATTGGGATTTGCTGCTTAAAGACATCTCCATTGAGTTTTTACAACCAAGCATTGCATTTTACTTGTTAGCGACTAGGAGATAAGACTTCAAATATGGAGGTGGTTGTTGCCACTTCGCTAGTACTCATTTGTTGTAATGTTGATTTTGACTGTGTTTATGGGTTTGCATCTGAAGATGGCAACTGTGTAAAAAGATACATTCATTCAGAGAGTCTGTGGCTTTGTGAGCACTCACTTTGTGCGCCGAACAAGACATCTCATCAGTATGGCTTTATAACTGTGATATTAGCCTACTGCAAAATCCCAAATGTGTCATAAGCAATTGTTCAGAAATAGCCTCCTTCATGATATTCCTGTAATATTGCTTCTATCTCTACAAAAAGCCTGGCAGAAAACTGGAAAAAGCTTGCTTGACCTCAATGATAGCAGTGGCCTGCTGCCCAGATGGACCCCATGTGGGATGGTAGCTGAATTGAGTCTAAAGGAAGGTTTTTCTCTCCCTCTCTTTTTTCGATCTGGTTTCGACACATCATTCTTTTGTCTTTGCATCAAAGCCCTTGGCAGATTAGCAGTGGTGCTGGCCGGCTCAGCCGGCCATATAATTTATTTGCCTTGGACAGATGAAGGGTTTGCCTCAGCACCTGTTTGGGCTGCACAGCAGGCTGTGCCACAGTGCCAGAACCAGAGCCAGGAGACGGGGACAGTGGGGCGTGCCCAAGCGGGAGGTGCCCGGCCTTTTTGAGTTCTGGATCTGGATTTATTTGGGGTATGATTTTGCTTATGGAGGGCTGGGGGCTGCTGTCCAACCTGTAAAGTGGGGGTGTAAAGCAAGAGGGTGTGTGGACAGGCATACAAGCTTTAATAAAGATGTCACAGAAAAACATCAAGAGACACAAAGTCTCAATTTCAGCCAAGGTACTGCCAACCAGATGTGGAGGCATGAAAATGCAATTGGGCCGTAACCTGCTGTCCGCCACACTAAATCCAGACATAACAGGCAGAACTCCTGAGCCCTTTTGAAGTGGATGCCAAGAGGTGTCCAGCCGCTTAACGACCGACAATTTATTACTACACCATCCTGCACAGGGTGAGGGGTCAGGGGTCAACCGGTGAACCAGGACACGCCCCCCTCCACTGGCTCTCTCCATCGACTAATCTTTTTCCCTCGATCTCTCCTTCCAGTACCCGTTTAACACCTTGGACTGTTTATGACCATTGTCAAGCTGCTGTTAAGTGTTTCATGTTACTGCTGCCCTGGCAGGGGAGCAATTGCCTGTGCAAACAGGGTTTGCATGTGGTCCTTAAAGTGAACCCCAAATCCTGAGTGAGCCTCTTAATCCCCACCCCCCCAACCTCTTCCAGAAACGTTGAAACTGCAGGTTCCAAGAGGGATGAGGGACGACTAGTTCTGAGTCCCGCACATTCTGCTGTTAGACACCATTGTCTCTCAATGATATTCATTCTTTTTTTCACACTATATGTTGGGTCTCTAAAACTGTCATCTTGCTTTGAGCAAATCACGGCTGGATTGGAAAAAAGTTTATCGTCCTAACAATGTACCACCAACAGGCTTGACATGCTTCAACATGGGCATCAGAATTAAAAACAGTCTGCAGGTACCATACAACATATGTATGGAATTCATACTGTGAACTCGCGTGTGAAGAAAGCCCATGTTTGAGTGCAATATTGTAGCCTTTGAGGTGAAAATCATGCATTGAGCGCACAAATAACCTGAAAGAGTATACAGAAATCATCCGAGCACAACTACTGATTTAACTTGCGTTTCAATTTTCTTCTCAGACAACTTTTTTTCCTTTTTGACAGTGGTGGGCAGGGCCAATACATGGGTACTGGACCTCTTATGTCAGTGGTTCCCAACCTTTTTTGGCTCGTGACCCCATTTTGACATCACAAATTTCTGGCGACCCCAGAGACTTTTTTTTCTAGAATTAGTTCTTGATCATGTTTGTTATACTGTGTTGCAAATACAGGGTAGCCAGATTAGTGCACAAAGTGACATTTTATTTTCCCTGATCAGGAAATACATGTACAGTTAGGTAAGCTACAAGGCTTGATTAAAAACATTTTTTTTAATCAATTACTACACATTTCAGGCGACCCCATTTGAATTCTGCGGGACCCCACGTGGGGTCGCGACCCCAAGGTTGAAAAACACTGCCTTATGTCATGGGGTACATGAATGCAACAGAAATTCCCAATTCTTTTGTATTGTAAGTCCATCCTCTTTTTGGATGTTTTTTTGTGTGTTTTTTTCATACAGGTATACAGCAGAGGATAACAGATAGAGAAGGTATCATGGCTGAGAAAATGCTACAGGGGAATTTTTTGTTTTACTTGTGAATGTCTCCACCTCCCAATCATCAGGACATTTCCAGATGATTGCTGGCTACAATATGGCTGCATGAAGCTAAAGAAATGAAAGATGTTAGATTTACAGCTCTTGCGTAAATTCTCACTCTTGCTCTTCCCCTTCCAGGGTTGCCATGGTGGGGTGCTGGCCACAGTTTACACCCATATGGCCGATCACTCAAGTGGCCCAAAAGGTTTCAAAGTAAGGTCCTGCCTTGTTTTCTGGGTGTCAGCACTTGCAGAGGTGACTGCTCCACCTCTAAACTTGAAAAGACATTTTGGCAGACCTTTTGCCCACCTGCAAACCCCCTTTTCCCAGATTCTTACTAACATGACAGGATCCATGACCTTGGAAAACAAACATGCGAGAAGAAACTTCAGTGTTGAATGTTGAATCCAACATTCTCTCTCTTCTTTTATGGCCAGGTCCTAATGTGTGAAGACAGTGCTGACCTCCTGCAGTAAGCAACTGCTGCCCTACCGATACATTCAACTTTTTGTATTGGTCAACAGAAGACATCGGCATCGCATGACTGAACTGAACTGATTTCTTGTTGGGCTTTTTAATCCTGGACTTACATTGATTGAGCAAAATTTGTGTGTGCAGCCTCTCACAGTTTAAAATATCATTAACAAATCATACCAAGTGCTTTATAACAAAATAAAAGATAAAATTGGAATAGGAATTAAGGGATTCGCTCAAAACACATAATATTTCTTTGTAAAGTTCCATGTGGGTCTAACATTCATAGTATGCCAGTGAAAGTGATATTTGTTTGTGTTGCTTGTGTTTATTACTGTATGTCTCATACAGTATTCATACTGTTTCATCCTATAACTCAAATAAATGTTCTAATCACTTACATCATTACTTTTCCTAGCAATTTCAAAATACCCTGGTTGGCTTTTATCCACCTGCATATTACCCCTGCACCTGAACTCGAAGGTACAGTAACAGTTTCCCAAGGAAAAAGAAAATGCAAAGCTAGAGTTGTACAAGGATAACATTGTTAACTGCAACTGTGTCCTTTGTTCAGATATGTAGCTTATGCACACATAACATAAAAACTTGCCTGTGCTGTTCTGATAGGCTGCCAAAAGCCTGGCGTTTCTCATATGCTTCTAGTTAGAAGCAGTGCTGAGATTTTGGCAGAATCATATTTTTTCTTGAGCATCGTGCTCCCTGGTGGCTCTGGGAACTGAAGAATGCCTGGAAGCATTGATCCCTCCCATTTCCGAGATCACGCATCATGGTGGGTAAGTGTAAAAAATGAAATGGGAATGGGGGTAGGAATGGGGGTGGGGATGGGGGAAGGAGGGGTTGGGTGGGTGGGGTCTGCTATAGTTGTTGGGACACGGTCCCAGAATATGATCAATGCCCTGCTTGCCTACCTCTGTGCCTTCTGGCTCATATACACGCACCTGTTCCCCCCAACCCCGCCCATCTATTCTTCCCACCTGCTGCTGGCACATGTTGTAAATGCTTGTAATATTTGGCAAGGGTCAATTGTGTAATGACTGCAGGCCAAATGTCATCCCTACTTTTGTCCTCTTCTTATTCCCATACTCAAAATATATTCTCAAAATCCACAGTCCAACTGTGGAGTACACATCTGTCCACAGGGCAACTAGAAACCAATGCACGAGACCAATGCACGAAATAGTTTTAAATAGTGTTGGAGCATAACCTATTGCATTTTCTGCAAGGCTCAGCAGCGTGTCGCACCAGTATAAGTTTGATCGCAAGTTAGGGTGTAAAGTCCACACTAAATGTTACATTTAAGACTAAAGGTGGGTCTTTGTTCGGTTGTGCAATTCATACTTATTCTACAGTGGATTTGTGTTTCATTTGGTGATTCTGCCTTGGGAGTTTTGTAATTTTTTCCACAGTAATTACTTATTCACACAACCACCACCAGATGGCACATGTTAGCGCACTAATCCACAGGGGTCTGATGTACTTGCAGGTTCCGACAGTAGGGGGGCAGCAGTGGCCTTTTTCATCATAAGAAGCATGCATTATGAAAGTCAGTTTCCGGAAGTAACCCTACAGTACCAAAATACTCTCCAGAGGGAAACAGACATTTGAATCATGGCTATGTTTTGTTTTAAACATGGATTTCTTTGAAAGGGGTGCAATTTATGTCTCAGAATGCGGACAAACCTGGTGGAAAATAGACGGGCTTGTTTCTGGGACAACAGTATCTTAAGCCCAAACCGGCAAATATGAGGTTAAAGGCTAATTTACGAGGTTATGTATGTAGTCTATATAAACCACCTGGTGAAATCGCACTCAGACAGCAGAAATTAGTTCAACTGTTGTACGCCAGTGTCTTGTCGATGAACGAGCCACCTTTCTAAGAAGAGCATTTAGAAGTGAACGTGTTTTTTTCAGAACGACAAGCCCTTTTAAAGTTATCTTTATGAACACCTCCTATTTAGTCGTGAGGGAATCAGTTACCTCCAACGATTAATACAATAAACTTTATTTGTCCTCTTGTTTCATACATAAATGCACCACAGGCTACAGTGAATAATCATAAACAAATAAGTATTTCCATAGCGTTCCCAAATGTCCTTGAGATTAACCACCTGGCGACTATGGTGTACAAGTAATTGGTTATGAATTTACAATTTTATTCATAAGTATACTTTGATTTACGTGCTTTTTCGATAATGCCACCACACTGAAATATTGAAATATTGAAAAGAAAGCAAGTAAATCCAAGTAGCCTGTTATTACAATTTTTATTTACAGTCCCCTCCAAAAGTATTGAAACTGCACGGCCAATTCCTTTGTTTTTGCAATACACAGAATACATTTGGGGTTGAGATTAAAAGATGAACATGAGACAGAGTTCAGAAATTCAGCTTTTATTTACTGGTATTTACACCTAGATGTGTTAAACTAATTAGAACATAGCATGGAATTTTTAGGTGAGCAAAAGTATTGGAACAGAGGTTATTTAAGTAAATTAAAGTAAAAAACACTTAATATTTGGCAGTATTTGCTTGCAATAACATCATCAAGCCTGCAACCCATTTAGTGATGCTTTTCCAGGCTTTTACTACAGCCTCTTCCCATTGTTGTTTGTTCTTGGGGGTTTTTCCCTTCAATCTTCTCTTCAGGAGGTGAAATGCATGCTCAATTTGGTTAAGGTCTGGTGATTGACTCCTTTCTTTTGTTGGCAGCGTATTTTGGGTCATTGTCTTGAAGCATGATGAATTCCTCCCAATTAATTTGGACACATTTCTCTGTAAGTTGGCAGACAGAATGTTTTTGTAGACTTCTGAATTCATCCTGCTGCTACCATCATGAGTTACATCATTAATCAAGATTAGTGAGCCCATTCCAGAAGCAAGCCCAAGCCATGAAACTTCCTCCACTGTGCTTCACAAATGAGCGCATATGTTTTGGATCATGAGCAGATCCCTTCTTTCTCCACACTTTGGCCTTTCCATCACTTTGATAGAGGTTAATCTTGGGCTCATCAGTCCATAAAACTTTGTGCCAGAACTTTTGTGGCTCATCTCTGTACTTCTTTGTAAATTGTAATCTCACCTTCCAATTCGTATTTTGTGGTATAGCTATCCCTAATGCTTGTGCATTGGCTCTAATTGATTTCCCCACTTTTCTAAGCTTCAAAATGGCTTGCTTTTCTCCCAAAGACAGCTCTCTGTTCTTCATGTTGGTTTATCTTTTCTAACACAAATGCAGTCTTCACAGGCAAAACTCAAGGCGAAAACCAAGAGTAGACATTCAGAACTATTTATTGTTTAAACAATCAATCTAACAGGACACATCTTGGCAACAAGCAACACCTGTCAGTCACATGCTCCAATACTTTTGCTAAATCCAAAAATTGGGTGGTCTCATACAAAAGGTGATACATTTTAAGTTGTTTATCAAATCTAGATAAAGAATACCAGGTAGTAAAATTAGAAATTCTGATCTGTCATCTCATGTAAATCTTTTGACCTCAAACTCCATTGTCTTCAGTGTATAGCAAAAACAAAGGAATTGACTTTGCTGTTCCAATACTTTTGGAGGGGACTGTATCTGCAAATACTGTCCTGCCAGTTTTGCTCTCAATTTGGCTGCTCAGGCTATGTTTGTTTATTTTCAAATAAAAGACAACGTAGGTTACACTATGGCAGTTTAAAAAAATATTGCTTCCTGTCAAAAGTTGACTGTACCAAAGTTGACCATCTGTGTTCCGAGTTGTGGATTTGCACAGTGGACCCACTGGAATGTAGACGTTAATTTCAGTGTATATCATTCATCGTGCTCTGGTAGGATGAATTGGTTTATTAGTAGGCTATCTGTGCTCATTTGTTTTTCTTGTTATAATAGTGCCATTGTGATTACTGATAATAAAATGTGAACAATGCACAGGAAATCAATGGCATGTCATGTCATACTTGTAACCAGCAGATACTAGTTTTTTTCTGTACATTTAAGGATGCACTCCAACATGACTTGTTTCAATGAAGATTCAGCTCAGATATATAAATGAATATGTCAGTATGTACTATGAAAGTTAGCTGCTCGGAAACATAGAAATGTAATAATGAGAAAAAAGAAAACCTCCTACCTGCAGAGCATCTCATATACTCTGATACTGATTTCCAGACACAGCATCCCTAAACTACTGTGGTAGATCACCAGCTATAATGAACAAAATCAGAAAAAAGTTACTGTGGTGTAAAGAAATAAATATTATAATGCTTCACATTAAGCATTTAGTGCAGGACGGTATGGAATAGTGCAGGATGGTATGGAATGGGTCACACCCTAATCCCTTTTTCTAGGGTGTGAACAGCGTGTGTGACTTTTGGCAGTCAAGCCAACTTACACGCCGTCTTTCTCTCCCATTGGGTCAGCAACCTTGAGCAGACCAAATTTAGGGGGGGGGGGGTGACAACCAGAGGAGAATGGAGATGTTGCACTTAAATACCAGAGGCACCCTCTCACCTCTTTCACAAACACACACACCCACACACAAACGGTTGTTGGTGTCATTCATTTGACTTGTTGTGACGAAGGTGCCCTTTCACTCTCCTCGCTAGTGCTCTTCCCTGAATAAGAAAAAAATAACCTTGTCAATCTATGCTGGTCAAACCTGAGGATTTTACAGGGGCAGGAGAGGGAGTGCTGGAGAGTGAGTAAGTGTTGTTTTTGTATGCCAAGTATCTAAACCTATGGGAAGTAAAAATGTTTTCCCAAGAAGCCTTTTTCATAATCAATTTTGTTTGTTTGATTGATTTGATTGTAATTTTTGCAGAAGATGACAAAGAAGATATATCAACTTTTATTGGATAGTTATGCATGTCCCATGCAAATATGAATAATATTATTTCCATGTTTTCACTTATGTTTGACAGAAAATTAAACTGAATTATATGCCCCTATTTTGCTGTAACTTGTTCACGTCACCAGCATTACTTACTACGATGAAATTTAAATCACCATAAATCACTATAGAAATATTACCATTGGCATAGTATGATTTCAGCTGTACTATATATCAAGGCAAAATAGCTATTTATCTTCAAATATTGCAGTTGTCCTGCAAAGAACTTGTCCATTCATTTACATTTAAATTAATAGACGCAATGTTGTAAACAGCTCAACTGACATGTTACTACTACATAACAACTCACAAGTGGTCTATTTCAAGGCATGTGTTTGCACAGGTCAAGTTCTTCGATGATAGTTCACGAAGTGTTGATGTCCAGGGGTGAGAGCATTCATCAACAGAAGAGTCCCATGCTCACTGGAGCAATATCATTTCTTTCTTTGCCCATGACAGATACAGGTAGTGAACCCAAAAAAAGGGATAAAAAGGAAACTCAAAATGGAAAGAGTAAAGTAATTTAGCAGGGTCTTGGATCACAACAGATTTTGGTGAAACTGACATCCCAGATTGGAATTTACAGTTCACTTTGAATAACAGCAGGGGGAATCCTGTTTGTTTGCCTCTTCTCACTTTGAGTCTGTAGTCTGTGCATCACCTAAGTTACTGCAGCGCATGAAATAGCAAGTTGAGCTGTTCTGGTTACTGAAGCTCTCACCAAATATGCCCCAACAATCCTCACTTCAGTCAATGGGGTCTCCTTTTGGAGCCAAACCAAGCATTGACAACCTTTACACATGACCAATGTTTAAGAACAATGTTTAAGTTGTTTACTGTTACTTTCCCAGGTTCTCTATAATGTATAATAATAATAATAATAATAATAATAATAACTGTGTGCAATTAATGTGTGTATTTTTCACGAGGGTGTTCACATGTTAAATAATCACCTGTGACAAATACACATATGAAAGCCAATTTGGGTGTTCATAAAAACCTCACTTCACATGTGTACTATCAACATGGTGGGTGTTCACATGTGATTTTGATGTGTTTTTTTTTATTGCAAAGTCTAATGCAATTTTTGCTAATGATATTGCTAATGCAAACATGTTTATGATCCATGTTTATTTTAATAATGCAATTATTTGACTGAAATTGAAGTGAATGCTTGAAGTTCATGGTTTCTTTTTTGAACACTTCATGGTTTCTTAATGGCTTCTGCAGATTGTTGTCATTTTTTATTATAAAGATAAATCTCCTGTAACAAGCTGAAAACACCCATAAATCTGGAGGGGGGGCTAGGCTGTGGGGGAGATTTTAGAGGGTCACCATTGCCACAGAGATGCAGGGATCCTCCTTGAGGGGCTCTGTTGTAAAGCACTACACGTCTGCAACGTCCATGGCAGAGTTAATATTGTTAGTGCATCTGCCATAAACACATTCTTTGCGATCACAGACAGAAAGGACCAGGTTACCCGCTCCAAAGTTCTACTTCCCCTCCGGTCCATTTTCTGTCTGTCTGTCATTTTCTTTGTCTGTGCTCTCTGTAAAGCTCAGCTTTATGTGCTGATTCTGACATGGCTGTTATAACCCAGTCAAGCAGTCCTCTGGAGGGCCTTGTGACCATCAAAATGGCACCTGGTCCTGTATATCATATTGCCAATCTATCTACAACATTCTGTCCACGATTGAACCCTGATGTACTCCGGTTTCATATTTGTGTGCCCATTTATTTATTCACATTCAAAGCAGACCATTTGAAAATGGAGAGCTCTTAAAACAGATATGTTTTTGGTGGAATACTAAAGGGTTATGTATCATATGAATACATAGGTGTATGTATACTTAAGTGGAAAATTCACTGCATAAATTGCTGTTGCTTACTTTGTTTTGTTTTGTTTTAAATGACACTTTTGTATTGTGTTGTGCATGGCAAAAATATGCTTCCAAATTGGCATTTTAACACAATGCGCACCAACTTTCATAGGCATTATGGACCAGTGGTTTCCAACCTTGTTCCTGGAGATCTACCATCCTGTTGTTTTCAACACCTAGTTATCTCATTGAGTTAGTAAAAGCAGGTGTGCCAAATTAGGGTTGAAATGAAAACCTACAGGATAGATCTTTAAAATAACACAAGGAGGTGCATATGAGATCGCTATGGCTTTGCAATTAATTATGAGGGTTTAACCAAGAGAAACATAAAAATGATACACTCTATCAGCTTGCAGATTTTCCTCAATTGACAGATGAGTACCTGCACATGCAGACTGATTTTGAAATTCTAAAGATAATAAGGAGTAACAGAGATTGTAACCATTATTTTCATATACCACAGGAGTGTGATTCTTCTTGCCTAAGCATACGGGTATGCTTTCTGTCTGTTTTCCACAGGTTTGAGTTAAATAATGCTGGTAACCACATTTATATTTCAAAATTTCAAAAAAGAAAGACAAACTTTAAATTAATGTATTTTTAATAGAACTATGTTTTATGGTAAATGTATTCTTCCGCTGAACAGTAGTATATTGGTTTCTAAGCAACGATATTGCTAACATAAGCTAGTAATAATGTACCCCCACTGCACTAGCTAAGGACACTGCCAGATAACGTGCAGTTATTGAAATAACTCATCGCGTTGCTATGAGTCAATATTTGCTTCGCCGGGGTTTGGTGGTCTTGCTGGTATTTAGAATCCAAGGATGTAGCCTTAGTTGTATTGCTTTTGTCCCAACTCGTTTCCAAATCCCCAAGAAGGGGAAGTGTCACAGGACACTTTAAAACCACTAATTTTGTTTTACTTTGGTTGGTTACTAGTGGTGAGATGATAATTAGTTTAATTTTGGTTACAAAGTAGATAATGGGTGATCTACAAGCATACCTCTCTCCCAGAGGTTTTGCCCAGCATGTGACATATTATGAATTTCAATTTATAAGTCGGAGGCGGCACGGATGGTGCAGTGGGTAGCACTGCCGCCTCACAGCAAGGAGGTCCTGGGTTTGAATCCCCGTCGGCCAGGGCCTCTCTGTGTGGAGTTTGCATGTTCTCCCTGTGTCTGCGTGGGTTTCCTCTGGGTACTCCGGTTTCCTCCCACAGTCCAAAGACATGCATGTTAGGCTGATTGGAGAGTCTAAATTGCCTGTAGATATAAGTGTGTGAGTGAATGGTGTGTGTGTGCCCTGTGATGGACTGGCGACCTGTCCAGGGTGTATTCCTGCCTTTCGCCCAATGTATGCTGGGATAGGCTTCAGCCCCCCTGCGACCCTGTTCAGGATAAGCGGGTTCAGATAATGGATGGATGGATGGAATTTATAAGTCAAGGAACAACCCAGAACTACTATGTGTGTGCATAAACTTGATGTGTAGATATTTACATGCATTTAGAACTGCATTTTCCCAAAACTGTACCCAGATGTCCTCAAGTCTCGAAACCTCCAGACACATGAATCATCAGGATACTTTATTTTTCTATTAACGCTGTGTTCCAACATGCCCCCAATGATTATAAATGCACTAGCCACAATAACTTTTAATGTAACATTCTATATTCCACTTATTCAATCCTATTTTGTGATGCACTGTTCAGAGGACCCAGATGCAGAGCAGGGAGTATGCCGAAAATATTTTTATTTTTATCAGTCCAAAGCCAGGTATTCCAGATGCAGAGGAATAAACCAAAAAACAAGGCAGGGATCAAAAATCCAAAAAGTCAACAGGCAGAGGTACAAGAGGGCTAGGCAAAATCAAAGTCCATAGAAGCAGAGAAAATGTCAAAAACCGAAGAATCAGATGTGCTGACAAAACAGAAAGGAGAAGGCAAACTCGAAATCAAGGCAGAAAGGAGCCATTACAGAATCTAAAATAAACAGGCTTACGCATAATCAGTATTGATCAACGTTCTGACAAAGTATCAAGCAGAGACTGGCGTTTAAATACATGAGGGGAAGTGACATACTAGACGAGGCATGGGAGTGAGGAGGGTTGAACAAATAAACAACAGGTGAAGAACATAATAGAGTAATGAAACAATAACAAGGGGGAAACGAAAACGCGGACTGGGTGCACATAGACCAACACGTAATACAGACGGCTCTGAATTAGGGCGTGGACACTTGCATAGAGTTGGAGACATAGTAATAGTAAGAAACAGGTGTGAACACTTTGCTGAAACTAAGCAAGTAAGCAAGGGATAGCATAGGAAGGCAGAGCTATAGAACAGCTTGGAAAATAGGAGATCATTTTTGTGAGTTAGTTACGTGATTAAACCTAAACTACCCAAATTAAATGACTGTTAGTTCATTAGTTAGACAGACAGTAAGTGTATTAATATGAGTAGTACTGTAAAATCTAACTTAGTAGTTGTTAGTAAGAATAGTGCTTTACAACATTAACTAGCAAAAGAAGCCGGAAGTAAGGAATGCGAGGCTGGAAGAAATGTTGGAAATCCGGAAGCTACCGAAGCCACCCGAATAGTGAAGCACGCAGACAGGCTCAAGTGACTATGGCTCAAAAACATCTTGACAGAGATGTAACAGATGATAACAAAATGTAATGAACAGTAATGGATGGTAAACAGAAAACCAGATATGATAATCAAAAATAATAAATTACAAGAATAACAATAATAAACAGACAGACTCAGAAACATAACACATTTAGCACTTCCTCTTATCCATTTCTTCCAATAAATTCATTAAATATGAATTGTTGTCATATGTGGTTAGTATAGCCAAAATATAGACCATTTCTCCAGGACAATTATCAGATCAATTTAAACGGTAAGAAATATTGGATTCACCAACCTTTCACTTGTATTAAAACAAAGCATTTCACCTGTCCGTTTTCTGACATTTCGGGCACTGCGCATAAATCCGCAGAGCTGTTTAAACTTGCCCCATAGTTTCACTCCCACTACTTTAGACTGAACGGTAATTGGCAGGAATGTAACTTAACATTAGCACATTATCATTTAGTAGTGCTTATTACTTTCATAGCACATAGCTAGAGCTATTGAAGTCTGTCATTAAAGAAATGGATGAAAAGAGGTGAGAAGAAGGTATAGTAGCCTACTATTGTTCCACTAATTAGCTGCAAATGTGATAGTTGGCAGTTGTTACATAAAATTCTCCTTTACTCAGCAGAGCTCAAATTGTGCTTATTATGCTGCATTGCAAATAATTAGCCTACATAAAAAGTTAACATATTAAACAGATCAGTATCTCTTGGCTGTTTGACACCTTTCATTTAGTCAATTTTGTGTTTTAAATAATTCAAATAATACAGATTTGTCACGTTATCATTGGCATTAGCCTATCTTACCAAAGGGTTTCGTTCATCAGTTAACAACTTGTTCACCACAGTCTTTCATTTTATTTGTTCAATAAATGCGTTAGGCTACCTCTTTTTATGTATTTGTTTGCAATGTAGTATATCAAGAAGCATAACATGAACATCCAGCATATCACCACCATTGTGCATGATCTGAAACCTCACTTTGTCCCTCCCACAAGTTCCCAAGACAGTAAACCCACTACCAAAAACACTATCATTGGTTTCTGGTTACCAGATTACCCACTGCAACAGGAAACATTTAAAAAACACCTGGTTTTTCTTTCTTTTAAATGATGTGGCTGTTAGTTCACCTATGGCTTATTGTATGCCATTTCTTCATCTGTGTTTATTCTTTTACATGCAAATTCAAACTACTGGCAAACTGAACTTAAATTTCCACTTTGCAGTTTCAAACATAAAAAGAAATACATCAATATATTATCATTAGGCTTTTTATTCATCAGATATTGAAAGCAAAAATTCCCTGCTTTCAGTGAAAAATGGACCACTGTTTACAAAAACTGATGATTTGTCACATCCCTCGTGAAAACAATATAACCAACCACAGTTACTGACTTTTGTAAGTGTGGTTGGCTAACACATGGTTAACACTCTAGTCACATTGTAGGTTAGCAACTGTGCTACCATGTATAAATTGACAATAATTTCACTGAAAACAAGACTGAAGCTCCTGATCTGTATCTGCATGATTGTATGCATTGCACTGCTGCCACACAATTGGCTGATTAGATAATGAATAAATCGGTGGACAGGTGTTCTTAATAAAGTGCTCTATGAGTGTATTTTTTATTTATTATATTGGAACATGATTTTGACATGGAGAAATGGTATCATGGATTCTTAGAATATCCCTTCTATTGTCTGAGTCTGTGGCGAGGTCAGGGTTGTAAACCGTGAGTGTGGCGTGGGGGAGGGTGGAGTTGTATTGCCCTGCTTTGCAAATAAGAGGCTGAAAAGAATCTAAACTGCTGTTCTCAGCAGTCTTTTTAACAATCTGGCATCACCGTATTACATTGCACACAGTTTTGTAATGATATAATTACTGAAGGCAACAATAATTTGAGATGTTGACGACTCAACCACAAACACATAAACACATCCAATCCATACACACATCCAATCAAGATATATGTTTTATTTATTTTCCATTGGTGGGAAACATGTTGGAGATTAACTGGGTCCCATTCATTTGGCTGATTTTGAGAAATAAACAGTAGAAGAGTAGAAGTAAATTATTCGGCACTTTTTGTTTATTGTTAGATTTTTAAGCACATTCTGTGTGTACCATGACTACTTCCTCTCATATTTCATAGGTTTTCATACTTTAGTCTTGCTGGTACGCTCTGTTGTGTGTTGGTAAGGTAGATAAAAGGCTAAATAGTGCCCCTGAACCTCTGGCAGAAAACATCCCTAAGATAATGACCCACTTCCATATTTGAAAGTAGGTATGAGGTGCTTTGATGTGTATGGCCAAAAGGTTCAATTTTGGTCTCATCTAACCATAGCACCCTCTTCCAGGTATAATTCCGATGGCAGTTGACATACTCCAGATTGCTTGGAATAGTTTTTTTTGTGCTCAGTAAGGCCTTTCTTTGTGCCCTGAGATTGTTGGTATGGAGGTGGCAATTTATGTTTCTTTTTGAGACTTGGTGACCTCAAAATGGAAACAATCTATGCAATTCTATAACCATGATGCTTGAGTTCTTTATGGCCTCCCTCACCATCGTCTCCACGGATAGTGAGGAGAATGTGCACTTGTATCCTCTCCCTGGCAAGTTTCCATATGTTTGACATGTTTTTGTTATTGCCTTTCCGGTGCTAAGTGGTACATTTCTTTGGACCCATTACGAGACTTCTGAAGGTCAGTTACGATTAGTTTCTTTTGAATTGATAGTTCTTTGCCTTTTTCCAAGCTGATGGATGGCAAAAAGGGATGCTTATTACCTCAGGTTCCTCTTGTGAAACAGGAAGTGATGGAATGGCACAATGTAGTTATTGAGACCGAGATTAACTAAATTAAGTAAAATGTTATTGCCAATACAACTTGACTCCTATGATTTAAAAAAAACAAGATTACTTAATAAAAAAGTATGAAGTGTGAGAATAAATGTATTTGAATAAAAGTATTTTGTTTTTCCATATGTGTGAACATAACATACATGTGGTTATCTTTATTGTTGATTATATGCAGCCTTTTAAATGATTTTTTAAATCAATAATAATAATAATAATAATAATAATAATAATAATAATTAATGAATTGTAATGAATAATTCTGGGGCTGAATGTATACATAGTAAATAAATTAATAAACTTAAAAAAAAAAAATGTTTTTATTCGTACAGTGTGCAGTTGGCAGGCTTCAGGTATTTGGGCCTGCAAAGCACATTTCAGCATGCATAACACAGTTAAGCTTCTCATCCTCAGATTTCTTTTCATACAATGTCACTGCCAAGAAAAGCCTTTGGTCATTTGGACATTTCTTTGAAGAAATCTCCAATTGCACACTCACCCCCCAGCATGCAGCCTGGCTAATTGTCACCTGCACCATGAAATACAGTCAAAAAATTTGTCAAAGAAAACTGGAATAAAAATGACGAGGGAACAAATGCTACGACATCTGTTTCTGAAATGCAATTGCTTATAGGCTGGCAGAATATGCCTGAATCTCATCTCTTAAACCAACATTAACAAAAGAGAGTTTCATAAAGCACCCCAGAAGTATTTTTCTTCATTGGTTACCATACGTGGATGGCCAGGTAATTTGCTAGGTCCTTATTAATAAACAATTAATATTTAAATGACTGTTTTGACAAATAACAGTTTTCAAGATTTTCTTTGCAAATTTCAGTCTATATGATAATTATGTACGAGTTAATAAAAAACTTATACACATACTGTATATACACTGATACTGATTACTGATCCTTTATCTTGATGCTTTGAGCCTCAGGATGCTTCTTCCAGTGTGTTCTTCATAATCATAATCATCATGATTGAAACCAGACCCTGGTACTCTGTTTAAATGAACCTGAAAGGTTAACAGGGAACTCATGCTAGTCCGACCCCAGGTCTGTTAAAGTAAAACCTGTCTGATAATGGTCTACACTTGAACACAATGAACATTGATTATTGTCACAGTGCCGCCAGAACCCCTAAATGAAAGAGCTGGAGTATGGAGGAATGCAAGTTCATAAAAAATGTTCCAAAGGATTTATTTTCTACCAGAGCAAGTTACAGTATGTATTTCACTCTTAACATGTTAATCACTCACAGATGGATCATTACAGAAGCAATTTTGTTCTAATACTCAACACAGCCCAGGGGTACAACAGAAGTACTGTAGTCCACCTGGGATGTGAATTTAAAACCTCCTGTAACCAATGCTTCCTAAAATATGAAGAAAAGGATAATTTACAGAGAACAGTTGAATGATGCATATTGAAGATGGAGCAAATCCCTTTTTCAGGTCCCTGTTGTTGATTAGAATCAACTAAATATTCAGCCCCTTTCCACTAATGTTAAACTGATAAAAGCGGATACATTACCTCATCTTAAGGGGCGGTCACACTGGCAGAACATTATTCAGATATTTGCTTTGCTTACATTCACTTCCATTCAAAATTGAGAAGGGTGAATGAATGGCAGTACAATTTGTTTGCGAGCCAAATTCGTAACTGGCAACCTTTTATTCGCAGTATCAGCAAATTCATTCAACTCCCTGACAAATTTCAAAATTTTGTAGATTCTGGTGGTGTCCCAATATTTGGTGCTGTAGCCTACATGTCTGTACTTGTTACGTTCCACGTATGTATGTCTGTCTGTTTCCCCCCTTAAACTCTATAGTGAAGCCATCAACCATTTCCATTTGCTGTCCCTGCTGTCAATCATCATTGCCCTGGTCCCGCCTCCACCAATCACATCCCTCCTCTGCTTATATAAACTGTGTGTTGGCTGCCCTATAGGGGGCTATGCTAGACTTGG
Source organism: Conger conger (assembly GCF_963514075.1). Classification (NCBI taxonomy): domain Eukaryota; kingdom Metazoa; phylum Chordata; class Actinopteri; order Anguilliformes; family Congridae; genus Conger; species Conger conger. The sequence goes on along the minus strand of NC_083767.1, from coordinate 23,657,257 downwards.
CTGCTCATTTTATTGAGAACCCTGTTGTGTGTATGTGTGTTCATCCGTTCTCCTACTTGTTTGAATGTGGTTGTCCGTGTGTAGGCCCTGGGGCAGGTAAGACAGAGGCCTCTATACACTGTTGCTGCACGTAGGAAAGGGGTGATTGCCACCTATGTAATTTTGATTATAGAGTAGAGATATATTATTTTGTTCAGGGAACAATTAGTATGTATTTTGTTTTTAGCTCTCTTTGGTTTTGTTAATTTCATTGATTTGGCAACACCCAGGTCCCTTGGCCTCGTACCCCATGTGTCTTTGTCTTGTGAATATTTGTTTGAAAACTGTAAATAGCACCGCCACTGTAATTTTGTAAATACACTTATTGCACCTCAAACCTGGTTTGTTCGATCATTTTTCACTCCCATAACGCTCAAATATATCCTCCCGGTCATTTTATTTAATCATAATTTTGTTGCGTACTCCTTCCTACCCCTGGACGCCTGAGAACGTAACAGTACTCAACTATAGAAAAAAAGACCCAGTAGGGGTGAGCGAGTATGGCATTATTCGTATCTGTCTCCGTTGTCAGGCTGGTGGACGGAGAAACCAGATGCAACCAGGAAGTAGGTAGAACTGAAGCTTTATTTTCGTAGTTCGACAGAGTTCAATCGCCAGCAAACAGTCACAGTTGAGATTGGCAAGGGCTCGGTCGTGGTCACAGGCGAAGGGTTCGTCGGCATTCAGAAATCAGATGTCTACTTATCTGGAAGTGGGTTGATACACAGAGTAGACAGTCAGTAAATGCTTGAGAGAATGCAGGTAATACATAACAATCTAGCAAAGTAAAGGTGTCGACATACAAGTATATATACACAGGTACTCAGAAGTGGGTGTGGCGTAACCCGGATGTGGGTGTGACGTAACATGAAAGTGGTGTTGTTTAAACAGTCCCCCCGATTTGTAGTAAAGTACATTGTAATGCCAAGACTTTCACCTGAAGCAAAACTACTACAGTTTTGCACTCTGTTAAATCTTCATCAGGTTAAACTTAACATTCATTAAAAACCGAAACCGTCTGTATAAAATGAGGTGTGTTCGCACGTGAACTATTTTACAAGGAACACTTTTGACTGAGACATATATGCCTGCCTGTTCGTATCAGCACAAGTAACTGTGTTGCCGTCAAATTTCAGTCTTGGTACTAATAGTATTCTACAAGGGAGTTTTTTTAAATGAACATGAATGAGGGAGCTGTGTACTGTGTGTGTGTGTGTGCATGCATGCGTGTGTGTGTATGTGTGACTGTATGCAAGGCTCTAGCTGAGGTTGGCTAACGATCAGTGGCAGCTTGTGGCCATTTGCCTGGGTGGGGCGCCATACACAACCATACAATATACAATTCTGGCCAACAGATCTATTATATTACTTATCAGACAACAAAACATAGATGTTAATAAACAGACAAACAGAGAATCAAATATCATCGAAAATTATTCTTACAAAGACAAGAAACAGCAAGACCTATTACCTCAAATGAGGAAGTTAATCATTTCATTATGTTACATTATTTTTTGAAAAAGTAAGGAAAAAGCGCAACACTGCTACTTTACAGTGGTGACTCTGTAAAGCAGCAGTGTTGCGCTTTTACCTTACTTTTTCAAAAGTTTAACCTCAAAAAAAGCTGCACCTGCAAAAAAACTCTACCAAGGTGTGCAGGCCTTCTCTGGCATTATGTTACATTATACCATGGTCTGGGTACATAAAGCTATTTGCATTAAAAAATTGTGAACTGGCATCTGATATAACTGAATGGTTTTGTGAAGTACATTAACGTTACATTGAGATATTAGCCAGCTCTCATAACATGTTGCTAGTTTGATAAACAAACAATTGGCTATGATGTTTCCCTATATTTGCTATCACCAGCACAAAATAGAGAAGCTGGCTATGCTGGCTAAATTGGGTGATAATTGTGTAATGTCCTAGTTGATTTAAAAACCTTTCTGAAACTGCAAATTGGCAGTTAGAACACCGGTGTAAAAAGGTGGACCGGGAATTACGAATAAGAAATAAGAAACCAATTTACGCCTCGTTTAAAAACCTTTAATGTTACCAAAATCATATTTTATATTTCTGCAACTTTCAGGCAAAGAAATTTAATTATCAGCTAGCTAGCTAGCTAAATGATAAAAGTGATGGCAGAAATGATAGAAGTGATAATAATATTTATTTGTCTGAAAAGTCACAGGAATATAAATTATGATTTTGGTTTTGTACTTGTATGAGATTTCTTTAGCTAAGTAACATTGCTTACCATACTTTCAGGCTGTTCCATAATACTCAAGCTGCGATAATTAAATGTCTCATAGCTTCCGTGATTGTGCCCTCTAGAGAAACTGAAAATATCGGAACTATAGTAAGTACAGTTAGTCAGCGTCAACTTTATTTTTTTATACTAGCACATCGGTACTTCATCAAAAACTAATGTTTTAAAATAACAGTAAGCTACTGAATGTGATCTGTTTTATGTAAATAAGAAAACTGCTTAAATTCTGTGTGTAGGCATTTTTAAAATCATTGTCAGTGTAGAAGTTTCCTAAATATGGGGAAAAACTTGTAAGGGCAAACACATCCAGTTGGGCTTGAATCTTCATTTTGGAGATATGGCTTAGTAAAGTACAGTTGTTCAAGACAACAGAAGTACAACATCAGTAACCTCATGAACTACTGTTATTAGTAGTAGTGATATTTCTGCATGGCAAATACTTCTAGATGTAGTAGTGTAATAGAAAAACAACAGACCTAACTGTCATGACATGCACGCTGCTTGTTCTTGTAATTGACTCATTCATTGAAAGGGGCGTGTTCAAAAAATAATAGCAGTGTGGAGTTTAATTCGATAATTAATTCATTCTGTGAAAAAAACAGGTGTTATTAATTGTCCTTTATTAAGGAAGAAGGAAAGCAAATGTTTCACACATCGGTATAAAATGTACTTCCTTCTGAATTGCTAAGTAAAATGGGCCATTCCAAACATTGTTCGGAGGAACAATGTCATTTGATTAAAAAGTTGATTGGAGAAGTGTTGATTGCAGCAAATTATAGGACGCTCAGCTAAAATGATCTCATATGCTTTAAAATGGCAACAAACGCCTGAAAGAAGCGGAAGAAAACAAGCAACTACTGTTAAAATGGATCAAAGAATAGTCAGAATGGCAAAGATTCAGCCATTCATCAGCTTCAGAAAGATCAAAGATGATCTACAATTACCTGTAAGTGCTGTTACAGTCAGAAGACTTTTGATCGAAGCTAAGCTATCAGCAAGAAGCTCCCGTAAAGCACCATTGTTGAAAAAAACGGCATGTGCTGAAAATTTGCCAAGGGACACATCGATCGGCCCAAAGAGAAATGGCTTAACATTCTGTGGACTGATTAAAATAGTTCTTTTCGGGTCTAGTGGTCGTTGACAGTACGTCAGATGACCCCCGGGTACTGTGTACTAGCCACAGTACACTGTGAAGACAGTGAAGCATGGTAGCGCAAAAATCATGGTATGGGGATGTTTTTCATACTACGGTGTTGGGTTCGTATACCAGGGATCATGGATCAGTTTGAATACATCAAAATACTTGAAGAGATTATGTTGCCGTATGCTGAAGAGGAAATGCTCATGAAATGGGTGTTTCAACAAGACAACGACCCCAAACACAAGAGTAAGTGAGCAACATCTTGGTTCCAGAGAAAAAGGATTGAGGTAATGGAGTGGCCAGCTCAATTGCTCGACCTCAACCCCATTGAAAACTTGTGGGGTGACATCAAAAATGCAGTTTCTGAAGCATAACCCAAAAATTCACAGGAAATGTGGAATGTAGTTTGCTCATCCTGGGCTGAAATACCTGTTTCTAGGTACCAGAAGTTGGTTGACTCGATGTAATGCAGATGCGCAACAGTTATCAAAAATAATAACTAAATTAGTTCAGTAATTTAAAGTCAAGTTAAATTTTGAAAAATGTCTTCAGTTTATACAGTTTGAAGAGAAAAATGTTGACACTGCCATTTTTTTTAACAGATTAATGTTCCTTTTCTTTGCTTCCTGTAAAAGAATAACGCAGACTTGATTAAAATTTGCTAATACTTTGATTTGGAATTGAATGTGTAATGTTTCCACTACATTTGAAATATTGAACTCAAAGCTACTAAAAAATATTTTATTCACTTTTTTTAAAGCACTGCTATTTATTTGAACTCAACTGTATGTGTGTCTGACAGAAGAGGTTTTCGGAAATTAGCCTTCAAAGTTGTCACAGTTTCTCACCTAGAAGTGACTGAGATGTAAGAACTAGCCCACCAGCAACTGGTTTGGAGGGTTTGGAGAGATTGGGGGCAGGACATAGGTCTGGGAGTGTCAACGAGCTGTATAATGTAGGCATGAGCTTTAGGTGGGAGGTGTAACACTTGAAAGGCAGTGTACAACCTATAACAAAGATTATGAAATCATAGGCTATGCTACATTCTCATTTACAAAGTATTACATTTTTGTTATAGACTAATTAAGGGACAGAAGCGGAATTTGGGGGGTTGCTGTGGGTTATTTGTATAAGCATAATACAAACTGACTGTATTCTGATCAGAATACGGGGAAGCAACTCGCTAGAGTAGGTAGGGCTTACGAATGGTCAATGAACATTTACGATAATTTTCATCACCACTTCATTTGCAAATCTACAGCTGATGCACCAGCAAAGAAGAATGTGGAGGACCAACAGGACTTTTTTTTTTTCATATTTCTCATTGTGATGCGTAATGGATTTATTGGCTAATGATAGATGAGTATTTGATGATTCCAAATGTGCTTATCTTTTGACCAAAATCGAATCTGACGCAGTTTAAGTATTCTGTAAAACTGAGAACTGCACAATGTTACCCCCTTTACCCCACGGCATCACATATGCACACATCCCTGAAAATATTTTTTCACATATGTAATGTTAGTCACGTACCAACATTACATATGACAGCAAACCTATTATAATGGCAGACGTTATGCAATCCAGAGACACATCGAAGCAGTTCACCCCAGAGAGTCACCCAGAGGCGGACTAGACCATGACTGATCCGACGCCAAAGAGCAGCCGGTGATTGTGAAGCACTGGATCCAACAAGAAACAACTGGCACTCATTAATGTATATCAGAGGAACCGGCCAGCTACAGGGGGAGGGAGCTGGAGCGGCAGGGAGCTAGTGGCACGAAAATCAAGGGAGCCGGCAAATTAAATGGACCTTTCCTTCTCTTTCAGCACCTGCTCTGTTTCCCTGCAGGAGCGCCTCGGCTTGTTTGGCTTGGTCTTTATCGGAACTTGACTGGGCTCGTGTGGGCTTATGAAGAACAGAGCATTGTGGAAGGATGGGGGGGGGGGGGTGACTCAAGCCTTGGCATGCCTCTCTAACCCATGGCAGGCCCTCTTCCCATCTCCTTCAAACTTTTTATCGAGGATCAAGGATGGATGGCGAGACTATGGGACTTTATGGGCTTTAATGGGAACCAACTGCCCGGATTACTTTTATAAATGGCATCAACCCAACAAACTCATCAGTGTCATGAGTGGTGGTGGTGGAGGTGGTGCTGCTGCGGCAGGGGAGAATGGGGATTGTTTCTATGTTTTTACCTTTCTCATAAAATGCATAGTATTTTAACTTTATTGTTAACGATTTGCTGTTTTCACTCAGCAATCTTCTGGCTCACTTGGATTTGTCTTAGTTTTTAAATCATAACTTTAGTCTGCCTTTACCTTCACCATGAAACCATGGTTATTTTTACGGTACATGTGATTTTTGTGATTATTTACGAAAACACAAAGCATGCTCCTTCCAGGTGAATAAAACCCCAAAGGGAAGATTCAACATACAAACTATGCACACTGCCCTTATCTTTGAGCTGCAGATGCAAACCAGCTTTCTTTGTAGCTGAGGGCATGATAGACTGACCAGGGTACAGCCTGGTTTGCTAGTATCCTGTGAGTTTTAATTTAAAGTGTTCTGCAAATTTCCTATCAGCATATTTCTGACTACTGACAGCAAAGTGAGATGCAACCCCTCATTAAAAGAAGCTAAATCTCTGTGGCTGAGACTTCCCCCTGAGAACATCTGCTCCAAATTTATTTTTATTTTCTGCATTAGGTTTTCATTTCCCTTCAAGGTATGGCTCTGATTGCTCAGATAACCGTTAACCATTGCTACGATGACAGCCATACCTTTCTAAACTACCTTGAGGAAATTTGGATTCAGACCTTTAAAAAGCTTCTGTTGGTTATTGAAGACCCTTCTCAAAAACAATGTTTTCATTGCTCACACCACTTTGTGAAGACAGTGATCATAATAGTCCTCCAAATTGTTGAAATCTAGGCTCATTTTGTATAAAAGAAAAAAGAATAGCATAAAAGATACTAAAGGTGAAACATGAGAAATTAGGGATGCTTTAAAATGAATGGGAAAGTCAGAAGGGAAGAGGAAAACATGCATACTGTATGAAAAGTATAACAAATGGCCAAAGCACAAAGCCAGTGTTTTCATAAATTGCAATCATATGTGATGTGCCCTCCCTTCTCTTCTTGATTAAAAGGACACACTCACGCAAGGAAACACACACGCAAGCATCCAACAATGTTCCTGCATCTTGGGTGGAGACCGTGAGCAGTCTTTATAATTCTCCCCGAGTCTCACGCTTCTTAATACATCTGTCAAAGCTTGTCAAGACTCATATGACAACTTGGATCTTTCAGGCAGCAAAGTGCAATAATGTTGTGTAATTTCTCATATCCGCTTCTAATCTTAGCTAATGAAATTGTCATCCGACACTGCATCTGAGGAGCTCTTATGGAAGAGACAGTTGGTAATTGCCTCAATAGAGCTTGCATCCCTTGAGAACCATCCATCGTTTAATCTTGTTATTGCACAGAGGAGAAGAAATGCGGTTAGCTGTATCATCATTTTTCCTCCAGCCGATGTATCTCTTCTTTTTAATGAATAAAACACAAGTCAATACTCTACAAAATTGTGCCTCTATATAATCTGTGCCAACAAATGCTTCATAATATATATTTGATGTAATATGAAATGTACGACTTGCCCATGCTGGTGTTATTAAAAGAGTGAATACGCCAAACTGTCAAAACTTTAAAAAAAGAAAAACCTCAATAAATCAAAGTCAATTCTCTGGCTAAAATGACATCAGGTATTCACTCCAACAATATTCAAAGATGACCAGACAAGAGGTCTCTGCTGTGATCTACCAGTTGAAACATTTGACAGTTTGTTAGTGTTTCAAACATTTTGGCCACTGGATATATCCCTTCCAAACACAGTAGAGGTGCACCATAAGATACGCTGTTCAGTGTGATGGTAAGGAAATTTGACAGAAAAAAAAAACTGAGTAGGAAAGTGTAATTTTTTTACCTCGGGAGTGCATACATTGCCCTCAATAATGTATCAAACACTTATCAAAAGAATTTGATATATGTTATTCAACTGTTAGTAACTACCATTTGGACATACTCTGAAATGTCCAGACTGAATCTTTTTTGTTTGTCTTTTCCTTTCTATACTAATATTAATTTGACCAAATAATATTTGCTGTTTAGGCTTTTGTCATGAAAATCTTTGGAAAAAGATCAATCATTGAGATGCGATATGTGAACCATTGGATGCTAATATTTCTCAATAGCAGCATAACACTGTTCTACAATATGAAACAAACATATTTGATAATATGGTATGATTAATTAACTGTATGTCGCTCTGGATAAGAGGGTCTGCCAAATGCCATTAATGCCATTAATGTAATGTAATGTAATATGAGGGACCCTTTTGTATGCTGGATTTCATGCCAAATGCCACAACCTGTAAATTGCTATAGTTTAGATTAGATATAACAAAAGCCAACAAATACTGGGTCCCACAGTAAGAGAAAATGTTTTGGATATATGCAAAGTTACATGAAGTTGAAATGTGAACTAATTTATAATTTCATTCAAAGTGCTGATTTAGCCTACTGCTCACGTTGGCCTCCCATGGGCAAAAGGTTTGAAAAACACAGAAACACACACATTTGGAGTATACAGAGAATATAGAATACATACTTCATCATGCATATGCGATGTGTTATAGAACGGGCATATACAATTCTTACATTAATTCACTTTTAACAATACTTTCTCATATGTCACACAATCACATGAAATAAGTATGTTTCTTTGTGAAACATACAAATAATCATATGATTTTTACAAACCATTTGGGTTGTACTGGTATGGGACTATTAAGCAGGGTTATCAGAGTCACCAGGAGAAAATCTAATTTCTAGTGTCACCTAAAGCAACCAACCTTTTTTTAGACCCACCAAGGTTCAATAATCTTCCTGCCATCAGCAGTGAAAACCCCAGAATTCTTTTTTTTTCAGCATGCAATTTGATGACCTTTTCTGCCGTGACCCTACCATCATAAAAAGTTAAACATTGCCCTTTGTGCACCATTAGGGTACAACGACTTTAAGTCTTTAATCCTGAAGTTATGAAATCAGAAATCATATAAAATAATAATAATAATAATACATTTCAGTGTTTTATTGTAAATATTAGTGGTATAGACAAATGTATAAACTGACAAAATAGTCTCTCTGGAGTCAGAAAACAGTTATTCACTGATGTCCGGGAAGGGTAGGTCACTTTTGACCCAGTGGACATGACGAGCAAGCAACATAATATGAAACGACATGAGGATTAATCAATCAAAAAAATAAATCACGTCAGTAGCATGACCATACACATGCTGTCCTTGGTTACAGTATAGTAACCTAGGACTACATTTGTCTATTATAATGAATATTATTCTATTCTATAATGTGCTATTATCTATTGCATTTGCATTGTCAAAATAGTCAGCTGCATGTGTTTGCATGTCAGAAAGGCAATGCAATGCATTTCCGATTTTATAGGTTCATGTGGAATTCCCAACAGAGAAAGAAAATGTAAGTGGAAAGGGCTTTGATGATGCTATCCATTGAAGTACACTGAAATTTTAATCTTTTTTGGCACAGCCTCTTGTAACAAATTTGCTTTTGAACCAATGTGACTTTTGTTTGAGTGTTTTACCATATGTTTTATTTTCTCCATGTCATGCAATCACTAAATATTAACTATTATAAATGGAGTGTGAGGGAAGTTACTATTAGTGCATCTTTTCATTTGAAATGAAAATGAAAACATACACTACAGCAATTTCCTCAAGACATATTTGAGTGCTCTTCAAAGGCATTTCAAGTTGAAAAGCCAAAAGGTGAGTGGGCCTCCTATTGCAGCATACATAATAAATTACAATGAATACACAATAAAATATGTTTTTTTATTGATAAAGTATGTTCTGACAGCAGTCAGAGCAGTCGTTTCTGGAATGGTTGAGATTTATATTCAAAGGAGAGATGACCAGCAAACAGATGTGTCTCCACACCACATTCTCTGCACTGTTTTTATGGCAACCCATAATGGTTGTGTAGCGATTGTAATGTAGGTGATAAATGTGTTCATTGACTGGTCCAGAGGGGTTCCTTGTGAAATCATGCAAGAATGCCATATATTCTAATTGTGTTTCGCCCCTTCCGTTGGAAAACAGAATGATTTACATGATAAAACATCTCCAGGAAATCGTGTCTGCTGTTTTCTTGACATCCTGAAGGCCTTTGAATGTAATCACGATCTATAGTGAGAGATGGACACCAAGCATGTGTGTCTGCTGCACACCTGAAATTTCTCTGACGAACGTCAATTTCATTCTCTCTGAAATAGAGCCTTGGCATGTCCCCTGTAGCCTGTCATACTTGTGTCAGCCATGATAAATTTGGTGTAGGCTTTCTCTCTCTAAAACGGAATGCATATGTGGTTTCCTTACATCATTGTGACAAACGTCAGCATACTTATGACAAGCCTGCATGTGTGTGTACCTCAGTATTTGTTACAATAGGTTTTTGTTCCACCCTATTATTGTGGCGTCCTTTTCCTTTGATTTATAAGGATGCGCATCCCCTCCTACAAGTGTGCAACCAATGTCTTCTGTTCGCTTTTTAGTCCTCCAGCAGAGCAGTGTATTCATTGTCCCAGGGGATGGTAACACTTACACAGCTGATGCAGCCATGCTACAGTGAAATGTGTAATTGTCTTGTATTCAAAACTCATTACTAAGCTTGTCTGGTGTATTGGAACCTACAAAATACTTGTAAAAAAGCTCAAACTTTGCCTTCTGGTCTGGGGTGGGTTTCCCCAAAGCCTCTTAACGCTAAGAACCTTACGATTGCTCGTAAATAACTTGGGTTTCTCAAACACATTAGTATCTTTCGTTCCGTCTTAAGTTACAAGCCGTCTAGATCAGGGGTGTCAAACTCCAGTCCTGGAGGGCTGCAGTATCTGCTGGTATTTGTGGTTTCCTTTCAATCAGCAACCAATTAAGGCCTTGAGAAGAAGGCGTGTGGACTCTTTAGGCAATGAAAGACTTTGAAATGCATCTCGTGCTGAAACACACCAAAACCCAAAAACCAGGACTGAAGTTTGACACCCCTGATCCCACAGTGCACATAATATGCATGCGCTTTCAATGCATGATTACAAACTCAAAAGAAAAAGCCTACTAGAATAGGCTAAAAAGTGTGATAACTTCATAGTCTAGTATTTTTCATGAAGGCTAAATTCAGTGACCACTTTATTAGGTAGACCTGTACACCAGTTGTTAATGCAAATATTTAATCAGCCAATCATGTGGTAGATGTGGTCAAGAGGTTCAGCTGCTTTTCAGACCAAATGTCAGAAAAGGGAAGAAATTGGCTCCATGTGACTTGACCGTGGAATGATTGTGAGACAGACTTGGTGCTTTGAGTACCACAGAAACTGCTGATCTCCTGGAATTTTTACACAGAACGGTCTCTAGAGTTTACAGAGAATGGTGCGAAAAAAAAGGTAATGCAAATAACCACGCATTACAACAGTGGTACGCAGAAGAGCATCTCTGAACACACAATGTGTCAAAACTCTAAGTGGATAGGCTACAGCAGCAGAAGACTTAAGTATAATAAAAACATACAAAATAAAGTGCTCACTGAGTGTATATTGAATGTAAATATTGTAACAATATAAATAATCTATATCCATAAAAAAAACTTTGAAAATGATGTGGAATGACAGTGTATTAAATTAAATTGCATTAGTAAGCTAATTATCATCTAAATACATTTCATAAATAAAACATATTACTGCACCAGTATACTTGTACAATTAAGGCAAAAAATTACAAATATGTATAGAACACAATCGCTGCAAACACAATCAGGGAAAAATTGACACCACAAGACCACTTAAAAGATGACGTCTAGGGTGGGTAATGTTTGGGGTAATTATTTAGCATTGTTCAGCGGCGGCACGGATGGTGCAGTGGGTAGGTCCTGGGTCCTGGGTTCGAATCCCCATCGGCCGGGGATTTTGCATGTTCTCCCCGTGTTTGCGTGGGTTTCCTCCGGGTACTCCGGTTTCCTCCCACAGTCCAAAGACATGCAGGTTAGGCTGATTGGAGAGTCTAAATTGCTCATAGGTATGAGTGTATGAGTGTGTGAGTGAATAGTGTGTGTGCCCTGCGATGGACTGGCGACCTGTCCAGGGTGTATTCCTGCCTTTCGCCCAATGTATGCTGGGATAGGCTCCAGCCCCCCTGCGACCCTGTTCAGGATAAGCGGGTTAGGATAATGAATGAATGAATGAATGAATGAATGAATGATTATATTGTTCAAGTAGATTATTATAAAAATTATTATAGTTGATAATGATTATATAGATTAACAAAATTATTATAGTTGATAATCCGATATGTGACATTTTGAGCATGCCATTCTTCAGTGTTTATATGTAATGCACACAGTGCTACATCGATTTATCCAATAAATTGTACTACTCATAGCAGGAATGGCCGTTGCAAAGAATGTCACAAAAGCGGAGCAGAGGAGCCATGTGCAGATTCAGGGATGTTGAAAAATGGCAGGTTTAATAAGCAGGTGGATAAGGGGCAGACAGAGCGTAATCCAAACAGGCAATAATTCAAAACTGGGAAGGCAGTCCAGAAACAGGGCAGAGGTACAGAGGAACAGAGTCCACAAAAAAAGAGAAGAAACTCAGATACAGGACAAGACGAACTAGCAAAGTGCAACTGAAAAGGACAGGTATAAATACACAGGGGAATGAGACAGCCTAGGCGGGGCATGGGAGTGAGGGCAGTTTAACAAATAAACATCAGGTGAGACACATGAAAGGGCAATCATGCAATCATACAATCATACAACTGGATTCACCTAGACACACATGTAATACAAACGGCTCTGGACTAGGGAGTAGACAATTGCAGGGATAGTGGAGGGATAGTGGAGAGCAGGTCCGATCATCTGGGAATGCTTCAGACAACATCCCAAGTCACCCTTGCTCAGGCTGATTTGATCTCCTCAGGAAGGCTACCCCTGACGAGCATGTTACCTTTCAACATGGCTCAGGGCTTCCTCAACAGCTGTAGGTACCACCACAGACCAACATGGGATTGGAGGGAGGGTTAGTTAGCATTTGCCCCCTTTCGCAGATGAAGAGGTAAAAGAAACATTATTAATATTATTAATAACAGGAATATAATATAACAATGGAATATATGTAAATGTGTATATACATACATTTCTTTCTTTTTTGAAATTGCAATGATGAAATCATTTAGTTAGATGGCCTGGAGCAGTAACGTTACCTCCACATACTAACAAAGTGGAAACAGCCTGCTAGCTAGTTTTTTTCACTGAAACTGAGAGGGGAGAGAGAAAGCAACATCGATCACATCTTTTCAGTAACACCCCCAGGTAACTTCGGTTTTCTTGGGTGCACTGGATAAGATGCTTTGAGCAATTTAGAATGGCCTCAAGGCTAGCAGACAAATCCCCAGCCAAGTGATTTTGCTGCTCTACATAATGAGCGACCAAGCCAACAATGTGCTGAACATGCTCCCCTTAACGGTGCAGGAACATGATATGTCATACAGTCCCCTCCAAGAATATTGGAACCAAAGTAATGGAAAGGCCAAAGTGTGGATAAAAAAGGGATCTGCTTATGATCCAAAAATACAAGCTCATCTGTGAAGCATGGTGGAGGAAGTGTCATGGCTAGGGCTTGCATGGCTGCTTCTAGAGTGGGTTCACTAATCTTTATTGATGATGTAACTCATGATAGTAGCAGCAGGATTAATTCAGAATTCTGTCTGCCAACTTATGGAGAAATGCTTCCAAACTGATTGGAAGGAACTTCATCATGCAGCAAGACAAAGATGTCAGGTTTGAGGGACAGAGGAACCAATCAGAGACTCAAGGGTTACAAGAAAATGGCAGGTTTAATAAAGGCAGATAAAGGGGCAGACAAAGCGTAATCTGAGAAACAGGCAGGGTTCAAAAACCAAGTGGTCAGTCCAAACAGGGCAGAGTTACAGAAATCGTAATCCAAAGAGTCCAAAGAGCAGGCAGGGGTCATAAACAAGAAATCCAAAACAGAACAGAAAAGAAAAGAAAAGAAAAGAAAACCAACAGAATAACAGGCACAGGAAACAGAGTCTAGAACTGAACTGAACAGAGTTCAGAGTTCACAAAACCTAACACAAGGGAAACAGAACTGACAAACAAAACAAAAGAACAAAACAGGCAGGCTTAAATGTAATAACAAATTAACTAAACAATAAACAGGTGTAGGAGCTGGGGAACAGAAAATGAGGAACAGGTGAGATGAATGGATGAATGTCATGAAGGAGGTCCAAATAGGGAGTGAAGGCAGAGACATGTAATAAAGAGAGAGGGAAAAGAAGGACTGGAGTGACAATACAGAGAACATAGAAAAGGGAAAAACAATAGAAGGGCACAGACATGGCAAATGACCCAAAACACACAGCCAAGACTACAAAGGACTTCATTAGGGAGAAAAAGTGGAAGGTTTTATTCTGGCCAAGTCAATCATCAGACCTAAACCAAATTGAGCATGCATTTCAACTCCTGAAGAGGTGATTGAAGGGAAACGTATGCAGTGTATTGCATAAACAGGAATTTGCCTTGCTGTTCCAATACTTTTGGAGGGGACTGTATGTTCCAGAACACAGTTTGGACAGCACAATATTTTTGTGTTATTTTTAGTCCTGAGGGTGATGGCCAAATCCTTTTTTTATATTTGTCAGTTTCACTCTCTCTTTCCCTTGCCCACTCTGTATATTAAATAAAACGCTGGCGCAATCTGGACTTTCCATATCTCCCTGTGTCTATCCTCCCCGGGGTGTGCTACAACGTGTGACAAGGCATTACTGAGGATAGGGTTAATAAGCCTACTTTTTGGAAGAGTTTGTGGCAGCCTATGGTGACAGAGAGGAACCACCACGGGCTTGCCCTTAAAGTGAGTCAAGTTTGCTGTGTAGAGTCTGAATGTGTCAGTGGAGCGTGTAGACGATGCATGCTGTGATGATCCAACCACTAAGGAGAAGTCCAAAGGCAACCAGGCTAATGGAATGCCCTGAGCCAGGTGACTGTCTATGTTATTGGAAAACGTGGTTTTGAGACCAGTCTGTTCTAGGCTGAATTGCACAGTTTCGGTCCTTCAGCCAGAAGCTGCTTTTGAAGGTCTTGTCAATACAAGAGATGGAGCGGAAGAGTAATTTCTTCAGTCAGGGGCCTGGCAAACTCACACACAATCCTCAATAAACTGCCTGGAGTAGTTGCAGACACTTAAGAATCTTCTGAGCTCAGAAACTGTTAAGGGGGACTTGATGTTTTGGATGGCTTGAACTCTCCCTGTTTGGGGTTCAATGCCATTGCCACCAACAAGTAGGCCAACATATTCAACCTTGGAGCAGCACCATTGGCCTTTAATAAGGGACATTTTTGCTTGAATTTTGTACTGGCACACAAATGTTGGTGGCGCGTTTGGATCGGTGTGGATACACATTGTATGGAGGTCGGTGACTCCACAATCATGTGAATCCCTGGAAAAGATGTAGGAGAAGTCATGGAACAGCTCTGAGTTGCTGGCTCAGCATCGGCTTCAGCCTTAGCAAGTGGCTGTTGGATTTCAGCCTCAAACCCAGACAATGATTCTTCTGGCAAAAGAGGCGTAGTCTAACCAGCCGAAGTGGTGTTGTCTTTGTGAGCAACAAGGGCATATACCACCTTGTCATTTTGCTTGCCTACATCTACACAAGAGATTTTCTCATTCTATAGTGTATCAAAGGCGGCAACCAAAATCATCTTGGTCGGATAGGTGGAAAGCACCTGTACAAGTTTCTCAGTCTCAGCCAAGGAGGGCGCCAGTTCTCCTATTACTGGCACAGTTAGCTCAAAGTAGGGACTGGATGTAGTTACTGGTAAAACTGGTGGTCAATTGTACAATACAGTGGTCAGCAAGAGTGGAAGCACTCCTAGGCTGCGAGCAAGTATAGTCGAGGGCGCTTACGGTGAAAAACTAAACCAGGAACAGTTTAGGTACAATCACAGTATAAAATTATCAGCTGCGCAATTCACACCATACTTTGACTGAGCAAAGACACACCTGGACCATGATTATAGTAATTATCAGGCAATGCAGTTTCACACTGGCTGATGGAGCAGCAACACTCCTGGGCCGTGATAATGGAAAATGAAACTGGTAACGGTTCTGTTAGTAACAACAACAATTATCAATAGCACAATTCCACAGTGGCTGATAGAGCTAATGCACTTTGACACAAACAAGGATCTTCAAACTGAGAAAACGTAACCATGAACAGTTCCGTTAATTAACCATGGTGATTATAAATATTACAATTGCACTGCGGACTGACCCACTCTTTTCTGAGAACAAGGATTGAAAGCGGGGAAGATAACAAAACTGAAAACAGTTTGTTAATAAACAATAATGTGACACTTAAAGCCGGCAAGCACTTTGCTTTAAAACTAGTCAGCTAATAGCTAACTAACATATAGCCCAGACCAATAACTGCTAAACATACTTGTCGGAAGAACTCTCGAACCAAGCTAGAATATTGAGTAGGGAGATAACTGGAGACGGTTTTCAATTTAACATAAGTAGTAAGCATGGCAACCCGCTAGCTAAAAAGTATATACTTACCTATTTCTTGTGCTAGCTGGAGAAAGCTAGGGCATAAACCCAGCTCCACTTCATTGTCTAGAACAACTAGCAGTGTAGAATGGACAAGGCAGCCTCTGGAGAGCAAAGCAATCACAGCTCCGAAAGTAATCGTGAAGCTTCAGGCAAAGTTATTAGTCTAGTGGCAGCCCTTTTCCATGACCTGCAAGTGGAAACCATGAGTAATGAGGAAAGATGAGAAGGCGGGGCATCCCAGGCTTTTAATGGGTCATGTTACACAGCCTAGGTCACCCCACGTCACAAGTGACATTGTTGGTATACGTTACTAGACCTGCACATGACACGATGTGGAATATCCAGTAGTTTAGACTGCGTCTGGCAGTCTGAAAGAATGAATTAGAACATGTGACCACTCAGACGCAACCTGGACACAACTCTTACTTGGCTCTGGTGTCCACTGTTTAATTGACGGACAATCATGCAAACAATATCCTTGGTTTTCACCAAGTGACATATGATTGGCTGTGAAGATTGCTCAAGACAGCGAAAAGGGTTGGCCTATTATGAGTCATCCTTTTTACAAGTACAAATAAAAATGTCAAAAAGAAAATGGATGTGTGGATAAATGCCAAAAAGAAAAAACGTGTGGACTCATAATGTAACGGAGTTGGAAATAAAAAGTAGTACACACATAAATACTTTTGTGTTTGTAAATTTGGTTATGTACTTGATGTTAAGAGTCAGTGGCTGATGGATGAGTGAGTGAGTGAGTGGGTAGGTGACTGGTCAAAAAACATTTATCATAATTAAGAATCACGATTCCTTAGATTTAAAGCATTTATATTGATTACTGGTGAAACCAAAGCGATTCTTTCTATTGATTTATTTTAGCAGATCGATTTAGTTGAATCAGTAGGGTTTACAATCGATGCATCGCATGAATCGTTACAATACTACTAGACACACATGTATCCTTCATTCTTCCACTGGTTGAGCGCAGTGATCCATGCACCTTCTGAAGGTAGAGCTAGATACATGTGTGTTCAGGAAGGATACATGTGTGTTCAACGGTTATAGTTCCAACCGTCTAACCTAAAACAACTCTTGTTTTTACCATTTTTTTCCCGCACCTGTATTTTAAATACATATGATACCTTGTGTAAATAAGGCAGCTTTGAAGTTGCTGTAAGGAGGTAAGAAAAACGGACTCCTATTGGCTTTAAGTCTTTATACTAAGCTAACAAATGTTAACATGGAAATAGAGCTAGTGAATGCATAAAAATGAAATCGAACATCTCGTCTAAGCCTGGGTGAGTTGGAAAAAAGGTATGTTTCAAAAAATTTAAGCCTATGTTTTAATATCTAGATTCTTCTTGCCATTCTACTCGTGTATGCTGCAATGCCTGGAAGTAACGTTTTGCCCTCTGCCACCTATGAAGCTAATTTCCAAGCCTTCAGCTTGCCATAAAACCTACTAAACCCAACAAAATCTTAATGCTGCAAATAAAGCAATCATCACTGGCTGATTACTGGAGTACTGGCTCCAGATAGATTAAGCCAGAAGAAGGGTTCTGTATAATATACTGACAGAACCCAGTCACTGCCAGAAAAGGTATTCAGTAGAGGCAAAACATACTGCTTGAAGTTAACTGAGGCCCTTTTCAGAGCAGTACTAGCCATATTAATAATTTTGCTAATCATTGACTCATTGCACTGAGGCTGGAAGGTTGGGGTTAGCTGTAGCTTCCAAAATTGATTTCTTGGATCTTGAGCATTTCAGGAAAAGGCCACAGGAATCAATAAAAGGGTATTACTGATGACAGCTTTCTTTTATTTAGCTTCCAGTGAGAATTCTGAAGAAATAATGAGAAATATTGGAGCATCGCATTACACCGTTTTCAGTTTTTCTCTGCAACATAAAAAAACATGTATTTCTTTACCAAAAGGAACAGCAATAAAACAAATGAGTCTCTTCCTCACATGCTTGAGTTTACACATTATTGCATCATTATGCATGTTATCTCCTGAAGTCTTCCTCCATTAATAATCAATCTTGGCAATCTTGTTGCTTTCCTTGAACTGTTATCAAGGAAAGTGTCTGGATGTGTTCGAGAATAAATCCAACACCATGACCATCTTGATGAAGTACTCAGATAACTAATAGTGGCAACCGAACAAATGAACCATGACAGGGGTATTTTGGCTCAACCCTTTAGAAATGAAAGTACACTTACATTTTCCATATTAAGTAAAATATCAGTATTGTAACATGGAATAATGGGAAAAAGGAAATGGATCTCCTATGTTTCATGTCCATAAGATGCATGACTAATGTATTCAGCTGTGCTACTTTTTCTTTGTAAAGTCATAACAGCCATTTAGCCCACCAATGGTCAGCTTTCACTAACTAAAGTGCACCTAATGCTTAGTTTACCTAAAAGCTACCCAGAGTTTCTGCCTCCACTACATGACCTGGCAAGCTATTCCACACAGTGACCACTTTGTGTGAAAAATGTATGTATCCTTTCATTTGGGCTTTGCCTCTACAGCAAGAATGCCGGCAGCCCAGGAAAAAAATTTGCTTTTCGACAGTAGGGGGCAGTCATGTTGCATCTCGGGATGACTCGCCACATACAGAGACACACTTAGCTGTGGTTTGGAGATATCATTTGTATTTGGGTAAAAACTTTTTTCTCTTTTTTAGCTCGGAAAATATAAGTTGCCACGCCTCTTGATTGAAATACCCAGTTTTTTTGCCTGGTAACAGGCTGAACAGTCGTTTGTAGCATGATTACCCATAATCCTTAGGTGGTATTTCACACAACCACCACCAGGTGGCAAATGTGAGCACTATACTACACAGCAGTCGTGAGCCCATGCTCCATGGTGCCAGTGGTTCCGTTATAAAAAAATCAACATGATGGGTTGAAAAACATACAGCAAGAGGGAGTTGCAGTAGTTCAGGCGGGACAAAACCATCGCTTGGACCAGGAGCTGGGTCGAGTAGGGGGTGAGAGAGGGGCAGATTCTCCATATGTTGTATAGGAGGAACCTGCATGACCGGGTCACCGCCGCAATGTTCTCAGAGAGGGACAGTCTGCTGTCCATCACCACGCAGAGGTTCCTTGCACAGGGTGATGGCGTCAGTGTGGTATCCCCTAGGGAAATGGAGAGATCCAGATGGGGAGAGGTAATGCCAGGGATGAATATCATTTCAGTCTTACCTGGGTTGAGCTTTAGATGGAGGTTGTAAATCGAGCTCTGGATGTCACTCAGGCAAGCAGAGATATGGGCTGAAACCTGTGTATCTGATGGTGGGAATGAGATGAAGAGTTGGGTATCGTCCACATAGCAGTGGTAGGATAGACCATGTGCAGTGATAACAGGGCCAAGGGAACGAGTGTAAAGAGAGTAAAGAGGCGGACCTAGGACTGAGCCCTGGGGAACCCCTGTGGTGTCTGGCAGGGAGGACAGGAGGAGAGGGATCTATAAAAATGAGGACAGAAGAGAGGGAGGCTGCTCATGCGTGTGTGATTCACTGATGGACAGGAGCGTGGTCTCTGACGAGTGGCCAGATCTGAAGCCAGACTGATGGAGGTATAGCAGGCTGTTTTTAGAAAAGAAAGAAGAAAGTTGACTAGAAGCGGCTTGTTCTATTCTTTTCGATAGAAAAGGAAGAAGAGATAACAGGCAGTAGTTCTGGATGATGGAGGGATCCAGAGTAGGCTTTTCTAGCAGCGGGGTGATGTGGGCCCTCTTGGAGGATGATGGAAAACAGCCAGAAGATAGGGAGGAATTGACAAGGGAGGTGACAAATGGGAGAATGTCAGGTGTGATAGTCTGGAGGAGAGAAGAGAGGATAGGGTCAAGGGCACAGGTTCTAGGGCGGTGGGAGAGCAGGAGTTGAGGAGCAATTGAGTGACTGCTTACTGCAAACATAGTTTGCCTTGAACGCACCTCCAGTAGGAACTATAGTCACTGGGTGCACCTAATCTGCTAATGATATGTGTATTATATAGACAAGCCCCAATCATTTCAATGCATGTATGGTGGCACTTTGTACGGAGTGAGCTTTCTACCTGGGTCAGACTTACTTTGGATTCGGACACATTCTCTGGTCGGTATTGGAAATCAATCGTACTTGTAAGTACTGTGTTTTAATGATCATGTCAATTAATACATTTTTAGCTCCTAAAATGGTGAAGTAGCTCAATTGAAATAAGCCTGTTTATTGTAACTTTAGGTGGTGGTGGGTAGCCTAGCCGGCTACTACTGAATGTACTTTAGTGTGAGTGACGGATAAACGTCACCCAATAGCAAGGTATGGCGCAGTTTTGTTCCGACCTTACTTATTTTGAAACATACTTATTTTCCATGCAAGCTCAGTGTATTGAATGAAGTGTATTGCCTGTGTCCCTGATTGCTGTGAGAGCTAGCAGTTGGGGGATCTTGACAGGAGTGTGGTCGCTGGTCACACAAGTGTTTGTGATTTACGGAATGTTATTTGAGTGATTTTTGTCTGCATTATTTTATTTATTTAACAAACTATACTAAGAGTATAGTGCTTTAGGAAAACGTGGGTGTGTGTTTAAAGAGGCGAATGTGATGGCAACGCAGATAGTGGTTCTGATATGAATAGGCAGGTGGCTCAGCAAAAGTGTTCCGTGTAAAATTGTTCACGCACGTACACACATATTTTATATAGACTGTTACGACCAGCATTCAGGCAGTCAACAACAAAACATGGAGACCAGACAAGGAAACTAGTTTTAAAGAATTTATTTGAAATAATCTGTTTCTGTCTGAATGTGTGTCAGAGTGAATCAATTTAGGGGTGTTTAAGTATGAGTGCAAGTGGAGTGTGGAAGTCCAAAATAACAAAAGGAAGACCCAAAAAGTCCCCAAAAAGTCCCCAAAATGCCAACAGCCAACAGCCAACAGCCAACAGCCAACAGCCAACAGCCAACAGCCAACAGCCAACAGCCAACAGCCAACAGCCCCCATCAAAGGCCCAGAAATCAATCCCCCGAGCATCTGGTTGAAGCCACTTATCAAGGGTTGGTCAATCAACTAATTATCTAATCTACAATTACGCAATTCCAGGGGAAGGGAGGAATGGCACGCAGCACTGCCACTTGCTGGACAACAGCAACAACCACAGCTGAGGAAGACCTGGCATGGTCGTCACAAGACGGTTTCGAGTTTTCATTAATGTTAAGGTTAACCAGTTAAAGATTTAATACAGATTTAACCATGCAAAACTGTAGTAGTTGTGCTTCAAGTGAAAGTCTTGGTTTCAATGTACTGCAAATCACAATGTAGAACTGGAGACTATTACTGGGGTCAGGTAAAAAGGCAAATCGATATCAAAGTTATAAGTAGCCCGTTTTCATTGTGCCATGTTTATAAAATTTTTGACAGCATGCATGAAATGGAAATGCATTATTTAAACATTTAATCATTCTGAAATGTCTGTTAAATGAGTTTTATATGGACTTGTTTCTGAGATTTCTTTCTCTGTAAAGTAGGCGAGCTACCCAAAACATTTGTTGTAAAATGTCAAGCTTTTTTGGCATAAAATCTCAAGAACAGTTTTTGCCAAAGTGTAGCAGTCTCAGCATGCATACTGACAATCCTACAGTTCCGTTATGCAGGCAAAAAAATGTGGTGTTGTTTTATTCAACCCTAAAAAAACCATACACCATTGGAAACGTAATATTATATATATATTATATTATATATATATATATATATATATAATATCGCTAAAATATTTCTCAATCGTCAATTTTTCTAGCCCTATGCTGTAGTTTTTTCATCACGGATGGTGGGTACGCATATACTTAGCAACTGCATTATGTAGCACTTGTGTCACTGTATAGACAACTATAAGCCACTGGACCAGTTCTAGGCTCGAAGGAGCAGTTGAGTCAATAAAATAGTAGACCAGGGACTAGAGATTTAGAATGAACAAGCCGGCAGTTTACTAAACAACAGAACTGATAATACAATACACATACACAAAATATTCTCGATAAGGCAGGTAAGTGACCATTTAACCCTCCTTGTTTATCCCTTTCCTTACTTAGAATAGGTTATTTTAGGTTTTGTTCTCAAATTCATTTTTATCAACTAGATAATTCCTTAAGACCGGTCTATATTTACTTTGGTTAATAGCCTAAATTTAACAGGTTAAACCCATTTATTTGAGCTATTTTCCCTTTCTGAATGAATTATTTTCTTGGTTTCAGGTGAACAGGTAAGTATCCTTTAAATACCCTTTTTTAGTATTACCTTCACAGGAGAAATACAATCAAAATTCACCATTCAACTCAAATATCAATATAGTACAACATTGCTAATTTAACTCCCCAAAGTAAATGCAATGCCACACACAAGAACGATAGTCCTTTTAGTTCAAGTTCAGTTCAATTTCTCAGTTCAATTTGTCCCACTCTGAGAATGAGAAAAATCCACAATTCTACTGCAACAGTGATTAGCAGTAGCCTATTTTGGTAGGTCAAACCATATGCAGGTGATCCGGTCGTTGAGATATCTTTTCAATCCTTGTAGGTAAGAATTCCTTGGGTGAGGCTTGCCATCTGTTGTCCTGGGCGTGTGCGTCTTCCACAGACACACACTAAAAACTGGTAGTCTGTTTCAACGATCACCAACTTCGATTTTGTTGGGCTAGACCCTCAATTTGCTTTGTTAGCTATTAATTATCAATGTGAACATTCTGATTGTGAGTCTGAGTCTGAGTCTTTGGACTGTGGGAGGAAACCCATGCAGATGGGGATTCGAACCCAGGACCTCCTTGCTGTGAGGTGGCAGTGCTAACCACTGCACCATCCGTGCCGCCTTGGCATGTTTTAAGAAAGATTATTTATTACCATGAATTAACTATTTATTTAATTATTGTTATTTTATTCACTATGACTACTTATTATTCTATTTGAACCCTGGGTTACAATTACTGTTACTACAATGAGCTTGTTTGTGAGCTCACTGTGTTCCAGAGTGCCTATACAAAAAGGAGATCACAACAGACATTTATTTTAATATCTTCTCTTCTTCACTCAGCATAGTACATTAAATTACATTAATTGCATCTGGCAGGCACTCTTATCCAGAGGCACATACAGTTGATTAGACTAAGCAGGAGACAATCCCCCCTAAAGCAATGTAAAGGCCTTGCTCAAGGGCTCAACGGCTGTGTGAATCTTATTCTGGCCACACCGGGGATCGAACCGCCAACCTTGCGGGTTCCAGTCATGTACCTTAACTACTACGCTACAGGCCGCACCACAGTTTGCTTTGTAAGTTTGTCATAGTACCTTGCAATACAACGTTGTCCTTCTTTAAATCAGCAATGTCTTATTGGCTTCATGTAAAATCTTGTATGTCTTTTCTTATATCATCTAACACAGCCAGTCTCTGGTTAATGGAGGCCATGATATTTGAATCTACTTCAATTCTTCTAGTTAAGTCATCTGTGTCTGTAGACTAATTCTTGAACTAATTCTACTAATTCTAATTCTACTAATTCTTTGCTTTTTGGTGGCAGGTTCGTTGCCATCAGATCAAGAACTCTTGAATGACATTTCAAACAGACTATAGCATTTGTCAATGTATCGCTCCAGACTTTCCAAACTTTTTCAGATCCTCCTGATGTTTCAAATTCGGAATCCATCTTTGATGTCTAATTACGCTTAATTTAATTTAATAATGTTATACGCTCCCTCGATTACAAACTGTATTAATCAGAAAACCTTCTAAAGAATGTAACCCATTGAAGTCGAGACAAACTCTAGTCAAAATGAATAGCAACGGTAGACTCTGAATTTGTAAAATTCAGTGCATTGAAATTACATTACATTATTGGCATTTGGCAGACGCTCTTATCCAGAGCGACGTACAACAAAGAAATGACACAGTAACTGGTAAAACCATCTCATCACATTCAGTACAAAAGCTATTTGCATTTACATCATCGATTGGAGCAACAGAGGACAGAATTATGGGACGAATAGGCCTATGATATCATCTGGGAACAATGTCCTTTTCACACTGTGACAATGCATTCATCATTTAAGTTAATTCAAAATATATATATAAAATATATAAACCATGATTCAAATGTCTGATTCCTTCTGGCAAGTATTTTGCAGTATTTACCAGCTGAGTATTATGTATTTATTTGTGGAAACATACTTTTCAGCTCTATCATGATAACGCAAGCTCCTCATGATGAACAAGGGCACTGCTGCCCCCTCTTGTCAGAACCTGCCTGTATTTCAGACTGCTCTGGATTAGAGTGCTCATATATGCCAGCTGTAGTAGTTACTGTGGAAAAAAATAAATATATATGCTAATTTGCCACTGACCGGCAGAACTCCTGAGGGGGAGCGCCAAATGAAACACAAACCCACTATACATATACCTTTCTGTGTATGCCCCCTTGTTCTGCTAACAGACATGGACTCCACTGAGCAGATCAAGTCTAGACCGAGTTAGTTGTGACTGAGGGGTGATGCATTATTGCCACCCAGGAGCAATAACGGATTACCCCTTTTTTACCCAGGAGGGGAGGGGTCAAGTCATCAAGGTATTCCTTATCTTCTCATTCACTAGATTTTCCTCGTCACCTGCAATGTCCTTGTCTTAGCTGTGGAGATGCCAATAGACCTTTGGCTCAAATCTGTGTTCGGATTACTCATATTTTTGCAGACCTCATCAGAGACAGCTCAGTGATAAGCCCAACATATCTCTGCCTCCATTTTTCACAGGTCCCACAAACAAAACAATGAACTCTCTGTACCCACTTTTGGCTGCCAGATTCTGAACCCTAAGAGCCAGCAGATTATACACTGTACATTAATTTATTCATTATTTAGGGGTTTGTGGAGAATGGGTTGCGCAATGTTCTGCATACAATAACTGTTACTGACACAACAAGTATCCTTTGGGCAACTGGCATGTAGAGTCTCAAACTCGAAACTGTGAGACCCAGCCTGTACCCATGGTGAGTGCATTGACTCTGGAATCTATATTAAACAAAAATTTAGATGTTCCTTTTTTTGGATTGTCTAACAAAAATCTTTTCCTTTTTTTAAACAGTGTCTACGCTAAAATGTATGACTGTATATGTTTGGTACATTTAATGAGCTGAATATCAACAATATAACCAAGTATAAGCTAAACAGATTGATTGTATTGTTCAATTTGATAAATTAAATAATGTATGTCAGAGCACAGTAAATACCAAATATACACAATACAATTTTGTATTTTATGTATTTAATCAAGGTGAAGAAGTCCAGTGATCATAAAAAAAGAGTATAATCAGAATAAAGGAAAATAAACACTACCATTAGGAAGTATTTTAAAATTTGATATGAAACACTCACACTGCAGTGGAATGTTTCATTGAAAAAAAAAAATTGGCTCTAATAATTTTTTTATCTGCAATTTTGTGAAATTGCATTTCCTAAGACTGCCTGATTAGGAGAACATGCACGCAACCCATTGTGCTTCCTCTATTCTATTCTAAAGGGTTCCTAAAAATATTGACATTTAAAAATGTGTTTCAGCCTCACCAGGAATGTGCTTTTAATTACTGGCCTTGGTGGAGCACACATATGTTGCATTTGATCTTACCAGCATTGGACCTGGCCTCCCCCCATCCAAACACTAAACATACACTCAAACTTTCCTTTCTGGGTATTAATTGCTGCTCAACTTCAATTTGCCAAAATAATAATCTGACAAAAATTGCCGTTGTAACAGCAAAAAAAGTAAACCTCCCCTGAAGCCTAAACATGCAAAATTATGTTCTTTCCTGCGGCCTCCGTGTTCAAATATTCCACATCGGGCAAACCTGATGGATCATCCCGACACTTGAGATTGCTGAGCGAGCATAAGAATCCATCAGCGGGACTCACAAATCTCTGTGAAAAGGCCACAGCTGCCTTGTCAATCACCTGAAGACCACTTTTATTGTTGTTTTTTTATTGAATGGCAAGAGTAAGTCTGTTCACCTGCTGCTGACAAAATTATTTGGACTCTCATCTGACATGCTGTTTTTGTGGTATTCCCTGTGCTTCCCAGTACCCAAAAAACAGCCTGGCAGGAGGAAAGCATTTCTGCTCTGGATTGGTCCCATATTAAACACAAAGAATACCAAGATGTGTTTTTGAAACAGCTAAAAAAAAGAGTGACAGCCATTTACCCATTTATCTTGCGCCTGCTGGTACTCTTGATATGCTTGATATGATATGTTTACTGTGGAGCCACATGGCATGCCCTTTTCACATCATGTCTATTCATAAAAAATATGTGTTATTACATTACATTCCAATATGTAGAACAATAAAATCAACATCTCTGAGACATTTCAGTACATTCTCTTGCTGTACTGAAAGTCAGAGACCACCCAATATATAATTTCAAGTAATAAATTGTGGCTACATACTTTAAATTCAGACATATTGTATTCACTATTTCTATTCAAAGAGCTATCTTTGCATGTCCTTGTCCAAACCCTAAAACATGGGGTTGAGAAAGTAGTTAGCTTAACCCTCAAAATGTAAACTGGAGCAGTACCAGAACAAAATAATAATAACATTATGAGTCAGTCATATGTTTTAAAACGTTCACAGCAGAGACCTAGGCCCAATGAATACATTTCTTATTTTTGTCATGTATCACCACTATGTTTGTGCTGCTGATGTGTATCTGGACCCACCCCAATCCTTCCACTGAGTCTCCTGAGAAAGTTTGCTGTCTCCTTCAACCAGCTGAATTATGATATCTAAATCTCTGCACAGCTGTCCCACAAAGAACAACGAGGGAGCCTGAGGGAAGCATCTGCAGCAAGAGGCTTGGACTCTGCCTCGGATTCTCCACAGCCACATCTCTGGGAGGTAGGTCCTTGTAAAGTGAAAGGGGACGCTGGCTTCTCTCACCTGCCAAAATTCTCCCCAATAAAGGCATGCGGGGCCACGTACCGCACCACACTCTAATTGAAGTTTCCTGGCCTGTGATGGCATCAGTCCAAGCATAACATGTCACGAGTGATATGAAAGCATACTTTCTTTTTCAACTTCCCCAGTCATTCCCCATTACAGAAAGAGTATGGTTTTTATGGACTAAAGTAAGGATAGCCCATATTTCATTTACACCACATGCAAGAGAGTGTTCTGCTAGTAGACTATCATTTAATTTGTGATTAATAATGATAATAATAACATTAAATATTATGTCCATGGGCATTCCTATAACTGGTAGAGATGTGTCCCTATCAGGAAAAAGAAAAGCGTCAGATATTTGGTCATTTTTTTGACAACGCGAGTGATGAAACAATAATTTCCCCCCATGTGATTGTTCTAGTTAGACTGCGATGTAAATACAGTTGTAACATCAGAACCGCAAGGAATTATGCTTGTTCAGGAAACTGAAAATGTTGTTGAGAAATAAATATAACCTAGCTATCAATCCAAGCCATTTATTTAAACACCACAAAGAATCATATGAAAATGATATGTTATTTACTCAGTCCTTAAACATAAAATCAATATGTAGTCTACCGTGCAGTAGGACAAGCCTAGTCCTAGACTAATATGCCCTAAACTGGACTAACTCAAAGCAATTTGTGCAGACATCGCTTAAAATAGTCCAAGATATAACCTGTTCAAGATTAGACTAAACTGATTGCTAAAAGCAAGGTTATAGCTACTTTAGGACTGTCAGGACTCAGGACTTCCGGCCGTGGCGGTGGTACTGGTCTTTTAATTTCCCACTCATGGAAATTCTCTCTTCTCCCCCTCTCTGACCTGTCCATATCCACTTTTGAATTCCATTCTGTTGCAGTATCCTACCCTACTAACCTTTTCATTGCAGTTATCAACCATCTTCCAGAGCCCCTGGGAAACTTCCTTGATGAGCTAGACACCCTTCTCAGCTCCTTCCCTGAGGATGGCACCCCACTGATTCTCCTTGGAGACTTCAACATCCACCTTGAAGCCTCCCAGGCTGCTGCCTTCCTACCACTAATCCACTCCTTCGGCCTCTCCCTGCAACACTCTCCTCCAACCCACAAGGCGGGCAATGTCCTAGACCTTGTCTTTGTTAGGAACTGCTCATGCTCCAATTTCACGGTTACCCCTCTGCATACACCACCCACACTTCCTCAGCCCGCCATAACCTCCACTCCCTCTCACCCTCTTCCTTTGCCAGCACTGTCACCGCCTCACTCCCCCCTCTCGAATCCTTCTTCTAACTCCCCACTGACTCTGCTTCTGCCTCCCTCCTTTCATTTCTCTCCTCCGCCTTTGACTCTCTCTGTCCCCCTGTCTCAAAGCCACCTCGCACTTCCCCTCCCAGTCCTTGGATATCTGACACCCTCCGTACCTCCAGGACCAGCCTCCGCGCCCTCCAGGACCCTTCAGACCTCACAATTTACCAGTCTCTCCTGGCGGCATTCTCTTCTGCTGTCACTGCCGCCAAAGCAAAATACTATCAGACACAAATTCAGAACGCTTCTAACCCCCGGAAACTGTTCTCCATTTTCTCCTCTCTCCTCAACTCACCGTCTCCTCCACCTCAGTCCTCCTTCGCTGCTGATGACTTTGCTGACTTTTTCGATGAGAAGGTCACAGTCATCCGCAGATCCTTTACAACCACCAACTTACTGTGCCCTTCCCCCCTCTAGGCCCATCCCTTCCTTTTCCACTTTCTCCCCCCTTACAGACTCTGATGTTTCTCAACTCCTGTTCTCCCACCGCCCTACAACCTGTGCCCTTGACCCTATCCCCTCTTCTCTTCTCCAGACTATCACACCTGACATTCTCCAATTTGTCACCTCCCTTGTCAACTCCTCTCTGTCTTCCGGCTGTTTTCCAGCATCCTTCAAGAGGGCCCACATCACTCCATTGCTAAAAAAGCCTACCCTGGATCCCTCCATAATCCTGAACTACCGCCTTCTTCCTTTTCTTTCTAAAACCATAGAACGAGCTGCTTCTACTCAACTTTCTTCTTTCTTTTCTAACAACAACCAGCTAGACCCCCATCAGTCTGGCTTCAGATCGGGCCACTCGAAAGAGGCCGCGCTCCTCTCCGTCAGTGAGTCGCTCCATGTCGCACAAGCAGCCTCCCTCTCCTCTGTCCTCATTCTTCTAGATCTCTCTGCTGCCTTCGACACTGTGGATCACTCCATCCTCCTGTCCGCCCTGTCAGCAACGGGCATCTGTGGTCCTACCAGTCCTACCTCTTTGGTCGCTCCTTCCAGGTTGCCTGGGCTGGTACGGTATCGACACCTCGGCCCCTTGCCACAGGAGTTCCCCAGGGCTCAGTCCTAGGCCCGCTTCTTTTTTCTCATTACACTAATTTCCTTGGCCCTGTGATCACTGCACATGGGCTATCCTACCACTGCTATGCGGATGATACCCAACTCTTCATCTCGTTCCCACCATCTGATACACAGGTTTCTGCCCGTATCTCTGCTTGCCTGAGTGACATCCAGAGCTGGATGGACAACCACTATCTAAAGCTCAACCAAGGCAAGACTGAAATGATATTCATCCCTGCTAATATCTCTCCCCACCTGGATCTCTCCATTTCCCTCGGGGATACCACACTCACGCCATCACCCAGTGCAAGGAACCTCGGGGTGGTGATGGACAGCAGACTGTCCCTTTCCGAGAACATTGCGGCGGTCTTTGTGATTTACGTAGTGTTCCGGTATTTTTAGTTGGCTAGATAAGCAGTATTTGGAGAGTTAAGTTTGGTCACTTTTACTTTGTTGTTTGTTTATTTGTTGATTAAAAAAAAAAAAAAAAAAAAAGGCCCTGGTCCTTATCTTTGTTGTACGGGTAGAAATTGAAATTGTACTTCCCTCGAGGGTCTTTCAGCGCACTTAGCCCTGGTTATGGGTATGCACTTTGTTGTACGTCGCTCTGGATAAGAGCGTCTGCCAAATGCCAATAATGTAATGTAATGACAGAAGAACAATGAACAGACTCAGGTATTACAGCAGGCTTTATTAAGGGGCAGATCCAAAACGTAATCCACAAACAGGCAATGGTTGTAATCCAGGCAGACAGGTACATGCGGAGAAGGCAGAGCTTAATTGTGAAACAGGCAAAAAAACAGAATAAAGTCGACACAGGCAGAGGTACAAAGACAAAAATCCAAAACAGAGTCCAAAAACCGGGCAGAGATATCAAAAACCATCCATCCATCCATCCATTATCTTAACCCGCTTATCCTGAACAGGGTCGCAGGGGGGCTGGAGCCTATCCCAGCATACATTGGGCGAAAGGCAGGAATACACCCTGGACAGGTCGCCAGTCCATCGCAGGGCACACACACCATTCACTCACACACTCATACCTATGGGCAATTTAGACTCTCCAATCAGCCTAACCTGCATGTCTTTGGACTGTGGGAGGAAACCGGAGTACCCGGAGGAAACCCACGCAGACACGGGGAGAACATGCAAACTCCGCACAGAGAGGCCCCGGCCGACGGGGATTCGAACCCAGGACCTCCTTGCTGTGAGGCGGCAGTGCTACCCACTGCACCATCCGTGCCGCCTATCAAAAACCAGAAAATCCAAAATACAGGGCACAGAAAAAACAGATAGAAAAAAAAGCTCACAGAATAAAGCTAGAACCGGGGTAAAGGAATAAAATGGCAGAACTCAGAAAACTGGGAGAGACTAACTAGCTGTTAGGTTCTGTGTTTTTCATTGTCTAGGTTTTGTCAAAGTTGTTAGCGTTTCCGTGTTTCTGTTACCTCTGTGCACACTGAAACAGTTCGTTTCACTTCAATCATTCATTTCACCTTCCACTTCCTGATTGTTTCCCACACCTGATTCCCATTCCCTCTCGTTACCTGTGTTATTTAAATGCCTTTGTTTGTTCAGTTCCCTGCCAGATTGTTATGTGTATTATCCATACTCTCCAGCATTATCTGATTGAGTTATTTTATGACCTGTTTCGCCCCCGACTTCCGCATTTTGTCTGTATAGTTTTGACCTGTAGTTTATTGACCTGTTTTCGTATCTCGAATTTTGATTTTGGATCCTGTTTCTGTCTGCTTACTCTGCCTGTTATTGACCCTTTGCCTGTGACCACGGCTACGTTTTGGATTATCCATATTGTACCCGTTTGTTGGAGAGTTGTCTGGATTATTAACCACACAGGCAAAAGTTTGAACAGTAGAACAATAGTCTGGGTTTGGGAGGGAAGAAGAAAAATTAGGGGAAAAAAGGGAAAAGAAGAGAAAATGAGGCATAAAGAAAATTGAATGAGTTTTTGTGCACGCATTTTGGTGTCACAATTAACTTCTTAAATCATGGAAATTTATTCTTTTTTCATTTTAAGGGAACATTGGTGGTGATGTAAAGGTTATGAGTTTGATCCCCACCTGAGACATGGATCAGATGGATCATACAAACTCTTTGTCCTTTTTTATTTAACACTTTGTTATTTTGTATTAATGGTAAATTGGCTAAAAATAAGAAAGTACATATTAATATATGATAGGAAAAGATATGCTGTAATCTATAACCATAAAAAATTACTACTACCAAAAAATATTGCCTGATCAGATTAATTGCACAAAGTATTGATACAATAGATTATTTTCAAAAGATGGACCATTTGAAATGTTATATACAAAGGATGACAACAAATACAAAAAAAATGAATATACAGTAGTGTGCAGTGAAGATTATACACCACCACGTTTGTCTAAAATGGGTCCTAATAAATTACTTTGTTAAAAGAATGGTGCAAATGTATTGAACAATACTACTGTAGGCAATGAGAACAAAAAATCTGGGATTTGCTGGATACCACGATAAATAAATCTGTTGTAACATCGAAAGAATCTCTTCAAACCATTTGGAATGGTTTAATGAGTGAAAAAAGAAAAAATATGTGATTGTCTCCTGCTTAGTCTAATCAAATGTGCGTCGCTCTGGGTAAGAGCGTCTGCCAAATGCCAATAATGTAATGTAATGTAATGGCTGTATTTACTGTTACTTGCTATTCTCAGACATGCCATTGAATGAGCTGTATTAAATTATAGTGTGTCGATTGCGTGATTTTAGTGAAATTAACCTAAAATCACGAAATCCACACACTATAATTTAATACAGCTGATTCAATGGCATGTCTGAGAATAGCAAGATTGACAACGTTACAGAGCTACATATAAATAACAATAGCAAGCTTGATAACTTTGCATCACCTCACCTGGTTACCTGGGTCTCAACAGGTGCTGATTTTAAGGTGAAAACAAAAACCAGCAGACCCAGTAGTTCTCCAGGACCAGGGTTGGAGACCCCTGCTCTATAGCGACACATACAAATCTCAACTTTTAAAAAACTTTGACCCCTCTTATCTGGACCATAGAGGTAGCTACACCTCCAAATATGGTATATAATACCATCTCAGCACCCCCTGTGACATATATTTTAAATGTAAGCATAATGCCAATCGTTCATAATTAGTTTGACTACTGACCATAATTAAGTCTAACAATGTGCATAGGCCATTTAGGGTAACTCCTGAAAACTGCCATCATCTTCCCAAAGTCATAGAAGCATGAACTTTAGCTAAATAAATCTCGTCAGGGGTTCGAAAAGCGATTTGCAAGGATTTTCACTCACTGTAATGTACCATTCAGAGGAGCCAAACGCAGACCAGAGAGTATGCAAAAACATAGTCTTTATTCAGTCCAATTTCAAGGCCAGGTAATCAGAGATCAGAAAATGTCAGAATTGAGATGCAAAAGAATAATCTAAAAAACAATGCAGAGGTAAAAAATTTGTGAACCTGATAGTTGCGGTACAAAAGGGATAGGCAAAAAAATAAAAAATAAAAATAAATCAGATGTTTTAACAAATCAGAAAGGGTAAGGCAAAGGGTGTCATTCAAGAATCTCAAATAATCAGGCTTACTAGCAATCGGCAACTGAAAATTGATCAACAATCTGATAATGAATCTAGCAGAGACTGGGGTTTCAATATGTAAAGGCAAGTGACATACTAGGCGGGGCACGGGTTGTGAGGAGGGCTTAACAAATAAACAGGTGAGGAACATAACAAGGGTGATACGAAAATGAGGACTGGATGTGATTAAATCTAAATGACCCAAAAACTAGTGACTGTTAATTAGACAGACAGGCAGTGCGTTAATATAATTAGTACTGTACAATATCTATGTTAGTTGTTATTAGTAAGTTAGTGCTATCTACAACATGAACTAGCGAAAGAGCAGGAAGGAAGAAAACGCGAGGCAGAGAAGGAATCGTTGACACCAGGAAAATTCCGCAACCACTCACATAGTGCAGCATGCAGACAGGGGAGTGACTTGGGCTCAGAAACATACTCAGACATAGGGGATGACGAATGCAATGAACTGTAATGAATATATAAACAGAAGACCAGATATGAATAATGGAAAATTATAAATTACTAGAAATAACAAATAAGCAGACAAAATCAGGAACATAACACTCGCAGACTTGACAATATCTTATCAAAACGCATTTCACGAAAATGTGTCACTTGTGAATCACACAAACCTGCGACGACTACATACCTCTCGCAAAACCAATTCTCTCCCTCTCAATTTTGCATTTTCCTCTGATAATGCAGATAAGGTGCATAGACAAGCTGCAGAAGGAATACAATTAATTCTGATATCTGCATCCTAAAGTGGTTGGCTACACTTTAATTATTTTAAACCATTTACTTCTGGAAAGTACAAAAAGTGTATTTTAAATAGCCTCTACATTTACATTTAGGTTTTAGTCATTTGGCAGACGCTTCTAATCCAAAGCGACTTACAAGTGCATAGGTTATTCACAAGTGAAAGCATCATGTCCATACATAGTAAAATACGCATGAAGTGCTGTTCTAAACATAGTCATCATAAGTGCAATTATTATTTTTTTTTTTTGGGGTTAGACAAGAGGGATAGGGAAAGGGATATCGGAAGGGGAAATCAGGAGGGAGGACTAAGTTACAGTTTGAAAAGGTGTGTTTTTAGTTTGCGTCGATGTAGGGAGAGGGATTCTGCTGTCCTGACAGTGGTAGGCAAGTCATTCCACCACTGAGGAACCAGAACGGAAAACAGGCGTGAGCTTGCAGCTCGACCACCAGGTGCTCAAAGTGAGGGAACCATAAGGCGACCAGAGCTGGCAGACCGGAATGGTCTAGCTGGGGAGTAGGGAGTGATTAAGGATTGTATGTAAGGTGGGGCAGTCCCCTTAGCAGCCTGAAATGCCAACACTAGGGCCTGAATCAGATGTGTGCGGCAATAGGAAGCCAGTGGAGGCCAATGAGGAGTGGGGTGACATGAGCCGACCTGGGCTGACTAGTGATCAGGCGGGCTGCAGCATTCTGGACCAGCTGGAGGGGCTTGATGGCACAAGCTGGGAGACCGGCTAGGAGGGATTTGCAATAGTCCAGGCGGGAAATGACGAGCGCCTGGACTAGGAGCTAGGTGGCTTTCTCCGTCAGGAGATGATGGATGCGGCATATATTGTAGAGGAAGAACCTGCAGGTTCTGGCAGTGGAGGATACTTGTGGAGACAGGGTGAGACTGTTATCAAGAGTCACCCCAAGCTCTCTGGGACTTCGTTCAGAAAAATTACTCATATTTTTCCATTTTCTTGGGGTTTTCAGGCAATGGAATATGTACATTTGTCCAGATATGTCCGTAAAGCGCCAACGTGCAAAAACTTAATTCAGTTATCCAAGCCCATCACAGTAGTCAAGGGAAATTTCGCACTACTTAGTCTCCCAAAATACCTTTGTGCAATTTACAGTGGCCCCCTCCAGCCACTGTATTTCCCATCAATTCCCATCAATGCACTGACTGAGAATGAACACATGGTTGTGTGTAGAAATGGGTAGGCTACCACTCTGTAAAAATCGCTATCACAAAAGTCGTAGCCCATGTGATGCTACTTACAGAGTATGCTATTAGATTTTGCGGTTAAATAAACTGGGAGCACACACAACATTTGAAGCAACTGTGAATTGGGTCACCGCTTCGCAGGTGATGTTACTAATGGATGGCCTCTAGGTGACAGTGTTATGTTTAATTAGGATATTACAAATAACAAAACACCTAATGTTAAAATAATAAAATAAAATAAAGTGTAGGTTATGATATTAGCTTTACCAGTTGACGTAATAGTTCAAATAAAACTAACCATTAAAATGACGTAGCTAAATATTTTTCTGATGCAAGATACATTTTCCACCCTTTGAAATACCCTTTATCGGCCAGCCCACTTTGCTGAGGAGCGCAAATGCTGTGCACAAATGAAAAAAAACTTGGCTGATGAGAATGCTACATGGATGTGCTTGCGACATGTGTTTGAGGCT
The DNA here is from genome assembly GCF_963514075.1 of Conger conger. Classification (NCBI taxonomy): domain Eukaryota; kingdom Metazoa; phylum Chordata; class Actinopteri; order Anguilliformes; family Congridae; genus Conger; species Conger conger. The sequence continues at coordinate 23,621,698 of NC_083767.1, read as the reverse complement.
TGCAATTGCAATTTCTTTGTGAAACGCTCAAAAAAGTGCAGGAGAAAATCTTGCAAATCTCGCAACTTTCGTGAAATGAGCCCCAGATCTCTAGCTAAAAATAAAACATGCAATATATGCTTTCAAGAGGGTTAACATGCAGCACTTTCCAAGGTGGTTCAAGGTGTCAAGTCAGAAAACATCACTTGTAAGAAAATTTCAGAACTAATGAGTTAATTATGTACATTATAGACAATGGGGGCTGCCATAAATTGGACTATTAACAGCCATTAAAGGTACAATAGGTAATTTCGGACTCCTAACGGTCAAGAGAGGAATTGCAGCAACAAACACCCTCAAACCACAACATGCAATGTTTTGGAAAGTTAACAGTGACAAACGCGACAGACCCTGCTGTCTTTTCGTAGTGTTCTAGTAAGAAAATGTTTGTCGAACAGGTGAATTGATGAAATGTTCACTTTAGTGTGCTGCACAGCACTATAGCTAGCTAACCAACTATATTATGAGCAAGCAACTTATTTGGCTATGGAACTAACTGGATATATAACGCTGTTACTGTACCACAAATGATGCAACTGCAACTTACAGTTTGAGACAAAGGTTTAGCTAATATTTGAACGCGTAAGAGATAAAAGGAATGTGTATCTGCCCAAATTGCACTCCAGACAAGCGATCACTGAAACTCTGCATACTATTGCTTATCTAGTTAGAAAACAATACCAGTTCGCTATCAGTTACAACAAGCAAATGAACTACTACTAGTTAGCTTCCCGAATTTACAAACTGGTATTGTTTTATAACTAGATATGTAGTCTTCACTTGGAAAGTAAGCAATAGTATAGTATTCAGCATTTCAGCGATTGCTTGTATTTAGTGCAATTTGAGAAGCTACACAAACAATGAACCAATTTTCAACCAATGAGCTTTAATTGTTGTACAGCTGTATGTTGTTTGTTGGGCCATCATAGCAAGTGACGCAGACCAGATGTACACTTTTAAACCACAAATTTATGAACTATAAACACAGGCAGAGGGTGAGTCAACATATCAGTGAGCCTTTTTCAATGATAGGAAGGAATTTACAATGAACACGAAAATCTTACCTATTGTAACCTTTAATATTCACTGCCTAGCTGTTTACCAGCAGCTAAAACATGAGTATCTCGCTAGGTACCTAGCTATGGTTGAACATAACTAGAATACATAGTTTTCTGGCCTGCGAAAAGAATTATATTAGTATGATATTATGATATTAGTATGAAAATGGCACCAGAATGTAGTTCACCATGATACATCTGTGACAATGCATTAATATGGAAAAATGTAAAAATAATTATTCAGTTTTTCAATGTGGTGTGTTTTATCATACTGTAAGGCAAACTTCATGACTGATATGACCATGTTGGATTAATGTTCACATCATCCATAATAGGAACTGGCTAGTGTGACGGGACGAATGCTACTCCATAACTCAGTGTATTCTAAAAGGCTACTCAAATAACCCGATTTATAATACTGGGGGACGACAGTTGAGTGTCATCAGTTGGGTCCATTGTCCTCCATAGGCTTCCATTTTTGAATATAGGGCTATTTTTTGGTATCAGAGCATGCACACTGGGTACATAAACCTGAAGGGATGGATAGGAATGGAAATAAAATCTTATATCTTCAGCATGACTTTAAAAGTACTGTTCAAAATATTAGAATTTTGCTTGGGTAAATTCAAAATATTAGAATTTTGCTTGGGTAAATTCATAGTTTTGAATGGATTTCAATGGGGAAATTTGCTTTTTGGCACCAGAGACTTAATAAACTCTAATACATCCGGTAACCACTGCAGTTTGCGGGGTAATGAAAATTCCTGGTTGTTCAACGAACCAAACGTGTTTACATCTATGGTCTCCATACAGACGACATTGAATTCATTGAGTGCATCGAATTCTGGGAAATGAAGTCCCTCAAAGATGTCTGGACACCCCGTTTCTCCTTACAATTGACAGTGTTGCGCAGTTCTCTCCTGTTAGACTTTTCAAAAGAAATGAAAACTAAAAATAGTTGGTTAGATTAAAGCATTAGATGAATGCATTATTAATCATAATACTGCAGCCTAACTGATTTAAATGCACCTAGCTGGCTAGCCAGCTTAAACGGCTTGTTAGTAGCTATTACAAAATAATTGGGATATCTGGCACAAAAAATGCAATGAAAAGCTAGAAAATGATTCATCATATTGCATTAAAATGAAATTCTGAAACAAGAAAGTTTTTCGATGAATGCACGTTTGAAATTAAATATCGACCGTGGCTTACCTTTTTGATTCACTGGTGATAGAAAAATGGCAGCGCTCTCGTATTATTTAGATTTCACAGGATTTTGCCGAGTCCCGTACAGTCAAGTGATGTGCGTGGTGGTAATTTCGTCGTGATTTTACTTATTTTGAGGGCATGGAATTTTGTAGTATAGCTACAAATGGGTTGTGAGACCAGGTTCACCAACCGAATAGAGATTACAGGGAGGTAGGGAAGGGTGGGGAGAGGTGCAGCTTGAAAGCTTGAAGAGGTCTGTCTTCAGTCTGTGCTTGAAGGTGGTCTGCTGTTATGACTTCTACAGGGAGGTTGTTCCACCACCATGGAGCCAAAACAGACAGTAGTCGTGACTGGGAGGTGGAAGTGCGGAGAGGGGGATGCACCAGGCATCCTGCAGTGGCTGAACGAAGAGGTCTGGCAGGCATGTAGGGTCTGATGATCTTTTGGAGGGAAGCTGGGGCTGACCCATTAATTGCTTGGAAGGCTAGCACCAATGGTTTCAATTTGATGCGAGCCATGACAGGCAGCCAGTGGAGGGATGTGAGCAGGGGGGTGACGTGGGAGTGTGTGGAAAGGTTGAAGACCAAACGAGTCGCTGCATTCCGGACGAGCCAGCCTAGGAGTCTACGTTGCTAGCCTAGGAAGGTGGGTCACTTGTTTAGGCAAGTGAGTTGCTAGTCGAGGAGAGTGGTTTGCTAGTCTAGGCAGTTGGGTCGCTAATCCAGGCAAGTGAGTTGTTAGGAGAGTGTAGTTGCTACTCCAGGCGAGTGAGATGCCAGTCTCGGAGTGTCAGTAGTCAGGTTCTTGGACTGTCTCTCATTCGTCAATGCCGGCCAATCAGTCGTCAATGCCGGCTAATCAGCTGCCGCTGTCAGCTCATCAGTTACTGTATCAATGGCTTACTACAGTATGTGAGTAGCTGCCCTAAGCCTCTCATACGTCAGATTTTTGGCCCAAATCAAGTGCCATAGATTTGAACCACAACAGGAAGTTGACCTCATACGACAAAGTCACACAAAATGGCGATAAAAGTTTTGAGGTAGTGCTTCTTATTTTGGAGAAACAGTTCCCGTTTAAAATTTCAACATGAACATGGCAACAGCTGAGTTTCTGATATTGTATTTTAACAATAAGAGTAGTGTCGTAATAGTAGTCTTTTTCTAGGTATGTTACACTGCAAATAAATTTAAATGTGTTACATTTAAATTTAAAATTGTCTATATGTATCCACTCTTTGCAGTGTTAAATTAACACTTTTGAAAGTGTTAATTTTTTAACACTCATCCAGAGTTATTTCAGCAATGTAAGGAGTTGAAAATGAACACTGGCTAACACTGAGTAGTGTTGATAGTATTCTACACTAGTGTCAGTGTTAGAATATCAACACTACCAAACTACACTTGACTCCAATATAATAACACTAATGAGTGTATCACAATTAACTCACCAATGCCCCCTCCAGCCACTGTACTCACCACAACCACCTACCCCACAACTACAAAAAATACAAGACAGCTGCTTTCACAGCATGGACTTATAACATTACAGAATAGGAGTCATACAAAATGACAGTATTGGACAGTGTACATTTGGTCATCAGTGTCATACAAAAACACCAGGTTATCTACACAGATGAGTGTGAAGACATCCGTTTTCTCCTCAGTACTAAATGCATTTAACTGATCATCAAAATACACTGTTTTAATACACACAGACTTTACCAGTTAGAAGATAAGCGTTGTCATCTCTAACAAGACTGACAATCCTGTTGAACAAAGGCATCTAATTTTCAACACCAGAACATACGTACATCCCAACCTGATACTCTGTGCCATAGCTTTTGACCCAGGAAGTTGTGGAAACACAAGACACATCAAAAGCTTCATTCAGCGCCTCACTGCCCTCTAAACTGCTGACCAATGCTTCAGTAATGGGGCCAAATTGTAATTTTAAAAAATAAAAATTCTCAAAATGAAAAGCCAGTGTGATGTTTTTAAAGTTCTTTACAGACTTTTTAAAGAAATTGTGCTTTCCTTCAAACCTCATTCACCACATGTGTGAGTGGCCCAATTTCCCTTATACAGCTTGGGTAATGGACCATAAAGTGGTGTTTTGGAATCAAATTCCACTCTGAAATGAGATATTTAAACAGTTTGTGATGATCAAAAATCTAATGTTTCAGATAGGGAGTCATATCATGGGTTACAGTAGGTGAAAACACAATGTTTACAGCTATCATTCCTGCAAACTAAATCTCCAAACATCAATGGGGTATTGTGTAAGTGGCACCATGACTGAGCAGCATTAAGGCCAAAATCTTTACTATTGTCGTCCAATTTTGTTGTCCAATCTGTGCATATCCACAATTAAAGCTCATAATTCTCTCTGAAAATGATCTCAAGGATATGGAGTTCTCAATTAAATACTGAAACACAAGGTTTAACTCATACCGCACCACTCCTTCCAGTAAATCGTGCATTATATCTACTGCATAGTTTTCTGAAGTATGGAGCTGGAGGGAATTGAGCAGACAGGTTATTTTGACACCAAATGTCAGGATTTTGTTGAATGGCATCGCAGTGTTCTGAATGAAGGTCTTTTGAACGTAGAGTTAAACCTGGATGATCTTCACTAAAAACTGATTGCAACTCTATCTTATCAGTCAAACAAAATTGACAACAATAATTTGCAGCAAAACAAAAAAGACCATGTAAAGCTAAGTTGTCACCAGTAACTTGAAAAACAGAACCCCTCTGAGGCTGAAAAGGGCACCTGCATTCCTTCAGTCTCTAAAATCTTTAGATCATCAACAAGTGGCTTTAGAATAGGATCAAACCTATAATTCTTTAAGTCCTCTGTGTGAAAGAGGGCTACAAGATGAATGTTCATCAACACAGAATTAAGCTTTGGTGGCAAATTTCCAAAAATTAAATAAATGTAGCCAAGTTTGTGCACTTGTTTTTTTCTGAAGTGCAAGCCATCGTTTACATTCAAGCCAAAGCCGAAAAAGACAGGAAATTCACAGAAGTACCAAGAACATTATCTTGACCCATGCACTGACAAGGCTTCCAACACACAATGCATTCATACCTGCTATGGGTACTGTAACTATGGTGGTCTACTTCAAACAACATGTACCACTGGGCAGGCTGCTGAGGATTCAATCAAATATTCTCTTTGAATCAACAACCAAATAGATTATTTTCAGAGCATTAATTACTAGGACATGTTCTAATTGGGTGAGAAACTGTAAAACGCTTTTAAAAGTTTGTAGAAGAGCACAAAAAGATTTTCACTCATCTTTTTTTTAATACCAAACGGTTTTTCATAAAATTTTCTGGATTAATTGGAATAGCGTGTCTGCTTTACCAAAGATTTTTCATGTATATTGGTCCCAGAACGGCGAAACGACGAGGCTGGCGATTTTCGTGTTTTGCATGCAAGTGTGGTTCGGACATTATCTAACAGAGGCACGACCGTGAAACAGTTACTGAGTTCACTGTTCCTGAACACAGATGAAAGAGACCCCATGATGGGTACATACATTTACTTATCATTGACAGGAACTTGCCTGTATGTGCCTGTTTTTCTATCTCTACGTATATTGAAACGCACACCAAGAATATGCAACAATGGCTTCTTTTGCATGAGCATGGATGTCATTAACCAGCTCCCCCATTGAACCAACTAAACATTGTACAGTACTTTCAGGCACTCCTGAGGCTTGCACTTGAGCAATAACAGAGCTGCACATGTCTAGTATTTGCCTTTTTTCAACTGGAATGTGTTTAGTGACATTCACAGGAGGTTCCACATTTACTGGCTGTGAGACAGAAGCTCCAACATTAGCTACAGGCCCAAAATCTAAATTGCTGTCGAGATCTGAATCAACAAAGTCTCCATGTGCTTGAGAAAAGTGCCGCTTGTAACCAGAGTATGTGCAAAAAACAAATGAACATCCAGGCTCTCCACAGTTCAAACGCAGTCCTTCCTGGGTACAAACCATGCTGAAACTTCAAATGTCTAAATAGCACTGAAAAACTTGTGTAGTGTACCTTACAAATGTAACAAGTGAACATATTTCCTGTCAAAGATGTGTTCCTCTTCAAACTGCACTGTGATGAATTCTTGCTCTAATCACCTTGACCCAAGGACTCTCCTTCACACTGCCAACATCAATGCCATACACAGTGGTCTGGATGAATGTGTAGAAGCTGCACAATGCCTCATCGCAGGACACAGCAAAAGCATAATGTGCATTGAAAAGCTCATCAAAGGCAGCAACTCTGGTCTACGTCGTACAGGGAATCATCTTTTGGTCCAGGACTATGTAGAAGTTCTGGATGCTGTTCTTTATTTTGCCAACACACAGAAGAAAGGGCTGAGCATGGCCAGTTTCCTTGAGGAAGGCCACCATGCTTCTCCCCACCTGAGAGAAAGAGAGGGAATTAATCACATGGAATAACATTTGTAATGTGGTGTTGAGTGCCATCGGTGCTGCCTAGAATTCCAAAGTTTGAGCCCATGTGCACAATTATATTTGTTTTAATGTGCACAATTAATTTTAATGAAGACAAAGCTGCTTCTGTGTTGACACACCAAGCCTGTCTGGAGAAGAAAATAATAATTATATACAGTATTGTGAAAAAGTTTTAGGCAGGTGTGCTGTAAGAATGCTTTCAAAAATATAAAAGCTAATATATAGTAGTAATAGTTTATTTTTTATCAATTAACAAAATGCATGAACAGAAAAAGTGAATGAACAGAAGAAAAATCTAAATCAAATCAATATTTGTTGTGACACCCTTTGCCTTCAAAACAGCATCAAGTCTTCTTGGTATACTTGTACACGGTTTTTGAACTGGGCAGGTAGGTTGTTCCAAACATGTTGGAGAACTAGCCACAGTTCTTCTGTGGATTTTAGCAGCCTCAAATGCTTCTGTCTCTTCATGTAATCCCAGACAGACTCGATGATGTTGAGATCAGGGCTACCATCACTTCCAAGACTCCTTGTTTACACTGAAGATAGTTCTTAATGACATTGGCTGTATGCTGCAGAATACATTTGGGGCCAATCAGATGCCTCCCTGGTGGTATTGCATGATGGATAAGTACCTGCCTGTACTTCTTAGCATTGAGGAGACCATTAATTCTGACTAAATCCCCAACTCCATTTACAGAAATACAGCCTCAAGCTTGCAAGGAACCTCCACCATGCTTCACTGTTGCCTGCAGACATTCATTCTTGTACCTTCAGCAAACAAACTGCCTTCTGCTACAGTTATTTCAAATTTTGACTCATCAGTCTAGAGAACCTGCTGCCATTTTTCTGTACCCTAGTTCCTGTGTTTTCGTGTATAGTTGAGTCGCTTGGCCTTGTTTCCACGTTGGAGGTATGGCTTTTTGGCCGCAATTCTTCCATGAAGACCATTTCTGACCAGAATTCTCCACATAGTAGATGGGTGTACCTGGGTCCCACTGGTTTCTGCCAATTCTGAGCTGATGGCACTGCTGGACATCTTCCGATCGCAAGGGAAGTAAGCATGATCTGTCTTTCATCTGCTGCACTAAGATGCCTTGGCCGACCACTGCGTCTACGGTCCTCAACGTTGCCCGTTTCTTTGTGCTTCTTCAACAGAGGACATCACATCTGGAAACCCCTGTCTGCCTTGAGAGTTCTGCCTGAGAGAGAGTTATGCAGTATAACTACTTTGTTGCGGTGCTCAGTCTTGCCATGGTGACTTCTGACATTAAATTGTCTTCAGCAACCTCACCTTGGAAGCAGAGTTTGGCTGTTCCTCACCCAGTTTTAACTCTGCTACACAGCTGTTTCTGTTTCAGTTAATGATTGTGTTTCAACCTACATATTAAATTGATGATCATTAGCTCCTATTTGGTATAATTGGTTAATCACACACCTGAATATATGCCTACAAAATCCCTGACTTTGTGCAAGTGTACCTAGAAGAATTGATGCTGGTTTGAAGGCAAAGGGTGGTCACACCAAATATTGATTTGATTTAGATTTTTCTTTTGTTCACTCACTTTCCATTTTGTTAATTGATAAAAATTAACATTTCTATTTTTTTTAAAGCATTCTTTACAGCATTTTTTCACGCCTGCCTAAAGCTTTTGCACAGTACTGTATGTATGTGTGTATATATATATATATATAATATATATATATATTGTCAGGTCTACAGGCTGGAGGAACCTAGCGCAGACTCGGGGGTTATGAAAAATGGCAGGTCTATTTGCGACAGTAGATAGATGGGGCAGACAGAGCATAATCAAAACAGGCAAGAGTTCAAAAACCGGTTAGGTAGTCCACAGAGTCCACAATCCAAGAGCAAAATCCAAAGAGCCAGGCAGGGGTCAAAAACAGAAATCAAATACGAAACTGAATATTACCAGAAAGAATACAGGGGTGAAGGCACAGGGTACAGGAGGCTAGAACTGGGGGACCGGAAATTACTCAGGATACAGGGTATGACGAACTAGCTACACTGAACTGAAAATGACAGGCTTAAATACACAGGGGATTGACAGACAATGAGACAGAGGTGTGCTTAATGACAAGAGAGGAGAGGAGAGGCGGAGACATGAAATGAAATCCAAATGAGTCCAAATCTTCAATTTGTCGAAAAACATCTTCACGAGGGAAAAGACAACACCACGGCAGCAAGTTCTTCAGGAAAATCAGACTTTATTAACAGCAGTGCATAAAGCCGGATCAGTTCTCCAGAACTGAACCCTGACTGTTATTTTTACACCCATTTTATACACAGTTACTCCACCTACAACTCCTCCTCAAACCTCATTCTGGCAAATCACCCACACTGTTCTTATCATAACTCCTCCCAACGCTCCTCCTACAACGTCATAGTGGCAAATTGCCCACGGTCCTTATGCTCTGCCAACTCTGTACAAAGTTCAGGGCGTTCTGCCAACTACGAACAAAGTTCAGGACTCCCCCTGACCTCACTTCACCCCGCACCTGCTCTTGGCAAACTACCAGACCTCATAAAGTTCTGGATGCCCCCCCTCTAACACACACGTCAGCCATACACATCACTCTGTATCTTTCGCTTTTATAAGACAAAATAAGCAGCAGTAATCTTTGAAAATATACAGACATACTAAACATTTGATTTAATATTCACTTCTAATATTCTTTTCTAATATACAGACATACTAAACATTTGATTAATTATTCTCTTTTAAGGGAGTAAATGTAGGTAGCATTCTTTGCTCTCATTTCAACAGTTTTCACTGTGGTTTCTTGCGTTTTCATAAGCTCAGCTATAATTAATGTTCTAGGTCAAATAGATACACTTCTGGCATAAAACATCGAGAGTCCCGGAGAAATCAGCTGTACAGTCATATCTTGCTCTGCCCGTGTCCTTGACAGTTTGGTCTACACAGTTCAAGACGCCCCCCCCCCCCCCCCCCCCCCGTCAGCTGGCTGCTGTGTAATTCTAGCACAATTCAGCAGTTAATCAGTTTGAAACTATACAGGGTACATATCATACTTTTATACAGATATATTGATAAACTTTTAGCACCCATTGTCGAGAGTTTTGGAGGAACCAGCCTGCTCACTAAGGTGGAGTCTGATTTTGACTTGTGATTGGTTATCATGCTTTTAGGAGGGAGATCTTTTGTTCTGTAAATTTTCCCCTACAGGGGAGAAGGGTCTTAGTCAGGGAGGTGACCAAGAACCCGATGGTCACTCGGTCAGAGCTCCAGCGTTCCTCTGTGGAGAGAGGAGAACCATCCAGAAGGACAACCATCTCTGCAGCAATCCACCAATCAGGCCTGTATGGTAGAGTGGCCAGACGGAAGGCACATGGCAGCCCACCTGGAGGACAAAATTCTCTGGTCTGATGAGACAAAGATTGAACTCTTTGGCGTGAATGCCAGGCGTCATGTTTGGAGGAAACCAGGCACCGCTCATCACCTGGCCAATACCATCCCTACAGTGAAGCATGGTGGTGGCAGCATCATGCTGCGGGGATGTTTTTCAGCAGCAGGAACTGGGAGACTAGTCAGGATTGAGGGAAAGATAAATGCAGCAATGTACAGAGACATCCTGGATGAAAACCTGCTCCAGAGCGCTCTTGACCTCAGACTGGGGCGACGGTTCATCTTTCAGCAAGACAACGACCCTAAGCACACAGCCAAGATATCAAAGGAGTGGCTTCAGGACAACTCTGTGAATGTTCTTGAGTGGCCCAGCCAGAGCCCAGACTTGAATCCGATTGAACATCTCTGGAGAGATCTGAAAATGGCTGTGCACCGACGCTCCCCATCCAACCTGATGGAGCTTGAGAGGTGCTGCAAAGAGGAATGGGCGAAACTGCCCAAAGATAGGTGTGCCAAGCTTGTGGCTGTAATTGCTGCCAAAGGTGCATCAACAAAGTATTGAGCAAAGGCTGTGAATACTTATATACATGTGATTTCTTAGTTTTTTATTTTTAATAAATTTACAAAAATATCAAAAAAACTTATTTCATGTTGTCATTATGGGGTGTTGTGTGTAGAATTTGGAATAAGACTGTAACACAACAAAATGTGGGAAAAGTGAAGCGCTGTGAATACTTTCCGGATGCACTGTACACAGGGGATTGACAAACAATGAGACACAGGTGACCTTAATGACAAGAGACAGGAAGGAAATACATATAAGGAGTGGGGAGGTGGAGACATGAAATTAAACACAGGTGGAACCAAATGAATGAGGGAATGGAGCAGGAAACAGACTACTGAAAGCACAGAGGTAACAAAAGGCAAAAACGCTGGGGAAGACAGAAAATCAGAAAACAGAAAATCAAAATCGGTATCGGCCCTTGAAAGCCCCGTATGGGTTGATGTCTTCAGTGAAATATTCTTAAATACAATTCTAAGAACATACCTTCATGAATGCTCTAATCTTTGAAGACTTCCTGCCCTTGGATGTTGGAGGTAACAAGTGAAGAAGCTAAAGGATGGCAGCCACCTCACAGTCCCTACTAGAGAATGAGAATTAAAACCATAGCAATTACTTTCACTTAATGGACCATACCAATTCTTCTTCTTCTTCTCCTTCTTCTTCTTCTTCTTCTAGCACATTTATTACAAATCACATATACTGTACTGCCAGCCATTTTGCTAATCACACTGTGGGTTTTTCGATGTATCATTATTCCTACTTTGAAGGCAGCCACTGGTTTCCATTAATTTCAGTACGTTATGAAAATCAACTTCCAAAGCCATAAACCTTGCTTGATAGGCAACCCATCACAGTGAATATTTAGTTATAACATTTGGAACATTTTATCCTTCTTTTTTGGTCAAACTTGCTTTGTGCAAGTTTAAAGTCTCTGGTTGATTTTCATACTGTACTGAATGAATGGTAACCAATGGCTGCCTGTAAGGTGGGAAAAATGATCAATCTATCAATCAATCTAAAAACCCACAGCATGATTAGGAAAATGGTCAGCATTAATTTTAAGTATATGTGATTTGTAGTAAGGGGGCCAAAACATAAAAAAGCACTGGTATGGTCCAATGATACATTGTGTTGACAATGAAAGTGAATACCCTAAAGGCATGTGACATCTACAGTCTCCAATTTATACTTACCACCATCATCAGACTCCTGTTGTGCAGACAAGCGTAGCTCATCCTCTTGCGCACTTTGAGGTAGATTTTTGCAATCTGCGATGATCCTCGGTTTGAAGAATGTCGGCCATTTTGCAAGGAATTTACCAGACACTTCATCACCAAAGAGCACTGTGAAGTCTTGGTCAATCTCAGACACAAAACCTAAAATTGGAAAAAACAAAACACATTAGAGAGCAAACAAATAAATAAAACTCAAAGTTGTCAACAATTCATTTTATTTCTTACCAAACCAAGATATGTCCAGGAATCTTGGAAAAAGAGCTAGGACTGTGGTGGCTGTGGCTGGGTTTTGAAGCACCTTTATTCTGTGCTTGAAGGTTGCCTTCATTTTGTCTTTGACAAGGGTCGTATCAGTTGAGTGCCTCATCACTGACTTAGCTTCGATGCATTAATCACCTGATAGTAGGGTTGGATGATATATAGGAAAATTGATATATCATCCAACCCTACTATCAGGTGATGAATGCATGGAAGCTATGTCAGTGATGAGGCACTCAACTGACACGACCCTTGTCAGTTTTAAAACGGACGCAACCGACGTAAATTAAGTAATTTGCTGTCTCTGCAAATGAGACTGATGGCATCAGATGTAGGATGCCTCCGCTTGCTTGGATAACATAAGCAATCAAAGTTATGTGTTCTGTCTGTAGCCCAATTTATACTCTACTGTTAAATTACTCTGTAATTTATGAAAATAATAGATCTACACGCCATCAATGCAAATGTGTCGAGTTGATGGCTTGTAGCTTGTAGATTTCAAGCTAAATAAAAGGACAAAAGTCGGCCAAAAAAACCCCACTGCCGATGGACTCAGCCCATTGCCGATTGCCAATACATTTGTCCAATCGCCCAAGCCTACCTTACAACTGCCTCACAGTTGAACACATGTTGCGATGAGTCTTAGGGCCTTCTAGAACAGTGGACTTGGATTTCTTGACTGCTTGAGCAGAGTTGCACTGGACAGTCTGCAACCTCCATGCCAGGTAGTCTAGTGATCATAGAAATGTTCCTGTTGATTAAAAGAAAAAAAGGTTAATCAGCTAACTGTTTATGGACAAGCACAGATCTTGTAGATACCCATGGCGATAGTTGCAAGTGAAAGTTAAGGAAAAACACATTTATAATAAATGTGGCACATATAAGCAAGCAACATTCATTATTTTCATCCGACAGCCATTCATTCATTCATTCATTCATTCATTATCCTAACCCGCTTATCCTGAACAGGGTCACAGGGGGGCTGGAGCCTATACATTGGGCGAAAGGCAGGAATACACCCTGGACATGTCACCAGTCCATCGCAGGGCACACACACCATTCACTCACACATTCATACCTACAGTATGGGCAATTTAGACTCTCCAATCAGCCTAACCTGCATGTCTTTGGACTGTAGGAGGAAACCGGAGTACCCGGAGGAAACCCATGCAAACACGGGGAGAACATGCAAACTCCACACAGAGAGGCCCCGGTCAACGGGGATTCGAACCCAGGACCTCCTTGCTGTGAGGCGGCAGTGCTACCCACTGCACCATCCGTCCGCCCTCCTGAAAGCCAGATTGTGTTAAATTAATGATCTAGTAAACTGAGCGAGCCACCTTCGCCCCGCCCTTCCAAGCCAACCCAGTTACGACACACTGGCTCTGGACATGGATAAAGTGCGCCCAGCGGGGTACAGGCACGTTGCAGGGAGGGGTCCCCCCCCCCTCGCAACCGACCCTCTGGCAGCATGAATCATGCTCCCAATCGGCCAGTTCGACAGAAAACATTTTAAAATAAGATGTGGCACCAATAGATTTCATACAAATGCAATTCAGTTCACAATTACTGATATTACTTATGCTAGAATCAACCTAAAGCATTACATTTGATCGAGTACAACTGTGCCTAAAACCCCTTTAGCGGTTCTAAAATCACTGTAACTACAGCTTTGCATGGCTTATTGCTTTTATAAAAAGGTTACGAAATATGGCAACATGAAAATCATAGACATATCCCAATTAAGACAGGTTTTTAATAACTATTTAATTACAATAATAATTTCCCTGACTTCCTGTCGGTTGCTACGTTTGCATTCAAAGGGACAGCATGAAAGGTCCCGGATATTATTGACAAACTTCTAAACTAGCTGTTGTAAACAACCAAAATCCACACCAACACTTTCAGGAACTAACTCTCGAGGCGTAATTTTTGATAAATTAAGTATTAAAATAACACTGAAAATGTAACACCGGCAGATTTGCTGTGTATGCTCAAGCTGTTTTGTTACGATATGCACCCTGTGATATCTAATGGAAATGGGATAGCTACAGTAATCAGGGTGTGGAAATGATTAATAATATTGGAATAGAGTGCTTTAGCTTGTCATCCTAAAACCCTGAAAAGAGCATTTTTGTGCCATGTTTTTTCCCATAGGGATTTCTATTTCTGCCGAATATGGTCCGTGGTTAATGTAAGCTTAAGATTTTCTTGCAAGCATTGGAGGACTTCAACTTCTATGCATTTTAGAACTTCTTCTATTCTTTTCACTGTGTTAATTTTTCCTGCTTCTGTCTTCGAACTGAAGTTGGGAGACATAGGGGAACCGAACCACTATTTTTCTGGGGTTCCTGGTTCGAAGCTGCTAATTATATCACACCCAACTTAACGACTTAGCAGGTTTCTGCTGCAAAAACGAAGAGTGCTTTGGCATTTGCTTCTTTTATTGCACCAAAGAAAATTACATTAACTCCTTTGTATGACCAGCTTTTCTTCTCGACCATGCTCTCTTTCAAAATGTCACACAACAATGAAAAACGCCACTTATTCACCCAGTGGCCTCACATACACACACAGACCAATCGGAACACTCAGAACAGAAACAATCCCCATGATTCCCACTCTTAAAGCTACCCTCATTTAATAACAATGGCAATGATCCAGAGAACCAAATCCATAATAGATTGTAATTCCAAACACATTTCAATGGCAGAGAAACATCAATAAGAAAATAAAAATCTGGGTGAAAAATCGGTTTAATCCTATAATGATGAGTCTTGCTCATCATGCACTAGCAACCATCATTGGTTGATTAAGTGCCAACAAAGACAGTCTGCTGAGCTGTTAATGATACAATTAAGTTAAATTAAGCTGTCAATTAAGTACAATGATACACAGTATATTTTGTTGAAGAAAAATGGAAAAAAGTTTTTTTGTTGTGCGCTGTGAAACATAGATTAGATAAAAATTATATTACTTATATTATACTATAAAGGCGGCACGGATGATGCAGTGGGTAGCACTGCCACCTCACAGCAAGGAGGTCCTGGGTTCGAATCCCCGTCGGCCGGGGCCTCTCTGTGTGGAGTTTGCATGTTCTCCCCGTGTCTGCGTGGGTTTCCTCCGGGTACTCCGGTTTCCTCCCACAGTCCAAAGACATGCAGGTTAGGCTGATTGGAGAGTCTAAATTGCCCGTAGGTATGAGTGTGTGAATGAATGGTGTGTGTGCCCTGCGATGGACTGGTGACATGTGCAGGGTGTATTCCTGCCTTTCGCCCAATGTATGCTGGGATAGGCTCCAGCTCCCCTGCGACCCTGTTCAGGATAAGCGGGTTCAGATAATGGATGGATGGATGGATGGATATTATACTATAAGACATTTCCTATACATGCACAAAGATAAAGTAAATTATATCAGATTGTCTGCCCTCCCTGTCCAATATATCTTCAATATGATGTGTCTGCACCACGCCATAAAAAATAAAGACATGCCCCTTGCGGCCACCTAGTGTGAAGAGCTTGTAAAAGAGAAAATGCTAGAGATAGCAAACGTGAGGTGGCAAACAAAGCCGGATGGAGAGAGTGGAGAGGGACTGGGTTGTTTTTACCCCCTGTTGAGAGAAGATACTCACTCCTTTCATTATGGTGAGCATGTGTCCCTGGCCCCTGGGGCAGGAAACAGCCAGCGTTTCTGTTTTCTCCATTTAACAGCAAAACAAACTCCTTTTTCAGGGGTATAGGCAACTTTAAGAAAGAATTTGGGTCATGGGTTCATCTTCCCACTTTTCTTTCACCTTATTAGCGCAAGTGCTATTCCGAACCAGCATATTTAGTCATGGTATCCTGTGGCAATTTGGCTAGAAGCCATAAAATGCAGGGTCTATATATAACTGGTCAAAATCTGTTTACTGCTTAATAAAATAAAGCTGAGCCATGTCTGCACTGCCCAAGTTGCAGGTGGAAATAGGCAGTGCCCTAAAAGTTTTTCTTTAAACTTTTACGATAGTTGCCATCTGCACCAATCATCTGGAGCAGCCTTTGGAATGGGTCTTCTACAGCCGTTTTTTTATTGTCATGCTACTGATCTTGTGCATGTATGTGTGTGTGTGTGTGTGTGTGTGTGTGTGTGTGAGAGAGAGAGAGAGAGAGAGAGAGAGAGAGAGAGAGGGGGATTATCTTTTATCAGAGAACATTTTCAGAATCTTTATTCCAAGGTTTATTTATGTACAGTAACATCATTTTGGGCTAGTCTTTCTAATATATTTTGAAGTCTTTCAAATTAAAGTGCAAGCTCCAGTGCAATTTTAATAATTTCATCCACAACATTCCGAATCAGTTCAGGCAGGCACAGATTTGCACATGATGGACACCAAAAATGTGCCCGGTAATTAAATTTTTTTTTACCCCCAGCTTGTATGAACTGTAAATGTAACCCTTTCAGGCATAAGTTCTAAAATATTTACAGTGGCCACACAGCGTGAGTTTGTTTTTCTGCGTGCAGTGCCTGTTCTCTAAGTCTACTGTTACATCACACTAGCCTTTGCACAGCTGAAAAAATAAAAGTCTTATCTCTTTCCTTTTCTGCTTAAGAAAGACAAAAATATTCCCAATGAGTTCTGAATGTCACACCTGCTGCCGACACCAGAACAACCCTCAAATGTATATGTTGTGGATATCCAGGTGTCCCAGTGACTATATTTCAGAGGGTATGCAATGAGGGAAAAGGTGTGGTCACCTTGCTGAGCTGTGGCAGGGCAAGGTGCAGCAGAACCAGTCACCATGATGATCCAGCTCATTGGAGGGAAAAGACCCCACCCCCAGAAAGAATCCCACTCTCCCAGTACAAGGCAGCTATCTCAAGCACCCATGAGCCCATGCCAAAAACTGTGTCCAGGAGTCCAGTATGTGCTTTGTTAAAAATCTCTGCTTGTTAATGGCGCTAAAAAAAAGTCAACCTGTTGCAACCATTTGTTCTTACAGTAAAAATAGTAGCAAGCATTACTGGCCTGTGGATGTAAGGTTATGGACTATAGCCAACCTCCGGTGTGGGTGCCTGCCAGGTGGCACATGTTCAAACCTTCACAAAATTGTATGCCTGGGCGAAATTATCCCCCATCTTTGTGCCACGCTGTCACCAGCTTGCATGCTGTCTATGAAACTATTTTTGTGAGTTGGCTGTTGCCGCATGTGTTTGGACAGTACAATTAACCCATGGACTATGTGCTACATAAAGAGGATACGGAGCATTTTGATTTAATGCTATTTGGAGACATAACACATTTACTGCTGGGTGCTATAGTAACACACCCCAACAACAAACACACACTGCACAGTGCACACATACTTACTGCCTGCGACTGCGAGGCCAGGGATTTTGTGCGGAGGGCTATCACCAGTATGAGAATGTTGTAGCATCATAAAAGTAGGGGAGAACTGGCACAATTGTAACTTTGCTTCACTTCTTACACAATTACTCCGAAGTAATGCATTCAATTTAACCACAAAGAGCATACACTTGTCTGCTTGAATAAGACATACTGTATTAGGTTTAAGGTTTGTGTACAATTGAAGCAAATGTAAATGGTGTCCGATATTACAACTGTGAAGTATGTTTGTGACATTTGTAGCAGCGGTGCGGTAGAATTGTAATAATGATAAATAACTGCATAAATCATTAATATCATCGTTATTGACAGGACAAAAACACTTTGCTCAAAAGGGCATATCCTGCATGGATGTTCATTAGGAATGCCATTTATTTTAGTTTATTTGCGAAATTGGATGAATTGTGGTTTATCGTTTTCGTCCAGCCCAGCGTCTGGTGATTTCTATGGGTCGCATGAATTCAGACAGTCAATGCATGCAAATGTTAAGCGACCTAGTACTAAACTGTTGTTAATTTGTCAAAATACTTTTATCACCCTAAAATGGTGGGACTATGTACAAAATGTGTTGTAATTTCTCAATGATATGGAGGGAAATGCCTTCATATTGAAGCTGACCATCTGCACCTTAGACACATAGTCATTGTGTCATTTGAAAAGTACAGGAATATGCAGCAAAACAACAAAGTTTAGTATCAAAATATGTTTGGACCTTATTGTGTATGTGTGAGTGTATATAAACAGTACATACATACAGTGTAAATAAACATATAGTCTTACTTAACATAGTATAATAACAAATGTCCATAACATCATGTTGGTTTATGGGTATTACTGTGTAAATATGGCAGACACTTCGGTCACAATTCCGTTGTTATTGCCAGCTGACTAATGCCTTTATCGCATTTCTAGTACATTGTGATTAACTATAAAATGCATCGTTGCTTACTCGGAGGAGTGAGTCCAAGGCAAGAGAATAATCGACTGAAACGCCTGCCACATTTACTCAGTGCTAGTTACAGTCTAAAGTCCCCAGTCCCCATATGTACCTGTCTGCTTGGATCACGACCATTGCCCGTTTGTGGATTATGTTTTGGAACTGCCCTCAGTCATTAAAGCCTGTCTTATTCACATCATCCCTGAGTCTGCTCTTGGTTCTCCCTGTCCCAAGTCCTGACACAGTCTACCATAGCATCTACTAAATTGCACCCTGAGAAAATACAGCCTCTGGTTGGTTCACAGGGAGGTAGGGAGGGACAGGGAGAGGTGCTGTTTGAAGAGGTGCGTCTTCAGTTTGCGCTTGAAGATGGGAAGAGATTCTACAGTTCTGACCTCAACGGGGAGTTCGTTCCACCACTGTGGAGCCAGAACAGACAGTAGTCGTGAGCATGAGGTGGCGGTTCGGAGAGGGGGAGGTGCCAAATGGACTGTGGAGGCTGAACGAAGAGGTCTGGCAGGGGTGTAGGGACTGATGATTTTTTGGAGGTAAGCTGGAGAAGACCCATTAACTGCTTGGAAGGCTAGCACCAATGTTTTGAATTTGATGCGAGCCATGACAGGCAGCCAGTGGAGGGAAGTAAGCAGGGGGGTGACGTGAGTATTTGGGAAGGTTGAAGACCGGACGAGCTGCTGTATTCTGGATAAGTTGGAGGGGTCTGATGGCGGTCGCTGGGAGGCCAGCCAAGAAGGAATTGCAGTAGTCCAGGCGGGAAAAAACCATTGCTTGGACCAGGAGCTGGGTTGAGTAGGGGGTGAGAAAGGGGGGGATTCTGTGTTGTATAGGAAGAACCTGCATGACCGGGTCACCGCCACAATGTTCTCGGAGAGGGACAGTCTGCTGTCCATCACCACGCAGAGGTTCTTTGCACTGGGTGATGGCGTAAGTATGGTATCCCCGAGGGAAATGGAGAGATCCAGATAGGGAGAGGTAATGGTAGGGATGAATATCATTTCAGACTTACCTGGGTTGAGCTTTAGATGGTGGTTGTCCATCCAGCTCTGGATGTCACTCAGGCAAGCAGAGATACGGGCTGAAACCTGTGTATCAGATGGTGGGAATGAGATGAAGAGTTGGGTATCGTCCGCATAGCAGTGGTAGGATAGACCATGTGCTGTGATAACAGGGCCAAGTGTAAAGAGAAAAAAGAAGTGGGCCTAGGACTGAGCCCTGGGGAACTCCTGTGGCAAGGGGCCGAGGTGTCGATACCGTACCAGCCCAAGCAACCTGGAAGGAGCGACCAAAGAGGTAGGACTCAATCCAGTCCAGGGCTGTGCCACAGATCCCCATTGCTGGCAGGGAGGACAGGAGGATGGAGTGATCCACCATGTTGAAGGCAGCAGAGAGATCTAGAAGAATGAGGGCAGAGGAGAGGGAGGCTGCTCGTGTGGCATGGAGTGATTCACTGATGGAGAGGAGCGCGGTCTCTGTCAAGTGGCCATATTTGAAGCCAGACTGATGGGGGTCCAGCAGGTTGTTGTTAGAAAAGAAAGAAGAAAGTTGACTAAAAGCGGCTCGTTCTATGGTTTTAGATAGAAAAGGAAGAAGAGATTGTTGTTGAAATTATATATTCATGTGATTATTTCATTATTAATTGCTTATCATATTATTAATTGCTTATCCTTTAGTAATTGCTTATACTATTATTGGTTGCTTATGCTGGAGTGATCCAGAGCATACACACTTATTAAAGTATCGTAAAGTATATTAAAGTATATAGCTTTGTGCTAATGAATATAATTTTCTGTAACTGTGTGAGTTGAGATGTCTCTCCCTTTCTGTACTATGGGCCTCCAAGGCTACGGCAAAACTGTGTGTTCTGCATTATCTCGTCTTGGTGGCTGAGAGCCTACGGTAGCAAAAACATAAGTCCTCGCCATGGAGGCTACCGTGGAGATTGTCCTCCCCCTAGACATCGGGAGTTAAAACAAGATAAGATACATTTATCATGCATAGGGAATGCGCAGGTGCGCAGGCCCCTGCGTATCCATCGTGGGAACGTTTTTGAGGACACATATCTGCATAAGCAGTACCTTGAAGGGGGAGATATGAATAAACTAACTGTTGTAAGGAGAAGAGTGGTGGATTGTCTTTGAATATTGATAATTGGCAATGTTTAATCATTTTGGGGCGTACATTTGTTGCGCTCCACGCATACATATATGCAGACAAAGGAGTGAAACCTCTGTCCTTGTTTTTGCATGTAACTTGGACCTGGAGTGTTTTCTTACAGGAATTAATTAAAATTCCCACTACAAGATACCGGCGGTAGTTCTGGATGATGGAGGGATCCAGAGTAGGCTTTTTTAGCAGCGTGGTGATGTGGGCCCTCTTGGAGGATGATGGAAAATAGCCAGAAGACAGAGAGGAGTTGACAAGGGAGGTGACAAATGGGAGAATGTTAGGTGTGATAGTCTTGAGAAGAGAAGAGGGGATAGGGTCAAGGGCACAGGTTGTAGGGCGGTGGGAGAGCAGGAGTTGAGAAACATCAGAGTCTATAAGGGGAGAGAAAGTGGAAAAGGAAGGGATGGGCCTAGAGGGGGGGGAAGGGCACAGAGAGGGGGGCGGTGGTTGTAAAGGATCTGCGGATGCCTGTGACCTTTGCATCGAAAAAAATCAGCAAAGTCATCAGCAGCAAAGGAGGACTGAGGTGGAGGAGGCGGTGTGCTGAGGAGAGAGGAGAAAATAGAGAACAGTTTCCGGGGGTTAGAAGTAGAATTTGTGTTTGATAGTATTTTAGACTTTAGGGGAAGAGAATGCCACCAGGAGAGACTGGTAAGTTGTGAGGTCTGAAGGGTCTCTGGGTTTTCCCCACTTCCTCTCCGCTGCGCGGAGGCTGGCCCTGGAGGTACGGAAGGCGTTAGATATCCAAGGACTGGGAGGGGATGTGCGAGGTGGCTTTGAGACAAGGGGACAGAGAGAGTCAATGGCGGAGGAGAGAGACGAAAGGAGGGTGGCAGATGCAGAGTCAGTGGGGAGTTCGGAGAAGGATTCGAGAGGGGGGAGTGAGGTGGTGACAGTGGTGGCAAAGGAAGAGGGTGAGAGGGAGTGGATGTTATTGGGTCTTCATGACCCAATGATGTTGAGATCAGGGCTCTGTGGGGGCCATACCATCACTTCCAGGACTCCTTGTTCTTCTATATGCTGAAGATAGTTCTTAATGACATTGGCTGTATGTTTGGGGTCATTGTCCTGCTGCAGAATAAATTTGGGGCCAATCAGATTCCTCCCTGATGGTATTACACGATGGATAAATATCTGCCTGTATGTCTCAGCATTGAGGAGACCATTAATTCTGAACAAATCCTCAACTCCATTTGCAGAAATGCAGCCCAAAACTTGTAAGGAACCTCCACTATACTTCACTATTGCCTGCAGACACTCATTCTTGTACTGCTCTCCAGCCCTCTGGCGAACAAACTGCATTCTGCTACTGCCAAATATTTGACTCATCAGTCCAGAGAACCTGCTGCCATTTTTCTGCACCCCAGTTCCTGTGTTTTCATGCCTAGTTGAGTCGCTTGGCCTTGTTTCCACGTCGGAGGTATGGCTTTTTGGCCGCAATTCTTCCATAAAGACCACTTCTGCCCAGACTTCTCCGCACAGTAGATGGGTGTACCTGGGTCCCACTGGTTTCTGCCAGTTCTGAGCTGATGGCACTGCTGGACATCTTCCGCTTGCGATGGGAAGTACGCATGATGTGTATTTCATCTGCTGCACTAAGTTTCCTTGGCCGACCACTGCGTCTACGGTCCTCAACATTGCCTGTTTCTTTGTGCTTCTTCAACAGAGCTTGGACAGCACATTTGGAAACCCCTGTCTGCCTTGAAATTTCTGCGTGGGAGAGACCTTGCTGATGCAATATAAGTACCTTGTGTCTTGTTGCAGTGCTCATGGTGTATGACTTCTGACATTAAACTGTCTTTTCAGAAACCTCACCTTGGAAGCAGTTTAGCAGTTTTAACCCTCCTACACAGCTGTTTCTGTTTCAGTTAATGCTTGTGTTTCAACCTACATATTAAATTGATGATCTTGTTTGGAATAATTGGTTAATCACACACCTGACTATATGCCTACAATATCCCTGACTTTGTGCAAGTGTACCTAGAAGAATTGATGCTGGTTTGAAGGCAAAGGGTGGTCACACCAAATATTGATTTGATTTAGATTTGTTCACTCACTTTGCATTTTGTTAATTGATAAAAATGAACTATTAACATTTCTATTTTTGAAAGCATTCTTACTTTACAACATTTTTTCACACCTGCCTAAAACTTTTGCACAGTACTGTATATTTAAATAGACTAGCTTAATTGTAGCTTTGTACAGTTGTATCGCTAGTATACCTAGTAACTAACAAGCTAGCTAGCTATCAATAACTAACTTTAGCTGAGCTAACTGCCATCTTGAAAGTGATCAGAATTATCCTGTTATGACAATGGATACATCCCATTAGCCAGAAAGTGCATACTCCTTAACTCCACTACCACCCTCCTCCAATCCATGCCCCGAAAAACCGATCTTTGTGGATTCCCTCCCTCCACTGTCCCATTTTCGAAGTGCACAAACAAAAACGGCTTCAACTCCCCCCTCCTCCACTCCCCTAGCGTAGTGTACAACAACGTATGTTTCAACGGAAGTCTTTTCACATTTCTGGATGACTTCCTCATGCTCACACCCACATACTATGAAAACCCAACCCACAAAATCTGGCACTGTCCAGATCCAGAAAGCGGAGATGGCAGAGAACTTGAATTCCCCCAACTATGCAAAAATATTTTCACAATTTTTTGTGTCATTATTATCAAGAATATCATCCTACCCAGATTGCAAAATGTTAGTTTGTTTTTGTGGCTCATATCCGACAAATAACAGGGAAGCGAATTTATGTATTTGTTTGTACATAAAACCAGCATGACTGTTAATAAACTACAATTATTTCAGTAGCCTGTGTGAACATGAATTTAATACATTTATTCAACAAACCATTTCCAAATGGCATATTTATTACCAATGTTACAGTGGAAAATAATTGTTTTTCAACATTACAAAAAACTCTGTGACAGCATGGATGGAATTTACTTTAGCTGTTGTGAGACGTTTCTTGTCTTGTGTTCGTGTCTCGTGTCCCCGCTCTCTTTCTGTAGTCCTGTCATTCATTCATGTGTTCCACCTGTGTCTCAATACCAGTTCCCTGCACTTACACCTGTTCTTCATTTCTATTAATTGGTCTGTGTACATATACCCATATGTCTACATTAGTTCCCAGCCAGATTGTAATGTAAAATATTGATATGTTATGTGAAGACTCACAATAACTCATGTATGAAGTGCCATGTAGGCTAGGCTACATTTCACTCATCTAATGTTTACGAATTAGTGTATGTGACATGGAACTGACAATAACCAAGAACATAAACTGTTGCAGTAGTTTTTCTCCTGAGGAATGTGGTTTATGATTATGGTTTCTTATTGACTATCCCACACACTAAGAGACTTTGATTGATGTGAATTGGACCAATATTTATCATGAATGACAACCAGAACCAACCAATACCAATTTTAAATATAAAGATACTTTAGACTATCACAGAGAAGATATGAATAAGAAATTAGTCTTATCAATTAATTAAATCCACACGACATAACAACTTGACAATTGCCACTCCGGTTTGCCTGGAAATAAAGGGAAGATATGTAGCTGAGGTGGCTGATTAATCTTACAACACATTTATTAGAGCCACAGAGCTGTTTAGCTTAATGACTGACAAGATTACTAGCAGAGTGGCCAGTGTGCTCATTTAAAATAAGGATCTCTCTCTGTTAACATTAATGTAAATTCATGTTCAAAATATTTTCTCAATCTCACCAACTGATATCTCATTTTGTAGCTCTCATTCTGTACTTTAACATGCAATGATAAACTGAAAAAGTGCACAGTACTTTTTTAAACGTGTATCTGAAGCATGGAGCCAGTCACATGTATACGTACAGACGGGTGACAAATTATTGCAAAAACTTGAATAAATGAGTGTAGAAACATTACGAATGCAGATGCTTCCAGACAGGGGTACTGCTCTATACAGTCAAGCAATTAACATCCTATCATGCTCTGTAAAAATACTGACCAGACCCAGTTGACTTTGATTTTGCATCAAGATGGCAAGTCCAAGGAATCTCTCATCTCTCTAGCCTCTTGAGTATATTATTCTGGAGTGAATATTTCTGAAGAAGTGAACACCTTTGGCTCCACAATACAGGCCATTTTTTTCAATGTGCCCCCATTTTATATCACTAAGAATATAAATACATTTCAAAAATATTGGATTATTATTCAGTATACTTGTAAATAAGCCTGTTTTTCAATAATAAATAGCACGAGAAATTGTGGAATGTGTTTGACTTGTTGATGGGGGGTTGGTTATTTGGGGGGGGGTGTAATGTACAGTGCGTCCGGAAAGTATTCACAGCGCTTCACTTTTCACTTGTTTGACTTGTTGATGGGGGGTTGGTTATTTGGGGGGGGGGGGGTGTAATGTATAGTGCATCCGGAAAGTATTCATCGCGCTTCATTTTTATGTTACAGCCTTATTCCAAAATTGAATAAATTCATTTTTTCCCTCAAAATTCTACACACAACACCCCATAATGACAACATGAAAGAAGTTTTTTTTTTAATTTTTGCAAATTTATTAAAAATAAAAAACTAAGAAATCACATGTACATAAGTATTCACAGCCTTTGCCATGCAGCTCAAAATTGAGCTCAGGTGCATCCTGTTTCCACTGATCAACCTTGAGATGTTTCTACAGCTTAATTGGAGTCGACCTGTGCTAAATTCAGTTGATTGGACATGATTTGGAAAGGCACACACCTGTCTATATAAGGTCCCACAGTTGACAGTGCATGTCGGAGCACAAACCTAGCATGAAGTCAAAGGAATTGTCTCTAGACCGCTGAGACAGGATTGTCTCGAGGCACAAATCTGGGGAAGGGTACAGAAAAATGTCTGCTGCTTTGAAGGTCCCAATGAGCACAGTGGCCTCCATCATCCATAAATGGAAGAAGTTCGGAACCACCAGGACTCTTCCTAGAGGTGGAATTTATTCAATTTTGGAAAAAGGCTGTAACATAACAAAATGTGGGAAAAGTGAAGCGCTGTGAATACTTTCCGGATGCACTGTATAAAAAGTGTAATTTCTACATGCTGACACATTTTATAGTTCTACATTATATACCAAAATAACAAGTAAAAGCACCTAAATTGCTAATCTAAAATTATGTAGAATAAAGAATAAAAATATTTCTTTGTTGGATAAATAAAAAACTTAAAAGACAGCTTTGGTGGTGCTTTTTTTCATCAGGGGTAGCACAATATGAACGTTAGTTCCAATCTTTTAGTTGAACTAGGACATCAGCACCAACCAGACACTGTTTGGGAACGATTTACTGTGAAGCTGTCACCTACCAGGCCTGAAAGTAGACAAACAAATCAGGTCAGCAGTTTCAATCTTTGGCACAAGGCATTAGGAATAAATTCACTCAAGCTACTGACTCAACCTGGCTGGCCTGACTGTAGAAATGCAGATATTGTTGACTAATGACATAGCCCAGGGTTGAATCTGTAAATGATATCTTGGCTATAGGGCCTGCAATTAATAATTTATAGGGTTTGTGCCAGTAATGCATGCATGCTCATTCATCATTTTCAACTACAAACAGGGGAGCTGTTGATGTTTGCATAGGCACTGATGATTGATACAGGAGACTTTTGCAATGTATGAAATGGCAATGAGACTCAAGGACCCAAGTCTGAAGTCCTGGCCTTGTTATAAAAAATACCAATTAGAAAGTATTTGAAATGGTATACTACACCACGTTCAGTACTACCAGGAAACAAACACATTTTTACACAGGCATTTTGGAAAATAATTATGTGGCTCCTTCCCACCCATCACCATCATCCAACAGTTGGTTAATTCCACAGGTTAATATGGGCCCAGGCCACCCCACCAATCTGTAATGAAAGAGCCCACCACAGCCATTTACATTGCTGGGAAGTTGGTGAGCATAGAAAGATGGCACTAACACATCCCGATCACCCCGAAGATGAGGAGGTGCTGAGGTGGGGGACAGTGATGTGTCAGATGGTTTTATTTATAACCACTTGGTGACGGGGCAGTGATCAATCAGCGGTGCAGATTTCGACAGTCCAGTGCCTCTGGAATAAGTAATCACGATGGAGTACTGGCTTAGGGTCTGCATTCATTCACAACTTCTCAGAGGGAGGCTCCCGGATGCAAGGAACACAAAACTACTGGATCCCACAACATCTGCTCTCTGCATGAGGAGCAGTGGCAAGAAGACAGGCATCAGTAGGGAGATGTCAGAGCATCACTGTGGATCCATGTAGGTCAAAAAGTATAGTTGGGGCTAAAACTGAGCTCTCTTCTCTTAAAACAGTCATCTTTTTCCTCAGTCTACATTTGCAGAAGTCTTTGTATGCTGATGTCATCCAGTTAGCTCCTATAGCAAAGCCAATCACATTTCTGAAAGTTTCAAATACTGACAGTGTTTCTAAACCAACATATAATCTTATGTAGGTTCTAATTGTAATCAGTGGCATTTGTAATTGGTCATTTTCCATACTGCCCCCTGCTGTTTGGTACATGACCACTTATATTCTCCATGATTATCCAGTTTATTTTTTATTTATGTAGCTTAATGACTTCTAACATATACATCTGCTGGAGTAGTAGGAATCATTCAATAGCTTAATTGATCAGACCATAGCCAGAATTGCATTAAAGCTACAATCTGCCTGGCTGTTACTTGCTTTTAACCCCATGCCTGGCCAATCCTCACCTATTTATGTGGTGTTCTATTTTAGGCAGGCGTGTCAAACTCCAGTCCTGGAGGGCCACAGTGTCTGCTAGTTTTTGGTGTGTTTCAGCACGAGAGATACATTTCAAAGTCTTTCATTGGCTAAAGAGTCCATACACCATGTTCTCTAGCCCTTAATTGGCTGCTGATGGAAAGGAAATCACAAATACCAGCAGACACTGTGGCCCTCCAGGACTAGAGTTTGACATATCTATGTGTAAAACCAGTGGTAGGATTGTTATTTAGTCACAGATATTGACTGTAAAACGACATGGTAGAATTACACAATAATTCCCCTTGTTTATTTTGCGATTCAATGAGCAGCGAATCTGGATTGGAATTTTTTGTGGTAAAATTGTTTTCGGAATACAATATGTTTTGTTTTTCTCTTGTTGCTATGAAATATGATTTTTTGGTGGTGAAATTATATTTTTATGAACTCCCAGATGGATGCTATTGTCAAGCTGGTTGCAGATGAGACTCGGCAGGGGGTGCTTGTTAACTGGCTGAACTACTCAACAATGGTGTCTGAATTTTTTGTCATGTATAATCTACTAATAAAGCTAGTTGGTTGCAGGAGCACTGAATGTCTGAGTTGAGCAGTCTCAGGACGCCATGCCACTACTAGAATGTATTCAATTTTACATTTTTGCACAATAGCCTATATCACACGCCGTGTAAAACTTTTTTCTGGCTGGTTTTCTCTTTTAATCTCCTCTGGGAGAATGATGGAAGTGGTTGTAACATAAAGGTCACTTTTGGAAGAAGGTATTTCTATATAATCACTTTAAGCTCTAACAGATAAAGAAAATTCCAAGAGGTTGATGCTTTATGACATGCTGATGGAGAATATCCATGCTATTAGAAGGAGGACACATGTTCCTTGGGTGTAAAATTCAACCTCTCTGACAACCCCATTAATGGTTTGTATTTTTAAAAACAGCTCTGCGACAGTATATGAGATAATATTGTTAAGTGACATCATTATCTTATTCTATACCAAAACAGCAATAAAAAATGTTATGCAGTCGAGTGAAATGAACTGTATGGTGCTAAACTATTATGTAAGCAATTGATATTCAATGTAAATAATTTGATGACGCAAACAGTACAAGCATGATAACAATGAGCTATACAACTGTTATCTTTATGGCCTATATTGTGCCCTTTGTGATTGCATTTTCTCCTGGATTTGATTAAGTGCTCTTATGTGTTTTTTACTGTCTCCATCAGGCAGGGAGAGAGCTGAAGAGACAGTACCAGCGACTGGAAGTTTTATCACCCTGTCGACAGGAAAACTTAATCTTATCTATCCTAGTAACAGATAACAAATGTGAAGTGATGGCTTAGATCACCTTGCTTGTTGTGTGAGTGTTTCTTGTTACCTCACACTAATGGCACTGAATTCAAAGGGGAGATTTTGAACACTTTGACCTACATTTAATTTATGCCCATGGATCTATGCAGCATGCTTATTTGTTGTTATTTGTTGTGTAGTCTTTTCAAATACATTTTACACGTACTGTACATACATACATAAGTCTGAATGTTTATATAAACTTGTTCAATTTAAAATGTAATCAATAGACTAAATGACAAGCTGATTGTATTGCTTTTTAACTGTACAACATTCCTACATACAACACTGCCACAGTCCTTAGTGCATTT
The DNA here is from genome assembly GCF_963514075.1 of Conger conger. Lineage (NCBI taxonomy): Eukaryota > Metazoa > Chordata > Actinopteri > Anguilliformes > Congridae > Conger > Conger conger. The sequence goes on along the minus strand of NC_083767.1, from coordinate 23,592,536 downwards.
GTGAAGTCTAGGCTTGTAGTTGCTAAATTGTTAATATAACAACTGAATCCATGAAAGCCTTTAAAGAACATTTTTTACATGACTTCTCAGCTTTCTAGTGTGTCATATTTACAGCTGTAGTCCATCTGTTTTCATTCTGTATCCTATTTTGGATAGTTATGATAAATTACATGCACAGAAACCAGAAGCAACCAAAGCACCACATGGCACGGTGAATACATAGACCGGCATCTTAAAATGAATTTAAGCTAAAAGGTAATGATTACAACTCAGGAGTGTGTCCACAATTTAAATCTAACCTCTGTTTATGTTTATTAACCTGTGCCATATCTTTATGGTGATATCTATACATTATCTATCTCTATATATTATTCCAGTCTAATAGGGAAATGTAAATATACCCTTTTTTTGTTTGCAAACCCTGTAATGCTTATTTGCTTGTGCTTAGGAGCATTGTACTCCTCTGCAAAAGTGACAGCTGGCTAAATGTATTTGTTGGCAAGCCAGTAAACTAGGACCACTTCAGCTTTCTGTCCATCAAATACTTTCCGTCCTTGTGATTAAACATTGGGCCTCATTCAAAAAACCTGCGCACGATCAGATTCACGATCAGAGCATTTTGGCCCTCATGATTCATGATTTCTCATCGGAAATTGGTCCAAATGTTTTCCAAAACATGTGGAAAGGCAAACACACAGAAGAGGTTTCTATTTAGAATGATTTCATATGTATGCAAAGTCAATTTAAGTATTTCAAAACTAGCAAAGAATACCTAACATTTGATATGTGTGTCAATACAATTATGGGCCTAAAAAGGGTATTGATTGTAAATAAGATATCAGAATAACCTTAAAGCAGTTTTCAGTAGTTTCATTTATGTAGTTTCGTTTTAGTAAGTAGATTTAGCTTTGTTTTATCCAAAACCGTAATTAATTTCTATTAATTCAAATTAACAAATTAATTTTAATTAAAAAATTCACTGTAATGCATCCACGTTCATGTTACAAAAGACCATTCTTGTTCTAACTGAATGGAGGAGCTAACTATTGAGACACAACCCAGGCGCCCATTTTCTAAGAAACAAGTCTTTAAATGTCGAGTTCCATGGAGGGTCTAATAACTGTGTTATTCTAACAACTGCCTTTGTCTTGAAGAGCATGAAATAATGATTTACCCCTTACTAAGTTTCAGCGTAACAAAGTCATTTCACAGCATGTTCAAAAGCATAGGGGAGAGGGGTCTGTCTTCAGATATTAAATGAAAGCACTAATGACAATGTCAGATAACCGAATATAAATACAATCTGTACTACTGGTCAACAAAAAAAGGGTAAGACAGAGAAGCACAGCAATAGGATGCACTGTATTGTAAGGCCACATGCTTGGGGTAGATTTGACATTCATGGCAGAATATATGCCTGTATTTACTGCCCTGAACTCAGCTATCCCTGGACTAGGTCCAGAAATACAGAAGCAATATCCAATGCTTATATTCTCCCATGTACTTGTGCCTATAATGAGAATACCAGGGAGATAAACAGTCTAGCTGAAAAGGCAACATGCAGACGGAAAATTTTCAAAGTTGGATTTATAGAGCGTGTTAAAAAGATTTCTTATTAAAATTCACATCATACATCAGTTTTATTCTGCCCTCCTCCCACCCCATTAAGCCCCCCAACCACCCTGGATTCAAACGGCCCCTGCTGGCCAAAATAGTCATTTCACATAGTTTTGGACAGCCAGTGCTACTCTGTTTTTAGTCACAGTGGATACCTGATTAGGAGTTGGGACTTGTTCAACTTTTGACCGAATCAAAAGAGATTTGATGAGAGGCGATACCTGAGCGTGTCGAATGGATGCGATGGAATGGAATGAGAAGAGACCGCTGAGTGTCTCGAAGAAGTATCTTGTAGATTTACGGCCAGGTTCCTCTGGTCTTTTTTTTTTTCCTTCCATGGAGATGAGTTGCTTTTGCTGAAACCCAGCAGGGAGCCGGGGGTAGTTAAAGGACACACTCAGCTGCTAGATTAACTCATCAACGCTGCATTGCCGGGTGTCAACAGAAATGTTTCACACACTGGACCAGCAAGGAATGAAGACCATTTGGAGGTCATGAGTTGCAGTACCCCTGTCCTTCAGTCATTTCAGATGTTGCTGTCTGCTTTTGAAGTGCATGTAACCTCTAAACCTATGTGGGGGGGGGGTGGGGCAGGGCATTGAAAAGCCCTTCCATTGATGAATGCAGGTCAGTCTCCTTAACTGTGAAATATGAATGATGCAAATATATATGCAGTATTTTTCAAAACCAAAAAAAGGGTTTATTTTTCTCAAGGCTAGCCATTACAAATATTCATCTAGCAGAAGATTCTGTGAAATGAAATTGTCAAATGAAATCAAATGTTCTGTGAAGCAAGCTTATGCATTTCTCCAACTGTTTGCAAGTGACATTGTGTAAAATCTGGAAAGTTAGTGTAGTGGATACAAAACCATGGTTCCAATTAGCAATTAAAAGATTATTAAATATTATCCACTAAATGATTAACTAAAAATGTTTAAGAAAAATACATTGTAAATAATAATAGTATTGTACATTTTGTTTAGTTTTAAATTTGATGCGAGCCATAACAGGCAGCCAGTGGAGGTTGCTGAGCAGGGGGGTGACATGTGAATGTCTGGGAACATTGAATACCAGACAGGCTGCAGCATTCTGGATGAGTTGTAGGGGTCTGATGGCAGATGCTGGAAGGCCAGCCAGCAGAGAATTGCAATAGTCCAGGCGGGACAGGACCATTGCTTGAACAAGGATCTGAGTGGAGTAGGTGGTGAGAAAGGGTCGGATTCTCCGGATGTTGTACAGGAAGAACCTGCACGCCCGGGTCACCGTAGCGATGTTCGTGGAGAAGGATAGCCTGTTGTCCATCACCACTCCAAGGTTTCTTGCACTAGGGGATGAGGTCACTGGTATCCCCTAGTGAGATGAAGAAATCAGAGAAGGGAGAGGTTAAAGCAGGGATGAAGATCACCTCCGTCTTATCTGGGTTGAGCTTTAGATGGTGGTTGCCCATCCAGCTCTGGATATCTCTCAGGCAGGCGGAGATACGGGTAGAGACCTGTGTGTCTGATGGGGGGAAGGAGAGAAAGAGTTGGGTGTCATCGGCATAACAATGATAGGAGATGCCATGAGCAGAGATAACGGGGCCAAGGGATCTCGTGCAGATGGAGAAGAGGAGGGGTCCGAGGACTGAGCCCTGGGGGACTCCTGTAACAAGGGGGCGAGGGGTTGACACTCCTCCAGCCCAGGACACCTGGGAGGACCGGCCAGAGAGATAAAATTGGATCCACTCTAAGGCTGTGCCACAGATCCCTGTAGATGCCAGGGAGGCCAAGAGGATGGAGTGGTTGACCGTGTCGAACGCCGCAGAGAGGTCAAGAAGGATCAGGACAGAGGAGAGAGAGGTTGCTCGTGCAGCCTGAAGGGACTCGTTGACAGAGAGGAGTGCAGTCTCCGTCGAGTGGCCAGGTCTGAAGCCGGACTGGTGGGGGTCCAGCAGGTTATTCTGAGAGAGGAAGGAAGAGAGTTGGTTGGAGGCGGCTCGTTCAATGGATTTGGATAGAAAAGGAAGGAGAGATACCGGACGGTAGTTTTGAATGCAGGAGGGGTCAAGAGTGGGTTTCTTTAGGAGCGGGGTGATGTAGGCCCTCTTGAATGATGAGGGAAAGCAGCCAGAGGACAGAGAGGAGTTAACAAGGGAGGTGACAAACGGGAGGATGTTTGAGGGGATGGGGTCCAGGGCACAAGTAGTAGGGCGGTGGGAGAGCAGGAGGTGAGACACATCAGCATCTGTAAGGGGACAGAAAGAGGAGAAACAGGGGGCAGACACAGAAATGGAGGCAGGCATAGAAGTGGTGGCGGTTGTGAAGGTGCTGCGGATATCTGCAACCTTCTCGTCAAAAAATTCTGCAAAGTCATCAGCAGTGAGCTGGCCTGGAGGAACGTAGAAGGTCAGAAACCCATGGGCTGGGAGGGGAGGATCGAGCAGGCCGGGAGACAAGAGGACAGAGAGAGTCAAGGGCTGAGGAGAGAGAGGAAAGCAGCACGGAAGAGGAGGGTGATAGAGAGCGGAGGTTACATCGGACAGAAACAGTGGGGGTGAGAGAAGGGGAGGGAGGTAGAGCAGCTAGGGGGATGGCAGTTCCTATCTCAACCACTGGGTGCCAATTTAAAACAAACAATCTCTTTAAATGTATATTGTATTTCATATTCTTAGCACCCCCTGTCCAAATGGTACAAATGTCATATGGAAGAATCGATTTCAGAATGTTAGAACCCATTTTCAAAAATGTGCCAATAGTGAATCATAAAATAATAATAAAAAATAAACAAACACAACACACAGGTTTTAAAATGTAATTCATGCTTTCATTATTTTCGGGAACAAATGGGAACTACATTTTACAAACAGTTTAATTTTGCAATTGTTTCATCTTGATTTTGTAGTTTTCGTTAATTCTTGTAATCACTACGTCATAACTTCACCGACTTAATCTATATTTACCATGTGAACTAGACTTGATGTCCATGGCTATGGAAAACTGATGCTTTTTGTGAATCATACCTTATCTGACATGTGTACTGTAGTTCAATGTCAATAACAATAATAATAATAACAAATAAATGCAATGTAATGCAAGTACCCGAGCAGCATTTCATGGCAGTGCCCCACCTAGTAATAATAAATATAGATCTATCTCATCACTCTGCTAAAGCGGCACACACTACTTTGCATGAATATAGGCCCATGCATATAGCATTCTGACACAAAAATGCACAGCTGGGCCCTGGAGGTCAGAGTATCATTGCATGCACATACATTTCTCCCATTCTTTCTCTCGAATGAGGTCCGCCCACTTTGGCCCAACAGTGTGCTTAGTGTAGGATTCCAGGGCCGATTCTCAAATGAGCTGAGGGGGCGGGCCTCAGAGAGGGCCTAGGGGGCACACCAGTTCTCGCTTGCGGCTGGTCCCAGGGGGCTGGCGCCAGTCGAGCCCCGGCAGCCGGTTAAAAAATAGAGTCCCCCACAGTTGTCGCTCAGGGGAGAGTGACAGAAAGAGTCTGTTGTGGTATCAGATTACAGGCGCTGTCATCGGAGAGTGGTCATTACTTCTAAGCTAATTATCTTGCCGCTTATAAACAAACAACCTGCCAAAAACGCGGACGGTGTCAGGCGCTTGCCACTTGTTACACCCCCTGGCATTAGCGTCTCTGAACATTCCAACCTGAGAAATCCAGTTATCTCTCTGGATTTACATGTCTGAGATTGAATTTGTTTGTGTGACGCAACAGAGGCAGCCATACTGTAGGAGACTGAGAGACACATTGAGGAGAAGGCCTCTCTGTTAATACAGTAGCAGAAACACGCTTTTTGTCTCAGTCTTTGTTACTCTGGTAAAACTTACCTTTTCTTTGGCCATGCACTGGCCTGTTCTTGAAACATGAAAGACAGTTTTAAAAGGCTATATTAGATGATCTAATTTAAAAATGAAAGCAAACACTTCTACATGCTACTTTATTTAAATTAATTTATTCTGTCACATGCTTGGAAAAACATGTTCAAAACAAGTTCACAGATGCACAAGCGATCTGTTGCCATTTTGTATATAGTAAAATTTATTTACATTACATTACATTACATTAATGGCATTTGGCAGATGCTCTTATCCAGAGTGACGTACAACAAAGTGCATACCCATAACGGGGATAAGTGCGCTGAAAGACCCTAGAGGGAAGTACAATTTCAACTACTACCTGCACAACAAAGATAAGGACCAGGGCCTATTTGAAGGCTTAAAGAAAGATAAATGATCAATTATTTTTTCACTGTGTCTGTTTTGAGGAAATCTGTCATGAGAATCTGCTTTGCCTTAGAACCTTGCCTACATTCTGTCATGGGCAGACAATCGAAAACCAAGTGCAGATTCGCAAATTGAAGAATATGTAGATTTACTAAGTGTTGTACATTCCAGCGACTCCAGCAAACAGTAGCAATACAGACACGGCAGTTTGTAGTGATGAGGCAGGTGATAAAAGCCAGGCAGACAGGGGAATGCAGAGCAGGCGATGTGGTCCAGAGCGAGCCAGGGTTGAAATCAGGAAGTCAGTCCAATGGGGCAGACAGGAACGAGGACGGAGCTTGGAGGAGGAGAGGAAGCTGAGGGCTGGAGACAGGACAGGATTCGGAACAAACTATGAAACATGACAACATTCAAATCAAATCCACTTGACCATTTTGCATATTTAACTGGTATTTTTTATCCAGTTAAACAAAGAATAAATATCCAAGAAAAAGGAAAGGTGTGACCTGAAAATTGTGGTTTCGGGGAGGATTTTTAAAATAGCAAGTAAGTAAACAAAGACATCATAATTGATAAATGCATCATTTCAGTTCAGCTCAATTTTAGCCTTTTGCAGAATTGATTTAATTCAGACACATTCTTAGGTTCTCGAGCATGAACGGCTCATTTCATAAAAGCTGACCACAACTAATAGTGTCAGTCATTCAATGAAAACACATTTCCTTTGGCACAATACTCTTACTTTCAGTCACCATATCTTAATAGGTACATATGGCACTGGGTTAATTCTGAGGGTTTGAACAGTCAAAGTGCATTTTATTGAATCTTGCAGACTTTGGTCCACTTCACCAAACTTGCATGATACCAGACACAATGGGCACATATGGTTGGCAAACTGTCTGCATCTACTTGAAAAAACTGAGTTGTGTTTGCCCCCTCATGTGCCTATTCATTGTCTGCTCCTAAGCCCAGATCCCACACACTGCTACAGCGACACGGCTTGTCAATTTGACGTGAGGAAGAGTTATGATTGAATAATGACCTCATGCAAATAGCGGATGGCAGTAACCTGGCTGCACTGCTTGTCAATTATAACCGTCCAAGGTGGAAAAGCTGTCAGGTCTAACGGCATGTTATTAATTGCCACAAGCCCAATCTCCATGTTTGTATCTCTTTAGAATGCCCTCTATTTATGCTCAAATATTTATGTATGCCTTGGAAACTCAATTATACCATCCCACTAGACTAAAGGTAGCTACAAAGCCTGTTTGCCAGCTCAGGGGCCTAGTTGCAAGGGCATAAGTCAGTGATAAACTTAGGTATTAATAATAATAATAGTCAAAGCATGTGATAGGCATTTCTAGTAGAATCCACAAGACATTTAAACAGAGATTTTGCACCTTCCACTTGGTTAGGAAAGCTGGATGGAGGGAGGCCTATATGCATGGAGGTAGTTAAATGACCTCCTCGTCAATCCCCATTTAGATTCACATGATCCCATTTTAGCTAATTGAATTACAGTGGTGTTTAGGTTTTGAATTTGAGAAGTTAGGAGGATCAGTGCAGGGTTTATCCAATGTTCTGCGAGGGAACAGACAGTTAATGGTATAATTACAGCCTGCTGGACAGTGACCTGAAATGGCTGCAATCAGCAAGCAAAATCTGTAGTGGTTATTTTCTGTAAGGGTTATGTGAACTTTGACATTTTCCCTCCCTTACAGTGCTGTTCACAGGCCAGCCATTTTGGCTAGCAATGTTAGCTGGGAGACTAGAGACTAGATTTTCTCATGGTTTGTAAAGATGTCAATGGCGTGGTTTGGGTATTGCGCATAGTTCATATTTGCAATATTCTCACAGTGTCATATGACAAAATACAGTTTCACTTAAATAACTAACATCAAAGCATAGAGTTAGTAGAAAGTTAGTAGTGACTGCCAGTCTCTAAAAATACAGCACAAAACTATTTTCTGTATTCTGACAGGTGGGCCAACTCAAATTTGACCTCCAACCAGATGATATAGAGTAGTATTACTGAATGACTCCTGATATTCAATTAATATTTCCAGAAATATATTTATTTGTCTTTACACCCCATGAACTATGTGTAAACAAGCAGGGTTCAGTGGATTGAGGTTGGTGTTTTATTTAAACCATTTGCACAAATTGTTGCATTAGAAACCTTATACATTAAAAATAAATTCTGCCTTCATATATAATTTCTTATGCATTTATTTTTGCTTGGCATCACCATCTTTTAAAATATATTTTGAAATAAATTTACAAAGGAAGACTTAACAATTTTGATAAATGGGCCAGGAAACTGGTCCTGCCAATATTGATGTGTTTTTGAAATTCTGTCCAAAAACATTAAAACAGGTTTGTAAGAAAACACTGCAAGTTTTACTGAATCCACTCCATTTGTTGTTTGTAAATTTTCCTTTGACTCAAGGCGGTGGCGCCTTCAGTGCGGACCGTGCTAGCCACGTTCTTTCCCGAAAGTGGTGAGACTCCCCTGTGCTCCTTGGCCATTAGCGTATTTACAGTGACATGGCACTGACCTCTGCCTGTCGCTCGTCTGGTCTATGCAGCCTGGCCGCTGCTGTGGAAAGCAAACAAAACGCCCGTAAAACAGCTGGACTGGCTAACCCCATCGTGCTCCCTCGCTTTCAGAGCGAGACCCCTACACGGCCACTGATTCCATCAAACCACTGACAGCTTCTCCCTCTGCTGTGACCTTGGATATATGGCAGCACAGCCTCAAATTCAATTTAGACCCTGTTGCATTAAAATGACTTGTACAATGTTAGTGTTACCCCTGCTGAAAAAAAAACAGCTCAAGCTAGGTTTTCAAACAGCTGGTAGCTGGTTCACCAGTTGAGACCAGCTCCATACTCAACATGATTTGACCAGCTCAAACTGTTTTGAAACAGTTGGTAATTGATCATTTCAAGCTGGTCATAGCTGTATTTTTACAGCAGGGACTGCATAGACATGAGTTTTTTTATGATATATTTCTATTTATTGTGAGATTTGCTCACAACATGCTTGTACAATATATTTATAAATATAATATATATATTTGCAAAATCTACATTTTAAGCGGAGTGTTTGTATTTGCCTGACAGATGGGTCATTAAATTGATCAGCCCTAACACCAACATGAGCCTGCTCTCCAAGGTGTATCAGCACAGATCTTTAATAACTGCTCCAGCCCTGTATATAGGGTTACCAGAGTACAAATGTGGGACAGTTTGCACAAAGTAACATTACTGTACAACTATAACGTTACTCACTGAACATTCAGCCGATGGAATGCTACCTGTTATAAATGCATTGGCCACAATAACTTTTACTGTAACGTATATTCCATGTAGACAATGCATTTATTCAGTCCGATTTAGCACTCGCTCTTATCAATTTACAAGAAATTGATAAGACATCAATTGCATATAAATGCTGTCATATGCGGTTAGTACAGACAAAATTATGGACTATTTCTTCAAGGCAATTTTAAGATGAAAAATGTAAACGGTAAGAAATTTTGAATTCACAAGCTTTTGACTTGTATTAAAACAAAGCTTTTTCCCAGTCCGTTTTCTAACATTTTTGAGGCTGTTTAAACTTGTCCCGGAACTGTTTCAACTTGCCCCGTAAGCAGGGCACGTTGGATCAGTTTCACTCCCACTGTTTTAGACTGAACTATAATCACCAGAAATATCCAAGAACTGTACTGATGGTCTTATAGTCATAGCAAAGACATCTTTTTTTTGGATTAAAAATATTTTCTTTAATGTGTGTATATTTTTTTTAATTAGGCGAAAACCTAAAAGCTTGTTCCCCAGTCTCCCCTACATGACTGGCACCCGCAAGGTTCAAGCCCCGGTGTGGCGACAATAAGATCCGCACAGCTTTTTGGCCCACATTGCTCCAGGGGGGTATCCCCTGCTTAGCCCAATCAACTGTAAGTAGCTGTGGATAAAAGCGTAAGCTAAATAACTACCTATAATGTAATGTCAAGATTCTGGATGTTGCTCACCGAGGAACTCCAGCTACCAACTTGTAAAGAATATCACTTGAAAATGAGTCTTCTCTGTTAACTCATTGTGTAGCATTATGAAGTTTCAGATGCCTCTGTTGAATCTGACGTTAGCTGACGTTAGCCAGCTTTGTTTACATTACTTCAGACCTATACTTCATTGTCAGTTGTCATTAGCCAGTGTGGGGGACTGTGCAGAGCAAGTCTTGGCAAAAGCAAACTAGTCGCTAGGTCCAAATATCACTAGGTCCAAATATCACTTTCTTATAAAAACAAGCTGCGGCAACTACGGCGGTAAGATTCAAACATTAGAAAGTCTACCTAAAGCACTAGTTAGTGTAGAAAACAATGCTAATTTCAAAATTCTACAAAGCTAATGGCAACATCCGACTTTGGCATACACTGTCACGAAAATGATGTATTGTGCTCATTCTGAAGTTTGCTAAAAATAGGAGGCGGGCAAAAGTTCATTTTTTAAAATATCTGGTGCTTGTCCTTTATGTGCACACATTTTGTTATGTTCCTGAGTCTGTTAGTTAATTTATTTTTATTATTCTTGTAATTTATTATTTTTCATATTATATCTGGTCTTCTCTTTATTTATACATTACTATTCATTGCATTCGTCATTCCCCTGTTTTGTCTGTGTCTGGATGTTTCCGAGTCTGAGTCACTTCCCTGTCTGCGTGCTGCACTATTCGGGTGGTTTCGGTAATTTCTGGGTTTCAATGATTCCTTCCCACCCTCGCATTTCCTTACTTCCTGCTATCTCGCTAGTCCATGTTGTATAGCACTAAACTTACTAAAAACAACTAACATAGATATTGTACAGTACTAATTATATTAACACACTTACTGTCTGTCTAACTAATTAACTAACAGTCACTAGTTTAAGCACGCAACTAACTTATTAACGTATCTCCAGTTTCAATTCTGTCCTGTAACTCTTCCTTACTATTCTATCACTGATTGCTTGCTTAGTTTCAGCGAAGTGTTTGCACCTGCCTCTCGCTATCACTACGTCTTCTACTCTATGCAAATGTCCACTCCCTAATCCGGAGCCATATGTTTTATTTGTTGGTCTATGTGTACCCAGTTCGCGTTTTCATTTCCCCCTTGTTATTGTTTTATTGCCCATTCATGTTCCTCACCTGTTGCTTTATTGTTTAGCCCTCCTCAGTTTCAGCGAACTGTTCGCACCTACGTCTTCAATCTATGCAACTGTCTACTCCCTAATCCGGAGCCGGATGTTTTACGTGTGTTATCTTGCATCCAGTCCACGTTTTCATCTCCCCTGTTATTGTATCATTACCTTATTATGTTTCCCACCTGTTGTCTATTTGTTTAGCCCACCTTTCTCCTGAGCCCCACCTAGTATGTCACATCCATTCATGTATTTTTCTATAATTTTAATCTGATTTTTTTCCCTTTTTCTCCCAATTTGGTAGCCAATTGGACCCCGTCTGATTCAATTAGAGCTAGTATTAGATACACCACCCACACCCCGTCCCTCGGCGGCCAACGGGAGAGCGACACGCCTTCTTCAAGCCGTCTCGCCTCCCTAGCTGTAGCCGTGATTCCGAGGCGCCCGAGGTGCTTGATTTGTGCGGCGATCTACTAACCCTGCCAAGTCCCTCCCTCTGGAGCAGCGAGCCAATTATTGCTGCTCCACGTGAGCCGGTCAAACTTGGCTTTTGGCAGGACCGAGAATCGAACCCCGGTCCCCGGTGTGCAACTGCCCATTCATGTATTTAAACCCCAGTCTTTGATAGAACCCTTGTCAGAACGTTGATCATCATTGCAGTTGCCAATTCCTAGTTAGCCTGTTTTGCATGAGATTCCTGAGACACCCCTTTGCCCAACCTCGAGTTTGACTTTGCCCTTTTGTTTTGTCATTTTCTGAGTCTTGGTTTTGTATTTGTATTTTTGTATTTTCGACTTCCCGTCTGCCTTATCCTGTTGTACCTCTGCAGTTCTGCTTTTTGGATTTTGACCTTAGACTGTTTATTTACCATTCTTTTGGCTACTCGATTTGGAACTGTTGTGTGTTGGATCTCCTGCCTTTGACTTGGGCTGTAATAAACCGCATTTCGGATTATCCCTTTGTCTGCGCTTGGGTCTCTAACCGTACGTAACAACGCTGGAAATAATGGCATAAACACATAACAATCTGGCAGGGAACTGAACAAATAAAGGGGTTTAAATAACACAGGTAACGAGAGGGAATGGGAATCAGGTGGGGAAACAATCAAGTGAAACAAACTGAAAGGGTGGCTACAGTGTGCACAGACGTAACAAAAACACAGAAACGCTAACAAATTAGACAGAATACAATATGTACAAAACGCGAATCCTAACAGGTGATCCCCATTATGAGGAAAAATATTGAATAAAATTCACTTCCTAAGAAATTGGACTCAAGAATCCACTCGACTCAAGAATCAATGAGAAATGGAATATAGAATAGGCAGAATGAGGCAGGCAGGGGTTGAATGCAGGCAAACTGACAAAACAGAGGAAATCAGGTTATTAATCATGTAACAGGCGAGAGTCCAAAAACGGTACAGAAACACAAACCAAGAATCAGAGTCCAACAGTACAGGAAAAGTTTGGTAATGGGCAATCCAAGACAGAACAGGGGCAAATCCACAAAACCATGAGTCGGGGTACAAAAATGGAGGCAGAACACAGAGCAGGCAGGCAGAATCAGAAACTCAAAAAAGAAACAGACTAAAGAACAGTCAGGTAATAGGATGGGGAAGAACTGAGGTGAACGAGCATACACGCAGGACACAAAACGTACTAGCAAAAACAGACAGACACAGGCAGGCTTATGAGCAACACTAACTAAGGACAATGAGAAACAGGAGAGCCAACTGACAGGAAGGAAATGCATATAAGTACAAGGATACTTACAGTGGTGTGAAAAAGTGTTTGCCCCCTTCCTGATTTCTTATTTTTTTGCATGTTTGTCACACTTAAATGTTTCAGATCATCAAACAAATTTAAATATTAGTCAAAGACAACACAAGTAAACACAAAATGCAGTTTTTAAATGAAGGTTTTTATTATTAAGGGAGAAAAAAATCCAAACCTACATGGCCCTGTGTGAAAAAGTGATTGCCCCCCCTGTTAAAACATAACTTAACTGTGGTTTATCAAACCTGAGTTCAATTTCTCTAGCCACACCCAGGCCTGATTACTGCCACACCTGTTCTCAATCAAGAAATCACTTAAATAGGACCTGCCTGACAAAGTGAAGTAGACCAAATGATCCTCAAAAGCTAGACATCATGCCGAGATCTAAAGAAATTCAGGAACAAATGAGAAAGAAAGTAATTGAGATCTATCAGTCTGGAAAAGGTTATAAAGCCGTTTCTAAAGCTTTGGGACTCCAGCGAACCACAGTGAGAGCCATTATCCACAAATGGCGAAAACATGGAACAGTGGTGAACCTTCCCAGGAGTGGCCAGCCGACCAAAATTACCCCAAGAGCGCAGCGACAACTCATCCAAGAGGTCACAAAAGACCCCACAACAGCATCCAAAGAACTGCAGGCCTCACTTGCCTCAGATAAGGTCAGTGTTCATGACTCCACCATAAGAAAGAGACTGGGCAAAAATGGCCTGCTTGGCAGAGTTCCAAGACGAAAACCACTGCTGAGCAGAAAGAACATTAAAGCTCGTCTCAATTTTGCCAGAAAACATCTTGATGTTCCCCAAGACTTCTACTACTTCCCCAAGAGGTCTGACGAGACAAGTTGAACTTTTTGGAAGGTGTGTGTCCCATTACATCTGGCGTAAAAGTAACACCGCATTTCAGAAAAAGAACATCATACCAACAGTAAAATATGGTGGTGGTAGTCTGATGGTCTGGGGCTGTTTTGCTGCTTCAGGACCTGGAAGACTTGCTGTGATAAATGTAACCATGAATTCTGCTGTCTACCAAAAAATCCTGAAGGAGAATGTCCGGCCATCTGTTCGTGACCTCAAGTTGAAACGAACTTGGGTTCTGCAGCAGGACAATGATCCAAAACACACCAGCAAGTCCACCTCTGAATGGCTGAAGAAAAACAAAATGAAGACTTTGGAGTGGCCTAGTCAAAGTCCTGACCTGAATCCTATTGAGATGCTGTGGCATGAGCTTAAAAAGGCGGTTCATGCTCAAAAACCCTCCAATGTGGCTGAATTACAACAATTCTGCAAAGATAAGTTGGCCAAAATTCCTCCACAGCGCTGTAAGAGACTCATTGCAAGTTATCGCAAACGCTTGATTGCAGTTGTTGCTGCTAAGGGTGGCCCAACCAGTTATTAGGTTTAGGGGGCAATCACTTTTTCACACAGGGCCATGTAGGTTTGGATTTTTTTTCTCCCTTAATAATAAAAACCTTCATTTAAAAACTGCATTTTGTGTTTACTTGTGTTGTCTTTGACTAATATTTAAATTTGTTTGATGATCTGAAACATTTAAGTGTGACAAACATGCAAAAAAATAAGAAATCAGGAAGGGGGCAAACACTTTTTCACACCACTGTATATGGACGGCGAAGACATGTAATATGGAGAGAGAGATAACAAGGACTGGAGTATGAAAAATACATATAACACGGGGAAACAAGGAAAAAAGGACACTGAACGTGACAATATGTTCAATTCAGTATATCATCAAAAAGGTCAGTTCAGTTAGTATGTCATCCAACATTATATGTTAGGTTGTATGGAACACCACATCATACAGCCATGTCAGTTGGACATGCCATTGCTTTATAATATGTAGAAATATCAGCAAAGTGGAAATACAGTATGCTCAGAGAACTCCATCCATCCATCCAGTATCTGAACCCGCTTATCCTGAACAGGGTCGCAGGGGGGCTGGAGCCTATCCCAGCATACATTGGGCGAAAGGCAGGAATACACCCTGGACAGGTCGCCAGTTCATCACAGGGCACACACACCATTCACTCACACCCAGGGGCAATTTAGACTCTCCAATCAGCCTAACCTGCATGTCTTTGGACTGTGGGAGGAAACCGGAGTACCCGGAGGAAACCCACGCAGACACGGGGAGAACATGCAAACTCCACACAGAGAGGCCCCGGCCGACGGGGATTCGAACCCAGGACCTCCTTGCTGTGAGGCGGCAGTGCTACCCACTGCACCATCCGTGCCGCCGCTCAGAGAACTGAAAGGGTCAAATAAAAGAAGCAATGGATAACTATGTACAGCAATAATACATGATGAAATACAAATAAATGAACATTATACTTCACTATATTATTAAAACATAAAATAAATAGGTATTCCTCAATGTATTAATACAGTAACTACATTTTGCCATGAACCGAGTAATTATAAGCTACTGAAGCAGGTGACAAACTGCCTACAAAAGTAGGTATTGTACTGCCACCAAAACAATGGTCATATTCCAATAGTTCTACAGTAGTAGAATATATAGATAATTTCTTGCATAAAAAGTAAGAACAACATTTCAGAGTTGCAAGTCTCCCCAGCATTAAAAAATAAGACTAAGAATAAGAGTTTGACAGAGATTAAAAGCAGTACTTTTAAAATTGAATGACCTTATATGTTCCATTTATTGCACATTGGGCTTGTTGATGAATATTATGGCCTTGTTGATTAATAATACTGTAAAAAACTGTATGATGCTTAATCCAGGTATCATAACATACATTTCTCCTTAGTAGAGGGAATAAATAATATTGTCGATATGAATGTTGCTGACAGTGGCTCAAAAAGAATGCATCTCGCTATTCAATAATCAGAGCTACATGAACCATTAAAAAGTAACATCTATATCAATTGTGTTCTTGTTACATGAAAACTCATTATAGCATAATATGCTGTTTAGAATAAAAGTAACTGACCATCACAGCATTTATTTTGTGGCTGGCTGACAGAGGCCAGAAGGGCAGTGATTTGATAATGATGACCTATCACCACCATTTCTGCACAGGTAAGCAGGTCTGCTGGGGCAGACAGGGGTCAGGAAGTAACAAGATTAGGATTGCTAATGAAGAGCAGGTCGGAGAGGAAAGATAGTGGAGAAGGACAATATTAATGCACTGTGAACATCCAATGCATAGTGGCAAGTGACCTTGTCTTTGACTAAATATACTACTAAAAGGTGAAAGTTATGAACAACACTCACTTTAGGAACTAATTAGGAACACTATACTAATCCCTTTCTCAAAACAGCCTCAATTCTTCGTAGCATGGATTCCACAAGATGTTGAATACATTCCTTTGAGATTCTGTTCCATGTTAACATGATTGCATCATGCAAATTTTGCAGATTTGTTAGCTGCACATTCATGCTGCGAATCTCCCGTTCTACCACATCCCAAAGGTGTTCTATTGGATTCAGATCCGGTGACTGGCCACTGAAGAACACTGAACTCATTGTCATGAAACCAGTTTGAGACGACTTTTGCTTTGTGACATGGTGCATCCATGCTGGAGGTAACCATTAGAAAATGGGTATATTTGTAATGTTCTGAGTTTGTTCTGTCTGTTCTTAGTGTTATTATTGTTTATTCTTGTTATTTATTCACATTCTTTCATATCTGGTTATTGTTCCCATTAGTTATTACATTCGCGATCCCCTGTTATGTCTGTGTCTGAATGTTTACGAGCCCGATTCACTCCCCCTGTCTGTGTGCTTCACTATTCAGATGGTTTCGGTGGTTTCCGGGTTTTCAACATTTCTTCCAGCCTCGCATTTCTTACTTCCGCCTTCTCTTGATTGTTAAATGTTGTAAAGCACTATTCTTACTAACTACTACTAATCCAGATATTGTACAGTACTAATCTGATTAATACACTTACTGTCTGTCTAACTAACTAACAGTCACTTTAATTTGGTAGTTTAGATTTATCACGTAACTAACTCACTAACGCAATCTCTTAGTTTTCCGCACTGTTCTATAACTCCGCCTTCCTATGCCCTGATTACTTGCTTAGTTTCAGCGAAGTGTTCGCACCTGTCTCTTACTATCACTATGTCTTCAATCTATGCGTGTTTTTGTCTCTCCCGTTATTGTATCATTACCCTATTATGTTTCCCACTTGTTGTCTATTTGTTTAGCCCACCTTTCTCCCGAGCCCCGGCTAGATTGTCACCTTCCCTCATGTATTTAAACCTCAGTCTCCTCTTTGTTCCTTGTCAGAACGTTGATCATTTATGGTGCCGAGTTCCTTGTACGCCTGTTAATTGAGATTCCTTATGACACCCCTTTGATTTGTTTTTGAGTTTGCCTTGTCCTCTGGTTTTGTTTGCCCATCTGTTTTCTTGGTTTTGATTATTTGCTTTGTTTTGTGACTTCGATTTTTGCCTCAGCCCTTTTGTACCTTCGTCCTACTGATTGCCTGGATTTTGACCTTTTGCTTGTTATTTGACCATTCTTTTGCTTTCTGTTTTTGGACATTGTTTGTGGATCTCTTGGCTTTTGAACTTGAACTTATTAAACAACGTTTTTGGATTATCCCTTGTTCTGCGTCTGGGTCCTCAGTGCCGTACATAACCATATTGTGGCCATGAAGGGATGCACATGGTCAGCAACAATACTCAAATAGGCTGTGGCATTCAAGCAATGATTGATTTGTATTACTGGGCCCAAACGCCAAGAAAACATTCCCCACACCATTATACCACCGTCACCACCCTGGACTGTTGACACAAGGCAGGTAGGGTCCATGGAGTCATGCTGTTGGCGCCAAATTCTGACGCTACCATCTGTATACCATCAGCAGAAATTGAGATTCATTAGACCAGACTATGTTTTTCCAGTCTTCAACTGACCGGTTTTGGTGAGCCTATGCCTACTGCAGCCTCAGATTTCTGTTCTTGGCTGACAGAAGTGGAAACCCGACGTGGTCTTCTGCTGTTGTCACCCATCCGCCTCCATTCTGAGATGGTTTTCTGCTCACCACAATTGTTCAGAGTAGCTTTCTGAGTTACCGTAGCCTTTCTGTCAGCTCGAACCAGCCTGGTCATTCTTTCTTGACCTCTCATCAAAAAGGCATTTCCGTCCACAGAACTGCCGCTCACTGGATGTTTTTTGTTTTTGCACCATTCTGAGTAAACTCTAGAGACTGTTATGTATGAAAATCCCAGGGGATCAGCAGTTACAGAAACACTCAAACCAGCCCAGCCCATCTGGCACCAACAATCAAAATCACCCCATTCCAATGGTTGATGTGAACATAACTGATTTTATGCATTGCACTGCTGCCACACAATTGGCTGATGAATTAGTAGATGTTCCTAATAAAGTTCTTAGTGAGTGTGCTCACTGTTGGCGTGGCTAATAACTTGCCCTGTTGTATTAGGACATGACTTACCCGTTCTCCTTGATTTGCTGCAGCCCCGTCAGACCTGCAATGCTGCCTTCACCCGAACCCAGGCTAAGCAAGCAAAGGAACCAGACCCTTCTATGATGCGGAGGTGGAGGCAGAGCCAGGTAAAACACACAAGCCTCGTAAGCAAAGGAGAAGGGAGAAGTTTCAGCGCACAGTTGTTCATCCACAAGCTGAGCAAACACCAGAGCTCCCACTAGGTTTCAGACTTCCCACTAACCTCAGTGAATTGCAGCAAGCTGATCTCAGCTTAGCTGACTGTTTGGAGAAAGCCAAAGGGAAAGGGGAAGATGAGGCTAAGTTTGTGAGTGGCCCTGAGAATTATTTTCTACAGCAAGGTATCCTTTATCGCCAGAATAAGTCTGCTAAGCAGATGGTGGTTCCGCAAGCAACCCGAGAAGTAATATTTACCTTGGGACCTTCCATTCCCTGGGCTGGCCACCTAGGAAAGCACAAAACCACCGCCCGCATACAGCGGCATCTTTTCTGGCCTGGCATGCGTAAAGATGTAGCCAAACACTGTAGGAGTTGTCCTCAATGCCAGCTGACCTCAGGTAGATGCTCCACCAGAGCTCCCCTTCAGCTATTACCTGTTATAGGAACCTCAAATCTGTCAAAGCAAAGTGTGTTGCATTCTGTCTCGTACAGTTTTTCTCCAGGGTGGGCTTTCCCCGTGAAATACTCACCGACCAGGGCACCAATTTCATGTCCCAGCTCCTGAAGGATGAGTACCAGCTGTTGGGCATCAGAGGTCTCAGAACAACACCTTACCATCCCCAAACTGACAGGCTGACTGAACGTTTCAATTAAACCTTGAAACAGATGCTCCGTGTCAGTGACACTGGTTCTGACTGGGACCAGTGGCTCCCCTACCTGCTGTTTGCTTACAGAGAAGTACCGCAGGCATCTACAGACTACTCACCATTTGAGTTACTTTATGGACATGAGGTAAGGGGGCCTCTTACCCTCCTTAAGGAGATCTGGGAGGGAGACCAGGAGGTAAAAGAACCCAATAACGTTGTCTCTTATGTTATCCAGATGAGAGAGAAACTGGAAAAAATGACTGCTCTGGCACAGGAGAACATGGCGGCTGCACAGCAACACCAGAAGACATGGTATGATCAGTCCGCTCGAGAGAAGAGCTTGAAACCAGGCCAAAAAGTCTTGGTGCTGCTGCCTACTGATGAAAGCAAACTACTGGCAAAATGGCAAGGTCCCTTTGAGGTAACTAAACAACTTGGGCCAACCACTTACCAAATCTCCACTCCAGGTCATCGCCGCTCTACCAGGGTCCTGCACATCAACCTATTAAAGGAGTGGGTGCCCAGGCAGCCCATGGAGGTGTTGCTGATTAGGAGTGTCGAGGATGAGGAAGTTGGTGAGAAATATTTACCTGGGCCTACCTCTCCTCCTAACCTTGATTTACATCACCTATCGCCAGAAAAGCAGGCTCAGGTGAGGGCTCTTTGTGAACCTGATGTGGTCCAGGAGAATCCGGGCCGCACAAATCTAGTTGAACATGAGATTGTCTTAAATAAAAATGCCTCTGTTAGATGTATGAGTTACAGGATCCCTGAACGCCTGTTAGTGCCCCTGAAGAAGGAGATTGACCTCATGCTGTCACTTATCGAGATTTCAAAAAGTGAATGGTGCAACCCCATTGTCCTGGTACCCAAAAGGGATGGAACGATCAGGTTCTGTATTGACTTTCGCTATTTGAATTCAATCTCGAAGTTTGACTCGTATCCAACACCACGTATTGATGAGCTGATTGAACGTCTAGGCCAAGCCAAATATTTGATCACCATTGACCTCTGTAAAGGCTACTGGCAGGTTCCCCTTTTCCAGCAGTCCCGTGAGCTAACAGTATTCCGGACTCAGTGGGGCCTGTTCCACTTCACAGTGATGCCGTTCGGGTTGCATGGTGCTCCTGCGACTCATGGACCAGGTACTGTGCGGGCGGTCAGAGTTTGCCTCTGCTTATCTTGATGACATTGTTGTTTACAGTACCACCTGGGAAGATCACCTAGAACATCTGAGGATGGTCTTCCAGTGTCTCAAGAAAGCTGGCCTCACCATCAATCCCTCAAAGTGTGCCTTTGCCAGAGTTGAGACAGAGTACCTGGGTTACATCATTGGTCACGGTGTCGTCAAGCCTCGTATTCAGAAGGTCCAGGCCATCCAACAGTGTCCACTGCCTCAAACCAGAAGCAGTTGAAATCATTCTTGGGTATGGCAGGCTGGTACCACAGGTTTGTACCCAACTTCTCTGGCAGAGCTGCCCTCCTAACTGACATGACCAGTCCAAAACGTTCCAGTCAGCTGAAGTGGACGGAGGAGGCAGTTTTAGCCTTTAAAGACATTCAGCAGGCTCTCAGTAAGGATCCTGTGTTGCACTGCCCAGAGTTTGCTAAACCTTTTATCCTACAGACTGATGCCTCAGACCGGGGTCTAGGTGCTGTCCTTTTGCAGGGCCCACCTGATGACCGACACCCCGTGGCCTTCATTAGTAGAAAGCTGTACCCCAGAGAGACACGTTACTCAACCATTGAGAAAGAATGTCTGGCGGTGAAATGGGGCATCGAATCTTTGAAATACTACCTACTCGGACGGGAATTCACGCTGGAAACTGACCACAAGGCGCTGAAGTGGATGGATCGAATGAAGGACTCAAATGGAAGGATCACTCGCTGGTATCTCGACCTTCAGCCCTTCAGATTCAAGGTCCACTACATCCCGGGCAAAGAGAATGTGACAGCTGACTATCTGTCCCGCTGTTCCAGCGAGGTGACGGCTGCAACTAATTACCGTCCATAGTTGCCAGTTAACCCGTCGGTATCAAAACCTCTCACCTCATTTCCTCACTTAGTTTGTAGCACGTTTACATTCACAATACACATATCATCACCACCACATAACTACACGACACATAGTTTTGTTTTCAAATGATCACACTTTATTAGCATTACTGATTATACATGTTTCTAATTTGAGTGCACACATTTTAGTTAAACATGTCTATCATTTTGCTGTTATTTACTTTGCAACTTACATACTTTTCTCCTCCGCATGTCTCTCACCGGGAGCCGTCCACCACCTCTCCTGACTGCCAAAGAGTGAGCAGCTGTTTATTAAGGTAATTACTTGTGTTAAATGTATTTGAATATATAATTATATTTTGTGTAGAAGTTAATTACTTTATTCCCCCTGTGTTTAAATGTACCTGGCCAGGTCTTTATATACCTTGAGTTTGCCATTTGGCTTGAGGCTCCTGTTCTGTTCAGTTCTATTTTCTGTTCCGTTATTTATAATATAGTTTGGGCCCACAATTTATGTTTTTTATTATCTTTTTGTAATTCACAATTGGTTTTGTTACCCTTTTGCCTGATTTTTGGCTAAATTAAAACCCTTAATTTTGCACTCGACTTTGTGTCCTCGTGCCTGCTTGCTCGGTCCATCACAGTGAGTGTATATAGTGAACAGGTTACACACATATACACTTAAGTATGTTTGCATATAGCAATGAGCAGAAAGAGAATTAGATGAAAGTTTTAAGCTAGTTATCGAAAATCACACAGAATTTTTGTTTGAGCATTTTTGTTTCATTCCATTGATCCACAGAATATTATTGCCATCTTCAGTGGTGTCAAGATTATAATTTCAAATATCTATTTGAGCAAACAAACATTATCTAATCTTTTGGAATGTCAAATGAATTAAAAGCTTCCAAATTACAATTGCAGCTGCTGAAACCTGTAAACATTGCTTATGTGTCTACATATATACATACAATTCATACACATCCAATGTTACAGTCGTATTTCAAATGCCAACTGGCTCAATCCATCGCATTGTCAAAGTCAGCTTCCAAGTAGATAATTTTCTCATAGCAAACATATGTGGCTTTTCAGGCCCTTCCTTTTCAACCAAACCACGGACAAGCCTTTTCGCATCAGCTGGAACTTGAACCTTTAATCCTTGGATCTAGAAATGCTCAGAGCTTCTGGATTCTCAGCTTGTGATTGTGGTCGTTGGAAATAATAAATTGACTGCTACATTACCCTTCAACATTTCTATATGCAATGGAAATTTCATTGAGAGACCAAATACATGTATTTTGCCAAACGCAGAGCTGCACGTAGCATAAGCGGCTATTATCTGTGAACACTGTGATACTGATATTGGGCCAACGTTCTTTCAGGGAATAAGAACACGTTTTGACATTTCACTTTCTGCAAGAATTACTGTATACTTCCTTTTGGCATAATCTGGCATTAAATGTCACCTCAAAGTATTGCATTAATTTTTAAGGAAATAATATCCGGGTTTACATGCAGAATATTTCTTTATTCCGAATAAATTGTTCTGATTCATTCGATCATTATCCTAACCCGCTTATCCTGAACAGGGTAGCAGGGGGCTGGAGCCTATCCCAGCATACATTGGGCGAAAGGCAGGAATACACCCCGGACAGGTCAGTCACAGGACAGGGCACACACACCATTCACTCACACACTCATACCTATGGGCAATTTAGACTATTGTCTTCGAACACGTCAGGGGTTTTGCAGTGCAGCCGCAGCATATGCCTCTCCTCACTGACACTGAGGTTAGGGGGAGGAAGCTTCAGGTTCTTGTGTGGGTCCAGCAGGAAGGTGTTCTGTAGCGTGGAGGAACCCCGCGTCCCGTCTGTTGGCCTCCAAGCGCAGTTCACGCTCCAAGCATGTCGTAAAAGCCCTTTAACTCTTTCACCAGCTTTTCTGTATGATGAGGGATGCGCATGAACACCTCTTCAACATCAGTCCCGCTGCCACAACTCTTGGGCTGAGTCCGCACAGCGTACGTCACTCCTCTCTCCATATCCATATCCTGGAGTGGCGCGCAGAGGGAGCACGCCACTCCAGCTTGACTACAGCTGTCCTGCATTGCTCTCTCCTCAACAGCCCTTAGATATCTTGTGAAGCAAGATAAGATGCTTCTTTCTTCTCTCTTCTTTCTTCTTCTTTTTTCCTGCTTTTTAACATCTTAAAGCTCACTCCTTATATATCCTTAACTTGTATAAAAGTGTCCCTTTTCTTTGATAAGAAATGTCCCCAGTATACTGAGTGGAAAGACATTTATCTCTTATGCAACTTTTTTAATGAGCCTATTCATCACTGTTATTTTTCTCCCTGTCATAATCTCTCCTTGGACTCTCTCCAAACTTTGACTTAATACAAGCCAGAAGTTCCACCATCTCAATACACTCTTCAGGTGCCCTTTTTTGTGGCGCCTTAGGGGATCTACAAAGGACATCCAATTAATAGCCGAGTGTAAATCATCCCCCAACTCCTCTACAGTCAGTCCTTTGAATCTATCCAATAAATGATCAGATTATAATCAGGAAGGCCCTTAAAGCCTCTTAATCTTCTTTCGGTATTGACATCCCTTCCGTTTTCCTTATCTTTTTGCTTTAGCCAGGCATTGTGCTCCTCCCCTGTAGGGTTGGGGTATTCCCCGACTGCTCGCTCAGCATGTTGAATCTCCTCCAAGGTTATGCTGGAACTCATTCTATGCATGGCCTCAGTCAGAACTTTAACCTTGCTCCTTAAAACCCTAAATCTAAGTCCCCCGACTTCAGACTCCTCCGCTGACAATTAGGCTGCTCATTAGCTCTGAACCACATATTTTCCTCTTACGGGCGTTCTTGCTACCACCTCAATGGCGTGTGCGAGGGGTTAACAATGCATTCCTGCCTGACCCATCCCTGTCAGTCTCTCATCAGGGGGGCCTAGGGCCGGGTCCTTGACACTATCCAATCAGCCTAACATGCATGTCTTTGGACTGTGGGAGGAAACCGGAGTACCCGGAGGAAACCCACGCAGACACGGGGAGAACATGCAAACTCCGCACAGAGAGGCCCTGGCCGACGGGGATTCGAACCCAGGACCTCCTTGCTGTGAGGCGGCAGTGCTACCCACTGCACCATCCATGCCACCCATTGTTCCGATTGAAGATTCCAAATTAACCTTGTTACATGTATGCTCAATAAATTTGATCCGAATAAAGTGTGTGTTTACATGACAAGCAGTTAATCCAAATGAAACATTAGGACGATACGCAGGATGGACACAATACACGTTTTTTGCACATCTTCAAATATGTGTTGTGTATTTGGCACAATAATTGCATTTCTGTTGTAACTTTTCAGGCAGCAGCGTCAGCTGAATATAATTATCTTGCAACTAAATGAGAGAAGGCAAGCACAAGATCAGCTTTACCAGAAGCTCCAATCAGTTCATCAGTTCATAAAATTGTAAATTGGCTGGGTTGGAACCATTTTTTTTTATTTCGGCTTTTAGCCTGGTCGAAGATTGACCTTTGTTCATCAAGTTATTCTTTTGAGCCTTTCGACCAGCGTGCCTTGATTTTTAGTTTTATGTTTAATGTTTTTTGCGAAAGAAAAAAAACAAGTCTCCCAGAAAGATCGGATTATTTCCCCAGCTGGGTCAAAACTCGGTAGCATCACTTACCCTGTGAACGAGCATATCCATAAACAATATTGTCAGGGATCAGAACACAGGAACCAAGGGCAACCAAGAAGTAATCCAAAATACGAAATGTAGTCGGGTCACAAGCAAGAGTTTGTAAACGAAAAGGCAAACCAATTGAGCAGAGGTACAAAACAAAATCCAAAAGTCCAATTTGAGTCCGATGAAAGCAGCGGCGATCCAAAAGGCAGAAGTAGTGTTCCAAGAAACAGGTCAAAACAATGAGATCAAGCAGGGTAAACGCTGGAAAGAATGGCTGAAGCATTACAATCTGGCAAATAACTGAAAAAATGGGCAGGCTTAAATACACACATAATGAGACAAAATGACTAGAAGGTGGGTAACTAAGAATCAGGAAACAATGAACAGGTGCAACAAATAATGATCAGAAAACAGAACTACGGAAAGCCACAAGGTATATAAAAGCAAAATGCTAAGAAACCAGACAAAAACTGAAAATGGGAATACACAGATCATGACAAATATGTATTGCATTCAAAGAAATTAGTCATTTAAGTGTTTACATGGCACATATGTGATGCAGCGTGGCCAACTGGGTAACATCGCACAGTTCTCAGTTTTACGGAACACATAAAAAACTGCGTCAGAAAAGATTTTAATCAAGTGCAGATTTGGAATCTTCAATGACTCGTCCGGCATGCAGCCGAGTGGTTAACGAAGAAAAAAAGGGAGGAAATTCCCTCTGTCCCCTAGCGGCAAAAAGGGGTTCACTTTAAAAGCAAATCCACTTACACACTTACGCATTTGTTGCATACACGGTATCAGCCACCAACAAATGACTTAAAAACGCTGGCTTTCAAGTGTTACTCCTCATACCTAAAGCTCATTATGCAGCTCGTTGACCCCCCCAGATTAATGTCCTGTCCCCAATCTCTCCAAAACAGTGGCTGACGGGCCAGTTTTTACACCTAGGTCACTTCTAGGTGAGAAACTGTAACAACCGCTCAGAAAACTTTGAAGCGGTTTAACAAGCCATATTTCCAAAACGGATTGGCCAATCCCTACAATTGATACCTAATTTTGTAGCTCTAATCTTCTAATTCCAATAATCTAAAAAAGATATATGCGACATGACCGCGTTCTGCCACATATTCTCCTGTTAAACAGATTGTCAAAAGGTTTAGAGTACCCCTTTTAAACTGAATAAAATTTCAATCGGAATCGGATAATTTGATCCGACGGAGTGGTTACATGAGGCATTTTTATTCCAATCGGCCTGTTAATCTGATTAAACATGGAATAAACGGCTCTATGTAAATGGGGCTTATCATGTGATGAATTATCATGGCTCTCAAGCATATATTTCTTTGGCTTGAGGTTTCATAACACAATATTATGTTTCAGAGAACTTGAAACTACAGTTGGCTTTTGCTACTTTCGTCTGTTTGCAATCTGATGTTCAAGAGTGAAGACCACAGACAGCTGTCCAACTGAGTGGCTGACTTTTTTCCTTTTACAAGGGGAAAAGGAAAATGAATTCCAAGCATGCATTTGTGGAAAATTTTGACCCAAATTATTGCTAAATGAAACTCAATCTGCAATGTGTAAATGCTGTACTGGGGTAATTTTAGACAGTAGAGCAGCTGTAGGGTGACATCGATCGTTCTTGAACCCCCACATCCCCCCACCCCCCCACCCAGTTACACCAGAGCACTTTCATGGTTGAAAAACTTGACCTACTGTAGGTAGCACCACTAAATTTTTGCATTTCACTGAGCTTGACCTGATTTAGTTCAGTCTATAAACAATTTGACAGCAATAAAGTGGGTGTCTGTGTGACTGGAAGTAAGAAAAAGACTTACAGTATTTTTTGGTATGTTCTTTAGTATTGACTTCTGCAAAGAAACATATTTACATTCTTTGAAATGTTGTTGTTTGTTATGCAGTCCCGATCTTCACTCACAGTATGATTCAGAAGGCAGCTCATCTGAAAATGCGATGGTAAAAAGTAGTGTAGAGTCTATTCACATCATCAAAATCAATTTTCAAATTCTTAAACTCTCAAATACAAGTGGTCACAAACATTCCATTGAGCATAAGCCCATTGTTACCTCCAAATTAAGCACTCATATTTCACAATGCAAAAACCTATGGGGTATCTTTGTGCAGTTCTCTTTTTCTTTTTTTTTTTTTGATGTGAAAGTGAAAGAGACCCAAACGCAGACCAGGGAATTTCCAAAAATCATAGTTTATTTCAGTCCAATATCAACGCCCGGTATTCAGAACATTCATTCATTCATTCATTCATTATCCTAACCCGCTTATCCTGAACAGGGTCGCAGGGGGCTGGAGCCTATCCCAGCATACATTGGGTGAAAGGCAGGAATGCACCCTGGACAGGTCGCCAGTCCATCACAGGGCGCACACACACCATTCACTCACACACTCATACCTACGGGCAATTTAGACTCTCCAATCAACCTAACCTGCATGTCTTTGGACTGTGGGAGGAAACCGCAGTACCTGGAGGAAACCCACGCAGACACAGGGAGAACTTGCAAACTCCGTACAGAATGGCCCCGGTCGACGGGGATTCAAACCCAGGACCTCCTTGCTGTGAGGCAGCAGTGCTACCCACTGCACCATCTGTGCCGCCGTATTCAGAACACATAGTGCCAAATTGAGTTGCAGAAGAATAGTAAGGGTACGGTCCAAAAAATCCAAACGAGCAGAAAGGCAAGGTACAAAGGGGCAAGGCAAGAGAGTAGTTGAAAAAGCATAATGTAGATCAAAAAACAAAAATCAGATAGCAAACAAATCAAAGGGGGAAGGCAAACTTGGAATCAGGCAAAAGGGTGTCGCAAGAATCTCATTAATAATAGGCTTACAAAGAATTGGCTCTAGTATTATGATCAACGTTCTCACAATGGTAACTACTGAGACTGGGATTTAAATACAATGAGGGATAATACAAACTAGGTGGGGCATGGGAGTGAGGATGATCTAACAAATATACATCGGGTGAGAAACATGAAAGGGCAATAATACAATAACGAGGGATGCACAAAGACACGGACTGGATTCATGAAAATACAAACGGCTCTGGATTATGGAGCAGACAATTGCACAGAGTTAAGGAACGTAGTGGAGAGCAGGTGCGAATGCTTCACTGAATTAAGGCAGGCAATTTAGAGATAGAACAGGGAGAAATTAGTGTGTTAATATAATTAGTACTGTACAAAATCTACGAACATGAATGGAGAAAAAGCAGGAAGTGAGAAAAGCGAGACTGAGAAGGAATCATGGGAAACCGGAAAATAAAATAAAAACTGTGAATCACGCAGACAGGGTAGTGACTCGGGCTTAGAGCTACATAGAGACACAGACATCACAGGGAAAGATGAGTGCAATGAACTATGAATGCAAACAGAAAACCATACAAGAATATGAAAAATAATACACTCATAAGAATACAAAATTAAACTAACAGACAAAACCCAGGAACATTACAAGAAGTGGTTTTGAGAGTGTCACAAATTCTCACCTGGAGGTGACCTAGGTGTAAGAACTGACCCATCAGCCACTGATGTGAAGAGGTCTGAATAGTTGGGGGCAGAACAATTGGTCTAGGAGTGTCAACCAGCTGCATAATGGGAACAGTGTAGTTATTGAGCTTTGTGAAAATGATCCTCGTTTGAACAGAAATTGGATATTCGGTGGATGAGTTTTAAAGAAGAGAAAAACATACAGTCTGATGTAAGTATGTAAGAACATTAGCACATTATGTTTTAGTAGCGCTTACCATGCATACTATAAAGAATAAAATCCCAAAGTTCATATGTGACTCAGTGTAGCCAAGGTGGAAATGTCACAGTTTTACAAAATACTTGAAAAAAAAAAGTATTTTGTCATTTCAATTTTGGTCAAAAATGAGATAAGCGCAGAATTGGAATCTTCAAATACTCGTCTATCATTCAGCTATAAATCCATTACATGTCACAATGAGAAAATATCCAGTTGCATTACTTGTTGGTCCTCCACATTCTTCTTTGCAGGTGCATCAGCTGTAACTTTTCCGAAAGATTGTGTTAGCTCATAATGGTCCGAATACCTATTCACTCTGTTATGCAGGCTGAGGCGTATAAGCCTGCCTGGTTTGTAGTCTCTGCTTAGTTGCATTTTAGGGGGCACATCAAGATAAAACATAGCTAACAGATCAGCTAGCCAAGTTAGTTAACTTTGAGGCTAGTTAACATAGCTCGAGTAAAGTACACTCACTGGGTTCTGAGCAGAATGCAGGGACGTGGCCACTTTCACTAGAAGTTAACATCCATTCAATGGTACTTTTTCACCCAAGGAATGTTGTTTATGATTATGGTTAATTGCTGATCCCAGATACACAAACACTTGGATTCTTGTGAATTGTTCGGAAGACTGTGCCAACTCACAATGTTCCAAACAGCACCTGAAGCACAACTACTACTGTTATGCTGGCAAATCTCTAGTAAATCTTCATCTGGTTAATCTTTTTACTTGATATTGTCACGTTTCATGCTTGTCATGTCATGTTTCATGTTTAGTTATTGTCTCAGTTATTTTATTGTCACGTGTTATGTTAGTCTTGTCTTGCCACATTTTTATTTTTTATTTCTTGTTACATTTCATTGTCATGTCATGTTACATTTCATTGTCATGTCATGTTACATTTCATGTTTAGTTCTTGTTACGATTTATTTTCTAGATTTGGCATGTCACGTTTTATAGTTTATTCATGTCACAGTTCGTTTCTTGTTTTGTTATAGTTTAAGTTTGATTCATGTTATGTTTTCCCGTTCATTGTTCAGCATACACTTTTTCGTGTCTTTCCGCAAACCTTGCATTCATGCTTTCTCTCTCTCCCTTGCTGTCACTCACACTTCCCTAATTGTTTAATTTTCCCATGTCTACTTACTAATCTGCTAACGTTAGATCAGGATTGGGTAATACTAATATTCTAACCATGTGTTCATGTTTACCTTACATTTCTCATGCATGTCATTTATTCATTTACTATGTCAGGATAGGTTTATTACTAACGATTACTAATTATCTTGTTAACTTTTCATGATTTCCATTCGCATGCTGCTCTCAAGCTAATTGCCTTCACCTGTCTACACCAGCATATAAACTTAGTTTCCACGTCATCTCATGTTCATCAGTGCACTTTTGAGCGGTTTGTCAAACCATTGTCTACCGATTAAGAGCCAGGCCTGCTTATCAACCAAAGTTATTGACTTCTGTTTTGTTGACCACTGCCTGCCTGTACCACAAACTCTTGCCTGCTGTCTTTATACTTCTGCTCTGTGGTGCAGACTTTGACCCCGCGCCTCCCTACTGTCTGTCTGCACTACTGCCCTGCTGACAGCTTTCCTGGTTACTGGACTATTTGCATGGTGTAACAATTACGAGACTGCCTTCTCCCTCGGGACTGTACTTTGGTTTTTGGTATTATACCAGTCTGTTGTTAGATTGTAATGTGCTCCTGCCATTCTCTCCAGCGTTTTCTGTCTGATCTGCCTGTGTTTTGACCCGTTTTGTGTACCTCTACCGCCACCTTTTGTATTATACTTCTATTTGTATTTGACTCGCTGTTATTGGACTTTGTTTGGATTCCCAGTTTATTTCAGTTTGTTTGTTTACCTGTTTGGACTGCCTTCTTGTAATCAAACTTTTGCCTGTGACGGCAACTACATTTTGGATTTCCTGTGCTGTCTGTTAGCCCCTAGGACAGGGGTCGGCAACCCTGGTCCTGGAGAGCCACAGGGTGTGCTGGCTTTCGTTGTTAATTGGCATTAATTGATCAATGAAAGCCGTTGATTACAGTTAATTCACCTCACCTGGTTTCTTGGGTCTGAATCGGTTGCTTATTTTAAGGTGGAGACGAAAGCCAGCACACCCTGGAACCGGAACACTTGTGGCTGCAATGTATTAGCCTGCCTTGTTTTTTGTCTCTCGTTGGCAACAGCTTCCCCACCACACCATCACAGTAACATTTATTCAGAGTTGATACTCACTTTACACAGCAGCTTCTTCTGTTTTAAGTTTAGGTCTAATCGTAGCTACTAGCTCACTGTTCAAAGCCTTTGCTTAGTAGTATTGGTAGCATTCTGCTAACTGGAAAATGCAGAAATGTAATTGATCTTTCCAATGGTCAGAACTATCGGTGTCCTTTCACTTTATACGTCATATCCCAAGTTCATGTTCCCCTGTCTGCTTTTAAAGGCTTTAAGGCTCAATTTATCATTTGCTTTGCCCTGCATTGTGTTGATACATTTAAGAAAAATAATTACAAATGAAATGAAATGTGGTTCAACTTTCTAATTAGGAGCCCATTAATTATCCTCAGTCTTATTTGTTACCGCTTATGTAATTGGATGCAAAATAAGCACAATATGAACATGGTAATGATATTCTTCATGCCATTGCAAAGCTATTTGGTTTAAGGAAAATAATCCCTCTAATGATGAAAAACACCTAATGAAGAAAGATTAACAGCTTGTTAAAATTAGTAGTTAATTTGTTGTTAATTGTGGTTGAAATGAAAACCAGCACTCCAGGGTCGATTTTGGGAAGCAATGTCCTGTAGTGTTAATGCAGCAGACTTGTTAATTCAAGAGTTGTGACTTTAATAGCACTTCATTTGCATAGACTACAGCTATACCACCAACAAAGCAGAATGCTAGGACCGACAGAAAAAGCAACTAGACTCAGGTATCTTTCAGCATTCTGTAGTCGAAAACTGCGCAATGGTACACACTTTGCTGCATTGAGTCACATATTTTGTGGGACTGAAGCCAAAGGAAGAGCCTTATTATTGGGATAGTAGATACATTGTTCTAGTGTAATAAATAATTTCAGGGCCTAATATCTTGAGGTAACTGAAATTGTGGATTGGGGCATGACATTCCACTATGGCTTTTCCTGTTCCAAGTTATTTTAATAGCATTGCTATTAGGCTATTCCTATTAGCTTTGCTTCAAGATTGGAGAATGCAGCCTGTGTTCATTAGAGATCTGTTACTCCTGATCTGTTGCTGCACTGTTGAAGTATAGCTTACCATTACACTGTTATTATAACATCTGTTATTAAGCTTAATGTGAGTTTGTGCATGTGAAATGAGTTCAAGCTATTTTTCTTCATAAAAGAAAAGTATTACTTGTGGAAAACACACTGAAGAGAAAGTGACAGTGATGATACAGAAGTCACTTACACTGTATATATGCCCCACTGTTATACATATGCCCCCATATTATATCACTGTACTCTGTTACGTGAGAACTGGCACCAGTCCCCATTTAATGTCCCACTCAACTTTGAAATACAATTGCTAACATTCTTCTTAGCTTACATAAAGTGTAGGACCCAACATAAACTGAAATGTTATAAATAATTTGGAGATACAATCAAGGCAGCAAGAGATAATGAGAGAAGCAATGTGTATTGTATCACGTGATAATTTCATTTACTCAGAGGCTGAAAGAGTGGGGTGGGGGGGGGGGGGGGGGTTAGGCACATTGGATGAGAGACAGACAGAGAACAACAGGCGGAAGCGAAAGCTAATTTAAGACAAGCCTTAATTCTAAGGCAGCTGGAGTGCCAGGGCTTTTGGACTCACTTAAAAGACAGCTATTGGCATCATTTAGTAGGGGAACTTCAAATTAGGGATGACAAGAGCTGTCTTAAAAGTGAAGGCAGGCCATTCATAGTAGCACCAGATATTAAATTAAGCTCATGCTAGGTCACTACAAACTAAGAAGCATTATTTAGTGTGTCTAAATAATGCTGATGTTATTGAGAAATAAGAAATAAGAATAAGAAAGTACCAAACACATATGTGTCAGGGATTGGAAAAGTGGGGGGGAAAGGACAATTACTATGGTGACTAACAATACAATTCTGATTATTTGTATTTCTTCTTTACACGGGGAGAACTCATTTGAACTCTTAAAAATGAGAACTCGTGTCTCATTTTCAAGAGTTCCCGGTTAACAAAAATCAGTAGAAGTAATACAATACAGGAAATACATTTAAAATAGAA
This sequence comes from Conger conger, assembly GCF_963514075.1. Classification (NCBI taxonomy): domain Eukaryota; kingdom Metazoa; phylum Chordata; class Actinopteri; order Anguilliformes; family Congridae; genus Conger; species Conger conger. The sequence goes on along the minus strand of NC_083767.1, from coordinate 23,559,705 downwards.
CTATACATTTTACAATAGAAACTAATCCAGAGAGGGCCTGCACACCTTGGTAGAGTTTTTTTTGCAGGTGCAGCTTTTTTTGAGGTTACACTTTTGAAAAAGTAAGGAAAAAAGTGCAACACTGCTACTTTACAGAGTCACCACTTTATTGGCAGACGTGCTGACGTTTCGGCACTAGGCCTTCATCAGAGTAGCTTTGCCAGAAAATGGAGAGCTTCATTTATAGAGACATACAAATAGGGAACAACCAATAGGGAGTCCCAACCAACGATTCAATCATTGATGTGAAAAGACAGGGCAATACATACATTGTTCACAAATTTACATCTCCAACTGTTAAGCTTGATGGACATGGTTATTTTTTTCTCAGTGTTTGAATAGAAAAATGTATACAGATTTGCAGTCAGGGAAAAAATTAAACACATTGGTACATGTTTTTAGAACTAGGCAGAGTACAAGCAGAGCTATAGCATCACATTCAAACATAGTTCTTCATTGAGTCCATTCTTAAAACTTTGCAAATTGTATATCCAGAAGGCCTCACGTTGTAACAAAAGAGATTCTATGTCACCACCTCTTTTTGGTGTTTTAACTTGTTCAATTCCATACACTTGTAGGCTATTAGCATTATGTTTGAGGTTGTTAAAATGCACTGCAACAGGGTAGTCTTTATCATTGCGCTTGATAGTACTTTAATGTTCACTTATTCTATTCCTCAAAGGTCGGCTGGTTTTACCCACGTACACTAAACCACATGGACAAGTGATTGCATAAACAACATGGGTGGAGGAACATGTTATGACATTCTTGATTTTGTATGTTTTATTGTTCAGTGGGTTAGTGAACTCGTGTTTTTTGGACAAGGTGACATTGCGCGCAATGACCACACCTGTAGCTCCCATTGGGAATGGGTGCTAGGAGCGTCTGGGATGACGTTTGAGGTGGAGCTTTCAAATCAGCGTGCACCAGTTGCACAGTTGTCTGAACGTCGATTTTCATGGCTGCTACCATTAGTTCAGATATACACTATGTAATTATGTAATTTGGCAGTGATTATCTCTTTTTGATTCTTTTAATTAATTACTAGAAAGTAACAAGACACAATTGGTACATGTTAAGAACATTAAGTACTGATTTTAAGAAAATCTGAAACTAATCAATTCCTGCATTCCTCTGAAAATGATCTAGTTGGTTGTTGATTCAAGAGTATATTTTATTGAATCCTCAAGAGCCTGCCCAGTGGTACATGTTGTTTGAAGTAGAGCACCATAGTTACAGTACCCAGAGCATGTATAAATGCATTGTGTGTTGGAAGGCTTGTCAGTACATTGGTCAAGATAATGTTCTCGGTGCTTCTGTGAATTTCCTGTCTTTCTCGGCTTTTGCCAACCATTATGACATTATCTCCCACTTTAAACATAGTTTTTGTGTTGAATTTCCAGACTGTTTTTTTTACTGGAAGGTAAACAATGGTTGCCCAGACCAATGATATCTTGTGTTATCAGAAAGTAACCCATTTCAAAATAACTTAATAATAATAATAATAATAATAACTTGAATTATTAATGACTAATATCATTTGTGTTTGACCATTTAAAAAGAAAGGAGAACCGTAATAATAACCTGCTGGACCCCCACCAGTCTGGCTTCAGACCTGGCCACTCGACGGAGACCGCACTCCTCTCCGTCAATGAGTCCCTTCAGGCTGCACAACTCCTCTGTCCTGATCCTTCTTGACCTCTCGGCAGCGTTCGACACGGTCAACCATTCCATCCTCTTAGCCTCCCTGGCATCGACAGGGATCTGTGGCACAGCCTTAGAGTGGATTAAATCTTATCTCTCTGGCCGGTCCTCCCAGGTGTCCTGGGCTGGAAGAGTGTCAACCCCTCGCCCCCTTGTTACAGGAGTCCCCCAGGGCTCAGTCCTCGGACTCCTCCTCTTCTCCATTGACACAAGATTCCTTGGCCCTGTTATCTCTGCTCATGGCATCTCATATCATTGTTATGCTGATGACACCCAACTCTTTCTCTCCTTTCCTCCATCAGACACACAGGTCTCTACCCGTATCTCCGCCTGCCTGAGAGACATCCAGAGCTGGATGGGCAACCACCATCTAAAGCTCAACCCAGGTAAGACGGAGGTAATCTTCATCCCTGCTCTAACCTCTCCCTTCTCCGATTTTTCCATCTCACTAGGGGATACAACAGTGACCTCATCCCCTAGTGCAAGAAACCTTGGAGTGGTGATGGACAACAGGCTGTCCTTCTCCGAGAACATCGCTACGGTGATCCGGGCGTGCAGGTTCTTCCTGTACAACATCCGGAGAATCCGACCCTTTCTCACCACCTACTCCACTCAGCTCCTCGTCTAAGCAATGGTCCTGTTCCAAAATGTAGGACCGAAACTACTGGCTAAAACACTGCCCTCCTCCACTCCCCCAGTGTAGTGTACAATGATGTATCTTTCAGCAGAAGTCTTTTCATAGTAACATCATCATGCTCACACCCAGCAGAGCCATTAAGTTCTTTGCTGGAGTGCAAGTTACATATACCCCTTTAGCTCTTTCTAAGTTACCTTTCCACCTATGATGTTTAAAAATCAAGGTACACCCCTCAAGTATCCATCATCCTCTTTGGCCTTTACCTTATATTATGGCTCCCCCTTCACGGAGATAAAAGCTACTGAACTTCCATTAATACAATGGGTACGAACACCCCTAAAGTCTACTACTTATTTATATCGTATATAGTTTCTTACTAAAAAATAAAAGACATAAAAATAAAAGGAAACTTATAATGTATTACTTCTATGTATTACTTTTCCTACTTCTACAAGTAATATAGATTATAATTACCACCCATGCCCTAAATATAGTCATCTTGTTTTCCACAGGATTTGATCCCTCCTCCTTACTGTTGATGAGCTCTTTGAACAGCTGCATTGGTTTGGGAATCTGGGGCAGGATCAGGACCCAGACTTTCGAAAGACGTGACTTTGCACTTCGTACTTCTCCTGCCTGTTGTATGGGATGTGCACTGGTATGTCTTTGAACACGTCGGGGGTTTTGCAGTGTAGCCGCAGCATATGCCTCTCCTCACTGACACTGAGGTTAGGGGGGGAGGCTTCAGGTTCTTGCGTGGGTCCAGCAGGAAGGTGTTCTGTAGCGTGGAGGAACCCCGCGTCCCGTCTGTTGGCCTCCAGGTGCATGTTGTAAAAGCCCTTTAACTCTTTCACCAGCTTTTCTGTATGATGAGGGATGCGCATGAACACCTCTTCGACATCAGTCCCGCTGCCACAACTCTTGGGCTGAGTCCGCACCGCGTACGTCACTCCTCTCTCCATATCCATATCCTGGAGTGGCGCGCAGAGGGAGCGTGCCACTCCAGCTTGACTACAGCTGTCTTGTGTTGCTCTCTCTTCAACAGCTCGTAGATATCTTGTGAAGCAAAATTCTAAGATCCCATCCTAAGGTCTAAAAGCTTATTCCTCATATATCTTTTTTGCATACAAAAGTGTTCCTTTTTGATAAGAAATGTCCCCAATATTTCAAGCGGGAAGACATTTATCTCTTATGTAACTTGTTTTTTAATGACCATATTCATTATTTCAGTCATTTTCTCATACCTCAAAAGAAATTTCCCCAATATTTTATCTCATGTGCCCCTCCGGTTTGGGAATTTCCACCATCTTAATATACGAGTGGAAAAACACTAGCTCTTATGTAATTTTTTAATGAACCTATTCATCACTGGTGTCTGTTTCAATTTCATAGTCTCTCCTTGACTTCCTCCAAACTTTGATCTCATGCAAGCCAGAAGTTAAAGCCTGCCACCATCTCAACACACTCTTCAGGTGCCCCTCTCCGCGGCGCCTTAAGGGATCTACAAAGAACATCCAGCCAATAGCTGAGTGTAAATCATCCTCCAACTTCTTCTACAGTCAGTCCTTTGAATCTATCCGATAAATTATTTGTGCTATAATCAGGAAGGCCCTTGAAGCCTCTTAATATTCTTTCGGTATTGACATCCCTTCCATTTTCCTTTTTTTTTTTTCCTTTAGCCAGGCATTGTGCCCCTCCCCTGTAGGGTTGGGGTATTCTCAGTCAGAACTTTAACCTTGCTCCTTAAAACCCTAAATCTAAGTCCCCCGACTTCAGACTCCTCTACTGACAAGTATGGCTGCTCATTATCTGTGAACCACATATTTTTCTTATGGGCGTTCTTACTACCACCTCGATGGCGTGTGCGAGGGGTTAACAATACATTCCTTCCAAACCCATCCCCCGTCAATCTCTCATCAGGGGGGCCTAGGGCCGGGTCCTCGACAGGAGTGCCGTCACTTCCGTTCTGCCATGTTGTTGGCTCCATATGGCTCTGGCAATGTATAATCCGTATGTTCCGTGAGGCGCGTGGCTTGCAGTTGTGCCTTACATTAGCTAACTTTTCAAAACTCTTACAAAAATGCTAATATTTTTACACAACTTTTTAATAAAAACTACTGAACTGATTTTTATGAGATTTTCAGGATTCGTTGGAATAGCACATTTACATGAGATTTTTCATGTATATTGGTCCCAGAACAGCGAAATGACGGGGATGGCGATTTTTGGTGTTTTGCCTGAAAGTGTGGTTCGGACATTATCTAACAGAGGCACGACCATGTCTCTGTTTATATTTTTACTGGATATAACTTTCTTTTCAGTTGTAAAATTGTAGCAGAACTGCTTCCTCATCCACAACAATATTTCTAATCCCACTTTAGAATGCATAGTTTATAATTGGATACTTTATCAGAAGTGCCAAATGTTTACAACAACCACAGACCATCTGCTGTCAATCTGTTTCTGCAAGGCATGCAAAAAGCCTTAGCAATCATGGGTATATTTAATTTAGACTAGATTCATAGATATTTGCATCATGCAAAAATTATGCAGATTCACAGCATCATGCAGTAAACCATGACTATGTTGTGGATATCCCTAAAAATGATCACAAAAAATGTAGACTTTCTTTGCACAAAAATAATTCTATTTATATCCTACACTCGTGGTCATTTTGAGATATGCATGCTTTTTATACTTCCATGGTTATAGACTTAATTAAATTTGAATGAGACCACAGAATTCCACACATTTTGACAATTCATTGTACAAAGATTTAACTTTAGGCATCATATTGTATTTGCTGTCTGTTAGCTAATTGTTAGGGGGTGACTGTGACTGTGAAATTGGTCTTCCTTTGTTCAGCTCAAGCCAGAGCACATTGGAACCCCTCTACTAGCGAAAAAAGACTCACTTCTGATGCTCATTCAGAGCTCATTGAGTAGGCTGTCAGCAGCTAACGTGTTTGTATTTTATGTTTATAATGTCCGGCAACATCGCCTCATTTATTCTTTTTCTCAATGTGATTATGTTGAAAAACATTGTTGGTTGGAGAGTAGATCATCTCATTGGTGTGTAGACTAGGCTTTATCGTTCACAAATTGAAACACCGCTCCCCCTAACGACTTGTTAACTGACATTTGCAAACTGCAAATTCTTCACCACATTTCAGTAGGCTGTCAAACAACAATAGACTAAACATGAAAATAATTCACATATCAAAAATGTGTATTGTGCTTTGGGAGAAATGACAAAATTACATTGAACTAGAGTTGTGATTCTTTCATTCAGTCGACTGCAAAGGAGCGAAAAATGTATTAGTAGTATTGCCCCTTTTCTCGACACAAGCTTGACATACCTAAAATAAAATGAGCCCTTTTGACTACAGCCATAATCCTGGTATCTTCTGAAAGGTAACCCTTGTGGTTTAACAATCGCATAAAATAACTTTTTGCCATAGTGTTTTGTTATGCAGGCAAAAAAATGCTGTGTTGTTTTCCGCAAGCCTAACTAATTATACACCGTTGGAAATGTAATGTCATTAGCTAAAATTGTTTTTAGTCGTCACTTCAATAACATCCCTCTAGGCAGTTCTTTGAGGAGCTGAATGTATATAGAATTTTCTTGAACAAGGATGGGGGTAATGCATTTTTTCTGCAACTACGTTACGAATAGTCAAACAGACAACAATGATAATTCCTCAAGAGAAATTCAAAGTAAACAATGGACATTCTATCAACATTTCTCTGAGTTAGCACATTTTTAGAATGAGAAACTGTTATGCAGTTAGTCCGTTCGACACTTGTTGTGAAAAGGACACTGACATAACTGTATTTCTGTATTTCCAAAAAGGTGAGATCCCCCCGCACTTTTTTTTCCACCCACATGTTACAAAATAAAGTAATGTTGTTGATAAATCAATGGCATCTTAAAATAGGTTATACAGATAGAACCACAAGTTTTAACTCAAAGTCTTAGTTTTAGTTTGTTAAATTAGTTAGTTATTAACTTATCATTTCTATAACTACAGCATTCATAGTTACCCATTCCACCCTAAATCCTTTACCGACTTCAGCAATGAATTAATTTGCTTCCTATTGCCGCACACATCCGCTTCAAGGCCCTATTGTTGGCATTTCAGGCTGCTAAGGGGACTGCCCACCTTACATACAATCCTTAATCACTCCCTACTCCCCAGCAAGACCACTCCGGTCTTCCAGCTCAGGTCGCCTTATGGTTCCCTCACTATGAGCACCTGGCGGTCGAGCTGCACGTTCACGCTGATTTTCCGTTCTGGTTCCTCAGTGGTGGAATGACTTGCCTACCGCTGTCAGGACAGCAAAATCCCTCCCCCTATTTCGACGCAGACTAAACACCTTTTCAAACACCTTCCTGATTTCCCTCCTGATCCCCCCCCCCCTTTCGGATATCCTTCTTGTCTATCCCCCCAAAAAAACATTTGCACTTACGACGACTGTATTTTTGTTTAGAACAGCCCTTCATGTGTATTTTACTAGTTATGGATGTGATGCTTTAACTTGTGGAAGAACCTATGCACTTGTAAATCGCTCCGGATTAAAAGTGTCTGCCAAATGACTAAAATGTAAATGTAAATGTAAATATCATTCCACAGTCAAAGTCACTTAGGTGATATTTCTTCCCCATTTTGACATTTGGTCTGAAAAACAGCCAAACCTCTTCTCTGATTGGCTGATTAAATATTTGCATTAACAAGCTGTGTACTGGTCTACCTAATAAAGTGATCACAGACTATATGTCAGTGGTAGTATTGGGTGAGCTTTCTAATTTTTTGAACATCCTATTTTAACCTCATGACTTCTGAAGCTGTCTTGAAGCTGTGCCATGAGTTATATGCCATAACTATTCTGGTTGTAGTCACTTATGACATTTTGTATCAAGGTACGATTAGAATTAAGTTATGCAGTTATGCGACCAGGGATAACTGGTGAACATGTATAAACGCAGCCTTTTGCATTCTGGCCACTGTACTTAATGTACACATAAATGGTATTGACTGCAGTTGTCACAGGGAAGAGAAATAACCATGTCAACTTTCAACTTAGCTTCTGAGGAAAGTAGTGCTTGTCCTGGCTCAGCTGTATTGATTTATAATCAGGATGAATTACCTAAGGTATCAGTCAACAATGTCAGCATATTTACAAAATAAAACAATTAAAAGTCAACAAGACTTTTATTACATAAATGTAGTTGCACCCATGATCATGGCATAAAGGATCATTAAATGGCTAGTGCTTCACATACCTCACCTTAGCTGCTACTATAGGATGGGGGAGTAATGTTGCTCCAACTCTGCAATACCCAGAATGTGCTTAATGGTGGGCCGTAATAGTCATGTTTCCCACTGTATTTTATCCACTTTTATAGGTTTTGCTAAAAAGCCCAACTGACCCCACACTTAAGTAGAAATATAGCAGACACACTATCTGGAATCTCACATACGATCCATATGGACAACATGTATCCGAAACGTGTGCATGTTACTATTTTTTCATGCTTTTGAGAGCACAGGAACAAAGAAACCCTAGTTTGTGCTAAAAGGTAATAGGTCTTGTTTTTTAAGACATATTAAAAAGCAGAAAAACACCACAAAGTAGATTTTCAGGATTAAAAGAAATTGGATGTGGCATGCAAAGATAAAATCTGTGGACGTAAAGATAAAATCCTTTGAAGGTTGTCTGGGCCCTCAAAAGAACATTAGATGGATTTGGGTTGATTTATTTCTGACACTAAACATTTCCCCTGCATTTTATAAATCCCCTTATTTAACAGAGCTTGGTATTTCACTAAAATGCAGTAGAATTTCACTAAAATTCTACTTTAAAAACTCCTCAGCACCATGACTTTGTGAATAACCATTGCTCTATAGAAAAAAAAAAACAGTTGTCATCTCTTATTAATATTTAACTGTTATCACCTTGCAATATCAAAGTGTTTCCACATGAGGATGACATATTGGGTACTACAAGTAGATGATCCAAGAATTCTGTACAGAAATCCTTACGGATATCTGTATGGAAAAGCGGATTGGATCATGCAATGTGATATTGAAGGTATGCGCTGTACATAAGACATGAAAAACATTATAACACGTAAAGTATTGTATTAAACACCAATAATTAAAAAAGGTTGCTAGTTTCGCCTCTATAACCCACAATTAGAAGTGAAAGACCATATATATGATATGCCAACTGTATATAACAGACAATAACCATAGATAGTTGTTCATCTGGCACAAACCAGCACAAATCAAGGATAACATTTTTATGCAATTCAATTCAAAGAATGGTGCTTTGTGTCAATAGCATATGAATGTGTTTATTTATTGATAAGTGCTATATAATTTGTTATGTATGCCTTAAAATATCTGTACATAAAATACAAGTACAAGTATCTGCATTTTCACGCTACCTCTGGGGGCAACAAACACCCTGTACCTGCCATTATAAAGCAGATAGATCATCAGAAGCGACAGGTATATAAAATGTCCATAAGAAAAATATTCTGGGTCATATAATTCACTATGCAGGAGTATAACATTGAAAAAATGCATAACATAATGCACATCATTGTAGTTCAATTAACAACAGAATTATCGGATGCGCTTCTTGCTGTTTCACAGTCCACTGGAATTTCATGAAAGGTTAGGACTAATCATACTTTGAAAAAAAAAGAAGAAAATAAACTTTTTTACTGAAGAAATCATTGAATTCTACATCTCTTCCCACATGACATACACAACAGTATGCTCAAAGACAAAAATAATAATTATGGGATTGCAGTCGCCTTGGAAACTGCACTCTATGGCTAATGCACATTTCCCATTAAAACACTTAATCCCCCCCCCCCGGCCCCCTTGAAAGGCACCAGGGTAATTGAAGAGGAATGAGAAGGATGGTCTTGCCACACAACAACAACAAAAAACAACCAGATAGGTTTTTATTTTATTGACTTTACAATAAATGCAGAAACGCATGCACACACACGCACCCACAAACACACACACACACACACACACACACAAATGCAGCTGTACTCACACAATAGACTGTTTAAAAGTGATGTGGCTACAGTGGCTGGCTGGTGAGCAACTCTCTCGCCATGTTCCGAGCATACGGCCGGGCCTGGTCAGATGTAGATTATTCACAGGGTAATTGAAAAGGAAACCAAGGGGCCGTGTAAGCCAGTTAATCTATTTGAGATCATTATGGGAATTGTCAATTGAACCAGGGGCCCCAGCTGTGGGGAGGGAACAATGGGAGATGTCTCGGGAGTGAGGTGATCCAAAGCCCTTCCAGGTCGGAGGTTAATGAATGATTATTTCTCACTTTGTACTGCTTCAGGACGTTGAGCCAAGGGGGATGCTTCTGATGTTTCTTCTGGGCATAGACAGGAGTAAGCAACTGGGAATAACCCAACAGGGATGGGGATTTACAGTTTTTTTTTATTATTACTACTGTTATGATAATAATTATATAAATAATTGACAAACTGATATCATCATCACCATGAAATGACAGTAAGGTTGTTTTTTGGCCAAGCAAATAACAGATTTTATAAATTGAATAACCTCTATATCTTAATTGTACTGTATGCTTGAGGGGAAAGAGTAGGTTTTGAGGGAAACAAGAAGTACAACAGTTTTTTTTAAATGAATTCCTGGGGCAGTAATATCCAAGCATGCAATAAAGCCACACAATCATATTTATCAATGCTTACTAAGTACAACAAGACAATTTCCCCAGGTTTTATTCACAAACAAAAGCACATAATGTGTCTTTAAACATAAATACAGCATGTATTTATTTTTAAATGTTCAAGTTTGGGAAGTAATTAAATATGTCAGAAGCTGGCATGTTATACAACTTCATGTTCACCACGATGACCGTTTCCTATTCCTATTCTGTAGACTATTTTGTGCCATTTGTATTATCTAACCTTGCCCAGAATCACAAGGGTAGGTAAATTTAAAAAATGACAAAAAAGGACAGAAATATATAAATAAAGATAAATCAGTACCAGACTATTGTTTAGCATAGATTCTTTTGAAGTCCGTGGGACTTCCTTTGCTGTGTTTTTATAGTGCTGTATGAGCCATTTGTTGACTTCCATCACGTCTGTAAATCACTTATCGCATCAAAGTGCCTCTCTGTCCCCATGGAACCAGCATATAACTGAGATGGCATGCTTAGATGAAAAATAAAAATGATGAGGATACAGGCAAAGAAAGCCTTTTCCTCTCTCAGGGGGATGAAAGCTGGTGAATTCAAATTTATGTCATATACATGTTGAGGTAGGACAGTTTTTATGATTTTACAGTGGTACTTGCCCACTGATCAGTGGTCAGTGATCATTGGTCTGCCCCATCCAATGAATGAAACAATACAATTTTAAAAATACATTTGTAAAGAAACAGACCTTGTAAAGAGAATAAAAATCAGTAACACTTGATCAACTTTTCACATTCAAAGTTAAGGAAAAGGTTTATTGCTGAGACACTGAAGAAATGTCATCATGGGCCATTCTGAAGTCAAATAAAGAGAATGTCTAAGTGTAATACTGTATAATTGGTGACCCAGCGGCTACTGAGCCTAGCGCCTACTCTGTGTCCTTTAGCTATGAGTCTCTTCCTTGCCATCAGTTCTCACATGAAGCAATTTAGACGAAGGCCGTAAGTTTGCCTGCCTCCATAAATCATTCTCTGGCTATATTCCCGTTTCCTCCATGGTCCACCTTGTCTCTTAGGAGCCATGTAAAAATATCCTGTGAAAATATCACAATTTTTGAACAGTATTCTTATAAGTGCAGAATTAAAATGAGCAAAAAATAAAATTAAAATAAATCAATAGCAGAGTAGGCAGGAAAAGAGAAGACAAAAAGCGGTGCTTTTATATGATTTGTGATTCAATTTATACTGGTGCATGTTTATGATTAGTGTATGGGCAGTGAAAAATGAGAAATGCATAATGGCGCAGATCATTTTTCAGTCATGGTCATAAATATTCACCTCAAGTGCTTTAATTACACACTCTCTTATTGTCTGTCTTCTTATTTCTCAGTGCAACCCTTTTTTATCACTTTAATTCTGCTTTCAAACTGACTTATATTACACATAGTCCTGATTCTTCAAAACCTCTAAAATTGATCTCCTGTCTCTTCAATTAACTTTCTCCTATATAACCTTGGTCCAGCTGCCCATCACCAGCATTCTTTTCCCCTGATTCTACAATCTGGACTATGTTTCAGTCACTCATCACAATATGTACTTCCGTTTCAGACTTTTTTTTCTCAGATGGTTCAGTTTCTTTCTTGCACCTTAATTTGCCTTGATTTCTCCGCTGCTTTGACACTGTACATCTAGGGACTGATATTCTGTTCTTGCAAATCTGGTAAGTGCTTGGATCCTGGCTCACATTGCTGTTTGATCTAATCACTTTTTTTGTGTCTGTGTTTTAACCGAACGTCTTTTGCGAACAGCTTCATCGGGTTCAAGATCCACAAGTTGAGGCCACAAGAACAAATATTCACATTCAGTATGCGGCATAATTTTATGAAATGTTATAATAATGCTGCAAAAGACTACAAATACTGAAATAAACCATTAAAATTAGTGAGCAAAACTTCCACAGACATTTATTTGATTGTATTTTGCTAAGATATCCTCTTTTTTTATATATTATTATTTTAGAATTGTCTTTATTGAGCATTTTTGTAACAAAAATAGCCCTGCTGGGAAAAATTATCTTATGATGGCAACTGGTAATGGGTGTGTAGGTACCACAAAACTACATTTCCCACAATCCCACAGGACACTGCTGTGACGTCCACCCCAGCATGACATGTAGTTCCAGTTCAGCCAATACCGTAACGGCAGAGCGATAAACTTTCCCAGTATAAGAGCAAGGCACTCTCTTGGGACTCTCCTCTATTTTTGGACCCCCTTTCGATGCTCTTTGCCCTTTTCTTCACCTCAGCAGCTCTGGCCTCCGGCTCCATGCCTCGACAGCGCACCACCAGGCCACACCTAGTGTGGCCAATAGTGATTCTATAGGCCCATTCGCGCATATATAGAGTAAACTACACAAGAAGTTGCTCTTCTCACAGCTAACAAGAAACTCTTTAACACACCCAGAACACTAGCTGACCCAAGCTAGCTACTTTTACCTTTCCCGTGCGCTTGCGCACATTCCTAACACTAACACTCCCATACCACCCAAGCTAGCTACCTTTTCCTTGTTTAAAGGACACACGCACTTGCTACACATTCCTAACCTACCTTATCCTACTAACTTCCCATTAGTTCAACCCCATATCTGTTCTGTGTTTGTACGTCTGTTTAATAAATATATTTTATTAAACCCTGTTTTGGCGTCAAATAGACATGAGAGCTGAGTCAAATCAGGTTCAGGTTATCTCTATGTTTAATCATTGATATTGGTTATTTGAATTATTAATAAAAATACTAAGTTTGTGGTTAGATATTTCTGATAACAGTAATTTTATGAGACTGATTACTTTTTGCAGTTATACTGCTACATAAGATTAATTGGCGGCCCGTTTTTGTAGAGAGTAAAATCCCTACGTTATTTGGCGGCCCATGCGAGGACCCTACAAGTATTACCAGCTAGAGCTAGTTTTGCAAAACAGGATAGTTTGGAGTTGGTTGCTGTTGACCAGCTCAAGCTGGTAGCTGGTGACCACAAATGGCACTGGACAAGCAGGTTCTTGGTAGCTGGTGACCAGCTAAAGTTGTAAGTTCATAACTAGCTACAGGTGGATTTGTGGCAACTGGCAATCAACTAGAGCTAGGTGGAACAGCTGAAATCAAGGTCAAGTACATTCAGGTTAGTACATACATCAACAGTCAAGACAACTACACCTTCATATTAATCTGGAAAATTTATTTTCAAACTTGGCAGTGATCATTCGCTGTGTGAAAAAATACTTCCTAATATCTGTATAAAATTTCTCCTTTCCTAATTTCCATTTGTGCCCTCTCGTTCTCCTAACCAAACCAGAAGAATCACCTATTGTTCACTTTAATGAATTTAAAAGCCTAAGTTTTCTTTTCACTTATAGAGATTAAACATCTTAAATCTATCCTCATAACTCTTTTATACCTGGAGTCAATCTTGTTGCTCTTCTCGGAACCTTTTCCAGTGCCTCTATATCTTTCTTAGACTGCAGTCCCCAGAACTGCACACAGTGCTCCAAGTGCGGTCTAACAAGAATATTGTAGAAGGTGAGTATAACTTCCTGAGATTTACGTATATTCAATACTCTTGGCTATGTATCCTAGCGTTCTGTTGGCCTTTTTCACTGCTACTGCACATTGACTAGAACCTGAAAGGCTTGGTCAACTATTAACTATTTATTTCCCACATGTATAACTTTACATTTAGTTGTATTGACTTCCATTCTCCAGGTTTCCACCCACTTGGACTATTTTAGTAGATTCCAAACTGTTAGCTAAACCTCCTAGTTTTGTATCATCTGCAGATTTAACTAAAGTACTTTCAATTCCTCTGTCAAGGTCATTTATGTGGACGAGCAAGAGTAGTGGCCCGAGCATTGAACTTTATGGGACGCCACTTCCCACAATACCCTGCTCAGATAAGTTCCACATTGTATTCACCCCATAGCCTTGAGGCTTGAGTCTCTTTGCCCCTTCAGTCACAAAGTTTATTTTTGTTTTATTGTCAAGAGTAACCTTCCCATTCCGAACTGGTTGCACCTTGAGAAGAGCTGTTTAGTTTGTTCATCAGAGAGAGTGAATTTTGCAATGCTTCCAACAGCTGTGTAAATATTATGATCCATAAACAATACAAACGTCACACCTAAGATAATTGGCTCAAAGAAACAGAGATTATCTTGCAATATCAGAATTTTTAGAACACAGTATTTCATTTTGGCTCTCTTTACGGTATCTGTGTGAAAAACAACCACTGAAAAGGAAAAAAATGTTGCATCTCACCAGACCTTGTTCCTGAGGCCAACTATTCTCCTGTGTGCATGGCGAATGATGCCTTGTCTTTCCAGAGGTATAAATGATGAAGCCACAAGTAAAAGCAATATCCTCAGTACTATTTCAGCTGAATTAACACATTAGCGGCTATAGTTTTGTCATCTTCGTCATTTATCTCTAGACTAGCTAGCCATTACACCATCATACCACATTGGTAGCCTAGGCTTCTACTGAGTGGTCAGCACACTATATATTTATTTAAGATTTTGTTTGAATAATATTGAACAGGACAGTACATGGGCAGGGAGGTTGAAAGGAGGCATCAAACAAAGCAGCTAATATTTAGTTTCAGTTTAGTCCTCCAACAGTAGTGTGGTACACACAGTAGTGGGCTAATGGCTGTACTGTACTACACTGTATTGTGTGTGGGTTTGTGTGTGTCAGAACAGTCTGAAGCACATAGCCATGAGGAATCAACCATACTGTGTCAACTGTTGAGCGAAGCATTGCAGTGCCCCCTGTTACTAATCATTTTATAACAGCGTGAGATTCTCCAAACTCCTCTCCTCTTCCCAAAGGGAAGCACTGAGCAGGATGTGTCACTTTTTCATCAAAACCCAAGGACCAACAGTTTATGGGTTTCTGGGCCACTGTAGCCCCAACAACATTGAAATGTTTCAGATAGAAATCCTTTCTTTGCCACTAAGTAAACATGTGCTGCTGTGTATGACACACTTTCCTGGCAAACAGGGCCCATGGGGGAATTTCTGGAACCTTTTTGAACGCATGCCTGCCATTGCTTTTATGGAACACATGCTTTTGTGTTCTTGCTTCCAATAGTCCACTTACTGCAACCTTATCTTTTCACCATGGTGATTTTAATGCTCACTATTTAAAAAGGAAGGCTGCAATTTTGTTAGCAAGAGTCAGCTTTACATTCAAGTGTCAGCTATACATTCAAATGCATTCTTATCCAGAATGCAGCAGCTCATCTGGTCTTCAACCTTCCGAAACACTCGCATGTCACCTCCCTGCTTACTTCCCTCCACTGGCTGCCTGTCATGGCTCGCATCAAATTCAAAACATTGATGCTAACCTTCCAAGCAGTTAAGGGGTCTGCCCCAGCTTACCTCCAAAAAAATCATCAGACCCTACACCCCTGCCAGACCTCGACCTCCACAGGCTGCTTGGCGCCTCCCTCTCTCCAAACCTCCACCTCACGCTCACGACTACTATCTGTTCTGGCTCCACGGTGGTGGAACTAACTCCCCGTGGAGGTCAGAACAGTAGAATCTCTTCCCATCTTCAAGCGCAAACTGAAGACGCACCTCTTCAAGCTGCACCACTCCTGTC
The DNA here is from genome assembly GCF_963514075.1 of Conger conger. Lineage (NCBI taxonomy): Eukaryota > Metazoa > Chordata > Actinopteri > Anguilliformes > Congridae > Conger > Conger conger. The sequence goes on along the minus strand of NC_083767.1, from coordinate 23,543,968 downwards.
CCTCCCTACCTCCCTGTAAACCTTCATTGTTGTCTTTCTGTGATATTTACTTGTGTATCAGGATGTTTAGTTTGGCTAGGTAAGCAGTGTTTGGCTAGGTAAGCGGTTTGTTCATACATTTGCGTGTTGCGGTATTATGATAAAAAAAAGAAAAAAGAAAAAAACTGATGATCAAATAGGCCCTGGTCCTTATCTTTGTTGTGCAGGTAGCAGTTGAAATTGTACTTCCCTCTAGGGTCTTTCAGCGCACTTATCCCTGGTTATGGGTACTTTGTTGTACGTCGCTCTGGATAAGAGTGTCTGCCAAATGCCATTAATGTAATGTGATGTGATCTAAGTGACTGTCATTGGTGGAGAGTGTGTCTGGACAGTGGAATCAAACCATGTAATAGCAAGATGAGAGCCTCAGCATCGAGGCAAGGGAACTGGACTTGGGGAGATTGGACCTGCATCCATTTGGTGAGTGTTTGTTTCTGTTAATGCAACTAGGCTGGGGTCCTCCCCATTGATTATCAAAGTCACATCAGGGTTGACTGTTGGCAACCAGATTATAACCAAAGAAATGATCAAGTACAAGAATGGACTGTTTGAAATTCAGGAGTGTCAGGATAGTTTGGAGTTGGTTGCTGTTGTCTGTTGGTTGCAACTATCTGGCAAACTCCACATCGGTTTGATCCGAACGTTTTTTCATGTTCCTAAAACGTTGGCGATAAGCCTCTGGAATCAACTCATATGCTCGCAACACCGAAGCTTTCGCAGTTGCCTAATCACGAGAGTCTTCCAAACTCAGAACAGAGAAAGCCTGCTGTGCTTTCCCCGTAAGAACGCACTGAAGCATAAGTGCACGGCGTGAACTCGGCCAACCTTGTGCGTCAGCCACTCTCTCGAACAGGAGAAAAAAAGAACCTACGTCTTTTTCATTAAAAGGAGGAATCAAATGTAGACTATTGACAAGATCCTTGTTAGCATCTACTCCAGTAGGTGTAGGCATTTTTCCCTGTCGAATAAGATCCAAATGCTGAGCTTCTAGATCAAGCTTTTGCTGCTCCAATGCTCGGCGAGCGCGTTCATTTTCTATATTAAACCGAAGCTTATCTAGTTGCATTTGATGTAGAAGTTTGCTATTTTCCAACTGGATGCGAAGCAATTCTTTCTGCTCCTCAAAAGTCAACGTTTCCTTAAATTTAGGAGACGGAGGATTTTCCTCCTCATCTGAAATGGGAGGGTCTTTTTCATCCTCCTCATCAGATGTGTAATCGAATGCATTAATCAAACGCAGCACATAAAGCCGACTTCACCGTTTTTTTAACATCACCTTTAAGACGTATAGATGGGACTTTAATTCTGTAATGACCAGCCAATTGTATCAACTGGTCCTTGGTTAATGCATCAAACACAACCTTGGAAGGTTCTTCCACAAACTTTTCAACAAGTGATGTCATTATTCAAGCAACTGCACGCATATCACCAACTGAATGAAACAGTATAGGAGACTAATTACACCAAAGTCAGACCACAAAAACTAAACCGGGAAGCCCAGCGATAATACAAGCCAAGACCAATGACCATTCCCCCTCGGCAAAACAAAACAAACCCATGTAAATAACTAAACGCGAAGCTTCGAACAGGCCGGTGGTGGGATCGCCAGTTTTCTGGTTGTTCTGCCATACCTGCGGGCTTGGTGCTCAATTCATCCCACCCCCGACATAAACATGAAAAATCAGAAATTATTATGTACAGCTCCAACATTTTCCTGACCATTCTGAAATATGAAACACCATATATATACAGGCTCTAGGATTATAACCAACAAACTCTTTGGAAGGCTGGCGCAAAGACAGCTCTTTCAGAGCAAAATAATTCTGGAGCTCACTGTATATAGAGGCAATCAAAAGCCTTGAATTAAGGCTAGATACTGAAAGCTCTTGTATACCTGCACTAAGGGTAGCATGTTAAAACTAGCAATTTAAAACACGATTAACCTGTGAAGCCATTTGTCACAAATATTATGGCATCCTGTTATTGTTATTGATGCTTTCAGTATTTTGTTAATTGGACTGATGAAAGTGAGCATTGCATGAGCCATGGATTTGTTATTATAATTCATATTATAATTTGTCTTATTCTTCTCCTTCGTCCTATTATTATTATTATCCACCCATTATCTAACCTGCTTACTCCTGCTTATCCCAGGATGCATTGGGAGAGAGGCATGAATACACTCTGGAAAGGTCACCAAATCATCGCAGTGCATGCACACCATTTACTCACACACTGATGTTTAGGGGCATTTAGACTCTCCAGTTGACCTAACTTACATGTCTTTGGACTGTGGAAGGAAAACGTGGATAACCCAGAGAAAACCGACATGGACACAGGGAAAACATGCTAATTCCACTGTATTAGTAGCAGTGGTAGTAGGAATAAATAATGATGCCTGATAGCAGAAACCATGCAGACATTTCCTCTGTTTGGAGAGAAAAAAAATGACAGGCTAAATAGTTTAATGCACATATCCATAAACAGCAGCTGCTGAGTCACAGAACAGGAAAAGGGCAGAGTGATTTTGCCCTCCTCTGCTGTCAGCACAGAGCGGGAAGCCATCGTGTGACTGACGTCAGGAATGGACGTTCCTTTTCTCACTTATTTACAACTGCCCCTGCCAGGCTCCTGTAGGCCCATGCCAGAGAGACAGGAAACTTACTAGGTCGGAAAAGGACCCCCACTCCCATTGCCCCATAGACACACACTCTCACACACACACAGTTTAAAAAAAGACAGGACAATGCCAAAAATCCTGAAAAACATTGTATAAAACTTCCAGACCTTCAAGGTTTACAATGCAAGGTCCCATGCCCACTTCCTGCACCTCTCCCAGTCTCTTCTGTTTTTTAACAGAATGTCCTCAGTTTGAGAGGAAAACATCAACTTTAAGTGATACAAATAGCTGTGTGTGCACCTTCATGCAAAACAGTATGAATTTAGTTCTCAGGCTTTATGGTGTTTATTTCTTTCAGATTTTTTTTTCATGCAATGTGTTTTTTTAGCTGAATTTACTAAGGCATAAATGTTGAAATGTTATGTTCATTTTCTTCACCTAATTTGTATCCCTTTCTTCCAATTTGTAATTCCTATTCATATTTGTTGACCTTTCTATTGGAGGTAATGTTCTCCACATTGCCATGCCTAAATTATGAGAGATACATACACAGTACAGTGTTCTCCATCACTGCTTCTTTCCACTCCATTATTCACCAGATGAGCTGTACCGTGATTGCCTCCAAGGATTACCTTTCATATACAGTTTGCGCAGAATCGAGGATTTACTCCAAATTATGTACAACACACTTCGATTCTTAGACAGCAAGCCTGCCTTTTGGGAAACTGTCTAATTAAATCTGTTCATAATTGTAGGATGACTACTTTGCTGTTTTATTAAGTGTTTTTATTTGCTGCCACTCAACTTGAGCACATCCTGGTTCTCACCTCTACATAGTGCATTTTGATACCATGTAGATACTTAGGTTGGTTTTCACTCCATTATCGCCAATAGACAATAAGTCTGTTTGATTTTCCAAGCAAGCATTCCCTGTTTGCTGGCTAGAATCACCAGTAAGTGGCTAGAAAATTCACCTTTTTTTATCAATCATGATCCAATTAACGATTGAAACACAAAATCTGCCCCATGCAACAGTCAATGATAAAACAAGATTGCAGCAGGAAAAACAGATCTTTTTAGCAAACAAACAGGAAGGGTTTAAAAGGAATGCTTTGGTTTGAAGTCCACCCGGTGGTTTCAGTTTACTGAAACTGCTTGCTTATGAGATAACACGAAAGCAATCTAGCTGCAAGTTTTAATGGAACATGTCAGCTATTGGTAGTGCAGTACAACCCTCCAGTCCATAAATAATTTTCAGCAACAATATTCTCAGCTGGACAGTGACTGCTGGTGTGCCAGTTTTGAATGCATTTCCCACATTATTACTCATTTCAACTACAGACAGGTTATTATTATGCAATGTCATATTATGCTGCAAAGTTATTCTGAGGGCCCTCTTACAGCTTGTTATATTGTCAATAGTTCATTATTAACTTGTAAAATGATTGGGTTTGTTGTTCTGAGGTCCTACTCTAATAGAGGTCTAGGGAGTGAAACTACTGCAAAGGAACATGCACACAAACAGATGGTGAGAGATACAAATCTGCAAGCTTGGTTATAACATAAAATTGGCCGGAATTAGCAACTCTAGTTAATAGTGTCTTGCAGACCACTGTTATCTTTAGCTTATTCTTGTCTTGAACCATTCACATCCAGTGCAAAGTTGATTTGGAGACTAGTAGTGGTAGCAGCTAGCTTACTTGCTTGTGCAGCAGGTGTAGTTTGGCTAGTTTGCTACAGAAGCACAGTGAGGTTCGATAAAGTGAAGGCCTTGTAGCAGGTTACTGTGACAGAGCTCTCTGGTGACAACTTCAAATTCAAAATAGCAAAGTTGTCCTTGGCTAGGAGCAAGTGTTACACTTGCTTGGCTAACTAGCCAACACTGACCTACTAGCTAGCTAACAAGAGGCCAACATTTATTTATTTATTTATTATTTTTTACTTTAGCTATGGATTAGCAATGAAGAAGTTGAACCAGACGAGATTGGTAGAGGTTTAACAGTGCTGCCTATTCCCAATTTGCTGTTGCAGCTAGAGCTAGCACTAGTGCGGCTCAAACTGAGCTAGTATAGAAAATTCAGTTGTGTAAAATGACCATATCCATTTAATGCATGGATTGAATGAATTGAATCTTGATATGCCAGTGCCAATTTGGGCTGCTAGCCTCACAGGGCAACACAGAATTGGTGGTATCACTGACCAGGCTGAGGGGGGAAGGGGATGAAGGTTCATTTGAACGTGTATGAGCTATGGGGTACATCATGTGCTTTGTGAGAGAGTGTGCACATCACAACAGTACACACAACTCGGCTACAAAACTGCTACTGCTGCAAGTCACACCCACTTCTGGCTTTGTACCCGATTATTACCACAGATAATTCTGTTGGTCGAACACATACAAACATGGATTGTGCTGTCTCGGCACTCCCCAAATGATACCTTACCGGTCACATAATACTGGTAGAGAGAGCTACTGTAGCACTGATTGGTAGAAAGACATACTACATCTCACTGATGACACCCGGTAGACTGTGGGCTGGTGTGTCACTGGGATGATCTAAAGCAGTGTTAAACTGAGGAGCAGTAGCAAACTTGATCCCACCATATGCCTAGCAGTACGGTGCCAGCTGGGCCACACCAAGGCAGACTCCTGGTTACAGTGAGCTGAGGAATTAGCCAGCATTCATGCTTGCCTAGATCTTTTCACTTTCTTTGACTGGCAGTGTATTTATAAGCTTAATATGAATATGGGCATAGAAGTTCTTGTTCTCTTCTGTTTGTCCACTTGTACCTGATACCTGATTTAAAGCAAGCTTCAAAATAATACTAATAATAATAATGGTTATATGCTGTGTTGTATTAATATTCCTAATAGCTAATATCTATTCCACATTCATAACAACATTTGCAACTGAAAGTGCACCGACACATTAATTTGCTTTCATGGATTCTACTCAAATGGCCGTGTCCTAATAGACCTGCCTGGAAGGGTCTGAACAGAGAGCCTCATTGTGCCTGATGAAAAAGACACAAGAAAGCGTTCGGAAGGTCAAGCTTTTGACTGACTGTGCCCTCTCGTCCTCTTTTTTGTTTCTGCTTCTTGTGCGCCTCCCCTTTTGTCCCTCTATTTCCCCCTGACAGCTTTTGATGTGTCAGGGGTGGCTGATTCCATAGTGGGGATTCTCTTCCTCCTTCCTCTCTCTCTCTCTCTTTCTCTCTCTCGCTGCTGCAGGCTAACTCCCCCCCCCCCCGATCCAGAAATCATACTCTGGCATCCCTGTCATGTCCCAGAGCTCTCGCCAGGTGTTCCGACTCCCCCTTAATGAAACATAGAGGGCAGTGGGATGGGGTGGAGGGAGCCAAATCGAATCTGCCTCTCCTTTTGTGCTGCAGTAACAACTCAATTAAACACGGCTGAGCATCTGCTGCCGTGTTGGCGGATGCACTTCGCTCACTCTCTTCCGTCTGTGTGTGTGCGCTTTTGTGCGTGCATGGCTGTATGCGTGTGTAAATATGTGTGTGTGTGTGTGTGACTGTGTGTGTATGTGTGCGTGGGTGCATGTGTATTTACGCTTGTGTGTACATGTGTGTGTGCACGCAGATTTGTATGTCTATGTGTACACACTGAATCTTGGCCGCAGCTAAATCTCCTCCGGTGAAAACAACTCACTAATCACTTAGAACAAATGATTCTGGAAGATAACCGTTTGAATGCTTTTCTAGCCAGCATCACAGGACGCTCAAAAACAGAGATTCTCTGAAATTATACAAGAGCAGGTGGATAGGATCTGTGTGAAAGAGAGAGAGAATATGAAGAGAGAGTTAGAAGAATAGAGAGAGAGAGAAAGAAAGAGAAACATCCCAGTCTGGGACTCCATCCATCATCTGAATCAGCGTGTGCTGTAATTACTGTGTCAAGTAGATGAGAAGATGCCTGGAAGGGAGATGGGGGGGGGGGGGGGGGGCGATGCTCCGTGGATGCCACCTCATCTTCATAATCATCTCTCTCCCCAAAACGCAAATCACTCCCTCCTCCACCCTCATCTGTCATGCATACCTCAGCTGTCAGCCAACGTGCCATCATGCCAACACTACAGGGAGAAAAAAACTTTGTAGCAAGAACGACACCTGATGAGAATGAGTACGGCTGGTTATTGCATCTGTGTGGTAGGAAAGGCAGGAATTAAACAGGGTGTTACCTTATAGATATAGAAAGAAATGAACCCATTGGCTAATAAAGATATGTGTGTCAGTACTACTTTACAAGTGTTAAATAACCTCTCTTATTTTTTCATTCTAACAAAATGATTCAGACCATTGTCAGTTGTATCCCTTTAGTTTTGAAAGTGTATTTGTAGGTAATAAAACAAAATGAAAGATATAACACCAAGACAAGAATGCCTTTCCGCTAAATGCGCTGATCACAGAAAAATTACAAGCCAGAGATATCAATCATAACATAATTATCTCATTATATCAAAGTGTCTAATGGTCAAGGCTGAAGGGCAGAGAGACTACTCATCGCAGTTGAAAAAAACTATCTCAGCTTTTTTTTTTTCATAATTTCATGTTATTTGCAGGGATATTTAAGAGGTTCCCTCTTGTTTATTTCTTGGCAGTTAATTTCTCGGAAATGGTGATCCGATAACAACTCCGGCTCCACCTGTTAAAAGCATGTGTGGATTTGAGGGAGGTATGTGAGGTCACGTGCTTGCCTCGCTCTTGTCCTCGCGCTTGAGAAGTTATCTGAAAAATGAGAAGTCGGTCCCACGTGTGGCTTCATCACTGACGCATGTCCTGAAGCCATATGGCCCCAGAGGGAAAGAAAAGGGGGGGGGGATGTCAGAGAAGAAGATGTGGAAATAAACTTAACCGCTCGAGCAGTTGCAACAGCATCGGTGAACTGGTCAGATGTAAGCGATCAAGCGGATTTGGGGTTGGTCACTCTCCAGGGCAGCGTGACGAGACGAGACGTGACGGGAGAACGGTCTGACCCCTGGGCTCCCTCGGGCTTCCTTTCTGCGCTGCAGTCTCGTTAAAAAAAGGGACAATAAGCTGAATGTCCTGATTGTGATGTTTACCAACCTTTATCGCACTTTCTTTTGTTGGGTTGTTTTGTTGGCTGAACAATTGATTTGTCTTATTTTATACTTTTAGAAATGTATTACTAGCATATTAGTACAATCCCTGGCAGTATTGCCAGGACAGTATCAGGCCACTGTCTTGACACAAATGTGATGCTCAGAATGCACTTAAAAACCTCATTCCCACTGGATCTATCCAGCATGCCAGCTACGTTACACATGTACATGTGTCTTAAACAAAGTCAGTTTTACTGCTAGCATGCAGTACTTTTTAATTCAAAGAACAGTTCAAGGTGGTGTGGATTAATTTGTATCCAACAAACACAGATGCCCACATTGGGTAATTGGACATTTGCAAAAGAACAGAAAACACATTAGCATTTGTATCATTATCTGCAAATGTTCATTAGCACCTGTACAACTTTTTTAATATTCTGTAGTATGAACGAGAAAATGTGAACACATCAAGACACAAGTGCACTGTCAGGAAAGCTATTTTGTACTCTCTTAAACATCTGTTGACTTTAAAGTCAGGGCTGTGTTCCTGTCTCAGAATTCATGGCCTTTGGCGACATGCTTGCCAGAACAGCGCTAGTTTAACGGTCAATTGGTAAACCAAGCTAATTCCTCTGTGGTGTTCTTGCACAACTTTCTCTCACTATATGGCGAGATGATGATTCTCATGGGCTATTAGAAGAATATAACATTTGGTGCCATATGCTAGCAGGTTATTTGGGAATAGCGATGAAGGCTTAATGTGGCTGGTTGGGACTTACATGTTGGCAGTTAATTACCACTGTGACATCAATAATGGAAAATGAGTCCCAGCTGCCAGGTATTTTAAGCCGGGGATTTAACCATGTGAGTTGAAAATTATAATGAAACAATGAGAAAATATACATTCAGAACTCGTACAGCAAATTATATATCGCTGAAGAGCCACACAATCATGCAGAGATCTTTGCTGTAAAACGAGCTGTTCAGAAAGCTGTGCAAGCAGTTGCATTGTATTGCTTCATTATACATCCTTACATTTTACAACGGAAAACTAATTAAGCGGTAATTTAATGTATTCACAGATGCTCGCAACCAGTGAGGTGTGGTTGTAGCTGATTCTTATTGTTCTGTAATTGGTAGGGCTAAGGGGGATCCAACAATGGCATTTAAGTTTTATCGTGATATGCGTTACATATAAAAACTGGAAAATGGATGCCAAACCAAGGGCTGCCTGCAAGCACACAACCCAAGTTAAAAAAACAACGAAAAAAAAACATGGGCATTCACAACATTACCGGAGCAAGATGTTGTTCACATGCTCCTCTATCAATCTTCTTCCATGGCCCTTGGCTGCCGTTTGGCTCCCTGTCACAGATTAAATGTCACCTCTAGCTGTTGCCCCACATCACCTAATTATCAGCATGAAGCCACAATAGAGTTGCACGGACTTATACATCTTTATGAATCGGTCTGGTGTGATCGCAGCAGTTACCAGGAACAAGTACTTCAGAAGCTTTGTGTCCTAAAGACTCATTTGTGGCATCAAGTAAGTGAAATAAAATGTTACTGTATGGTGCAGCTTTACTGGTCTTTTCCTTTCCAGAACACCAGTATGTATTCTTCATTCATGGGTGTTTCCATGCTGGAGCCATTTGTAAAGTACAGTAACTGCTGCTTGTAGCAGTAACTGTCATTTGATTTTTTACAAATGTTTCTAGAGGTAGGTGGCTTGCCATTATAAAAACTGACTTTCTGACTTTTTTGGGAATGGGGACATTTTGCATACAGGTTGCAAATGTCTGTAATGTTAAAACATGCCAACTTGTATCATTGATTTCTACAGGGGACCTCCTCATTGTGGACAGTCTGTGACGTATATTAAATTCAGACACTGCAACCTCACAGCCACTTTTTAGATGGTATGTGGTATAGTGGTTAGAGCAGAATTAGTACATACAGAGCAGTCAATAATGTTATAATTATGTAATTACATGGTTATTGTACATTTATTTTCAACGATGACATACCTGTAAGGTAATGTTTTGCAAACAGAATAGCATAATACTCCTAAGCAATAATACAGGCGAAGAGTGAATGATTCCTTAAAGGCATACTATGCTGGATTTTCACCTTGAAAATATTATAAAACACATATGCTCAGTCATTACTATGATATACTGGCAACCCGTGTCGATGTTCACTTCTGTCCAATACCTTGCTTGTCTACTTGTATTTGTTATTCTAAAAACTATTCTGGCCACTTCTAGGCATGGTATAGAGAGATGTGTATGTATTGGCTACTACAGTAGTGCATTAGGTGGGTTTGCAGTGGCTAGCGTTGTTTCATTCAATCACCACTGATGTTTAGCATAACCTTGTAACATCAGTCAAATAGCTAGCTAAATGGCTTGTGTGGAAAGTGACTACTAAATTAAGCAGATGTTTTACAAATCATATTAGACTGTGGTTTACTTAGCTCATTGCTATTACAGCTATCACATGGTACTCTGCAATGTGGTGTTACAACGTTGCCAACAGCTAACCAGAATGAAATCTACAGGTGGGTGAGATTCTTTATTTTTTGGGGGAAGGTGGGGTTGACAATGGGGGCAAGACATTTTTTTAAATTGTAAACACAGGAGGAAAGCAAGGAAAGAAATCACACATAGTACGGCTAATAAGGTTTAGCTTTCACTGCCACCAATCTCATGCACATATAACATTTGTTTTGTGCCTGACAGGCACTGCCTGTCAATATAATTAGTAAAATAATGGTTTTTGATCTAAACAATTTTCAATTCTTATCTTATGAAATCTCAAAACGAATTTCTGTCCACAGTCTATAACGCCTACAATGATTATTTGTAGGGGTGCCCCAGGTACTAATTTTAGACCAATAACAATTATAGGCTTTTTTTCGTAATTGGATCATTATTCGTGATCGGGAAATTGGCCTGCTTTAGTTCAAAATTTTTTTACATTGGCTGCAGTAGCTGTACATCAGTGATGAATGGTTACATAAAGTTAACATGGGTGTTCAATTGGAGGGGCGTCTTTTCTCTTTTGGGTAACGTATTCCTGTCACACTGATTGGCTGCTGGCAGAAACCTGGCAGGGTACACATTTTAGCGCCCCTGGCCAATAGGCATATTATTCCCACCCAGTGCCTTTGCTAGAGCAGCGACCATTGGCAGCAACTTCTAGCACTCATCCTCACCCTCCTTTACTGTTCCGCCCCCCACATACTTCCTGCTGGGTTGGAGAAGAGAAAAGAATGAAAAAATGAAAGCAGAATGTAAGGACTGGATTTTCAAGTCCTTCCATCAGAACACTATTTTAATATTTTGTGTAGCCTAAAAGGTAACTGTAAAGTAGATGATAGTAGTAGTAGTAGTAGGTACTTTATTGTCCCCGTGGGGAAATTAGTTTTCGGTAGAAAAACATTGTTGGTGGTGTTACATAAAAACAGGCACAGCACATAGAGACAGACATATAACATCAACAGATCAGATCTGAAGTCCAAAATTAATTAAAAAAAAAAAAAAAAAAAAAAAAAAAACACGGTGCACTATAGCAACTGCTGGTAGTTACGACATATATAACAAAATAAAAGTAGTGCTCTGGCTGGACCCGCTAGACAGAGTTAAACTAAGTGAATAAAATATAAATATAAAAAAATATGTATAAAATATGTGGGTTACCATTCAGGGATTTAATCACCTGTGTTATGAATGAATGTTTGGACCTGTTTTTTGAAAAGGCTGGCTGCCGGAACCTACGCCCAGAAGGTAACCGGTCGAAGGCTGTACACAGAGAGTGCTTGGGGTCAGAGATGATTTTTTCTGCTTTCTTGAGAGACCTGGTTCTGTAACTCTCTTCTAAGCTGGTCAGTTTAAAGCCCAGCAATTTGCCGGCACTGGTTACAGTTTTCCTCAGGGTTTTTTTCTGTGCTTCTGTTGCATTACCAAACCAGCAAATAAGGCCAAAAGTTAAAACACTCTCAACAAAGGCACTGTAAAACATCTTAAGCATGGTGAGATTGACATCAAATAAGGCTAACTTTTAAAGAAAGTAAAGCCTTTGCTGGCTCTTTTTGTTAATGGATTCAGTATATTTGTCCCACTTCAGCTTATTATCTAAGACAACCATGAGGTATTTATATTTCGTGACTGACTGTATAGGCTGTCCTCTAATACTAGTCAGACCGGATGTGGGCTCTTTCCTAAAATCAATAGACATCTCTTTTGTCTTAGAAGTGTTCAGGAGGAGATGTGAGTCCTCACACCATTTGATAAATGCCTCTAAAACAGGGCCATGCTACTCCTCATCACCCTGAAGAAGGCTAACCAGTGCCGTATCGTCGGCAAACTTAACTAAAAATCTTCCAGGGAAGGAGCTGGTACAGCTATTTGTGTATAAAATAAACAACAAGGCAGATAAAACGCAGCCTTGAGGAGAGCCTATAAAAGTAGATATTTTATTGGACAGTGCAAGGCTGTTGAAGGCGGAAGAAAAATCTACGAATAAAATTTTTACGTGCGTCTTTGGAGCCTCGAGATGTGAGTGGACAAGATGGAACAGGGTTAAAATGGCATCATCTACCCCCCTACTAGGCTGATAGGCAAATTGTAAGGCGTCCAGTGAATGTTGGGTATGTGATACTATATGCCTTTTAATTATTCTTTCAAAACATTTCATCACTAATGAAGTTAGTGCTATGGGGCGGTAGTCGTTGGGCTCAGAGGGTTTAGGAACCTTGGGAATGGGAACAATGATGGACGTTTTCCATAAAAGTGGTACAGTATGCTGATCCAGAGAAGACTGAAAAATAGAACTGAAAATGGGAGACAGTTGTTCTGCACAATATTTCAACACGTTACCACAGATATTGTCTGGGCCTGGGCTTTTATGTGTATTACAGCTTCTGAACAGTTTGAAAACCTCTGACTGGTTGATGGCGATATTATGAGCTGTCATTAAGGAAGACTTAACCTGTTCAGTCTCAGCAGTGCTATCACATTCAAATCTAGAGAAAAATGCATTAAGCTGATTAGCCATGTCCTGCCCCTCTACACCCTCCAGTCCAGTGTGGAGCTTTCCTCTGCCCTTATGGGGAGCGCTAGTCATGGCTTTGATGCCCTGCCATGCATGTCTGGGGTTGCTCAGGGCCATATTGTCCTCCACTTTTTGCTTGTAAATGTTCTTGTATATCTTAATTTGTCTCTCAATTTCCCTTTGTATGTCTCTCATGGCTGTCGCATCGTTTTGAGTGTGGGCCAGTTTCTTTTTATTTAAAAGGTGCTTCAGTTTTTTCGATACCCAGGGCTTATTATTAGAAAACGTCTTAAATGTATTAGTGGGTATCACTGAATCTACACAAAACTGTATATAGTCTGAAATCACGTCGGTCTGTTCGTTCAAGTCTGGACAGTTAAAAACCTCCCATGAGGTGCAGTCGAAACAGCCTTGCAGACAAGAGATGCTGTCCTCATTCCAGATCTTTACAGTCTCCCTCTTCAGGAGCCTCTGATATGCTGGTCGGAGGTACACCACATTGTGATCTGATGCCCCCAGTGGAGGCAGGGAGGAGGCAGAGTAGGCACCCTTTACAATGCCATAACACATGTCCAGGATCTTGTTTTTTCTCGTGTGGCACTTCACATATTGATAATAAGTGCGTAGACTATTTCGCAAGGAGCTGTTATTAAAGTCACCTAAAGTAAATTTTGGAGCATCTGGAGACATGGTTTCAAGTTTCTGAGAGAGATTATAGATCGCCTCCGATGCTTTGGCAGTGTTTGCTTGGGGATGGATGTACACTACGGTGAAGAACAGTTGTGGAAACTCCCGAGGGAGATAGAATGGTCGGAGTGACACACAGAGCAGTTCGATGTTAGGAGTACAAAGACGTTCCCTTACCACTACTGATCCACACCATTCGTCCCGAATGAGGAGACACACACCACCGCCGCGTGACTTTCCTGTGACGCTGGAGTCCCGGTCCATTCTGTATGCGGTAAAACCGGCCGGCTCCGCCTGACTGGACGGGGCTTGACTATCCAACCACGTCTCCGTGATCGCCATCACACAGGCAGTCCAGTACTCGTGGAGGTGGCGGAGATTTGCTGTCAATTCATCTGTTTTCCCCCTCAGGGACCGGGCGTTGATCAGCAAGCAGGTGGGTAGGGGAAGTTTGTTCTTCATTCTTTTCAGTCTCTATCTGATTCCGCCTTTCTTCCCCCGTTTTCGTTTGGATTGTGTGTGAAAGTGAGTCCGCAAAAAGCTCGGTATTGAGTCAACTTTTAGGTTGACCGGAGCTTTAGATTTACACTGTAGTAGGAAGTCTCTAGTGTATTGAATTGCAGCGCTGCCCGCAGCGTTACCGTGATTGAGTCCTTGAATAAAATAGGCGCTTAAAATCAGCAGGGCAAGTCCGATAATCCATGCAGGCAAAGCCATGCCAAGTAGATGATGTAAAACGTTGTTCAGATACATTGCTAAACATGACAAGAGCAATGTGCTTAAGGGTGGGATAGAAAACCAAGTCATGGCTTACGATTGGACATCCTCTCATTTTTAAAACTATCCTAAATAAGAAAGGGAAGACTGCTACAGCTGCATTGCAAGCGTTTCTGCCATCACACTGCTCCCCTCTAAACTGGGTAAGTTTACTGGGTGGATTTGTAAATGTAAACCAGTGATGCTGTTCAGTTATTTCACTTTTTCAAATCTGTTGTACTGTGTGTATTTCCTTGGCTAGATGGCAAGCTAGCCAGGCAGTTATTTCTTGTGCTCCTTGGCCTGCAGGCTACTGAATGTTGATACAAACTTGTAAAAATGATAGAATGGTCTTGGTCTTTTGCCAAAGATTAAAATCTAAGCGGGAGCTGTTAATATTTTTGGCCAATTAGCCCTCAAAATACGTTTACTTCAAGCCATTAAGGTGGCTACTGTTTCAGCATGTTGCTATGGTTGCATATGTTGGTCAGAGTCGGCGCCAGAGCAGATATACTGGAGGGGCATTGGGTCATCGGCGGGGGGGGGGTTACAGTGGCGACAAAATAGTCCAACACAGCAGAAATGTTATCAAAACATAAAAAACGAAATACGTTTTTCTTTATTAATATTAATTATTTCATTAGCGAATTTCGGTTTGGTTTTTTTGTTGTTGTTAATTTCCTTATCACATCACTTCGAGGCTTTGTGGTAGCCCTATGCACACATGCAGTCACACACACACAGACGATAATAGAAGGTAGAAAGGGGTGGGGTAAAGTTAAGCCCTCTCTCTACTCCACCTGGGACGGAGGATCACTCAGATGACACACAACGGAGGGCTGTCGTGGAGGCTAAACGCACCTCTGACATGTCATCAAAAGCGTCAATCTTCCCCCGTAGCGACAACTGGTTCTCAACCAAGAACCCAACCACATCTATTAGTGAGGACACATAATACCGGTTTTTCCTAAGTTGATCTGCATTGACAAGGGTTGATACCTCATTCCCTGCATTGCGACGCATCTCCCTCTCCTTCCACATTGCATAGCAAGACATGTGGTCCTTTGAAGTTTCATGTTTATGAAATCCACGGTCTTTGGTCATGGCGTGTTTCCAGTTACGATAGCCCACACTCGCGAAGGCATCCAATGTTCCAGATTTCCTAGTGAAGCTGAACATCCATCCATCCATCCATTATCTGAACCCGCTTATCCCGATCAGGGTCGCAGGGAGGCTGGAGCCTATCCCAGCATACATTGAGCGAAAGGCAGGAATACACCCTGGACAGGTCGCCAGTCCATCGCAGGGCACACGCACCATTCACTCACACACTCATGCCTACGGGCAATTTAGACTCTCCAATCGGCCAACCTGCATGTCTTTGGACTGTGGGAGGAAACCGGAGTACCCGGAGGAAACCCACGCAGACACGGGGAGAATGTGCAAACTCCGCACAGAGTGGCCCCGGCCGACGGGGATTCGAACCCAGGACCTCCTTGCTGTGAGGCGGCAGTGCTGCCCACTGCACCATCCGTGCCGCCCATGAAGCTGAACATCCAACAGCTGCGTCTGCCTTGACACTGTACTCCAACCACTCTCTGTTGTGAAACCGTTTATCGACAAATGATCGCCCCTTACCATTCTAAACAGTTACAGGATACTGTTTTAACAGTTTGGATAGGCCTGTCAGTCCCAAGGTCATCAACCGCTGTCCGCTGACTAGGAGGGCTTGTAGATCGTTGCTCTATGGCTGTGCTGGTTAAGTCCGTTCGCGGTTGTCCGTAGCTAGCATTAGCAGAAGGGCCAGGTCGGCTCTCAGAGACCGTGGCTGTACTGGTGGTGGTGGCCGGAGTGTCAGAGTCTGCTGCTGGAAGAGGCTGAGGAGGAGGAGGTCTAAGCCATTTTCGTAAATCCATTTTTTGTTGATAATTAGGCTAAATGTCTAACTAGACGGACAACTGCTATTCTTTTCGATTCCAACCAACAACTTGAAATGGATTCTGCGCACTACAGCTCAACGTTAAAAGCGAAATCAAATGTAACAAGTTCACTCAGCAACCAATGATCATTGACCAAGACCGAGTAACCTGCTATGCACACCCAAAATTATGCGTTTTCCCCGTTAATTTTATTTTATTTCATTTAAGTTACAGTTTGCACATTTAATATTAAAATAATAACTAAAAGGGATATTTTTTTGGCCACGCCATGGCCTGTGGTAGGAGGGGCCTCAATGCTCGCTAGGGAGGGCATGGCCCTAGAATGCCCCACCATGGAGCCGACACTGTATGTTCTGCTCAAAATGGAGAATCTAGCCAGATAGCAAATCCGGTTTTGATTCTTTTTTTATCTTGGTTAAATTAAAGGTTTTAAACAAGGCTGACATTGGTTTCTTATTTGCAATTTCTTATTCGTAATTCTCGGTCCATCTTACATTTTTACATCAGTGTTGTAACTACCTATTTGCAGGTTCAGTTTTTAAACACCAAAATTGTCTTGCACCACACATTACACAATTTAGCCAACATAGCCAGCTTCACTATTTTGTGCTGGTGATAGGCAATATAGCAGAAGATTATAGCTAAGTGAGAGTTGTTTGTTTACAAACAACCAATTCAGGATGTCACATAACATTAGCAACTAGCAATACATTAAGAGCATCACAGCTCTATCATTCGTGTTACTTTTTAAAAACTCCCTTGTGGACTATTATTAGTAACAATACTGAAATTAGAAGTTTGATGGCAATGCAGTTAGTGGTGCTGATACGACCGGACAGGCTTATACGGCTCAGCCAAAAGTGTTCCTTGTAAAATTGTTCACGCACATACACACATCGTTTTATATAGACAGTTTCGTTTTTTAATTAATGTTCACTTTAACCAAATAAAGATTTAATAGATTTAATACCTGCGTAACAGAATGTAAAACTGTATCATTGTATCAAATCGCAATGTAGTACGGGGGACTGATTAAACGACACCACTTCCGGGTTACATCATGCCCACATCCGGGTTACGCCATGCCCACTTCCCAGTACGAGTACAGATACAAATAATTTAGTTGGTTGAACGGATTCAGACATGGATACGGATAATGCCATATTCGCTCACCCCTAATTAATTGATCACTTTACTATAGACAGTTTATATTTGTTGTCAATGAACACACCTTAAAATGTTTGCCATTGGAATAAAAAAATATATGAACAGAAACAGAATGAGGCTTCCAAGAGTTTTGTGAAAAACTCTTCAAATATCTACTAATATTAAAGGTACAATAGGTAATTTCTGGCTCCTAATGGTCAAGAGAGGAATTGCAACAACAGACAACCTCCAGACCACAACACTATTTAGGCTTCCCACAGTCTATGTTATGTCTATGCTAGTTATATGAATATAAATTGTTATTATACAGTTCAGTGTTCTCGTGCACTGTTTTGGAAAGCTGACAGTGACAAGCACAACAGAGCCTGCCGTCTTTTCGTAGTGTTCTAGTAAGAAAATGTTAGTGCAGTTTGGGTAGCGACACAAACAATCAGAATAAGCCCCCAGAATGCCATTGGCTGTGGCAGTTGGAACCATTTTTCAACCAATGAGCTTTAATTGCTCTACAGCTGTACAATGTTTTGATACATTTGACAGCCCTACAGATGTGCACTTTGAAACCCAAATTTAAGGACTATAAACACATGTAGAGGGTGAGTCATCATATCATTGAGCCTTTTTCATGATTTTCAATGGTCTTGTAACAATGTTTTAACACAAAAATCTTAGCTATTGTACCTTTAAGGCAGGTTTAAAATGTGTGCAAAAATAATTCAAATAATTAAATGTGTTCAATGATCTTTTCCAATTTGAAAGATCCCTGTGCCTGTTAAGTGCCAATGTAGTGAGAAAACACAATACATTCAGGGTGTTTGCATAATTCAGGCAAACTGTTATCATGTTCAGTAACATAGAGCATGCTCCTTAAAAATCGTGGGAAAATACAGGGCTTTTCAATTGAATTTGTTTGTTCTCATGACAGACAATAATAAAGGTCAAACCGAGACATGATTTGATTGCACCATCCCCCTCAAAACTCATAATAGCCAGAGAGGGTCTCAATGCCTATTGAAATATAAGCTGTGATGTATGGTCAGCAGTACATTATAGGGAAGGAGCGGTCTCTTTGTTTCCCCTTCTCAAGAACAAAGCGACCTGTCGTCCAAGGAGCCCTCCGGGCTATTTATAGGAGAGAGCAGCATGAGTGGCAGATTTCTCTTAATCAGCATGCGGCAAGAGGTAATTTAAAGACGATTCGCCTCTGACAAGAATTAAATTGTGTTTTGATTTTCTCATTAGCCTAATCTCAAGTGTGCCTCGTTATTGTGTAATTTTCCCACTCCGACACAATGTCTTGTTTCGGAAGCTGACAGCCGTATGCCGCAGTTTGGGGGGGCGGTGGCGGTGGGGGCTGGGCACAGGGCAGGAGAGGGCTGCAGGGCGGTGCCAGGGAGGCAGGGAGGGTGCTGATTGACTGCCCCCCCCACCCCCACCCAAGTTCCATCAGCTGATGCAAGGACGGCCAATGCAGACTGACACATCGGCGGCTTGGCTGGTTGACGATGGTGTGAATTAATCTTTCAATGTCACTTCGTTTTTGAGGCACAATCATTTTAACAGCCAGGGAAATGAGCTTCTAGCTGGTCTCAGTGACACAATGCTTAGTGAAAGGCATTCTGGGATGGAAGCACAGCTCGCCTTCCTACCCCTCCTGACAATTGACACTTAAGGTGGATTTTCCGCAATTTGTGCATTGTTAAGGTGGAATGATTTGAATGGGATGATCACTTTTTTATTTTAATTTGGGGGGGGTTCCATATTTGGAATCATTTCATATTTTTAATTATATGTACTGACTGTTGGATGTGCGGCAGAAAAGAATGTAGGATATTAAGGAGTGATTATGTTGTGTTTCTTCTAACTTTCTTGGCCTGGTTGGTTGCTGTTGCCTCACAGTACTCAGCCTATAGGCTCTTAAGCCTATGATTCATAAGTTGGAAGGGCTGTGACATTATCTTCGCTCTTTGACTTTATTGTAATTAAATACATTTTCTTCTTTTTTAAGTTTGCTTAATACCAAAAGGCTACACCAAGAATTGTGGCTGAATTTTTATTTTTTTAAATGTTAAAACATAATAAACATATGACAAAAATCTAACATAAAAATACTCCATATTGCACCTTCCTCCTAACCCAGCCCCAGATGGCTTCAGCAACCTCAGGCATAACCATTAGGACACTGTTTGCCAAATTATATATGGCCATAGATGTAGTACTGCATTCTCAAGGATCAAATGCACACAGGCTGGGCAGCCATGTTTGCAGAAAAAAATGCTTATTTGTGTTTTCATTCAAACAGACTGGATAAGTAGACTTGTTTTAAATCTAGTCATCTACATCTACAATTAATTGGATTATGTTAACAAAATCAGGTTTTAAACATCCAGCAGAGAATTTAGTTTGTGAATGTCACTGAAGCACAGCTTGAATTTAGCCAAGACATGAGTACAACAAAACAATCCACCCCTGCCCAGTTACATTTCTCAGAATGATAGTTGCTTTTCATAGCCACGTAATAAATTGTGACGGTCACACTGGTTCATTTTAAATGTATATATGATGGACAAATTGAGTCTCTCCCTTGGAAGTAGTTTTTATCACATTCTTCTGCAATATTTTATGCAGCCCTGCTCAGTTTTCAGACAGTGGCTGTAAATCACCACTCTTAACACTCTGGATCCCTTCCTGCAGAGTCTGGATCTCCTCCGTGGTCTTTAGCCAACCAAAACATGAAGGCTGTGACCTGCCAACAATTATCTCACACCTGCAGGCCTTAATGGCCAACGTCACCTCATCAAGGTATTCAGTATCTGTGACAGAGAAGAGAACCCTGTTGTAAAATCCAGCTATGCCAGCTATGCAGCATAAGCTGGTCTAGCTGGGTATGAGCTGTTCAACTAGCATGGCCAAGCTGGTCATAAAGCTGGTCCACCAGCTAGTGCTGGTAGCTACCAGCTGTTTCAAAACATAGCTTGAGCTGGTCAAACCATGTCAAGTTGGGAGCTGGTCTGAACTGGCCAACCAGCTAAACAATGTTGAGATGGGAGCTGGTCTGAACTGGTCAACCAGCTACTAAAACCTAGCCTGAGCAGAAGAGAAGAGATATTTTTCAGTTTGATGTCTATTAATGGTAATTCAGGCCATCTGTTTTAATTTTGTCATTGTGGTTCTAGTTGCTGCTACAAATACACTCTTAGGTATTTAATAATACTTTATTAGGTACTAATTGAACGTATGGTTCTTCTTATTAATGGAATTTAATTGGAATAAGAATAGTTAATTTATCAATGTGACATCATGTTTGTTTTTTAATACAATGTCATTTCTAGTCATAGGCTATTCAGATTAAGTTTATTGGGTAGGATATACATTTTATATACATGTTATGATATTTACTCTCAATATACACTCACTGAGCACTTTATTTACACCTACTTATTCATGCGATTATCTAATCAGCCAATTGTTTGGCAGTAGTGAAATGCATAAAATCATGCAGATACAGGAAGACCTTCAGTTAATGTTCACATCAACCATCAGAATGGGGAAAAAATGTTATCTCAGTGATTTTGACCGTGACATGATTGTTGGTGCCAGACAAAAGTTTGAGCATTTCTGTAACTGCTGAACTCCTGGGATTTTCACATACAACAGTCTCTAGAGCAGTGGTTCTTAACCTGGGTTTCGATAAAAGCATAGGTATATATTTTATTTTCCAATAAGAAATCATAATTTATTTTTCCAATTACCAAGGGTTCGGTGAATGCACTGATGAAGCTTGCAGGGTTCAGTACCTTCAATAAGGTTAAGAACCACTGCTCTAGAGCTTACTCGGAATGGTGCAAAAAACAAAAAACATCCAGTGAGCAGCAGTTCTGCACACAGAAGAGCGTTGTTAATGGAGAAGGGCCAGACTGGTCAAAGCTGACAGGAAGATAACAGTAATACAAATAACCATGCATTACAACAGTGGAATGCAGAAGAGCTCTCTGAACACACTACACATCAATCTCCAAGTGGATAGACTACAGTAGCAGACTTAATGAGTCAAAAAAATAAGTCTAATAAATACCTAATAAAGTGCTCACTGAGTGTAAGTTACATGACTATGAGGCGACTACCCTTTTTAGGCGATGATTATAAGCATGAATAGAGAGCGCATGCATATTGCATGTGCTGCCAGAGTTGCTGCGGGAGGTTCTGAGTGATCTTCATCGCTCATAACTTACGAGGGAACTAAAGAGATACTTTCGTTGCGAATGTGTTCGGAAAACCCACATTATTTTAAAAGGGATCATAGGATGCATTTAAAGAGGTTGTTAGCGTTAAAAGGCTAAATAAAAGCCCATAAAAAGTATTTTGTTTATTGCACGATTCTCTGTCATCTTGAGAGACTATAGTGTTTCAAAATCCCAGGAGGGCGGCTGTTCACATGTCTGGCACCAGCAATCATACCATGGTTGCATATACAAGTCACATGCAGCCATAGATCACGCTTCTTGCCCAATGTTTGGCTGAACAACAACTAAACCTCTTCACCATATCCGCACGCTTTATATATTGAGTTGCAACCACATGATTTTGTTTGGATGAGCAGGCTATTTGTGTTTATATATACAGTTAACAAGAACTACAGCAATAAGTGTAACAAAATTTATAGAATATCCTTTATGCACAGCTCTTTTGGCCGGGTATCTAACATTTCTAATTACCATTTACATGTGTTAACATGCACCAGCAGATGGCATTGCATTTTGTATGTTTATGGCACTGCACACTCTAGCAACCATCTTGCAATAGGTTACTCATCTTGCATTAAGTTTTTATCAACCACTTCAAAAAAGAACAGCACTAATTAGAGTCTAATTTACAGTTATAAGCCTTACTTTTATATGCACATGATGTACATACATTCATGATGTTGCTTTAGTGCACACAATAAGCAATAATCCATTCATAGTCACTGCTTTAATGAAAATATGAACTTTCACTCAGTGAGCACTTTATTAGGTATTTCTTGGACTTTTAGGCTTCTGCTGCTGCAGCCTATCCACTTAAGAGGTTTGATGTGTGTTGCTCTTCTGCATACCACTGTTGTAATGTGTGGTTATTTCTGTTACTGTCACATTCCTGTCAGCTTTGACCAGTCTGGCCCTTCACCACTGACCTCTCTCATTAACAAGGTGTTAATGAGAACCGCTGCTCATTGGATGTTTTTAGTTTTTTGCACCATTCTGTGCAAACTCTTGTGCATGAAAATCCCAGGAGATCAGCAGTTTTTGAGATATTGAAACCACCCTGTCTGACACCAACAGTCACTTAGATCACATTTCTTGCCCATTCTGACATTTTGTCTGAAAAACAGCTGAGACCTCTTCTTGACCATGTCTGCATGCTTTTTTTTGCATTTAGTTGCTGCTACATGATTGGCTGATTACATATTTGCATTAACAAGCTGGTGTACAGGTTTACCCTATAAAGTGCTCAGTGAGTGTATATTCTGAATAAACTGTTGTTTGGAAATATGTTGTATTGTTCTTGTGATGTATTCCACTGCCCAGAAAGATACGGAGAATTTATTTACTTCAGCAATATTTTGTCAAATGTCATTATTTAAAAATTAGTCAATTCTACCTCAATTCTTGAACACCAGAACTTTGTATCCCACATTTCTGCCACTCAAACAAGATAACATTACAAAATCTCCCCATCCCATGCCATAACCTCACATACAAATAATAAGCTGAAATAAGCACAAATTGTTGAAAGAGATGAATTTTCTACGATTCATGAATGACAATTGCCATTTCAGCAAATGTACTATACACATGCAGACATTCTGTTACGGCGGGGAGGACAGAGGAACCAGAAGCAGACACAGGGGTGTGGAAAATGGCAAGTTTACTCACAGGTGATGGGGCAGACAGAGCGTAGTCACAAAACAAGCCAAGGTCAAAATCCAGGGGGTCAGTCCAAACAGGCAGAGGTACAGAATTCCACAAAACACAAAGAATAGTCCAGGGAAGCAGGCAGGGGTCAAAACAGGAAAACCAGATAAGCAGATAACCAAGGGCAAGGGCAAGGGCAAGGGCAAGGGCAAGGGCAAGGAAACAAGGAGGCTAGAACTTGGGGAAGGAATCAAGGGCTTGGGAACAGAAACAGGACAAGACGAACTAGCAGCGTGCAACTGAAAAGGACAGGTATAAATACACAGGGGAATGAGACAAACTAGGTGGGGCACGCAGACAAGGGAGTGACTGGACTAGAAGACATTCAGACTCAGACATCACAGGGGAAGACGAGTGCAAAGACTAACAAATATAAACAGAACCAGACATGAAATATGAAAAATAATAAATTACAAGAATAAATAATACTAAACAATGATACACTAACACAGAGAACACAGGAACATAACACATTCAATAATTCTGAATGGTTTCTGGAAAGAATTGTGAATAATATGTACAAGATGAAGAGTGACTATTCTTTTTGCAATACCTTTTTCAACAAACAGAATATAAATGTATTCTATTCAAAACATCTGCATTTGTAATTTTGCCTTATTGTGAACCCATGATTTGGAATGACATGTACAATGATTTGGATCCCTGAATATACCACATAATATAATATGCTGTTACGAAGAGGAAAATTGCAGAAAAAATGAATGAATAAATACAATATCCTATATTAACAGAGCTTTATTCAAACATACATTTTTATATTTTACATTTCAAGTGTAAGACAAAAGTTTTGAGCAAGAGAAAACAATAGTGTCATTAGTGCTACTTAAAACTGTATCATGTAAAAATGGAAATTTCAGAACTTTTACTATCAATCATTTACCGTTTTAAACATTTACATTAAAATAATTTCTGATCCATTATTACTTTATTGATCCATTACATTTTTTAATTTTTTTTTTAACATTTTACATTTCATAATAGGTCTTTTTCATCTTCTGGATGAAGAATGTAAAAAGGTAAAAATCACTTAAATGTTTTGCCATTTTGTGCACTTTACAAAGTATAAATTGGACTTAAATTGGAATAAATAATTTGTAAATGATGCTGGATGCCAATTTGGTATATAATATCATGACAGTCATGCACACAAAATAACAATAAAAAAATATATAAAGGCTCAATTAACTGCTATTCCATAACAATATGAGTAATTTTTGTGTTGATCCTCCTGGTTTTGTTCTGAAGATCTGTATTTTTCTTATGTATAGCACATCCAATAATAGCTTCAATTATATCTAATGTCTACTATCTACTGAAACAACATAACTGAAGGTTATAACTGGTTAATCTATTACTTCCATCATGTAGAAAAGGTAATAGTTGATTCTGCAATTAACATTGTTAAAAATGCATTCTGCAATTTTCCATCCATCCATCTATTATCTTAACCTGCTTATCCAGAACAGGGTCGCAGGGGGGCTGGAGCTTATCCCAGCATACATTGGGCGAAAGGCAGGAATACATCTTGGACAGGTCGCCAGTCCATTGCAGGGCACACACACCATTCACTCACACACTCATACCATTCTGTAATTTTGAAGATAAATATAACAAGAATAATGTATTATAGGTTTCTCAGTGCAAGAAAAGTTCTGCTAAAACAAGCCCAACCTATGGACATCAGAATCAACATCATATAGAAATATTGCAATGTCCCCTCTAGAATCTGAGAGAAAATTTCAATGACATTATGATGAGGTATGTTAATACTGAAGGAGTCACTGTCCAATGTGACTGGATTTAAAATTATTGTGAGTTTGGAAATGTCCCCAGAGTCTTGCAAACATGTCTTAATATGTCTTAGTCACTCTTGGTTGCAGAAGGTACTCAATGTAATAGGAGGTAAAACAATGTCTTTACAATGAACAAAAGATCAGTCTGGCCGTTTATGTTACGATTCATCACCTGTAGGAAAAGCATATAGCACTGAACTCTCGTCCAGTCCAGAATTTCAGTTATTACTGATAGCTTTGTCCCTCTAAGAAGGAATTGTTCAGAAACATGTCACTTTTTGAAAACTGTTTTGAAAACATGTGTCAGGTTGCCATTGAATTTAACAAAATAGAAATTCATTATAAACAGTCTGAAGTAGCGTCAGGTGTCTGTGCATCAAATAAATACCCTTGTTATTTTCACAAGCACAATGTTTCAGTTAGAATTGCACCTAGTTGGATTTTTTCTATGTTTGTTATGTTTGTTGTTCAAAGTAAAATTGTAATATCTCACATTTCTTTCCAACTGAAATTATGTTAAGTAATGTAATTATAATTGCAATGCCTTTGTGATGCTAGCAGAGGTTCCTCAAGAATTTTCATCCGAAAATAGAAATGTATTAGAATAGAATATGTATTAGATCTGTAATATAATAAACAAATGATCACTGTTGTTCCTGGAAAGTTGGCAGTATTAATGAAAGTAAATAACACTTTACATTAATTTACATTAACTAATGATCTTGCTAACATGAATGAATGATGTACAGTATAAATATATTAATAAAATATTAAATAAAATTTTCATTAGTTGGGAAGTAGTTTCATTGGGAAGCTGAACCTCTTGACCACATCTGCATGCTTTTATGCATTTAGTTGCTGCCACATGATTGGCTGATTAAATATTAGCATTAACAAGCTGGTGTACAGGTCTACCTAATAAAGTGGTCATTCAGTGCATATTTTAACTTGCTTAACTGCATACTTAATTAACGTATTTGCACATTATTTATTCATATTAACACCTACATTAGTAAATGCCAATTCAAACCATTTTTTGTTCTTGAAAACAGAACTACAGCATTCGAACAATAGTGATAGCGCATCAGTGACCTTGGTTCCCACAGACTTCGAATCAAGTGACCAGTTCAGCAGCACTCTCTCTAGTGACACGGTCTTTTATTCTCATCCTGGTACGCTGGCCCTTTCCTGTCTAGGAGGCACTGAATTCTTTGACCCTCGTCATCTCCCCAAGTTCCTGCCCATGCTGGTCATCAGTAACCCTGAGACAGGTCCAGCTGGCAGCTCACTTCGCAAGTCCCGTTTATCACCGCCGTCTGTTCGCCACTTTGATCTCAGCATCTATTTATTGTTTGTTTAGCTGTTTTTGAACACAGGAAAGGACACTGTCCAAAGGTACCTCACTTAAAACACAGAGGACATTTTGACAGTGAAGATCCCAGACAGAAACTGTGTATACCCTCTGATAATAAAGTGGCATGGCTGTCACCACCTTGACAAGCCAAGCTTCGACATTGGCTGCAACTCATATTGGCCTAGATATAGTATCTATGTAAAATATGTAAATGTTTTAAAATATGAATTTTATGGACAATACATTTTCTGTCTCATTCAGCATGAACAATATTTTCTGTATGTAGACTCTTGACCAAATCTCACACCATGGCTGTGTGCAATAGCGCTAACTCGCTCAGTTCATGCTGAGTCAAGTCAACTGTCATTACAGAGCAATTTTCAGAACCCTCCAAAATTATTCACACCTTTGACAAAGATAACATTCATGACATGTTGGGATTGAATGTTGACCATTCCTACATGTAGAGTCTTTAAAGGCCTTTGTAGATACCTGTAATTATGGACTGCCCTCCTGAAGTTTTTTTGTTTTTCAATTCCTTTTTTAATCTGACTGAGATGGCCATAGCAAATCAGTAATTAATTTTTTATAGTTATGTTTTTATTTATTGATGTGTGTATTTATTTTATTATGTTTTTGAAGGATCCTTCTGCAGCTAAGTTTCAGCTTCCTGGCTGTGGATACCAGGTTGTTGGGCAGAATGCTTTAAGAATGACATCAAAGTTCTGCCAATGTACTGTAATTTTGAACATAAGCATCCTTCTTCTGATGTCAACTCCTGCACACTGTGGCTCAATGTTGGTCCCATGTGACCGTCATACCTTGTTCAAATCGAAGCATTCAGCATTCAGTATTCAGCCTGATTCATCTTTGATGTTTTTTCTTGCCAGTATCATCCATCCATCCATCCATTATCCTAACCCGCTTTATCCTTAATAGGGTCGCAGGGGGGCTGGAGCCTATCCCAGCATACATTGGGCGAAAGGCAGGAATACACCCTGGACAGGTCGCCAGTCCATCGCAGGGCACACACACCATTCACTCACATACTCATACCTACGGGGCAATTTAGACTCTCCAATCAGCCTAACCTGCATGTCTTTGGACTGTGGGAGGAAACCGGAGTACCCAGAGGAAACCCACGCAGACACGGGGAGAACATGCAAACTCCACATAGAGAGGCCCCGGCCGACGGGGATTTGAACCCAGGACCTCCTTGCTGTGAGGCGGCAGTGCTACCCACTGCACCATCCGTGCCGCCTTGCCAGTAGCAGATAAACAAAATATTTTTTCTATACCCTTCATCCAAGTTCTGAGTGAATAACACAAAATATAATACTGAAAGGATTCACAACTGAAAATTGAATGGCACACTTGCCCTTGTATTGCAACAGTTTACTACTGCAAGGACTCTCATTTCAGTTAAATTGACAACTATTAAAGAAATTCCTATTAAAGACACTGTGTGCTTGTGCGTGTGCGTGTGTGTGTTTCAGTGTATCTGAGTGGTTGAATGAAATAGAGGGATTGGGGAGGACCTGGGAGCTGGAACAGGATTTAAACATCCATACCTTCACACTACCCAACAAGCTTGTGACCGGACAGACAGGGCCACCATTTATTTTGGCTTAATCGGTACGGAGGGGGAAAAAAACCCCTCAGCTAACAGGATTTGACTCTTACCCACACGTGCATTAGGCAACCGCTGATCTGTAACCAGGCTCCGCTGGGGTACGCTAGCGAGTCTCTTTTACGCGGTGATCTATTGCTGCCCCGGCTCCAATGATCTATCGCACAGAACTGGCAGTAACTGATGAGAATGATCCACTGGAAAAATTCTCTCATTTGTCTCTGTCATGGCTGGTGAGCCGAAGGAGATGCTAATGTGGGGAGACGGCAAGGGGGGGAGATATAATTATGTCTCTGAGCTCCTCGGAGCTGCTCGCAGTGCACGGAGACATATTAGTTATAATAGACCGTCTCCCTTTCCCCTCTCTCCGCTCCATGTTCCCTTCATTCCATCTCACTTTAATAACCTTGCCGTCTTTTCCTCGCCTCCCCAGTCTTGCCTGTTTTTTTTGTTTCTCTCCGAAAGTCATTTCATACACTATCAGCCATACAGAGAAAAGTGGTTAGGCACATTCCTAAATGCCGAAATTTCCCAAGGTTCAGTGAAGGCAGGCTGTGGTTCTTGGTGGCGTTTCGGGTCATGTTTCGTGTCACGCTCCGCCACTCAGGCACTTTCTGTGTGTGTGAACCGTGCCTGCAGTGCTTGCGCCTGCTTTTGCATCTCTGAGACTCTTGGGCTTGACCCATGTCAGACAGAAATGCAGCAGGTTCATTCACAGTTACCAGGTGAAACACCATCCATACTCCCCGGCAGTATATGTCTAGTATATGTATGTTAAAGCTTAATGTGTGTGTGTTTGTGTTCATATGGATGTGCGCATCGGGGTGTTTAGGGAGAAGTTCTCAGAGCCGAGTCCAAACCGACATGCAGCTGCCACGGCTCCTGCCAAAGCCGTGGCAGCCTACAGCTGTGCTATGTCTTTGAGTGTGCTATGTCACACCAAAAAGGACAAAAGCATTCCATGGGACATATACCCACAAATATTATGCTTCAACCTGAATACCATATAGGGGCATTATTCACATTGTACAAGGGCGATATTGGCTCAGGCGGTAAGAGCAGTCGTCTGGCAGTCGGAGGGTTGCCGGTTCGATCCCCCCCACTGGGTGTGTCAAAGTGTCCCTGAGCAAGACACCTAACCCCCAAATGCTTCTGATGAGCTGGTTGGTGCCTTGCATGGCAGTCGATTGCTGTTGGTGTGTGTGGGTGTGTGAATGAGAAGCATCAATTGTACAGCAGTTTGGATAAAGGCGCTATATAAATGCCAACCATTTACCATTTGTACAAAGCACCTCAAATTTTCACATTTTCCCTTGGGCTCTATATTCATTAGGACAAGCTTCTTTCAATTAAGAATTGTTATTTTACTACTGGGAATTAGGACTCAGGATCCTGTGTCCCCATCATTGTAGTAGTAGTTTCTTACTCAATCTCCCATGCTCCAACTGTGCAGGTTAAAGCTCCCATTAAGGAACAATTATGCAAATGAGCTAGAAGCAGCAGTGTTTGGCCATGATTCAAGGGAGCATCCAGAGAGGACGCAACATAGAAGGCAGAAGGTAGTGTTAGGCATTGTTTGGTAGTGTGCAGATGGTGGTGTTTAGCCCCATTGGCGGGATACAAAAGGTGGTGTTTAGCACTCCTGCCAAATAAATAGCTGAAGTTACATTTTGAAACATTTGGACGCTGGTTGACCAGTTCAAACCACCTCCCAGCTTGACATTGTTGACTGGCTGACCAGTTCAGACCAGTTCCCAGCTTGATATGGTTTGACCAGCTCAAGCTATGTTTTGAAACAGCTCCTCAGACAAGCTACAAGCTCAAATGGTTGACCAGCTCATACCCAGCTAGACCAGCTAATAACCAGCTTGACCAGCTCAAGTCAATACACAATCGTACAATACACGTACAATAGGGGGGTTCCTTCAGTTAACCAACATTGAATAGATACAAGATTGAATAGATGTTTTTTCTCCCGTGGAAGCATTTCACTGAAGTTTGAAGATGTGTTACCGTATCAAGTATGATTAAAGCCTAACCACCACCTGCCAGTTCTTACTTCGCTCAAAAAACTTTGATGTACCGAGATAGCTATATCACACAGCCCTAAAACACAAAAATTCATATATATTTTTGATGACAAAATAGATCATTTATGTAAGTGATTTGCTGTAATATGCAGTCACGACACCTATGGGACCTATGAAAGTAGATTTAATATTTTAAAGCTCTAGTGGATGAAATGAATTGCATCTATGAATTGCATTATTCTCCTCTCTGATTATGCTAGACATAAAACTGGTTGATTGAACTGACAATAACCCAGTGTGCAAAAGCCGGAATCTAGACTTCTAGAGGGTAGTAAATCTAGGTTGAGAGATATTTTTACATAAAAAGACTAGTTAACTCCAAGATAGCTCAGGTTTTACCCAGATATAGCCTGGCTACGTACTTTCATCCAAATGTAGATGGGTTTTCAGCTGAACATCTATATTGTGTTTCAATGATTTTAGCACAAGGATTTTAATTGGGAGGCCTCTCGTACTGTCCCAGTGAGCCAAGATAGCTGTCCTCTAAAGACACTTTTAGCGGATGGCGGGAAAGGTACGCTATAGTAACCCAAGGCTGATTTCCCCACTGCACATGAAATGATGTTGTTAGTCATCATTCTGTAACTGGGGTTATGTAGGGAAAATGAGGGGAAATATTTTTCTAAGCAATTTCCCGCAAATTGTCTATTTCATTCATCCATCCATTATCTTAACCTGCTTATCCTGAACAGGGTCGCAGGAGCCTATCCCAGCATACATTGGGCGAAAGGCAGGAATGCACCCTGGACAGGTCGCCAGTCCATCACAGGGCACACACACCATTCACTCACACACTCATACCTACGGGCAATTTAGACTCTCCAATCAACCTAACCTGCATGTCTTTGGACTGTGGGAGGAAACCGGAGTACCCGGAGGAAACCCATGCAGACACGAGGAGAACATGCAAACGCCGCACAGAGAGGCCCCGGCTGACGGGGATTCGAACCCAGGACCTCCTTGCTGTGAGGCGGCAGTGCTACCCACTGCACCATCCATGCCGCCTCTATTTCGTTCAAACCTGGAAAAATGATCTTTTAGGGTTGAGTCCCTGGTATAACACTGCTGTAGGAGAATAATAAATCAATATAATCAAAACGATAGCCAAAAGAAGAGCACCATCAGGTAGGCCATAATGCATTTGTTGGAGTACAGGACTTTTAAATTGAAGGATGTAGATTTGTTTCTCATTGTGGTTCCACTCTTGTTCAAGCTTCTACATTTGAATGACTTCAGTGAGCACTAATCAGATGTATGAGGGATGAGCTTTATAACTTGCCAAGGTTTTCAAAATTTCCCCACATAATAAAAACTGTGCAATCAATTAGGATTTAAAAATAATATCCTTACAATGTTCAATTCACTGGTCAAAATGGCACACAGCAATCTTTTGACATGCAGCTGTTTGCTTTGCCTAAATGATTTAATTCTGGCAAATGGGCTTCAGTGAGTATACTGCCAGGCAGCTGCTGTTTGCCTCAGCGGAACAGGAACAGGACCAGCCAGCTTGTCACCAACAGGAAACAGGCCTGTGCGTTGCCAACAAAGAGTCCTCCACCATGACACACAGGAAGTAGGCCTGCGGCATGGTGGCGTGCCAACAAGGGGATTTCCTGTGCAATGAGGAGACTCACGCCTCCTATGTCTAATTTGTTCTCACATTAACCATAGCCACAGTCCGATAAACGTGGCCAGGGAGTGAGCGGAACTTACTGGGCCGTGTGTCTGCTTTGAGTGGCAGTCTGTCGCGGGAGATGAAAAAGAGCTTTGCTCCCAGCAGTTTGCAAGGACCTTGGCAATCCTTTACTACTTTGGGAAACAAGTTATCTCCGACTAGTAAATAAGTTCAACCTTGACTGGAATGTTTATACTTGATTTTCCATAATTTCTCATTACATGCATTTGTCCTTTTTTATTTATGGCTGGAGTCCCCACACCAAGTAAATAATTCAGAGAAATAAACTGCTGTGCTTACCCCTCAATCAATCAGTCAAGCAGGTTTTTACTAATTTGACGCATTTTATCATTTGTCAGAATAAGAATTTGTCACAGGATGCTCCACAGGACTGTATACCCCAGCCTAAATCCCCACAAAGCAGAAGGTGCAAGTGGCAAGGATGTAGGAGGAAACCTTAGGAAGAAACTGGTCTGTTATTTCATTCAGGATTTGTAGAAAAATCTAATGTCTTTTGTGAGGTCTTAGGGGTCTCACTCACTCACTTAACACAGGTACATCTAAAAAAATATAGAATATTGTGGAAAAGTTCATTTTCTTTAATTCCAAAAGTTAAATTTTCATATATTCTAGATTCATTACACATGAGGTGAAATATTTCAAGCCTTTTTTTGTTTTAATCTTGATGATGAAAATCAGTAGGCATTCATTCATTCATTCATTCATTCATTATCCTAACCCGCTTATCCTGAACAGGGTCGCAGGGGGCTGGAGCCTATCCCAGCATACATTGGGTGAAAGGCAGGAATACACCCTGGACAGGTCGCCAGTCCATCGCAGGGCACACACACCATTCTCTCACACACTCATACCTATGGGCAATTTAGACTCTCCAATCAGCCTAACCTGCATGTCTTTGGACTGTGGGAGGAAACCGGAGTACCCGGAAGAGCTCATTACCTCTGGAAAAAAAGAGCCATTGGCCTGAGTACTTACCTGAGTTGATATATGCCTACGATGTTATTCCATGTTATTCCTACTACAGGCTACTCAATGTACTATTTATTGTTTGGGATAGAGCCACATCTCTTTGTTGACGCTCTGTTGGGTAACGAGCCGTGCCTGAGAAGAGCCATGACTGCATAGTGATCCATCAAGAACAGTTAAATGAAGCACATGCAAGGGCGAGAGAGTATGCTGAACGAAAGGCTGTGGAAAGGGCTGCTTTTAATCAAGACAAGCTATACTGTCCACCCATTGAGGTAGGGCAGCTAGTTTACTTGTGGCTTGAGGATTAGGGTATAACACATGCTGTTGAACTTGTAGATGGAGGGCCTATGAAAAGGATCCATAGACAAAATGTAAGGCCATGTGAGATTCCTATTCCTCAGCTCCCCTCGCACTACTGGTAACGGTGGAGGCATAGCCTCAGTGTTTAGATCTAATCTCATGTGCCGACTGTGTCATTCCACACCTAGTTACTCTAGTTTTGAGTTGCAGCTCTTTGAAATGAACCTGTCCTCCCCGGTGCTCTGCGCTGTTGTTTATCGTCCGCCAAAATGTAACACGGACTTCATTAATGATTTTGCTGACTTTTTGTCGGGGATTATGGTTAAATATGACCATATTTTAATTTTAGGTTATTTTAATGTACATGTGTGCTGTGAATCAAGACCTTTAACCAGGGAATTTCTGCACTTAATTGATTCTTTTAATCTCATCCAATCTGTATCTGGCCCGACACATGAAAAGGGACACACATTGGATCTTGTCTTATCGTTTGGTCTATCTGTTTCTGTAAATGAAATCTGTACAACAGCATGTATCTCAGACCATTTACCTATCCTGTTTACATCTTCTATCCCTTGCTCGGGAATCAAATCACGCGCCTCCGCACGCCGTTTGCGCTCGATCAACCAGTCGACCGCATCACAGTTCTCTGATATTTTCAGCGTCTCCTCGATTTGTGCGCTGGATGCGAACTGTGCTCTCAGTGCTGAGGAGCTTATCTCCATGTTTGATTTTACATGTTCTGAAATACTGGATTCTGTTGCTCCTTTTAGGCTTAGACGCACCAAAGCACTTTCAGAGCCGTGGCTTAATGATTCCACTCGTTCTCTCAGGCGCGCTTGCAGGCGCGCTGAGAGAAAGTGGAAAAAGGATAAACTCCATGTCTCTCTAGAAATCCTGCGTAGTTGCCTATCAGACTACCAGAGAGCTGTTAAAACTGCCAAAACAGAGTATATATCTACCTTAGTCTCCAAAAACACCCACAAGCCTCGGGTTCTTTTTAATGTTTTTAATTCCCTTATTAACCCCCGTGATGTATCCCCCATCATATCTTCACCCACACTCTGTGAAAATTTTCTTAAATTTTTCATTGAGAAGGTCTCTACTCTTAGGCTAGCCCACACGAGTGTTAACACATTGAGTGTTACCATTGACCCTGCTCCATCTCTGTGCTCTGCCATTTTTGACCAGTTTGAGCCTATATCCCTCCCTTCGCTCTCAGATATAATTAAGCATCTGCGGCCTACATATTGCCCCTCAGACAGCATCCCCTCTCGTCTTCTCAAAGAAGTTTTTGATTCAGTTGGTGCTAGCGTATTATTGCTAATCAATACCTGTCTCAGTTCAGGATGTGTCCCAGCTGCATTCAAACATGCTGTAGTGCAACCACTGCTCAAAAAGAAAAATCTTGACCCCTCGGTTCTCTCTAACTTTAGGCCTATCTCCAAGTTACCTTTTTTGTCTAAAGTATTGGAAAAAGCAGTTTTTATTCAGTTACAATCATTTTTAGATAAAAATGACATCTGTGAAAAGTTTCAGTCTGGTTTTAAACCTCGGCACAGTACTGAAACTGCCCTTTTACGAGTTTTTAATGATCTGATAATAACTACAGACTCTGGTGAGCCTGCTATCCTGGTGCTCTTAGACTTGACAGCGGCATTTGACACCGTGAATCATGAGATTCTTTTATCTCGCCTTGAACACTGTGTGGGTATTAAGGGGGCTGCCTTGGAGTGGTTTCGGTCGTACCTATTGGACAGGAGTTTCTCTGTCCATGTAGGAGATTACTCCTCAGATACAGCCCCACTCACTTGTGGAGTCCCCCAGGGCTCTATTCTGGGTCCTATTTTATTTTCTTTATATATGCTGCCCCTGGGGTCAATTTTCAGGAAGCATAACCTTTCTTTCCATTGTTATGCTGATGATGTACAGATTTACTTACCTGTAAAATCTCAATGCAAGAAATCACTGCAGCTTTTACTTACATGTCTTAAAGACTTAAAAATGGATGCTAACTTCCTGCATTTAAATGAAAATAAGACAGAGGTCATTATGTTTGGACATCCAGCTCAATTGGAGGACATTGCTGGTGCTTTGGGCCCCCTGGCCCCCAAAAACGTTCCTGCTGCGAAAAGCCTTGGTTTCACCTTTGACAGTGCCTTTAAATTTGAGAAGCAAATTAGTGCTGTTGTCAAAGCTGCCTTTTTTCAGTTAAGACAAATAGCCAAGGTCAAGGCCTATCTTTCTCAAAAAGATTTGGAAAGAGTGGTCCATGCTTTTATAACATCTTGGCTGGACTACTGCAATTCTCTATATATAGGCTTAGACCAGTCCTCTCTCTGCCGTCTGCAGCTAGTGCAGAACTCTGCTGCCCGCCTTCTGACTGGCAAAAAAAAACGGGAGCATATTACACCAGCACTGTCATCCCTACATTGGCTTCCTGTCCGTTACAGGATAAATTTTAAAATTTTATTATTTGTTTTTAAGGCAATGAATGGTCTAGCACCTACATACTTGTCTGAACTCCTCAATATGTATACCCCAGCTAGATCACTTAGATCATGCAATCAGCAACTTTTGGATGTCCCTATGTCGAGGAGAGCTAGGAGGGGTGACCGGGCCTTTGAGGTAGCTGGCCCCAAGTTGTGGAACAGCCTACCGCCACATATTAAATCTGCCCAAAACATAGATATTTTTAAATCCCTGTTAAAAACCCACCTTTTTAGTGAGGCCTTTATGTCAGACATAAATGGGGAATCCAGATGATGTACTTGTATTTCATTTCATTTCATTTCATTTCATTTCATTTCATTTCATTTTATTTTATTTTATTTCTTTTTATTTCTTTTTATTTCTTTTTATCTCATTTCATTTTATTTCATTTTATCTTTAATTTTATTGCCTGGTTTTGTTTTGTACAGCACTTTGGTCAACCATGGTTGTTTAAAATGTGCTTTATAAATAAAGTTTATTATTATTATTATTATTATTCCAGCATGAAGGCAAGGCAAGGTTCATTCACTACTGTTGCTGAGGTTACTCCACCTATTGAGCCTTAGAGCCATGGTCAGCCCGTGGCTAAGTGTAAGTGAAAGAAGTACACAGTATTTGACTTGACTTGAAGCAGGGGAGAATGTAGCCAAGTGGAAAAATTAAGAACTGAAATGACTGTAATTGCATTACACAGTTTCAGTACATCAACCATAACAGGGACCCACAGTAAGATTATACAACAAGTTAAGTCAAGTGAACAAGCACAGATGAGGTTCCTCTGTAAATATGCATTAAGTCTATCTTTATTCAACTAATCTTGGTTAAAAATCAATATTGAAGAGCCGCGGTGGTGCAACAGGCTAAGATGCAGCGGACTTGCGGTTGCAGTTTGCTGCAGTTGCACACCGGGGACCGGGGTTTGATTCTCGGTCCTGCCAAAAGCCAAGTTTGGCCGGCTCACGTGGGGCAGCAATAATTGGCTCGCTGCTCCAGAGGGAGGGACTTGGCAGGGTTCGTAGATCGCCGCACAATAAGCACCTCGGAATCACGGCAACGGGCATGAGACGAGACGGCTTGAAGAAGACGTGTCGTTCTCCTTCGGGCCGCCGAGGGACGGGGTACGGGTGGTGCATCTAATACTACTTGTGAGGTTGGCCGGGTGGTTGAGGCCCAAAAACCGAGACAAATCCAGATATGCAGTCCAGGTGCTTTTATTTACAGAGTGGACACCAATTCCGTGCAGCAATAGGTACCGTGCAGGCCCAGCCAAAATAAAACAAAATGACTAAAGGAAAACTAAATAGGAAAAAAATAACTAAAAACAAAACAGGCAAACAAAGAAAAACTCAGCCCTGCACTAGGCAATGTTCCTTTTTCTCCTGGGCCCTTGCAGCTCTCCACACTGGCTGGTCCCTTTGATTTCGGCAGCAACTGAACCAGAAAAAACCCCCCCGGAACTCCAGCCTCCTCCCTTATATCCGCATGGGTCCTATTAAAAGAATGTTGATTAGTAATTAATAATCAATTATCCCCTGGGAGGTTAACACCTGGTCAACAACATATCCACACAACTCCAGATTACATTATAAAACATTATAATACATCTAAACAATGTTGTGATCAACAATGACAATTTAAATAACATTGCTCACCGAAATACCACTCAACACCCCTCCAACTCTACCATACTTGGTGCCTTCCCCGGGAACCCCCCCTTCATAAACACCTGGTACCCTCCAGTACAGGTTCGGCAGTTCCGGGTACCATAGGGCACGGCTTCACCGTGACACTACTACCTCCAATTGAATCAGACGAGGTACAATTGGCTACCAAATTGGGAGAAAAAAAGGGAAAAATCCGGAAAAAAAAAGAAAATCAATATTGATCAGTTGTAGATATTTGTGCACAAGTTACCATTGATCGTGTTGTATTAAGTTTCCAATTACCCCACCCTGTAACATCTGAGTCTAGGTTGTACTATTCAAAGCGTATTCAAGGAACTAAAAACAATCCCCGATTTCTGTTCAAAATGGTCACTGAACTAACTAATAATCATGCAGTGACCAATCCTAAAATTCGACTTCTTGCAGCAGTAATGATTCCATGAATTTCATTTGTGATAAGATAATTGGAATTAGAGACTGTGAAGATATGTCTCTACACCAGGCCATGGTAGCTTTATTGATAAAATAGGACCGCCCCCTAGATATACAGGACATCTTCCTTACTCCCATATGTCAGAGAATTAATTTGTCCTAGACCCTATACCCACAAAGTTACTGAAAGAGCTTCAGCCTGTTCTTTCTTTAATTAATTCTTACATTAATTAATGTTTCTCTCCCTGGATTGTGGCTGTATCTTTATTGTTGTCCTATTTGACCTAAGTGTTGCCTTTGATACCATAGACCTGCACATTCTCCTCTATAGGCTGGAAAGAATTTTCTTATGTGGTTTACATATTATCTCTCTGACAGATCTCAGTTTGTTCAGGTAAACAATAAGTCCTCTGAACATTCCAGGGTATATTTTGGAGTACCTCAATGATCGGTTTTGGGTCCTTTGCTCTTTTCTCTTTATGTGCTCCCTCTCAGGAACATCATAAGCAGACAAATACCATTAAATACCATTAAATGCCATTGCTATGCAGATGATACGCAACTTCATATATCTTT
The DNA here is from genome assembly GCF_963514075.1 of Conger conger. Classification (NCBI taxonomy): domain Eukaryota; kingdom Metazoa; phylum Chordata; class Actinopteri; order Anguilliformes; family Congridae; genus Conger; species Conger conger. The sequence goes on along the minus strand of NC_083767.1, from coordinate 23,505,657 downwards.
TAAGCCAGGTCCAGCTAACCAAATTGGAGGCCTGTTTTAAAGATGTTAAGGCTTAGATGACCAGATGGTACATGCATTTGTTACCCCACTACTGGATGACTGTAATGTTTTATTGTCTGGTTGCAACACTTACAATGTGTACAGAATGCAGCCGCTAAGAAAGGTGAGCATATCCGTCCGGTGCTCAAAACTCTAAAACTATATTGGCTGCCTATTACATTTAGAATTGATTATAAGATCCTGTTGTGTACTTATATGCCTCCAGAATGTCTCAGTGAGTTACTTTATTCCTTACTCCCCACCGATTACTTAGTTCTCAAGATGCTAAAAATTCCAAATACATCTGAAATTACGATGGGAGGAAGAGCCTTCTCTTATAGAGAAGGCATTTTACTGTAGCATAGTGGTTAAGGTACATGAGCAAGGCCCTTAACCCAGCATTGCTCCAGGTGAGGATCGTCTTCTGCTTAATCTAATCAACTGTATGTCGCTCTGGATAAGAGCGTCTGCCAAATGCCATTCATGTAATGTAATGGAATTATCTAAAATGAGATAGGTATATTCATGGTATATTTGGGTTTCAGACACACTCTATCTTTAAATGTATGTAAAAAATTGAAAAATCTACACGTGACCGGTGGCACTGAGCATGCATTAACTGCACTAGTGGGGTTAGTTACTGTGCAACCTTAGTCACCAGGGAGGTTTGTGTGGTACTGGCATTTGGGCTTGGTTTGCAGGTCAGGCTACTAGTTCTGTGCATTTTACTCCATGTCCTGATATATTTTCTAGTGCCTAACATCCTTTTTTGTTTCTTTCTCCTGGGGCATTGATTGTCTTGAGATTTCATCCCAATCAGGAATTTTTCTCTCACCACTGTTTGAGTTGTTTACCCCACATTATTTGGGGGCTTAGGGCTGTTACCATTTTTCTTCCCTTCTGTTACAATTGTAAAGCATCTTTGGGACAGTCTGCTGTGAAAAGCGAGATAATAATTCAATTTAATTCAATTTTATTTGTAATTAAAGATGTTGGATGGCATGCCCCATGGAGCAAAACTTAGCTATCAAGCAATCCGTAATTAGCCATGTGAAACACTGTTCTCACAGGATTCTTAAGTTCCCAGTTCAAATGCAAAAGCTGGTTTTACTCATAGAAATATGAAGAATACATTCTTATTGTAATTTATCAAGGTGAAAGAGTGATTTCCTGAAGCCCATAGCCTAATATTTGGTGAACAGGATATAAGTATTGTTTGAAAATGCTAGAATGTGAATGTCTAGCAGTTCTATGTAAGCAATGTTAAAATTAGGTAATATTGTATACCCTGTTTTGCAGAGCTGTTTTCTTCTTATTTCACATGCCCACTCTTATTTCACTTGATACTATTTTATTTCACTTGTACACTCATTTATTAAAAGGTTTATTTTGCTTTGAGATTGAGCTTAGTTAGACCAGTGCTATTTGAAAAGTAACTACACGACACAAGAACCTAGTTACCTCGCCTGGAAAAGGGAAACCGGGGCCCCTTTCTGGAGCCAGACCCGGGAGGGGAGCTCGTCGGCGAGCGTCTGGTGGCCGGGCCTTATCCCATAGGGCCAGGTCAGGCACAGCCCGAATTGGCCATGTGGGGCCGCCTGTGGGCTCACCACCTGCAGGGGTTGGCATCAGAGTCGGGTGCTTTGCCCAACGGGCAGTAGGCAAAGGCGGGGATCCGGGCGTGCTGATCCTCCGCGTCGCAGACTAGTTCTGGGGACGTGGAACATAACCTCTTTGGTGGGGAAGGAACCGGAGCTAGTGCGTGAGGCGGAGCGGTACCAACTAGATATAGTTGGGCTCACCTCTACGCACAGCACTGGTTCCGGAACCAAACTCCTGGAGAGGGGCTGGACGGGTGTGGGGATACTCACAAGCCACCGGCTGAGCGCCACTGTGTTGGAGTTCCGCCCGGGGAACGAGAGGGTCGCCGCTCTGCGACTACGTGTTGCTGGGGGGAAAGCTCTGACTGTTGTTTGTGTTTCTGCACCAAACGGCAGTTCAGAGTATCCGGCCTTCTTGGAGTCACTGGGCGGCATCCTGGAAAGGGTGCCACCTGGAGACTCCATAGTTCTGCTGGGTGACTTCAACGCTCACGTGGGCAATGACGGAGAAACCTGGAAGGGAGTGATTGGGAGGAATGGCCTGCCCGATCTTAACCCGAGTGGTGTTTTGTTATTGGACTTCTGTGCTGGTCATGGATTGTCGATAACAAACACCATGTTCGAGCATAGGGTAGCTCATAAGTGCTGGAAAGGAGGCTCCGACCGATGGTCGAACCTTGGATTCAGGAGGAGCAATATGGCTTCCGTCCTGGTCGTGGAACAGTGGACCAGCTCTTTACCATGGCGGGGTTGCTGGCGGGGTCATGGGAGTTTGCCCATCCAGTCCACATGTGCTTTGAGGCTTTCGACCGTGTCCCCCGGGGACCCCTGTGGGGGGTACTGCGGGAGTATGGGGTACCGGGGCCGTTGTTACGAGCCATCCGGTCCCTGTATAACCAAAGTGAGAGCTGTGGCCGCATCCTCGGCACAAAGTCAAGCATGTTTCCAGTGGGTGTTGGACTCCGCCAAGGTTGCCCCTTGTCACCGGTCCGGTTTGTGATATTCATGGACAGGATCTCAAGGCGCAGCCGAGGCGAGGAGAGTGTCCGGTTTGGTGACCTCAGAATTGCGTCTCTGCTTTTTGCGGATGACATGGTTCTGCTGGCTTCATCGGACCATGACCTTCAGCATGCACTGGAGCGGTTTGCAGCCGAGTGTGAAGCGGCTGGGATGAGAGTCAGCACCTCCAAGTCTGAGGCCATGGTTCTCCGCCGGAAAACGGTGGATTGCTCCCTCCGGGTTGGGAACGAGTCATTGCCCCAAGTGAAGGAGTTCAACTATCTTGGGGTCTTGTTCACGAGTGAGGGCAGAAGGGAGCGTGAGATCGACAGGCGGATCGGTGCCACTGCTATAACGATATACCACTGCTTGTTCCATTTCAATTATCACTCTGCGGTGAAGCAGTCAAAATGAAAAACCATTACATGCAAGCCAATGCAAGTCAATCACTTTGCTACAATGTTGCCCAGGATTTGCAAGTGAGCAGGGACGCAGAGCAACACAATGCCTCCACTTGCACTTGATTCAGAAACTATCCGCAGGTCTTGATGTGTGAGAGAAATTTGTGTCCGTAAGCAGGTAGAAGTGCAGTTCTCTCGGGTGATGGAATCTTGTGGACCAGAGAAAACAGAGAAACGTTCAAGTAATGTGCCTTCTCCAAACAATAAAATGAGTAGACCTTCGCCCACTGATGTTGAACAGGTTTTTAGTTGGAACTTACAAATAAACATCAAAAAGGCATACACTCTTGTTTGCTCACTCACAGTAGCTTGCTAGCTAGTGAGTCTAACAGTCTAACAGAGTCTAACGTCCCTTAGCTGTGATAAAATTACAATATACCTCTGCCTGTCATATATACACTCACTTTATTAGTTTATTTTTACTTTATTACACCTATTGCACCTTTATTACACCTGCTATTATCTAATCAGCCAATTGTGTAGCAGCAGTGCAATGCATATGATTATGTAGATATGGGTCAGGAGCTTCATTAAATGTTCATATCAACCATCAGAATCTGGGGAAAAATTTGACTTTGACAGTGGAATGATTGTTGAGCTAATTGTCTGCACCTGTCTACACCTGCATATAAGCTCAGTGTTCATGTCATGTCTTTGAAAAATTGTTGCTTCCTGTTCATCAGTGCACTATTGAGCGGTTTTTGTCTAGCCATTGTTTTGTTTTGTTTTGTTTACCTGTTACGATCCAAGCCTGTTTACCAACCAAAACTGACTTCTGTTTTGTTGACTATTTCCTGCCTGTACCAGAAACTCTTGCCTGCTGTCTTTGTGCTTTTGCCCCGCGGAGTGGACTTTGGCCTTGACTCTTGCACCGCCTTCGACTCCAAGCCTGCCTCCTGTCCATCTGCACTACTGCCCCACTGACAGCTTTCCTGGTTACCGGACTTTTTGCATGGTATACCTGTCATGGTGGGAGGTTATTCCCGTGGTGACCGCTAGAGGGCCTGGGATCATTGTTATCACCTGTTCCTCGTTTGCATTAGGGGAATGGCCCAGCTGTGTATTTAAGGCCAGTTTGTATGAGCCTCAGTGCTTTTGTGTTACTGTTCGCTCTAACACCAAGCCGGTAAATGCACACGGTAGACTCGAGGTTTGAGTCAGGTACTGTGCAGGTGTGTGTTCACTGATTTAAACTTTCTAACAAATTATTCTAAAAGGTAGGAAGGCGTTTGGTGTGGTTCTACCGACGCCTTCCCTAAGGGTTTATTTTCTTCTTTTATTTTGGGCTCGTGTGAGCCGGTGGTAGAGGGACGTTGTCCCCGGTATATGTATTTTGGTTTGTGTTTATTCCTGAGCTGCGCCTCATGGTTTTTGTTTAGCCTACGCTGTTTTTGGCTAGGTTGTATTTTTATTTCATTGCCCCTGATTGGGCACTCTCTGTGCTCGTTATTCGGCACAGTTACTGGTCGGTCCACTCGCCCTGTTCTCAAAGGGTCGTTTTATTTTCGTCAGCCATTTTGGGCTCCTTTTCTGTTTTCCCTATTAAGAATCGCCTTCGGGTTTGTTTTTGTTCTCCCCCCTGTTACGGGAGTTATTCTCATTTTTTTTGTCCCACTTATCCCTGTACACTGCCCCTGGGATCTAGGAGGGGTATTATTTAGTCGCACTTGGTCCTCCGCTCCAACCCCACCCTGATAGAACACAAAAGCCACCCTGGAGAGACCAGCGACTTATACAGGAATGAATGTGGGAGATTCCCCGCTGGAAGCGGTGGTCGCCGCTCAGCAGGCTGCTTTAGGTAGGCAGGAACAGGCGCTGCAGGTGCTGCATGCACAGCAGGCTGCTACCACCGAGCAGCAAACACGGGTGTTCCAACGTCAGGATGAGATCCTGGCCCGGTTAGGCAGGCAGCAGGACGTGCTGCTGGAGCTCGCTGATAGTTTTCGGCATTTAGCAAGCGAGTTCCGCTCTACACAGGGACTAGCACTATCTCCTGACTCCTCCCAACCACCCACTCTCCCTCAACCGACGGTGTCCTCTTACCAACCCATTACACCAGTGGTCAGGGAGCCCAAATTGCAGTTGCCGTTACGGTATGGGGGGGAGGCGGGTAAATGCAGGGGGTTCTTATCCCAGTGCCTGATCTTTTTTAAAGCACAGCCCTCACGGTTTTCCACTGAAGATGCTCGTGTAGCGTTTATTCTGTCACTTCTAACCGATAAGGCTCTGGCCTGGGCAGACCCACTGATTAGGGCACAATCCCCAAAAATGGACAACTCTCAAGTCCTCATTCAAGAAATGACCAGGGTCTTCGACCACAATATCACGGGCAAGGAGGCGGCGGCTCGCCTAACTTGGATGAGGCAGGGAACGCAGAGTGTCGCGGAATTCTCCATGGCGTTTCAGGCTCTGGCAGGGGAGACGGGGTGGGCGGATGAGCCTCTCATAACACTATTTACAGGCGCCTTGTCAGACCCCGTCAGGGACGCACTGGCTATGGTAGAGCCACCAGGGGATTTAGGCTCGCTAATATCTACCGCTATCCGGATCGATAACCGGGTACGGGAACGTGAGAGAGAGAGAGCCGGCAGATCAGGCGGGATAAAATGGCCGGTTTTACCTAGCCTGGGCAGAGGTATTGTGGCAGAGGAGAAACAGGGGGCACACCAGGTAGAGGAATCCATGCAGCTGGATGGGACTATGCTGGCGCGGCCCAAGAGGCGCCTCGGTCCGTGCTACTTTTGCAAAAGAACAGGGCATTTAGTTAAAAACTGTCCAGACCTAAAAGTAAAAGGGCAGTCCCACTAGCGGAGCGGAAGTCGCTAGTGGGACCGGCCGAGGGTTTTAACTTTCGCACTACTATGCCCGTCGAATTGACGTGGAGAGGGGGCGTGGTGGAGGCTGAGGCTTTTATCGATTCAGGGGCGGTGGATAATTTTATGGACCGTCAGTGGGCTGAACATAAAAAATTGCCGGTTCGGTCTATGCCACAGCCCCAGTCTATAACGGCTCTCGACGGTCGCCCCTTGGGGAGCGGGGTAGTCCGCCACAAGACCGAGAGGGTTACTATGCGGATCCCGTTTCGGGGCCACCAGGAGCGGATTTATTTTTATCTGGTTGAATCTCCAGCTTATCCGGTAGTCTAAGGGCACGTATGGCTCGTTAAACATCAGCCATCCATCAACTGGGGTAATCGGAGCAATCCGGTCTCTCGGTGGGGTCCGCACTGCACTACTCATTCTGATCAGAGGCATTCGTCCTCGACTCCTCCCAGAGAGACTGACGTAGGGTCCGATTTGGACGAGGAGGAGGCTGGGGAGCCCCTGGGCCCTAATTCCAGTGGCCCGGAGGAGCAGGAGGCTAGTCTAGAATGGGACTCAGTCTATGATTGGGAGCGTCCTATTTACGAATGGGGGGGCAGTGAGGGAATGGACTGGGACACACAGAGCCTTTTCCAGACTACAGGCAGTGAGGGTGAGAGTCGAATGGTAGGGGCTATTGAGTTCCCATTGCCCAATAACATCCCAAGGGAATATAACAGGTTATCTGAGGTATTCAGCAAACAGAGGGCGACCACACTACCTCCACACCGGTCGTACGACTGTGCGATCGACCTGTATCCGGGGACAGTACCACCTCGTGGTTCACTTTATTCTCTGTCTGTGCCAGAAAGCAGAGCCATGAAGGAGTACATTCATGAGGCTTTAGCCAGCGGGTTTATAAGACCATCCTCGTCACCAGCGGGAGCAGGGTTTTTTTTTGTTAAAAAGAAAGACGGGAGCTTAAGGCCCTGCATTGACTATCGAGGGCTTAATGCTATCACAATAAAAAATAGATATCCCCTGCCACTTATGAACTCAGCATTTGAGCGCTTACAAACGGCGTCGATATTCACTAAGCTGGACCTCAGGAATGCGTACAACCTAGTGCGTATAAAGGAGGGTGATGAGTGGAAAACTGCGTTTAATACTCATTCGGGACACTACGAATACTTAGTGATGCCGTTTGGCCTCACCAACGCCCCCGCGGTATTCCAGGCGTTTGTCAACGATGTGCTCAGGGAGATGCTAGAGAAGTTTGTGTTCGTCTATCTAGACAATATTCTGATCTTCTCTGCCACTCTTTCTGAGCACATTCGTCATGTAAAACTGGTCTTGACACGCTTGTTAGAGGCTCGACTGTTTGTGAAGGCGGAGAAGTGCGTTTTTCACGCTAATTCCGTTTCTTTCCTGGGGTTCATTGTGTCGGCCGGTAAAACGGAGATGGACCCGCAGAAAATCGACGCCGTAAAAAACTGGCCAACGCCGGAGTCTGTTAAGCAGGTGCAGAGGTTCCTGGGGTTCGCAAATTTTTACCGGCGTTTCATTCGTAATTTTAGTACTGTGGTCGCCCCCATTACCGGGCTCACTAAGAAGAGTGCGACGGCGCGATTTGTTTGGACTCCGCGGGCAGAGGCAGCGTTTGTGGAATTGAAAAGGAGGTTCTGCTCGGAACCTATACTTATGACACCTAACCCGTCACTGCCCTTCATTGTTGAAGTAGACGCTTCTGAGCTGGGGGTGGGGGCCATTCTCTCACAGCGGTCACCAAGCGACCAAAAGGTTCATCCCTGCGCGTATTTCTCCCGGTCGCTGTCCCAGGCCGAGAGGAATTATGACGTTGGGAACAAGGAATTATTGGCTGTAAAATTAGCCTTAGAGGAGTGGCGTCATTGGCTGGAAGGGGCGGAACATCCTTTTACTGTGTGGACAGATCACAAAAACCTGGAATACATCCAGACTGCAAAGACACGCAATTCGCGCCAGGCGTTGTTCTTCGCCCGTTTTTCGTTCATTGTGACTTACCGGCCAGGTTCCAAGAATGTAAAACCTGACGCCCTTTCACGAGCCTTTGATAAATCGGACAGGGAGCACACTCCGGAGCCCATTATTGCCAAAGCACAGATCGTGGCGCCTGTCAGTTGGGATATTGAGTCGGCGGTGCAGAAAGCGCTGCGCCATGAGCCAGACCCGGAGGGGGGCCGTCTCACTGTCTCTTTGTGCCCGCTAGAGTTTGGTCTCAGGTGCTACAGTGGGGACATGCCTCACAGCTGGCGGGTCACCCAGGGGCGCACCGCACAAAAAACTTTTTGTCCCGACGGTTCTGGTGGCCCGGTATGGAGAAGGACGTCCGGGAGTTTGTGGCTGCCTGTCCGGTTTGCGCTCGCAATAAGAACTCCCACCAGGCTCCCTCAGGGCTATTACGGCCGCTGCCCATCCCGGGAAGACCATGGAGCTATATCGCTTTGGATTTCATCACGGGATTACCACCCTCCGAAGGCAAGACGGTCATTCTGGTGGTGGTTGATCGCTTCTCTAAGGCAGCGCATTTTGTGGCGCTGCCCAAGTTACCGTCGGCAGCGGAAACTGCGCAGCTTGTAGTCGACCACGTGTTTAGGATACACGGCCTTCCCCAGGATGTGGTGTCTGACCGCGGACCGCAGTTTGCTTCCCGTTTCTGGCGTGCGTTCTGCTCCCTGGTAGGCGCCTCGGCGAGTCTCTCGTCAGGTTTTCACCCGGAGACTAACGGGCAGACCGAACGTACCAACCAGACACTGGAGAACACGTGTCTGGCCACGACCAACCCCACATCCTGGAGTCGACAGCTCACGTGGGCCGAATACGCGTATAACACTCTATGCAATGCCTCCACAGGTCTCTCGCCTTTCGAGGCACAATTTGGGTACGCTCCACCGCTGTTCCCGGAACTGGAGCGGGGGGCTGAAGTGCCTTCTGCGGAGGCTTTTGTACGACGGTGTCGGGCCACCTGGAGTAAGGTGCGAGCCGCGCTCTTACGGGCCACCGCCACCCAGAAAAGGCTGGCTGATAGGCGTCGTCGGGCGGCACCATCCTACAGGGTAGGGCAGCGGGTATGGTTGTCCACACGTGATTTGCCATTGCGGGTCGAATCACGTAAGCTCGCTCCTCGCTACGTGGGGCCTTTTAAGATCATTCGGAAAATCAACCCGGTCACGGTGCGCCTCCAGTTACCCAGGTCCATGAAGATCCACCCCACCTTCCATGTCTCTCGCCTCAAACCGGTGTGTACTAGTGTGCTGGCCCCGGCGGAGGTTCCTCCACCACCTCCATGGCTGATCGATGGGGGCCCAGTCTACACCGTGCGCCGCATTTTGGCAGAGCGCCGCAGAGGCAGAGGCAGGCAGTACCTCATTGACTGGGAGGGTTTCGGGCCGGAGGAGCGTTGTTGGGTCTCCTCTAGGGACATTTTGGACCCGGAACTGATTCGGGAGTTCCACAGGCAGGGGGCTGAGGGAGAGTCTGGGGCCGCTCCTTAGTGGGGGGGTCCTGTCATGGTGGGAGGTTATTCCCGTGGTGACCGCTAGAGGGCCTGGGATCATTGTTATCACCTGTTCCTCGTTTGCATTAGGGGAATGGCCTCCCAGCTGTGTATTTAAGGCCAGTTTGTATGAGCCTCAGTGCTTTTGTGTTACTGTTCGCTCTAACACCAAGCCGGTAAATGCACACGGTAGACTCGAGGTTTGAGTCAGGTACTGTGCAGGTGTGTGTTCACTGATTTAAACTTTCTAACAAATTATTCTAAAAGGTAGGAAGGCGTTTGGTGTGGTTCTACCGACGCCTTCCCTAAGGGTTTATTTTCTTCTTTTATTTTGGGCTCGTGTGAGCCGGTGGTAGAGGGACGTTGTCCCCGGTATATGTATTTTGGTTTGTGTTTATTCCTGAGCTGCGCGTCATGGTTTTTGTTTAGCCTACGCTGTTTTTGGCTAGGTTGTATTTTTATTTCATTGCCCCTGATTGGGCATTCTCTGTGCTCGTTATTCGGCACAGTTACTGGTCGGTCCACTCGCCCTGTTCTCAAAGGGTCGTTTTATTTTCGTCAGCCATTTTGGGCTCCTTTTCTGTTTTCCCTATTAAGAATCGCCTTCGGGTTTGTTTTTGTTCTCCCCCCTGTTACGGGAGTTATTCTCATTTTTTTTGTCCCACTTATCCCTGTACACTGCCCCTGGGATCTAGGAGGGGTATTATTTAGTCGCACTTGGTCCTCCGCTCCAACCCCACCCTGATAATACCGATTTCGAGACTGCCTTCTCCCTCGGTACTGTACTTTGGTTTTTCCTGGATTTACTGTGCATGAACTTTGCTTATTTTCGACTATGCTCATTGGACAATCCCTTAATAAAGCCCTGATGGGACTTTATTCACATCTTTGTTGTCTGAGTCGTGCATTCTGGGTCCAACCCCCACGCACCCGTCTCACAGAAACTGCTGATCCTGGGATTTTCACACACAGCCTCTACAGTTTGCAAAGAATGGAGCAAAAAAAATAAAAAATAAAAATACAGTGGCAGCAGTTCTGCAGACACGCCTTGTTAATAAACGATGTCAGAGGAGAATGGCCAGACTGGTCAAAGCTGACCGGAAGGTGACAAGAACGCAAATAACCACACATTACAACTGTGGCATACAGAAGAGCATCTCTGAACACACAACACATCATAACTCTAAGTGGACAGGCTACAGCAGTAGAAGTCTAATAAATAAGTCGAATTAATACTTAATAAAGTACTATTTTTTGTGAGAAAAGGTGAAGTGTATGGAACTTGAAAAATTGCTTGGACTGCTATCCAGCCCATAGTTCCTGGTACATTTATGCAAAACATTAAACTATACAAAGTATGCTTTTGTGGGTGATGGAAAAACATCCAGAACCTGTGTGCATGCTTTCACGGCATGACAGGGTATGGAACGGCAATGGAAACGGGCCAATATTGTGCCATAGACTGAACATGGAGCCGTGTAGGTATAGAACTCTTGAAGAAGAAACCTGTGGTTGAATTGCTTCCTAGGGTTCCAAACCGGGTGAGCTTACACAGACACTTCAAAGACACAAGGATGTACTGTCTCCAGATCTCTGCGCAATCGTATCGGGGGGAGGGGAACAGCCTTTTACATGGCAGCCGTAGCTCACTTGCATTCCTGAGGTGGCTTGCATGTCTTGGTTCGCTCTGGATTGTGTGCATTAAACTCAACACAGAGCCCCTACAAGTTGACCCAAGTGTGTCCTCAGAGATCAATAGTGAATTAGGCTCTCCTCTACCCTCATCGTCCCAGCTGCGCCTCCTTTTTTTCTGAGAATAAAGAAAAGCGTGGGTCTAGCCCTTGTGCCACTGCCTGACTAATTGAAACCAGGGTCTATAAAAATGGGAACTTTAGTAAAACATGCCGTAAAATCCTGAAGGGTAACCATAAACCAACCAATTTCTTTCATTCCTTCGGAGAGAGGCTCTAACTGAAACCCCGATTTAAATTTTTACGAGGACTCCTGGGGTCAACCGTAAAAACCCGTTAATGTAGATGAGATATGAGTGGGTTGAACAGGCCTCCCATTACGTTCCATTTTTTTTCGGGAGGGGGAGTTCCCATTTTTTCCGGCACAAGTCAATCACTCATGTCCCATTGTAAATGGAACTGTACTCCAGCACCCTGGTTCAAAAACATAAATGATTTGGAAAGATGCAACCTAATGAATGTATCAAACACCCCTGCTGAAAAAAACAGCTCAAGCTAGGTTTTGATACAGCTTGTACTGTAGCTGGTTGACCAGTGCACACCAGCTCCCAGCTCAATATGGTTTAGCTGATTAACAATTGAAGAGCAGCATACCAGCTTGACATGGTTTGACCAGCCTAAGCTGTTTTGAAACCGCTGGTAGCTGGTTGACCAGCTCATACCCAGCTAGACCAGCTTTATGACCTGCTCTGCCATGCTGGCTGACCAGCTCATACCCAGCCTGACCAGCTCACTTTCCACACTGGTTAAGCTGGCATAGCTGGATTTTACAGCAGGTGCCACTTCCCATCCTCCGTCAGTGGTTTGTCAACCACGGCTTCTGGGACAGATGTCTTGAGTGTGTCCCTGATTGGATCTCTCAAAGGCGAGTGTTAGTCATGAGTGAAATTCTCAAAAGCAAGTGCATCTCTTGGTGTTTAAATATTTTTTCAATTATTATATAAACCTTTTTGAGAATCTGGCAAAGGTAAACGTGTTTGAGAGAATCAATTTTTAAAGGGGAGTGCCATTCTACACCAAGTAATGTTTCAAGTAAGTTATTAGTCATGTCCACATAAGGCCCTTATTGAGGCATGCATGCAGTAAAACTTCATAAACCTTAAGTATTTTCACTGTCCTTCTCAAAAGATGTCTTTTAAATCAGCTGCTGGCATTTAGATCCTCTCCCCTTGGTTGATCTTATCTCAACTTTTTTAACGAGCGTTCCTCTTCAGCACTGCTCATGTTAAGCTCTGGGTGATTGCCTGCAATGTCCTGATTAAGCCATCACTGAAAGCACTCAGCAAGGCAATAAATACATGCTCGCCTTTGCGGAGGAAGCCAATGTGACACCAGACTTTAGACGTAGGTGCAGAAACCAGGACATCTTAAAATAAAGCATGGCTCTTCAATACTGCATGGTGTACCGCGTGGAAAGCATTCATCCTCACTCGCCACCTCTGTCAATGTGGCAGACTTCATTCCCTCTCTGTACATTAAATCATTCATTTGCTTAGGAGACAAGCAAATGCCCATTTCTGGGACAATTTTTATTTTACTCTTTGTCTTGAACAGGTGGAAGTACTGCAGCAGAGCGAGTTAGTGAGTCCATATCAATAATATGAGATGCATCAATTCCAGGAATCACTGCATTGTCCTTACATTATCCTTTCAAAACTACTGACAGTTTTACAACATTTCCTGTGCTGGATATAAAGATATAGTGGGCTCCAGAATTGTTGGCACCCTTAATAAAAATGGAGAAAAAAGGCTGCATATAATAAACAATGTAAATCATGATCTATATTATATGTTCAAAAATACTACTGTATATACAATCAGTGAGCTTTAGGTATTTCTAATACTTATTTTTAGACTTAATGGTCTTCTGCTGCTTTAGTCAATCCACTTAAGAGGTCTGATGTGTGTGTTCAGAGCATGCTGTTCTGCATACTACTGTTGTAATGTGTGGTGGACTGTCACCTTCTTGTCAGCTTTGACCAGTCTGGTCATTCTCTGACCTCTTTAATTAACAAGGCAGGACTGTTATTCACTGGAAGGTTTTTTGTTTTTTGCACCATTCTCTGCTAACTCTAGAGACTGTTGTGAGTGAAGATCCAGGAGATCAGCAGTTAGAGATATTCCAACTACCCTGTCTGGAGCCAACAATTTAAAGAAGATTCCATGATCAGAGTCACTTAGATCACATTTGTTCCCCAGTGTGACATTTGGTCTGAAAAACAACTGAACCTCTTGACAATGTCTGCATGCTTTTATACCTTTAGTTGCTGCCACATGATTGGTTGATTAAATATTTGCATTAACAATCTGGTATCCAGGTCAACCTAATAAAGTGCGCAGTGAGAGTACTTTTATTTAAATACATTTACTCTCATGTTTCAATGTGTGTTATTTAGTAACAAGACACAATTGATACATTTTAAGTACATATAGCAACGAAATACATACCTAATTGATTTTAAGAAAATCGGAAAATGAATCAACACCTGCGTTCCACTGAAAATAATCTATTTGGTTGTTGATTCAAAGAGAATATTTGATTGAATCCTCAGCAGCCTGCCCAGTGGTACATGTTGTTTGAAGTAGCCCACCATACTTACCATACCCATAGCAGCACCCATATTAATGCATTGTGTGCTATTCGCAATTCCTTCTCCCAACCCTCCACCCCTGCTGACCCTCCTACCCTCCCCAACTCCCTAACCTCCTTTTCTCCCCTCTCTGACGCCGACACACTGAAACTCCTTACTTCCCACCGCCCGACCACCTGTCCTCTTGACCCCATCCCCTCTCCCCTCCTACAATCTATATCTGAGGACATTCTCCCTTTTCTCTCCTCTCTAATCAACACCTCCCTCTCTTCTGGCACCATGCCCTCTTCCCTGAAGAGGGCCAGAGTCACTCCCCTCCTCAAAAAACCTACTCTTGATCCCTCTGCCCTGAACAACTACCGGCCTGTCTCTCTTCTTCCCTTTCTCGCTAAAACCCTGGAACGGGCAGTCTGCTCCCAACTGTCCACTTATCTTCTCCACAACAATCTCCATGACCCCAACCAGTCTGGCTTCAAGAGTGGCCACTCCACTGAAACCGCCCTGCTCGCGGTCACTGAGGCACTCCACTCTGCTAAAGCAAAATCCCTCTCCTCTGTCCTCATCTTCCTCGACCTGTCAGCCGCCTTCGATACAGTCAACCATGAGATTCTGCTCTCATCGCTGTCTGGGATGGGTGTCACAGGTTCTGCACTCGCTTGGTTTCCCTCCTACCTCTCTGGTCGCTCCTACCAGGTGACTTGGAGGGGCGCACTCTCCGACCCTCAACCCCTACGAACTGGAGTCCCGCAGGGCTCGGTTCTTGGGCCTCTCCTCTTCTCGCTATACACCATGTCCCTTGGTTCTGTTATCTCTTCCCACGGCTTCTCTTATCACTCCTACGCTGATGACACCCAACTCTTCATTTCCTTCCCCCCCGACACCCAAATCACCACACAGATCTCTGCCTGCTTGGCTGATATCTCTGCGTGGATGACTTCCCATCACCTGAAGCTCAACCTTGCCAAAACTGAGCTTCTCTACATCCCTGCTAAGTCCTCTCCGTCAATCGACCTCTCACTGACTGTGGAGGACTTTGTAGTTTCCTCCTCCCGTACGGCAAAGAATCTTGGGGTGACTCTTGATAACTGCCTCTCCCTGGCTCCACAAGTATCCTCCACTGCCAGAACCTGCAGGTTCTTTCTGTATAATATACGCCGCATCCGTCATCTCCTGACGGAGAAAGCCACCCAGCTCCTAGTCCAGGCGCTCGTTATTTCCCGCCTGGATTACTGCAACTCCCTCCTAGCCGGTCTCCCAGCGTGCGCCATCAAGCCCCTCCAGCTGGTCCAGAATGCTGCAGCCCGCTTGATCACCAGTCAGCCCAGGTCGGCTCATGTCACCCCGCTTCTCATTGGCCTCCACTGGCTTCCTATTGCCGCACGCATCCGATTCAAGGCCCTAGTGTTGGCATTTCAGGCTGCTAATGCCCCACATTACATACAATCCCTGATCACTCCCTACTCCCCAGCTAGACTACTCCGGTCTGCCAGCTCTGGTCGCCTTACGGTTCCCTCTCTACGGGCACCTGGCGGTCGAGCTGCACGTTCACGCCTGTTTTCCGTTCTGGTTCCTCAGTGGTGGAATGACTTGTCTACCACTGTCAGGACAGCAGAATCCGTCCCCCTATTTCGACGCAGACTCAAAACACACCTCTTCAAACTCTACCTTAGTCCTCCCTCCTGATTTACCCCGCCCCCCCTTCTGATACCCCTATCCCTGTCTAACCCCCCCCCCCAAAAAAAAAAAAAAAAAAAAAAAAAAAAAATTGCACTTATGATGACGACTAGATGTTTAGAACAGCAGTCCAGGTGTATTTTCCTAGTTCTGGATGTGATGCTTTGACTTGTGGTAGAACCTATGCACTTGTAAGTCGCTTTGGATTAAAAGCGTCTGCCAAATGACTAAAATGTAAATGTAAATGTAAATGTGTGTTGGAAACCTTGTCAGTGCAAAGGTCAAGATAATGTTCTCGGTGCTTCCATCTTTTTCAGCTTTTGCCAATCATTATCTCTTCTTTATTACATAGTTTTTGGGTTGAATTTCCTGTCTTTTTCGGCTTTTGCCAACCATTGTCACATTATCGCTCAATTTAAACATTGTTTTTATAATAACATTAACTATTAATGACTAATATAATTTGTATTTGACAATTTAAAAAGAAAAGAGAACCGTAAGTAGTTTAAGACTGTTACCTATCAAATTCGTAATGGTCCTTACACATAAACGTCACAGCAGCAAGAGCTTCAATGAAGTAGCCAACAAGCCTTGAACCCCTTGAAACACATTCTTTTCTGCCTTTTCCGGACCAAGTCAAAAATTAAATAGTTGAAGTTATGGTAATTGTCCGGAATGTTCATGATCACGTCTTAAAAGGTGCTCCAGGACATTTAGAATCTTAAAATAAAGACCATGTGGTGAAACTTCTGTAGGGTTGCGTGAGCATATAAAGTTTTTCTTTCCAGCTTGCAACATTGCCCGAAGTAAAAAAACAAAACAAGGATAAAAACAAGAAAGTTGAAACAAGATCTGTTGTTTTTTCATTTACTAATGGTTAAGGTTAGGATTTGGGGAGCTCCATCAGAAGATCATTTCAATATCAGCTGACTACACAGGTTAGCTAAATATAGGTTTGCTAGCTAGCCACGTGACCAACCAACCACAGCTGACAAATTTTGGCTAACTTTTATTTTCTGTTACAGCATGATCGAAGACAGTTACTAGCTAGCTCTGCCTATCTAGCTAGCTATGATAGCTATCGATGTAATTAATGTAGCAGCGGGCAGTGAAAGAGAATGAACAGAGAAGATGTCATGCCGCATGCCAGGATGTGCTAGCAGTTGATAACTGCAAATCTGGAGGTAATGTTACATTTAGCCAATGTCGTTTTGTAAGCTTGGCAGTGACAACTGGTCTGCTGTTGTTGGTTTAATGCAAATGCTTTACAGGACGTAATAACATAGCTAGCTAGCTAGAAGTTACACTGCTTTGTGTTTATCTATAAGGCCCTTATCATGAAACTTCCCCCTTACCTCTCGACCTTAATCACGCTTAATCACGCTGAAGGCCAATGATTATCCCACAAGATCCGATTATTTGATTTTAGACACACCATGTGTGAAAACGTTTGGTCAGTGCTGTTTTAAATATTTTGCCCCTTCTATCTGGAATTCACAAGCACATAAACAAAGCTATGCTTGTCCTGTTAAATAATTTCAAGGATTTTTGTTCTGATTTTTAAAATTCTGAATGCAAATGCTTTGATTGATTGTATGATGTTCATTGTTATTTGTATATGCCTGAATTGTATCTGTCTGTTTTTTTACCTATGTATATAGGTCTCACTTTAAAAAGAGATTCCTATCTCAATGTGACCACCTATTAAAATAAAGGATTAATAATGATAATAATTTTGCGAAATCAGATCCTAGTGCAGCAGGGCAACATAAGTCTGAATTATAGATCGATAGATAGATAGATAAGTTGACTAGCTTAATTATAGCTTTGTACAGTTAGCTATCAAAAGCTAATATTAGCTGAGCTAACTGCCATTTGAAAGTGGTCAGATTAGCCGGAAAGTGCATACTCCTTAATTCCACTACCACCCTCCTCCACTCTGTGCCCCAGAAACCGATCTTTGTGGACTCCCTCCCTCCACTGTCCCATTTTTATAAGTGTAGGAACGAAACGAATTTAACATTTTGGCTATAAACCCCATCAATATGTTTGCCGGCAAAATCGAATGCATACAAGCAAAAGAAAGTCATACCTACCTATGGTGGTTTGTCATTGATGTTTTGCTGCCAGTGGTCAAGGTTCACTATTTCAGATCAATGCCACAATGAATTCAGCAAAGTACCAGGAAATCTTGGCAGAAAATATGGTTGCCTCTGCTCGTCATAGGTAGTTTGTCTAGTAGGACAATGACTCCAAGCATACACCAAATTCCATGCAGAAAACTAAAAACAACAACCATGTTCTACAATGGCCATCTCAGTCTCCAGATTTAAATCCAATTAAAAAACTATGGTCTGAACTGAAGAACCCAAGGACATTAAAGATTCTGAAAAGTGCTGCATGGAGGAATGGTCAAAAATCCCTGTTTTCTAACCTTATCCAAAGTATAGGAAAAGACTCATGGCTGTCATCTTTGCCAGTGGCATTTGCAAATATTAGACCAGGGGGCCAATAATTGTGGAACCTGGTTTTTGGAAATACATTTTTTATTGAATTTGGTTGATTCCATTGAAACATTAAAAACAACTACTCATGTTGGAAATAAGGCTTATGTCAATAACCATATTACTTTTTAGTTTTTCAAGTATTTTTCAAGGGTGCCAATAATTCTGGAGCCCACTGTATATTGCAAAGCTTAATGTTGGCAAATGTATATAAAGGGGCGGCCTGTAGCGTAGTGGTTAAGGTAAATGTCTGGGACAAGCGAGGTCGGTGGTTCTAATCCCGGTGTAGCCACAATAAGATCCGCACAGCCGTTGGGCCCTTGAGCAAGGCCCTTAACCCTGCATTGCTCCAGGGGAGGATTGTCTCCTGCTTAGTCTAATCAACTGTACGTCGCTCTGGATAAGAGCATCTGCCAAATGCCAATAATGTAATGTAATATTCTTAACAGATGTCTACATTCTGTATTGCTATCAACACGCTGCACTGTGCCAAGGACTTAGGCACATGTTAAAAAATAATAATCTGTGAAGACTAAATTTTATTGAAAAATGTACAATAAAGAGCAGAGAACAGTTAAAAACTGTCAAATCAATATTTGTTCTGACCACCCTTGACCTTTAAAACTGTGTCAGTCTGTCTGTTTGGTGCTCTGTCCTGCGGTTTTATAAGAAAATCAGCTGATGGGTTGTTCCAAACATATTGGAGAACTTGCCACAGTTCTTCTGCAGACTTTGGCTGTCTCACTTGCTTCTGGCTCTCTGGGTAATTCCAGACAGCCTTGATTTTTTTTTATTATTATTTTTTATCATAAAAGTGGCCTATTACTTTATATGCTACTTTATTTAATGAAGTACCAAGATTTCACCATGATATTTGGAAAATTCTACTGATATACGAATATACTGATATACTGATTAGGCACCTGTATAACATTCTGTACAGATAAGATTCTTTCAAAAATAATTAAATGAAAGGTCCTAAATAAACATATTATACATTTTACATTAAATTTCAGTAATTTGGCAGAATAATTAAAAACTGAATCAAATCAATGTTTTTTGTGACCACCCTTCAGTGTTAAAACTGCATCACTTCTCTGAGATAGCCAATGCTGTCCTGCAGTTCTATAAAACAATCAGCAGGGAGTTTGTTCCAAGCATGTTGGAGAACTTGCCACAGTTCTTCTGCAGACTTTGGTTGGCTACTTGCTTCTGATCAAGTTTTTTTGTAAAAAGTAGTCAATTGCTTCCAGTAATATGTTACTTTTTTAATTAAATACAAAAATACCTCTGTAAAATTAAATCTTTAGCAAAATTAATATTTAGAAATCGCAAATGTTTTTTTTTTTACTAACACACACAAATACATAAACATATATATAATAAAGTCTAGGGTGCCTAAGACGTCTGCACAGTACTGTATATATATATAAAATTAATATAGGGTGCATATACTTTTGCAGAGTACTGTATATTAAAGGTCATGAAATATTCTAGACTCAAATGATTCACAAAAATAAGTTTCTGTCACCAGTGAGATTATTTTTGTTTTTCTTCTCTTAAAATGCTTGTTCAAATCTATCTGCTATCTGCTTATTGTTTATAATTATACCATTAATGTGGATAAGAAAATGTACACCATGCAAAAAAACTTTCTTTTACAGTAGCAGACCACAGTTCTATGGCATGATTTCAATACCTTGAATGTTCTTAAAACAACACAACACAACATTCTGTATATTGGCCACTGGGGGTATAAAACTCCCATGAATCATACATTATTGATCCTTAATCTTAAAAAAATGCATTTCCCATAATATGACTGCACACAATACATTTGGATTATTCCCAGAAATTATATCCAAAAATTTTGATTAAACAAATATAACTGGAGTAACACATTTCTGTAATTGCCCTAATTTCTATTATATGATTAGGAGAAACCAATTTCTCTAATTTAATTTCTACAGCCACTTCTCACTAACATTTGGAACTGCTTCATAACTGAAGAAAAATTGGTACAACTGAATCAATTTATCAGAACAAATTGATGAATTTTCACACTCCAAGTAATAATGTCATTGTAGTAAAACAATGTGTATAAGTCTGATATAATTTGTTGATTCATAAAATGGCTGATAACCAAGTACTTCTTTAAGGAGGTGTCCGGTCCCTGTGGAAATGGTTTACGCACAGCTTCACACTGTTGACCTGTTATTTTCACACCTAAGTACATGGGTTTATTGCAAACCATATTTAATATATTTTGGTCTGAGCAGCAATTGGAAAGGTTAACATTGTTTTCTTTACATATTGTCCCTGATGACCATCTGGGAACGTTTCTCAGTCCAGATTTCATTGGGTGCCAAAAGACAGAGATGCCCATGCACTCTGGTGACAAGGACAAAAGAAGGAGAGCTTATTCATATGGCACTGGTTAGCAAAGGGTTCTGGGTTCGACCCAATGGTGATGTCATGGGTCTGACATTGTTGTGAGGTGAGGGCTGATCGTTTTCATGCAAATTGGGGTGATGGGAGAACATCAGCACCTTGGATGTCTACAGCAATCTAATTCAATATGTGTACCTTTCAGCATCCCTGAGGGTTATGGAGAAACAGATACAAAAGATAGGTGTTAAGGACAAGGACATAATTAATCCATTGCTGTGACATTACAGCACCAAAGTGCATTTCCTCAATATGTTGAATGGTTTCCGGGGGGGGGCCTGGGTAAAAAAAGTACAAAGGTAAAAACAACACATTTGTAAAAATGTGAATGATATTATTTTTTTAACAGAATCAGAAAAAGCAATTTACAGATGTAGATTTCCTCTCTTAACAAGCATCAGAAGAAAGAAAATGTGGCATTCTTTGTTGTCATGACAGAAAACTGACAATATCATTTTCCATTGTGTACTTTAATTACCTACTTCAGGACATAATTTTGATAATGACCATGTTTTTAGATGAAATATTACTAAATCTTTTCTACTTTTCAACTTACAACAGAAAGAACAAGGGGAATGAAAACATAATTAAAAAAGGAAAGAATAATTTATTTTACTGAAAACAACTGTATATATCCATATGATCCTATTTTAAAAAATGGCTGTTTTAATTGTTACAGAGTTTCATGTAAGCCTGATGGGTTTCATGTTGTAAAGCATGTTTACATTTTACATATTCACTTGTACATTTACAATTAACATCAACTTTTCAATTAAGTTATGTTTTGACCTCTCACTGAGGAGCTAAATCAGGGAGTCTCATTTTTGGTGAGGAAAATAGGACTTATACTGCCTTTTGTCAGGGGGAAATTAGGATCCCGCAGAGCCACTGCAAATCTATTAGTGCAGGAATTATGATTGTGCTGAAAACACTGACAAAACAATTTGTTAATTTTACAAATGATAATGGTTTCTTTGGTCCGATGGCCCCCGGGGTGAACGGGAAGCTTGGTGAGAAATGCTGTGCCTTGGAGTTTATGTGTCTGCAATGTTGTGGTCACGAGGGCAACAGTCTGCATTTTTTTTTGCGAGACTGTTGCTGTCTCGGGTTACCTTGGAGTCCGGAGTCAGGCGAAATCTACCTCAGATTAATCTTTCCCTTGTAACGCTTTATAATTTGCCATTACAAAAGCCATTAAACCCTGGGCCTGACTCCAAGCCTGGGGGACTCCTTGAGTGGATGGCGTAGGACTGGGATAGGCCCCGGTCAACCCCGCACTCCTCGGACGAGACCCTGGTGAACAGACAGGTACTTAAAGTGGGGTGAAAAGATCACCAAAAAGAAAACAACAATGATTAATGGGGGAAAACGAGGGTCTTTTCTTTCATCTGGTCCAGTTCTGGTCTTCAGTGAGTCATTAACCCAAAGGACAACTGTCCTGTGCATACGTGAGAAATGAAATCCCTGCCGAGGGTTCAGACAAATGTTTATGCCTCCAAAAAAAAGTAGAATGTTTTGTGCGCATATTGTGGTGGAGGGACAAATGGGGTCGGGGGTGGGTGTTTATAATAAATTAAGATAAAATAAGTCCTGGTAAGAATTAAATAGGTTTCCTACATATTATCATTAATGTTGCACTTGAAACAATCATCAAAAATGTAAGCAATGCAAAATAGTAATTCAAGCAATGTTAGAATAATGGATATGCAATTTACAGACAGGAATGGACAATAAGAAAAAAATTATCTGACAAATTAAATTTGGCCTTACTCCATTTCATAAACATGAACTATGATTTAATTAGTGAATCTAACATTTAATCATCTTGTATTACTGTGTGTACCCAATCTGCTATAAAGGGCAGATTAATTGCATGCCAAAAAAAGGATAATTGAAAGGTCTTCTTAAAAAGACAAAAGGTGGAGTAGGCTACAGAGCCCCCAAAGTTCCAACATTTTTTAACTTTGGACACACAAGATGATGATGATTTTTATTCGGGGGCTCATTACAAAGTTATATATTACAAACTCTCATAACTTAACCTATGTTGTTTTCCACTCGCAAATCAAACACAGCCTGAGCGTCCAAAATGAAAGAGGAACTGGCAGGTTTTTGCAGATAAATGAAACTCATAATAAGACTTTGATTTACTTGCTTTTTAATAATGCCAGCACAAGGAAACATTAAATGATCTAATTTATCATGGCTTCCCATGCGCTGGGAAGTTGTTTCAGTGTGGTGGCATTATTGAAAAAGCAAGTCAGTATGGGAATATTAAGGTGCTGTCCATTGGGTGGCAGCACCAGCTCTACAGACAGGTATGGCCACAGCTGTGGTTGATTGTAATCACCCTAGCTGTGGCCCATTACCTCGTTATTGGGCTATAAAAGAGACCTGGTTTTCAGGCCTGAGCGTTGGGCTGATTGTTTATTTGGTCATGAGGCTTTTTGATTGAATTGACTATTGTAATACATTTGGGTTGCCAGATTTTGGTTTAAAGAAGCTTTTGTCCTATTTTTATTAAATGACAGTACGCTGACCATTCTTTTTGGTTTCATCTTGTCTGTCCACCTCGTGACCAGTGACCACCCCCAGCTCAACGTCACAATATGAATAAAATCATACATTTGTATCCAATTACTTGTACACGATAATAGGCAAGTATGTACTGTATTTATGTATACAACCAGAGGACAAATAAAGTTTATTATATTTTCAGCGTTGCCAAGAGCTCTGAAAAATGTGCCTGTCCAAGAGCGCAATACAGTATCTGCAGGATTTGCTCCAGTTTGCAAGGTGCACTTCCAATAATCATTCTGAAAAAACGTTCCCTTCTAAATGCGTTTTACAAAGATGGCCTGTTTGTCGACAAGAAGCTTGCTTACAACAGCTGAGCTCATTTTCAACGTCTGAGTGGGATTTCACCAGGTGTTTCATATTGACAACGTACATGTTAATAGTCTTAAAGATTAAAGACATGTTATTCATTTTTGCAGGTTTGTGCTTAAGACACTGTAGTTCCAGCAAGAAGCCCATCTATGAAACAAGCTCGCCAACCCCGTAATCTGACTTGATAGTACCCCCACCAGCTCCATACTCAACTTGGTCTGACCAGCTGAAGTTATATTTTGAAAACGATGGTAGTTTTTAACTTCAAACTGGTCATTTTGGATTTTTCACTAGGGTTGTCCGAATTCTGAGGAACAGAGACAGACATTGCACCCTATATAAATAAATGTTTAAAACTTTTTAAACGCGTTGTGTATAAATAGAAACAAAACACAACTATGATTCAAATGTCTGTTTCCCTCTGGCCAGTATTTTGGTACTGTATTTATCTCCGGAAACAGACTTTTTAGCTCATGATGAAAAAGAGCACTGCTGCCCCCCTGCTGTCGGGACCTACAAATATTTCTGTGTAATAGAGTGCTCACATATGCCACTTGGTGGTAGTTGTGCGAATGACAAGTCATTACTGTGGAAAAAGCTAATTTGCCACCATCGGGTAGATAGGCAGAAGCGCCAAATGAAACACAAAACCACTGTATGGCATCTATATAGTAGATCTACTGCTTGAGGATAGCGTGTGAGCATCTAGCAAGCGTACAGCATGGTGTTCCAGCATGAAACTGTCACAGCAGTCATCAGCAGAGGAGGCAAACCTTGTGATACAGTCGAGACCAGAAACTGAAGCCATTGGCTGGCTTTTCACCCCCCCCGTTTGATGAATAAAAACTATTGTGACATTGTGCATGGGTGTAAATAACTTGGCCCTGAATAGAAAGCGCATTTGGCCTAGAGTACAGACCCTCACACCTGGCCGAGGGCGAAATCCGATCTGCTCTGAACCCTCCCGCCTCTCCGGTCTGCCTGTGTTCTGCGCGTGGGGGTCTGGGGTCGAAAGATGGTCAAGAAATTTGGGTACAGGTCACGCCTGGACATGGTTTCTCACTGCAAAAGCATTTCAAAGCTGTTGGGCACTCAAGTGCTCCTTTGCTTGTACACAACACACAATCGACACACTGGTCCAGGTATTTCTGGTGAACATGTTGTAGAAATACATTTATGTATTCATTTTCATCATTAAATGTCAGTAAATGCTAGAGCATTAACTTGAAGAACAGAAGCATGCTTTTGTAATCAATATTATATTAATCATACGCATAAATATTAGTGTTGACAAAAAGAGCAGACGGCTTCTATTTCACTTTTAAATTAAGTACATTTTAATGAGTTGAAATGAGACCAATAAATATCTGTCGGAAGGCTAGACAAATGGAGTAGAGTAGGGTAGAGTAGCCACATACTGTACTTAAGTCAAAGTATTGTTACTTTTAAATAATAATGACTTGAATAAGAGTAAAAACGTACCTACTGAAAAAACTACACAAGTATCCAGTTAGGATCTGATTTAATATTCAATAATTAATAATACAATAATAATATTTAATAATAGAACAAGCTGTACAATGGCTACAGAGTCACAGCCTGATATAGTCTACATACAGCAAGATCAATATATATAAAATCTAAAATTTATAAAATGCACTAATACAATAGTAATTAACAAAATATCATTATATTAAAACAATACACAATAATAAATAAAATCTTTATCAAACAATACAAGGCAATTTCAGTCATGAGATAACGGCTAAAACTAGTTTTTAACATTAATGTTACACATGACCTTCTTTGCTACTAATAGCCAACTAATGCAAGCTGTTATTATCATGTGCCACAACCAAAACTTACCACCACATGTTTTATCAAGTTGGATTTTGAGTTCTTGTAGGCTGAAATGTCTACATTTTTAGGCAGACAAAGAAGGCAGCACATAATGTAATGTTTGTGGTAGACTGTAAGGAAAACATGGCTTGAATATGAGACTGTGTCCTGTTTCATGGACGTGGCTCTCTGCTCTCATTTCTGATAACCTGATTCGTTTGTTGACACGTCTCACAAAGTTTCACAAAGGGAGCTTTGCCTCTTCCTCTCTGGCCTCGGAACTGAAATAGAGATTGCCTGCATCCAATGGATGAAATCAATGGATATATTTATTCTTTAAATATTTATTTTGTTTTCCTTACATGAAGTCACATCAACTAGCTGCTGCCATCCACATGCACTGTGCTTAACTATCGCCCCTTTTCTTTACACAAGCTTGAAAATGACATACCCAAAATAAAATGGCTTACTAAAAAGTATTACTAAATCAAACTTTTTTTTCCCACTGAAAAGATTTTTTGTTTTTGAGTGGATAAAGATTATTGCAGTGTTGCCTGGCGCGCTTTGGAAAATGCAAAAGGGCACATGGAAACTAAATTATATTATGGGTCTCATGATGTGTAAAATACTGTATTTTGCTTACTGAAGTATGCAACACTTTTTATCCTGAAAACAAAGTGCTTGCACCCCGTCTGTCACCCTCCCCTTACCTCTCCCTCTCCTTGTGCTCTCCTCAGATAGCAACAGGTGGAGAAGATTGTAAAAATAAGTACAATAATCACAATAAAAACATACTGTATACTAATGTACACTCTATTAACACTATTAGGTAGACCTGTGCACCAGCTTGTTAATGCAAATATTTTATCAGCCAATCATGTGATAGCAACTAAATGCATAAAAGCATGCATACATGCTCAAGAGCATTGCTAATGAGAGCTCAGAGGAGAAGGGCCGGATTGATCAAAGCTGACAGGAAGGTGACAGCAACGCAAATAACCACACATTTCAACAGTGGTATACAGAACAGCATCTCTGAACACATAAAATGTCAAACCTCTAAGAGGATAGGCTACAGCAGTGAGTATGTATAGTGTGTTGTGTGCGAGTTCAGATGCAGCTATTGAGATGATGAGCGCAATAATGATTTCAGGAGCATTGTGCTGCAGCTGTACCTACATACAAGTGATTCCTAATTGTGCGCATGTCTTTGCGTGTCTCCATTTGAGAGGCATGACAGAACTTTATAACTTTTACCCAGACAATGTGTCATGTGGGAGGTAATACCCGTTGTTACCAGCAGAGGGCCGAGGATCATTGTTTGCACCTGTTCCTCATTGGCGTTAGGGGAATTACCTCCCGGGAGCATATTTAAGCTCAGTACTGACTATCCTTCAGTGCTTGTGTGTCAACTGTTCGCTCTTGCGCCAAGCCGGTAAGCACAAGGTAGACTCTGTAAGTCTTTTGGAGTCAGGTACTGTGCTGGTGGTTGCAAACAAAAAAGCTTAAAAAGGTAAGGAAGGCGTTCCGCTGGTATTGTGTTCGCTGGCGCCTTCCTCAAAGGTTTTGGTTTTGGTTTTTCTTTCTTTGGACTCGTGTGAGTCAGTGGTTGGGGGACGTTGTCCCCTGGTATGTATTTTGGTTTGAGTTTTCTTCCCGAGCTGCGTCTTGAGGGTTTTATTTTCTCGTGCCTAGCTTTTTTTACGCTAGGTTGTATGTTCTTTTCGGCGGTCCCGGTCTGCTACCGTCAGTGCTGTGTGTCAAGCACATATTTGGTTTTGAGTTTCGCCCTGTTTTGGAGGGTTGTTTTATTTTCCCAGCCGTTTTTGGCTTAATTTCTGTTATTACATTACATTACATTTACTAGTTACATTACTGTTATCATTCTAATTCGCCTTCGGGTTAGTTTTTGTTCCTCCCTCTGTTCTGGGAGTAGGGGTTCTGGGAGTAGGGGTTATCGCCTTATATTGAGGTTTAGTGGCGAACACGTTTGCGTGCTCGCTTTAAAAGGGTTTCCCCTTTAGTCGCTACTGGCTCTCCGCTCAACCCCATCCTCACAGTACACACAAGCCACCTTGGAGAGACCAGCGACTAGTTTGGGAATGGAGGTGGGAGATTCCCCGTTATAAGCGGTGGTAGCTGCCCAGCAGGCTGCTCTAAATAGGCAGGAACAGGCGCTGCATGCGCTACAGGCACAGCAAGCTGCCACCACTGAGCAGCAGACCCTAGTGTTCCAACGCCCCAACGAGAAAGAGAAAAGGTTGTCCGCATGGGCGGGGTTAAGTGGTCTGTCCCGTCCCCCCTAGGTAGGGTTCTAAGAGCCGAGGGGAACCAGGAGGCACACCAGAGGGGAAGAGCCGATGCAAATGGGGGTTACTACTATGGCACACTCGAGGAGACAACCCTGGAGAGGAGGGCTATGTTTTTTTTGTAATCAGCCAGGGCATCAAAAGAAACTGTCCCGACCTAAAGAAAACAAAAGAGCAGTCCCACTAGTGGAGCGAAAGTCACTAGTGGGACAGCTGTGGGTATTCGCTTTCGCACCATCCTACCGATTGAACTGACATGGAAAGGGGTTGTCGTTGGGGCAGAAGCCTTTATTGATTCCGGGGCGGTGGACAGTCTGTGACTGGAACCTCCCCATTGACGAGGGAGAGGGTAGTGACGTCACAGACTGGGACACCGAGAGCCTATTGCAAATCTCTATCAGTGGGAGTGAGAACCGGATAATGGGGGCTATTGTGTTCTCGCTGCCATCAAATGTCCCGAGGGCGTATCGTGAATTGGCTGAGGCGTTTAGCAAGCAACAGGCGACCACGTTACCTCCACACCGCTCGTGCGACTGTGCAATAGAGTTGCATCCGGGTACAATCCCTCCCAGGGGTGCACTCTATTCATTGTTGGTGCCGGAGAGCAGGGCCATGAAAGAGTACATTCGGGACGCCCTAGCCAATGGGTTCATCAGACCGTCCTCATCACCGGCGGGGGCGGGGTTCTTTTTTGTTTAAAAAAAAGGACGGGAGCCTAAGACCCTGTATCGATTACAGAGGCTTGAATGCTATCACCATAAAAAATAGGTACCCCCTTCCATTGATGAACTCTGCATTTGAGCGCCTGCAAACAGCATCAATATTCACCAAATTAGACCTCCGTAATGCGTACAATTTGGTACGCATACGGGAAGGCGATGAATGGAAAACAGCCTTCAACACACACTCTGGTCATTACGAATATCTGGTTATGCCGTTTGGCCTCACCAATGCCCCCGCGGTGTTCCAGGCGCTCGTCAATGATGTGCTTCGAGAGATGCTGGAGAAGTTCGTTTTCGTCTACCTGGACGATATTCTGATCTTCTCCGCCACCCTCTCAGAGCACATCCGGCACGTAAAAATGGTACTGACACGCTTATTAGAAGCTCGCCTTTTTGTTAAGGCAGAGAAGTGCGTGTTTCACACGAGTTCAGTGTCTTTCCTCGGGTTTATCGTTTCCGCCGGCAAAACCGAAATGGACCTGAGAAAGATTGCTGCCGTGAGGGATTGGCCAACCCCGGAATCGGTAAAACGGGTGCAGAGATTCCTAGGGTTCGCCAACTTTTATCGGCGCAACTCACGTCAGGCGCGCTGGGCGCTATTTTTTGCGCGTTTTTCATTTACAGTAACGTATCGTCCAGGATCTAAGAACATTAAGCCAGACGCTCTCTCTCGGGTTTGCGACAAAACGGACCGGGAACACAATCCGGAACCCGTTCTCTCTGGGGTTCGGATTGTAGCGCCTATCATTTGGGAGATTGAGTCAGCGGTGCAGAGAGCATTACGCCGTGACCCGGATCCTGGAGGGGGTCCGCCGCACTGCCTTTTTGTGCCCGCTGGGGTCCGGTCCCAGGTGCTACAGTGGGGGCACGCCTCACGGCTGGCGGGGCATCCCGGGGTTCGGCGCACCAAAGATTTGTTGGCCCGGGATGGAAAAGGACGTCCACAAGTTTGTGGGCCCACAAACTCGTGGACGCATGTCCAGTCTGTGCACGCAGTAAGAGCTCCCACCGTCCCCCAGCAGGGCGGCTACGTCCGTTACCAGTCCCGAGGCGCCCCTGGAGTCACATTGCGCTGGACTTTATCACGGGGTTGCCACCATCCGAGAGGAAAACGGTCATTTTAGTGGTGGTGGATCGGTTTTCCAAGGCGGCCCACTTCGTGGCACTGCCCAAATTACCATCGGCAGTGGAAACCGCACGGTGGGTGGTTGACCACGTGTTCCAGTTGCACGGGCTGCCTCAAGACGTAGTATCAGATCGTGGACCCCAGTTCACCTCCCGGTTCTGGCGGGCGTTCTGTTCTCTGCTGGGTGCTTCGGCTAGCCTGTCCTCTGGTTTTCACCCCGAGACCAATGGGCAGACGGAACGCACCAATCAGACCCTCGAGAACACG
This sequence comes from Conger conger, assembly GCF_963514075.1. Classification (NCBI taxonomy): domain Eukaryota; kingdom Metazoa; phylum Chordata; class Actinopteri; order Anguilliformes; family Congridae; genus Conger; species Conger conger. Next base: position 23,476,101 of record NC_083767.1, on the reverse strand, counting down.
CTACACGCTCCACTTCGTGGAGTCGTCAACTCACGTGGGCGGAATACGCCCACAATTCGCTGCAGAATGCGTCCACAGGGCTCTCGCCTTTCGAGGTGCAGTCCGGGTATCCCCCGCCACTGTTCCCGGAATTAGAGAGAGGGGGCGAAGTGCCCTCTGCGGAGGCCTTTGTGCGGCGGTGCCAGACCACATGGAGCAAGGTGCGGGCTGCCCTCGTAAGGGCTGCTGCCAACCAAAAAAGGTGGGCCGACAGGCATCGCCAGTCGGCGCCCTGCTATAGGGTGAGGCAACGAGTGTGGTTATCTACGCGGGATCTCCCTTTGCGGGTTGAGTTGCGTAAGCTCGCACCGCGATTCGTAGGGCCGTTCAAAATAATAAAAAAGATCAATCCCCTTACGGTGCGCCTGCAACTACCCCGTTCTATGAGGATACACCCCACATTTCACGTATCCCGCCTTAAACCGGTGTTGACTAGTGTGTTGGCACCTGCGGAGGTCCCGCCACCACCTCCACGGCTAATTGACGGGGGTCCGGTCTACACCGTGCGCCGCATCCTGGCTGAACGTCGCGTGGGCAGGGGCAAACAGTATCTCATTGACTGGGAGGGGTTTGGTCCTGAGGAACGTTGTTGGGTCCCCTCGAGGGACGTTCTGGACCCTGATCTGATCCGTGAGTTTCGCAGGCAGGGGGCAGAAGGAGCGTCTGGGGCCGCTCCTTAGCAGGGGGGTCCTGTCATGTGGGAGGTAATACCCGTTGTTACCAGCAGAGGGCCGATGATCATTGTTTGCACCTGTTCCTCATTGGCGTTAGGGGAATTACCTCCCGGGAGCATATTTAAGCTCAGTACTGACTATCCTTCAGTGCTTGTGTGTCAACTGTTCGCTCTTGCGCCAAGCCGGTAAGCACAAGGTAGACTTTCTTTTGGACAGTCTTTTGGAGTCAGGTACTGTGCTGGTGGTTGCAAACAAAAAAGCTTAAAAAGGTAACAGAGTAAATATAGTGCCTAACTACCCACCTGTGGTTATATCAGCACTTATCCTATGTGGAGGGTGCATTTGTTTCCCCAAATTGAGTTCCTCACACTTCACAGGGAAGAAAGCATCTCCTGCTGTGATGGAGAAATAATAGTCAATTAACATCTGACCTGGAACGAGTTTATATTGACTCAGCTAATTGTTTTTCTTGGCCATGCTGCACTGCCAGCTGACGGAATGCAAACTGCCCAAAGATTAACCTGTTCCATGGTTTAATGATGTTCAAAGACAATTCATCAAACAGTCACCTAGACCAAAGGTCTGTAATTTTTGTATTCCAGACATTGAAACAATGGGTATAGCAATGATAGTAAATATCAGTTGCAATAATTCTGCACTTTTAGGTACATAGGTTTAGACAAGTGGTTCCCAAACTCGTACTGGAGTACCCTTGTGTACGCTGGTTCTCGTTCCTACCACAATTGCAATCTAATAACTAAATATTTTTGCAATCCTGCTAATTTTTCTTATTTAGGTGCTTTTCTTGTTTAGAGGTATTACTTACCCTCTTATACAAACTGTTTGTCAGATAGCTATGCATGCCAATAAAGAATAAAATGTCCATGTTCATATTGCTGTTATTGTGCTATATTGCAATGCATACATTGAGCAAAATTGCATAAAACGTGGTCAATTATTTAAACAAAATTAAAGATTGAAGTGACTCCGTAGGCTCCTAATTGATGAAAGTGTTGACACCTGGCCACCAAAAATAACCATTTGGAAGATAATGAAGAATTCAAAGGCAAAACAGATGATAACAAGGAAAACATGCGTTTAAGAAAACAAATTCAATTAAACGCATGTTCAACTACCTAATTATGAGCCTATTTGTTAACCTCATTTGTTACCTTTTCTGATGTTATTTGCAAGATGATGCAATAAGCACAATATGAACATGGCCATTTTATTCTTCACACCATTGCAAAGCTATTTCTTGCATAATATGGTTTAAGTTAAATCATCCATTTAATGAAAAGTACATAATTAAGAAAGATTAACAGCTTGTTAAAATTTATTTGACGGCAATTGGGGTTGGAACAAAAACCAACATACACAGGGGCCTTCCGGGACTGAGTTTTGGAACCACTGGTTTAGACAATACCAGCTCATAACCACTTTTCTAAGGTAACATACTGTAGCTTGTAAAGCTGGGTATGAATTCCATTGTGGTCACAGACAAATGTTCGAAATAGTAACATTGGAAGTGATCTGTCAGCATTTAAGTTATATCGCATAATGTGCAGTGCAACTGCATGCATCTAGAGGATGCAATTAGTTTTGACTTGTTCTGGAAACAATTTCACATGTTTGATATTATCGGAAATGATCAATACAGATCATGCATGTAGTGTGCAATATGCATTCACACTGTCAGCAAGATAAGATAACTAAACTAGGTAGCTAACAAGATAAGTAGCCTAAGTGGGACTAATTGGACTGTAGTTATTGTTCTTAATGTATCCATCATTATTATCTCCACTTCCCACTGTCCTGCTTCCTCTTATCCTATTCTTTTTCTTTTCTTTTTTTCTTTTCGTCTTTTCGCCCCCTCAAAGCTTCCCATCTAGGAGGGTTCCCGAGTACAAACTGCTCATCATGTTTCCATTTTTAGATTGTCACTGATATAGGACTAATGTGATCAGCCTTCGGGGGACCCTTTTGGGGGCCCCTTCAAAGCTCAGGGCTCCAGGCAATTGCCTGCCTTGCCTGTCCTATTGCATCCCCTCTGTGCATGTGTCTGTGTGTATGTAGGCGTAGTGGGAGGGTGATCATTTCCATGTACTGTAGGTCATAAAAGTGTCTGCCTTTCTTTCTATGTCAAGGTGCTGACTTCTTATTTAAATTATTACGTGGAACACAAATCTCCGTTAAATGTCTGGTTCCTATAAAAGTTGTCAATGCAGCTCTCCATTAATATTTGTTTCAAAATAACTGTAAAGCTTGATTAAGCCCCCCAAAAAATTGATTTCGTAGGGTTCATTCAACTCCAACAGGGACAGCATGTATATTGTAATATTTAATTGAACACTGAACATTTTGCTGTATAGTTTGTCTCAGGTGGGAGAAAAAAACTACAAATATGGCAGCAGTCTTTTCCCTTGGTGCAGCTTGACAAAACAAGTACACTTGCACAGTAGGAACAACATGAGTAGAGCTACTCTGAGATGGCTTCTTCTGACCCTACCAAGAGTTGGGGCAGAATGAGGCAAAGCATGGGCGTAAAAACAAACATAGTGTCAGTTCAGGTGCCAAAGTATTTACACAATGTTCACTACAGAACACAGCATCTGGAATGAAACCTGGGCCTGGCTGTTAGCACTGGACTGACCTTTACAGTTTACAGGTCTTGTGACATTTCACAGGGAATGAAAAAAGGACAAATAATGAGCTTTGACTTTACTGGCTTCAGTTAGAAAGGGGCCTTTATTGATTTGAACCTTAAAGGTTTTATAGAGGGGTCGATTGCTCAATGTTTGTTAATGCTAACCTTACGCTGTTCCAGGTAAAAACATAATAGGGTTTTGATTATTTCCATTATAACAAATACCAAAAGAATACACTGTAGCTTTACACCCCTCCAGTAGCCCTCTTCTTCGTGTTGGTAGAATGCCGGAAAGCAGAAAATAAATTGAAAAGATGCCTAATTAACAAAGTCAAATACAATTTCTCTGGGTTGTAAGCTGGGTCATGTGCTGGCATACAGTATTGGCCAGTTCCGATGAATGGCTTATTTTTTGTTGCACCCTGAGCTGGGGACTGTTGCTAGGTCCCCAGACAGGATTGGCCCATCACTGCTTTTTACTTTCAGTACGTGTATTCAGATGACCTGTCAGTGTGACATTCACTTTGTAAAACAGCTACATTTGTAGATTACACAAGGCCAGGCCTGTGCTAGCCAGCAGTGTTTACCTACTATGCCTTTGTGTGTCTTCAGGCCCACTACACGCTCCCATCTTATCTGATTCTGGTGGTTTCGCTGGAGGCAGGGTACGTAATTTCAGATGCAGGCCATCACTGCCTGAAAAGGAACAGCTGTTTAATAATTCAGGAGAGAGAGATTAAAAAATGGATTCGCTCTGCCGTTTATTAAAAGACAGTGTAATTACTTCGTAGCATGTCGCTAACCCATGTCGCCATTTCAATAAGAGCTCTTAATGCGTTTAGAGACGATTTACATATAATTGGTGAAAATGAGCGATGCCCCTGCTGAATGCACGAAACGGTGCAGGGGCCTCCTGTTAAAAACATTCCATATTCGCCTGATTCAATATGAGAGATTAGGAATTATTGCAGCATTTGCATTGCTTTCACAAAATGAAAATAAGTGACGTGTGCCATTTCACAGCCATTATTCTGCTTTACGAGATATCAAAAGAGAATAATTGCGCACATATTCCATCTGTCACACATGACAATCATCCCACTTTGAGCAAAATTTAATTACAGAAATTTGTTTGCAATTAAACACAGACACAACCACACACACACTGTCACACACAAAAGAACTAACATGGTTACACACACACACACACACACACACACACACACACACACACAAGGGAGACACTTTCCCAAACATGCCTGCATGCTTGCACACACAATTAAACCAAATATTTAAATATCAGGGCCATAGATAGAGGGAGAGGTTACTCATAAGATATAGTAAGAATACAAAAAAATGCTTTAATTTTTCTTAATTTGGTCATCCAGTTTTAATGTATCCTTTAAACTATAAACTGTCCTCCCTCATTGTACAGTGGATTTATTTAACTTTGGAATAAAACTGACAAGAGTTTTCTGGAATTCAATATAGAGACTGTTTCATTAATTATACAAAGGGTCACATAATTAAAGTAATAAAAATGGGATTCTTAATGTGAGTCCTTATTCCCAATACTTCTTTTAACTCAACTGTGTGTTCTGAAGCCAATAACTTTCTATTAAGGTAAACTTGATTTCCATTTTTATATTTGAAATGTTTGTGTCCCCAAAGTAACATCAGGTAACATTAGCTGCTTTACTGCCAAATAATTTTCTTCCTCGTTTAACTGCTATTGCACTCAGTGTGCAGAATGTGTTTTATTGCACAACCCATTTTTGTCAACAATTGCATATATCTTCATATGCGGTGTGCTCTGTCCATCCATATGCAGTACATCACACACTGAGGGAGTCACCTCCAGATGGTTAAACAAACACATCGTCCAACTGCCCATAACTCAAATCCACTTAGCGCCAGTAACTCCCTGTCAGCATATCTCTCACTTGCCCCCCCCCCCCACCCCACCACCTTCTGTGCAAAGTGAGGGGGGGGGGGGAACCCAAATAAGAATAATATGAGTCTGAAAGAAACTGTGGTGTGTATATTTAAATTTAATCAGCAGCCACATCTGTCCTTGTCTTTTTTCCCTAGGTGTGTTGAATAAGAGAGTCGAATGAGGGGATGACGTGGCAGCCGTGGGGATGAATTGAGTCTCCTGAAGACGAGGTGAACATTTGACTGGGGGGCTCAGGGAGAACCCAGGGGCACAGGTTAAGAGTTTGGAGGTCAGGGAGGGTCATTCCATTTTTGCTTTAGTCTCATCCCATAGCTGAGAGCCTCAGTGGCGTACTTCAGGGTATAATTTATTACCCCATGTCCTGCCCTGCATGGACAGAGTTGGGTTGCGTAGGGGGTAGTGAGTTTAATGCTTTCCCCACTGAGAGTGCGGAGGCATTCACATTAACAAGTCAAATTACTTTCACCCCTTAAGTGATCTGTGAGAGTACACCACTCCATATTGTTTCTACTTCTTATGAAGAGGTTGAAATACCATGCTAAGCATACAGTATACAGCACAGTTTGAATATTTAGACAGTGGTAAAATTTCAGTTCTTTGGACTCAGTACTCCAGCACATTGGATTTGAAATTAAACAATGAATATGAGGTTAAAATGCAGATTGTCAACTTTTTAAATTTAAGGATAAATTAAAGGTCCTAATGTCGACAAACACCCATAACAGACTCCAAAGGCAATCAAAAGCCTAGAATCAAGACTAGATAGAATGTATATCCTTTATACACTCAGTGATCACTTTATTAGGTATACCTTTCTAGTTCTGGATAGGACATACCTTTGCCCCCAGAACAACCAAAATCCTCTTGGATTCAACAAGGTAATGGAAACATTCCGTAGAGATTCTGGTCCATGTTGACATGATGGCATCATGCAGCACCTGCAGAGTGTTTTTTGGCTGCACATTCATACTGCCAATGGTCCATTCTACCACATCCAAAGGCACTGCGTAGTATTGAAATTGGGCGACTGTGCAAGCCATTGGTGTATACTGAACTCATTGTTTGTGGAACCAGCTTGAGATGAACATGTCTTGTGACATGGCATGCTATCCTGCTGGAAGTAACTATTAGAAGATGGGTAGACTGTGGCAGGATCCACATGACCAACAACAATATTCAGGTAGGCTGTGGCATTTAACCCCTTTTGGTCACCAATTTGTATTAAGGGGCCAAATGTGTGCCAAGAGAACATTCCCTACATCAATACACAAACCACCAGCCTGAACCATTGACACAAGGAACAATGGATCCATGGAATCATGTTGTTTATGCCACATTCTGACCCTACCATCTGAATGTCACAACAGAAATTGAGATTTGTCTGACCAGATGGCGTTTTTCAAATCTTCAACTGTCCAGTTTTGGTGATCCTGTGCCCACTGTAGCCTCAGTTTCGTGTTCAAATGACAGGAGTGCAACCCGGTGTGGTTCTGTGTGTTCAGAGATGCTCTTATGTATACCACTGTTGTAACACATAATTATTTGAGTTACTGTTGCCTTCCTGTCGGCTTGAACCAGTCGGTCCATTCTCCTCTGACCTCTCTCATTAGGTAGGCATTTTTGCCCAGAGAACTGATGCTCACTTGCTGCTCAGTAGACAAAGTATTAGGGCTTGACAAGAATCAAACAACAAATGAATCACAATCCACAAGTAAAGAGCAAATCCAATGAGCCAGTATCTACTGGTGAATGGCAAATATCACCTCAAAGCGGGGATAATCGGAGATTGAAACAGACAATCTGATTATGTACCGGAAGAAAATCTGAGACACACATGCAGCAGAGATAAACAAATGCCAAAACAATACAAAGATTGTAACAATAATTATGATAAGTTAGACTAACTAATGGCTTCTAAAACACAAAATATATTTAACCATGTTTTAACTTAAAGGTACAATTGGTAATTTCAGACCCCTAATGGCCAAGAGAGGAATTGCAGCAACAAACACCCTCAAACCAAAACACTGTTTATCCTTCCTACAGTCTATGAATATAACGCATAATATAAAGCGTTATTTTACAGTTCAGTGTTCTCAAGCACTGTTTTAGAAAGCTAACAGTGACAAACGCAACAGAGTCTGCTGTCTTTTCGTAGTGTTCTAATAAGAAAATGTTCGCCGAACAGGTGACTTTATGAAATGTTGACTTTAATGTGATACACACACTATTTATATTTTTTGTCTTTTTGAAGTTTTGACTTTAGCTAACCAACTATATTATGTGCTTGCAACTTATTTGGCTATGCAACTAGCTGGCTATATAACTAAGGTATGATAGTCTACCACAAATGATGCAACTGTAACTTACAGTTTGAGACAAATAAAGGTTGAGCTAAACACGTATGATTGAACATGTAAAGAGATAAAAGGAATGTGTAGTTGCCCAAATTGCACTCCAGACAAGCACCCCCTAGCTGTGCCAATATCCAAAATATACCACAGGTTCCAGTTCCATAATGCTTTTATACAATGGTTACCATATTTATCTTAAAAAATTTCACAAAAGAAAGACAAGACAAACTTTAAATTAATGTATTTTTAATGGAACTATGTTTTCTGGTAAATGTATCATTCCGCTGAATAGTAGTTTATTGGTTGCCAAGCAACTGTATTGCTAAGGTTATTATCCCCACTGCACTAGTTAAGCAATGGCACTCACGTTATCTACTTGCAATAATGTATCCCCACTGCACTAACGTTAGCTAGCTAGCTTGCTTACGTTACACCTGACAGTGACACTGACACACAAGTAATTTGTCTTTGTTGTAGATGTATATCTCTGCATGGATGACTTCCCACCACCTGAAGCTTAACCTTGCCAGAACTGAGCTTCTCTACATCCCTGCTAAGTCCTCTCCGACAATCGACCTCTCACAGACTGTTGAGGACTTTGTAGTTTCCTCCTCCCGTACGGCAAAGAAACTTGGGGTGACTCATGATAACTCACCCTGGTATCCTCCACTGCCAGAACCTGCAGGTTCTTTCTCTACAATATACGCCGTATTTGTCATCTCCTGACGGAGAAAGCCACCCAGGTCCTAGTCCAGGCGCTCGTCATTTCCCACCTGGATTACTGCAACTCCCTCCTAGCCGGTCTCCCAGCTTGTGTCATCAAGCCCCTCCAGCTGGTCCAGAATGCTGCAGCCCTCCTGATCACCAGTCAGCCCAGGTCAGCTCATGTCACCCCGCTCCTCATTGGCCTCCACTGGCTTCCTATTGCCGCACGCATCCGATTCAAGGCCCTAGTGTTGGTATTTCAGGCTGCTAAGGGGACTGCCCCACCTTACATACAATCCTTAATCACTCCCTACTCCCCAGCTAGACCACTCCGGTCTGCCAGCTCTGGTCGCCTTATGGTTCCCTCTCTACGAGCACCTGGCAGTCGAGCTGCACGTTCACACCTGTTTTCCGCTCTGGTTCCTCAGTGGTGGAATGACTTGCCTACCACTGTCAGGACAGCAGAATCCCTCCCCCTATTTCGACGCAGACTAAAAACACACCTTTTCAAACTGTACCTTAGTCCTCCCTCCTGATTTCCCCCGCCCCTTCCTGATATCCCTATCCCTCTTGTCTACCCCCCCCCCCCCCCCCCCAAAAAAAAAAAGTTATTACTTATGATGACTATATGTTTAGAACAACACTTCATGTGTATTTTACTAGTTATGGATGTGATGCTTTAACTTGTGGAAGAACCTATGCACTAAATGACAAAAATGTAAATGTAAATGTAAACATTACTAATTTGCGCTTTAGTGAATGGCTTGTGAAGGATTAAAAGCATGCAGGCTGGTTAATTATTTGCTACAATTTTGGTTACACTAATCAAGTAATAGCCAACCAGTAATGGCCACATATTAAATCCAATTTGAGACCTATGGACAAAAATAAATTGAAATGAGATGCCTTCCTGTCAAACGTAACCCTTCCCTTATGTTCAGCATACCTTTGTACTCCATCTTTCCATACTCTGTATGGAAGGTGCACAGCTGTTTCTGGCTACAGGTACTCAATCGTCTCCACTTTACTCTTGAGTTGAATAAGGCAGACAAAAACATCTGTGCTGTAAAGTAAGAATGCTTTCAAAAATAAAGATGTTAATTGTTTATTTTTATCAATTAACAAAATCCAAAGTGAGTGAACAGAAGAAAAATCTAAATCAAATCAATATTTGGTGTGACCACCCTTTGCCTTTAAACCAGCATCAATTCTTCTAGGCACACTTGCACAAAGTCAGGGATTTTGTAGGTGGTCAGGAGTGGTCTTCATAGAAGAATTGCTGCCAAAAAGCCATACCTCTGACGTGGAAACAAGGCCAAGCGACTGATGAAATATTTGGCTGTAGCAGAAGGCAGTTTGTTTGCCGAAGGGCTGGAGAGCGGTACAAGAATGACTGTTTGCAGGCAACAGTGAAGCATGGTGGAGGTTCCTTGCAAGTTTGGGGCTGAATTTCTGTAAATGGAGTTGGGGATTTGGTCAGAATTAATGGTCTCCTCAATGCTGAGAAGTACAGGCAGATACTTATCCATCATGCAATACCATCAGGGAGGCATCTGATTGGCCCCAAATTTATTCTGCAGCAGGACAACAACTGTGTGCAAGTATACCTAAAAGAATACTGAATAAAGAATGATACGGTTTTGAAGGCAAAGGGTGGTCACACCAAATATTGATTGAATTTCTTCTGTTCATTCACTTCTGTTCATGCATTTTGTTAACTGATCAAAATAAACGACATTTCTTTTTTTTAAGCATTCTTATTTTACAGCATTTTTTCACACCTGCCTAAAACTTTTGCACAGTACAGTATGTCTTGGCAGTTTTCCAAAAAGGACATTTGGGGACTCCAAAAGGACACATGGAAACTAAATTATATTATGAGGTGTAAAATGCTGCAAACTATACAACACTTTTTAGCCACTTTTTATCCCACCTGTCACGCTTCCCTCCCTGTCTGTCCCAAACTCCCTCTCCTTGCAGCTATCCTCAGACAGCAACAGGTGAAGAAGATCAAAAGACATAAGTAAAATAATCACAATGATACCATATTCAGTAATATATTCATTGAGATCCATTGATTTAAGTTTTTGTTAAATACCCAACCCCCAGTCAAACACATTCCAGAATGTCACGTTATTTATTATTCAAAAGCAGGCTGTCTACCTTATTTATATAGCATACTGAATAATACAATATTTTTAGAATATATTTAGTTGCTCACGGTTGCATCACTGAAAATGCCCTCTATTGTGTTATCAACAGTGTTTTCATCGTGTTTGAGAGAGCCTATACAAGATGTAGATAATAGCATTTCAATGTACAAATAGAGGTAGAAGGATACAACGGTGAAACTGACAACAATGATAACTGCTCCAGAGAAATTGTAAACAATGGACATTCTATCAATGTTTCTCTGAGTTAGCACATTTTTATAATGAGAAACTATTATGCATTTGCTCTGCTGGACAATTGTCGTGAAAAGGATACTGACATTACTTTATTTCTAGTAGTATGTGGATTTCCAAAATGCAGTGAAGGTGAGGTCCCCACACTTGTTTTACCACCCATATGTGACAAAATATGGAAGTGTTGTTGCTAAAGCAACAGCATGTTAAAATAAGTTCTACTGATAGAACCATGAGTTTTACAGCTTTCAAATAGTATCCTCTTACCATAGTGATTGAAAATTTCAGGCTGAAAAAAAGAATGAATGCAAAAAAAATGCAAAAGAATGTACAAAATGTACATATTTCTTGGTGTGTATTTAGAGTATGTGTGTATGTGTACAGTGTGTTTATTGGTTTCAAAAACAGTCCAAGCCGGGTCAGAGCACACCTGGTTTCTCAAACCTGTTGTCAGGATCACAGCAGTAATGCAGAGTTTCTCACACGGACATGGAGTAGGATGTAGTTTAAATAACTGTAATTTCTCTGCGGGACAAAATGGCTTGGCCTCACTTAGATAGTACAGTCAATTCCTTATGATGTCATCCCCCCGCCAGGCGTGATTGATAAATCCTGGTCATGCTCTTAATCCCATGCAGGAGTGCCGGGGGTGGGTGTAGGGGGAGGGGGGCAGGAGAACTGCTCCATGGATAGAGATGTCAGTCCAAACAAGGGCCCAGCATGTGGTGTCCCGCCATACTACCAAACAGCTTCCCTGCTCTCACTCACCGCCCTGTTGGCAGCATAGCAGATGTGCAGCCCTGAGAAAGTAGGAAAGAAAATTTGGCTTGATGTCTTCCCATTCCATTCAAGTGCTTCAGGGGCAGAAAGGCTTTGCACGCCTGCACTCCTTCTTTGTTGTTTAACATAAAAAAATTAATCCTCCCGATGGTTGCAGTTTAAAAGAAAATAATTCAAGGACAAGCCTTGTGTTTGTTCATGGGCAGCTGTGGCAAGATGCTTCTGTTTGAGGCTTAGGTTCAGACTAGACTAACTGCATTTGTATGTCCATTACAAGCCACATATCAGTTACATAGTAATATGCAAACCCACAATCAGTTACTTGCTGGCATCTGCCAACAGGGTTGACCGTGCATCAGGAGACAGAGTTTGTAAAAAAATAAAGTTTTCCAACCTCTGGAGCTCACCCAGCTTGTCCTTATCTACTGGACCGTGTTCAACAGAATGGTTGCTATGAGCTGAGACCCACAGGGGGTGTCTCCAGAGTGAAGAACAAGTAGATTTGAAACAAAATTACTCCACCCTCGCATCAATACAGGTGTCACCTTGCCAAAACCCTTGCATGCCATCAATACCCTGTCATGCTGTAGTTTAATTAATTTATATGAGCATGTCAATATACAAATGGATATATTGAGCTGAATTGCTGGATCCGGCACCATCCCTGGGGCCCATTGGAAGGCTTTGGAAAATAATGGTGCAATTTACTGAGGCTTTTCATGATGTATCTCCAAGGTAGGAAGGTCCCATTCCCATTAAGCTGATATTGTATGTATTATTTAGTACTATTAATATGGTAAAAATATACGCAGATATTAAATGTCAAAAGTGAAACCCCCCTCTCCCCCCAAAAAAAGATTATTTATGTAATCCTAATTTACTACTTATATTTTAATACCATATTAGGTAGATCATTTACAGCACTGGACTAGTTCTAAAATGGTATGCTAGGACTCTTTCTTGTCTGTTTCTGGTCTTGCTATATTTGTATGAGCTGTTGTTAGTTCAAGCTGAACAACTGTTTACAACTTTAAAAGCCTTCTTAGTTTCTTTTTGTAGCTCCCATGGTACTTTCCTTCCCTCAGTGATGCCAGGAAAGCAGTTGCTGTCTTCAAGACTGCAAACAGCAGGTCGGCCTGCGGGTTCAGTTCGACCAACCACAGATGATGTGTTCATATTTTGCAGGCAGTTTTTTTAAATGTATTTTTATCTAATCTAGTTATGTTACTGAGCTTGCTAGCTAGTCTGTTAATCTGTCCCTAATAGTTTTATACTTCTAAAAGCTGCTGCCTTCCAGGCTTCATGGAGGGAAGGGAAGTACCTTGGGCTTTTGTAGCATTGCTATGTTACTTTGCTTCTTTCTGGGTAATGGTAAAGTACTGTGGTATGGAATTCTCAGGGACTTAGAAAAATAAAATACTGCTCTGCTGATGAGTAGAATGCCATGCCTTTTCAGACAGCATGGAATGTGATTTATCCACCTCCAGAATTGGCTGCTGCATAGAATTTGGCACCTGGTTTTTCTAGAAAATATATACATCGTGGGATTTTGATTTTAGAGGTATTATCACGTTTCATGCACGGGAATGTATTTAGATTGGGTCAAAACTGCGTTTCTCTGCAAAAAATCCCCAGCTGCGCAACTGACTTTCCAACCTTTATTTTTAAATGGTCCGATCTTCTTCCAGACATGCAAGCATTTGACTTTAACTGCAGCCAATGGTAGAAATGACAGAAAAAAAAGTTAGACCGTTGCTTCGTACATGAGTTCACACATAGGCCAGGGTTATCATAATGTGAAAATGTTTTTATTCCTTGCTGCTAAATTTATCACTCAGGGTAAATGAAAGACCCACAGTCAGAGGCGTCAGCATGCCATAAAACACAATGGATATATTCTGAAAATGTGCAGTGACCTCTCGCTTTGCGCTACCAGTGGAGTGTCCCATAATTCATTTCCGAAATAATGGTCAATGTTTCTTTTTTATTTTTACATGTGACTTCAATAAAAAAATATGTGAGAATACTGTTGAAGGCACCATAGATATGAAAAAAACATCAGCTCCAAACATCAGCCCCAGAAAAATCTTTTCTAAATTAAATAGATGTTTGACAAATCAATTTTGTGTTATGATTTTTATAACATGAAAATGTTATGATTTTTACCTGGGCCAAGAAATGGGAAATATTTCGGTATTAAATAGTAGAGGTGTTGCACTTTCAGCCACAGACTTGAGCTTCATAATACATTCATATAGCACTTATTCAATTCACTGCAGACAGCAGAACGTGATCTAATTTCCAGCATTTTTCTTGAGTGAATGTGTAAAAAGCACTTGGCACCAAATATAAAAATGTAATAGCTAATGTTATTGTTATTTAACAAAACGGTAATTGATGAATTACCCTGAAGACAGAGAAATCATTTTCATGTATCATGTTAATGCCCCCCCCCTCCAAAAAAAAAAAGGAAACACACACACACCCACACGCTCGCGCACACACACAAGCATACAAAACATACATATCTTTACACACATTTCAGTTCAATCAAGCATAGAGCTCCATTGTTGCTGTTGGCAGGCAATATATTTCCAGTGTTTCGGGGACTCCCCAAAACCACAGATTTCCAAGTCCGCAGAGCATGATTTTCGATCTAGAATTTAAAAAAAATGTTTTTACTTGGAGCGGAAGGGAGCCACGTTTGTCCACAGTGTTGAGAGAAAAAAAATGAGGGGAGGAGAGTTGCATTGATCTGGATCCCCACAGCGGCCTCCTTGGGTCAGCAAAATCATTAACCCCGTCGACACTGTTACACACAACTACACCTCGGTATCTTTCAAAGGTTAATTAAAAATAAGGGCCTTGGAGAGGGCGAGGGAGTGTATACACTAGGGGAAGTGACTTCTGAATGGACATGCCAAGGAGAAACAGAGAGAGACAGGGCCACATCTCGAGAGCCTGGGGATGACAGCTGACTGTCTGCTGGCAGCCTCCCAGCATCCCCCCCCCCACCCATCTTGCCCCTTAGGGCCATATCATCCTTTAACCATCGAGCCAGAAAGATTAGAGGGTAGGGTTCATATAGACCTGCTCCTCCCAGGCAATCAGGAGAATTGTACTGACTATTCTGTCAGGACATACAAAACTTGATAGCAAGTCGCAGCACCACCATACCTAAAGCAGTCATTTTGTTTCAGGGGTTTGACTTCCATATTTTATAAAGTATCTGCTGCCAAGGGTGACATTTGCCATGTGCTCTCATGTAATAGATGATTTCCATAAATTGTCTCAGATTGGAAAACTGTTATGAATGGGACATTGAACAAGCTGAAAAACTTTTATGTTTCTTATGTCATATTATTACTTTGTTAATTATGAATGTCCATTTTGACACATGAGAAGCTGTTCTGTTTTTCGAAATTCCATATAATTGTCAGGTATCAGGACAGATACCTCGGCCAATTGCAACCAGGGAATACGCGGAATAGATGTCTTTATTCAGTACAAGCCAGATTAAACAGGCCGTGGTCAATCACCTACAAACAGTAATAGCAGGGATAATCCGAGATGTGGTCGATGTCACGAGAGAGCTCAAACACAAAGAGGCAGTTTGATAAAGCAAAGGTACAAAGGGTAATCCAGAAATCGCAATCCAAAAGTCCGGTCAGAATTCAGTGATAGCAGATAAAATACACAGATACATTCACTGAAATGACAAACGGGTGAAAGAAATGAATGAATGAAAAGACTATGGAAAGAGAGGGCAGACAAAATACATGAATGGAGGACAAGCAATGGAGAAATGCAAAAACAGAAACAGCACGAACAAATATGTATTTTTGCTGATATTTTAGAATTACACGAGGCAACATTGGCTGCCGGTTTGATCATGCCCCAGGCGTGTCAAAGTGCCCCTGAGCAAAACACCTAACCCTCAAATCCACCCACACTTGTATGTTATTCCAATGGCGGGGGAGGGGGTGGTAATTGTGATGGGGGAGGTTATTAAATCCAATTTAGGCCCTTTCATCACAAGTACATATGTTAGTTGGAGAGAACATGGGGCCACTGGGCCAAAATTGTATGTGTATGTGGGCCTGGAGGGGGTATTATTTGTCATGGTGAAGTCAGAAATCCATTCCCAAGGTGACACATTTCAGTCAAGGGAGTTGCAGGACTGCTGTATCCCAGTTCCCTCAAAGTGAGCTACTGCAGATGGCATTACACTGCTCTATTGAGGTGCAAGACGGAAGCCACATGCTAAATTGCATGTCCCATAATTGATAAACACATTTAACCTGAGACGGGTGCGTGGGGGTTGGACCCAAAATGCACGACTCAGAAACAATAGTAATATAAAGACCCCTCAGGGCTTTATTCGGGACGAATCCCAGGAGAGTAGTCAACACAAGCAAAGTCCATACACGTAGATCCAGCCAAACAAAACGTAAACAAACAAAAAGCACGGTGCCGAGGGAAGAGGCAAACTCGTAGTCGGTAAACGTGCAGGGAGGTCCGGTAGCAGGAGAGCTGTCAGCGGGGCTGAAGTACAGGCGGACGGCAGGCAGAGGCGTAGTCGTGGGCGAAGCGGAAGTTGAAACCATGAAACAATCAGCGGGGCAAAAGTACAAAAACGGTAGGCGGGGACGTAGTCGAGAAACAAAACGAAGGTCACAAAACAGAAATCAATAGTCGATGGTCAGTAAACAGGCGTGGATCGTAACGTGTAATCAAACAGTAAATAATGCTCAAGAGTTGCGTGAAAAAACAGAGGCAGACAATTTCGCGAAGAACAGTTGCGCGACTGGGCTATAAATGCGGGTGTAGACAGGTGTAGACAATTAGTTAGAGCGTAGCAAGGAAATGGAAAACAGGTGCGATGGATGACAAGTTTAACAAGGAGATTAGTAATCGTTAGTAATAAACCTATCCTGCCCTAGCATTAGTAAATTAGTAAATGACATGCACGAGAAACGTAAGGTAACATGAACACATGATTAGTCTTGTTAGTTTCTACCCAATCCTGATCTAGCGTTAGTCGTTTTAGTAAATAGACAAATGGAAATAATTAGGGAGTGAATGACAGAAGGAGCGAGAGAGAGAGAGAGAAAAGGCGGAACGCAAGGTTTGCGGAAAAACATGTAAAAGTGTATGCATAACAACGACCAGTTAACGTAACAATAAACATGCATCGAAACATAACACAAAGCGAAACTAAGACGATAATCACTCAACATAACCAGGTAATAAAATCGTACGATAACATAACTAGACATGACAAGAAAATAAATCGTAACGAGACATAACTAAACATGACAAGAAAAATAAATCGTAACGAAACATAACTAAACAACATGACGAACCTAGACTAATATAATACATGAAGACACTACGTGACTAGACAACAAGAATAAACATAAAACATGGCGAGACAGACCTGAAACGTGACATAACCCTCATTATGTTATAGGACGGCTTTTATGTTTGGGATCAAATTGACTCCAGCAGTTTGATTTGACAGATAATTATTGTAACAGAAAAATTTGGACACTTTGTGTGTCACCTTCTTATTGTCTCTGAAATTACTCACCTTTTATCTAAAAATCCCAAATTAGAAACAGAAAAATCATACAGTATCAAGATTAAAAAAGGGTTAACTGGTTTTTAAGAGAAATAGACCCCAAATATAGTATGAAGTTTAAGGGCTGATGCAGTGCATGTAGAAAGCATGTTAATCCTCAGCCCGGGCTTACCTCACGGTGTGACATAACAGACAAATATCTTGTATGTAGGTCACTTCCTGTGACTGTACACCTGCAGTGACAAACCTTTTCCTGAACTGACAATCAAGTTTAATTTCCTTTCAAGTGTGCTGAAATGACATCAGAATATCCATCCGTGGATAATATTGAAATAGCAATTGTTATATGGCAAACATTGTTTATGGTTTCACTGAAGGTTAACTGTTGAATATTTATTTATAAATCTCTATTTTCTGCTTTATTCAATGAAGGAATACAGATTGAGATGAAATCACAGCTCAGAAGATCCCATAGCAGGAGATCAAACCTCCAACTGAGCACGTAGCAGGGGAACCCATATACTATACATTGAGAATTTACTATCCTAAAGTCTGAGCCACACATCCCAGCATATTGAGTGACTTTTAAAATATTGTAGTACAATAATGAATGATGAATGGTTTGATGAATTCCAGTCAGTTCCAAAGGGCTTCTCTTATTTCTATAAAAATATGCCTTTATTTTGATCCTGTATATGCACCTTCACAAATGTATCTTTGATAGTCTTCAGACCAGGGTATCAAACTGAGACCTTTGTGCACAGAGCAATTAAACACCAGTGCCATACTGTACCAGCACAGACTGGCAAGGAGTCAACTCATGATGCAGTGTTGCCCTTGGAAGGAAGGATTGTGAAGTGCTTTAAGTGCTTTTATGTTGAAAAAAACTAGAAAATCTGTATAAGAATGATATTGTTTATGCCAGCTGAAACTATGCCTCACTGAAAATATTTTCTGTTTTTGACTGGATACAAATTATTGTAGCTGTGGCTTGTGCACTTAGAAACACAATGAAGCCAAGTCACACTGGACAAAAACAAGCATTCTGCATTGTTTTTTGTGATCTATGTTGAGGCATTTTTCTAAAAAGAACATTTGGAGAATCCAAAAGGACACTCCAAAAGGAAACTAAATGATATTTTGTGGTGTAAAATGCTGTATTTTGCTTACTAAACTATACAATACTTTTTATCCTGAAAATAATTATGTGCACTTCCCCCCGCTTGTCACCCTCCCCTACCTCTCTGCCCCAAACTCCCTCTCCTTGTAGCTATCCTCAGACGGCAACAGGTCAAGACGATCATAAAAAATAAGTACAATCACAATAATACCATCTTGTATACATAAGTTTCACCACATGCAGTACCATGCAATTCCAATGGAGGGAAGAAGCGTTGAACTGATGTAGGATTAGATGCCATGCATTTTAGAATATGGCGGGTGGTCTTTATTTTTTCTGATATTTCAGATTTCCATTTTCATTTAGAAATAAAATTTTTAAATGCAATTCACTTATGAATATCTGCTTATATAAGTACACATACCATATAATGAAATATTAAGTGTTTATAGACAACTTCATACAGTTTAGAGCCTTTTTAATCATGAAACAACTGGTTTAAGCACGTTGTTTTGTGGCTGGTTGGTGTATACTTGTATTCTTATGCATACTTTTTTATCCTAACAATTGCATTAACTGTCGTACATTTGACGAACAGAAGAATAAACTGTAAAAGGCAGTCAGGAATATCAAAGTTTTATTGAGAACATTATTATTTCAAATATTGTCTACGTTGGCTCAATGCTACTGTCTGTCACTTTCTGTATAAGCAATTGCTTGTCAGATTTAAGAACATTGTCAAAGCCTAAAACAATAACGGAGATAACAAACTTTTCCATTGCGGTGGCAAAATGCTGAAAGAAGCAATCTTCCTCCACCTAATCATCGCAGCCCCCCGCTTTTGACTCTTTAATGAATACATTTTTTATGAATCGGTTATTGAAAAAAAAGGGCCAGAAGAAAAGAACAGTGCTTCATCCTAATGCTTCATAAGCAGTAAATGTGTCTTGCTGGGACGTCATTGGGAAGGGGAGAAATTAGATTATTACAAACTTTTGCGGTAAAGTTGCGATATTAGTTTGCCGTCTCTTGGCCGGGCTAATCAGGTTACCGGCTTTGTTGCGTGCTGTGACAGCATGACACGGGGACCAGGCCATCTCTCGGCTTTATTGGTCTCTATTGAGCTGCCTTTATTGCTTTTTCCTGTCCCTGGTCGAGGGGAGAACGGTGTTCACTTTTCTGCTGTGTGTTGTGGTTCCCCCCACCCCCAAACTCCCCCTTCCCTCTACCCCCAGGACCATCCTGGTTGTAATTAAAGCGGCCTTGCTGACTCAGGGCTTTTGTTTTTGACAGTGCGGCCTGGATCAGGGCCATGCTGGAGCCCTTGGACAACTGATCCAGGATCAGCTAATCTACCTCGGATCTGAACTCAAATGATGGAACTGGTCTACATTACTTTGCTGGATACCCCTCAGTAATTGATCTAGGTCCAGCTAATCCACATCTAACCACGATCAAACTGTTGGGTCTATATTATTGCTCAGTATAACTGCCATGTTTTAGCTAAGCACTGAGTGCAAGGTAAGCACTGTGGGTTTGAGACTCTGGGCTGTTCTGCCCAAATCTGTGTTATTCCTCTCGTTCCAGTAGGTGTCTATGTCCTTGGCGTATTTCTGCCTGTCATTCATTAGGTTCAGCTGTCATTTTCGTTAATTCACCTGTGTATATATACCCCTCTATTTATGTATTTACCTCTGACTCTCCAGTGTTTATTTGATTTCCTTACCTGTGTATTGACCCTTTTCATGTACCCCGACTTTCGTTTTCTGATTATTGATTTTATCTCTCTTTGGGTATTTTGTTTTTCAACTTCGGGCTGCATTCCGTTTTTAGGATTCCTGGATCTCCTTTTGTACCTCTGCCTGGTCGGACTGCCTGCTGGTAAACAAACTTTTGCTTGTGACTTTGACACCGTCTTCATTTACCCTTATTACAACTGTCTACTACCGATTGACCCATTTCTGTTTGGACTGCCTCTGTTGGAATAAAGAAACCTTTATTTTGCATACTTCCGGGTAGCTATTGGTTCTTCTGCCTCACATTGTGACAGTGGGTCTGCCTGCAAAAGCACATTGCAAACAGCTAGCAGTAATTTTTAAATTCTGCTCTTCTCATAAACAAGGATTTTACCCAAGTCTCATAGTGTCCCTTACCAAAAAAAAAAAAAAAAAAAAAAAAAAAACATTAAAAATTTGAATTGCCCTTTAACTGTAGCTTTAGTTAATGGAACAATGATGCACATTCCAGGAGACTGGATGTTGTGCCTGCTATTTCAACTGCACATTTAATGATGTTTGCACAGTTAAATATACAATAAATAGGCCTAACATTGCCATAATAATGACAAAGTCATTCTATTACAAAATACTAAGGAATCCTGTTTGATCCCTAAGACCACACAGCCAGAATGTTTCTGTTCAATCATGTTTAACAGTGAAAGCAATACAACAAACAGTTCTTTATGTATAAACTATTTCACAATACCATTGTTTTAGCAACAATATTCCTTATTTTATAACATTTGTAGTGACAAAACAAGCATGGAGGACCTCTTCTATGCATTTGAATCAGGCTAAAATTGGTATTCTTTTCAGGGTGTTACTTTTTCCTGCTTCTGTCTCCAAACCATAGTTGCACCTTATTGCAAATATGCATGTTCCTTTGTATCTTGCTGAGGTGGATTGTCCAGGGGTCAGAAAGTTCAATTCCTTCCATGTGTTTCCTCCATGCATTAACACAACCATCTGATTTCACTAGTTTATTCTACCTCCTGGCTGAAGAAATGGGCTAATTAGAAAATCCAAAATTAGGATTTGGGGAGGACTTTCTGAACTTGGATTATCCACCTGTGTTAAATCATAATCAGAAGTTGGTCAAGTGTTTGCACCTTTTTTTCTCCCAGCCTATTTTTGTGTTACAATTATGTCATCATTTTTAATGTAGTACTTTAGTACTGGCTGGTTGGTTTTTGAAATGGTTTCCTGAAAATAAAATTGCACCCACGTAACCGGCGAAGAAGCCAATTGGTGTTGAAATGCCACCCTCTGTTTAGCTATTGCACATTACACCAGAAATTGTGTCTTTGTTCCACTGACAGGAATACCCTTTGGTGCAACAGACAGTCGAATGGAACTGTCACTCACTCCGATAACTTTATGTTCGACTCGTATGGATACAGTGCTGCCTGCGTCCTCCACCAGCTGATGGGCTTTATGATGTGGTAAATGTATGCTTCGAAGGTGCCTATTGTGTCAGGTCACCGATGAGCAACCTTTCTCCTATTCAAATGGGGATTGGGCATTCAGGGGCTGCTGCATCCTGCGGGTGTCTCCTGATGGAAAACCTTGTGAATTGTCTTTACATTTGCTTTACCAATCTTGCATTTAACAGCCCTATCTACACAACGCATGCTTTAAAGAGGAGTCCCTCAATTGAGTGCCCAAGGCTGTCCTCTGCAGAAAATAATCACAACTTCATTATACTGTGTTTTTCATTTACACATCCAATGGAGTGTCATATTATTTTGGTGTTGCTTTGAACAATAGTTTGGAGCAGCAAGTGTTTCGAGGTATCAAGCATGCCTGAAGTACATTTTTCTTGCTTGAGCCAATTATAAATGTGTGGTTCATCCAAGGAAGTAATTTCTCTGGGATTCATATTTTAGTGGAAAAAAAAGCTGAAATGTTTCCAAGGGCTGTAAGAGAGTATATATGCTCCACCTATGATCAGTGGTATTGTTTGGTCAAAATCCAAAACTCTGCCAAATTCAAAACTGCAAACTGTACGTGTCTCTCCCTTGCTCTTGTGCTGTCTCTTCGTTCAGTAGTTCCAGCCCAAAAGCCTCCCGGCGGGTTTGAATGTTTCACTGATGCGGTAAATGCTGTTATGTCACCAGCGGTAACAAATGAAGAGGCCTTCGCCGCAAACTGGAGCCTGAAAGGGAAAGGGACTTTTTTCAAAAGCTCACCATGGAAAGGGGATTATGTGTTGGCACACTGCCTAATTGCAGAGTGAAAGCCACTGGCGGGCCAAGTGGCCGTATGTTTTTTGTTTTTTTTGGGGGGGGGGGGACATGTGAAACGAAATAAATACACTGTGCGGTTAGCAGTAGCTAACACAGATCCGTATCTGAATCTGCAGAAAGAGGCTTTTGCCCCTCTGCTTTTCCCCCAATGCTTTTTAATAAATAAATAAAAAATGCTAGTTAAAATCTTTTTTTTATTTTTTTACATATGCCAGCATTCTTTATAAAATGATAATTGCTTCACCTCACTCTTGTCATTGCGTATTTGCCTGACTGAGGTTCAATCTCAGTTTACACAAAGACAGTCTGTGAAAAACACATTCAAGGGAAATGTTCGAGTTGACTGCTTGGAATGGGCCAAGTCTGTGTCTGTAGAGGGGTGTTTGATGAATGCATCTGTAAAAAAATATATATTTCAGCCATTATGGTTTTTCAGTGATGAATCAATGTAGCCAGAGCTACTTATTTCTGAGTATCTTCATAGGAAGCAAAGAGAATACACTCAAATATCCGCCTTAGATTGAAACCTTAAGGATCAATCTAGCAGATAATCGCAGAACCCTTGCCATTTCAGTTTACATGAAACCAATCACAACTGTGTTCCTATAATACAACAGTACAATTCCAAATACTCTTGCATGAGTCCCTGTCCTGATTGTAAATGGTAATCATACAGGTCTCCTTCACTCTCTAATAAAGATAGACCCAGGTTTTAACGCCTTCATCCATAATGCTTTCACAGACAAGAAATATGATTCAAACCTTAAGACACATTTTCGTCCTTTTCACTAAACATTTCATGTGTATGAAAAAGATCAATGCAAGATAGATGTTTCAGCTTTGAATGTTGCATGTAGCAAAAAAAGGGGGACAACTATTTATATACAGTAAAAACTATACATAATTACCTATGTATTGTCAAAATAAATAAAGAAAATAAACATGCACAGAAGAATGTGTAAATTTGATAATATGAACTCAAGAATATTTGGGAAAATGTGATTTCAGTAGTTAATCATGACCATGGAATTGTAAGGTTATATCTGCATCCTGAGCTGTTTTGAGATATTAAGCTTTAAAGATAACAAAGTATCTAAAATCTAAAATACTTTTAAACAGTATTTTTGTTTAAAACTTCACACATATATTTAGTGCCCAAAAACATATTTATGACAATCACTCATTTTTGTCAAAAATGTAAGAACCTTATAATTCTAAGGTTTCGAATGTTGAGCTCTCTCTTTCTCTCTCTCCTGCTCTATCCATCGTCTTCTTTTTCTCCCTGTCTTTGTATGTCTCTCCCTTCTTTGATCCTTTCCTCCCTAGATGTGGCAGCTTCCCCCTGAAGAAGCCAAGTTCAGTTCCTCCAGATATCTCTGTCCTGGGTCCTCTAAGGAGGCATGCCTTATGAGCCTATTTCTACTATTTATTACAGGCTGTGACACTCTAAGTTATGGGCCTAAACCCAA
The DNA here is from genome assembly GCF_963514075.1 of Conger conger. NCBI lineage: Eukaryota > Metazoa > Chordata > Actinopteri > Anguilliformes > Congridae > Conger > Conger conger. The sequence goes on along the minus strand of NC_083767.1, from coordinate 23,452,343 downwards.
GGCCTTCTCCTGTCTCTACTCCCCTCTGAGTCCTTGCTCCAAAACCCCCAATCTTTCTTTCCCCTCCACTCAAACATCTTATTTCCCTCTTGTCTATATGTGCTTCAGAGATCACAGTGTGGAGAAAGAGAAACAAGATGAAAAAGCACTGCATCCAAACCACAGAATACTTGACACTGCACTGTCAGTGTATCTTCATCGGTTGGTTGGTTGGATGGTAGGGAGACTTGTTGCATTAAATTGGCAAAGAGGTCAAGTAAAAGCCACCCTGCTCTCCCTGGCCCCAAACATCCCACTGTTTTTTGATTTGTAGATTTGAATCAGTGACTCGCAAATGTGTGGACACACCACACTCCTCTTCCTGCTCCCTCCTTTTATTGTATTTTCTGATGCCTGTGACAGTTTTCAAGGATGGCTTTTGAATGGAGTTGTGGTATCGATCACGTGGAAATAAATGACAGCTTGGGGCATGGGGGGCGCATAATAGTTTGTGCATTGACTCAATGGATGGAACCAAGAACCAAGAACTGAACTGCCAAACAAATAACAGAACACACCCCACCTGCCCCTCCTTGGAAGGCCAGCCATTTCATGATAAATAAGTGATCATACCATGGATTATTGCTGTCTTGCACCTTATTAATGCAATTTTCAATGATTAGCGTCCTCGATAGATGTAGGGTGTGTCTTCCTTCTTTTTTACATTTTGAGACCTTAGAATTATAAATGTAAAACGTACATTTTTGACAAAAAGGAGTTCATAGGGCACTAAATATATGTACAAAAATAATGTTGAAGTATCACCCCTTTTCTTAACACAAAGCTTGTAAATGCCATCCATCCATCCATTACCTTAACCCGCTTATCCTGAACAGGGTCGCAGGGGGGCTGGAGCCTATCCCAGCATACATTGGGCAAAAGGCAGGAATACACCCTGGATAGGTCGCCAGTCCATCACAGGGCACACACATCATTCACTCACACACTCATACCCACAGGCAATTTAGACTCTCCAATCAGCCTAACCTGCATGTCTTTGGACTGTCGGAGGAAACCAGAGTACCCGGAGGAAACCCAAAAAAAGGATTTGCACTTCCTCCCTGCCTGTCACCCTCCCACTACCTCTCCCTCTCTTTGTGCTCTCCTCAGATAACAACAGATCGAGAAGATAAAAAATAAGTACCATAATCACAATAATGCCAGCTTGTATACTAATATATTTATTGAGGTCCATTGATTGACATTTTTGTTAAATACCCAACCCCCACCAACACATTCCACAATTTCATATGCTTTTATTATTCTAAAGCAGGCTTGCTCCTTGTTTATAAGCATACTGAATAATAATACAATATTTTGAGAATGTATTTAGATGATAACTGATATAAAATGGGGTCACATCGATGAAAATGCACTCTATTGTCGAGCCAAAGGTGTTTTCACTGCTTTCACTCAAGAATACTCAAGAGGCTAGAGGGAGAAGAGATACCTTGAAAATCCCCCAAAGGAAGTCCTCTATTTAGACGTAGGCATCGCACATTTGTTGTAAAACGTCAACCTTTTTGGCTATAAAATCACAAGAACAGTTTTTGCCAAAGTGTAACAGTCTCAGCCTGCATATTGCAAATGCTACTATTTCGTTATGTAGGCAAAACAAATGTTGTATTGTTTTATGAAAGCCTAAGAAACTTTACACCCTTGGAAACGTCATGTCATAAGCAAAAATGCTTTTCAGTCATTACTTCAATATCATACCACAACCTGGTTCTAGGTTCAGCTGAAGTCATACTGTATTTTTTGCTCATGGATGGGAATCACGCCTTTACTGTGCTACTGGATCACCAATACTGGTCAGAGGAGTTTGCACGTGGGCTCTTCTTGTTCCAGAGAGCATACAAAACATAGGTAATAGAATTCACATTCAAAAGTACTTTTGTAGAAGTATGCAGCGGCAAAACAGCCAACAATGATAATTCTAAGTAAGGAATGGACATTCTATCGACGTTTTTCCAAGTTATTATGCATTTGGTTTGCTGGACCATTGCCGTGAAAAGGAAACTGACATTACCTTATTTGGTGTAGTATATGGATTTCCAAAATGCAGAGAAGACGAGGTCCCCCCAAACTTGTTTTGCCAACCACATATTACAAACGCAGTGGCATCTTACAAGAGGTTATACCAGGGGTGAACAACGCTGGTCCTGGGGGCTGGCGGCTGCAGGTTTTCCTTACAACCAATGACCTAGTTTCCTGACAATTCTATAAACTATGCTGGTTCACTCCTGTACTTGAGCCCAGTAAAATATGTATGATATATGTAGCTGGTGCTCATCAAAATGTCAGATGAAAATATGATTGAGCTGATTAGGTAATTAAGAGCAGAAGTTGGCGCAAAATCCTGAAACGGATCAGCCCTTGTTGTGCACACCTGGGTTATACAGATAGACCCATGTTTTAACTCTGTTGCCAATAAGTTACTGCAAAGGATAAGCAGGCCACTTACGACCACGATTTTACACATTGTTACTGTTACAAAACGATTTATACATATTCACTGTAACAAATGTACTGTACATTTGCAACCAGAAAATGACTGTCATTTTACAGTGTATGATGGCTTTAATAATCTTAAATCGCACTCTTCAATTACCAAATGTACTTACAATATTCATTGACCTCACTAAGACTTTTCAGACCTGCGTCCATTTGCAGTATATAACATTAGGCTCCTCCAGCTTGTTTTTCACTTATGGTGATACATTGCTTTGTGTGGTCTATTAGCCTTCTGATTTCCTGCATTACATTATCCCGGGAAGTGAAGTGCAGGGTCACTCCCCTTTGTTTCAGTGGAGAAACCCTCTCTAGCCATGTGAGGGATGTTGCACTGGGGAGAAAAAAAGGTTTCCTATGCGAAGATAACTTACTTCCAGGTAAATTGTTTTTGCTCAAGTTTAAACAAGAACCAGAAGGTGATGATTTGATTCCAGCTGCGTTGATTGGTTGCCGAGCATCACACGGTCTGGAAAAGGCCTCCCTTCCTTAGCAAAGAATCTAATTTTCTGTTTGAGTGGGAAATTTAGAAGGGCTTGGATTTTCTTCAGTTGCAATTTCAGAAATATAATTACAAATGACAATCCCAGTCCCAGTTAATTGACTTTGCCATGTCCAACATAAGAAGTGACATTAATAATATTTTTTAAAGATACAAACATTATTTATGTCTATATCTTAAATAATAAGTATCCACGTATGCAGGCCTCATTTTCAAGTACTCCTGGTCTCATATAACTTCACATAACATTGAAGTAAGTATTAATAGTTAATGCTTCTGCACAATATTAGAAATTCAGCAGCTGCTGAAAACTGAACAAAAGACCGAATGCGATTTTCTAAATTATTTTAATACATTTTTTATAGATTCACCTGTTGAATTATCATTATCAGACATGGTTGTTTGACTATTTTGCTATTGCAGGAAGAAAGCACCTAGGCTATTTAATGAGCAGGCGGATTAATTCTGTAGTTTGCTTAATGAAAGCGACACTGAGACATGCGATAGGCCTATTGGCTCAAGTCAGAGGTTCAGGCACTGAACGATTCGCTGCGTCGCTTTGCTCCAACAAACTTCAGAGCTATATGCTACCACCTTCGTTCAATAAGTGCTTTCTGACTGCTACAGGAAAAGTCCGTTCAAAATCCGAGTGGCTATACAACAAATGTAGGCCTATCGCAAATCTCAATATCGATTTTTCGACTTGAATAGTGTTTGTTTATGTGCCTGCGCGTGTGCATGTGTGTTTGTGTGTGTGTGCACGTACATGCGAGTGTGCGGAATGAACAGTATATGGCTTGGGAAAGTGTCCCGCCTCAGAGCTGGATATGTACTTATCCTAAATGGTGTTTGACCTTCTCAGAGCTGGGCTGTTGCTCTCCTCAGAGTCCAAGGCAGATGGATTTTTCATTGCATTAATACCCCAGATCAGGTGGGCTTTGTCAAAGTGTTAAACTTTAATACTTTAGGTCATTTATCTTTGCGGCTAAACCCAGGGTCTGTCAGCGGCCAGACGAGCTATTTCCTCACTTTATTCCAAGCAAAGAGGTGCAGGAGAGAGAGAGGGGCGGGGGGCAGGCAAGCGTTGATCACATCTTAATTAAATCCCGATGCACAAGTTGGAGAGGTATTCCAGGTCCCGGCGCCGCGCTATTCTCGGAAACTGCACCTCTCCAGAGAGACTCCGGTTATTTATTTCAGAAAATACAGCGGGTTCCCGGTAAATTGTTACGGCAATGCTCCCCTCATTACCTCAGAGGTACAAAAAGAGGAGGAGGAAGGTTTTTCGCTGGCACCCAAGTGGCAGAGTCTAGAATTGCAGTGACTGATTTTCACTGTGTCCCCACACTGAAATTCATCCTGCACAGCAAGGATATCAGCCAAGAGCAGAATAAAATACATCAAAACATAAACCTTTCAAAAAAAAAATTTTGAAAAAAATTTACCCCCAAACGGAAACCAATGTGTGTTGAATGAACAACTGACGATTTACAGTCGGTTTTAGTCCGGAATTATTTTATTGGTGTTTCTTTTCATTTTCTTATTTGTTTACTGATGTTTCTTGAGTTTTATTTTTGGGGTCACATTTCCTCTGTGGTAAGACGGATTTATATCAAAAGATATTAGCATTTATTTTTCTGCACAGATTTTCTGCACTGTCCACACATCGAACTGGGAACTCCGACTTGATAATTCCCCCTTCTTGGGAAATTATTGTCTTTCCCTTTGATAGACAATAGTTTCCTTTGTTTTCTTGTTGTAAATCTAATGCATTCTATTGGTGTGCCTGTTTATTGGACTGTTCATAATGAAAAGACCAACTTGAATCTCATTTATGTAGGGCTATATTCGAGGTTGAGGCTGTTTTGGCTGTGGATAAAGGGTCTCAAAGCAATATTCTTATTATTGTTGATAATAATAATAATAATAATAATAATAATAATAATAATAATAATAATAATAATACGTATCTAATGTATTATTATTATTATTATTATTATTATTACACAACTTTTCCGTCATTTATTTAGGTGCATTTCTTGTGTACAGTCTTTAATGTCTTCTGAACATTAAAAAGTAACACGATAACCCACTCATCACTGCTATTGAGCAATATGCCTTCTCAGTCAGTCTTTATTGTGTATATATTTGCACCACTTTGGTCCGCTGCTCGACTCTGCCAATCCTTGGTCAGCCTGTTTGAACCTTTGATCATTCCATACCTCCGCACTGCCCAGTTTTCTAGACGTCTGTAATGGCGCTTCTCACTGATGCGAGAATTCATCCCGCCACTGCATCAAGGCTCATCCGCGGACGTCGAAGTTACCAGGCCTTGTCTACGATGGCCTGTTATCACTAAACATCTTTCTAGAGTGACTATGGCCAGGTGTTTATAGGAATGTTCAGTGAGGTGATATTAAACTAAGATTTAAATTCGAGTCTTGAACTTGAACTCGGCTCTAGATTCCGGTAAGGTGAGGCGGTTGGATTTCTGAAAGGCAGGTCGAAAAAATAGTACTCTACTGGTTTAAACTGTTAAACAATACGAAAAATTAATTCAGGCAATGTCCAAGGCAAGCTGATGAACAAACACAGTGTTAGTAGGCTACTAACATAACGAGGGCTTGTACGCTGCTTTTATAAATAATTTTGAAGGGTTACTTTTTCAAACCAAATATGCAATCCGCATTGTTTGGTTATTTTAACTTGGTAATTGAAGACATTGTAGCCTATAGGCCTACATTACTTCGTATTATTTTGAAGCGAGACTGAACATTACATTTCATTGTCCGGATATAGCCCTTCGTTCTTGATGCAATAGCAACAAGCTCGGTATTATCTCATTTCAATCACCGATTATTATTAGGTCCCTATTATGATTACGATAATAATAATAATAATAATAATAATAATAATAATAATTATTATTATTATTATTATTATTATTATTATTATTATTATTATTATTATTATTAGAAGAAGAAGAAGAAGAAGGAGTATATGATCATAATCATTATAATGATGAAGATGATGATTATAATAATGACATATTTCCATTCATGAAAGAGCACATTTATATTGCAGGGGTAAATTATACAGCTATTTTCGATTAATTAGTGGCCTGCATAAAACCAACCTTTTTAGTGACAACTTGCCTGAGGTGAGTTTCCCGATCGCGACGTGTCTTGAAAATGCACGACATACTACTTCATGCACATTTACAAGACAGCTCTTGAAAAATGTACGTGTGTTTCCCAAAAGATGTCCTGAAAAGACTTTACGAGTTACGCCATGAGTTAACTCTTCGGGTATTGGCAGCGGGTGAGTTTTTCACTCGTCTTTCGGATATATTTTTTTAAAGAGCCACTTTGAAAAAGGTGAATACGAATCACTTTTTAGAGACAAATACCTTAAGAGGGAGACAAATGAGAAGAAAATAACTATTTTTTATTTCTTTTTGTTTAGTATGACCTTGAATCGCCTGCAAGTCGGCTAGTATTTCAGTTAGGCTTTTCCTGGCCTTACCTCAGATCTCATTCGGAGGGTTTTTGGAAATGTTTCATACATCCTGCCAGAATCTGACTTCATGGGAAACAGCACAAAACAATCCAACTGAGTTCTAGGGCTAAGCAAATGCTTCGAAAAGCCCAGTGTATCTACGATATTCATGCATTGCCCCCGCCACTGCCTCTGTCTCTCAGGTGAAGTATGCATACCTTTATCCGCTTGCCATAATATAAGAAAAGGTTAGAAACTCCTGACAACCTGTCACTTTGTGTGAATTTCACGGGGTTGTTTGTCACACAATATAAATATCGTAGTCACCAAATAAGTGTTACATTTGTAGAAATGTGAAATATCTATTACATAAAAGATCTTTATTTAGAATACACTGACCGTTAACCCGTTTTTTTTCAGGTTTTTATGTTTTTTTCCCTGGTTTTTCAGCAACATTTTTTCAATTAGGTAAGGTACTGCTTCGTCTTTGATGGACATAACCAGATAACATTTTAAATGTGCAGGGATAGACATTTGTTTTAGGCTATAGATTTCACATGAAAAATTATATGTGACAACCTTCCCCAGCAGTGCATCTTTGCGAGAATTGTAGCTGGTGTCCACATGTTGTAGCCTTATAAAATTAAAACCTATATAAATGATAGCCCTTCCTTCACAGTCTTCAATGCTGATAATTGTTTGAACATGCATTAATATCATAGAAGTATAGAAGAAAAACATCAATTGAAATGTTACTTCATGGCGGCACGGATGGTGCAGTGGTTAGCACTGCCGCCTCACAGCAAGGAGGTCCTGGGTTCGAATCCCCGTCGGCCGGGGGCCTCTCTGTGTGGAGTTTGCATGTTCTCCCCGTGTCTGCGTGGGTTTCCTCCGGGTACTCCGGTTTCCTCCCACAGTCCAAAGACATGCAGGTTAGGTTGATTGGAGAGTCTAAATTGCCCGTAGGTATGAGTGTGTGAGTGAATGGTGTGTGTGCCCTGCGATGGACTGGCGACCTGTCCAGGGTGTATTCCTGCCTTTCGCCCAATGTATGCTGGGATAGGCTCCAGCCCCCCTGTGACCCTGTTCAGGATAAGCGGGTTAAGATAATGGATGGATGGATGGAAATGTTACTTCTTGACATGAAAAGCATTAACTTCAATGCGTATTCGTGAAATGACAATTTGAGGGAATTCTGACCCCAAAATGTAATATTTTCAAACCAAAATCTTTAAACAGCGCCTTCTAGTGAACGAGATATAAGCAATGTCAACAAACCCGTGTCACAACCATCTCCGGTCTCCCCTACTGTAGGCTAAGCAACGTGGTCGTGCAAGACATTGCAGCAATCATCTTGCATTTAGCACTCGTTTCTTATGCATAGACTGATTTGTGCAGACATCTTGGTGGATAGGCTATTTCAGTTTTGTCATTGCTAAATGTACGATTTGTAGGGTGTGTTGGTTACATGCAGAAAGTAAATCACGCACACATATAGGCCTACACTTGATGATATATCGGAGATTATATACGCCGACGACTTTCCTAAAACTGCTAATGTCTAAAAATGAGCGACATTGGCTCAGGCGGTGAGAGCAGTCGGAGGGTTGCCTGTTCGATCCCGCCCTGGGTGTGTCGAAGTGTCCCTGAGCAAGACACCTAACCCCTAAATGCTCCTGACGAGCCGGTTGGTGCCTTGCAGGGCAGCCAATCGCCGTTGGTGTGTGAGTGTATGAATGGGTGAATGAGAAGCATCACTTAAGGCGCTATATAAATGCCTATCAGAAATAGTTTTCAGATAGGTAATTTTGTAGGTTTTTTGTTTTCTAGGTTAAATGATGCATTCTACCATAGCCTACAAAGGGATTTAACATGGCACACGCAATACATGGAATCTCACAACTATGTTGTCGTGGAAACAATTACAATATCACGTAGTACTTGAGTAACGACATGTTTTGGGAAAGACAAAAATAGCAAATGTCTTGAAGAGATAATTCAAGACATTCTTAGCACTACGACATGCTTCGGGAAACTCAACCCTGTCACTTGTTTACTTGCTTAGATTAGTTTGATTTTCTAGGACATGGAAGAACATGATTATTTAGCTTCTAAATACGCCTCGATAATCATTCTTCCAAGTGAACAGGCCACCGTTAGCACCTAGCAAATTAGCAATAACAAATTATAAATCATAGTATCAATATCCTATCTGTTATTTATTTATTTATTTAAGCAGAATGTGCATATATGAATACAATATGATATAATTTTGTAAGGAATGCGCTAAGCTAAAGCAATTTATAGGGGGACACAACTGAAAAATATTTAGATGTCCTATTTAAGTAAGAACCTTTTTATATCCGCGTCTATTGTAGCTTGACTGTAAAATGCTATGCCTTTAGAGGGCAATTGGGGGAAAAAACGTCAAATTTAAACGTTTATTTCCAATTTCACGTGTTCACATTGTTTATTTAGCCACTTATTTGCTTACTTAACAGAAACAATTATAACCTACCAACTAATCGCCTCTAATCCAATCCACCCCCCGCACACGCATCCAGCTTCCCACATATTTCTTTATGATCTTAAACGGACCCCCGAGGAGCATTAAGGCTCAGTAACATTGCACCCCAGGGGTTTAAGGCCCCATGATCCGCGGGAGAAAATGAACTCCGTAAAGGTGAGATCGCCAAGGCGCCTTTTGGCGTCGTTGGGGGCTCTAGGTGCCTGTCGAGAAACAAACATTTGTCATCCAGAAGAGGGCAACCAACCGGTACTAAACACATAACGCTACTGGACACAATAAGGAATTTCACACCGCGTTCAAAGCCAAAGCTTTTCAGTGTTGATTCTGCTGAGGATGACACATTCGATTGTGTTGTAGCCTACCGTCATGATATTCACCTTAGCTAAAACTTTAGTCATCATACAAACAAAATAATTAGGCTATAATTTGCCCTTGATTATGTTATGTCCCTTCAGATTTAGCCTAGGTATTTGAGGAAAATCAAAGAAACATCTAATGCTATTGTCGCTTATATCATCATGCCCACGTTATTTTCCCAAGCAACCGCACATTAATGACGCAATTATGGCGCCTGTTTTAAATAGATTTCCATGCATTTTCATCAATATAGTCAGAAGATAAACATGATTTCGGGCACCAGATATAGGCTTACAATAAATCAACAAGGTTGTTGAGTTTATACCTAATTTATTTAATTGGAGATAATGTGTAGTTCAGCCAAAACCAGCCTAACGACATCAAACGGCAAAAACAAGTTTGTGAAGCTGTGATGAAATTGTACAAACTGTTTCGATGCCCTGAGACTAAACTCTAATGCTGTACTAAATGTTATTCAACGTCCATAAGTAAGATAATAACAATTGATCAATTGGTGTAGAAACGAAAGTACAATTTTGTTATATTTTACAACAAGAAGAATAAAACATGTACTGAACAAATAAATAAGTAATTGAACCGTTATAAAATGTACCATAGTTCTGCTTAATTTTATTTTACTTAGTGTTTCAGTCTTGTGTTCTGTGGTAATGTGTCACATAACTAATAATGGGCCCACGTTTAACCGAAACAAAAACAGAAATTAACATTTCACTTCTGACCTGTACACTACAAATCTTTGAAATGCATCGGTAAAATGCGAATATATTGACAATACTGCCCATCTCTAATCAGTTCTCTCTGTATGAATTCTGAAGAGAAGAGAAAGGGGAAATAATGCTAAACATGCATGATTTCCTTCTGTCTGATTCAATTTTGGAATTATATGATAATATCCCAGGCTACCTTCACTGAGGTTGTTTTGTTTGAGTATGACAGGTGTTGCAAGGTGTCACAAACGCCCCGAATCAAACGAGTCACGTGACATGATTAGCCTGACCCCTAGTCCCCATCCTCACTGTTAAGTCGTGCCGGTGCCAAAATAAACCGTACATGGGTTTATGTTGATTGAGATGTTTGTTTCTTATTACGCTATACTCGTTAGTATTTTTAACTGATCATGAGGTGGTTAAATGACAGAAAGAAATTATTGATTATACTGGGCTTCACGTATTTACATTATGGATATGGGATAAGCACCACCTCCTATCCAAATTTTCTTCTAAATTAAACATAATTGTCTTTCCTTGGGCTTTATGTCCTTCCCTCTCTGTGTCTTGAGACGATGTACCAGAAAAGGTTCCAGATTTATGCTGTAGCCTACAATATTAAGTCCAACCCACAATATTTTACTGAGCGCTCACCCCACGCAGCACACGCGCTCACGCAGCCACACCACGCCGATATTGCCGCGAGTGCAGCTGTTTTGCGTGGTTATTGAGGTTAACAACTGCCGAGTACCGCGTGCCCAGAAACAGAGATCCGATTCTTACACTTCATTTCAGTTGAACTGACTGGTTAGATTGTCCAACTGTACAATAACATGGATCGAATATTTTCCTGAGGCCGCTGATTTGAAAGTGTAAAAAAACGATTAAATATCATTCGCGTTTTCTCTCTTGTTTTTAAATTATTGTATTATTTGTCTACATATCATGGCCTATATTAATAACTGTGGATAATGTAGTAGACCTACCTATTGCTTTTAATAATAATAATAATAATAATAATAATAATAATAATAATAATAATAATAATAATAATAATAATAGCCTTACTATGATCACGTACAAATGTAGGGTAACATTTATTTATTTATAGGTAAGACCGTGGAACAATCAAACACTTCTAGGTTTTCGCATAATTAAAACATATATAGGCTACACACATTAATGCAACTATTTTTAATCCATGACTTTCCGGTATGACTTTAGTCCATCGGTACAATTCTAGGACATTCCTGGCGATTGCAGTTCATTTGAAAGCAGCGGGAGTGAAACTGATCCAACCTTCCCCGGCTACGGGGCAAGTTTAAACAGTTCCAAAATGTCGTCGAAAACCTGGAAAACGCACTGAAATGCTTTGTGAATATAACATTTTTTCATCTGAAGTTTTTCTTGTACAAATTGTCTATAATATTGTCTGTACTAACTGCATTTGACACCATTTATATGAAATTGATGTCTCGGAAGAAATTGATAAAAGCGAGTGCTAAATCGGACCGAATAAATATATGCTTCACATGGAAAATACAACGTTAAATTCAAAGTGACTGTGGCTGATGCATTTATAACAGGCGGGGGCATGTTGAAACACAGCGTTCCAATGTGCCCCGGCTGCGCTAGTTGTACTCACAGTTTCTGCTTGCTCTTGACATGTGCCTGTAGCGGTCGCATAATATCTGTAGCGGTCGCATATTATCAGTTATTCTGAAAATACTTTGCTAAAAACATTACTTTCATGGTGCTAAAACACAGATTTGGTAATAACTCTTGATGAAGTTTCCAAATCGTCCAGCAACTCACACATAATAAGCGTGTTGCTATAATACATTAGTGAAAACAAAGCCATTCTTGCGCAAATGCAACTAGGCAATGTTGCCATGTTTAAACATGCCCCGTGTTCGTTTGCGCCCCGATCTTCTCCACCCGTCTTAAATCTACTAATTAATTGACTAGATAACAAATTGCGGCAAGCACAATTCAATTTCGTAATATGGTTAGTATCCCTATTTTTTCCAGTGTTCCACTTCTATTTATATACATAACACGAGCAAAACAAGACAGAAAAGGTATGTGCAACAAGAGACGTATGGTCATCTCTCATAGTAAGGGCAGAGTATCGCTACGCAGAAAATAAAACGGAGCTCTAGGACGTGATGATTGATGAGGTCAGGTGTTCTGTTTCTAATTAACGTTTAAATTAGGCCAAAGAAGATCTTTCGAATTAGCACCGCTCTGCTGGAAACCGTAAAGAGCATTTAAAATATATTTTGAAAATAAATATTTGCGGCCTTTGCTTCAGAACTATTAATGCCATTTGTATTTTGGAGACAAATCAGACCGTTTCAATCCGGCCTATGACAGCCCTGCGATGTCGCTGTCTAGCCTTCAGCTATGATTTGTGATTCTTGGCGCGTGAAAGGCATCGTTTGGCTTCAATTATCTATATTATTTAATGTAAGTATATTATTTCCGCCGCTTCGAAATATAACTAATTGATCTTCCTCTAGCCTATCTCTCGGATTTACAGCAGTTTTGAAGTCAGGTCTGTTCTGATAGCCTCTTAGGACCTGTAATATACCAATTAAGACCGATAATATAATTTTGTTATTTCAACACTCCTGTGGTCTTGGAATTGCGAACATAGGTCTATAAACCCGCATAACATAGGCCTAATAGTACATCTCAAAGATATAGTAATACCTTTTACAGATATTAAAGGTCCTACGTTTTAAAAAAGAACAATGTGTGCCTTTGCATTCAGTTGCTTTCGAATATGTTTGCGAAGCATATTTTTAAATACTTCATTCTCTAAGAATAAGCAAATAAATGTGTTTTTATTTCAGACGCGTTTTTAAAACAGATACATATCGATGCACTCGTTTCATTTAAGTGTGCTATTTCAATCAGGTGCGGTTTATAGCTTATATATCATACATGCATGCATACATTTTTAACGTAATCATTTTGCTTGTCATTATTTTTACGTTATACATCATCTTTTTATTCTTGTAGATGCGTAATATATTCTCGGTTAGGTTACTGCTTTAACACTATTGTTGGCTTCTGTTCTATCTTATTTTATTGTTTGCCTTTTTGTGATAGGCTTTGTCAGTTTTCAAATCTCATTTCCTACCCGCCCGAGTTCTTTACTATGTTAAACATATGTGCTGAATAAATTATCCTTTGTTTGATAACATGTGCCTTTTCAGGTTGCTCAGTAACACTCACACTAGAGAATCTCTATCCAGTGTAATATAATCTCGTGCTGTTTTAATAAGTCCTGTGCTATTTTGCCCCGTTTTGTCCCTACACGAATGTCACCATATGGTGTTTTTGGCAAGGACAATGTGATTTTTCTGTAAGGAGTCCATTCATCGCTAATGGTTCGTGTAAAAGAGACATCTATCATTCCGATCGATTATTAAACGCATCAAATCCAGACAGTCTCCTTTCTATTCTCACCTTGGCCAACTGAACCGATCTACAATTGAAAATAATTCACATGGGTTGACATGCTCAACAAAGGCGGGAAGAATTAGCCCGAACATTGCCACCCCTGATTTGTAAATCTTTCCATCAGGTGTCAAGAGAGCGCTTGTGTTATGAATAATTAATCAAAGAAATCCCGAAAATGACAAAGTAAACGAGCAATTACCACATTTGCTGGCGACTCAGACTTATAAGAGAAAACACATTCTAGAACTTATGTATTCCAGTAGAGCTTTCAACTTCATTAATGTAGCCTATTTCAAGTCAGTAGAATTGTTATTGTTAATACTACTACTACTAGTAGTAGTAGTAGTAGTAGTAGTAGTAGTAGTAGTAGTAGTAGTAGTAATAATAATACAAATTCAAGTGTGTGTATGTTTTAGTTTTTCTAACGTGTCAAAAATTGTATTCTTGTATTCGTGTTTTTAAGTAGGCCTACATACCTCCTACATTTGTATTACTGAGGATTCTCTTTATTTTGAGAACATGTTATGATAAAGAATACCGCATATAATTTCATTTTAGGGCATCCACGTGGAAACGACGGAAACCACCCACGGCACTATTCCCAATACTGAAACATTTTATATCTCACAACACAAGTTCACTCAAAAACAAAAACGGTAATAAATAGGCCAGAAACGAATCGAGCACCTGGGCAGTAGCACATGCCACACAGTCGTAACATTTTATTACGCGTTAATTTTGTATGCATGTCATACAATAGAGCTGTACATACAATTATGTCTGATTAAAATGAACGCAAAATGTAGGAGGCATATTAATTGATAATGACATTCATGTCTATTGTTTAAAGGCTGACAGTGACACATTCCTGCAGACTTAAATATGACACCGTCGTCATCATCATCACCATCATCATTTTCGTCATCATTTTCAGCATCCTAGGGTCTTCTATCACAGGGAGATATGCCGCTATTGATAGCAATTAAACAATGACATGTATGGTGGTGGCAAGTTAACACAGCCAATACCCTATGTTTAAATATTACTTAACATTTTGCCTTCCTTTTGGTTTTATAAAATATTTTTTGCAATATTCGCCATTTATATTTTCTCTTTTTTTAAAAGGTACCTACCTGCTCCTCTGTCTCCAACGGAATTCGCCTCTCTTCCTTTCACTTATGATTACGAACAGCCCCCTCTACAGCATTTTTATTTAAATTTACATCAGTTGCGATGCGGGAAGGACAAAGGGCCGTGAAAATTAGTTCTCGTTACTTGCTTAACCTGCGGACGCTCTCAAACATGAGTGGAAATATGGACGAAAACGCTGTATTAGCTAAGGTCAGTGAGTTATTTGTTCGACATTTTATGGCGCTTCATTCTGGTGTAACTCAAAACCACACAGAAATCTCCCTTTTTTCTGATAATCACTTCCAGGTTGTCTCCCTGGCTTTTTATGGTGCATTAGGAAAAAAGAAGAGCCAATAAATTTAACCCGCCAAGAATTTGGGTTTCATCTGGTTGAAATTGCCCGAGTTTCTCCATCCCAATTTCGTTCGGTCCGCAGATGGTAGAGGCAAAACATTATTGAAATGCTTTCCTAAGCCTACTTCAAGAGAGAAAAAATTAAAGTTTCTGCCTGAAACACTTGTCCTGCACTGTGAAAGGCTTGATAGACACGCTCAAAACAGCTGTTCTATGAATGGAGCGCTTTACATACTTCAGCAGATCTGACGGTGCTTTTCATGTCAGGGAGTTCACTGCCATATGAGATGATAATAATCGAACGACACAGGAAAAACAAAGACAACGATAACAATAACAATAACCATCATTATCATAATCTTTGCACGTTCTCATTCTGTATGTAGATAATTTCAAAATTGCATTTGTAAATATAGGCTTGTCAGTGTCAGTGGCATATTATACGACATTCATATTCCTGACGGTATAGCCCTTACGCACTTAGCCGATCACGACCATTAGTGATATCTATACAATAAAATGAGGTTAATGGAATTGTGCACTAGTATTTTAAACGTGTGCACAGTATGGTACCGCGCCAATGCTTTAAAGGTGCGTCCCGAGTAGAATTGCTACGACGTGGTTGCTACTACAGAAATAGTTCAGATTAAACTTCAGCTATCTTTCCATTAAATAAGCATGGAGAACACGTGGTTTTAGGCTACTAAGTGAGGCGAAGAAAGGCAAATACATAAGCCTTGGACCACCCCTCTCTCTCTCTCTCTGGTAACAGAGGGAAACTCCTCCTATTCTCGCGTCCAATTAATTAATGTGGTCTGGCCCTTTAAGGCTCAGCGCCGGGTCAGTAAGCAGTGTAGTGTTTTTCTAATTGATCTTCGCCCAATCAACAATAACTCGTTAGCAGTTCCTTGCTTTCCTTATTCCTTGAGACCGTTTTTTTTCTCGTTGTAGCAAATCAGCCCCCGGGCAGAGCCGTTATACTTTCTAAAGATCTCCATGGAGGCTCTCAGAAGGACCTTGACTTTCTTAAAGGGAATACAATTCTGTCGTCCATGAAACAACAGCCCTCGACGCAGCATGACTATTTTGGAAAAACGTTTCAGGCAAGATAGGTTTTGAAGTGTATCTGTAAAGTACACCACGGCAGAGAAACGAAGCAAAATAAAACGACAACAACCCTGGAAGTTTCGATGACCCTTTGAATGAAACATAATCTGCCGATATTACTGGTAAACGTTTCGTGGGACTGCGATGACCTCCAGTACAGACATGAAGGCAGGCTCCGCATTGCAATCCAGTGGTGAGGAGCGGAGACGGGGTCCGCTTGATCAGCTTCCACCACCCGCTAACTCCAACAAGCCCCTCACCCCGTTCAGCATTGAGGATATTTTAAACAAGCCGTCCATAAAGAAGTCCGTTGCCACCCTCTGTCCGCCGAGGGTTTTGGAGAAAGTGACTGCCTCGAACGCAGTCAGGAACGGTATTACCACTCCGTCCTCCCCCCTCTGCGCATTGGAGGAACTTGCCAGCAAAACTTTTAAAGGTTTGGAAGTCAGCGTAATCCAAGCAGCTGAAGGTATTCATTTGTAATTTACTTTCGATCCCACTCACACACATTTGATTCAGTTTACAATATTTTCTTGTTGTGCACGTAACCTGAAATTACATTCAGCAAACTGCAATGGAATAACCAATAAATAAATAAATTAAATGTACAGGATATTAATAAAAATCCGCAATGGTCCTTTACATGTAAAAATACACTGCAGCATACTGCGGAGGTGTTTATGATTGGTAATTAACATCACTACATTATAATCAGGATATAAAGCGTGCAACTACATGCGATGTAATGTTTAACAAGGCATCTGACTGAAAACAAAAACTCACTAACAAGGGGGATGTCACCACACCAGCGTTCTTTGGAGTAGCATATGTGAGTTTTAGTGTCACTTTTGATGTGTTAATTATTTAGCTGGACTTTAAATTCGTAAATGATTATACAGCTTCCTCGCCTACGGGGTCAAGTCGAATTCTGTAAAAATATGTGTTGTCATTACAATAGATAGTTTGAGGATTTGTGTAAATGCAGTATAGACTATACAGTTGTATTATAAATGTAATCACTATAGGCTGTGTGTAGAAAGAACCACGAGACACGCAGAAACCCATTTTGATCGTTTTTATGCTTTTAGTCTGAATATATTTTACACATGCATAGCAGGGTCAGAAGCAGGGTGTTCCCCTGGATACGCATAGAAGTAAAAATGCTTTGAAAACCAGTCAAAGTTATTTTGTTTCAAGGTGCGTGATGGGTTAGTTTTCCATTTGGTCCATTAAGTGGCTCTGGATAAGAGTGACCGCAAAACACAACTGTAATGCAAGTTTTTATGAACTGCTTTCTATAGCCTGTCTATGTTGGAAATTGGGCCTTGGCCTATACGATTATTATGACAAAGTAACTAATCTATATACGTAAAAAAAACTTGAATGAACTTTGAAATTAGCTTCTCTTTTCTTTATTTAAAATTTTTTTTTTTTACTATTTTGTCTAAAGCCTTCTACTTTTGAGGCGATACATTTCTGAGGAATTCAACAAACTTATTATACGAATTTTCTGAAGCGTAATTATTGCATTTCTTTCCATTGAAGGTCGCGAGCATCTGAATGCGTTTGGTCAGAGACAGGCCTCGAAGAAGAGGAGGAAGTCTCGCACAGCCTTTACGAACCATCAAATATATGAACTGGAGAAGCGGTTTTTGTACCAAAAATATTTGTCACCAGCAGACAGAGACCAGATAGCACAACAGCTGGGCCTTACGAATGCCCAGGTCATCACCTGGTTCCAGAATAGACGGGCCAAGCTCAAGAGAGACTTGGAGGAGATGAAGGCGGACGTAGAGTCGCTGAAGAAAATACCCCCGCAAACGCTCCAGAAGTTGGTTACCATGGAAGACATTGACGACCCCCAAGGAAGTTCGGGGGTTATATCACCCAGTATTTCTCCGTCCTCCCAAGGTCACGGGGTCTTTCCCCAGTCTCCTGCCTCATCTAGAGACCAAACCACGGACGAATTTTCTGAAGAAGACGAAGAAATTGAAGTGGACGATTAAAAGTAACCCGAATTTTTGGAGGGATGCTTTTCATCTGCACACGGACAAGGGAAACTCAATGTAAAACGAATGTTTTTTTCTTTCTTTTTTCTATTTTATTTATTAAAGAGACAGTGTCTTTCAGATTGAGACAGCTTGAAATTGACGTTTATAGATATCGAGATATTTCTTCATTAGCTGCAACATAGTATGAGGAATGAAAATGCAAGCCTTTTTTCAATACAATTTTGAAAAATTATCTGTGGTTTATGGTACAGGATCAAGACCGCAAAGTATGCCAATGTATATAGGTTGACGTTTATTTTACAAAGTTCATGGGAAAGTCGTGCAATTTGTGTTTTGTTTTTTATAAATCATTGATTACACACTTCTTTCATAGCTGCTAAGGAAACGTAGGTCTACAGTATTTTTCTCATGTTCGGACGAGTAGACAAAAACAAATTTAAATTATGGATTGTCGATATTTTGTTTTGGTGTAACACGTGTGCCCACATGTTTAGGTTTTATTTACAATAATTTGCATACCAACAAGTGTTTTTGACCTCATAAACGTGTCGTCAGTATGGCAGATTCTACTGATACATGAAAAATCTGCAACAAAGCACCTATCGTCAAACAGCTGTGTACATACTTCCAATAAAATTAGATACACCTTATGGTAAATTTATTGTAACATTCTATTTAATCATCATCTATGTAAATAAAGGAATATGAGATTTGACGTCATATGCTGTCTTTGCTACGTGCGCATTTAGATGTGTTATCAGGCTGTGTGTATCTTATATTTCGTCACCGTATTGCCTAGGTTGGATATTGTTTGGTTGTTTGGATCCCCATAAAAAATCTCTTTTCGAGAAACCCTTTCGTATGATATACTTAGGATTGAACATCTTCTCAATGTATTTTTACAAGAAGATTTGCAGCCGAGTTTCAGCGTACCATACAAACCATAGGCAACATTCACTTTAAGTGTTATGTGGCTGAAGCTTAAATCAGTGGTAATACTCGTTCGTCTACCGCATTTCGCTTCTTTTCAAAACAGTAGACACAAGGAAGTTCGGACTCGGGACTGGCATAAGAAAGGTCGTGAGCACCCCGATACCATATGGTTTCAGAATTTTCTGCAGGACAGACTAGTCAGTGTGATTGATTAGTTTAACCCGCCTCTCCGTACTTAAACAGTTTCAGTGAGCCGTCAGCAATACTGCCACGCATCTGTGCCTCTTTTAATGTTTGTGTTAAGAAAAACGCCCATGAATAGCAATTGATTAGCAAGGGGTTACTAATGAATACAGCTCAATAGGAGCCTGGCCGAAAGAGGAGGGCTGCTGCCTTTCTCCCTGCGTCCTTGTTGTCCAAGCCTGCGGTCTGTTGGCACATCTCTCGGGCCATTTGTAACACTTAACCAGATCAAGGAAAGCTGTTTCGACGAGGGAGAAATACTGGTCTGTGGCGCACACAATTGACGCAGTCGCCTGGAATTGCCGAGGGGTTGAAAAGTCAAGTAGATTTTTATTGTTGCATTGTGAAACGGGTCCAGTGACTTGCCAGGAACCTTGCAAAATGTAAAGTCGCTGTTTCTTTCAGTTTAATTTTTCCACTATTCCTTTAAAAAATATATTAGTTTCGAGGTCAAATCAGTTGTTAGCGTTTTTAAATGCGTTTTTCATTCTGTAACACTTGATAACGTACTAGTTCTACTAGTTTTACACAAAAGCATCACTTACCAAAAACGAACTACATTTAAAACTTTTACAGTCTCCGAGAATTCAGTAAATTAAAACAATGGATCTTCAGGTCTCATAATAATCCATAAAGACATCATGTTGAATTTAAGCAGAACTAACAGTAGATACAATAATGTTTCGTTTTGCGTTAACCTTTCTGTTTAATTGATTTCATAATTCGTTGTGTAGCCTATGCCTATTTTCTAAGAGTAGTCAACACTATTTTAAGTCTGGTCTATTTTGTTACTTTATAAGGACCTCCTGAACCTACTTGGTAGGCTATGCTTTATGGACATATCACATTCTTTAGCGCAGCTGTAAGTCTCCTTAATTACACTTTCACTGCTTTATGTGTTCACGTGCTGGAACAGGAAAAAGTTCACTTTCGTTGTAACGCTGGGAGACGATTTACACTTAAATCAGTAGGCTATTGCTTCTTCTTTTTTGTTACGGTAGGCATAAACAATAAAATCGTCAGTGTTACCTCAACACTGATAGCACTGGATATTCTACGATCTCCCCCCCCCCCCCCCCCCCCAAGTGCAAAGGCAGTGTCAATGTTATGTCAAGCTCAAAAGCAAATGCAACCCACTGTAGGGTGCTCATGTATTAGGCATGTGTGTATTTGAATTATTTTTTTGTATCCATTCAGGCCACGTGCTTTCACTGTATAGGCCTACTGTAAGGGCGTGTGTGTTTGGAATAAGTGGACCAAGTAGACATAATATTACCACAGACCAAGTGTTTGTTTGTTTATTTATTGCTACCATTGCGATTAAAACATATCTGTAATACTTCAAGAAAAAGGCTAATCCAAATATGAATATGCTTTTGGGAATATTTATCAAAAAAGTCATAATTATTGTCATCATCGTATTTCCACAGCATACTGTACACTGTAACGCATTGCTTGCCTAAAAGGCCCCCCTTCCCCCGCCCCGCTAAATTTTGTTTTAGAAAGAAGCGCAGATATTTAAAACTCGCATCACGTAACTACTTTCCCGGCTGCAGTGATAAATGGAAATGAAAGCCTGCAGATGGCACGTTTTTGGCAAGTCAATTATTTAATCTAAAGACTAGCTATCAATCAAATACCTACAGTCTTACAAGTATGAACATATCACTGGTATTGAATTTACTTGCAGTAGGCTATGCACTATTTTAAACAAAAAATATAATATATATTTATCATCCATTCATTATTTTTATTCTTATGATGATCAGTATTATTAGTATTCTAATTATACCTCTTATAATAAGTAATATTATTATTATTATTATTATTATTATTATTATTATTATTATTATTATTATTACTTAGCAGTAGATAGTGGCAGCAGCATCATTATGACAATAATAAATATGCTTACAATGCTACCTGCTTTCCAATGCGTTCATTTGGCGTTTGGAGTATAAATCAAGAACATTTAACATTAATCTATAGCTAGATAATATTTTCTGCTAAAATGTCCATTTATACGACGCGTCACGTTGCACTCATAATTTGTGTTCACCAGTAGGCCTATCGGCCTTGAGTTTATCACTATTAATACATTTCCATGAATTAATAATGTACACCATTAGGCATTAAAATATAAATATAAGCATTTAAGCACGGTATAGGTTTACGTTGTTTTCTTGTGGCAATACCACCTGTTTTAGCACTTCAAAAAGAGATCCCAGTTGATAATGATAGTCTCCTTTATGCATAAAAATGACTCAAACAGATTAAAATTCCCTTTGGTGTTATTCATCTTGAAACCGCGATGCCCTACATATTATTTTGCGCTGATTCTTCCACAACCAGTCAATCATCTGTATAGAACATACAGTACATCTCGCTGCGTGTCTTATCTTTAGAAAATGAACAGAAAACACAATACAAACACAAAACTTGAATATCCATACCGGAACATTCGGCTGCAATCGTTACGTGTGCCATCCCTGAAACATTCCCTTTTATTCCGGTTTCCTATATGAAAACCTAATTTTCTGGATGGCTAATTGCACCGCCGCTTTCCTGACATCATCTCTTGTTGGCATTAATTTGGCTTAACTAGTGATTAATTATCCAGCCTCAAAACTGCCTACCATTTTTTCCCAACTGTTTTGATTATGTGGACCATTGCCCCTTTATTATTTATTTACATATTTGCCACCCTTATTCCTTATAAGTATGCGAATGAAAGCTAGCTATATGATTTTGTCTGGTAAATTACCTTGACTAAAGGAACCAACTTTGACAGAGACTTATTACTATTTAATATCGTTTATTTACAAATAGGCCTATGCAGCTTGTACCATTTTCATGATTATGTCATGTCGTGATGGTAAGATAAGAGGTGGTAACGGTTTATGTATCTGGACTGGGTGACAATTCACATTCATATATCACCCAGGCTGTAAAATCCTACAAAGGCAGCAGAAGTATGGCCACTTCTATGTCAGTAATTTCAAATATTCTGTAGATTTTACCAGGTCCCCTGCCTCGCAAAACAGTGCCCAAAAATAATTGACATGTAATCGGACAGCCATGTAATCAGACAGTAGTGAAGTATCGGAGACTTACTAACATTGGCATGAAATAATTGCCAAAATGACATAGTGCACGCCTATGGTGTACGGATCCGGCTTGCATATGGGTAGCCACAAGGTTGTTATGTTGCCGCGGATGGTGCTCCGACTCAGTTAAATACAAATTATGCTACTTAATGCAAATGATCCAAGATACGCTATTAATAAATACAACGTTATCACAAATGAATAATTAATTGAACCTACTTCTTCAAATATTTATTATATTGGTCAATAATGCAATAGTGCGTAAAATGAACGTCAAATACATTTTGTCGTGGTAGTCTTGGCATAACGGAGAATTAATGGAAATTCTAACCATAGGGAATACGCAATATTTGCTTGTCACAACCTACCTTCGTACCCGCTTTAGCCAACCCTCGCTGTGAGTGTACATGGCTTTTGTGACAACACAATCCCGTTAAGTATAGGAGAGCAATGACACAAAATATCCTTAACCCTTTGATGCACAGCATGGGTCAAAAGTGACCCGATTGAG
This sequence comes from Conger conger, assembly GCF_963514075.1. NCBI lineage: Eukaryota > Metazoa > Chordata > Actinopteri > Anguilliformes > Congridae > Conger > Conger conger. The sequence goes on along the minus strand of NC_083767.1, from coordinate 23,429,309 downwards.
TTCTTATTTTCTATATATTTGCATAGCTTGTGCACCACAGGGTTAAAAATCCTTTTACTTATAGGGCTTACAAATAGGGTGGTGACCCCCACGTCAGACTACAGATACGAAAGGTTGGTTTCCATTCTGTCGTGTACGCAGTCTGCCACCTAGTGGACCTTCAGCGCACGTACAGCATGTGCATTTCTTCGGATGTTAAATACACATACTAGCAACCGTAAACACTGCGACGAGAGGACTGCGACTATGACAGATTTTGTCCCCAAAGGTTTTATTACATTGCATGGAAAGTAGGCTAACAATACAACTAATCAAAAATGTCAGCGTTACAATGGAGCTGGGTGACTGACATACTGTAGTATTTATGAATGATACTGTATCCGCATTGGTTTCTCCACATTCTTTCAACATTCTATTTTGCAGTATCGTGTAAAATCGCGTCAGTTTAATTTCAACATGAATTGCCTGTGACTACATCAGTAGGTTGCATTTGGCGGAAGTTGGGTTCTTCATTAGAGAATAAACCAACACACTTCATTGAATGGAGTAATTTAAGAAAGTGGTAAATATATATACACATGTCTGTGCACATTTATATATGCCAACAGGGTTAGCCTATGAACAATGAAAGAAAAACGACCACAAAGTCAGCTTGTCACTTATCACAAAATTTATTTTTATTTATTTAACGAAAGTAGAACAAAGAATAAACTAAGTATATTTATATGTACAGAAATATCATTAAAATAGAATATATAAAATACAAAATATGTACATCAGAAAAACACCCTTTAAAAACGGGAACCGGTCCTATCTTGTTCTCTTGTCTTTGATTGTGTAGTGAAGAACCAAAGGCTGCACCTAAAAAACATAATAAAATTACTGAGACTGCAGAACATTCAACAAGATTCTCAGAAAAGGTAACTTTAACATGTACAGTACTGTGCAAAAGTTTATAAATACAGAAAACATTTCTATAAAGAGGGGCTAATAGTTAAACTCAATCAAATTGATATTTGTTGTGACCACCCTTCGTCTTCAAAACTGCACTGACTTTTGCTGTCTCTTCACTTCTCGCTATGCAGATAGTCCCAAACAGCCTTGATCAAGTTATTATCTAAAAAGTGGTCAATTACTTAATATGTTACTTTATTTAATGATATACAAAAAGTTCACTGTAACATTCAGTTTTTTGGAAAATTAAAGATTTGCCCTTTTCTACTGACACTGATGCAGAAAACATTAAACATTAGACAACATTTATATGTAAAAAGAAATCTAGCATGCCTAAGACTTTTGCACAGAACAGTATGTATATTTTTTGTATTGTAACATTCCAGTGTTAGACAGCTTGGAACTTTTTATTTCAGCACAAGACATTACTGCAGGGGTCCCAAATCTCATCAGAGAAGGGTTTGTGCCCTGTTCCGGTAAGACTGGGGATCCCTGCATTCCTGCATTGAAATGATCCATAGGTCTGTTTTGATCTCCTTTAGAATTTCACAAGTACAGGCCACGTGATGATTAACATTAAGCAATTCATTTAATAAGAAGGATTTTTTTCCCACAGTACTTGCAAACATCATGGGTTTTGTTAAAATGAACAAAATAACTGAAAAGATAAGCATAGTTGCTTGATTAAAATTTTTAAGGTCGAGTTCCAAGCAAAATGAGCTGGCTGCTCTGGAATGGACAGTGTTATGTGCATTTCCTTGAATTAAAAGATTCTTGAAGATGTTGATGACACCAGAGGTCAGAGGTGCCATAACAGCTTGAGGATTTTCTTACTGGTCAGGGTGGTGTTGGTTGCACTGCTGTCAAACAAACTATTCTTAACAACTACATATGTGATTATATTCTATTAGTGTTATTATTTGTCCCCTTCTGAAAAATGTATCACTCCCTTTTGTGTTTATTCAGTGAATTTTAAGGTCTATTAATTTATTCTACAGGCAGGTAGTAATATGTACAGTGGTGATCAATATGTTAATTTAAACCTTTTTAGATTGAATAAACAAAACAAAAAAAACCAAAGTCAGTGTTCTAGAACTCCATTGCTTTAATTTCACGATAATGATTGTTACATCAGCATTAGAATGTTTAGATAACATTCAAATCATATAATTGCGATCTTACATCATAAAGGGTTAATGCAAATTCTGAGGTGTGTGGTATTATATGACAGAGATTTACGAACATGTGCAGGAAAATATGAGACATTTGTTTAACCCCTTAAGTATCACCCCTTTTCTTGACACAAGCTTGAAAATGACATGCCCAACATAAAATGGTCACTATTCTTGAACCCTTTTGACTACAGGCATAATCCTGGTCTCTTCTGAAAGGTAACCCTTTGAGGTTTGTTTTACAAGATAATTACTCTAAATATAACCAAAACAAAGTTACAGATGCCTAAACACAGTGAAAGAGGAAGCTTTTATTCTCATTAAAAACATTTCTGTTTTTGAATGGATACAGATTATTGTGGCTGTTGCGATTAGAAACAGTCACAGTCACAACACTGGATAAATCCCCTTCTAAATTTGATAACAATATCCGCAAAAATGAGCATTCTGCCATGATTTTTCTAAGCTATGTCTAGGAAGTTTTCCAAAAAGGACATTTAGAGACTCCAAAATGACTCATGGAAACTAAATTATATTATGGGTCTAATAAGGAGTAAAATGCTGTATTTTGCTTACTAAACTATACAACACTTTTTATCCAGAAAAAGTGTTTGTACTTCCACCCACCTATCACTCTCCCCCTACCTCTCTGTCCCAATCTCCCTCTTCTTGCACTCTCCTCAGACAGAAACAGGCCGAGAACATAATTTAAAAAATAAATTAAATAATGAAAATAATAACATCTTGTGTACTAATATATTCATTGAGCTCCATTGATTGAAGTTTTTGTCAAATACCCAACCCCCATCAACAAGTCAAACACATTCCACAATTTCACATGCTATTTATTATTCAAAAGCAGGCCTTATTTATAAGCATACTGAATAATAATAAAATATTTTTTGAATGTTTTTAGATGCTCACCCTATGTAAAATGGGGTCAAGTGACTGAAAATGTCTTTAATTGTGGAGTCAAAGGTGTTTTCACTGAATAGAGAAATATTCACTCAGAAGAGCGATTCCTTGGAAGTCCTCTATTAAACTTAGGCATCGCAAATTGTTTTTGTTGTAAAACGTCAATCATTTCTGGCATAAAATCTCAAGAACTGTTTTTGCCAAAGAGCAATAGACTCTGTTTGCCTATTGCAAATGCTACAATTTTGTTGTGCAGGTGAAAAAATGCTGTCTAGTTTTATGCAAGCCTAACAAACTACAAACGTAATGTCATTAGCTAAAATGCTTTTCAGTTCACTTAGTTGACTCTTTGCTGACAGAACCTATACTGTAGTTGACTGCGCATAGACGGGGAGAACGGCTATACTTAGCAAATGCATTACGGTTACTGGTCAGAGAAGCTCATTTGTCAGCTCACAGTGTTCCTGAGTGCCTATAAAAACTGCAGATAATAGCATTGTACATTTGCAGAACAATGCAACTACGAAATGGACAACAATGATAAGTCCTCCAGAGAAAGTAAACAATGGACATTCTGTCAACATTTCTCTGAGTTAGCACATTTTCAAAATGAGAAACTATTACGTATTTGGTTCGCTGGACCCTTGCTGTGAAAATGACCCTGACATTACCGTATTTCTTGTAGAATGTGGATTTTCAAAGTGCAGAGAAGGCGAGGTCCCCCCATGCTTGTTTTGCCACACACATATTACAAAATAAGGTGCTGTTGTCACTAAAACAATGGCATCTTAAAATAGCTTACTCAGAGGGAGTTCTAAAGCTTTCAAAAGGTATATCCTGTTACCATAGCGATTGAATATTGCACTGTGAAAAAAAGAAAGAATGCCAAAAAAACCCCACACTGCCCCAGCCCAGTTGGTGAGACTTAAGGGGTCAACAGAGCCCATAATGCAATGCGTGAAACAAAGAACTATGTGCTTAATTTTGTCTCTAAACATCGGCCTTATCCCACCCTGCACATTAGACAGGAATGCGCCGTGAATTTCTGGCTCAGGGTTCGAGAGCATGGTACCTTGCCAAACCAGTGGGAGAGCCACAGTTGTTTCATGGTCATATGATCGGGCAGAGACTCGTTGTTGAAGAACATCTGGACCTGCAGTAGAACAAAAAAGGCCATACAGTGAAGACGAGGCAAATGCCACCGGTAAGCCCCATTAGCTGCACCTCTTTAGTGCTTGCAGTACACTGTCACACTTACTAATCCTAAACTTTCATTGAGTTATAATTATGTATGAATCAGCACTGTAATGCCAGAAGATATAATGGAGCTGTTGAATGCTGACATGTAAAAAGCATATCCACTTGAATTAACAAATCCCCCTGTCAGCAGATTATGATTTACATTCACACGGTCTACACTCGGAGCACTTTATTAGGTATTTATTACTTATTTTTTAGACTTATTGGTCTTCTGCTGCCGTAGCCTATCAACTTAATGAGGTTTGACACATTGTGTGTTTAGAGATGCTGTTCTGCATACCAGTGTTGTATTGCGTGGTTATTTGTGTTACTGTCACCATTCTGTCAGCTTCGACCAGTCTCGGCCTTCTCCTCTGACCCCTCTCATTAACATTGCGTTTCTACCTGCAGAACTGCTGTTCATTGGATGTTTTCTTGTTTTTCTCACCATTCTCTGCAAACTCTAGAGACTGTTGTATGTGAAAATCCCAGAAGATTCTGAGAATCCCAATTTCTGAGATACACAAACCACCCTGTCTGGCACCAACAATCACTCCACGGTCAAAGTCACTTAGATCACATCCCCCCCCCCCCCATTCTGATGGTTGAAGTGAACATGAACTGAAAATCCTGACCCATATCTGCATGATTTTATGCATTGCACTGCTGCAACAAGATTGGCTGATTAGATAATCGCATGAGTAAGTTGATGTACAGGTGTTCCTAATGAAGTGCTCAGTGGGTGTATTACTATAAGATTTTTTCTAAATCCCTGAAACCCACAGATCATTAAGACTATATCAAATATAATTTCTGCTATTTTTATCATATATTTGCTCCTCCTCATTCTCACTCTTTTCTCCTCAGCATTTTGCCTGGTCGTAATTTTCCCCTCACAAAATGAAGCCACACTTTTGACCGTTTACCACGGTCCACCTTTCAGCCTATGGAAATGTGGTTTAAAATGTTTGTAGTTAAAGAAATTGACACGCTGTTACTGCATTGGTGGCAGGTATGTTTGCAATAGGGCTGTTACATTTACATTCAAACTTCCAATCATATTACATTAATTGCTGTTTTAAAAACCCTGCAGTTTTAATTCCTTCTACCACAAACTCATGCGTGTTTCACATGCCCAAAATAGTCACTAGGATTGGGTAGATAATTTAGTAGACAAAAAAAGACTTTGTTGGTTAACCAAGAGACGAAGCTTAATCAGTAGCCTACAGTCTATACATGTACTTCCATCTTGTTAAATTGGGAAACCATGCTTATTACTAGTGTTTGCTAAGTGGACATTTTTGACGCTGAAATTATTGTAAAAAATATATACAAAAGTTCAAGAATATTCAAGGTAATGTGCATTTAAAATGTACATATTCCAAGTGCAATTTCAGGTCAAAGTGACAGCCATAGTTTGCAATCACCTAATCAAGGCCATTTATACGAACATGCATGAGTGAAAGTGCACCTTTAGGAACTGATAAGATGAGCTGAATTTTTATTTTATTTTATTTTATTGGTTACCCGCTTGGAATTTGATCCAGTTCCTGGCTCCCAACCCTATTAGGAAAGTATGGGGAATGTATGGGGAATGACTTCCGGTATACTGCTCCCTATTACATAGTTTGCTGATATTTAGCTTTCACTGCTCTATGTAACCTTGAAGTCAGAATTCAAAGTATGTTTTTCATGGTTTAAAGCTATATGCTGAATATGATGGCAATCTGCAACTGCACTGTAAAGCACAATTAGGGGGAAAAAAACCGAAGTGTTGGTACATCCCGTGCGACTGGCCATCCCAGGATAATTAACCTCATCTTTGTTGCTACATTTCATACACAAATCTGACCGTATGCTCGTAACTACGAACATTTTTTAAAAGAAATGAAAAGCTGCATAGCGATAATTTGCAGATCATCTGGAGCCTTGTAATTTTGTGTTTGTAGAACGATGTAATGGTTAATTTGCTTATATGAAGTTGTTGTTGTGGTCGTCTATGATGAATTCCGCTAGCGTAGCACTTCACAGTATACCAGAAATGCCATTCAGCGGGACTTCCGCCTTACTTCCCTATACCAATATTCAGAGGGAAGTAGGTAACACCAGTGATAAGTGCTGTGCTGCAGATCACACAATGGCTACGTCCAAAAACTGCTGCCTTCTTAGGTGGTATTATAAAGGCAGGGAGGCATTGGGTGCCGTCCACATTTGACCGATCTTGAAGGCATCCTTTGCTGGGATGGATATCCCATAATCCTTTGCAATTAACTTTATGCTTCTTACTTCCGTTAAATGAATGGCAACTCAAAACAGTGGTGGAGTTCGCAAAGAACTGTAAAAGTGCACACAGCTCAATATTTAGTTTTATTTATACTTCTTAAACAAAATTGTAATTACTTAAAATTTAGCCAGCTAAATTGCTTGTAATTAAGCATCACGTTACTTTCACTCTGATGTGTTTCGCCTTCAAAGTGCGTCTCATCCGCATGCTGCGGAGGCACCTCCGAAGTCGCCTTTGAAGGACAGATGACTAATTAGGCACCAAGGCAACGAGGCATTAAGTCAGCTGACTTCGGTTTTGGATGCAGCCAATGTCAGGTGCCACTTCTTATCACATGGCAAGCTGGGCTCACACAGACGTGGGCGTGAGCAACACAATCAAGAATAATCATCCTTTAGGTCAACTGTGAAGCGCATTGTGACAAATCCTATGTGAATAAAATCTGATTAACCAATTGATCCTGGTCGACTGAAACCGTCCCTTCTCAGGGTTACACAAGCACCGATCTTGCATTGCCGCTGCGGGGCTGCTGGCCAGTTGCAAGTGGCACCCACATTGAATGTTCATTCATATTCTTCCCCAAGCGTTCAACAGTTGATTTTGGGTGCCTTTCACCTTCAAGTCTGAAGGTACATTGGGAGCATTTTCCCATTAAGGCTAAGAGTGGTAGAGGATTTGAGATCATTGGATCACTGACATATAAGGGTTAAATGCGAATAAAGCCTTTTTTTTAACATTCAAACTGTAGATAGAATTGAGTTATTTAGAATGATATTTAGTTATTTCTATAATTTTATCTTGAACAAATGAATTTTTTTTTTTTTTTTATCAGTCACAACTGTCATATGGGATAACAGATGAATTTTCAAAATATTTCTTCTTTTGCTTTCATTATCACCCAATAACCTGTAAATATTAATGGTGAGATCTCAACAAGCATGTAGCGCTCAGCTTTGTATTTTATGGAACTTGCAATCGCTGTATATTGGGTTCAACTCTCTTGCACAAAACTTGTGCTGAGAAAATTCTGAGAAGTTATCTAATCTGAAAATGCTTTCTAGTATGACTCCACACTGTTGGGTTCTCAACTATGCATTTTAAGTACAAAAAATCTGTTATCCAGCCAGACTGAAATTGTCATCCAGCATCACTGACCCATATTCCCACTGTCAAAAAGGTGGCACGTACCATGCTCAGGTCCTCTTATATAGTTAATTTATATATAATTATATATAATATAATATAATTTCTATATAATTTTATTTGTAAACAGTGCAGGTCATGGGTTGACTGAAGGTTTCATTTTACTAACTTCACCTGTACCTATACTTCTGGTGAAAATGTTTGAGTGAGGTGAACTCTTGGTGTGTGTTGTGTGTGTGTGGTTGCTTTTCCTGTGCATTTCATACTGACCTGGCTCTTCTCCACGCTCAACCGGTGACACAGAACTCGCCTCAGGTGTCGCACCTCCGCCCTCGCCGAGCACCGGACAAACTTCTGCTGCAGAGGGAGAGAGAGGGGTGGGGAGCAACTTTACTGCAATGTTACCACAACATCACCGTTGTGTCAAGCCAACATGTATGGGCCAGAGCGTACACAGGCGAGGACAGACAAGCTGCTTGATCGTGGGACGAGTATGCATCACCGTGCCGTGTGATTAAGTGGCTTTTTAACATGCAGGGCGTTGCGAGGTGATGGGACATGGCCGGGTGGTCTTGGGAAATAGATGTTGGAAGCCCTGCTGGCTGGCTCGGTCTTTGCGGTCAGAGCCACTGCTTGCCTGTTCCCCATACACACAATCAGGGAGGATAAAGATGCACCAGGGTGGATAAAATGGCGAAAGAGTGTATGGTTGGACATAGCTTTGCACATACAGTACTGTGCAAAGGTTTTAGGCAGGTGTGAAAAAATGCTGTAAAGTAAGAATGCTTTCAAAAATAGATGTTATTTTTATCAATTAACAAAATGCAAAGTGAGTGAACAGAAGAAAAATCGAAATCAAATCAATATTTGGTGAGACCAGCCTTTGCCTTCAAACCAGCATCAATTCTTCTAGGTACACTTGCACAAAGTCAGGGATTTTGTTGGCATATATTCAGGTGTGTGATTAACCAATTATATGAAACAGGAGCTAATGATCATCAATTTAATACGTAGGTTGAAACACAATCATTAACTGAAACAGAAACAGCTGTGCAGGAGGGTTAAAACTGGGAACAGCCAAACTCTGATTCCAAGGTGAGGTTGCTGGAGACAGTTTAATGTCAGAAGTCATACACCATGGCAAGACTGAACACAGCAACAAGACACAAGGAAGTTATACTGCATCAGCAAGGTCTCTTCCAGATAGAAATTTCAAGGCAGTGCTGTCCAAGCTCTGTTGAAGAAGCGCAAAGAAACGGGCAACATTGAGGACCGTAAACGCAGTGGTTGGCCAAGGAAACTTAGTGCAGCAGATGAGACACATCATGCTTACTACCCATCGCAATTGGAAGATGTCCAGCAGTGCCATCAGCTAATGCATTTGGTTAATTGATAAAAATAAACTATTAACATTTCTATTTTTGTAAGCATTCTTATTTTCCAGCATTGCTTTACACCTGCCAAAAACATTTGCACAGTACTGTAGCTAGCATGTACAAATCTACTTTTCAGGGGGTCACTGATTTAACATGAGCTCATCAGGCCTTACATCTTTTTCCCTCGAGGGGCATCTTTTTCCAATACTTCAATTTTATGTTTCAGATTATAAACGAACATCGAACGAACCTATAGGTAAGGGAAGTTTCCGATTATTCTCCAGGAAAAACTCCATTGTGCCTTTAAAAATAAAGTTTTGGGACAGGGCTAAAAAGCAAGTCTGGGATGTTTCAAATTCAATTCCTAAGTCATATGACACGAGATTAGGGTAAAATAAACCACCTCCACCTTCCAAATCACACTTATAGGAGCTTCCTTGGCGCTCACCCACAGACACCAAGTCTATACAGACCAGCTGGTGAAAGGGCTCTTTTCTCTGTCCTACTCTCACACTGTATCATTGAATACGCTGAAGTTTTGGAACACTGGGTTCAATTACAGGTGTAATATGGTGAGAATAAGACCATCAAATGTATACGTACACAGCTACAGGAGGGTAAAGCTAACCCCACACAACACCTATATATGCAAAGTCTGTACAAGACTTTGAAAACATACCATTATGTATATGTCAGGTTTACGGTATAATTAGAAAAGTGCAATTATAAAGTCAAGATAAAAAAATGGTTAATTGGTTTTTAATAGATGTCAAACAGAGAATGGGGTCAAATAGACCCCAATCATAAAATGAAGGTTAAGTCAGTCTCTTCTTTCAGGTTAATGAAAACGTGAGAGCCATCATTTTGAACTGAAACAGATTTTACATCCAGATCAGCTGATAAATCATCCCTCAATAGGTATTAAATGTGTCAAATTAAAAGCAATTTCCAACTCTTTGTAGTTCAGGAACTGCAATTATAGTTGGACCGAAAGCCAGAACACAAATGACGTCTCTGGGACCAGGGCTGAGTACCCTGGACAACAAAATGGCGATTGTTTTTCCCAATTGTTCCTCAATTTCAACTACCCGAATCTGGCTAGAAGAAAAATGGCCAAAGATGTCATCGTGTTCCCTTGCCCCAGGGTTAAACTGTGTGATCACCGTTTGCTAGACGTGCTGGGCTGTGCTTGCGGGAGTAATGACGCGTGCAGAGATCTGTCCGGCGGGTTCCGGTTGGAGACCGTTATGGATCCGAGGGGGACGTGTAGTTGATCCGATGACGGAGGAGGGCAAGGGAAGCACAGGGGCGGGCAAGACGCTGCGGGGGTCAGTGACTCCACACCCCCCAAATCTGTTAAGTCGATTTGCTGGGGCGTGTAACGTCATGGACCTTAATTGCCTACTTGGATCGATAATTAGCTTTAAATGGTCCCCTGTGTTCAGGGTGTTAGGTAACTAATGACCTGAGGAGATAAGGGAAGATGATTGGGCCTTGCAGAGTGACACGCTTTCAATTATCAGGTAGCCATGCAGAAGTAGATATCAAAGCCACCTTCTGTACCGCAGGCTCCCCTTATACGTCAACCGTATATTCCTTTACCAAGGAGCTTTCGCAGTATCAAGAATATTGCTGGTTTTAATGTATGGTCATAAATGTAGCCTTTATGACAATAAAAAGAAAAAAAAAGACCTCTGCTTACAGACATTATGATAACACCATGATTTCAGAAACAGTGAAGGGAAATGGTCACAAATAATTAATTATTTACTGAATGAAATTAAATCAAGTAAGCATAGTTTATGCATCTGATAACAGAATGACACTGTTCACATACATTTTAATGAACTAATTATGGGTAGATTGCAGACTGCATAACGTAGGACACTTTCTGAAACCAGAACTAAGATAAATTACAACTAATAAAACGATCATTGTGATTTCGATTGCAACACATTACAGTTTAATCCGACATTGAAAATACAGAATTTTTTTGGGGAGACTATCATCCTCTTCTGCAACCCTACCAGAAAGTGCTGAAATATTTAAGAGTGCATAAAAGATTTAAGAACCAGGGAAAGATTGCACTCAAAGTTTTGCATTATTAATGGGACTTCTATAAACCATGCTTGTTCATGGACTGTTTTCTGCAAGACTGTTGCTGTCCCACAACCATCTTACAGCCTTCCTGAGTACAGTGATGTGAAAAAGAAAGTACACCCTCTTTCAAACCTATGGTTTTCCATACATTACAGCATAGTAACAGGGCGCAGCCTGTAGCCAAGTGGCTAAGGTACCGGGGCATGTAAGGTTGGTGGTTTAAGCCCCGGTGTAACCATGGCCATGAGCAAGGAACTTAACCCTGCATTGCTCCATGCTTAGTATAATGAAATTGAAGTCACTTTGGATAAAAGCATGAGCTAAATAACTAATTATTTTAATAATAATAATAATAATAATAATAATGATAATGATGACAAACCCTCTAGTCCTCACCAAGTTCTTACCGTAGATTACCTCATGTGACAAACAACGCTGCAGACTAAATTATTTGTTTACCCAAAAATAGGCAAAAATGCAGAATCCCACCTTCACATTATCATGTGTTCAAATCATGTGAGCCGCTTCCTGCTCGCATTTGTATGCATCACTTCAAAACACAATTTTAGAAGAAGACGCAGTCACACAGGACAGCATCAACACTCTTGCACTTTATGAAACCCCACTGTGTTCAACCATGCATGCATATGCTCACACAGCCATACAAACATACCTGCTTGAACATGCAAACATTCAAACACATAAAGACCAGTACAGAGAACGCATTTAAAAAATAAAAAAAAAACAGCTAAGCCTATGCTAGACCGGGCAAAGCCACTGCTGGCTCCCAGTCACTGTCAGCAATTAACAGGGCCAAAACTGCGACCACAGGGCCAGGTCTATTACCATAGGTCTGAACAGACAGAAAAATGGCCTAAAAAGAAAGGCCTTACCTGTAGCGCCAGCTTGTTCTTGTCTTTCCCAGCCAATGAAGATGAACCACTGAAACAACAGTTAAGACACAATGTAAGTGCCTTACAGCCGCCGCCACCCAGAGGCTCATGAAAATGAGACTGTGGTAGCACGTTCACTGGCACTAAACAGCGGAACAGATCAGCCCAGCGCAACCAACAGCAGGTGGTCGCTTACACAAGCCACAAGGACAACATTATTTCTGCCCAATTGCCCCATTCAGTGGTTAGACAGAATCAAGGGAGTGTATTGAAAGTGGTCTTCGAATAATCATGATAGGGTTACATATACTGAACATGGGTTTGTGGCTTGGCTGGCATTTCTCCAGTTAAGCAGGAACAGTGCTGGCGAGGTATACCATTACACTTTGCACTCGGTGGAATTGCTCACTGGATTAGGGGTGTCAGTTGATCGATCCCAATTTAAATCCTAGCCGTTTTGCTTTCCTTTAACTGAACGACACACATGTCAGTGAGTTGAGAGGCGACTGACATCTGTCTGTACAAGAAACAAATCTATTTATTTTATCAGAATTTATTCATTTTATTATCAGACATTGACAGGGGAACGGTTCAGAGAGGTGGGAGTAGTATTGCAATTACAAATTTAACTTCAGTAAAAGAAAACAAATACAAAAATAATCAGGACAAAAGGCAAATTGTTAACGGGCATCTAAGTGGGATGTCCAATCTGACCAATCAAGTAGTTAATCGCTTGGCTAGTCTGATGTAGCGAAGAACAGTAAGATGGGTCATGTGACCCAAATCCTGCCCATTAAAAACAGTGCATGAATAAACTCTGAAAGTAGTGCAGTCTAGACTGCTTCTATAGAATAACGGCATTGAAACGACACTTGAGCCCAAGTTCGATAAACAGCCTTTAACATTTAAAAAAACCCAATGCAGGACAGCTGCTTTACTGTGGAGCACTCGCCATTCTCACTGATGGGGCAAACGGATGACCAATTACAAACACCGTGTTTGCTTTTGGCTTTGTCGATTGTGTTTCTAAACGTCATTGATCTCACGGGAGTGCAAACGCCTGGCGCTAGCAGGATTGAGAGATGGGCTTGCGTTGTTGTGCAGTGGCGGGAAAGTCGATAGCCGAGCGGGCGCTTGTTTTCTCTGCGGCTATTGATTTGCGAGCGCCGCTTGCCGTTTGCCGAAAGTAATCACTGAGGACGGTGCTGGGGTTCGGGGGTGGATTCAATCAGGCGCTGTCATGGAATCATGTAAAAACACACACCAGGCCATTGATTATTTGTGTAACTGCTTTCATGAGTGGATAAGCACAGTTATTTTTTAATGCTAATGTCTACAGGCAGTAGTAGAGGCTCTTGGCTTGTGAGCAAAAAGGCAGCTTATATATCAGACCTGGGTCAAATACGTAATTGTCTTGGATTCAAATACTGTGCTCGACTGACCTTGCCTGGTGCAATTGAGCCAACCAAGAGGACCAGAAGGCAATGTTTGCACTTTCTGAGAGTATTTCATGGGTTCCAGACAAGCTCAGTAAAGCGTAGACCCAGGTCTGCTCTCTATTCCCTATTACTCACGCCAAAGGATGGGAACTTGCAAACATTGGCTGGCTGTTGGCGTTCTCAGTAAGAACCACCTGTCTGTTACTTCTTGAAAGTTAATCCACTTTTGCTGTCCAATTATATCTACTAGTTGGGCTCTTGTTAAGAAAATAACAATATAACAGTTTCCAAGCCAATCTGATACAAAGTGTGGTTTGTAGTTTACTTGTTAAAATTGATGTCGATCTGTACTTTTTTATCAATCATAAAAGATCAAATGAATACAAGAGGAATATCTCCTTTTTGAATATTATTGAAAACATTGCAGAGACAGATCTTTGTGGCCAATAACCAAAAAAGGTGTTTCACAGTGATGTAAAGGTTGTAGCTTTCTGTAAATGTGCTTTTCTGATTAGCATAAAAGTAATCCAACTGCAATTTTACTGAAGCGTATTAACTAATATCTAAATCACATTGCTTTTAGTTAGCAATACAACTACTTTCAGAAACAAAGTTGTAACTGTACTCAATACACAATATGTGATTTAATCCATGTGGCTAAAAAGTCTTTTAAATTGCATCTTCTCAGCAGCAATGTTATTAGTTGGACACCGACTACTGGTATAGCAATGTACTGTCCCCAATTGTGATTTGTCATACGAGCAAGTACTGTTTATGATTACTTTGTAATAGCCTTCCAACAGTGAAGGGATCAACAAATACAGTACAATACAGTAATGTTCAGCTTAAGACAATTAAGAAAGAATATTCATAATAAACCTCACTGCACTGACCCACAGGTAGAAAACATTCCTGATATTCAGAAAAAAATATTTAGAGTTAATTAAACCAGGGTTATGGGGTGGTTCATACTGTTCCAGTGCATAGATGAGCCCCATGATGATTCCGTATTAAATCAGACTGGTATCTGAGCGGGGTAAGAAGCGGCAACATCATAAGAAGTGGCAACATCACATGCTTCGGAAGAGATAATGTATATGTCTGCACTCTCCTGAATCAACAATGAAGGTTGCGATAAGGATTTTAAAACGTTCATTAAGCTGAGAAATACAAATAAAAATAAATAAAAATAAAAAGTGCACAAGATTTTCTTCTTTTCCTTACGGAACAGGAATTCACAGAAAAAGCTTAACACAAGAACATTTTTCATGTCATCTCAAGAGTGCGGAAGAAGGTGCTAGAAGTGAAGTTACCTTTGTCTCTCCAGACAGAGCGAGACCTGTTCGTCATATCTGTAGAAGTGCGCTTTCGAGTGATCAAAGCTGGTATATGGCAGGCCTGCTGCATCTGGTACTGCATCTGAAAGAAAGAAAACACACACACACACACACACACACACACACACACACAAATATTAACCCCCGTCATCCATCACAATTTCATCGTGAATGGCTCAAAGCGGTCACATAGCTCATCCTTCTAATAGTATTTGGATCAATTGTCTCAGAAAGGTTAAATCTACATACCATCCCCAGAGGTTTGGATGATTCGTTCTAGGCCACGTGACTGGTAGAATTCTTTAATTCTCTTGTCCTCACCTGGTTTGAAAGGGAAAGCATTAAAACAAGTACAGACTGCATAAATTATCTGTAATGTAAAGTGCGTGTGCCACTAATAGTTGATTAAAGATTAGCTTGTCTAGACCAAAGCCTATACTGCACAAATCAGTGAAAAAGACCGTAACCTAAGCCTATACTGAACTGGCTAAGCCTGAACAGTATGACACTGATGCAAGATACAGTGCAGTCTCTAAGTATTTGGACAGTGAAAGGAATTTTTTGGTCATTTTCAGTCTGTACTCCAGCAAACAAACAGTTGGGGGGAGAAAAAAAAGAAAAGGGCTGGGATTCCTACATGGCTCACCCAATATGGATGTAAAAACCCTCAAACAAAAATAAACTGTCGCCTCCATAATGTTGCCGCTCAACCTATTTGCAATCAGGGGAGAGATTCTGTCTACTACTTTGTCAAGATTTTGTCAAAAAATGTCTCTATCCTTCAGTACTAAACTTTATAGTCTTACTTTAATGCATGTGCTGTTAAATTCATAATGACTGAGGAACATAAATCCAAAACTCCAAAGTTCATCCTGATGACATGGGTGTCAATGTGGCGAATTTTGTTCAGCAATAAATTATGGCCAGTTAGCCACTGCTTACATTTTCAGAATGAATGAAAAGCACCTTTATATTTTTCAAGTTTTTCTGCTGTATTGAAAATGGACCAAACTGTGATGGCAAAATGCAGGTACATATGCCTACTGAACCAGAAGATTTTTGTGTATCATTACGCCATCAAGCCCAGCCTGGACCCTTGACATATTGAGTAATATTTCATCACGTAGTTTTAGTTTTTTTTTTTTTTACATTTTAAAGGCCTAATATGACTTTATGTTTCTTCACCATTATTATCTGAAGGCTTTTTTGTGGGGTTTTTGAATTCCCCAGAATGCAGGAAATGAGTTTCATGGTACAAAAGCTTGATTTCCCTCCTCAGTAACCCCCAATCACTTCCCACCCATGCCACTATCGCACTTGTCTGCTCTGAAGATTACCATTGCTATCAAACTAGCAAAATTTGTGTCTGAAACACAAACTGGCTTACCAGCAAACATAACATCCACTGCTAACAACAAGCCAGTGAATAAGTCATCTGAATTAGTACCTGCTAACTCTGAATTACAAGTAAAGTTGCCTAACTTTACAGTCAACCTAGACTTACCTAGGGTGCTGGGTATTGGCACTAGTGCTGCATGTGCTGGCACAACGAGTTATAAAAAAGGAAAGAAAAAAAAAAACAGAGTACTGCTGTACTTACTCTCCTGCAATCCTGGGACTAATTTATACACAATGTCCTGCATTACTCTATCCAGCTTCAGATTTAACAGGGGTTGTGTTTCATGGATTTTGATGTTGCACATTGGGCAGTATTTGCTTGTCTGGAGGTATTTCACAATACAACTCTTGCAGACTGCAGAAGGAGATAAAAAACAGGAATTATGTCACTGGCAATATTATTTGGATATATTAGAAGACTCTAGAAGTTCACACAATTTAATGAAGGCAACAGCCCATTTGGTCAATCTAGACTCATTACCAGTCTCCACCAGTTTAAAGGAACATTTTGGGAAATACACCTTTTTTCCCCAACTTACCCAGACTTTCATTTTAATTTTGTTTGGATTCACTGGTTCGGTTTCCATGTTAGCATAACGTGTTAGCTTAGCATAAAGACTTGAAGCCTATAGAAGTCAGTAGCCTACTAGTTGGAACTATAACACTAAACACACATGTATTCTTTCTTCTTCTGCTGGTTGAGCGCAGTGATCAGCACACCTTCTGAAGGTAGAGCTACTACCTTCTTCACCATGCTCAACCAGTGGAAGACGGAAGGATACGTGTGTTCAGTGGTTATAGTTCCAACCGTCTAACTCTGAAAACAACGTCTCTCGTTTTTATAATCATTTTCCTGTACATGCATTTCAAATACACAATACCTTGTGTAAATAAGACAGCTACGTAGTTGCTGTAAGGTGTATTTCTTCACCTTGAAGGAGGTAGGTTACTGACTCCTAAAGGCTTCAAATATTTATGCTAAACCAACACGTTATGCCAACATGAAAACTGAACCGAACACACAAAAATGAAAATGAAATTGAACATTGCCTCTAAGTCAGGGTAAGTGTCACGTTTCAGGTCTGTCTCGCCATGTTTTATGTTTATTCATGTTGTCTTAGTCACGTAGTGTCTTATCATGTATTATGTTAGTCTAGGTTCGTCATGTTGGTTAGTTTATTTCTTGTTACGATTTATTTTCTCGTCATGTCTAGTTATGTTTCGTTACGATTATATTACCTTGTTATGTTGAATGGTCGTCTTAGTTTCGTTTTGTATTATGTTTTGATTTATGTTTATTGTTACGTTAACTGGTCGTTGTTTATGCATACACTTTTACATGTCTTTCCGCAAACCTTGCATTCTGCCTTTTCTCTCTCGCTCCTTCTGTCATTCACTCCCTAATTATTTCCCTTTGTCTATTTACTAAAACGACTAACGCTAGATCAGGATTGGGTAGAAACTAACAAGACTAATCATGTGTTCATGTTACCTTACGTTTCTCGTGCATGTCATTTACTAATTTACTAATGCTAGGGCAGGATAGGTTTATTACTAACGATTACTAATCTCCTTGTTAAACTTGTCATCCATCGCACCTGTTTTCCATTTCCTTGCTACGCTCTAACTAATTGTCTACACCTGTCTACACCCGCATTTATAGCCCAGTCGCACAACTGTTCTTCGCTAAATTGTCTGCCTCTGTTTACCACGCAACTCTTGAGCATTTACCACTATTGATTACACGTTACGATCCAAGCCTGTTACCGACCATTGTTTATTGATTTCTGTTTTGTGACCATCGTTTGTTTTTTGACTCCGTCCTCGCCTACCGTTTTTTGTACTTTTGCTTCGCTGATTGTTTCATGGTTTCGACTCCCGCTTCGTCCACGACTACGCCTCTGCCTGCCGTCCGTCTGTTCATCTGCCTCGCTGACAGCTCTCCTGCTACCGGACCTCCCTGCACGTCTACCGACTACGAGTTTGCCTCTTCCCTCGGCACCGTGTTTTTTGTTTGTTTACTTTTTGTTTGGCTGGATCTACGTGTATGGACTTTGCTTGTGTTGACTACTCTCCTGGGATTCGTCCCGAATAAAGCCCTGAGGGGTCTTTATATTACTATTGTTTCTGAGTCGTGCATTTTGGGTCCAACCCCCACGCACCCGTCTCAGAACAATTTCGCCAAAATGGACCCTGCTGACTCTACTGCCATGTTCCACGCCCTCCAGGAACAAGGAGCCATCGTCCGGCAGCATTCACAAGGAATCTCCGAACTTCACCTGGAGATTCGTGAACTGTGTGCGGAGATGAGGAGGCTCGCCGTCGCGGTCCTACCACAACCACGGGAGGAGCCTTCCCACCCACCCACATCCCCAGCGCTCAACCCCACGGGAACCTGCCAATTCCGAGAGCCCCAACAACCCCCTCCGGAGAGGTTTGGTGGAGAACCTGAGAGGTGCAAGGCTTTCCTTCTACAATGCGACTTCGTGTTCAGGCAACAGCCCCAGACCTACAACAGCGACGACCGTCGGATTGGCTATATGATGGGGCTACTCAAGGGGAGGGCGTTGGACTGGGCTACGGCGGTGTGGTCCGGGGATTCATTCCCTCCTCTTTACCCAGTCTTTGCCGATGAGATTCGGAAGGTCTTCCAACACGCATCCAGCGACCAGGAGCCATCCCAGAGACTGATTGCTCTGCGCCAAGGACGGAAGACCGCGGCAGACCACTCCATCGACTTCCGCACCCTCGCGGCGGCTACTAGCTACTACTAGCTACTACTACGATGCGGCGTTGGCAAATCTCTTCCTGGCCAGCCTGAGTGAGACGCTCCAGGACGAGTTGGCGCGACTGGACCCCATCACCCAGTTCGACCAGCTCGTGCGCACCACAATCCGCCTGGACAACCGTGCCAGACAACGTCGGTCGGAGAGACCGATCCTTCCTGGCAACCATTACCCCAGGCAGGGGCCAAGTCCTCGACTGGAGGAGCAGCAGTCTGAGGGATCCGAACCCATGGACCTGTCCCGGGCCGGTACAAGGATCTCTACCGAGGAACGAGCACGCCGCAGAACCACTGGTTTGTGCTTCTACTGTGGGAGGCCGGGTCACACCCAGGCTCGGTGCTCCTTCAAGACCAGGAGACCAGTGGAGGTGAGAGCTGTCGACAGACATGAGGGGTCTGACAGAGACAACCATCGTCCCACGCTCACGACTCTCTTAATTCTGCCCGACAGAACGACCCGGATTAACGCGTTGGTGGATTCTGGAGCGGACGCCAATCTCATTGACGAAGTTTTGGTGTCTGAACTGAACATCCCCACCCTCCCTCTACCCCACCCTGAGAACGCGCGGTCGCTGGATGGAAGGACCTTCTGCCGCATGACACAAATCACCATTCCCTTACAACTGATCATTTCTGGGAACCATCGGGAGATGATCCAGTTCCGCGTCATCCAGTCCCCTAATGACCAACTCATCTTGGGATTACCCTGGCTCCAGAAACACAACCCCACGATCAACTGGAGTTCTAACCAAGTGCAAGCATGGGATCCGAAGTGCCATCTGTCCTGCTTGCGTTCCGCCCCACCACCAGCAGAGGGAGTGCCAGCTCTACCACAGACTCCCAAACCCTCCCTGGAGAGGGTCCCCTCTCCTTACCATAACCTGGGCACAGTGTTCTCCAAGACACAAGCTCAGTCTTTGCCACCTCATCGACCCTACGACTGCGCCATCGAGCTCCTCCCTGGTTCGTCACTTCCCTCAAGTTGCCTATACAACGTCTCCAGACCAGAGAGGGAGGCGATGGAGAAATACATCCGTGACTGCCTGGCTAACGGACTAATTCGCCCTTCTTCCTCTCCCGTCGGTGCGGGATTCTTCTTCGTTCAGAAGAAAGATGGCTCCCTACGCCCGTGCATCGACTACAGGGAGCTGAACAACATCACGGTGAGGAACAAGTATCCTCTGCCCCTGATGGACTCCGCGTTCCACCCACTTCACGAGGCCACCATCTTCACCAAGTTGGATCTCCGCAACGCTTACCACCTGGTCCGTATCCGCGAGGGCGATGAATGGAAGACCGCCTTCAACACCTCTCTCGGACACTTCGAATACCTGGTCATGCCATTCGGCCTCACCAATGCTCCTGCTGTGTTCCAGGCCCTGGTGAATGATGTTCTTCGGGACTTGTTGGGTCGCCATGTGTTCGTCTACCTGGATGACATCTTAATCTACTCCACCAATGCCAAGGATCATGAATACCACGTCAGGCAAGTCCTACAGAGACTCCTGGAGAACAGACTATTCGTCAAGGCGGAGAAGTGTGTCTTCCACTCCGACACAGTTGAGTTCCTGGGGTTTATCCTTGAGAGGGGACGGATCAGGGCGGATCCCAAGAAGATTCTGGCAGTTACCAACTGGCCCACACCCACCTCACGTAAACAGCTCCAACGCTTCTTGGGATTCGCCAACTTCTACCGAAGGTTCATTAGATCCTATAGTCAAGTGGTCTCTTCTCTAACCAAACTCACGTCCCCTGCGGTGCCATTCCGGTGGAGCTCCGAAGCTGAGACGGCCTTCACCAAGGTCAAGAGACTGTTCTCTTCCGCTCCCATCCTGGTAAACCCCGACCCCACCCGCCAGTTTGTGGTCGAGACGGATGCTTCCGACACAGGGGTGGGAGCAGTGCTCTCTCAGGTGGCGGCCGCTGACAACCGACTACACCCCTGCGCCTTCTTCTCCAAGAAGCTGTCCCCGGCGGAGAGGAACTATGACGTTGGGAACCGAGAGCTGCTAGCAGTCAAACTGGCATTGGAGGAGTGGAGACATTGGCTGGAGGGGTCCGAGAAGCCGTTCATCGTTTGGACCGACCACAAGAACCTGGCATACCTCCAGACAGCCAAGAGGCTGAACTCCTGACAGGCCAGATGGGCACTGTTCTTCGGGAGGTTCAACTTCTCACTCACCTACCGCCTGGGTTCTAAGAACGTTAAGCCTGACGCCCTTTCTCACCAGTTTAACACCTGTCCTGAGCGTGAGGTTCCAGAGAACATCCTTCCGGCCTCCTGCACCGTTGGGTCCGTCACCTGGAAGATTGAGTCGGTGATCCAGAGGGCTCTACGGGATGAACCCGATCCTAGGCCCAACCCCGGATTACGCCTATACGTTCCCGCAGCCGCTCGGACACAGGTGCTGCAATGGGCCCATTCATCCCTCCTTACCTGCCACCCCGGCTTTACCCGCACCTTGGCGGTGCTGAAGAGGAGATTCTGGTGGAGCTCCATGATCCCTGACACCAGGCGCTTCATCAAGGCATGTACCACCTGTGCCAGAAGCAAGGCCTCCCACCAAACCACCAAGGCTGGTCTACTCCAACCTCTGCCTGTGCCCAGCCGACCCTGGAGCCACATCGGCGTGGACTTCGTTACCGGACTTCCCCCTTCCGAAGGTAACACCACCATCCTCACTGTGGTGGACCGATTCAGCAAAGCGGCACACTTCATCCCCCTGGCTGGATTGCCCACCGCCCAAGAGACCGCAGAGGTTCTGGTGAGAGAAGTATTCCACATTCATGGACTTCCCTCGGACATCGTTTCTGACCGCGGCCCCCAATTCATCTCCCAAGTTTGGAAGGCGTTCTGCGTGGCCCTCGGGGCCACAGCTAGCCTCTCTTCGGGCTACCACCCTCAGTCCAATGGCCAAACGGAGAGGGCCAATCAGGACCTGGGGGCCGCTCTACGCTGCGTATCGGCAAAGAATCCAGCCGGCTGGAGCAGGATGCTAACCTGGGTGGAATACGCACACAACACCTTACCCTGCGCCGCCACCGGGAAATCTCGGTTTGAGGTCTCCTTGGGCTACCAACCTCCACTGTTTCCTGACCAGGAAGCCGAGATCGCTGTTCCCTCCCTCGCCATCCACATGAAACGGTGCTCCAAGGTTTGGAGGGATGCCAAGGCCGCGCTGCTAAGCACGGCAGATCGTAATCGGCGTTTTGCTGATCGCCACCGCACTCCAGCTCCGGCCTACAAACCAGGTGACTCCGTCTGGCTGTCCACTAAGGACATTCCCCTCCAAGCCACTTCCCACAAGCTGCAACCCCGCTTTATTGGCCCCTTTAAGATCCACAGAATCATCAACCTTTCCTCTGTTAAACTGTCACTCCCTGCTTCCTTTAAGATTCACCCCACATTCCATGTCTCATGTATTAAGCCTGTATCCTCTCACCCCATTTGTCCCCCCGATCCCCCACCCCCTCCCCCCCGCATCATTGATAACCACCCTGCATTCACTGTGAAAAAGCTTTTGAACATTCGTAAGAGGGGCCGTGGTGTGCAATACTTGGTTGACTGGGAGGGCTATGGCCCTGAGGAGCGTTCCTGGGTCGCTCCCAGTCTCATTCTGGACAAATCGCTCATCAGAGACTTCCATCGTGACCACCCTGATAAATTCCAAGGACCGCCAGGAGTCGGTCGTTAAGGGGGGGGGTCCTGTCACGTTTCAGGTCTGTCTCGCCATGTTTTATGTTTATTCATGTTGTCTTAGTCACGTAGTGTCTTATCATGTATTATGTTAGTCTAGGTTCGTCATGTTGGTTAGTTTATTTCTTGTTACGATTTATTTTCTCGTCATGTCTAGTTATGTTTCGTTACGATTATATTACCTTGTTATGTTGAATGGTTATCGTCTTAGTTTCATTTTGTATTATGTTTTGATTTATGTTTATTGTTACGTTAACTGGTCGTTGTTTATGCATACACTTTTACATGTCTTTCCGCAAACCTTGCGTTCCGCCTTTTCTCTCTCGCTCCTTCTGTCATTCACTCCCTAATTATTTCCATTTGTCTATTTACTAAAACGACTAACGCTAGATCAGGATTGGGTAGAAACTAACAAGACTAATCATGTGTTCATGTTACCTTACGTTTCTCGTGCATGTCATTTACTAATTTACTAATGCTAGGGCAGGATAGGTTTATTACTAACGATTACTAATCTCCTTGTTAAACTTGTCATCCATCGCACCTGTTTTCCATTTCCTTGCTACGCTCTAACTAATTGTCTACACCTGTCTACACCCGCATTTATAGCCCAGTCGCGCAACTGTTCTTCGCGAAATTGTCTGCCTCTGTTTACCACGCAACTCTTGAGCATTTACCACTATTGATTACACGTTACGATCCAAGCCTGTTACCGACCATTGTTTATTGATTTCTGTTTTGTGACCATCGTTTGTTTTTTGACTCCGTCCTCGCCTACCGTTTTTGTACTTTTGCTTCGCTGATTGTTTCATGGTTTCGACTCCCGCTTCGTCCACGACTACGCCTCTGCCTGCCGTCCGTCTGTTCATCTGCCTCGCTGACAGCTCTACTGCTACCGGACCTCCCTGCACGTCTACCGACTACGAGTTTGCCTCTTCCCTCGGCACCGTGCTTTTTGTTTGTTTACTTTTTGTTTGGCTGGATCTACGTGTATGGACTTTGCTTGTGTTGACTACTCTCCTGGGATTCGTCCCGAATAAAGCCCTGAGGGGTCTTTATATTACTATTGTTTCTGAGTCGTGCATTTTGGGTCCAACCCCCACGCACCCGTCTCAGTAAGTTGGAAAATAAGTATATTTCTGAGTATACTTTTAAGTGGACAGCATCAAGCCTAATTGAGAACAATTTCCATACATTTGTTGCTGGACAATGCTGATTTCACACTTACATGTATGCAAGCACTCGGTGATGGTTGTGGCATCAATGAAATACCCTGCACACAGATAGCAGACAATGTGCTCATTCAGGTCTTTGATTTTCAACTTGACTTCTTCCTGAATTAAAACAATAAAAAATATGAAAACATGAGTTTGATGATTGCACACAACTGCTAATATGACATGTATGGTTTCGAATAGATAAAATAACTTGCCAAACCCTAGGGCAAAGAACAATATATCTGCACGTGTCATGATAAAACCTGTTACAAAAGGAGTTGTGGAAAATAGTTCTGTACAAAAAACAAAAAAAAACATGCCATTTAAACATTTACATTACTTGCATAACAAATGCACACAATTTCATAATTTTATCACCTTCAGATAGCCATAATATGTTACTTCCTTGAAAGAAGATCTTTATTACACATTTATAGTAGCCATAAAATGTTACTTCCTTGAAGATATCATTATTACACATTTATAGTTCACTGCTTGTTTAAATTATTTGGTGCACAAGTTAAAAAGTTACAGCTACACTGCAAAAATAATTGGTTCCGGTTTCACATATTTAATTCACTTTTCATGGCGTTAAGTTGTATTTACTTGTGACAGTGACAATAAAAACCACACCGCCAGATAAGAACAGTCAACTGCCCGTTTGGCTACTATGCTCAATGAACATAAATTACTGACTGACCTATGAGGAGGAGAAGAAATATTAGTTTTACTTTGAGGTGAAGGCAATGGTGAATTTTACATTGATACATGAGGCCTGATTCTGGTAACACATACCCATTTCTGAGCGTATACTCGCTTTTCTCAAGAATAATTTATAGCCCGCCAACTTGTCACTGGTACAGTCGGTAACTATCCTTGCTGCTACTCTTAAAATTCTGATTTTACAACATTCGCTCGCCACTCTTATTTAAAACGCAGTTTTGTGTGGACCAAAGACAAAGAAAAGAACATAGGCTTCGTTCAAGTGAAAGGAAATCGATTGAAATCGAATTAAATCGGCTCAACGACAGTTGCAAGGGGAGGCAGATTAGTGATAAACCTGAAAATATAGCAAATTTGCTAAATAAGCGACTGTCCGTTAATTATGCATCGTGGGAGTGAAAGTGAAAATTCACTTTCTGGAATGTGGTGGGCACGGTCAAGAACGGAACGTATCAAAGTCTACAGCCAACCACCCACCAAAGTCACAGTCTGCCCCATTTAAAACCAACACTACGGAGTGAATCTATACGGCCTGCTTTAGAGTAACGTCAACGTTGGTATACAACATAACTGCCTATAAAACCGGGCAAGATCCTGCCAAACATTTCTAGAAGTTTTGAAACAATTTTTTTTTCCCCTGGCTAGGATCAATTGACCTTACGTTAGCTAACGTCAACACTTATCCCGTTACACATTACCGGGCAAAGGCCCTTCGAGAAAGCCACAACTAACTTCGCGCATCACGTCCAATATTGTGCGCTGGGGTTTAGATCTGTGCCAGCGGAAAACAACGAGAACGTAAGCAATGTTACAGCGTGACCGACTACGCTGTCAACCAAGACGGAGAAAAAAGGAAGGACAGCGCTGATTGCGAAGGTTAGACTCGCTTTTTTGTTTAGGTTACATTACAATTAAAATCTAGCTTGAAAATACTGCCATGTTAGTAAAATATTGTTGCTGATACATACACAATGACAAACTAGTAAATGTGACGATGTTCAGGACTACTACGTGCGGTCAGCCACCTTTTTTTGTTTAATTAACGCTAGCTTGCTAGCTTGCTAGCTAGCGAAGAGGTTCCGCAAGCGCCGTGCACTTGCTTCACACTGCCAGCGTTCGATAGTTTAAGTAGCCTACCAACGTTAGGCACCACGTTTTCACATAGTTAAAACTGTGAAGTCTGCTAAATTATTTGTATTCAATAATGTGCTACAACGTTTCAACTTCCATTAATTGAATAGTAAATTCTTTCTGGAAATTTACATCAAGACCTCAGTGCGCAGTTCGCGCAGTCCATCGAGGGAGAAGAGTCGACTCGGCAGTGAAACTCTACCACTGACGCCTGCGCAGTTACAGGGTACAACTCCGCGGTCCATGGCTCATCCGACACGAACAGACATGCATGCGCTGCCGTCTTTTCGATTCTATTTATACCAGGAACGTTAGACTAGATCACCGACTGACTATATTAGAGCGTGGGAATAAAGAAAGAGTCATGGACATACCTCATTTCTCAACGGGTCGAGCTTGTAGACGGACTGCAGTTGGTTTCTCAGCCGCATAGCTATCGCCATCGGTCCCTGCGCCGCCATCTTTGGCACTTTAGGCTCACTTCCGGATAAGAGTGGTGTTGTCATAACAACTCATAGCAATCTGCACGAGATGTGAAATACTCACCACTCGCTTCCCGGAGATATTACGAGGTGGCAGTCCCGAGAAAATGCTTGATTGCTATTTGGTTTTCCG
Source organism: Conger conger (assembly GCF_963514075.1). Classification (NCBI taxonomy): domain Eukaryota; kingdom Metazoa; phylum Chordata; class Actinopteri; order Anguilliformes; family Congridae; genus Conger; species Conger conger. The sequence continues at coordinate 23,402,891 of NC_083767.1, read as the reverse complement.
TTTAACCATTTGAACTGTGTGAACTGCAATAAGTAGATTTTTCACATTAAGATATTTTTCCATCGTGTAACAGTGTTCAATTATTTTGTGGGAAATTAAAGCGTCACTAATTATATCGTGGGTGCGTGTGTTTCGGTGCAGTCCAGCCATGCATAGCATTGGCGTGGATTTCATCTTAAACTGTATTAAATCGTACATACACATGATAAAATCGCCGCACGGGTGAAAATTATTAAATCACACATACACATACACATACCTTTTATTTATAAATCACAAATAGGCCTATCCGTAAATGTGTGCAGTACGCTATAAGTGAAACTATACACTATATACTATAAGTGAAACTCGAAAAATTAGAATATCGTGCAAAAGTTCATTTATTTCAATAACTCAACTCTAAAGGTGAAACTAATATATTACATAGACAAATTACATGCAAAGCAAGATATTTCAAGCCTTTATTTGTTATAATTTTGATGATTATGGCTTACAGCTTATGAAAACCTCTAATTCAAAATCTCAGAAAATTAGAATATTACATGAAATCAATCAAAAAAGGATTTTAAATACAGAAATGTCAGCCCTCTGAAAAGTATAATCGTGCATATGTACTCAGTACTTGGTTTGGGCCCCTTTTGCACAAATTACTGCCTCAATGCGGTGTGGCATGGATGCGATCAGCCTGTGGCACTGCTGAGGTGTTATGGAAGACCAGGATGCTTCAATAGCAGCCTTCAGCTCTTCTGCATTGTTCGGTCTCATGTCTCTCATCTTTCTCTTGGCAATGCCCCATAGATTCTCTATGGGGTTCAGGTCAGGTGAGTTTGCTGGCCAATCAAGCACAGTAATCCCATGGTCATTGAACCAGGTTTTGGTACTTTTGGCAGTGTGGGCAGGTGCTAAGTCCTGCTGGAAAATAAAGACAGCGTCTCCATAAAGCTTGCCTGCTGAAGGAACCATGAAGTGCTCTAAAATTTCCTGGTAGACGGTTGCGTTGACCCTGGACTTAATAAAGCACAGTGGACCAACACCAGCAGATGACATTGCTCCCCAAATCAACACTGACTGTGGAAACTTCACACTGGACTTTAAGCATCTTGGATTGTGTGCCTCTCCATTCTTCCTCCAGACTCTGGGACCTTGGTGTAATGTTTCTGTATTTGTTCTGTATGTTTTCATGTTTATTCTTGTTTATTATTCATTTTTCTTAGTTACCTGGTTTATGTTTTCCATTACAGTTCTCTATTGTCCTCCCCTGTTATGTCTGCGTCTGAATGTTTACCAGTCTAGTCACTCCCCTGTCTGCGTGTCCCACTATTTGGGTGGTTACGGTAGTTTTCGGGTTTTCAACATTTTTACTAAAACTCGCGATTCTTACTTCCTGCTTTTTCTTGGTAGTTAAATGTTGTAAGGCACGATTCTTACTAACTACTACTAATCTAGGTTTTGTACAGTACTAATCCGATACATATACAAATACACTTACTGTCTGTCTAACTAACTAACTAACAATCACTTTTATTGGGTAGTTTAGAAATATTCATGTAACTAACTCACTAAAGCTATCTCTTAGTATTTCTGCACTGTTCTGTAACTCCGCCTCCCTATGCTATCCCTGATTACTCGTTTAGTTTCAGCGAAGTGTTCGCACCTGTCTCTAACTATCACTATGTCTTCAAACTATGCTAATGTCTACTCCCTAATCCGGAGCCGTATGATTTACATGTTTTGTTTCGTGCATCCAGTCCGCGTTTTTCGTCTCCCTCCCGTTATTATGTTATTACCCTATTATGTTTCCCCACCTGTTGTCTATTTGTTTAGCCCACCTTTTTCTCTGCCCCGCCTAGATTGTCACCTTCCCTCTTGTATTTAAACCTCATTCTCAGTATGCTTCTTTGTCAGAACGTTGATCTTAGTAAGTGCCGATTGTGTGTAAGCCTTATTATTGAGATTCATGATAGACACCCCTTTGCCTTGACTTCCGTACCTGCCTTGCCCTCTTGTTTTGTTTGCTCATCTGATCTTCTGGTTTTTCGACGTGTTGTTTTGTATTTTTTGTACCTTTTGTACCTTCGCCCTGTGCTTTCCTGGATTTTGACCTCTCGCTTGTTTTTTCGACTATTCTTTTGCTTTTCGTTCTTGGCTTTGTACTGGATCTCTTGGCTTTTGACCACTGAACATTAAACTTTGATTTTTGGATTATCCTGTGGTCTGCGTCTGGGTTCTCTGCACCGTACATAACACTTGGTTTCCAAATGAGATGCGAAATTTGCTCTCATCAGAGAAGAGGACTTTGGACCACTGAGTAACAGACCAGTTCTTTTTTTCTTTAGCCCAGGTAAGACGCTTCTGGCGTTGTTTGTTATTCAGGAGCGGCTTCACAAGAGGAATACGACATCTGAAGCCCATGTCCAGGATCCATCTGTGTGTGGTGGCTATTGATGCATCAACTCCAGCCCTAGTCCACTCCTTTTGAAGCTCTCCCACACTTTTGAATGGCCTTTTCCTGACAATCCTCTTCAGTATGCGGTCATCCCTGCTGCTTGTGCACCTTTTTCTTCCACACTTTTTCCTTCCACTTAACTTTCTATTAATGTGTTTTGATATAGCACTTTGAGAACATCCAACTTCTCTTGCAATTACCTTTTGAGGCTTTCCCTCCTTGTGGAGGGTGTTGATGATGGTTTTCTGCACAACAGTCAGGTCAGCAGTCTTCCCCATGATTGTGAATTCTACTGAACCATACTGAGAGACAATTTAAAGGCTCAGGAACCCTTTGCAGGTGTTTTGGATTAATTAGCTGATTAGAGTGACACTTTGAGCCTACAATATTGAACCTTTCCACAATATTCTAATTTTCTGAGATTTTGAATTTGGGGTTTTCATAAGCTTTAAGCCATAATCATCAAAAATATAAGAAATAAAGGTTTGGAATATCTCACTTTGCATGTAATGAGTCTATATGATATATTAGTTTCACCTTTTTAGTTGAATTACTGAAATAAATGAACTTTTGCATGATATTCTAATTTTTCGAGTTTCACCTGTATGGTAAATAACGTAACTTAGTAAAACATGAGGGAACGTAATGGCATAATTTACATTGAAGTAAAACGCAGGTGCAGGCAAGAGCACAACGTTTGTTTGGTCCCATGGGCTCATCCTCGTGTGCAAGGAAATCTTGTCTGGTCCCAAAAAACGTAACGCGCAGCTTTGAATGTGGAATTGCTCAGACATAGGTTTCTATAGTTATGTCTATAATTAGTAAGTATTTTAATATTTCAAAGCAAGTTATTCAATCAAGTAAGCTATTTTCTCTATGGACCTATAATGAGTGTTAACAAAAGGATCCTAATGGAGTTAACTAGGCTAAATAACGTGGTTTGTTTGCTAGGAGACTAAAAACCTCTCTCTCTCTCTCTCTCTCTCTCTCTCTCAACATAAAAGCAACATTAAAAGCATAATAAAATATACAGTTGAAGCTCACAATCACATGCCAAAAAGACAAACAGAATCTAGCTAAGGAAGCAATTACAGATTCGATTTTGCCTCACCCTGCAGCTCTCCAGGCTTTTGTTAGATATCCTACAAATAAAAACCAGTCAAAAAAATTGATTTGAAAGTGTTTAATAATGTTGTGACATAAAAAGGACCTCATAACCTGCAAATAAAAACAAAGTCAAAAACTTAAATTGTAGCCTAAATGTTTTACTATGATAACATAAAAAGGAATAACAAAAAAGGTGTGTAACATGTAATAATAGTCAGTGGTCCATCCAAGTTGGTGTGTGTCATTGTAGCGCTGGCTGCAAATACATCAAGCTTGAACTATGCTAGCCTGACCAGCCTACCTGGCATCTTATCAAACTTGCTTCATGAAACAGAGTTATCCGAGTACCTATCCATACTTGATATTACTGACTTGAAATAAATCAGACTTACAGCTTAATTAACCTTTGTGAAATACCCCCCTGCTCACCGTCAGAAACTTCCCATTTGAGCTGTTATGTAATGTAATGTAAGCTGTAATGGGTGAAACACAAACATACGCACTGACACACACACATAGCAGTATGTTTCCGTGCATACAGTTTAGAGGCATTTGGTTTTATCTGAGCAGATAAAATATTTCTGTAGACTTCATTGTTCTACTTCTGTCTGCAGTCACATCATCGATGAAGACAAGTGAGCCCGTTCCACTGGCAGCCATTCAGGCCAAGCCATAACACCCCTTCCACCATGTTTCACGGATGAGGTGGTATGCTCACGGGCATTTCATTTTTCCTCATTCCATCACTCTGACGCATGTTAATCTACTTGAGCCTCTTTTAGGTGCTTTTTAGCAAACTGTAATCTCGCCGGTCTTACTGTTCTTCAGGCTTAGTAATGGTTTTCATCTTGTAGTGTACCCTGCTGGTATAGTCTTCTATGTAAGTTAGACTTTGATACATCTACACCTGCATCCAGGAGAGTGTTTTTGATCTGTTAGGCCATTGTCAGCGGGCTTTTCTTCACCAAAGAGTTTTCTCTGTTCATCCACAACAGTGGTCTTCCTTGGTCTACCGGGTCTTTTGACATAATTTAATTAATCAGATGGATTTTTCTTGTTAATAATGAACCAAACTGTTGACTTGGGCATGCCAATGTTTTTGCAATTTTCCTGATTGATTGATTTTCATTTTTTTATTTTTTATAAATTTTTTCCAGATTTTTCCCTTTTTCTCCCAATTTGGTAGCCAATTGTACCTCGTCTGATTCAATTGGAGGTAGTCGTATTAGATGTACCGCCCGTACCCCGTCCCTCGGCGGCCCGAATGAGAGCGACACGCCTTCTTCGTCTCGTGCCCGTTGCCGTTGCCGTGATTCCGAGGCGCCCGAGGTGCTTATTGTGCGGCGATCTAATAACCCTGCCAAGTCCCTCCCTCTGGAGCAGCGAGCCAATTATTGCTGCCCCACGTGAGCCGGCCAAACTTGGCTTTTGGCAGGACCGAGAATCAAACCCTGGTCCCCGGTGTGCAACTGCAGCAAACTGCAACCACAAGTCTGCTGCGTCTTAGCCTGTTGCACCACCACGGCTCTTGATTTTCATTTCTGAGCCTTATGACAGCCAGCTTTGCATTGACACTGCTGTCTTCCTGACATTGTCACACCCAAACTCAACTTCTGCCTTCACTAATGACACAAATGAATACACCTGCCTAATGAAACACATCTGTGAACATATTCAACAAATACGTGTAGTACCTCAAAATGGGGGGACCTTGTATAAAAGGTACTGTCATTTCTAAACAGTTCATCTGATATGGATATATATACTCTCAAGTTAAAGCTGATAGTCTGCCCTTCAACCTCGTTGTTGTCAAAGTGCTAGAGTACAGACCCAAAATGACAAAAAATGTGTCACTGTCCAGTGAATTATGGTGCTCACTGTACATATGTACTGTCTTCATCATACCAAATATAATAGATACATTTTGACAACTGAAAATGTGTGGTATATTGTAAAGTAAGTGTGGTCTTAGAGCCACAAAATACAAAAGTAAGTAGATATTTTTCAATTAATTAAAAGGTAGAACTCTCTACTGGAAGATAATCATGGTTTTATGAGTGCTGTGTAGTGTTAAAACCTGCTAGGTCAATTTGACCCACTAACACAAAAGGTGTGTTCCAAATTGTAACACAATAGTAAGGTTAAACCTTTCTAGAGGAACGTCACTTTTCCAAGGGAACTATGCGTCTAGGCATGCATTATCAGTAGATGGCGCCATTTATGTAAAATTGATTACAATACATACCCAAATGTGAACAAACAAAGTTTGACTGGTAGAGTGAGGTTTCTGCATTACCTTTGTATTATCTAGGTTACAAATAAACTGTGATCAACAACAGTATATATACAATATATAACAATATATTTATATATATATGAACAAACCTGTAATATAATGTGATAAGAGAAAGGGTAATTAATTACAATCACATTATATTACAGGTTTGTTCAATTATAGATTCCTTTTTCCAAAAGTTGAAGGTATGAATATATAATAAATGAAAAAAGTAATGGCGGCACGGATGGTGCAGTGGGTAGCACTGCCGCCTCACAGCAAGGAGGTCCTGGGTTCGAATCCCCATCGGCCAGGGCCTCTCTGTGCGGGGTTTGCATGTTCTTCCCGTGTCTGCGTGGGTTTCCTCCAGGTACTCCGGTTTCCTCCCACAGTCCAAAGACATGCAGGTTAGGCTGATTGGAGAGTCTAAATTGCCCATAGGTATGAGTGTGTGAGTGAATGGTGTGAGTGCCCTGCAATGGACTGGCGACCTGTCTAGGGTGTATTCCTGCCAATGTATGCTGGGATAGGCTCCAGCCCTCCAGCCCCCTGCGACCCTGTTCAGGATAAGCGGGTTAGGATAATGAATGAATGAATGAATGAATGAATGAATGAAAAAAGTAATAAACCACAGCTTGTGCAACGTAAACTGATCCTGCATGGTTTTACTCATCCTATACCAAATATAACTTTCCAGACTAGCATCACATCTGTATAATAACCAAAAGAACAAGATTATTTACTCCACGAATATGGTTATGTTGTAGAATTCAATTTCCCCTGGCCAGCTAATGATCAATTCCAAAGAAATTCTGAGTGGGTGACCTGAATGTGGCAAATTCAGGTCACTCACTCAATCACTCACACACTCAGGTACAGTTTGCCTAGAGCTTGCACTTCTTCAGATCGCCTCTAGAGGGTGTGTGCTTGTTTTAAAAGTGTCTTCGCCCCGAAAACTAATCCTGTTACATTCTCAGCACATCATACTCGTGATGAGCTCTGACTGTGGTTAATTAAAATTCAAGTTTGCAGGGTTATTGCAAAACCCTCAGAAGATTGTCCAAACGACCTTATGATAATGATAGTGTGATAACGTATGTCAGTGAGTTTAGGGTTGCACATGAAAGCATGTAGGGCCAGGGAGGGAGATTGTATTTGAGAGACTCAGACCTCACATGATCCCAACAGAGAGCCACAGGGCCTTAGTGGATCCAAAATAAGACTTAAAAACAAAATAAATAACTCTCAGCCTCCCGCAATTATGAGTATGTGCTTCACCTGAGGACGTATGTCATATTTCATGCCTTCCTTCTTGCACTGAGAAAGCAATGCCCCTAGCCCAAGGAAATATTTTCTGTGAGCTTTCAAGATTCTGCCTCCCTCTGGGCATCAGGTGGTATGTACTTCATCTCCTGCTCAAAATTGTCTGGTGGCCTGGAATGAGTATTAAAAAAGGCAGGGACATTGACAGTGTGGGATGAAATTAATTTACAGTTCCATGACTATACATTCTAAAAACATACAGTGGGCTCCAGAATTATTGGCACCCTTGAAAAAGTGCTGTGAACGAAAAAAGAATACAGTTATTGACATAAGCTTTATTTTTCGACACGCATAAAGTAGTGCACTTTATTAATGATTCAATGGAATAAACCATTTTTCAAATAAAAAAAATATTTCACCAGAAAACAGGTTCAACAATTATTGCTACCCCTGGTTTAATACTTTGTGCAAACACTCCTGGCAAAGATGACAGCCATGAGCATTTTTCTATAATTTGCGATTAAAGGTTAGAAAACACATTTAGATGGATCTCTGACCATTTCGCCATGCAGAACCTTTCAGAATCATTGATATCATTCGGGTACCCCCCTCTTCAGTTCAGACCACAGTTTTTTGATAGGATTTAAGTCTGGAGACTGAGATGGCCATTGCAGAACATGGTTATTGTTTTTACTTCACCATTTCTGTGTGGAATTTGGTGTATGCTTGGAGTCATTGTCCTGCTGGACAATCTACCTATGACCAAGACTCAGAGTTTGCTGATATGGAGGTGCCATTTTATGTTTTTTTAAGACTTGGACACAAGACACAACAAGACAACAAGACACCAAGACACAACCAAATTTTGTCTTAAAAATGAAATTCTTGAACCGCGACATTGGGTTACTTATGACCTCCCACACCATCTTCCTTACTGTCCGTGGAGATAATATGTGCTTGCATCCTCTCCTTGGCAAACCATGATTTACACCATTTTATTATTTTATGTTTTATGAAGTTCTTGTCAGAAAAAACACCCGTGCTCTTACCAAGAGTACATAAGCTGTGTGAGACACTGAGCACACTATGTGTGCATGTTTGTGTCTGACATGGTGGACACTATGTTTGTATGAATATTTGTATGAACTATGTTTGTATTGTATGAATAATTATTAGAAAATGCTAACAAACAGTTATAAAGTTTGCTAAGTTAAGGAGCTTGGAGCAATTGGGACTATTGTTATCATGTGCATAATAATCAAGTGGTTTCAAATTTTGTTGTTACATGCAGATTAGTGTCTATAGTTGACACTGGAATTTATAATTTGAATGATATTCTACCCAGCAGTGTTTCTCTCTTTTTTTGCCAATTTGCCAATCATGTTATTTTCATCAGTATTCCACGATGGTTGTTCCCACTTGTGGAAATAAACAAACAAACAAATAAATAAGAAATGGAAAATCCCAACCAAGGGGGCAGGGTGGTGCTTTTGAGCTGGGAGAATTCCTGTGAGCTAATTGTATTGACCACCAGGGGGCAGCAGAAGACCATTTTGTGTCTTGTGATTGACAGTGCTATTAAGCGCTATTTTAATAGCAGTTGACATATCAACTCACAGATTGCTTTTCAGGCAATTCAGATGTGTCACATAAGGAATGAGTAAAAAGAACAAAAACAACCTTCCCCCTTAGAACTCTCTCTCAAATTCAAGTTGCTTTATTGGCAGGAAATATGTATGTACATTTTGCCAAAGCTTTCGTATATCAATGAAAATACATATGTACAGTCAACTAGTAATGAGAATGAATATTCTCAAAACAAAAACAACATAATAGCACTGTTGAATACAATAAAAAATGTTTTTTGTGTATGCCACTCGTTGTCTCTTGGGTTGAAATTCTGGTCGGGCACCAATCAGCTTGACTATTGCAGCAGTGACTGTTGTGAACCTCAACCTTGCTAGTCTGACATAATGATGAAGCCCTTATAACACACTATCACTATCAGCTCACTTGCAAAATAGGGCTACAAGAAAGTAGCCTACCCGGGGAGTGCAGATGGGCCTAGCATTTAAAATAAATTATGTTAAAAAATTAAGAAAATATAAGAAAGTCAATGAGGCATTTATTAAGACTTATTTGCTGCTGTAGCCTATCCACTTATAGTTTTGACGTGTTGTCTATTCAGAGATGCTGTTCTGGATACCACTGTTGTAATGTTTGTGGTTATTTGCATTTGTCAGGATTTGAGACAGAGGAACCAAACGCAGACTCGGGGATAACGTAATCAGGCAGGCTTTAATGACAAGGGGCAGATCCAAAACGTTATCCACAAACAGGCTATCGTCCAGATCCAGGCAGACAGGAACATGTGGGGCAGGCAGAGCATAGTCAGTAAAACGGGCAGAGTTCAAAAACCGAGGAGACAGACAAGCAAAGGTACAAATCCCAAAAATGCAAAGCAGAGTCGAAATAAAAACAGGCAGAGATCAAGACTAGAAAATCCAAAAAAAGAACAGAGCAGAACGGAGCAGAATTACACAGATAATAAGGCACAGGTACGGGGAAGCTAGAACCGAACGGAACGGAATCACTGAAAGACGAACTAGCAACGAGAAACTGAAAAGAACATGTTTAAATACACAGGGGAATGAGACAACCTAGGCGGGGCATGGGAGTGAGGGCGGTCTAACAAATATATCAGGTGAGGCACATGAAAGGGCAATCACACAATAACAAGGGAAGAACGAAGATGTGGAACTGGATTCACATCTACACACATGTAATACAAACGGCTCCGGATTAGGGAGTAGACAATTGCACAGACTTAAGGAATGCAGTGATAGCAGAGAACAGGTGCAAAATACTAAGCAGGCAATCAGAGAGGGAGGTGGAGCTATAGAGCAGTGCAGAAATAGGGAGAATGTTAATATGTTAGTTACATGATTAAACTATAAATACCCAAAACTAGTGAATGTTAGTTTGTTAGTTAGACAAACATATTAGTGTGTTAATATAATTAGTACTGTACCAATTCTATGTTAGTCGGGATTAGTAGATTAGTGCTATCTACAAATATGAAATGGAGAGAAAGCGGGAAGGAAGTAAAGCGAGATGGAGAAGGAATCGTGGGAAACCAGAAAATTCCGAAAACACCCGAATAGTGAATCATGCAGACAGGGTAGTGACTCGGGCTCAGAACTACATAAAACAGTGTTTCCCAACTCCAGTCCTCGGGACCCACATGCCAGAAGGTTTTTGTTGTAACCAGTAACTCACACACCTGATTTAATGATTGAACCAATCAAACCACAAAAATGCCCTTGATTAGTTATATCAGGTGTGTGTTTTTCATCAGGTGCAGGTTTGGTTTTTATTCGGTGCACAGACAACCTGTTAAAGCAAGCTGGAGGGGGGCCAAGCAAAAGCTGTGGAGAAGGAACGCAGAAGGGGACAGGTTTAAGACTTCTGATAAAACTCAGCATGGTATGTTCTGAAAGGAGATATTTTTGTGTTGGTGACTCCAGTATATTTTTTTTATGAGAGAAACATAATCATGTGATATTCTGGTTAAAAACTTGGGCAAATAATGGTGTTTGTTTAAGCTTCGTCTTATTACATTATTGGCATTTGGCAGACGCTCTTATCCAGAGCGACGTACAACAAAGTGCATACCCATAACCAGGGATAAGTTCGCTGAAAGACCCTAGAGGGAAGTACAATTTCAACTGCTACCTGTACAACAAAGATAAGGACAAGGGCCATTATTTTTATTTATTTATTTATTTATTTTTTTGAACAAACAAACAAACAAACAGAGCAAAAGTGACCAAAGTTAACTATCCAAACACTGCTTACCTAGCCAACTAAAAATACCGATACACAAAGCAAATCACAGAGATAACAATTAAGGTTCACAGGGAGGTAGGGAGGGATGGGGAGAGGTGCTGCTTGAAGAGGTGTGTCTTCAGCTTGCGCTTGAAGGTGGGGAGAGATTCTATAGTTCCACCACCGTGGAGCCAGTAGTAGTCGTGAGCGTGAGGTGGAGGTTCTGAGAGGGGGAGGTGCCAAGCGGCCTGTGGAGGCTGAACGAAGAGGTCTGGCAGGGGTGTAGGGTCTGATGATTTTTTGCAGATAAGCTGGGGAAGACCCTTTAACTGCTTGGAAGGCTAGCACCAATGTTTTGAATTTGATGCGAGCCATGACAGGCAGCCAGTGGAGGGAAGTAAGCAGGGGGGTGACATGTGAGTATTTGGGAAGGTTGAAGACCAGACGAGCTGCTGCATTCTGGATGAGTTGGAGGGGTCTGATGGCGGACGCTGGGAGGCCAGCCAAGAGGGAATTGCAGTAGTCCAGGCGGGACAGAACCATCGCTTGGACTAGGAGCTGGGTCGAGTAGGGGGTGAGAAAGGGGCGGATTCTCCGTATGTTGTATAGGAAGAACCTGCAAGACCGGGTCACCGCCGCAATGTTCTCTTATTTGACTAGTGTATTTCCAGGTCTGTTGGGAGGTGTGTAATGAAATGAAGCATCTATCTATGATTCCCATAAAGATATGAAAACAGCATTCAATTAAAACACTTTTTTTTTCTTCTTGCAATTTCAGTTTTGACATTGATTCTTCTAGTACTGTTTTTCAATTGTTGAAATTATGCTGCCTGAACCACAGGAAGGAGTCTTGCCATGAATTCTCTTTAAATTGGTTTTAAAATGGAAGAGGGCAAATGATAAAATGAATATCCACATTACCTAAAATGGTGCAGAGAGAATAAAAATAAGTTACTGGATTTCAAAAACCCAATCATACCCATATGTCCAGGTGTAGTATTATGCTGGAGCTCTTGTCAAGGTCATGTAAAGGTTACAGGTCTCATCCTGTGGATGTTCATTGGATCTGAACAGTTGTGACATTTGCATAAGCTCCATGTGCTATAGCACATGGGTTACCATCTGCAGTGAGAGCTCCACCCCATCTCCTAACCAATCATGCTAGGAGAAGTATCACTGAGAATTCTGGAAGAAAAAAAAAAATCAAGAAGTTGTGCCACAAGGGGGCGGTGTTACATTCCTTTCAGACTGTGAGGGTGTTCTAAACAAGCTAAGGTGACGCCAGTCGACCTCAGATAGTCAAGGTTTTTGGTTCAGCTTGAATAAACAGTCTACACCTGAGCTACCCACTTAATTTCGAGCAATAAGTTTACTGAGTTCTTACTTTAGTTCAAACTCATTTGACAAGCTTCCAGCCTCTCGGTCACTTACAACAACCCTTTTCAGTCACTTATTGACAAATATCAATTTATAAAACCTGTCAACATTGTTTGCATTACAGAAATTAAATGCGCTTCGCTTTTATCGGTTTAAACCCCCTGTTAATTATCCCACTGCTATCTGATCGAGACTTTGCAGTGGCCTCCCTGAAGCTGTGGAAAGCTGTTAGAACTGCCCCCACTATTCCTTTATTTAAACCCCATCTAAAGACCCACCTGGCTTTTGGAGACAAAGTGTCCCTGTCTTTTGTTGTCTTCTTTTTTTGTATATTGTAATTTTTTACTTTTACTTTTATTTTGTACAGTACTTTTGTCAACTTCAGGTTGTTTTTAAATGTGCTTGATTTGAATTGATATTAACATGTGTTTATGGGACTAAATGCAGAACTACATGAGCCAAAGAGCTGGCACACCTCCACGCGTGCCAGGTCTCAACAACAGGACATCCTTTCTGCTTGGCATCCTGCTACCTGGAGCTGTACTGCACATCAAAGGGCAGCACGTGCAAAAATCCAGAGGACTGCGGATAGATAGTTGCAGGTTTTGATGCCCCTCCATTCTTCTTGGTCCCTCTCTGTCTCTTTTCCATTAATGGCATTTGGCAGATGCTCTTATCCAGAGAGACGTACAGTTGATTAGACTAAGCAGCAGACAATCCTCCCCTGGAGCAATGCAGAGTTAAGGGCTTGTTCAAGGGCCCAACGGCTGTGCAGATCTTATTATGACTACACCGGTGTTCAAACCACTGTTCTTGCGTGTCCCAGTCATGTCCCTTAACCACTACTCTACAGGCGACCGGAGAGTGTAGCTGGGCCCTCATGTCCCACCATGCTTGGGTAAGGGTGTTGTTTTAGATTTGGCGAGCTCATGGCCCTTTCATCTACTCGTGTGTCCTGCATGCAGGTGGCTCCTCATCTCGCCTGGCTACTGTCGACAACTGTCTGCAGGTACTTAAAGAGGAAACGGGATGCTTGTGCATGCATTATACTTGTAGCCAGAGTGACTTACAACAAGTGTATTTAACACAGTCAGCAAACACCACAGGAGCTAGGAATAGGCAAATAAAGATGAAATATACAATCCAGTATTAATGACATGCATTTTAGTTTTGCCAAGAATGTGCGTATACATTTACTAAAAAGAATTTATGCTGAGTTTGTAAGCTCAAGCTAAAACCTTTACTCTCATGATACATAACAATTTGAGCTGGGCAAAGGAAGAGAACAAAACGGCATTACGCAAAGGTCATGGTCTAAAGCACTCGGAGCACTTCTGTTTATAATAGCGCCAAAATCCACAGACGATGTCTGACCATGCATGAAGCTATTATCATTATCCTCAAGCTTTTAGCTTGATTCTTACGCTTTTCATTTTTGAGAAACAAAAGGTATTTTGTTTTTTTTCCTCTCGTTTTTACAAGGGTAAAATACATCTTCCTGCCACCATCTGACATGAGCAAAGGAAGAAAAAGCTCCACAAATGTAGGTAACGCATAAACATTTTTTTTTCCCCGAGCGAGGGAGAAAGCAGCCAACCCCATTAATCGCGGCAGCACCGTCAAATGAAAATTGCGCATTTAAATTTATGCGCCTTTCTCAACTGGGGTTCTCGGGGGCTGGGGGCCAGGGTGGGGTTGAGGGGGTCACAAGGACTACTGTGGCTTCAGCACTGATCCCACGGGCTGAGCCCAGATAAGACTGCATTGCAGGGCGCAATTAAGAAATCGTTAGGATCATTAATCAATGAACCGGTGGAGGAGAAAAAAATCTTGCCGGCTTAAATAATTACAGGGAATCAAAGGCTAAGTGGTGAGAGATCAAAGGCAGGCATTCTTGGGTAATCCTCCGGTGTTGCAAATCTTGGGTAATCTGGCCTGAGTGTCCCCACTGTTTGACATGTATTTACTGTATGGAAGGGGATGGTGCTATCAATTACCAACCCCACAGTGATGTGTTTACTTTGCCAGATTGGAGTGCTGGCTCTGCCTTGTGAAATATAGGCCCCCTTCCACCACCAACACCAGACCCCATCCGTAACCCCCTCCTCACACCCCCCCCCCCCCCCCATTTACTTTTCACAATTTGAGGTGTGCTGTCTTCTGCCTCCTTGTGTATTTGGGGGTCTTCTTAGCCCAAGTAGACCAACAGAGGAATCAGATAATGTTGTTTATTTTTGGAATTTGAACATAAGGGCTGTATTGTGCAATATCCAGCAACCCCCCCCCCCCATGCTATCTCATTTGCACCCATAAGCCTCAGTGCCTCTATATGGAGCCTCATCTCTTACACAATGAATGCCCACTCCCAAAACTAACAAGATGATAGAGACAGCATAGTGGCCATATGCATTTAAACATCATTATGCCTTAAACAAGCCTGAGCTCTCAGTAAGGTTGCTTTCGTCATGTGGATATGCCATATGGTTTATCATTTTTTATAATCTCATGACATTTTATTTTACTGTCAGTATAAAATGAGAAAATCTTGAGCTGAGAGTTAGAAGGTTCTACCTGCATTCTGAGTAGTTTTGAGATATTGAGATTCCAAAGTGAATGGGCTCTAAGCAGATATGACTTTTAAATGTTTAATTTTTTTCATACTTTCACTCAGTATTTTTGTATAAAACTTGGCAGACGTATTTAGTTCCCTATAAACAACATATGTATGACACTAACACATTTTATTTAAAATGTCAGTTAGAACCTTTTAATTTTCAGCTTACAAAATGTGGAAACTGTCCCCAAAAACTCCTGTGATTCAGTTTGCTATTTCAGTGCAGTGTTGACAGATCATTGCTATTCCAAAACCGCTCAGAAGGCAGTGCACGGTCATTATTGAAATTACACTTAACACTGCAAACGGATCGCCAGTCTCCATTTTAACACAGTTGAGACAACACAACCTAAACCTGAGACAGGGGAGCAGTGGGGATAGATACACCTGCCAAAAACCGCCAGCCCCAGTGAACCCAAAAACACAGCAACCAGCGAGTCACGTCCCAACGATTATCTCCCCATGTGGGCCCTGCCAAAGGAGCGCGGTGAGGTGGGCGAGGGGCGCGGCTCTCGAGCGGTAACTCGAACTAAATGGGCCAGCCAGAGGAAGACACCATGGCAGAAAGGGGCAAGGTGTTTGGCAGGCGACATGGAGACAGATATCACTTTTCCTGTACTGTATACTGGGACGATATCCCTCAGACGCATTGTGTAAGGCGGAATGCCCCAGTTTGGGGCCGAAACCGTAGGCGGTTTGCATACGCGCCTCAGCTTGGCATTCATGCAAAATGGAGAAGAGATGCTCCCACATAATAAGCCATCATAGGTCCAGGTGGAATCCGGGCCTTTAATTATGCTATAATTTCTGAAAGTCAGGCGGATCAAAGATATTGCTTTATTTAAGGCCAATTGAAGGCAAGGCTGGTTTACAGTAAATAATTGCTTGGCTTCCTGCAGGGGATCACTGAGTCATGTTTAGTACTTTGCTGTAGTTGAGCACACACTCACAAAAGAAAGCTTGCCTTATTTTGCAGAGTGGCAGACGGTGAAATACATGTGCAGTGATTGCATTTGCATAGAAAGTGATGTCTCATCCTTAAAGAAATGGAATGTATTGTAAATATGTGGAAATGTATTGTGAAAATAGAATGTAAATAGATTTCACCTTTGTCCTCTTCCTGCTTTCCTCTATTTGTATGTTTGTCACACTGAATGGTTTCAGATCTTTAGACTGTAATATTAGACAAAGGGAACCCGAGTAAACATAAAACACTTTTTATGAATAGAATAGTCAATTAAGGGTGTCTCGGTGGTGCAGCCTGTAGAGCACTGACCGCATGCCCATTGCGAGCTGCGACGTCGGCGGTTCGAATCCGACCGTCTGACATTTGTCGCATGTCATCCCCTCTCTCTCGCTCCCATTCTTCCTGTCTCTCTATACTATATACTGTCCAATAAAAAAAAGCTGAAAAAGGCCTAAAAAATATCTTAAAAAAAAAAAGAATAGTTAATTAAAAAATGTGAAAAAGTAATTGCCCCCTTAAACATAATAAATGGATGCACCACCTTTAGCAGAAATAATTGCAACCAAATGCTTACTATAATTTGATATCAGACTTTCACATTGCTGAGAAATTTTAGCCCACTCCTCTTAGCAGAACTGATTTAATTCAGATTTTCAAGCATGAACTGCTCTTTTCAGATCCTGCCTTAGCATCCATATTGGGTTCAAGTCAGGACTTTGACTTGGCTCCTTAAACTTTAATTTTGCTTCTTCTCAGCCATTCAGGCTTGCCTTTGTGTTTTGGATCATTGTCTTATGCATAACCCAAATACACTACAGCTTCAGCTCACAGACTGCACACTCCATTGGTCTAAAATTACTTTTTGTGTAAAGTAGTTCTGAAATCATTCAGTGTGACAAATATGCAATAATAGAGGAAATCAGGATGAGGGCAAATACTTTTCACTACACTGTATAAATGCCCGGACACACCAAACCGACGGTCGGCCGGTCTTTCCGGTGTGTCCCGCACGCCGACACTCCGTCGGCGTGTTTTGGAGGGCTCCGACGCCGATTCAACATGTTGGCGTTGGAGCCCCCGGAGCCGTCGATGAGAGAGAGCTCTCTGATTGGCTGTCCAGCTAGCAAATCAGTGCACGAGAAGAGAAACGGAAGCGACGAAAGCAAGCCATTCCAAAGTTACTATCACTACCAGACATAATTTTTGATTAGTATTACTAAATAGCGAGAGAACAAGGAAATTGCTGCAAACTGTTTGTTGTGCTTCTAGGTCCAACGCAATGCAAACGCATTCCCGGTCTTCCGGTTTCCAATTTTTGAAAGACAAGAGTTATTACCTCTCACACAGGCGCAGAACGTACGTGCAACTCGGCCGTCGGTGGACCGTCGTTGCGGTGTGTTCGGCACAGCCAACATTAACGACGCGTATCAACGCAAGGCGATCTTTGTCGGCGCTCCGCGGCCGACTGTTGGTTTGGTGTGTCCGGGCCTTTACATACATAATATAAAGTCCCCTCCAAAGGTATTGGAACAGCCTGGTCAATTCCTTTGTTTTTACTATGCACTGAACACAATTGAGTTTGAGGTCAAAAGATGTACATGAGATGACAGATCCGAATTTCAGCTTTTATTTCCTGGTAATTTTATCTAGATTTAGAACATATCACAACTTAGAACATATCACCTTTGGTATCAGACCACCAAATTTAAGGTGAGCAAAAATATTGGAACGTGTGACTGACAGGTGTTTCTTGTTGCCCAGATGTGTCCTGTTAGATTGATTGGTTAAGCAATAAATTGTTCTGAATGTCTACTATTAGCTTTAGCCTTAGGTTTTGCCTGTGAAGACTGCATTTGTGTTACAAATATAATAACCAACATGAAGACCAGAGACCAGAAAGGCAAGCCATTTTAAGGCTTCGAAAATCGATCAAGCATTGGAGACAGCTTGTACAACAACTTGGAATGTCTTGCAAAAGAAAGAAACTGCTGGCGCAGTTGGTTGTGAAATATTGTGAGAGCTGTGAAGAAAAACCCCCAAAACATCAGTCAGTGCCATCACAAACAATCTCCACAGGGCAGGGGAGAAGGTATTTCAATCAACCGTTCGAAGACTTAAAAAGCAGCAATATAGAGGCTATACCACAAGATGCAAACCATTCATCAGTAGGAAGAATTTTGCATCAGAGTACAGAGATGAGCCATAAAAGTTCTGGAACAAAGCTTCATGGACTGATGAGACCAAGATTAACCTCTACCAAAGTGATGGAAAGGCCAAAGTGTGGAACTGTGAAATATGATGGAGTGTCATGGCTTGGGCTTGCACAGCTGCTTCTGGAGTGGGCTCACTAATCTTTATTGATGATGTAACTCATGATGGTAGCAGCAGGATGAATTCAGTCTCCTAAAAGTGGAAGGTTTTAGACTGGTCAAGTCAATCACCAGGCCTTAACCCAATTTAGCATGCATACTTTTGGATATAGTATATAAATTATTGCTGCTTTTAGATATTGCAATATAATATATTATAATACAGTATTGTAATATATTATATTGCAATATCTGAAAGCAGAAATTATTTATATATTGTCTGTATCTTGTCAATAAGTGGTGCAGTATGTTGATAACATTTTATTTCCGTCTTGTCAGCATTCAATATCCAGATAAAATACATGATATTCCAGAATTAAATTTTTCAATATCACAAATATGCAATTTTACTGCCATAATCATGGGATCTATTGAAAGATATTATCTATGCCCTGGAGAACTCCTCAAGCTGTACAATGCATTGAATTTGCAACAGTTTAGTTTGTGACCTATATAGGAACCATTATGGTTATTAGTAAGCTTAATGGAATTCTACTTATACAAAGCATACAACACTGTGTTGTTGTGTGCAGCAATAAAAAGACAAGCCAGCTCTAAGTCTGCATCCCACAAGGACATTGTGGTTACATTGAGTCACTCACGTCTCTGATGTAACAATAGAATTTTCTCTGTGGACTTAGTTAAAATTACGCAATTATTTCATAATTACACATAGTCTGGTGATGAGAGATGGTTAGAGAACTGAGATTGTAGCTGAAATGTAGGTTTGATTCAAAGCTGCGGTGTTGGTGCTGTACTCTTGGCAATTGCTGTTGTCAATGCCATTACTTAATTGTGTGTGCCAATTAGCACTATTAAAAAAATCCAATTAAGAAACATAGGGTATCTTTTTTGGATATTGCACAGTATTGTTCTGTATTAAGTTGCATATATTGTTTGTATGTTTAAATTTCAGGTCCATTGTATAGCAAAAGAACATAAATAGGAGACTCCGCAACGTCTCTTCGTACAGTAAACACATCTGGTCTACACATGCATTTTATTTTTATTTTGTCTGTAGACCTAATGCTTGAAAGTTTGACCACAGTTTAAAATGGCTAAACATTTTAATGCCTGTTTTATTTTACAAATGTATTCTCACAACAATAAGTATTTGTTTTCAGTATCAAAGCAGAGGTAATTAAATGTGTTAAATGACCTCAAGTTCATTCCACAGTCAACCTCGGTACTACTACTCATTACTACAACTGAGATGAGACTCCTGCCTTATCACTCAATAGCACACCTGGCTGATTGACCACCTGCACCAACTGTGCAGTAACTGTATAAAACAGGTCCTGGATTAAGTGGCGGGCAGCAGCCCGCTCTTCGGAAGATGAGCGTGCTAATGCACACCCTCCTTAATTGAAGAGGATAGTTGGAAAAGACTTGTCTGCACTCAGGCACTGAACTAATATCGACATGAAAGCAGCACTCAATGCCGACATCAAAAACAGTCCAACCTGGCTATGCTAGATTAAAATAGCTCCTCTGCCTCTGAACGATGACCGGGAAAGTGGGCCCCAAAGTGCCTTTTGTAACCCTCAAGCTTCAGCCTACTTCAATGGAATCACATAAACAGCCATTCAGTTAATCCCTTTGAGCAAGATCACTCCATCATTTGGTACAGAACCCCAGCCTTCAATCAAGTAGATGGTTCCCAAATTGCCCCCATTCTACCCAAAGCCATAGTGCGCAAATGTTAAAGCTGGTTCAAGACCAGTACATGTGGACAACCTCCATGCTACATAAACTGTGAAGCAATGCCATTTTTTTAAAGAGAGGGTGTTACAGTCTGCCCTCATTTAATATGTTTTGCTTTATTTAACAGGGTAACAGATACAAGGAAGGACCACAGCTTTAGCTGAAATTTATAGACTTGAAATTATCATGAAAATGTACATACCTTTACACATGCTCCAGACCATCTGTTCAGCTGTGTTGCAGCCATGAGATTATTTTATGACATTCTTCATCTGTCAACAGCTGTGATATCTGAAGAGCATAAATGTGTAGCCTATGAACTGGGCAGTGTTACTTTATTAGTTTGGTTGTTCAAAAGCAACAGCAATATGTGAATAATATAGACAAAATTCCAACAGAAAATAGAGAGAATCAAAACAAATTAGAATGCTATCTGCCCCTTAAAAAGACAATACACTTTAGCAGATCATTTTTTAATCTGATCACAGTGAAAAATGATACTCAGGAAAACATTGACAAAGTACAGACTCAGTGAGCACAGCCTGGCTATAGAGACTGGCCGCCACTGGCAAACCTGGCTGCCTTGAGACGAGAGGATGTGCTCTCATTGTGACAAGAAATAGAGACAGAGCTGTACTTCCTTACCAGATGTAACAAATACAAGGACATTTGAGAACATCTCTTTAAATGGTAAATTTTTGGCAGTTATATAGCACCTTTATCCAAAGAGCTGTACAATTGACGCTTCTCATTCACACATCAATGGTGATTGGCTGCCATGCAAGGCACCAACCAGCTCGTCAGGAGCAATTGGGGGTTAGCTGTCTTGTTTTATGCAGCCTAACAAACTATACACCTTTTGAAACATAATGTCATCAGCTAAAATGCTTCTTATTCATCACTTCAATAGCATGCCTGTAGTTGGTTCTTTGATGAGCAGAAGTTATTCTGAATGATGGGGGAAACACATTTTCTCTGCAACTGCATTACTGATGCTGGTTAGAGATGCTTGTATGAGGACTCATCATGTCCCAGAGAGCCTATTAAAAACTTAGATAATAACATTCCTATGTACGTTCGTAGAAGTATACAACGGCGAACGGTATGATGATACCAGCGAACGGTATGATAATTATAAGTAAACAATGGATATTTGATCAACGTTTCTCCGTTGTTTTCGAATTATAACTATTATGCATTTAATTTGCTTTGTTGTCAAAAGGACTCTGGCATTACCTTATTTCTTGTTGTATGTGGATTTCCAAAATGCAGAAAAGATGCATGCTTGTTTTTACCACCCACATGTTACAAAATAAGGAACTGTTGTTGCGAAAGCAATGGCATTTAAAAATAGGTTATACAGATAGAACGCTTTCAAACAGTATATTCTGTTGCGACAGTGATGGAAAATTGCACAGTGAAAAATTATTTAAACAAAAAAAAAAATCCTTACAGGGTTAAAACACAAAAGAGGCTCTCTAGAGAAAATGAACCAGGAGAAAAGGTAGCCAAGTTGTGAAAGTCGGATGGATTTAAGGCAACTTGTACTGGCTAACAGGGCAATGGTTAACCTAATTTAAGGTTTGTTAGAAAGCATTAGCGTGAGGAATCCTTTTCCGAGAGCTTTTCGGACACTTTGGACATACTTTTGAAAAACATACAATACTGTGCAAAAGTCTTACTATACATTTACATTACATTTTTGTAATTTGGCAGAATAGTTAAAAACTGAATCAAATCAATATTTTTTGTGACCACCCTTCGGCATTAAAACTGCATCACTTCTCTATGATAGCCAACGCTGTCCAACAGTTCTATAAGACAATCAGCAGGGAGGTTGTTCCAAGCATGTTGGAGAACTTGCCACAGTTCTTCTGCAGACTTTGGTTGGCTTCTTGCTTCTGATCTCAGACAGCCTTGATCAAGTTTTTATGTAAAATGTATTCAATTCCTTACAGTAATATGTTACTTTTTTAAATAAAATACAAAATGTCTCTGTAAAATAAAATATTTTGGAAAATGAATATTTGGAAATCTCAAATGTATTCTTTTATACTGACACACACAAAAAGAATAAACATATTAAACGTATATAATAAAATCTAGATTGCCTAAGACATCTGCACAGTACTGTATATGTGAATATGGATTTTCACATGTGAAGGTTAATTTTCTTTATATTTTGTATGAAAAATATCTGTTTTAATAGAAAAGTAAACTTTTTTGATCATTCATGTGTCTGGACAAAAATATTTGCAGATGTTTTGTAGTTGGAGAGATTTGGGGACACTTGAGGACATAGGTGCAGATTTGGGAAAACTCATGTGGAATTTAAATGCCTGTTGATACCTTTATCTGTACACAAGTTGGGACAAGTTGGTGCACAAATATAAAGTAGTTCTGGGTTGGTCCTAAATTTAGAAATTGAGATATTCAGTGCTAAACTATCATTTTAACGTATCTTTTGTGTACACTGTATGTACATGCTCAAATTTCTGAATGGTACAAGCCTTCTTCTTTAATTTAAGTCTTTAACCATGATCCATGGGTGTGCAGTAAATTGTTTTTTATAGACACTTTTATAGGATATTGCCCTCTAGGAGGGCAAAGTGGAAAGGGTTAAAATCAATTATCCACACAAATAAAATAAGTACTTTTTGCTCTACGTGAATGTTTCTGTAAGTGCTTATTGTGCTAAGTGCCAATTTACATTATTTAAAGTGGAGGTGATTTTAGTGTGCTGGGCTGAGCCCTGGGTATTTGCAATGTCTAGACACGCCCCTGCCCTATGGACTGTGGCACATGTTTCACCAGCAATTTGCCGCAGGCTTTTGTTCCAACCAGTGGCATCACCAGCATAGGGCTTCTGGGGCTCAGCCGGGAATCTTTTTTGACTAGCCCCGAATTGCTTTGAGTGTTCTCGCTGTGTGCTAGTTGTTTGCTAACGTCCCGACTGACCTGATAAAAACATAAGCACCTATTTCGTCCCCACTCCTGTGATTGAATGCCAATGAGAGTGTAACTGTGGGCGGGCTGTCTGAGACTTCTCTAGCCTTGTCCCTATGGTTTCCCCATGATTCAAGCAGACTCAATTCTGGAAGTTTTGCTGCATTCCATTTTCCATCAGAGATCGGAATTTCCCAATTTACATTTGCCAACTAAAAGCGTTCCAGGTGCAGAACGCCAAATGTTACCTAAAACCTGGGTGACCGTGCACTGGTGGTGTTTATGCGGCAGGTGTATAACCACATGAACTGTCCGCATTCTGCACTGACCCAATGGCAGAAATTATACCACTCATTAACTGTGCTCCGGTCTAGCAACATTTTCTAGCAACAGGGTTTACTATTTACGATATGTGCCTCCATGGTTGCTGCCATTGTTACGTGACATTGTTACTGCTTCTTGTGAAGTCAGGATAGATGGATTTGCCCAGCATTAGCCATGTTATTGTAAATGGTAAATTTCTGCACACACACTCACACACCAATAGTGATTGGCTGCCATGCAAGACACCAACCAACTGTGATCTTGATACTGCGTGATGATCGAAGCAGGTGCTTAATTACACCGTAAAGTTGTACGTACCAAAGGTACGTTTAAAAGCGCATATGATAAGACAGTTAATAAAAGTAAGTGTCAATTGTGGGGGACTAAGTTAATTAACGTTACATTACAAAGACAGAATGAGGCTCACCTAGGGTATCGTTAATGTTGTCTGTTGCAGCTAGCTAATGTTAGCTGCTAACTTAAATTAGTTTGATGATCAATATATGAGACTGTTTGAGATTATATAGCCTACATTTTATGGTTGTTAAAACATTTTGTAAAGAAAAATATCTGAAATAGGTTTGTGTCCACCCACTAGGTGGCTGTGTATGCACCCATTGCATCATGCTGACTTCCCCTTCTTCAACAAATGTTATCATTCTATAACTTAGAAATATTCCTTACAGCCTTACAAACAACACAATTTATAAGATTGTTTCGTGAATATGGGAAAACTGTAAAAGGAATTATTACATTACATTATTATTTGATGTATGTATAGATGACATGAGTTATATGGATAAATGATAGGGTATATGATACTTTGGGAGTTAATAAACTTAATTTAGTGAGGTGAACAATAACGGTTGTACAAATAAGTCCTTCAATACAATCTACTGTCATCAGGCTGCTTATTTATTATATTTATACAGACTGATAAACATTACAGCAATTTAATCTGTAAAGGTAAAATGCATGGAACGCCCCTACCCAGCCCCAAATTACTTTAGCTCAGCCCCAGATGTATTCAAACCTTGGTGACGCCCCTGGTTCCAATCAAGCAGTTACACACCTGCATGATTTTACTAACCAATGATATGAATCTTTGCTATCTTAAGGACCTTGATTAGTAGAATCGGGAGTGTAACTGCTTGGTTGAAACAAAAGCCTGCACCCACACCGGCCCTTTCTGGGTAAGACTGAGTATGCCTGGTGGGCGTACGATGAAACAAATTACCCAGGAACATACCCAGGGCTTCTTTGCGTAACCTGGCTACACAAAACCAAATAACTGATGCTATGAAGGTGGTTATGAACTTTCTGAGTGAAGACGTGTTAACCAAGGGCTTCACGTGTTCCCATAAAAATGGCAGTGTATGCAAAAATTTGCTTTTAGCAGTGCAGCTTGGGCCGTAGGCTACTTCAGTGGCATATTTAGGTGGCAAAAAGTAACACTGATTCCACCAACAATGCCAGGGACAAGGGTTGGCAAAACTGATAATTCTACTATCTCACAAATTGTCCTACAGTTTATTTCTGCTGCGAGAATCAGGCTATACATTCTAGAACTCCTAAAACGTAACTTGATTAAAATGTTTTAATCATGTTTAAAAATTTTAACTTGATATTTAGTTTATTGTTAAACTAAAGTAAAGTAAAAGTAAAGGGAAGTAAATAGGCTATTGACGTGAAGGGTTCAAGAAGCTTGCATTATGTCGGCTACTGTATTTTCTCCGTTGAGTATCTACCTTAGTTTTCCTATAGTTTAACAAGGGGGAAAGCCAGCTGATTAATTTGGTCTCCTCCCAGCAAAAACATCCCCAAGCTGTACAGGAGTGTCCTGCAGAGATGTCCATTTCCAAGGAGTTGATTGGTCAAGCTGATAACATAACTTGCCCTGGACCAGGTTAGCCGTGCAGCATATGTTGCCCCTGTGATATACCCAGATTGAAAGTAACTTTGTAGTATGCCAAACCCAGGGTTAGATCTTGAATGACCTCACTAACCCCATAATCTTGCTTTGTAGTACACCCCCTAGGTCTGTGCTTGACCTAATTAACAGTGGTGATTGAGATGAGCATCACAAGGTGAACATGGTGAGGCATCCAAAATACCCCTGCATGTGTCCCATCCCATTCTCAGGGGATTGCCAGAAAAAAAGAGAAACTACACATAGATGCCTGTGGGTCCTGAGATGAAGTAGCTCTGCTGATGAACCCTTTTCTTCAAAGCGTACCTCTGATCTCCATTTCCTGCGACAATCAGGCTGAGCTCAATTCATCACTGGTAGAAGAACAGTAATAATAAAATAGGTTGGGGAAAAGCCAGTGTGATTCACTGGAACCTGGAACCTTTAGAAGTGAGACCCTTTAGAAACGTTTTCCGCAATCTGGCATTGTGGCTCGAGCTTTCCCTTTGATTCTAAGCCTTGGTCGGCCCTAGCCGGCCTGCTTCCATGTGGCCGGGCGTCAAATGCACGTAGATCCCTCCACGTCCAAAAATGTTTTTGCGCTAGTGCAAATGTGGGAAGACGTACAGCAGAAAGCAGAGAATCCCGGGGTCCCCACAGAACAGCCTAATCACAGAAACTGACATCATATGACTGGGATGACTGGGGGGGGAAGGCGATGAGCGATGATGTCACTTAATGACAGGAAAACGCCAAAGCAATTGCTCATATCTGATTTAGTATAACAAGAAACAGGCTGTGCTGGCTACATGGTTTACTTGAATTGCAGCTAAACGAACAGATTACAAAGATACAATCTTTGATTCGTACATTACTATCAGCCAGCATAAACAAACGGTGTCTTTAGCTCCCTTGTTTTTAGGGAATTTTTTTGTGCATTTTCTTTTGCAACATCATTCGATGTTCTTGAGTGGAAATTACCACCCATTTTAGCATCAATTTATTCCCCATAATATCAATCTGGTGCATAATATGCTGCAATGCTAGTGAAGAAACAATTTCTAACAAAATTTAGCTACATGCTTTCTCATACTGCTCAAATTATTTTCCTTGGCAGTCTTAGATACCATACAGTCCCTTCAAAAAGTATTGGAACAGCAAGGCTAATTCCTTTGTTTTTGCAATACACTGAATGCATTTGGGGTTGAGATAAAAAGATGAACACGAGACAAGAGTTCAGAATTTCAGCTTTTATTTCCTGGCATTTATTCCTGGATGTGTTAATCTCCTTAGAACAGAGCACCTTTGGTATCAGGCCACCCGATTTTTAGTTGAGCAGAAGTATTGGAACAGAATATTTAAGCAAATGAAAGTAAATTCAACATAAAAACTATGTTTAAAATGAGAGATATTGTTGTAATGGTTGGCAAACGCTGAAGAAGACAGGGTATTCACCCCAATGTTTTAAAGAAGAGATAATGATTGGCAAAAGTCGAAAAAGAAATTCACAGAAGCACCGAGAACATTATCTTGACCTATGCACTAACAAGGCTTCCAACACACAATGCATTAATACCTGCTATGGGTACTGTAACTACGGTGGTCTACTTCAAACAGCATGTACCACTGGGCAGGCTGCTGAGGATTCAATGAAATATTCTCTTTGAATCAACAACTAAATAGATCCTTTGTGGACTCCCTCCCTCCACTGTCCCATTTTTCGAAGTTTAGGAACAAAACTCTGCCCTCCTCCACTCCCCCAGTGTTGTGTACAACAATGTATATTTCAGCAGAAGTCTTTTCACATTTCTGGGTGATTTCATCATGCTCACACCCACATAGGCTACTATGAAAACTCAACCCACAAAATGTGGCACTGTCCAGATCCTGAAAGGGGAGATGGCAGGGAACTTGAAATCCCCCAATTAGGCCATGCTAAAATATTTATCCAAATTATTGTGTCGTTATTATCACACATATCATCCTACCCAGATTGTGAAATGTCAGTTTGTTTTTGTGGGTCATATGCAACAAACAAATTTGGCAATTTAAAACAGGGGAGTGGGTTTATGTATTTGATTGTAGCCACTGGCTTAGCGGACAACCCCTCAGCCCCCGCTGTGTAATTTATTTTTTCTTCTACTTTTTACCCAGGAATACCCAATTGAGGTTGAAAGCTCTTTTGCAAGGGGACCTTCAGCGAGTATTTTCTGCTATATATAACACCCAGCATTAATGATCAGTAATCTCACTAATCCGTCATATTTCCCCCTTAAACATCAAACATTATGCCACTGATTGTAGCCTACAGAAAACCAATGTGACTGTTAAAGCAGGGCAGCTACAGTTATTTCAGTAGCCTACCTAAAAATGCATGGATGCATTTATTCAACCAACTGTTTCCACCTGTCAAATGGCATATTAATTACCAATACATTTGTTACAGATGTTACAGTGGGAAATAATTGTTTTTCAATGCGAACACTCGTGATAACTGACATATGAAGCGCCATATAGCATAGGCTACATTTCAGTAATCTACAGAAATGTTTCTGAATTAGCATATGTGAGATGCAACTGACAATAGCCAAGAACATTAAACTGTTACAGTACATGGTGTTCAGATCGGACCCATTGGGATTCTGGGATTAGCCTATGGAGCTGGTTTAAGTGGTCAACCAGCTGCTTCAAAACCGAGCTCAAGGTGTCTTTTTGATATTCGCTTTCGAAGCTGGACAGGGATGTTACAAGCGATGAGAAAACAATGATACAGACCAGGTCTTGTTTGGTTGTAGCCTATCGAGATGGCAAAGTATGGCTTTGAATTGCTCACAAGGTAAATGACACGGAAAACACTGCCTGCTATTCACATTCCTGGATGTCAGGAGGCAGCAGAGCCGCTAATTTCTTTGCTGGAGTGACGTCACTACCATTCCTCCATTTTGGCTCCATATGGCTCTGGCAATGTATAATCTTGCAGTTGCGCCATGCCTTACATCATAGAGTCACTGGCTAACAGAGGAACCAACTTTTCACCATTCATTTTCAATTTTATTAACAATTAGAACTACTTTTAGGCTAAAAGTAGGACCTGTTCTAATTGGGTGAGAAATTGTAAACATATACAGTGGTATGAAAAAGTGTTTGCCCCCTTCCGGATTTCTTATTTGTTTGCATGTTTGTCACACTTAAATGTTTCAGATCATCAAACAAATTTAAATATTAGTCAAAGACAACATAAGTAAACACAAAATCCAAACCTACATGACCCTGTGTGAAAAAGTGATTGCCCCCCCTGTTAAAACATAACTTCACTGTGGTTTATCAAACCTGAGTTCAATTTCTCTAGCCACACCCAGGCCTGATTACTGCCATACCTGTTCTCAATCAAGAAATCACTTAAATAGGACCTGCCTGACAAAGTGAAGTAGACCAAATGATCCTCAAAAGCTAGACATCATGCCGAGATCTAAAGAAATTCAGGAACAAATGAGAAAGAAAGTAATTGAGATCTATCAGTCTGGAAAAGGTTATACAGCCATTTCTAAAGCTTTAGGACTCCAGCGAACCACAGTGAGAGCCATTATCCACAAATGGCGAAAACATGGAACAGTGGTGAACCTTTCCAGGAGTGGCAGGTCGACCAAAATTACCCCAAGAGCGCAGCGACGACTGATCCAAGAGGTCACAAAAGACCCCACAACAACATCCAAAGAACTGCAGGCCTCACTTGCCTCAGTTAAGGTCAGTGTTCATGACTCCACCATAAGAAAGAGACTGGGCAAAAATGGCCTGCATGGCAGAGTTCCAAGACGAAAACCACTGCTGAGCAAAAAGAACATTAAGGCTTGTCTCAATTTTGCCAGAAAACATCTTGATGATCCCCAAGACTTTTGGGAAAATACTCTGTGGTCTGACGAGACAAAAGTTGAACTTTTTGGAAGGTGTGTGTCCCATTACATCTGGCGTAAAAGTAAAACCGCATTTCAGAAAAAGAACATCATACCAACAGTAAAATATGGTGGTGGTAGTGTGATGGTCTGGGGCTGTTTTGCTGCTTCAGGACCTGGAAGACTTGCTGTGATAAATGGAACCATGAATTCGGCTGTCTACCAAAAAATCCTGAAGGAGAATGTCCGGCCATCTGTTTGTGACCTCAAGCTGGGGTTTGCAGCAGGACAATGATCCAAAACACACCGGCAAGTCCACCTCTGAATGGCTGAAGAAAAACTAAATGAAGACTTGAGTGGCCTAGTCAAAGTCCTGACCTGAATCCTACTGAGATGCTGTGGCATGAGCTTAAAAAGGCGGTTCATGCTCGAAAACCCTCCAATGTGGCTGAATTACAACAATTCTGCAAAGATGAGTGGGCCAAAATTCCTCCACAGCGCTGTAAGAGACTCATTGCAAGTTATTGCAAACGCTTGATTGCAGTTGTTGCTGCTAAGGGTGGCCCAACCAGTTATTAGGTTTAGGGGGCAATCACTTTTTCACACAGGGCCATGTAGGTTTGGATTTTTTTTCTCCCTTGGTTCATCATTTCTAACAGAAATGTGTCTTCACAGGCAAACCCCCAAGGCTAAAACCAAAAGTAGATAGACCTATTTATTGTTTAACCAATCAATCAAACAGGACACATCTGGGAAAGAAGAAACACCTGTCAGTCGTTCCATTGTTTTGCTCACCTAAACATTAGGTGGTCTGATGCAAAAGGTGATATGTTCTATGTTGTTTAACAAATCTAGATAAAAATACCAAGAAATAAAAGCTGAAATTCGGATCTGTCATCTCATGTACATCTTTTGACCACAAAATCAATTGTCTTCAGTGTATTGCAAAAACAAAGAAATTGGCCTTGCTGTTCCAATACTTTTTGAGGGGACTGTATAACAAAAAATGTCAAACAGTGGGGAGTATTTTTATTCAATTTATGTATATGACAATTTAGGGGAGATATCTGGTGCAGATCTTCAACTTTCTCTTGACAGATCCAGGGTTCTGCAGTGTAGACACTGCCCAGTCTTGTTTGGGTCTGCTTTGTACAACTCCTCCCTCCTGATTTCCCCTGCCCCTCCGTTCTGATATCCCTATCCTTGTCTAACCCCCCCCAAAAAAAAAAAAATATATATATATACTTCTGATGACAACTATGTTTAGAACAGCATTTCCTGTGTATTTTGTAAAGTAAGAATCCTTTCAAAAAGAGAAATGTTAAGTTTTATTTTTATCAATTAACAAAATTCAAAGTGAGAGAACAGAAGAAAAATTTAAATAAAATCAATATTTGCTGTGACCAACCTTTGCCTTCAAATCAGCATCAATTCTTCTGGGTACACTTAATATGTAGGTTGAAACACAACCATTAACTGAAACAGAAACAGCTGTGTAGGAGGGTTAGGAACAGCCAAGCTCTGCTTCCAATGTGAGGTTGCTGAAGATGTCAGAAGTCATACACCATGGCAAGATTGAGCACAGCAACAAGACACAAGGTAGTTATACTGCATCAGCAAGGTCTCTCCCAGGCAGAAATGTCAAGGCAGACAGGGGTTTCCAGATGTGCTGTCCAAGCGCAAAGAAACGGGCAACGTTGAGGACCGTAGACGCAGTTATCGGCCAAGGAAACTTAGTGCAGCAGATGAAAGACACACCATGCTTACTGCCCTTCACAATTGGAAGATGTCCAGCCGTGCCATCAACTCAGAAATGGCAGAAACCAGCGGGACTCAGGTACACCCATCTACTGCGTGGAAAAGTCTGGTCAGAAGTGGTCTTCATGGAAGAATTGCGGCCAAAAAGCCATACCCCCAATGTGGAAACAAGGCCAAGCAACTCAACTATGCACGAAAACACAGGAACTGGGGTGCAGAGAAATGACAGCAGGTTCTCTGGACTGATGAGCCAAAACTTTAAATATTTAGCTGCAGCAGAAAGCAGTTTGTTTGCCGAAGGCAATACCATCACGGCAATACCATCAGCGAGGCATCTAATTGGTCCCAAATTTATTCTGCAGCAGGACAACGACCCCAAATTGTCAATTAAGAACTATCTTCAGCATGAAGACGAATAAGGAGTCCTGGAAGTGATGTATGGCCCCCACAGAGCCCTGATCTCAACATCATCGAGTCTGTCTGGGATTACATGAAGAGACAGAAGCATTTGAGGTTACCTAAATCCACAGAAGAACTGTGGCTAGTTTTCCAAGATTTTTGGAACAACCTAACTTGCTGATTTGATTTAGATTTTTCTTCTGTTCATTCACTTCTTCTGTTCATGCATTTCTAGTTTTGGAAGCATTATTATTTTACAGAATTTTTCACACCTGCCTAAAACCTTTGCACAGTACTGTATGTGTGACTATTAGACAGAAAAAAGGCTATAATGTATAAACTATTCAATTAAATAACTTGTGAAAGGCTAGTATTAGTTATTAGGCTGCATATTATTTTCTGATATGCAAAGGGTCCTGTCGGGAAATATGTTTGCTGTTTTCCGATGTGAACTGTCTTGATCATGTCTTGATAGCTAGCCTAATACCTTAAATATTGAGCGCCATTTAGCTGTCTCGTGTGAAAATGCCCTTGAAGGACAAAAATGGGTCACTAAACCTTGCAGGTAGGATAGCAAGGTAGATATAACTTTAGCCTAATGTACTTTTTCAGGAGCCATGCTATAATCAAGTAAACCCTAAGCTGTATTGGGGTTAACCTAGTCCATCTATGTAAAAATGTCTCTCAACCTATATTTCCACCCCCTAGATTCCAGTTTTGTTCAACACAGTAACGTTAATGTGAGACCAAATAGGTCTGTTTATTTAGGTCTGGATGAGGAGTTATGTCCATAATAAGAAGTACTTGCAATAAATAGAAATATACTGTTAATTTTTTTAATAATAATGAGTTGAAGGAAAGATAAAAAAAGAAAGTTGAAAGATAAAACAAAAGCTAAGAAATTAACTGATTTTCATACATTAATTAATATTTTATTATAAAAATGCATTCAGTGAATCAGGCAAAAGAACACAGTGAACAGTGAATGTATTGCATTGTGCTTTTCCTCTGATACTGACACATGAGTAGCCTATAGGCCTAAGCTTTAGTTATGTAATCATCCCAACTATCGTTAGTTGATATGTTGACTTGTTGATTTGATTCTATGACCATCCTCGTTGGTCTATTTATACAAATGTTCTAAAGTATCGCAAACAATGTAGCCTGTGTCCCAATAACCAAAGTTACTCATGAGCCAAATAAATGAGTATTGTCTGTAAAATATCAGTGTTTGTGTGTGTACGTGTGTACGTGTGTGCGTGCGTGTATAGGTTATATGCGTTTGTGTGCCTGCGTCTTAAAGGAATGGCCCATAAAAAAGCTAGCATCCTAACTAGCTACCACTACATTCCAGCATGATAATATACCATGTCACAAAGCAAAAGTCATCTGAAAGTGGTTTCATGAACATGACAATGAGTTCGTTGTTCTTCAAGGGCCTCCCCAGTCACCGGATCTGAATCCAACACCTTTGGGATGTGGTAGAACAGGAGATTCACAGCTTGAATGTGCGTATGAATCTGTCGTTTGGCAGTACCTGTTGACAACACCACGGTGTGCTTGGTGGCTTTTTGAGAAGAAAGGTGCCAAATTAGTCTGTGAGAGGATTTACCATCATCAAATGTGCGTTTGCTGAGTACATTGATTTTCCCATTAGCTCTGTGTGCACTGTCATTAGTCATTAGTGTTTGGACAGGAGGGAAGATAGACCACAGGCAGATACTGGTATTAAAAGTTAACTGCATGATTAACCAATCAGGGCATGAGATACTGGAGTGAACGGCGCATGCAAAGCACAGAAAAATAACACAAAATGTAGAAGACGGTGTCAAACTCTCCAACTACTTACTTATGATTTTCCAAAGCCCTCTCCAAAACTTTACAGCTTCACTTTTTTGTAGGAATGGGCATTCGGGAAACACAGTATACAGTATATTTGGGAACTGGATGCTTATAACTGAAATCTGAAACTGATTACTGAGTTATAAAGGCATGCACAATTGATGTAGTGATACTGGGCATTTCCTCAAATAAAGCATATAAACTACTACTGTGAATCAGCTTTAAGCATAACCCTATTTTGCCCTTTTATGATTGTTATTTGGGGTGTTACAGGTATGTAAAGATGTATGTTAGGATAGTTGGAAGTGTTGTATAAATAAAACCCACTCATTACCAAAGCTAATTCTTTCTAGAAAAGTTGATAAAGGATGTAACTTCAACATTTTCAAAGTAGAGGGTCAGGTGAATTCTGTGATATTGGTTTTCAGGTCAAAATGTGCCAAAAATGGCGAAATTGAATATTGAATATTATCTCAGCTAATGCTATCAGTAATGTGTATCTTTACAGTATGGGGATGTGTTCTCAGATGACTCTCATTTACAAATAAGATGACACTAAAAGTATGTTTATGTAATGAGTCGGAGGTGGGCACCAATGTAGCGAGAGAGAGACTGAGGTGGGATTCAAACCCTAGCCTCTCACTTATCCAAAGATTTGGTATACGAACGTGTTACCTCTAGCCCAGGACAACAACGTTCTTTTGAATTTGAGGGTTACGTCATCAGGGAGTATTGTCACGGTAACCAGCTACAAGCCTTCACTTTCCTGGCGATAACCTTCGCTTTTTGAGCGAACTAGCCGAGCTAACCCTGCTACACTCACCCCCCTTTGATTGCCTGAGTCCGATGTGGGATTTGAACTCAAGCCTCTCACTTGTCTAAAGATTTAGTATGTAGCAGGGTTAGCTTGGCTAGTTCATTCGGAAAGTGAAGGTTATCACAGATTTTTTTAATGGGCCCCTCCTCTGACAAAAAATGCCAACCAAGATGCAGGCACACGCACACAAAAGCATATAACCTATGCATGCACACACACACATACACAGCACCATTAGGCAGATATTTTATTTGGCTCATGAGTAACTTCGGTTATTGGAACACAGGCTACATTGTTTGCGATACTTTAGAAAATTTGTATGAATCAAGTCAGAACAATGGACCAATGAGGATGTTCATAGAATCAAATCAATAAGTCAACAAATCAACTAATGATAGTTGGGATGTTTACACAACTAAAGCTCAGGCTGATGCTACTCATGTGTCAGTATCAGAGGAAAAGCACAACACAATAAATTCACTGAATGTATTGTTCACTTTGTTCTTATGCCTAATTCACTGAATTAATTTTTATTATTTTGCTAGGCTGGGGATGGGCGGAGAGCCAGATGCGACCGAGGATAAAACCCTCTAAAATGAACACGCGAACGTGTTCGTCACTAGATCCCAGGGAACAACGGGAATGGGATATTCACAACAGTAACTGAACAATAGAAGGAAAGAGAAAAGCCAAAAAAAACGGCTATAAGAAAACAAATCAACCCTTTTAAAACAGGGCGAACCGCACCACTGACTTAGGTGCCCCAAACGACTGTGGACCAAAAATAAAATACAACCTAGCCGGGTAAAAAGGCTAGGCACGAAAATAAAACCTCGAGATGCAGCTTGGGACCAAAACGCAAACCAAAATACATACCAGGGGACAACGTCCCCCAACCACTGACTCACAACCACTGAGTCCAAAGAAAGAAAAAAGAAAACCTTTGAGGAAGGCGCCAGCGAACACAACACCAGCTGAACACCTTCCTCACCTTTTTAAATCTTTTTTGTTTCTTGACTGCGAAACACACACCAGCACAGTACCGGACTCTTAACTCTCACCGAGTCTACCATGTACATTACCGGCTTTGTGTCAGAGCGCACAGTTAACACAAAAGCATTGGTAGACTGCCAGCACTGGCCTTAAATACTCTTTAGGAGGGGGAAAACTCCTCTGCCAATAATGACAACCAGGTGACGCCAATGAGCACCAGCCCTCTGGTGGATACCATAGGTATTACGTTACCATGACATATTTAAAACAATAACAGTATATTTCTATTTATTGCAGGTACTTATTCTTATTATGGACGTAACTTCCTATTTGTTAAGCGATACAATGTATACTTTCTATATCATAAGGTTTTTAAAAACAGCCCCCTGACTGGTTTTTAACGAGTTTACAGCAGAAAACCAGTCCAGCAATTGAACAAGCAAATCTAATTCACGGTAATTAGCAGTTTCCTTGGCTAATTTGAATGCAATGCGAGTGAAGTACATTGACTAATGTTAATTAATGATTATAAGATTGAGCAATGTAAGAATGAAGTTAGCTCACATTAACGTTACTGCATTGAGCAAAACATGAATCTAGGGGGTGGAAATATAGGTTGAGAGACGTTTTGACACATAGACGGACTAGTTTAACCCTAATACAGCTCAGGGTTTACCTGGATATAGCATGGCTATGTCTTAGTTGCTCGAAAACTTTCACTTTTCAGCCAAATGTAGCCGGATTTTCTCCTGAAAAAGTACAGTAGGCTAACGTTATATCTAGCTTGCTATCCTTGCCCTTGGTAGAAACTGAGTGATTACTTTTTCAAAAAGCTGTCCAGTTTAGGTAGTTTTGCTACCTTTTCCTCCTGGTCCTTTTTTATCCTTTCTTTTCTGCGACCCACTTTTGTGGTTCAAGGGCATTTTTACACTAGGCTGCTAAATGGTACTCAATATTTTAAGCATTAGACTAGCTAATATCAACACATGATCAAGGCAGTTCACATTGGAAAACAGCAAACATATTTCCCAGCAGCACTTTTGGCATATCAGAAAATAACACCAACACCAAATGAATTAGCGTGGCACAAGTTATTTAATTGAATAGTTTACACATTATAGCCTTTTTTCTGTAAAATAGACACATGGTATACATTTATCATGATCACATATTGTACAAAGTTTGCATATTTAAGGATATATAAACACACACCACTGTTGGAGCATATGTAGTCGTGTTATTTTCCGGAGAGTGGTTAAAATATAAAGTAAAAAAAGCAAAAAAAACGACATGCTGATATAAAACACGGAGAGACATGGGCCCTCCTAGCCCAGGGGCCCCGGTACCCATGGGCCCTCCTAGCCCAGGGGCCCCGGTACCCATGGGACCTCCCAAACCAGGGGCCACGGTGCCGCAGCACCTGCTGCACCGCCTATATGACCGCCACTGCTCCCTGATGACATAACCCTCAAATTAAAAAGAATGTCCTTGGTCTACCAAATCTTTGGAAGAGTGAGAGGCCGGGGTTCAAATCCCACCTTGGATTCAGGCAATCTCTCTCGTTACTGTTGCATGAACACATTACCAGTCAGCTAAAGACAAAATTGCAGAGTAGAACTTAAACATATATAACCATCACAACATGCTGGAACAGTAGCTACCTTAATGGCTTGAAGTAGTTAGCCAGCAAAACTTTTTTATTTTGAGGGTGAATTGGCCAAAATATTAACGACCCCTTCTTATATTTTCATCTTTGGTAAAAAGACCATGGTATATGTGGGCTAATCATGGTAATTACAGGGTTTTAACACACTGTGGAGGCAACCACCTGACGCTCTTCGCCCCCACATCATGCATTAAAATGGTTTAATGACCACCTCGTCATGGATTATTCCTTACTGAACAGAGAGTGGATATTACATATTCTCAAATGTATAACAGCCAGCAATATAAATCATTTTTTGCTTGTGCATTACCATGCTGGAAGTAGCCAATAGAAGATCGGTACATTGTGGCCATGAAGGGATGCACATGCTCAGCAACAATACTCAAGTAGGCTATGGCATTCAAGCGATGATTGATTGGTAGTGACAGGCTCAAAATGTGCCAAGAAAACATACCCCACACCATTACACCACCACCACCAGCCTAGACTGTTGACACAAGGCAGGTTGGGTCGATGGATTCATGCTGTTGGCGCCAAATTCTGACCCTACCATCTGTATGCCTCAGCAGAAATTGAGATTCATCAGACCAGACAACGATTTTCCAGTCTTCAATTGTCCAGTTTTGGTGAGCCTGTGCCCACTGCAGCCTCAGCTTTCTGTTTTTGGCTGACAGAAGTGGAACCTGACCTGCCATGGTCAAAATCACTAAGATCACAATTTTCCCCCCATTCTGATGGTTGATATGAACATTAACTGAAGCTTCTGACTCCTAATTATATGCATTACACTGCTGCCCGACGATTGGCTGATATGTTCGGGAAACCATTGTTATTTTATGAGGGACTGTAAGAGGTTCTTAGCATTAAGAGGCTTTCAGGAAACCCACCGGAGACTGGCCATTGAGTAAGAGGTATTCCTACATTTGTTGCAGAAACTATTGTCAAAGCAGGAGACATAACAGGAGCTGTTGTGAATGCTTTAAACATTTAAACTGTTTAATGACAAACTACATATTTCAAATAATTGACATCTTTTCTGTCTTTTGTCTTTGCCTTACTCAGAGAAACTGTCACTTGCACAAATGGAGCCAATTATAATGACCTCAATGTCTGTTAAGACTTCATTGGAGATCATGCAGTGGTGATGCGCAGCTAAAGCAAAGGACCTTGATGCAGGAATCAGTTTGTTGCAGTTGCACACCGATGACCAGAGTTCAATCCTCAGTTCTGCCAAAGCTGAGGTTGGCTGGCACACATGTAGTGGCATAGTTGGCGTATCGTTCTCTAATATCCTGATCCTGCCGAGTGACAGGGCCATTGCGGTGTATCCACAGCAACATGGGTGATTGCAATAGATACAATTGTCTACCAAATTGGGGGAAAATCTGAAATAAAAATGAAATGCTAAAAACATGTTCCTTGGAGGTATATATAGTATTGATGTATGTATATACACTCAGTGAGCACTTCATTAGATATTTATTGGACTTTTTATCAGACTTTTTTTAGACTTCTACTGCTGTAGCCTATCCACTTAGAGTTATGATGCGTTGTGTGTTCAGAGATGCTCTTCTGCTTACCACTGTTGTAATGTGTGGTTATTTGCGTTACCGTCACCTTGATAAATTTGATAAATGAGGCCCAATGTCTGAGTACCATGTATTGCCATGTCAAGCCTCTCCAACCTTGAATTTGCTGTTTCTAGAAGGTGGGGTGAGAGGAGAACAGTTGCAAAAGTCTTCTGTTGTTGTCCTCATCTTGGTGCAATTTCCTGTTTGGTGGTCCCAGTCCATGCATGCTTTGCAATCAACAGCAGTGGCTTGTGTATTGTGTGGGATGGGAGCAGGAGGTAAGAGGAGTTTTCCAAGTACCTGGTACTATACTTCTCATAGACAAAAAAACAGCACCAAAAGTGACTTTGCATCCCACTTTGATGTTTTAAGCTCGAAGTAGTGCGCTTTAATAATGATTCAATGGAATTAACCAACATCTTACATTTTTCAAATAATATATTAATAAAAATATTTCCCCAAAAAACAGGTTCCACAATTATTGGCACCCCTGGTTAGATACTTTGTTCAAACATCCCTGGCAAAGATGGCAGCCACAAGTGTTTTCCTTTCTGATAATTTCTGATACGGTTAGAGAACACACTTGGAGGTATTTTCTGACCACTCCTCCATGCAGAACTTTTCAGAACCATTGATATCATGGGATTTAAGTCTGGAGACTGAGATGGCCATTGCAGAACACGATTATTGTTTGCTTGTAGTCATTGTCCTGCTGGACAATCTACCTATGACCAAGACTCAGCAGAGGCAACCAGATTTCCTGGTACTTTGTTGAATTCATTGTACCATTGATCT
Source organism: Conger conger (assembly GCF_963514075.1). Taxonomy (NCBI): domain Eukaryota; kingdom Metazoa; phylum Chordata; class Actinopteri; order Anguilliformes; family Congridae; genus Conger; species Conger conger. Next base: position 23,364,031 of record NC_083767.1, on the reverse strand, counting down.
TAGATGGTGCCCCTGGACCACTGGCAGCAAAACATCAATGACCCACTGCCATATTTGAGAGTAGGTATGAGGTGCTTCTCCTTGTATACATTCAATTTTGCTGCCAAACATGTTGATGGTGTGTATTCCCAATACGTTCAATTTTGGTCTCATCTGTATAATAATGCTTGGTTTTATTTATTGTGCTCAGTAAGGGCTGTCTTCGTGCCACCCATCCAAAGAAGTTTGCTGGTATGGAGGTGCCATTGTTGTTTATTGTTGCCCCTTGTGATTGAGTCATCGACGTCCCAAATTATTGTTGCGTTCATATTTCCAAGATAATTAAAACATAATATAACCGCAAGATGGCAATGCTGAGTCTTTGTAAAAAACAGATCGGAATCATGTGGAATTTTAATTCCCGTAAATATCTTTACCAAATCTTGTACACACAATGGGCCTCATTTATCAAACGTGAGCTGAACGCAATTCACCGTAAATCCTTCGGAAATGCATTTCCACAAATAATGTGGAAGTTTTCAAAGGTTTTTGTAGGAGCCGAACAAATTTCACGAGTGGTCTCAGCTGTTCGTATTGTGCGCGGAAATGAAAGAGCACGTTTTGTTATTTTATTATTCAATTAATGAATATTTTATATATATGTATATATAATATTTCTTTTATTTTGAGTGGCTGAATTATTTTAATATGCTGATTGGATATTACAGGGTGGCACGGATGGTGCAGTGGGTAGCACTGCTGCCTCACAGCAAGGAGGTCCTGGGTTTGAATCCCCGTCGGCCGGGGCCTCTCTGTGTGGAGTTTGCATGTTCTCCCCGTGCTTGCGTGGGTTTCCTCCGGGTATTCCGGTTTCCTCCCACAGTCCAAAGACGTGCAGGTTAGGCTGATTGGAGAGTCTAAATTGCCCGTATGTATGAGTGTGTGAGTGAATGGTGTGCGTGCCCTGTGATGGACTGACAACCTGTCCAGGGTGTATTCCTGCCTTTCGCCCAATGTATGCTGGGATAGGCTCCAGCCCCCCTGCGACCCTGTTCTGGATAAGCGGATGGATGGATGGAGTTTCATTCCTGTAATTCCTGTAATCATGGGGGTGGTGGGGGGATTAATAAACAAAAAACAAAAAAAAAAGAATGTATACTCCCTCAGTGAAGCCTGGAAGGCAGCAGCTTGTCGAAATAGTAAACTAATTGTGACGGATTTAGCAAACTAGCTAGCTCAGTAACATAAATAGAGATACAGTTCATAAAAATACATCAAAGAAAAGTAATAATATGTACACATAATCTATGGTTGGCGGAGCTGAAATGGCTGCGTTGCAGACATCAATGTGGGAAGGAAAGTGTCAAATGTGAAACCATTTTCTTTTTTCCTGTTGCATAGTGCGTTTCACTAGAGAAAGAGTTTACAACAGATAGGCTATATTGCCAGACTTTAGTCTTCCTCAGCTCTGACAATTCACGGCTTACACTACGAAAATAAAATGCACTGATCATCCGACCACCTGCTTAAATCAGTTTTTCATGATTAAAAATGCTTTAAACTGAATACACTTGTCGTGTACAGTTTAAACTCTCGTGAAAATATGAAGAACATTTTGATGCCTTTATTTGAGCTTGCAGCTGAGGTGCAAATTCCATTGACATTTAGTGAAAATTCCCCATCTCCTCAGGTTGTTGAAAACAACAGTATGTCAGTTATTTTGTCATTTAAGAATAAAAAGTCAATGGTTTACACAGACTACACAGATAAAAACCACTACTCGAAAAGCAATTAGCAAGAATTATGTCACTGTTTTACATTAAACGGATTTGTATTTAAGCCAAGCAGGTTGCTTGTCTCACCTGGTGATATATGGCCTATCATGATAAGGAATGGCTAACCACAGCTGCAATTGCAATCCCCACACACTCATTAAAACTATTGAGTTTTGTGATTCAGTGGGATAGTCTGTTTGGGAGTACTGTGTAATACATAGATATAAATTACACATGTCAAGGTTAACACAAGAAGGGCTGTTTTACTATAAGAGAAACCCAAAGGACATCAGTGATTCTCTTGAAAATGTACAGTAGGCTCCATAATAATTGGCACCCCTGACTGGCAATGCATAAAAATACTTTAAAGAAACAAATAATATACACTTAGTGATCACTTTATTAGGTATATATGTACACCAGCTTGTTAATGCACATTTAATCAGCCAATCATGTGGCAGCAACTAAATGCATAAAAGCATGCAGACGTGGTCAAGAGGCTCAGACCAAATGTCTGAATGGGGGAGAAATGTGATCTAAGTGACTTTGAGTGTGGAATGATTGTTGATGCCAGACAGGGTGGAGTGAGTTTTTCAGAAACTGCTCTCTGGCAAGGATAGCAGCATGGAGTCTTCTCTTGTAATGCTTGACAAGGTTAAAGAACATTAAGACATTTTGAGTGATTTTGGACCATTTCTCTATGCAGATTCTTGCAAGATCCTTGAGATTCCTGGGTTTGTGCTTATCAACTGCCCTCTTAAGTTCAGCCCACAGGTTCTGTTGTCATGGAACCATTTCTGTGTGGATTTTGAGGTATTTTGGGTCATAGTCTTCACGAATAGTCCACCTACAGCCAAGTCTCAGCCTTGCGGCCGAGGCAACCGGATTGTCAGACAAAATACCCTGATACTTGGAGTTAATTACTTTATTTCTGCTGCTGTAACCTATCCACTTAGAGGTTTGACTCATTGTGTGTTCAGAGATACTCTTCTACATACCACTGTTGTAATGTGTGGTTATTTATGTTACTGTCACCTTCCTGTCGGTCTGGCCCTTCTCCTCTTATTAACAAGGCGTTTTGGCCTGCAGAACTGCTGCTCACTGGATGTTTTTTGTTTTTTCTCACCATTCTCTGCAAACTCTAGAGACTGTTTTGCATGAAAATACCAGGAGATCAGCGGTTTCTGACATACTCAAACCAATCTGTCTGGCATCAAGAATCATTCCACGGTCAAAGTCACTTAGATCAAATTTCTTCCCCATTCTGACATTTGGTGTGAACAACAGCTGCATGTTTAAATGCATTTAGTTGCTTCCACATGATTGGCTGATTAAATATTTGCATTAACAAGCTGGTGTACAAGTCTACCTAATACATTTCTCACTAAGTGTATACTGTACCATTGATCTTAACCAGTACCCCGGACCTCTGAAACAGCCCAAAAACATAACTGACCCACAACCATATTCACCACAGCTATCAGTTATTTCTCCTTTTATGCATCTTTGTTTTGATGTCTCACATGCCAATATATCTGTTCCAAGCATTCAATTTTGGTCTCATTTACTAATTTCAATTATGATTGATGCTGTGGTCAGATGAGACCCAATCAAATATTTTGGTTAGATACAGCATTGGCATTACATTACTGTGGCAAGGGCACGGTTTTCAAAAGCTATCATTTGCAATTCACCACCTAGCTATTTGGATTTGTTCTCTGTACCTATGGGTGCTGATAACTTTTTTTACTTTGCACTTTTACCCGTATTTTCACCAATTCTCATTTAGCCCTTCTGGTTTATTTGCTGATTGGATTTTGTGTTTGACCATTATATTGAACTCTGATTCTTGCCTTAGCACTTCTTGTTTGTTGGCCCATATTTGACTTTGACTATCATTTGCCCCTCTGCTTGCTGTATAGTGATTCCAGTTAGTTAGAGTGACAGTTTTTGAAGGTGACCCTAGGAATTGTAAATCCTTGGGGTTGCATGAATCAGACTCTTGGTCTCAGCCTGCAGATAAGTGTCCCGAAACACGGAATGGAAGTAAGAGGGTGGCTGCCAATTACAGGCACAGAAAACCTAAAATCAATTCATCTAACATGCTGCACAGACTGCATCCTGAGACAGTTTTTCTTTCTTATTCTTATTGGTTTGTCAGATGTGGATTGGAGCTGTGCAAAATTATAGAACATGACTGTGAGTGACAACTGCTGAGGGTGTCCATGCTCTTTTTGAGGTGGTACATGTTGTCCTCTGGAACAAGTGATGACACCATCACAGAAATGTGGCAGGTTATTCCTGGAGAGTCTGAATATCTGGCAATATCTGTGATATAACTTGACGTAACTCTTGGAAGTTTTAGAAATTTCTTGTGGGGGCACTTGGGGTAAATTCCGGTGGTTTGTCTCTCGCGTTTTCCTTTTGTTTCGAAGATACCAGTACATGTTCTCCCTCACCAAGTACGTTTTTACTTACCAGTGTCTCTCCGTTTTCTCCCGTGCACAGTTAGCCCGTGTGCCTCGCCTCCTGTTTGAACCCTCTGGACTCTGACGCTGGTTCCCTCGTTGTGGCTATCCCGGCTCGTGGTGCCAACAGTCCGGTCCGCCTGCTGCCTCCCCTACACGCCAGTTATTGTTATTGTTTTCTTCTTGAATACATTTTAGTTTGTATCCTCTCGTTCATTGTCACTGTCTCTGCTTTGGGGTCCAAAAACATTTCACAAAACCCAAACGTAACAATGGAGGGAGATTTGAAACTAGCTGGAGCTAGTGAGGAAACTATGGTGCATATAGTGCCAAACAGATCAAGGATAACCTTACGGTTATCGGTGTGTGCTGTTAATGCCGTGTTATGACCGGTTAGTAATTAAAATAGAGCACATACAAGATGCTGTCTATGCGTGATGTATTCAACAGTGATTCCAAAGTGTTTCATATCTTGGTTTTCAGCACAAACTCAGCTACAATAATATCGCAACAGTAAGTAGGTCAGAAAGAAGGTTTGTTGGTTGTTAATTGCTTTAGAATCACACTAATTGTAAACAATAGTTTTGAACACATCATTACATTATTACATTAATGGCATTTGGCAGACGCTCTTATCCAGAGCAACGTACAGTTGATAAGACTAAGCAGGGCCTTGCTCAAGGGCCCACAATTGTGCAGATCTTTTCGTGGCTACACCAGGAATTGAACCACCGACCTTGCGGGCCCCAGTCATGTACCTTAGCCACTACACTACAGGCCTCCCTGGACACATACAGGAATGCTATAAAAACATGCACAAACCAGTTGTAACAAATTTTGGATCACTGAAATCTAGGTCTTGGGTATCAAAAGATGACAACATATTGTAGCAAATCCAATTAGAAATATAAAATAAATTGCAAAAACGTTGTGTTGTCACTACTATTTTTTAACACCAGTTAACAACGGGAGGGCTAATGGCCTTTCTTCAATCAATATTTATGTGATGTGGTATGCGGTCCTGCCAGGTAAGTAAACTTTTCACTCCTGGCCTGACCCCTCCCTACTTCTGAGACAAAGGCTTTCCACAAAGCAATACTCAGTGAACCATTTAGAAGGCAGAAACACTTTTTTTTTTTGATTCAGGAATTTATTGAAATCACCAGACAAACTACTTACAATGAAGATGCCAGAGGTGTTATTTTGAGATGTAATGGTTAGAATCGTTCATAAATTCAGAACAGAGTTCTGAATATTCAGACAAACATAGAAAGAAGTTGCAATACAGCACACGTATTTACCAATATGATCATAAGAAATACACTTGCGCTTGCTCACTGTACAATGGACCTCATCTATCAAACATGAGACGAACGAAACTGACCGAATGCATTTACACAAATAATGTGGGATTTATCAAACTTTTCCAATGTCAGTTTTTAGCAGGATCCAAACGGACTTCACGAGTGCTCTCGGCTGTTTGTAATGTGTGTGGAAATTAAAGCACACAATTGTTTTGTGCTTTTGTTAGACCTGTTCCATTCATTCATCTTTTATTTTGATTTAGAGTGGCAAAATTATTTTAGCAAGCCAAATGAATATTATAATTATTCACATCATATAAAAACGCACTACTGGATTCAACATTGAAATGGGTGATTTTTCCATTCGGGTAATCCTGATGAATTAAATGCCATAAAGCATGTAAACAAAGTTTCCTATAGATAGGGTGAACCTTCATTGCTATGGCTGACCACTCTTTACATTACATTTACATTTATTGATTGCTTTGTGAAAAGATTTGATGCATGGTGTAGCTACTTCGGAGAGATCAAATCTTCTGAGTCAGTGGCTTTGGTGAAGCTCACAAGTCAGTTCCGATCATAGACTGTATAAAAATGGTTCTGACTGCCCAGACAACTCCTGAGTTTATGCAACACATTGGAGCCAGAACTCAGAAGATCCACACACAGTTCCTGTCCAATTCCAGAACAAGTTTATGTGCTTTCCATCCTCAGCTTCTTGGGGACTGGGACAGTCCTGAAACTGAAAACATATCGCTGTTATCCTCCTGGATAATTCCAGACAGCAACGTTCTGTAATTGTATAACTTTACCTCCAGTTTAACCATTTTTGTTTTACTAGACAGTTCCGGTGCCACAGGTGCGTGGGGGGTTTGGACCCAAAATGCATGACTCAGAAGCTTTATTTGGGGAATATCCAGAGAGCGTAGTCAAAAACAAGCAATGTTCGTACACGTAAAATCCAGCCAGAAAACCAAAGCACAGTACCGAGGGAGAAGGCAGTCTCGTAATCGGTACACCATGCAAGAAGTCCGGTAGCCAGGAAAGCTGTCAGCGGGGCAGAAGTACAGGCGGGCGGTAGGCAGGCTCAGGGTCGATGACGGTGCAAGAGTCAAGACTGAAGTCTGGCAAAATCATGGTACAGGCAGGCAATGGTCAACAAAACAGAAGTCAATAATCTTTGGTCAATAAACAGGCTTGGATCGGGTAGACAATGGCTTGACAAAACCACTCAAAAGCTGCACTGACGAACAGGAGGCAAACAATTTCACAAAGACAAGACATGAAACTGAGCTTTATATGCAGGTGAAGACAGGTGTAGACAATTAGCTTGAGAGCAGGAAGAGAATGGAAATCAGGTGTGGAGGATTGACAAGTTAACGAGGTAATTATCGTTAGTAATGAACCTATCCTGCCCTAGCATTAGTAAATTAGTAAATGACATGCGCAAGAAACATGAACACATGATTAGAATGTTAATATGACCCAATCCTGATCTAGCATTAGTAGATTAGTAAGTAGACAAGGGAAATTGAAACAATTAGGGTGTGAGTGACAGAAAAGGAGAGAGAGAAAGCAGGAATGCAAGATTTGCAGAAAGACATGAAAATGTGTATGCTAATCAATGACCAGTACAACGTAACATGAAACATAAATTGTGACATAACAATTTTGCGAAATATGACAATAAACTAAATAACATGACATGGCAAGACTAACAATTAAATCGTAACAACAACTAAACATGAAACATAAAAACGTGGTGATACTAGACTAACATAATACATGACATGACAATTACATAACCAAGACAATAACTAAACATAAGACATGACATGACAAACATGAAACGTGACATCCGGCTCCGCACTTTAAAAAATGACACCCCTATTTACTCAATAATATGAAATTATAGGCTATTTATTCAATAATAATACTTGTAATATGTTCCATGAATTTTGTGCTGCATACATAGTTTATGTAGCCTATATGAACAAAATAATATTTTTCAATGTTGCCTTTTTACAGCCAGTTCTGTGGGTCATAGCTAACGCTCATTGTTTCTCCACCAGGACAAACATCCTCATGCATTTTTTTACAGAATAAACAACGAACAATTACAGCAAACAACTCTTAACTCCTAAATATGGTTTAATATACATTTAATATACACAGATGTTACAACATAGCTGTAGCGCAGTCATATAATGATTCAAAAATCAGATCATGTCAAGGCTACACAGCATTTTAAAGCAAAGTTATTTTATCTTTTCTCAGCCATCTCGTTAGCCCCTTAAGTATAGGCCCTTTTCTTTACACAAGCTTGGGAATGACATACCCAAAGTGTCTTCTGAAAGGTAACCCTTTGGGGTTTGTTTTCCAAGATTCAGATCCAATTTGTTTTCCCACTGAAAATATTTTAAATTTTTGAGTGGATTATTGTAGAAAAAAAACACAATGGAGCCACTGCCAAAACACTGGACAAATGCCCTTTCATTTTGATGACAATATCACCAAAAATGAACATTCTACATCGTTTTTTATAAGCTTTGCCTATGCAGTTTTCCAAAAATGACATTTAGAGACTCCAAAAGGACATTTGGAAACAAACTTATATTATGGGTCTTATGACATGTAAAATACTTTGCTTACTAGAATATACAACTATTTTTATCCTGAAAAAAAAGTGTTTGTACTGCCCCTGCCTGTCACCCTCACCTTACCTCTCCCTCTCCTTGTGCTCTCCTCAGATAGCGACAGGTCGAGAAGATTGTAAAAATAAGTACAATCATCTCAATAACAATAGTACGGTATACTAATACATTAACCAAGCACTTTATTAGGTATTTATTAAGCTTATTTTTTAGACTTCTACTACTGTAGCCTATCCACTGAGAGTGATGATGCCTTGTGTGTTCAGAGATGCTTTTCTGCACACCACTGTTGTATTGTGTGGTTATTTGCGTCACTGTCACCTTCCTGTCAGCTTTGACCAGTCTGACCATTCTCCTCTAACGTCTCTCATTAACAGGGCAGTTTCTGTGCAGGACTGCTGCTCACTGGATTTCTTTTTGTTTTTTCACCATTCTTTGCAAACTGTAGAGACTAGTCTGAAATACTCAAACCACCCTGTCAATGTCACTTAGATGAAATGTGAACATTACATTACATTACGCTACATTACAGGCATTTGGCAGACGCTCTTATCCAGAGCGACAGACAGTTGATTAGACTAAGCAGGAGACAATCCTCCCCTGGAGCAATACAGGGTTAAGGGCCTTGCTCAAGGGCCCAACGGCTGTGCGGATCTTATTGTGGCTACACCGGGATTAGAAGCACCGACCTTGCGGGTCTCAGTCATTACGCTTAACCACTACGCTACAGGCCGCCACATGAATGTATGCATTGCACTGCTGCCACACAATTGGCTGATTAGATAAACACATGAATAAGTAGGGGTAGTAAAGTAAAACATGTTCCTAATAAAGTGCTTGGTGAGTGTATATTAATTGAGGTCCATTGATTGAGGTTTTTGTCAAATACCCAACCCCCATCAACAAGACATTCCACATTCCACTATTCCACATGCTATTTATTATTCAAAAGCAGGCTGACTCCGTATCTATAAGCATAGTGAATAATAATACAATATTTTGAGAATGTATTTAGTCGATCACTAATATAAAATGGGGTCACATCGTTCTCTATTGTGGAGCAAAAGGTGTTTTCACTGTCTTGCTCCAAAATATTCACTCACTTATAAGGTATTTTAGGTGCATCAATTTATGTTAATCATAAATAATTTTTTCAATCGATTGGTATTTATGAACATGGATACAAAAAAAGATGTTTGTATCCATATTTGATAAATCTGGCGGAATTTGTTAGTTAGGTTCCGATCAAATTTAGACATGGATTTACAATTTTTAAAATAAATGATGCCCAATGTCTGTACAGACACCCACACGAGCCGACCAGGCAGTCCATGACTGCAGCAAGATGCTTGCTTTAGAGAAAGGCTTGCGAGGTGAAGCTAGGCAGAGCCTCCCTCTCAAAGGAAGTGCGGTATCAGAGTTGGAAACAACAGGTGAGTCTGAAGCGCTGTAATGCCATAATTGGACAGATAGAAGCAGAGAAGGGGCATTTAAATACCATGTAAATGCTGGTGATTGGCTGACAGTGCAATTGCGTAGCCGTTGGAAGTCTCTGAGATTTAACTTTCGTTAAACTCCCATTATATTTTTCCACTTTGCATATTTTTGCTTAAGCCATTAATAAAAATGGAGAACAAAACATGGCTCAAGCTGGAGACTTGGGGAACACTGTTGGCTCAATTTGTGAATAAATCTTGATTTGTGTGATACACTGGGATCTATCTGTGAGGTAGTTCCTGAATCATTCAACAGCCCTAAATTCAGCCAATATTTCTGAGTCTTGTCAACAACAATTTGTGGTCAAATTAGTCAAATGTCTTTGATAAATCAATCCGAAAATCTTCTAAAATTTTTTGGTCATTCATGGTAATTAATGTTGTTTGTCACAGCCATTTCTACTGATATAATACTGTCGCCAGCTGTAAACCAGACTAAGCTTAATTTTCAAGCAGACATTGCTTCAGTTGCGCGTTCACTTTGGATTTTAGAACCTTGGCAAGCATCAGAAGTTCAGGAATATAGCAGTAATTGTTCAAATCTTAAGGCTCCCCTCCTTGGAGAACATAAATTGCCTTCCAGATTTGGTGTTGGACATAAGGCTTAAATTAAAAATTTGAGCAGGCTCTGCAATGAGATTACCAGGGCTTGCAGAACTTCTTGGGTCACTGTCTTTCAAAGTCTTACAGACCTCAATACTATAAATATGCTTTAAATAAATATGTATGCTTCATTATAATGAAAATCATATTTTTGATTTACTTCATTATAATGAAACAAACTGGACTCAAGGACACCTGAGGAAATATTTGAATTTCATAATGACTTGAACATTTGAGGGGTCTCTCAACTTTTATGTAACTGCTTTCAGAAAAACCAAAGAAAATCCAATTGGCAGAAATATGTTAACACAGCATTGTCATAATGACAGAGACACTCCTTGATCTTGACTTCTATGTCCACAACAGTCTGCAATTCCAGATAAGCAGTACATCCTCTGGGTGAACATACAGGAGGGTGTGTGGATGGCTATAGTCTAATCACCCATTCAAGTCTGAGCTGCTTGTTGACTGAGGGTCCCCCATGTCACTGAAAGAGAGCTTTAATCAAGCCATCAAGCCCCATCAAGCCCCTCCAGCTGGTCCAGAATGCTGCAGCCCGCCTGATCACCAGTCAGCCCAGGTCGGCTCATGTCACCCCGCTTCTCATTGGCCTCCACTGACTTCCTATTGCCGCACGCATCCGTTTCAAGGCCCTAGTGTTGGCATTTCAGGCTGCTAAGGGGACTGCCCCACCTTACATACAATCCCTGATCACTCCCTACTCCCCAGCTAGACCACTCCGGTCTGCCAGCTCTGGTCGCCTTACGGTTCCCTCTCTACGTGCACCTGGCGGTCGAGCTGCACGTTCACGCCTGTTTTCCGTTCTGGTTCCTCAGTGGTGGAATGACTTGCCTACCACTGTCAGAACAGCAGAATCCCTCCCCCTATTTCGATGCAGACTCAAAACCCACCTTTTCAAACTCTACCTTAGTCCTCCCTCCTGATTTCCCCTGCCCCTCCTTTCTGATATCCCTATCCTTGTCTAACCCCCCCCCAAAAAAAAACTCTTCAAGTTTTGTGCCCATACTGCTTTGTCATACCACTCACTTTGCTTCAGTAACTTTTCATAGCAATAACAAAAAAGAAATGCAATACGCTATGGTAAAATAAAGGGTATCGAAGGAGACATGCTGCTGGTTGCCAGTTAGGGGAATTTCCAGCAGGTGGCAGTACACAGTAATATCACTGAGGCAGAGAACATGGCTGGAACTGAGCCGACCTCTTCTAAATCTTCTAAAACTCCAGTTAGCACAAATTCCAGTCTCCTGTAATTCCCTCCTCTGTCAGTGCATCTTTGGAATGTCAAGGTAAGGATATAGCTTCCCTGAAATGTTAGAGAGAAAGAGAGAGAGAGAAAAGAGTGTGAGTGAATGCAAACTTGCAGGTGTTCCCAGTTATATAAAAGCTGGCAAAACCATTGCCTGAAATCTAAGCTGTGTGAGAGCTTTGTGAGCGAGGGTGTGAATCAGTCACACGCATGACATCAGCACCAAAGTAGGAAATGAGGAACTAACAAGGATAATGAAATACAACTCATCCTAGGATTTAACCCTTACTTAATTTACAAGTGTGAGGCAATGCTGTTACCACAGCTGTCGGGTAGGTGGTATATGTTTTGTTGAAACTTCACTTGTACTTGAAAACCACTTCCTCCATCAGGGTGTTTAACTTTACCCTCTCACATAAGGACCACACATGCATTTAAAATATGGAGGTATTTTGTCCCACCTTAAGTAAGTCTTATTTTCGCTTTGCACAACAACTTTAACCGTGACTCCAGTTCAGAGCAGACTGCAAAGAGCACTGAGACTTCGCAGGGGGACCAGACAGGTCAGATTTTCTGTGTTACAAATAGCTCCAGGAGTTGTCCAGAGGGAGGTTTCAGGGGTTGAGCTGTTGATAACATATCAGTCACTTCCTCTCTTTGTGTGTGATCAGCTTGATATACGTATATCTAAAGGTGTGTGTGTGTGTGTGTGTGTGTGTGTGTGTACATGTGCATGTGCTCCTGTGCTATAACATCACATTCAATAACTGCCAGCAGTACTTCATGTACAAATGTCCTCCCACTTATTCTTTGTTGACAAGCTTGGCAGTCCCTACTGAAGGGCATCCCCATAACATGATCCAGCCACCATTGCCATTCTTGAGAACTGGCAGTGTTCACAGTGTATGCTGTGCTGTGATGGGATTGTGCCAGAGGACCCCATTAGCATTTATACCAGAAAGTTCCAATTCAGTCTAGTACAAAAAAACTCACTCCACAAGGGATAATATGGATTTATTAAATGGCTCATTTCTTATCAATTCCATACAGATTAGTTTCATGTTGTGTATTACCATTGCACACAGGAAGAGGCCATTTTAAGAATACCTTTCCAACTAAATTAGTGTAGAATAGCCATAGCAAAGCAATCTTCCTTTTTCATTTAAAATTAGTTATTGGAAAACATAAGGAACACAACGACAGTGACAAACGTTGTTGTTGGGATCACTTTCAGAATGTTTTTTTTCAGTTGCATGAATGTTGAAACACTGACAGCCAATCAAAATCCATCCTAATTAACAGGCCTTCACATTGAAAAATTATATAAGGAAAAGGGCCCCATCCATTAATATTTACGGAACATTGTTGTTTAGCAGTGTGGATGCTCACATCATTATTGTTATAGTTATATGTAGTTGTAGTTATTGGTGTGGATGGGCCTTAATGAGGGCATTTTGCACAAATGATTGTTCTGAGGGTCTGATGGAGCTCACTGGGGCTGAGGATGGCCATCAGCGGAACTGCCCAGTTCCAAATTCATGCTTCACCTTCCTGGGAAACAAGAGAGAATTCAAATTTGGCCACTGGTTTGATCGGACCTCATTTGGAACACTATGCAGTGAGAGAAGAACAGCAGGCACCCAGCAGACATTCTTTGGCTCACAGCGCATTCCTGGAAAGTTATGGCAAATGATCACACCATGTAAACGTGTTTGGATTCTGCAATGTCATTTCAATGCTATTTTTAACAAGGAATACTGATAGAAGAGTCACTGAATGGTATTCAGTTTTGCTATACCAGTTAAAATTGTTTTTTCATGCCTTGTTTGGTTTGTATTTGACATACCTGGAATATTTTTGGGGGACTTACTTTTCAAACACATTTCTTTTACATGACACTATTACATGTTATTTAGCTGATGATTTTCTCCAAAGCAACTTCCATTTCATTAGACTAAACAGGAGACAATCCTACCTGGTGCAATATGGGGAAAAGGTCCTTGCTCAAAGGCCCAACAGCTGCACGGATCTTATCATGGCTACACTGGGGATTGAACCACCAACCATGCGGGTCCCAGAAAAAATGCTAAATAAAAGAAAGCAAAAATAAATAAATCATTGTTTACAATTACTGTATATTGAAATATAGTAATTGTTCACATTTGCCACAAATGCTATAACATTTTTTAGAGATGATTATTGAAATTGAGAATTAAACTTCTCATCAAGTTAATTGTTTTAGGGCAGCAGAGGGCAGCTGTGCAATAGGTGTTGCATGTCTTCCACAAGTGGTTACAGTGGTTACAATATTTATTATTAACTGTACCTTCTGGAAAATAAAATATATTTAACATTAATATGAAGTGAAGTGAGGAGTATGGAGGTGAGGCCAGCATATTGAGTTGGAACACATCATTAACCCTTGTGTGGTCTGTCATTCGTCATTAAATTAGGTAAATTCAATACATTAGGTACATAAAGGTACCTCTCATCTCCACTGAGGATAAAGAGCAGTTCCACACTGATTTTGTGGAAAATTTCAGAAGATGCAGAAGACGCAATGCAGTGCATCACATAAACGAATCAATGATAATATATTTGGCTAATAGTATAACTCACATATCAAGGGTTGGTTTCCTGATAACATAGGATCTTAAGATAAAGGAGTATGTTTACGACGATTAAGCAACGATCATTCTCCTGTTATGTGGGTTTCCCAACAAAAACTGTTATGCGGAACCTTAAGTGCTAAAGCATGAGTAAATTAGTGTCCAGTTTGAAAATTAACACAACAAATCAAGTGCTCAAAGAGAATTGTGTTATCATTAAACTATAAACATAAAAAATTAGAGACCATTATAAAAACCATTAGCACAAAAACAAAAGCTCCAGAGATGGCTTAAAAGAGTCAATGATTTCTGAAATGTTCAAAGTATGATGCAAAGTCATTGGCTGTGAGAGCTGAAGGAGGTGAGGTTAGGGGTGGGTTTATAACTTTATGTGGATTATTGGACAAAAAAGGGATGATGCAGCACCATAACCCAATAACAAAAGATAGTCTCTCCCATCTGTGGCAAACTATCCAATCCAAACACATTCAAGAGACAGTTGAATAGACAGTAGAACAACAAAGGGAGGACTAAAAATAGCAGCATACTTTTCCTGTTCAGACTAATTTTCGGTTGCTCCTCCAAAGACGGAATAGCTTCTGTTCTGCGATTTTATTCTGTTTGGTCTGCGGAAATGGAAATAGGGCAAAACCAAGCCATTGTTTAACACATTTCTGGTGGGTACACTCCAAATGCTACCATTTATCTGAAACAATGGTCATAGGAAACCTTTAACATAGGAAAGTCCTCTTAATGCAGGGGTGTCAAAATCCATTCCTGGAGGGCTGCTACAGGTATTTGTGGTTTACTTTTCATCAGCAGCCAATTAATGCCTTGAGAACAATGTTTTGTGGGCTCTTTAGCCAATCAGTTATCACTTATGCCGAAACACACCAAAACGCAGCAGATCCCGCAACCCTCCATGACTGGAGTTGGACATCCAAGTCCTAACATACATTAGTTAAGTTCTAACATGCTGTATTTAAGTCATTAATGGCATTATCATTACCCGTGAAATACATTGCACTCATTCTGATGGAGGTGGTATGCTAACATCTGAAAAAGGACATTTTATAGTTTACTTTGTATAGTTTACTTTATTTGTACTACTAATGTGTTTATTAACTGCTTATTGGATGTTTATAATCTCTCAGTTAATGAGAAGTCATGCATTTTTTAAAGAAAAGCAAAATGCCACTACCACATCTCCTGCAACTGTGACATATGAATTCATTGTGAATATGTACCATGTAACTTCTATGGACACCATTGATCATAATCTAAAATATACAAATGTTTAACTTAATTGGTAATATTAAAATGAATCAGTGCCTGTTGTGCAGACTATTCAAGGGCCACATATGTAATTGGCAAGTGGTAGGAAACAATTAATAAGATATAATTGCAGGTTATAACAGTTGAATAATAAGTGTAGTATTTGATAGTACAACACTTTCAGTGCAGACTAGTATTTATTACTACTGACATGTTCCTAAGTAAAGTAGATTTTCTTTTTCTTTTTGAGAAATACAACAGTTTACAGGAACCAAAATATGTTAAGCATTACAACTTGACATCTTTCTCAGCGTGAAACAAGCATGAATGTGGCAGGCTGCAATTGTGGCCCTACAGGACCCATGTGAAAACCATTGCCCAAAACAAAGACATTTTCTTTGCAGGCATTATTCCTGATTGTGACTTGAAAGGTACAGCTCAGGCTTTTAATGTTCCACGACGGCTTTACACATTGCTGGAAGTCAGAGAAAACACGGCCGTATTTGTATTACTTATGATTACAGCTGATAAGGTGACAATAATAGACCCCATGGGGACTCCATGACCCCAACCAGTCTGGCTTCAAGAGTGGCCACTCCACTGAAACCGCCCTGCTCGCGGTCACTGAGGCACTCCACTCTGCTAAAGCAAAATCCCTCTCCTCTGTCCTCATCTTCCTCGACCTGTCGGCCGCCTTCGATACAGTCAACCATGAGATTCTGCTCTCATCGCTGTCTGGGATGGGTGTCACAGGTTCTGCACTCGCTTGGTTTTCCTCCTACCTCTCTGGTCGCTCCTACCAGGTGACTTGGAGGGGCGCACTCTCCGACCCTCAACCCCTACGAACTGGAGTCCCGCAGGGCTCGGTTCTTGGGCCTCTCCTCTTCTCGCTATACACCATGTCTCTTGGTTCTGTTATCTCTTCCCACGGCTTCTCTTATCACTCCTACGCTGATGACACCCAACTCTTCATTTCCTTCCCCCCTGACACCCAAATCACCACACAGATCTCTGCCTGCTTGGCTGATATCTCTGCATGGATGACTTCCCATCACCTGAAGCTCAACCTTGCCAAAACTGAGCTTCTCTACATCCCTGCTAAGTCCTCTCCGTCAATCGACCTCTCACTGACTGTGGAGGACTTTGTAGTTTCCTCCTCCCGTACGGCAAAGAATCTTGGGGTGACTCTTGATAACTGCCTCTCCCTGGCTCCACAAGTATCCTCCACTGCCAGAACCTGCAGGTTCTTTCTGTTTAATATACGCCGCATCCGTCATCTCCTGACGGAGAAAGCCACCCAGCTCCTAGTCCAGGCGCTCGTCATTTCCCGCCTGGATTACTGCAACTCCCTCCTAGCCGGTCTCCCAGCGTGCGCCATCAAGCCCCTCCAGCTGGTCCAGAATGCTGCAGCCCGCTTGATCACCAGTCAGCCCAGGTCGGCTCATGTCACCCCGCTTCTCATTGGCCTCCACTGGCTTCCTATTGCCGCACGCATCCGATTCAAGGCCCTAGTGTTGGCATTTCAGGCTGCTAAGGGGACTGCCCCACATTACATACAATCCCTGATCACTCCCTACTCCCCAGCTAGACCACTCCGGTCTGCCAGCTCTGGTCGCCTTACGATTCCCTCTCTACGGGCACCTGGCGGTCGAGCTGCACGTTCACGCCTGTTTTCCGTTCTGGTTCCTCAGTGGTGGAATGACTTGCCTACCACTGTCAGGACAGCAGAATCCCTCCCCCTATTTCGACGCAGACTCAAAACACACCTCTTCAAACTCTACCTTAGTCCCCCCTCCTGATTTACCCCGCCCCCCCCTTCTGATACCCCTATCCCTGTCTAACCCCCCCCCCCCAAAAAAAAAAAAAAAAAAAAAAGAAATTGCACTTATGATGACGACTATATGTTTAGAACAGCAGTCCAGGTGTATTTTTCTAGTTCTGGATGTGATGCTTTGACTTGTGGTAGAACCTATGCACTTGTAAGTCGCTTTGGATTAAAAGCGTCTGCCAAATGACTAAAATGTAAAATGTAGAGCTCACAGCATGAGTAATATCCATAATTTAGCACAGCCTTTAGTACATCAGTTTCAATTATAGTCACTGGCGTGGAGTTGATTTAGCATTTTCCGGATGATCTAGATGCCTCTGGTAATTTTGGGACTTGCAGCATACTGAAGTGGTCAGGAGGGTCTGTAGTCAGAGTAACAAGCTCATTGGTAATTTGGTGTAGTTTATTGCAATTTTCCAGTCAGCCAGGTCCATATTTCACCATTTTACCACCCCCCTGCTTATTTCACCATTTTACCACGCCCCTGCTCAAACCCAAGTTTCAGGAATTAACAGTTTTCGTGGTAGATTGATCAAGCAGTGGGGCTCTGTGGCACACTTGTCAGTCCTCTAACCACATTTGTTTGCATATTTCTGTATTATTACCACAATTGCAAGCCAAGAATTCTAACAAGCTGTTCATTTTCCTAAATAGGAGCTTTTCATGTTTAGAGGGATTGCTTACCCTCTTAAACCATATTTTGACAGCTATGCATACCATATTATGCTATATTGCAAACAATGCATACATTTAGCAGAAATATTGCAACAAAAAAAAAGTGGTACATTATTTTTAACCGATCAAATTAAACACTGAAGTGAATCATGTGAGCTGAGAACTAGAAGGTTCTATCTGCATAGTTTTGGGATATTGAGCTTCAAAGATTCCAAAGTGAATGGGCTGCAAGATAGAACATTTAGCATTTTTTCATACTTTTAAACATACTTTATGTATTTTTGTATTTAGTGGCCTATAAGCAACATATTTATGATACTAACTCAGTTAGAACCTTGTAATTCTTTATTCTTTTTCCAATGTGGTTGGATTAAAATATATTTTTTAATCATATTACGTTTTTAAATATACTGCTATGCTAAGTCCTGTACCAACTTTGCATACAAATGTGTGACCTTCTGTATCAGTATAAAATGTAAGAAAATATACAACCATTTTTATTTTTATCTCATAATTCTGGTGGCACTTTCCCATACAAGTGCCAAACATGCACTTGTTTCTCTCAGATTTTCCATATTTATGGATATAAGCCTCGTAATTTTGGAAACAATGAGAAAGCGACAGCCAAAATGTCAAAATATTTCTATTACAATAATTGTGTGTTTATTTAAACTGTAGATCCCAACCATAAATGCATAAAAATCTTAACATAATAAGATTGTTAAGATCAATAATCAATTTTAAGAACAAAAGCACCAAATTAAGAAATATTAACAGCATGTTGTAATTATTTGATGCAAATTGTGGTTGAAACAAAACCAGCATACAATTTTAACACCTTCCACCTTCTCTAAGCACCATCCATCCAGCATATCTCAGAGTATGAAATGAAATGTTGAGCAGATTTAAACCACACTTATGTGGACCTCTTTGCACAATGATGTCTTGATGGATCTGACCATCAACTAAAACACAGAGCTTGAGTTTTGGGCCATATTCATAAAATGTTTTCCTTAACCATTTCCACTTTGGCCCCCTAAAAGACAATTTCTTCCTCTTTTGTACTAGTCCTATAAAAGTGTCAATATCTCAAAAACTATTTACTATACACACATGATTGTGTGTACACACACAAGGCTTGTACCATTCAGAATTTTGAAACAGAGCAAATTTATGTCAAAGCATGTACATACAGTACAGTATTCACAACAGATACATTAACAAAATGTTTTTATAATTTGGCACTGAATATCTCAATTCAAGTCAAGGACCGAACCATAACTACTTTATATTTCTGGACAAGATTTGGTAAAGATATCTACAGGTATTCAAATTCCATATGCATTTTTCCAAAACTGCACCCAAATAAGTGTCCTCACATCTCTCCAAATACAAAACATCTGCATATTCTTTTGTCCGGACACATGAATGATCAGAAAATGTTATATTAAAACTGATTCTGTGATACAAAATGTAAAGAAAATTAACCTTCACGTGTGTTTTTTTCACATATATGAGAGTATGTTTTTATATAGCATGCCCAGTGTCTAAAAAGCTCTCTAAAAACAATGACTCACCATAATGCTTTCTAATGAACCGATTTAAAATGGAATTAATTATTTCAAAATTACTCACCAGATGTTTTACGCACGTCTGAATATTAATTCTGCTATATGAACATAGCTATATTCCTAAACTGTCCGTCACCTGAATATGACACATTATACACTGTTGGAAAGGGTAGTAAACCCCATACAAGAAGATCATTACTAAAATGACCTAGCAATGCATTTATGCAACAAAAACAAGTAGTTGGAGACAACATTTGCTTAGGTATAGTCCCAGGAAAAATAGATTTTTCTCGAAAATAGCTCAACGGATTACGAAATAAACTTAAACATTTGTCAGAAAACAGTCATTGTTTCAAAACCAGGTGGGATATTTGGTTCCAGAAATATGTCTGCAAAGCAAATATATTATATTTATACCAAACCTTAAATATGTTGGCCGGATATGCAATAAAAGTGAGCTAAGAAAAAAAAACTGATCCATGCAACTGGATTATATTTTAATTTTTATATTGGAACATGTAGAGAAATTGTCAGGTTCCAGAACAATAGACCCAGTAGCTAAGGACTCTTAGAATATGCCTTTTATTGTCAGAGTCTGTGACTAGGTCAGGTTTGTAAACTGTGAGAATGGGGAGCCTGCTTTTTATTGCCCTGCTTTGTAAATAAGATAAGCATCTAAAGTGCTGTTATCACTAGCGGAGAGTCTTATTAACAATCGGACATGCAATCTTGAGGTTTTATTACGTGACAGTTTTTATTATCTTAGAAATATGAATGCAACAATAATTTGGGAAACAAGGGAGCAGCGTAGATGGGGTTTAAGTAATATATTTTCGATTTTTCATATCACTGAGATGCAACAATCCATATCAGTATTGCCAACTCATGTTGTTTTGCCTGCAATTGTAGCATAATGTAAAATGTGAATATCCAGCAGGCTCTTATTTACCCCCTGGAGTCCAATAGTACTCATGCTTCCAGCTGGTTTACAGAGGTTACACTTCTGTAGTCATCTAACCACTGTCTGTGCAGTCTCCTGCTCCTATTTGTCTATTAACATGACTCTACTATACACACTTTTAATGTTTGTTGAGTTTGATTGTAAGTAAACCCACAATGTGGAAGTGCAACTTTAGTTTTAGCTTACGAGCACAGTTTCATAATCTATGCCCAGAATAATTACTTACTACTTAATTTAATACACATACAGTAAGTGCCCCTTAAGTCAAGGCAGCTGCACTGCAAGGTAAATGGGTTTCACTGCACTTGAGTTGAAATTAGACTCTACATTGTTTGAAACCTGTTTTTCAGGGTCACAGCTAAATCCCAAAACTCCATTTAAAAAGGCTTTCCTAACACATCTGGATTATCTTAGATCTCCCCTTTGTTACCTGAATTTGCTATCATATAAAAAATGTGGCTGGAATTATTTAATAGAATTAAACAAATACTTTAACCTTTTCAAAATATATGAATAACACATTTGTCATTATTAATAACACATTTATTTTGGCAGTGATTCCTTCAAGTTGTTTAGAAAGTGATGTCTAGCCCTTCATTTTTAATACCTTACTTTCACTCTTTTTATTATGTCCCCATTGTATTGAACTGTCTGTCGACATGATCTATGTCATATTGAACACTCACTTCTTTAATGTTCAGTATTGTGCTTGACTTGTTGTGGACCTGAATACATAGCTTACCCCAACATTCCTGACCTCTGAACTTTCCAGGAATTATTTGTGGATTTACCACTATGAACCTTCTGTACAGATAAAAACATTGACAGCTATGATTATGGGTGTAAATGGAAACAGGTGGAAATGGAAACAGGTGGGATCTGCGATTCCAGGGATCGCCATTCCATTGAATGTTCAATTTCATTTTATTTTTCTCATAATGTGCATAATTCTCATAATTTTTGCAGTTTCTGTTTCCATGATAAATGTATGCTTTGGAGTTACATGAAGTGTATTTTCTCGCTCCTAACTACAAACCTGTAATGCTCCTGTACCAGCCATCATTGAGTTGACAGGTTATGACAAAGTTCTGTAAGCATCTGAAATATCCTTCATTGCACACAGAAACTAGATAAACTTTTTTTTTAAGTGAACTATATTTTGAAATCCTTTGAAATCCATTGACAAAGGGAACAGGGGACAAGAGGGCCACTGACCCCTCCACTTTCATCCCCCACACTTTTCCTTTTTATACAAGAGCTCTAGTGCTTATTCTTACCCTAAATTAGAACCATGGTGAAAAGTGCCTCATTACTTCCCATCTATGAGATTAAAATATTTGACAAGAATCGAAGAGCCTTCTGGCAGCCAGACATTTATTTTAAAAAGCATTGTTCCAACATTTGCCAGAATGACAACTGGGATAAGAGACACTCACATTCACATTAAATTTGTTAAGTTCACCATCTGACAAAAGGGGCTATGGTAATTTGGTTTACTAGCTGTCTTGTTGAACAACTATAAAACATTTTCTTGCATGCTAATATTAGCTAGCTAACATTACCTTTGATCTATCTAGCTAGCTACTGCTAGTTGGCTGCCAGTAACGAACACACACTTCTAACTATGAGGGATTGTTATCCCTCATAGTTTTATGGCCCATCTACTTCCTTCACATTTCACTCACAATTATCAGTCTTGTATCTTTTTATGCTACATCTTTCAGGAAGCACACAAGAAAAAATGCTTTCTTGATTTTGCTTTCAAAAACATGAACATTTCATAGTTCTGAACAACTTGAATTCTTGAAGGGTTCATATCTACTGCAGAATAATATGCTCTGCATGCTCCCACAAAGTGTTTTATTGAAATAAAGAGGGTTTGAATTACACTGATGCCTGGGAATGCCAAACATTATTAGGGGCAAGGGCTTCCATTCTTAACAAGAGGGAGTTACAGTACGTCCTCTTCAAGATCATCCCACTACATCCCTTTCTTAATTGTCATCAAACAAACTGGTTGTGCTGGTCATGTTTCTAGCACTGATAGGACTAACACAAGGACTAACCTATAAAGTAAGGAAAATGATTTGTTTCCCCCTGGCAAGGGGAAGAGGACTATGTGTGAAGATACAAATTTGAAATGCCCGCTCGTTCTCTGCTCTGAGGGAATCCTTTTTGGAATTATTGGTTCTTGAGAGTGGTTGTGGTGCTGCAGTGGTGTGAAACGTGCCACTCAAACTGATTTTTCCAGATTTGTATGTGTGCACATTTTAATTGACCATATCATCAGCCGATTGACAATAAATCATTTTTAGGTGAAGCTCCCCTTTAAGCCATCCCCATTACTCTTACAAACTCTAATAAATGATGAGAATCCCCAGTTTTCCTATGAGGGCACATTAAGTCTGAAAATAGCCTGCAGTTGTTAAGGGAACCACCATAATACAAATGCCACAGTAATTACCTGTTGTCACCAGGTGGCCGCATCCATGGTAACCTCCAACTTCACTCTTTCCCAGAAGACTAAATGATCTGCACCAGGGACAAACCCACCCGCTGTTTCCATGACCACTGTGTGATGTCACAATCACAGTGTGTAGAAGGACTAATGGACATACTCAGGACAGAACGTTTACCTGCAATAAAACCAAGCATGCACAAAGTCCTATTTATATGACACAAACATATTGTATCAGACAAAAATTATGTCTGATATAATCTGTTATTACCACAGACCATTAGTGATTAGGGAATGTTGGAAAGCAGAACTGGAATTTCATGTTACCAAAAGCATGTTTTTGTGCTAAATGTTTATGTTATACATATTTTATGGAGTCTTCATTATAATGAGCAATTATACTTTCCAAAACATCAAGAGAAAACTAGTTATTGAACCATACTGTACCTACTCTACAAGCACTCAAGTAATATATTTATTCTCTTTTTTCCTTAAAGACTACACTTTAAAACGTTTAAATTTGCTGCTAGCTTACATTTACAGGGTCCAAAAGTTTTCAGATACCCACAGGTGACCTAAAATTCTCTCATTCTTGATATCTAAATAATCTGTTTCCTTGTCTATGGAAAACATTCATCCATCTACAAAAAACATCTGTAGGTATACGTGGAAAAATGGAAAGTAGCCTTCAGTTGAAGGAAAACATGCAATGGAAAAAGTCCCTTGGTCTCAGATATACTTTGTTAGTAGTAGCACGTTGTTGAAGCCGGAGATGACAACAGTAGCCGTGTTGGCAAGCTAGCTAGCTAATGTTATCCATGTTAAAATTATTGTTATTGTGTGCACGCTCAACAGTATAGGGGTTCCTAGTAATTGTTGCCTTTGTGGGCACCAACATGTTTGTTTACAATTCAGAGACATTCCCTTCGGTGTAACCCGGAACCGGAAGATGCGAGACATACTTTTTAATATAACATGGCTGCCCTTGCTCTAGGAATGAGCACTTTGTTGTCTGACAAATCTCACTTATGTCCACTGATTTGTATTCAGGACAGCGCATTACCTAGCTTGTGTTATTTGTCAGGTTAGGGAGATCTTAAATGAAAACTCTTATGTAGGGCCAAGTTTCTAACTTGTAGTTCTGTCCTCAAACACCAAGCTGAAGCCACTCTGAAGCCACCTTCATTGCAAATCATCTCATTAATCAGACAGTTACAGAGCTTGTATATGAGCTTAAAAAAATTGGAAAAGCTACAGGGGTAGTAGTCAGTAAGGTTTTTTCAAAAAGGACTAATTTAACCCTCAGGACAGTGTACCGTGTACAGGCCCCCACCCCACTGCTGGGTACAGTATTATTAACTCATGTTATGGTATGTCGGGTAAACATTCTAGCAGCCCTGTAATACATAATGTAATGCAACGAAACAGCTGGTGCTCCTCTTTCCATACAGGAACACACATACACACACTGACAGTACACAGATGCATTGAAAGACAGAGCAACATACATTCACCAGTCTGATAAAATGCAGCAAGAAACTTTCATTTTATTTGGACCCAATCCAGATATTCTGGCACTCGATATTACAGCAGCATAAGTGCAGTAGGAGGACCCTTTACACACGTGGTATCTCTCATTATTCTGATCATTTTTACCCCTATTGGTTATGATGCTAGCAGATGTTCCCGGGAGAAGGAGAACACAGGTGCTTCCCCATTGTTACGCTGTAGACCTGTATTGCCTTGGGGACAGGTGGAAAAACTACACCCATCTCCCCTTGAAAAATCCCATCCACCACCACAGGTGCCTCTTACATATGCATCTTGCAATGCTAAAATTTAGCAGAGAAATGTTTTTTCAATGTCATACTGTATCTTCTAATCCATCTTATACATAATTATGAACAATGCCTGTAGTGAAGGGCTTCTGGATATAGCATGACTTATGCCTTCCTTAACCTTTAGTCTGCACCCAACCTTCAACCTCACACGTATCGATGTATTATGAGACAGTTCACAACATCCTGGAGGAGATGCTTTTAATAGTCAGATCAAGTATGCCTGGAGTGAATGGATGTAGGCCAAAAGAACCTAATGTTCTAGAACTAATTAAATCAAACCAAAGCTGGTTGCTGTCCAACATTCCTGCCCGGGGCTACAGATGCTTTTAATTATTCACCTTTAAATAGCCAGGTAGGTCCACAGAGAATGTGTCTCATTTGCAGTTATGATCAGGGGAATCAAACAGGGTTGGGAATGTAAGCATTTAGAAGGGTGGTAAAAACAAGATTCATAGAGCAGGTTTTTGGGGTTCAATTTGACAAAGGCACCAATTACAGCTTAACTTCTGAACACTTGACAGAAAGGAGCTGTCTCTATCTTTCTCCCTCCCTCTCGCTCTGCCATTTCAGAGAGGATTAATATAACATGTTGTACACATTTTGTAAACACAGAGGAAAGCAGGTTTTTCTTCATTCCAGTTCCAGTTTATAGAGGGCTTTAAAGCCCTCTCTGGAAATAAATACCACTTAAAGTGAATGAATGAAACAAGTAATGCCACTCTTAAGGGAGTTATTTTATGTTTTGTGGATAGGACATGGAGAGTTTAAAATTTCTGTGGAATATAATAAGTGTACATATAACTAATTCATACTCTGTATTTATTTTCATATGCAACATTTTCCTTGACTTGAGCGAGCAATATATAGTTTAAATGTATGTTACAATGAATATGATTGAAAGCAATATGATTCTGAACTCTAAATGGTTGCCATTTACAGACATCCCAAGTTGACAAAACTGATTTCAGGGAGATTCAGAGGGTGTTTCAGGGAGAGACGTGTCATGGACTCAACAAACCAACTGGGGACTGCTGCTGCCATCATCTCAATTATACAAAAGCTGCTCCAATATGTTTATTATCTCTTATTATTACTAGTATAACCCTGTTTACCACAAAATACAAATTCTTTCATGTGGCAGCTGAATTCTGCATACCACTACTGACCCTTACAATGAGACTGGAAATTATGAGTGATCAGCCTACATCCTACCTATGCCCCGCATCCATGTTACTAAATGTCAGCCATATTTTGTTTGTGCACTTTGAGTATTGTTTCCCCTGTATGCTAATGCTAAGATCATTTACTTGCTTTCTAATGATGTCAGCACAATAAAACATTCAATTATATAATTTATCATGCCTTCCCATGTGCTGGGAACATGTTTCAGAGTGGTGGTATTATCAAAAACGCAAAGTATTCATTACATTACATTAATGGTATTTGGCAGATGCTCTTATCCAGAGCTACGTACAACAAAGTGCATACCCATAACCAAGGACCAAGAACTAATACAGCCAAGTAGTTAACCTCCAGGACATTTGGGAAAACTATGGAAAAATGTATTTCTTAATGATTATGTACTGAACGCTACATGTATGTATGTATGAAGCAAGTGGACATATGTTGGAGCTTATTATATTTTCAGCGTCACCAAGAGCATTTAAAAACGTGCCTGTTTGAGAGCAAAATATATAATTGGCAGGGTTTGCTTCATTTTGCGATGTGCAGTTTTCATTACTGGAGGCAAATGATTCCCTCCATATGGGTCTGTCTTTTCAGGTCACCAGTCCATTGTAAAATGAATCAATACACAAAAAAAACATAGTGGTACATTCTTTAGCACTGCAGTGGTAACTTTGAAGAATAGTATTTTTAGCGGCCGTTACAGATAGCAGTGGTGTGACGCTTACCTCGATATCTTTTGCAGTCGTTCATCCTTCCCAGCCGAGCGACTGAAACGTTTGTGTTGTTGAACACAGTGTAGTGTGCTACGGTCGGCTTGGCTTCAACTGGTTTCAAACACGGAGTATATTTTGGAGTAGCCTATATTTTCCACTTACACTAGCGGTGGATTTACCTGTGGGTTTTTCCATTGCCATGAACGAACTGTGTGCGGGCGCGTATTTCGAATCCTACCCTTAACATGATCCGATTGGTCTTTGATGATTATTGGTCTTAGGATTGATGAATGGGGAGCCATCAAAAAACGGACTGAAAAGCCTACTGCAGCCTGCACAAACTGACGGAGTACAAGTAGAATTTGAATCCTACAGTAAGCAACTTGTATTTCAATTAGTGGGCGGCCTGTAGCATAGTGGGCAGCCTATAGCGTAGTGGTTAAGGTAAAAGACTGGGACAGGCAAGGTCGGTGGTTTGAATCCCGGTATAGCCACAATAAGATCTGCACAGCTGTCGCGCCCTTGAGCAAGGCCCTTAACCCTGCATTGCAGGATTGTCTCCTGCAATGCAGGAGACGGGTCCGGGAGAGAATACTTATTTCCGGGAGACTCCTGGAAGTTCTGGGAGAATTGGGATGTCTGCATTCATATGGTTAAACATTAGACCTTTCAACAAATGTGAAAGATTGCTTTTTATTTAAAAAAAATTCTGTTTATAAATGATATAAAAAGGAAAAGGGCCCTGTGTAAAAGTTTGGGAACCCTTTTGGATTATTCTTTGTTACCATGGCCCAGACCCTAGGGATTCAATGAGTGAGGTGAGTATAATTCCAGGGCTGAACTTTTAATTCTGAAGTAACTCCATGCCTTCTAAAGTATCCAAATGCAGTGGCTGTTCTGTCTGGTGTTAACAGCCATGGGTTCCTCTAAACAGTTGTCCAAGGATGTCAGAATGAAAATGGTTCATTTCCACCAGACGGCTACAGAGTTTTCTCAATGTTTCAAACTACCTATTTCCATTGTCAGAAACATTATTATAAAATGGAAGATAAATGGAACGGTTGAAGTCAAGGCAAGGACTGGAAGACCAAGAAAGATTCCAGAATGGCCCGAGACCTGGTGAGCAATGCTCAGACAAACCCACACATCACTGAAAAAGAGCTGCAAAAGAGTAGCAAACACAGGCCTAGTTGTTCACAGAACAACAATACAATGTACTTTAAACAACAAAGACCTACATGGCAGAGTTGCCAGAAAGAATGACCTGCACACAAAATTAAGCATCTGAAGTATGCAAAAGAAAACATTGAGAAGCCTGAAGCTTTTTGGAACAGTTCAGACATTGAACTTGAAGAGGCTGGGTATTTTTTCAAGACAATGATTCAAAGCATACCTCAAAATCAACCATGAAGTACCTCCAGAAAAGACAAATGAAGGTTTTTGAAGGTTTCACCACAGTGCCCAGACGTGAATATTATTGATCTGTACATGCAATGAGGCCGAAGAATATTTTTGAGCTTGTGGTGTTTTGCCAGGAAATTTGTGCACACCACTGTATGAACCTTACCTGAAGCACTGGTTTGTTCATGTCAGATTAATTTATTCAAGTTTTCCATACAAAATTACAAATATAATATGCAGGCACTCAAGTCATAATTGTTGTTTTCCTCTGGCTTTTGGAAGATTTAACTAATTTTTCTGACTCATCCACATGGCAAAAACAAATTGTAACAGTGCTGACATGGCAGAGGAAGAGTCTAGGATACATATGAGCATGTACATATTTCTGCTTGTACGTAGACAACTGAGACTCTTTGCTAATATTAGGGCGGCCAGTAGCGTAGTGGTTAAGGTACATGACTGGGACACACGAGGTTGGTGTTTCAATCCCCGGGGTAGCCACAATAAGATTGTAGCCGTTGGGCCCTTGAGCAAGGCCCTTAACCCTGCATTGCCCCAGAGGAGGACTGTCTCCAGCCAAATGCCATTAATATAATGTATTGGCAACTAGGTAGGGAGCTGTTAGCAGACCGATATTTATGTAATGTTGTATTTAAAGGCATACTATGCAGGATTTTCACCTTTAAAATATTATAAAACAAACATGCTCATGTTGTACCCCTGAATAGGGGAACAAAATTATAATTGTGACTCAACACAGTGTTTCTCCACTGATGGCTTTATCACAAATCAATAAGCAATACATTTTTCCAGTGTTCAATCGCTTAGGAACAAACATAGGAACACAATATTATTCAATACAGTATTAGGACAAATTCCATATCTAATTCAAATAACATTTGTTTACATTTTGCTCCAGTATAAAATAAAATAATTGTCTACTTATTATACTAATTTTACTCTTATTTTACAGATTATTCTTTTACACTAGCAAAATACATTATTTTATAAATGCCAGTCAAAATTCAACATTAGCTTATAAACTGAAAAGGTTACTGTGTGTGCTATTGCTATTCACAATGACTATTATACACTGCAGTTTTCATAACCAATGTTTTCAAAGTCTCTTACAATCTAATTTTCCAAGTTTTGTGGATCTAACATGGTAGGCTATAGCCTGGTCATGAAAATACACAAACCTTACAACATATTTATAAATGACAATTTAGAGTAAAGCAGATATAAATGCTAGAAACAATACCAATACAAACATAGTTAACTCGCAACATACGCAGAAAAACCGTGAACTAATATCCATCATTATCTTACATAAAATGGTATGCTTGGGCAAAACTAGCCATCGATATAGCACACTGGTGGCTTTAGCTATCCTAGCTAAGTATACCTACTTTATATGAGACCCGTTTCTCTGAAATAACCTAGATAAAGATCTTACTTCATATTCTCCAACACACAATTAAATACAAGGGACCGATTCATCGGCGTGATATATCCAGCATTGTGCAAGCTAGCGCGTGGCTCACGTGTGCTTAACTTCACTATTAGCAAGACGCTAACAGAAACCACATGCTTTTCTCCCTCCAATTACAGGATAAAACTCGACGGAAATGCCATAAACATTCAACAGTTACATTCCTGAGATGACAACATATACACAAAGAGCTTGCAACAGTTTTATAACCATATTAAAGGCAACTATTACCTGAACTTGGGGACAAAATAATAATTGCAACTCAACAGAGGTCCTCTTCTGATGGCTTCATCCAATGGAGAAAATTGCGCAAGTTCTCCCCCTACTGCTCAAAGGCAGGCATGAGTAATCAATATCAGGTTAGCAGAATAAGATCGTTTTGCAGATCATTGATAATACGATTATATCTTAACTTTTAACACTACGGTATGAAATAAACAATGGATGAATGAAGACTATTAAGCATTTTACTATTTTTAAACCATCTGTAAGCATGTCTTATAAAAATGTTTCTTATGACTGTATGATCATTTAACTTTATCACATTACCCTGCTTGCCGCTGCAAGCAAGTGCAAAAATGTTTCCAATTTCTCATCAATAATCTGGATGTCATCATTACTGTGTGCAGCTGTGCTCTGAAAAGCAAGCGTGCAGTAGCACACTCCCTGTCAAAGACACACCCCATCCTGCTCACAACTTCATGAAACTAGCGCAAACTTATCGTCAGACAGAGAACGAGAGAAAGGCTCATTGAGCAGGGCTTACTAATTTATCATTATATGAACCTCAAAATTAAGTTGTTTTATTAGCTTGTTAAACATTTATTTTTGCTTCATGGCTAGTTAAAGATTGCTTAAGTAGCCTACCTCTACTCAAGGCAACATATGTGACTGGTGTTGTGTAACAGTCAAATTCACATGTAGCAGTGTATGTAGTGTTGGCTACAAACTCATTGTGGCACCATCATTTTAAGATTCTAAATAGGTCATATTGCAATTATTGCTTTGCAAGTACTAGAGACAACTATGTCCATATGTTAAAGCTAGGCTATCTGTATTGTTCTTTTGTCCTAGCTAGCTTGAGGCATGAAAAAATGTGTATCATTAGAACATCACCAGTATGCTTGTTGCATTTAGTCTGAACTAGCCTTTACATGTGAAAGCAGGGGAAAAGACCACTGAAATTAAAACATAACGTGTCCACCTATCCGCTGTGGTCTTGTAAGGAGACATAACATAGCAAGCCATCAAAAGCAACAGCAATATCCTGGATGACTGTATCAACATAATTTGCTTGTCGGACAACCTGAAAATAAGATATCCAGACTGATGATGTTGATTGGTCACAGACATCAGCAAGTCATGGCATGCAAAGGATATGCAACCAAATACAAAACATGACTCTTTTATTTGACATTATGTTAATTTGTCTCAAACATCGAACCTTAAGCACTAGGCTGCCCCTCCATTTCTTATTGAGAGGAATGCAAATGGAACAGGCCAATTAAAAAAGGTATGGGTTAATATTCTGAGTTAATGTTGAGACTATCATATTTTTTTAGAAAAGAGCAGGCAAGTGGACCTGCAGCATCATTGTTAAAAAGACCTGTCCTGATCATTTAAATAACAGAAGGATTTGTTTTAAGACGACTGTTAAAAAGAACAGGATAAACCCCTTTGACCCTCACCCTCCCACACACACACACAAGAAAAAACGTATTTTTAAAGTAGGATTGTAAATGGTTTGCGAGGGGCTGTGGTGGGGAAATGCCAGAGCCTGTGGCATATTCTGTTACAACGAAACCCTGGTGGTGCTGTCCCGCAAGATTCTTTGGTGGGCTTTCACAACCACTTCTTTTTGACAAAATATGTCTGCCTCCCTTTTGCCTGTTCGGTTTGCAAAGCGTTGGCTTGAATTCAAAATTCCTTACAATGGACAAGGGTACATCCACATGACAGATAAGAATGGCCTGCTACATATACAATGGGGAAAGCTGCTGATGTCCTACATGCTCAGACCTCCCTGTTCGCTCCCAGCTCTTGATTGTCTGGACCTGTGGTTTCGCTCTGGTGCTAGGACTCAATTAGCCTTTTTGGAGTTTGTTTTTCCAAACCATTTGTCGTCTTTTTTTTTCTTTTTTTTAAACTGGCAGCTCAGTTAATTGGAATCTTGATCAATAGCTTCCTGCATGATAGCACTTGTAGATGACATGTACACGTGGGACACATCCAACACTATTACCCCAGTAACTTGAATAAATAATGGCTATACTACTACTACTACTACTAATAATAATAATAATAATAATAATAATAATAGTAATAATATTTTATTTTGAAGGAAAGTGCTTCACAGAACATGGGAGTCAAATAAATGAAGCTAATTGACAGTCTAATAAAAGTAAAATAATGATAAAACTCAGTCACTCACAGTCACTCGCAGAGTGAAAACTCACACAGCCAACAGGTGAGAGAAGAAAAGGGAATGTGGAAGTCATGTTTGGTTTACTATTATACATATACTTTTGGTTGACAAGAAAAGGAATTGTTCATATTTCCTATGCTAACGGGGGGGGGGGTAAAAAGCCTGTAAAAAGAGCATTCACTGTTCTTCCTGAACGGCTGACCCTCAGGCAACCGCTATAGCAGGAGTAACCCTTTCTGCACTCTTACCGACAGGCTTCAGTCACAGGGCCTTGGCAGGCCTTTTAAAAGGCTCCTTGGTCACATCTCCATGGCAACCTCATCTTGTTTGAAGGCGAGATCACCTTTGGCAGACAAAGCCATCTCTCTCCTCGACACGGTGGGTTTGCGGCGGCCGGTAATCGAATATGTCTGGTTACGCATATTGCACCAAAGGCAAAAATCCCTTTCGCTAATGATGCGGCAGCCCGGGGCGGGAACCGTGCCCTTTTTCGGCCATTGGGGGCCCGTGGGCAAATGATGCCAATGCTATCGTCACATCATGTGAGCTAATCCCCATCAGCATATCAAGGAAGACTACGTAATGACAGCCCTTGCATGATCCTCCTCACTGTTCTCCCTCTGTTGGCTCAATAACTGGATCTGGAACTACAATTTTGGCAATAAGGGGAATTAATAGTAACAGTTACTTGTGTAATTATTATGTAACTACTTTGTTTCATAGTACTTACCACTGAAATCAAAATAGTTACTGAATAAGTACCTGGTATTTAACCAGTAAATACTAGACAATTAGCGGGCTGTAAAATAAAGCCTAACTGAATTCATTCTTAATGCATTACCAGTTCCACTCACTGGGAGGGGGGAGTTGCAACCAGCTGGCTGTCTGACAGTACTGCATTAAAATAACATGCTGAAAAACTCTAACCAGGCTTTCAATTGCGTTCTGCAGACGGTAGCAGATTAGGTTACAGACGGATACGTTTCTGTAAAGGTTTGCTTTCGTGGTGCCCTTCTCTGTAGCACTACACTATTTCTGAAACATCTGGCCTCTCACACACCGCCATCACTGAAGCCCTGGAACAAGGATAAGGTCAGGCAAATGCTGGAGGAAGGCTTGGGTGTACCTCGAGGGCCTTCAAAAGGTAGAAAAGAGAAAAAAGAGAGGACTGAGTCCAGAGAAAAGGTACTCCCTTATCACGGCAAATTCCATGCCCATTAAAGCACGGCGGTGATGTAACTTTTCGGTTTAAGGTGGAGGGGCGGACAGCTAGGGAGTCCAAGGGAAAGAGCTGAAGCACTGTTATTAAAAGTTCCCACAATAAACTGAGAGGGACAATGCATCAGTTTATCTGATCCACATTCATAAAGAGCAGGAGTACTGGTCTCGGATCAGGATCCTGCTGTCCGTATCCTAACGATATCCATTGTGAGCTAAAAATGTAAATTTGACTGTAGATCAGCCGTGTTACACTCAGGCTTTTTATGGGCCCCAGTTTGGACTTGGGTAAAGGATAGGTCATGGGGAAATGGGGTCTTCAGAGGTGAAGCAGCACAAATCTAAAAGTGTGCCACTGAAAGTGCACCAATCTATGACATGCACGTATGCAGAGTTTCATTAGCCTGAGGGGAGTTCCAGATGTTGTTTCCATATGGTATATAGGTTGCCCTGCATGTGTTGGCACCACAAGGTAACCATTGACTTGCCATTCATGGAAGAAAATTATGTTGACATTATGAGAGGCAGTGGAACAAAGACAGATCCTAAAGCTTGTTTCCAAAAAGATAGTTTGGACTTCTAAATGGACTTTGGTGGGGGGGAGCGGTATTCAAACCTGGGCACGCTTTCTTTAAACAGTGAGCAATAATTCCTCCTTGAGCTTTTAACGTGAATTAATACAGATTCCAGACATTCTTTCTTTCCCTGTTTTCTCTTTTTAAGCCTGGCTCTGATGTTCCCAATGCACCAACATTGTGGAATTTTGTAGGGGTGTGCGAATCTTGCAGTAATAGCATTCCTGCCTGGCTACATTACCGCTATTTCTCAACAATCAATCAATGTCCGCAACAGCATATTACATGAGAAAATAGGAAGAGGACTTCGTGCATGGAACCTAGCCTTGACTCTGAGTCCCCAGCCATAAGTTCATCAGTTTGATCCACAATCCAGAATCAATCAGTTAAGACCCAAAATTACACTTGGTCATAAGGCACCGTGTGGACCATCTGTGTGTCTGGTACTCATAGCAGTAAAGAGTAAGGCTGTGGCCAGAGGCAGTGCTTTCCCTGGTGAGCTCATCTCATAACAGAAATGTTGCAAGGGTCCCAGTACATACAGTCCCCTCCAACATTATACACACCCCTGATAAAACTGAGGAATGAAGGCAGGACAAAAGAAACGGCAGCTATATACAAAATAAACACCAGCTTCCTTAAACAGATTCATCAGAGAAGAATATTTTTGTTAACCATGGAGTGCCATTATTCAATAAATTCCATGATTGAAGCACACTGTCTGTGCAGCCTGTTTATTCATTCTGGTTTAAAAATCGTTTAAAAATGTACATGCATTCCAGAGTCCATTGTTGATAGAAAATACATTTTAAAATGAAAGGTGGAACATGGAACATGGCAATTAAGACCATATAATTATAAGGCTGACAGATGAGTTAGTGTCATAAATATGTTATAGGACAATTTGATAGGATTTTGATATTGTACATTCAGAGTACTTTTAGGGTCTGTTATTTTGATCGATGATGAATTTCAGTACGTCGTATGAGGATGTGAAAGCTTTGAAGCTCAATATCTCAACACTACAACACTACATAGTAGTAGAACCTTATAATTCCAAGGTTACACAATATTTTTTGTCTGTCCCAAAATTCTCATTAGTACTGCTTAGGGCTGGGCGATATAGCCATCGTGTTATAAAACAGTTTTTTTGTTAGTGGCATGCAGTGTTAGATTACTTAATCATACCTGATGTGACATGCTGTTTCCATGAGGTAGATAAAAACATGACTACAAGGATAAAGAGCAAAAACGTAAGCGATGTGTTTTTCAAAACAAATAGGTAAGTTAACCAACATTGAATAGACACAAGTGATGTTTTTTCGGCCCTGGAAGCATTTCACTGAAGGTTGGAGATGCGTTACCGTATCAAGTATCAAGAAGGAACAAAACCTCTTACCACCTGCCAGAGATGGTTCTTATCGTGCTAAAAAAAAACAATTTGATGTACCATGATAGCTATATCACGCAGCCCTAGTTCTGATGCTTCTTTTCACTCCACTGTCTATCTGCTGAGTCATTGCAATACAGCACATATGTAGCCATTGTACTGAGATCTGCAATACTTGTGGAGCTAGCCAGGTAGCCTGCATGTGCCAACAGCTCTTACACGACGAGGCAAGTAACCTCAAGGGCAAGGGCTGACTGTTTCTTTGATGCTGTTGTACTACTGTCCACGAACCTAACTTCTTTCTTCTCCTCAGTCTCAGTGAGGCTCAGAGTTCACAGGAATTGCATTTGAATCACACCCTCTGATGTGATATCACACATCGATAGCGTGAGAGTCCTGGATTGGGCGTTGGCCAAATGCTCTCGTTCTGACAGTGACACTGTGCACACTCTGCATGCAGCTGCTTCATGAGGGTTTTCAGCAAAGGCTACACGGTGCCCTCACTGTCTGTGCAGCCTGTTTATTCATTCTAAAGGGAGGTACGGGCTGATGCTAATCAAAACAAATGGGCGTTCACATTAAGTAACTGATTTGAACATTCATTTCTGATAGTATAATGGCGTATGGCAGGAGGATGCAGGACAGGAAATCAGTTATAAAACAATTATGGTGAACAAATGGTGGAATTCAGACTTGGCGCAGGCTGGAAATAAAACTGTTTCGCATGTCCCACCCTTGAACTTGGTGCAAGTTGACATACCGTAAATCCTCAAATTGTGTTTGGGGTCTTTTATTTACTAAGGCTCCACAAAGCACAGGCCTTTATTTGGGGCAGGCTTGTATTTGAGGCAGGCCTTTATTTCTTATTAGGCTTCTGTTGTAGAATTTTATTCTTAGAAATAAAGTAAAAGGCTACACTTCAAGTGGGCCAACACTGTTCAACACTTCCTGTAACCGTTCAGAAATCAATTAGTGTAGGCTAATCAGGAAACACTGTTGGGTAAGTCATAGTGTCAGTTTAACAGACTTTTAAACAGTCAGTTTAACAGTTTATTGCAAATATTCTCAAACACAATAAATCGCAGGTAAGTCCAGAATCCATAAAATAACAACTTGCCAGACACGCCTTCATGAACAATAACAAATTAGCATAGATAACAGCAAGTTAAGGATCTTTTTTTCCTAAAGTGCGTTTTATTGTGAGACATGCGTTTCGTTTGGAGCAGCATACCGGTAGGCTATCAAAAGATTTTCACTTTGGTTTGGGATTTAATTTACTTTTGGACTGTTTGATTCTATTGCTAAATGTTGGGACTGATGGGCACTGAAATCTGGGGGGTATTTGATGGTTCACTGTTAAGTTTTATGTAGTTGAAAGAGTGTCGGGATTTCCACCCGTCTGTTTATTGCGAGCCAAGGCAGCCGCTTTCATTAATTCATGGAACGTGCGCTGTGCTGTAAATACATGGAAACATTATTGCGTAGCCAAGTAGCCTAAATTGAGTTAATTTTTAATTTTGCCTGATTTACTTTTTATTAAATTCGTAGGCTGGAATGCCTCGCGGCAACAATTGTGTTTAAATGTATACTGCTTCAGCCTTTGGCAAGCTACTTAGAAGGGGGCGGCAAGCGACTGGTAGCTTGAGAGCAACGTGTTGGAGACCCATGGTGTAGGACAACGACTTTTCATTGGCAACAGTATTAAACCAACCAACAATATAAAGTTAAATCGAAACAATGTCTTCTAGTGCTCATGGACTGATAGCCCTACTGGTAGGCAATATTACCCCGGCTCGTTTTTGAGGGCCGGCCTTTATTTGTCCGAATCGGCCACGCCCCCGGCTATTATCCGAGGCCCGGCTTCAAATAGAATCCCGGACACAATTTGAGGATTTACTGTATGACAACTTTGCCCCACTATATATTGACAAATAGTAGCCTACTTGTGCAAAGACCATTGTGATATTATGTATTCAGCGACAATATTTCTTGTAATAGTACTAATGTTATTGTAAATGAATGATTATATATGCTACAAATACTGTAGTTTAGAGCAGCATATATATCCCTGGACTACACAAGATAGGATCAAATTGATTCTTGTACCTAAAACCAGGCACTTTATGGGTGGCAGTTGTTGATGCTAAGGTAGTGTTCTTGTTCAATTCCTTTATTTGTGGTTATTTAAAGGCAATATAGTCTGTATTTCTATTTGATATTTTACATTAAATCTAAAAATCTCACTCACTACATGCAGTGGTGGTTGGAGGAAGGGGCTAGCAGGTTCTTAAGCTCCCCCTGAAAAAGGCTGAGCCCGTCCTAAGCCCCCCTCCCCCAAACCCTGAGTAATTTTTTCTCCTCACAGATGCTGATGTGTGTCAAATCCTGCTCTCCCACCACCCTACTGGTTGTACCCTCAACCCTATCCCCTCAACCCTCCTTCAGGCAATCACACCTGACATCCTCCCATTTGTCACCTCCCTTTACAATACATTATTACATTATTGGCATTTGGCAGATGCTCTTATCCAGAGCAACATACAGTTGATTAGACTAAGCAGGAGAAAACCCTGCCCTGGAGCAATGCAGGGTTAAGGGCCTTGCTCAAGGGCCCAACGGCCGTGCAGATTTTATTGTGGCTACACCGGGGATCGAACCACCGACCTTGCGTGTCCCAGTCATGTAACTTAGCCACTACACTACAGGCCACAATCACATCCTCCCATTTGTCACCTCCCATGTGAACTCCTCCCTGTCTTCTAGATGCTTCAAGATGGCCTACATCACTCCACTCCTGAAGAAGCCCACTCTGGACCCCTCCTGCATACAGAACTACTGTCCAGTATCCTTCCTTCCTTTTCTATCCGAATCAATTGAACAAGCTGCATCTAACCAACTCTCTTCCTACAGAATCACCTGCTGGACCCCCACCAGTCCGGATTCAGACCTGGCCACTCGTAAATGAATCCCATCAGACTGCATAAGCAGCCTCCCTCTTCTCTGTCCTGATCCTTCTTGATCTCTCTGCAGCCTTTGACATGGTCTACCACTCCATCCTCCTATCCTCCCTGGCATCTGCATGGACCTGCATGGATCTGCAGCACAGCCCTAGTCAGGGTTAAATCCCATCTCTCTGACCGGTCCTCCCAGGTGACCAGGGCTGGTAAAGAATCAACCCCTCGTCCCCTTCTTACAGGAGTTCCCAGGGCTCAGTCCTCGGTCCCCTCCTCTACTCCATCTACACCAGATCCCTTGGCCCAGTTATCTCTGCTGGCATGTTATATCATTGTTATGCCGATGACATCCAACTCTTTCTCTCCTTCCCCCATCTGACACACAGGTCTCTACCTATATCTCCGCCTGCCTGAGAGACATCCAGATCTGGATGGACAACCACCATCTAAATCTCAACCCAGGTAAGACGGAGCTCATCTTCATCCGTGCTCTAAACTCTCCCTTCTCTGATTTTTCCATTTGACTAGGGGATACCACAGTGACCGCATCCCCCAGTGCAAGAAACCTCAGAGTGGTGATGGACAACAGGCTATCCTTCTCTGAGAACATTGCAGTGGTGACCCGGGTGTGCAGGTTCTTCAACCAGAGAATCCATCCCTTCATCACCACCTACTCCACTCAGTTCAAGCAATGGTCCTGTCCTGCCTAGACAATTGCCATTCTCTGCTGGCTGGCCTTCCAGCATCCCCCGTCCAATCCCTACAATTGATCCAGAACGCCACAGCTCGTCTGGTGTTCAATGTCCCCAGACATTCTCACATCAGCGACCTCCACTTATGTTATGTTATGTTATGTTATGTCTTGCCTCAAATTTAAAACTTTGGTGCTTGCATACCAGGCAGTTAAGGGATCAGCCCCTCCATACATTCAATCACTAATCAGAACCTATACACCAGTTCCGCTACTTTGGGAGGCCTGGTACCTCCCCATCATTGCACCTGCACTTCTTGGTCATGACGGCTGTCTGTTCTGGCTCCACAGTGGTGGAATGACCTTCCTGTGGATGTCAGAATGGCAGAGTCTTTGAATATTTTCAAGTGCTGACTGAAGACTCATCTCTTCAGGCTGTACCTTTCCCTCCCTACCTCACAACCATTAACCTTGTGTGTGTCATAGATTATAACAGCACTTATGTATAGTTATTGTGGTACTCGGGGTAGTCATTACATTACATTAATGGCATTTGGCAGACGCTCTTATCCAGAGCGACGTACAACAAAGTGCATACCCATAACCAGGGATAAGTGCGCTGACAGACCCTAGAGGGAAGTACAATTTCAACTGCTACCTGTACAACAGTCTAGCTGCCAACCATGGTACGCTAGTTGGTAAGTTGATGTACTTTTCAAGGGTTCAATTTGTATCTATGTGATCATGCTAGGACTCTCAAACTGTACTTTCCTCCAGGGTCCTGAACGTAGTTGTTTAGATTTTAGATTTGCACTTCATTGTAAGTCGCTCTGGGTAAGAGTGTCTGCTAAATGCCTTTAGTGTAATGTAATTTAATTTCATAACATTAGTCTCGCAGTTTCTAGTCTACCATTTCCTACAAGTGTCAAATTAATTTGGTGAAATACAATAAGTTTGTGCTTTCTAGTGTTAAATCAAATGAGCTGATTATGGACCTCTTTACTTTTGTTATCGCAAAACACAGGAGAGTGGATGATCCATCGGTGATATTGGTGGCAATCCTAATTCCAGCAATGAGAATGCTAATGGGGGAAGGACATTGTGATGTGCAAATCATAACAACAGGCAGATCGTTCTCCTGTGACTGGTGAGTACATGGTGAGCAGGTTGAAATGACTTATTAACGTTTGCGTAGGTCGATCATACCATCAGCATTTAGCCTATGTGCATGTGAGTTCAGTGTTTTTGGAGGAGGGGGATAGATGTTCTGTAAGAGTACAGAAAGAAAACGAATAGGCCAGCTATCCCAATGCGTTAGACGATTGTTATGTCCAGTGACTCCACAATGCAGCCTGTAGCTAATTGTTAGTTAAGCAGGAAATGTCTTCAGTAACATTAGCTATGATTTTTTTTGTGAGTGAATGTTTTCTTCCTGAAGCTTGTCACTGTCTGAACGAGCTGCATTAATATTGTAAGTTAGTGTCACAAGCTGAAAGTAGGCTACTTCTGTCATGTGCTGTGTGCCCCGGGCTACTGTGTGCCATGTGCTACTGCTGGCAGGTGTTGTGTATTCCAGGAGTTGTGAGGATCCCCAGCGGCCTGCCCCAGCGTGCCCTCCTAGCGAGGCGGCCCCTGTCGTCCCTAAGCCCAGGGGAGCTGCCAGAGCCTGCTGCCCTGCCTCCCGGCCCAGGGGAGCTGCCAGCGGGCCCTCTGGACAGACTGACAGGTATGGCCACAGCTGTGATTGATTGTAATCACTGTTGTTGTGGTCAATTACCTCATTATTGGGCTATAAAAGAAGCCTGGTGTGTGTTTCCTGAAGCCTTCTTAAGCTCTACCTTAACGCTTTAGTGTGTTTTCCGAAACGTTCTTAGCTAAGTATACCTTCTGTAAGTGGTACTTCCGTAAGGTTGGTTTGGACCACTCTTAGCTATACCTTAGCGATGTTGTCAGCTCACACCACGAGTGGCCACCACTGTTATGACCGCAAGCCTGTGAAATCAACTGTTGCTCTTAGTTACATCTCAATCTATTAAGCAATATGTATAGTAATAATTCTACAGTAGTAGTTGGCTAATAGTATTGCTAAAATACTACATTAATGGGACTGTTTTCGTGCAAAGAATAAAATTGTACATTACAAAGGATGCATGTTGCACTTCATTGAACATAATTGCATTTTTAATTATATTTATAAACTGACGATTTCCCACTCTCTCTGTGGGCTGGAGCGATGTTTAACCATAGTTCTTTCTTTGTATTGTTGGACACCATAGTCCTAAAACGGGAAAATAATGTTTTGTTATTCAGCACCACGTCCTTTAACACTATGTCCATTTTGTTTGTCGTGAAGCTGTGGGACTGCTTCTTTCTTTGTTTTTTTCCATCATAGCTTATGTTGTTTTCGTGTTGGTGCATTTTACTTGTTAATGCGCTTTTACTGAAAACATCAGCTCATTTTGAATTACACCAGTGATGTGATGGTGCTTCTGACAAATCAACCCTGATTGCAAAGCCATTTAAGGCACCATGATTTTAAAATAATGTAAATAAAACATGACATTCCAAAGAAGGCGTATTCCTAGGTGGCGTAACGTAGCACAATCTGATATCACAAACCGTATAGCCTGTATAATTTTAATTAATTAATTAATTAATTTTATTTTCTTAATTCTTTTTTTTATTTGTTTTATTATATATACGGTTGGATAATTTAGTTTATAAGTTTTTATTTCCATCAATAAGTTCCCACTAGTCATGATAAATGCAATATTTCTAAGTATTCTTATATTATATATATTGGCAGATGCTCTTATCCAGAGCAATGTACAGTTGATTAGACTTAGCAGGAGACAATCCTCCCCTGGAGCAATGCAGGGTAAAGGGCCCAATGGCTGTGCGGATCTTATTGTGGCTACACCGGGATTAGAACCACCGACCTTGTGTGTCCCAGTCAGGGAGTGAATAATCAGGGGCGTCGATGGGCCTAGTAAAATCGCACAAAGAAGCTATCCCTTAAGCAGCCGCCTAAGTGAAAGTTCAAGAAACACGACTAGAAAAGTAAACAACTTTAGTAAGGTATACCTTTTGAGTCTTTGTAAAGCACGGCCCTGGGTTTTTCAGTTCGGGTTCGGGTTTAAGGGTTCAAGTTCGGGTTTAAGAATTGGGGTTGTATAGACTGCTGCATGAGCTGACGTTTGGGGGAGTAGTTTTGTGATTTCTTCTGCCTTGTTTTGTGTTATTAATGTTCTATTCTGGACAAATAAAAGTGTTATGCTCCTGAGTTTGTCTGTATCATTGTTTATTATTGTTATGCTTGTAGTTTATTATTTTTCATATCTCGTCTGGTTTTCAGTTTATTTCATACAGTACTATTCATTGCATTCATCATTTCCTGTCATGTCTGTGTCGGTATGTTTTCGAGCCCGAGTCACTCCCCTGTCTGCATGCTTCACTATTCGGGTGGTTTACGGGCTTCAACCTTTCTTCCATTCTTGCATTCCTTACTTCCGGCTTCTTTCATTTTGTATAGCACTATTCTTACTAATAGAATGATTGTACAGTGCTATATTAATATGAATACACTTACTGTCTAACTAATAAACTAACAGTCACTTATTTTAGGTAGTTTAGATTTAATCACGTAACTAACTTATTAACGATATCTCCCATTCCTCCCGCTTGGCTTATCCCTCTTACCTCTGCATATCCTTGCCTTGACATACAGCTGGTTGTCCAGGAGATGTCCGAGGACTGTTTGGATGTGTTCGATGTGCTCCTCCAATGTGGCAGAGTGGATCAGGAGGTCATCTACATACAGAATGACAGGTGACCAAGCATATCACTGAAGACCTCATTAAAGAATGCTTGGAACACAGAGGGTGCATTTGCTAACCCATATAGGATCACCAGGTATTCATAATGGCCAGAAGTAGTGCTGAAGGCCATCTTCCACTCCAGGATACGGACCAGATTGTTGCCTCCTGGATGTATTCATCCATGGCCTGGGTCTCTGCCACGGACAAGGATAGATGTGATTCCCTGAATCAACTATTAAATGGTAAATGGTTGGCATTTATATAGCGCCTTTATCCAAAGCACTGTACAATTGATGCTTCTAACTCACCCATTCATACACACACTCACACACTGACGTGATTGGCTGCCATGCAAGGTGTCGACCAGCTCGGGCGGGGGATCGAACCAGCAACCCTCCAACTGCCAGACGACTGCTCTTACTGCCTGAGCCATGTGCACAGCTCCAACAGTGATGATGAGCGGTCTGTGAGGTATGTGACTGTCCTGATTCCCACGGGTCTGCCATCTAGGGCATGGATGGAGATTGGAGAGAAAGGTGAAGGAAAGTGGCAGAGTCCACTAGAGCTGAGAAGACAGTACGGTGAGCAGCCTTTGATTGAAATTGGGAGAAGGAAAGGTTTAGTGGACAGGGCTGAAGGTGAGATACTCACCCTGGAAGAGGGAGCTGGAAGCTGCGAGGACGAATCTCCCGTATTGGGGGTGGACAGAGGCAGTTGCACAAGACAGTCCTATAGCTGATGGTCCCCAGAACCACAGTACATGCAGATCCCCAGCTCAATCCTGCAATACTGCTCAGCTGTGGAGATACATGTGAGAAGCCCACCTCCATGGGTCCGGATTCACACTCTGACTGGGATGCGGCTGTTGGAAGGTGCCCTGGACGACGACGCTCTCATAGAATGTTCCACACCATGCTAATGAGTGCATCCAGGGAGAGGTTGGCATGCCGGCAATATGTAATGTCGTCTTTGAGGCCAGAAACAGGTGCCGGTGAAATGGGTTTTAATAAGGCTTAGGTACAATAGAGATGAGGTCAGGACAGAACTAGGATCCTTATACTGGTTATCAAAAAGGGTAACCAAGGCTAAGTTAAGGCAAGGCAAGGGTAATGGGTGATGTGCTAAACACACAGGGTAGAACCAATAGTGGCTACAGAAAACTAACGAACATAAATAATGAGCGGTGATTTGGAGCAGGTGGTTGTGATCATGAGGGGCAGGTGCCAGTGATTAGTACCCTGGAGAGGTGGATGGTTGAAACGAGGTCATGAACATGACAATGATTTACAAAGACCTTTAGCACATGCTAAATTATTTATCACACGCAAAGCCATAAATTACACTTTTGTTTGACTAATTGGTCTTCTGCTGCTGTAGGCTATGCACTTAGAGTTATGATGCATTGTGTGTTCAGAGATGCTCATCTGCATATCACTGTAATGTATGGTTATTTCTGTCACTGTCACCTTCCTGTCAGCTTTGACCAGTCTGGCCCTTCTCCGACCTCTCTCATTACCAACACGCTTTTGTCCACAGAACTGCTGCTCACTAGATGTTTATTTTTCTTTTTTCATACCATTCTCTGCAAACTCTAGAGACTGTTGTGTGTGAAAATCTCAGGAGACACTCAATCCACCCTGTCTGGCACCAACAATCATTCTACGGTCAAAGTTACTTAGATCACATTTCTTCCTGATTCTGACATTTGGTCAGAATCACAATGGAATGGACATTTGGCTGCTGAACCTCTTGACCATGCCTGCATGCTTTTATGCATTTAGGTGCTGCCACATGATTGGCTGATTAAATATTGGTGTACAGTTCTACTTAATAAAGTGATTGTATGTACATAAACATAATTCTGTTACTATTATGTTGGCTTTTTGGAAGCACATAAAAAATTAATACAAATGTATTATGTGTACAGTATTTGTATGTCTGTGAATTTCAGATTAAGTCTGTCCCAGGTTGTGACATACCGAGGTACAATTTCATCCTTATTGGGTGATCTGTGCAGGAATTGCATCCCTTTTTAT
The DNA here is from genome assembly GCF_963514075.1 of Conger conger. Lineage (NCBI taxonomy): Eukaryota > Metazoa > Chordata > Actinopteri > Anguilliformes > Congridae > Conger > Conger conger. The sequence goes on along the minus strand of NC_083767.1, from coordinate 23,319,366 downwards.
ACATTTTACATACAACTAAAAGCGATTGGACAGTTGGCTTCTCAGCTACTTCTGATTAGTTTGGTGTATTCAATCTTTAGTCTTGATTCTAGGCTTTTGATTTCCTTTGGAGTCTGTTATTGGCATTTGTCAACATGAGGGCCAGTGTTCTGCCAATGAAAGTCAAGGAAGGCATTAGGTTGAAAAATAAGAAAAAAAGTAGTCAGTTATATACTAGGCCAAACAATAGACTTACCAAAAGAAACTGTTCAGAACATCATTAAGATGAAAGACAGCACTGATGAGCTCAGTAATTTCAAAGGGGCTGGTAAGCTAAAGAATAATTAAAGAAAAAAAGAATACCTTGCTCAAGGGCCCAACGGCTGTGTGGATTGTGGCTACACCGGGGATTGAACCACCGACCTTGCGGGTCCCAGTCATGTACCTTAACCACTATGCAACAGGCCGCTGAATGTGCTTCGCAAACCAGACAAACTGATAAAAATATGCAAGCGCATATTGAAATCGTAACATTCTGAGGAAAGTGTCAGCAAAAGCAACTTCTTTGGAAAGACATGCCTAGATATATATATTTTTAAAAGCATTAGATTCAGTAAATTACCAAGATGTTGTTCTACTACTGTGAATTTCCACCAGTGTAATGTAGTGTATTGCAAGCTCAGGGAAAAATAGCAATGAAAGTGCTGCCACAAGCGGTATTTTTCCACAGAGGAAAGCTCCCCGATTCCTGAAAAGGTTCCATACATGAGGTAGCGATGAGAATGCTACACAGGGATAAAGAAACTGGAAAGGAGAATACAGAATCTCTCTCTCTCTCTCTCTCTCTCTCTCTCTCTCTCTCTCTCTCTCTCTCTCTCTCTCTCTCTCTCTCTCTCTCTCTCTCTCTCTCTCTCTCTCTCTCTCTCTCTCTCTCTCTCTCTCTCTCTCTCTCTCTCTCTCTCTCTCTCTCTCTCTCTCCAACCAGCTGGTCTGAATGTAGACAATCTTAAAATACAGGCCTTTAAAATAAAACCACAATGTCTACAAGCACTTTAAAAAAAAGAAACACTCAAGAATGATTTGAAAGAATGAGTTGGTTGCCATTGTCACCCATTGTCTTCTTCTTTTTTTCTTTTTTTTTATGGAAACATAATTTCCCCCACACCAGGGGCACTTACAGCTATTAATATCTCAATGTACTGTTACTGTACTTCACAACACCATTTCACAATTTTTAAATGCAAGTCGCTTTCTTGGCATGACAAATTTGTGATCAAATTGCAGGCAGCGTATGAATTTAGAACGGTGATTAAGCCCCAGTCAATTCAAATGTCATTAAACATGTTAAATATACTTCATCTGGAGACTGAGATGGCCAATGCACAACATTAATGTTGTTTTCACTTAATCATTTGTGTCAAAAATGTTTATTTTTTGTCTGAGAACACATTTGAGATTTCCAAATTTTCATTTTCCTAAGTATTTAATTTTAAAAAATAACATATTACTGTGAGCAATTGACAACTTTTTACATACAAACTGTCTGAGGTCAGAAGAAAGGAGCCAACAAAGTCTGCAGAAGAACTGTGGCAAGTTCTCCGACATGCTTGGAACAACCTGCTGATTCTCTTACAGAACTGCAGGACAGCGTTGGCTCAGAGAAGTGATGCAGTTTTAATGCTGAAGGGTGGTCACAAAGAAATATTGATTTGATTCAGTTTTTAACTATTCTGCCAAATTACTAAAATGTAAATAAATAGTACATTTATTTAGGACCTTTCATTGTATTCTTTTTTAAAGAATCTTATCTGTACAGAATGTTATACAGGTGCCTAAGACTTTTGCACAGTACTGTATGTTTGGAATTATTGTCCTGCGTGACAAACTACCTATGACCAAGTCTCAGCTTCCTAGCAGAGATAGGAGCCAAGATTTCCTGGTAGTTTGCTGAATTCATTGTGCCATTGATCTTAAATAATGCTCCTGGACCACTGGCAGCAAAACATCTCCAAAATGTCAATATCAGTTGATGAGTCAATCACAGCCTCATGCTCGTTCATGCGCGGGTGTGCCCGTGAACAGGTGCATGCAGTGCGACGTAAAACCATGTGGACCAAATTGGAATAAAATAGATCCTATATGTATAGCTCAGAAAAATAAATAGATCACTGGAAGGTAATTAGTTCAGTCTGAAAAAAATAATATTGAGTTCAATAATATGGTCCAAAATATTACATTTTGGCCAGGGTGAATGTAGTTTTGACTTCAATGGGCTTTTTGGCACCAGAGGCTTACAAAACGGCAATACCTCGAGTAACCACTGGAGTTTGCGATCTTCTCAGAAAATGGCAAACCCTGGCCCCCTGATTAGTACGCGAACATATTCCACCTGGGGATGGTTGTGCGAACAACAAGTAATTACTGTGGAAAAAAACTAAAAATCTCCTCCTGCCCTGCAGATTTCCCGAGGCACAATGCCAAATTAAACACGAAACCATTGTACAAACTTGGTCAAAAATGTGTCATTCTCTGGATCAAGTGAGGCAAATGATTGACATAGCTCAATGAATTCAGTGAGCGTGAACGTTTGCCAATGTGCTATAACAGGCCAAACATCACATCAGTGGGTAGTTTAATACCACATTTATGCATTTAAGTCCAATTGAATGTGTATCTGATGCTGAAAAGGTGAAAAAGTGAACTGCTGTAAAAATAATTGTCTAGGACAGGAAGTACCTCTTCCGCCACAAAATAGAGCCTCCACATAGAGGCACGGCAAATTACATCACACACAGTCAGGCACACAATCACCGAGATTAAGTGAATGCGGGTACAGTAACGCAGAGAGGAAACGAAGCATCGTTTGGAGTTATTTCACTCTAATTCATAGTATTCCATGACGTCACTCAAAACGACATATTATATGGATGCAGAGTGCACCGGCGGTAAAATACTAACTGCTGTCAAGGCATGCAGACATATATCACGAAGGACAACCAGAACCAACCGATACCAACACAAAATATAAAGATACTTTACAAAGAAAACATTTTTTAGGGGGGGAAAACCAATTTCTGCTCCATCGATAGAATCACAGGTTAACTTCAAATGGCGCACTTCCGTTTATACGTATTAGCTAACTAACTCCACCGACCAACGTGCCTGCTTAGTTTTTTAGTAGGCGTAATGTATTGTTGATGTATTTTTAGAAATAAATTAGAATTAGCGAATTAAAAAAGCATAAAAAAACAGTCCTGCTTCAAAAATATTTCAGAACCGAGGAGGTCAGGAGGTCAATTGGAGCAGCCCAATCCACCGGGCCTGATTTCACACCCCAGTTGCCGTTTATATCATAATAAAACATTTTCAGTTCATTTTATCTTTTACTAACCGTGTAAGCTTTCTACCAGTGTATGCCATGTACAACTGTAAAATTAGAACTCCTTCTGGGGGGCTGGAGCGTAATTTTTGCCAAATCATTCTCGCCATGCTGACATGGATTTTGGGGAGTGAATCAGAAGCAGATGAGGAAATATGAACTCAAGGATAATGCGAACATGGTGAAAATGTAAGTACATATTACTGCTTGTAACATTTCAATTTCCTTGTCATATTTTGGGATCCTAGCATGAAGTGGACCCCATAGTGGAACCCCATATTCCCACTTCAGGTGCATTCAAGATAGCGAACATTCATGGCAAACTATGTTTGCAGCAAACAGTTACTGTTGAACTATTTTAAATTTACATTTTGAATTCAAATTGATGTGACTTCGATTTAGAGCTAGCCTTTAAAACTGTTAGCTAACATTTGTGGCAAACAGAAAAAAGTTTGAATATGTTCTCTAAAGTTTGCGATCTTAAACACACCTTTGATCACCCTATGACAAGATAATAGTTAAGTTGTTATATCCTTAATCTACGATCGGAACAAGTTCACACGACAGTCTCTTGACATGCACAAGAGAGAAGTGAGGAAAATAGCTGCAGACAATAATTTTTTACTAATCTAAGGGGGAGGAACTGGCCTATTACAAAACAGTGTTAACTTTATGTTAAGCATGATGTACAGCTACTGCAGCCAATATACAAAATAAATAAATAAAGCAGGCCAATTCTCTGATCACGGATAATGATCCAATTACTTGTATAACACTCGTGATCGGAAAAAGTAATCGTTACGGATCACCCTTACTTGGTCGATCAAGCATTCAACAAGACTCAACATGTCTGAGCCTTGTTATTTTTTACATTATTATTTCAGGCCAACACAAGGCAGTCTTTCTTTTCAAGATAGACCGAAATAGTGAACACAAAGTTCAGCTTCACACTGTGCAATTAATTATCATCTACCAGGCTAACTTATCAAAATATTTAGTTTTTACTTTCATCAAAATAATTCTGTAACCTTGGAATTCTGTCAAAACACTGGGTTTTGTTTTTTTTGCATTTACCTGATGGCGTCTTATTATTTCTAAATAGTTATTATAAATATTCTGACGTCACAGATTAGAGCAGTGGGTGTTTTGTTAAACAAAGACATTTTTGATTCAGAGCAGAGCCTTGTAGACTTTCGTTTGAGTGTTACGTGAAGCATGAGCTTGCTTTTGGCATCACTCCTCACTGAGCACTTGGTGGAATCATGACTGAGCAATGCAAAGCTTGTGACCTTGCAGGTCGCACAGTCATTCCAGAGGCAGTTGAGTTGAACCAAACTCCCAACAGGACAAGCAGCTCAGACTGTCATCGCTATCGCTATTAGCAGTCCTCTGAATATTGCTGTTGTGCTCTGTCTTTTGACTTGAGGAATCATGTGTTCAGCAAGACTTTGAGATAAAATACATTTATCAAATTTTGATAAATGTCTGAATGCAGACAAACAGATGCCAAACTAAGACTAATGCTCATAATAAAATGAGTTGGTATTTGCTGGGTCTACTAATTGTAATAAACCATACTGAATTGTTTTAATATTCACTTATTTAAGATTGTCTACACACTAGATTCTTGAAAGAAGAATGACTTCCTACATTCACAAACTGGATATTTAAATGAAGTGACCGTCTCGACAAATCTGTCTCAATCATCATCCATCAGCTGTTGAGAATGCTTATGATGTTTTTAATTCTCTTGAATGTTACATATATGTGTAATCACGTATGTAATCATGGTATGACATTTCATATGGGCTTACCTGGGAACACTGAAAGCCAAAGCACGAGGGGAAGGGTCTCGTGCACAGCTGTCCTCCCTCATGGGCTGAGAGGAAATTAAACTACAAGGCAATGCTCCGAAGACCATTCAGGAGCCAATCAAATATCCCCACGAGTCCAGGTAAGCTCCAGTAACCTTCTGAAGGGTTCAGCTGGATGGAGGAAGTAATGAGGTTTTTCCAATCGTTTAATTTGGTCCAGCCCACCCCTGTGGCCTGGCCTGCTCAGGACAAGGGAAATTTGGATAGGGGCCTCGACCGTCAATTTTAATCTTGTTCTCGACCAGGCTTATCAAACGTCTCTGTACTGCAGGGAATTTTTTTTTGGAGACTGAATAAACACAGGTGAGTTTGCGCTTTGACAGCAGCAAAATACTTCTAAATTGTATAAGCATTACATCACCCTTACTTGGCATTTGTCCATATGTGTTATTCGTTTTCCCTGGTGGAGAGGCCTTGTGTATCATACCCAGAGAATTGCTCTGCTGTTCTGTGCCGGGCCAATACCGTGCAAAGGAGGAAGGAAATCTTGCAGTCTGTGCAGTGTGATTCCCCTGGCTGCAGAGGCTGGTGGTCCTTCATACTGTAGCTCTTTAGATTCACAGATCTCACTCTGGAGAGTGCAATGGCCAGGGCTGACATGGCTACAGGATATATTCAGACCATTTCCACAGGCTGTGAGAAAACATTTTCTGTATGTAGTTTTGGAACATATTTTCATGATGACAATGAATGTTAAATGTGCTAGTTAGTTGCATCCTTTGTCAGTTTCCGGAAGAACATACATTGAGTGACCAGCATTGTATTTGTTACACTCGCAGCCAGAAACCCAAACACAGACCACAGTATTCCAGAAAAGTTGTTTTATTTTAGTCCAAGGGTCAAAGCCAGGTAATCCAGTAAGCACAGTGCCAAATCAAGAGGCAAAAGGGAAGTCACAAAAACAGTCCAAAGGTCAAAATCCTGGAGATCAGAAAGGCAGAATTACAGAGGAATAAGCACAGGGAGTCGTGAACGAAGCGAGGCTGAAAAAAACTAAAAGCACAGGCAACCAAAACAGAAGGGGATGGGCAAACTCGAAGTCCAGTAAAGGGTGTCTCAGGTTACAAATAATCGGCACTGAAATTATGATCAACGTTCTGACAAGGCTGAAGACTCAGACTGGGGTTTAAATGCACAGAGGAATGACACAAACTAGGTGGGGCATGGGAGTGATGGCGCTCTAACAAAGAGACATTAGGTGAGACACATGAAAGGGAAATAATTCAATAACAAGACGCGGGACTGGATTCACACACATAATACAAACGGCTCCAGATTAGGGAGTAGACAATTGCACAGATTTAAGGAGGTACCTAAGCAGTTTTGAAAGGCAAATTGTCACAACAAATATTGATTTAATTTACCTTTTACATGTCCACTGCTTTTTATAGTAATATTTTTTATATTTAAAACTGTTTATTTCCTTATTTCTTTACAGAAATGTTCGACGTGTGCCCAAGACTTTTGCACAGCACTGTCTATAAAGAAAGTCTTGAAAAAATCTCCCTGTTAATCATTAAAGGGAATGAACCATTAGAATATGACATAAGACAATAGTTTTTTTTTTCCATCTGATTAATGACTGGAGCTTCGGAAAGTCCCCACCAGCATTTAATGGAAATTAGCCTGGTTTGCTAGACATGAACCCCCACTGTGCCCCCCACATGTAGGCTTGTGTTACAGCTATCTGGGGAAAAACTACTGCCACAGGTACAAAACAGACTGAAAATAATGTGGCTAGATCCACTGAAATCTGCCTCTGGAACACTTTACACTGTATGTGGAACTACTGTTAAGAGTTAATGAATCAGTGTACTTGCACACTTACTGTAGGGCTATATTTTCACAGTCTTCGCACAATGTCTAAAGTGCAATGTGCAAGTGCATTTAGGCTATAGCCAGACCCACTTTTGGTAGTTTCAGAGCAGATCATTCAAGCGCAAAGCAAGGTTCAGAAGGACTGGATTTAGCAGCTTAATTAATTACTAAGTGTGTCTTGGATGTGACAATAGCCGCGTTTATTTCTTCCGAATATTTCTTCATTCCAAATCATTTGTTCCGATTGAAGATTCCAAATGAACCGTTTACATGTACGCTGAATAAATTTGATCCAAAATCAACATGCTTATCTATTTTTTATTTTCTTTCATTTCCTTGTCATTGTCATATTATTTCTTTCTGTCTTATCCTGTCTGCTGATTATAGGCTAATCACCTATATAGCCATCACATTTGATGACATTTCTTATCTTTCTATCCCTGTCTTCCTCTCCCCAAGCAGAAGGAGGTGCACCAAGTAGCTGCAACTTGTTTCACCTAGTTACATTACATTACATTACAGGCATTTAGCAGACGCTCTTATCCAGAGTGACATACAATGAAGTACAAATCAAACATTTAAAGTGCAATGAGGACCCTAGAAGAAAGTATAGTTCAGAGTCCTAGCATGATCACATAGCTACAACGTGAGCCCTTGAAGAATACATCAACTTACCAGCTAGCATACCGCGGTTGGCAGCAAAAATGCCCCGAGTACAACAATAACTATACATAAGTGTTATAATCTATGGCATTCGCAAGGCTAATCATGGTCGTGAGGTAGGGAGGGAAAGGTACAGCCTGAAGAGATGAGTCTAAGTCTGCGCTTGAAAATGGTTAAAGACTCTGGGCGACTGCATGGGCGTAAGGAACCATCCTTCTTGCCAACAAAGAAGAATCCTGCTCCAGCAGGAGATGATGAGGGGTGAATGATGCCTGCAGTCAGGCACTCATTGAGGTACGTCTCCATGGTCTCGGTCTCAGGACAGGATAGGGAGAACAGAAGCCCCCTGGACGGAGTGGTTCCTGGAAGGAGGTTGATGGCACAATCATAGGGCTGGTGGGGAGGCAGGGAGGTGGCTCGGGACTTGCAGAAGACCTTTTTAAGGTCCAGGTTCTCAGCAGAGAATTGCAGTAGTCTAGGCAGGACAGGACCATTGCTTGGATGAGGAGCTGAGTGGACTAGGTGATGAGGAAGGGTTGGATCCTCCAGATGTTGCGCAGGAAGAACAACAGGGTAGAGGCTTGTGTGTCGGATGGGGGGAAGAAGAGAAAGGGTTGGCTGTCATCGGCATAAGATGGTATGACATCTTATGCCCTCTTTAAGGGATTTCTCTCAGATCAGGAATACTTCTCAAAACAGGAATGTAGGCTTAGCGAAGGCAATGAGCTGAATAGAATGGGCTGCAACCCAAAATCTCATGCCTTTCCCAGTCCATTTCAGGGTTGTGCATAACCAGCCATGGGTGGCCCAGGACGATGGGGGAACGTGGGGAGTCAATGATATGGAGCACCGGCTCCTCTTGATGGTTTCCAGAGATCAACAGTTTCAAGGGAACGCATGTGTGAGTGATTTCAGCACGCTTCTGTCTGATGAGTGAGTTGGCTACCCGGGGGCGTGGTATCCTGGTGAGCGGAATTCCCCATCTGGCAGCCACACCGACATCCAGAAAGCTTGCCTGAGCTCCGGAGTCAACCAGGGCAGAGACTTTCCTCGTCTGTCCCTCCCGGTGATGGTAGCGGGAAGACAGGTTCGGTGTCTGGAGGAGACTTCAACTGGAATCATGCCCACTAGTGGTCCCCTGCTCTTCATCCTCCGATCCCTCTCCTCTCTGGGTAGTCGGGCATGGTCCACCCTCATAGGCTCCGCCTCTGCTGTCTGGACAGGGGGATCTACCCGGGAGAAAGGAACAGACCAGGCTCTCACCTCGGAATTGTTTGGTGTGTTCGGTGTGTTCGGTGTGTTCGGCTCCGGAAAGTCTGGGAGTCCACCTGGATGGCCAAGGCGATGAGCCCCTCCAAATCTTCGGGTAGCTCCCGGGACAGCTGCTCGTCCTTGATGCGTTCAGCCAAGCCATTGAGGAAGGTGCCGTTTAGGGCCTAGCTCGCCCAGCCGCAGGATGTCGCCAGAGTCTGGAAGTCGATGGCAAAGTCTGAAACACTGTGTCCCTCCTGATGCTTGCGCAGGATCTCACGCGTCGCTTCATGACCATGCCTTGGCCGGTCGAACATCCTCTTCATCTCCTCAGTGAACAGCCCTGAAGTCTGGACACAGGGTAGTCCGGCCTCCCAAGCAGCCGTTCCTTACTTCTCAACACGTCTCGTGAGTTGCGTGATGATATATGCAACTCGGGAGCACTCGGTAGGGAAGGTAGTGGGCTGCAGCTGGAAGATAAGCGGACACTGGGTGATGAAGGACTGGCACTCTCCAGGTTCTCCAGTGTATTTCTCAGGAGGCAGGAGTCAAGGTTCACACACCGGGGTGGGAGGTATCGTGGGAATAGCCGGAGCAGTGGGTGGTGGGGCCCCAGGTTTGGGGTTCGTGGATTGGAGGGTCATGGCCAGGTTAGCCAGACAACTGGTGATGGATTTCAGCTGTTGGAAGAAGGTGTCCAACTGCTGCTGCTGCTGGTGTCCCAATGCAGGGCCGTGGTTCCCCAGCTGGGACTGGTTTGCTGGGTCCATGGTGGAAAGAACGTACTGTTATGTACGGCACTGAGGACCCAAAAGCAGACCAAGGGATAATCCTTGAGCAAGGCCCTTAACCCTGCATTGCACCAGGGGAGGATTGTCTCCTGCATAGTCTAATCATAGTCTAAATGCCATTAATGTAATGTAATGTAACAGGGGAGTGACTAGGGCTCAGAAACATTCAGACATAACGGGGATCACAAATGCAGAACTGTAATGGGAAACAATAGCTAGATATGACTGAATGTGAATAAATAACAAGAATAAACAATAATAACACTAAAACAGACAGAACAAACTCAGAAACATTACACCAGGATTACCCCTAGTAAAAAGGGTTCAAGACTTGGAACCATTTTATTTTGGGTATGTCATTTTCAAGCTTGTGTTAAGAAAAGGGGGCAATACTTAAGGGGATAAGGAGTTTTTTTTATATAGATTTTGGTTTCCCCATCTAGAAATTACATTTCACAGCACTATTACATTTGGGAAAAATGGTTTCACAGGTGTTTTTGATGTGTCATGTCACCTTGTGTATGTATAAGAGAACTTTCAGTAGCTAGTCTTGATTCTAGCCTTTTCATTGCCTTTGGACTCTGTTATTGGTGTTTGTTAATATGATGACCAGAGTTGTGCCAAAGAAAGTCAAAGAAGCCATTATGGGTTTGAGAAAAAAAAAACCTCAGAGATATACAGTAGGTTTACAAACAATAGGCTTACCTACATAAACTGTCTGGAACATCATTAAGAAGAAAGAGAAAAAAATGTGTATTTGTCCCAAAACTTTAGAGCTCACTCTACATCTAACCCATGAAACCAAAAGAAGTACAATTGTAAAAGAAAGAAAGTTAATTTAGGGGAGCAGTGGTAGGTTTTACGGAAAAAGCTGATGCTTTAATCTAGTGCCGTATTCTGAGGCATGTCATTTTACAAGATATGCTCAAATTGTAATGCAGTAACGTAATGCTGAATGAAACCAGTATGCCTCACTGCTGTAGAGGAACTATCATGTTTTCCCCCTGTTTCTTTTTCCAAAGCATTTCAGATAAAAACTGATTTCATTCACAACCATCCCTCCATAAATTATGTCTGAGATTTGCATGGTGAAGAGGAAAGAGGGGGGTTTACACTTCAAGGCATCTCTGCCTGCCGTCTTGCTAATGGATACACAAAAAGACAAGCTTCTAATACAATAACAGTCTCTGGCAATGTTCAATGTACGATGTTTAATTTCAGTGTTAAATGGTAGAATATAGTAATGAGTTAATTACAGTATAATTGTAATTTTCTGTGCTTTTCTAATCTTGTGTTTTGGCAATGATGCATAAGTATGACATTTACTGATGTAAAATCACTAAATAACAAGCACATTATGTTAACAGGGCATTCCACATACAGTAAGAAGGCACTTTTTGCTGTTTTGTAGTCTTAGACTACAATCCCAGATCAAGGAAAATCATGTCCCCAGCTTGGGGCCCTTTCTGTTTTGTCTGTCAGGCATTCATCAATAATCTCTTGAACAACTCATTGACCATGTCAAAATCCCATGCGCTCTGTGAAATTTAACAGCAGCAAAATTAAATAATCACACATCAATAATCATACATCAATACTCTGTATTATTTTCATGGGAGAACTTGGTCATTTGGAAGACCAGTAAGAGAAAGCCTTTCATTCAGGGTGGGGAGTGCATGCTTTGGCTGCACACTGTAAAACCTCCAAATCAAAGAAGATGACCATGTCTAATGGTATCTCTAAAATCACATTCCAAAGCTTCCATGTCATTAATAACATTGCAGTTCTACAATTGACTTCACTTCTCCTTCTTATCTAATCTTTTCTTTCAGCCACCTGTTGTGGATGCAAAGTGCGTCAACTTTCTCTTTCCTGTGTCAAAATATGTTTCATACAAAATCACCATGGTGAGGAAGCAGACCACACATGTACCAAATTATCCTTTAAAAATTCCTTTCATGTTTCCCCATCACATTTCATGCAATGCGCCCTGTGTAACCCTGTGCTTTTTCACAGTTTGATGTTTTCAATTTGGTAAGTCTACTTATAAGAATGAGTCCGTTAAACAGTCGCCTCAAAAATGCAGGGCACTTTTGATAAAACTTGGCAAATAAGGCTGGATATATACAAAATAAATATAATCTTCAAATGTAATGTTTTTAATAAATGTTTGTAATAATTTTATTTTAATTACACCAAATAGATAGACTACTGAGTTATCGTCTGCAGTTGTTTCCTCTTTTTAAATGAAATCAGTGAACTTATTTAAGATGATCTTTGACCAGAATCATCAAATCACCACTGTGAAAAAGCAGTTGCCCCCTTGAACTTATTAACACATTGCACCACCTTTAGCAGCAATAACTGCAACCAAACAGATCCTCTAATTTCATATCAGTCTTTCACATCGCCATGCATGACTTTAAGCCTCATTTTCTATTCAGAACTGCTTTAATTCTGAAACATCGGTAGGTTTCAAAGACTAACTGCTTGTTTCAGGTCCTGCCACAGCACCTCTATTGGGTTCAAGTCAGGACTTGGACTGGGCCACTTCAAAGCTTTCATTTTGCTTCTTTCAGCCATTCAGATGTGGACTTGCCTTTGTGTTTTAGTTCCCTCTCTTGCTGCATAACCTAATTACACTTCAGCTCCTGACATGAGTGGACTGTAAAGGCTTCAAACAACATTGAATGGTGTTACTAAGGTGTTACTAAGGTGAGTATTAAGCATCTCCAAAATTAGAGAAATCAAATGTATTGCAATATCAACTTATATCAGTCTATCGATTCCTATGTGGGGTCTGAATGGGTCAATTTATTACCAGACTGAGCTATAGGGAGGTAAAGTGGATGTATCGGGAACAATATCTTTGGTATGCTGCTCCCTATTAAAAAAGAGTGGCAAAAGCTAAATATAAGCAAACTACCAAGCGTTGAAGTCTGGATTCAAATACATAGCCTGGTGTAAATACATAGCTATATACTGAATAGAAAGGGATTTCAGTTCGTAAATCTTTTCAGGCTAAAACTCGGCCTCCCATAATGCTTTCCCTTTCATAGTGACAAAATTTCCACAATCGGACCGCACTAATGCCACCGACAGTGTGTCTGTATTCATTTATCGTCTCGTGATTTTAAAAATCTGAATTCACTGACATGGTTCTAACTTATAAACTTCAGAACAAATAGGATACATTTGTGAAATCAATGGTCTATCAATGTCTACCAATGTCAACCGCAATTGGGGAAAAAAACCCCATGGGTGTGAATGTGTTGGTAATGTCCTCTTTGTTGTTGCATTTGGTACTCAACTCTGACCGTACACTCTTAACTACGTAAAATGTGAAACAGCAATGAAAAGCTGCATAGTGACCATTTGCGGATCTGGAGCCTTGTCATTTTGTGTTTTTATAACAATTTAATGCTTAATTTGCTTATATGAAGTCATTGTTGTTGTTATTGTTGCCGTGAATGAAGAAATCCGCAAGCGTAGCACTTAGCAGTATACCGGAAATTCCATGTCACGGTCAGGGTCCTTGATGACCAAGAATCAAGAATTCCCTAATGGCAAAATATGTTTTAATCTCATTGCATATCTCCTCCCATACTTTCATGAGATTTGTGTATAGAGATTTTTTATAGAGAGGTTTGTAGCATGAGCAGTGTGCTGGCATGGAGATGCAGTGGATAAAGCCATTGCCTCACAACAATATTCACTGTTCAAATCCTGACCAAGGGGTGTTAATCCCACTACTGACGTGATCCTGCTACCAGTGTCCAATACAATTGACTTGCGTGTGTTTTTTTGGGAGGAGTTGAGGAGGGAAGTGGTGTGGTGAGACAGTCCAGACCTTGCCCACACAATCCAGACATTTTCTTAAATACATAATTTATGTCTGACTTGAAATGTGGGTTTTTATAGTTATTTACATCAATTTGAATATATATTTGGTGGATGTGTAGTGGATACATCCCCCAGTGGTAATTTATGGCTGTTTCATTTCCAGCTGTTTTACAGTCACTTTCGGATTTTCGGATACAGAGCAGAATTCATGGTTCCTTCAATAATGGCAAGTCATCCAGGTCCTAAGGCAGCAAAGCATGTTGTTATGATCTTACTGTAAAGTGCTGTATTTGCTTTACACCAGAAATCATGGGACATTGAACATTATTCCAGTGATGTGAAAGACTGATAAAGCAAATTATACATCAAATTATAGTAAGTTTGCAATTATGCCTGCTAAAGGTGGAGCAACAAATTATTAAGTTTAAGGGGGCAATGGCTTTTTCACAGGTGTGTTTTTTCATTTCATAAATGAAATATTAATTTTAAAAAATCTGTAATAATAGTAATAGTAGTAATTAGAATATTATAACTTTTTTCTGAAACCAGGAAGAGGGCAAATATATCTTTACAGCACTCTAGATAGACATTAAGAAGCTTTATCTCTTTAAATTTGAGATTCAGAGAGTGGTCACTGTGTGGAATATCTTGCTAGGTAGTACAAAAAACGACAGCATTTCTAGTGTTGAAATAACCAACCACTACATGTTTGTGTTTCTCTGTTAACAGAAATATCATTGTGAATAAAAAATATGAGTGCAAATAGTCTAAAGGAAAAGGTCATTCCAATTAGATTTTGGTGCAAGATATTTAACAGATATTTGAAATTAGTTTATTGCACAATATGGGTGTGAAGCATAGGGTTCACGCAGTAAATGTGAACGGGGCGGCCTGTAGCGTAGTGGTTAAGGTAACGGACTGGGACAGGCAAGGTTGGTGGTTCTAATCCCGGTGTAGCCATAATAAGATCTGCACAGCCGTTGGGCCCTTGAGCAAGGCCCTTAACCCTGCATTGCTCCAGGGGAGGATTGTCTCCTGCTTAGTCTAATCAATTGTACGTCGCTCTGGATAAGAGCGTCTGCCAAGTGCCAATAATGTAATGTAATGTAAAATGTGAGTACACTAAAAGGGATAAACAACCAATACATTTACATTTTAGTCATTTAGCAGATGCTTTTAATCCAAAGCGATTTACAAGTGCATAGGTTCTTCAACAAGTTAAAAACAACCAATAGAAGCCCTGTATGCTTCATTCAATAGAAATTGCCTATATTGAAAATTCAAAGAAAAACCCCAACAAATACAAGCAGGCTGATTCCACTATTTGTAACAGTTCAAACGTGCTATATAAAACTGTGGCTTCATCTCCATTCAAGTCCACATAATTCCCTCCAATTTGAGGCAGCCAAAGCCCAAGAGCTCCCCTCTGTCTGTTGGTCCAGAAATTATCTAACCCAAGTTCAATCAACAAATCAATTTCATACCAGCACTGCTGACCAAACTGAAATAAGATAAAATTATTTAAAAAATTGAGGATAAAATGTAAATCAAATCATGAAACCGATCAAACACTCCTATTTGGAAGGCTAGGATACTGAAACCCCTTCACCTTCAGATACAAAGAGAGACAGATCCTGACCAAATACAGGCTCAGTAACCACAGTCTAGCCATAGAAATATGCTGACATAAAAACAATTATGGAAACCCATAGAGGATAGGACATATGGTAACTGTATGACAGGTGGGGTTGAGACAGAGATGCACACAGACATAAAAGCATACAGACATGGTCAAGAGATTCAGCTGTTTTTCAGACCAAATTCCAGAATGGGCAAGAAATGTGATCTTTGACCATGGAATGATTGTTGGTGCCAGACAGGGTGGTTTCAGTATCTCAGGAACTGTGGATCTCCTGGGATTTTTACACACAAAGAATGGTGCGAAAAACAAAATACATCCAGTGAGCAATAGTTCTGCGGGCAAATAAGAGGGTTAATAAGAGAGGTCAGATGATAAGGGCCAGACTGGTCAAAGCTGACAGGAAGGTGACAGTAATGCAAATAACCTCACATTACAACAGTGGTATGCAGAAGAGCATCTCTGAACACACAACGCTTTGACCTCTAAGTGGATAGCCTACAGCAGCAGAAGACCAATAAGATTAAAAAATAGGTCTGATAAATACCTAATAAAGTGCTCACTGAGTGTATATATACAGGTGCATCTAAAAAAAAGTTTTTTTCTGTAACTTCATTCAAAAAGTAAAACTTCTAGTTCTAGATTGTTCTAGATTCATTACACATAAAGTGAAATATTTCAAGCCTTTTTTTGTTTTAATCTTGATGAAGACCGCTGACTTGACAGTTGTCCAGAAGACACTCATTGACACCCTCATTGACACAGGAGGGTAAGCCACAGAAGGTAATTGCTGAAAGGGCTGGCTGTTTACAGAGTGCTGTATCAAGGCATATTTATGGAAAGTTGACTGGAAGGGAAAAGTGTGGTAGGAAATGGTGCACAAGAAACAGGGATTGTCAAGCAAAGCCAATTCAAGAACTTGGGGGAGCTTCACAAGGAGTGGACTGAGGCTGGAGTTTATCAAGAGCCACCACGCACAGACGTGTCCAGGAAATGGGCTACAAGTGTTGCATTCCTAGTGTCAAGCCACTCCTGAACCAGAGACAACATCAGAAGCATCTTACCTGGGCTAAGGAGAAAAAAAACTGGACCGTTCCTCACTGGTCCTCTTTTCAGATGAAAGTTAATTTTGCATTTCATTTGGAAATCAAGGTCCCACAGTTTGTAGGAAGAGTGGAGAGGTACAGAATCCAAGTTGCTTGAAGTCCAGTGTGAAGTTTCCACAGTCAGTGATGATTTGGGGTGCCATGTCATCTGCTGGTGTTGGTCCACTGTGTTTTATCAAGTCTTACTGTGCTTGATTGGCCAGCCAACTCGCCTGATCTATTGTCAAGAGGAAGATGAGAGACACCAGACAATCCAACAATCCAACAATACAGAGCTGAACGCCACTATCAAAGCAACCTGGGCTTCCATAACACCTCCTTCCTCCACCATCCTTTTTTTGATTGGTCCCATGTAATATTCTAAGACTGGATTTGTATGCGCTGTAAGCCGTAATCATCAAGATTAAAACAAAAAAAGTTTCACTTTTTTAATTAAATTACAGAAAAAAGGTTTTC
Source organism: Conger conger (assembly GCF_963514075.1). Taxonomy (NCBI): domain Eukaryota; kingdom Metazoa; phylum Chordata; class Actinopteri; order Anguilliformes; family Congridae; genus Conger; species Conger conger. The sequence goes on along the minus strand of NC_083767.1, from coordinate 23,302,567 downwards.
CAAGATATTCAAAATTTTCATATATTGATTCATTTTTTTTACTGTGAATGTTATTTTGTTCCAGTTCATTATTGCGTAAAATCTCATCACTTTGGATGAATAGTTGCAAAAACTACAGAAGGTGAGTGATCCTGGGCATGCTGATTGTAATATATTTTTTTGCACAGAAATGCATTTGCATTCAAATATTTTTTTTCCTGGTTTTTGCCCCTAAGATGTTGGTGGTCCATTGAGCTCCTTTTGACCAGCCAACTGTTCTCAGGGCAAGGGGGCTGGGCTCAGGGGAACAAAGACTAGGTGCCGTCAGGGGTGGGTGGTTGGCCTTGGTGTGGGAGGGGGGTTGGAGCAACAGGGGAGTCCTGACTCAGGTCTCCAGTGGGGAGCCTTTCAGCCTTTGCCGTTGCCAGTCATGGTTGAGTAAGGTAACTCTCCAGAAGTATGCCAGGGCTTCTAATGTCTGGTACATTGCATCAGTCAAGTGGAACCTCTAATATTAACCGTATGCAAGTGGGGGGGTGTATGGGGGGGATAAAGGACAAAGCCCCTTGAGCTTTTCAGTAACCCCTCTTTTTGCTTTTTGGTAACAGCTTTTATCAGGAAAAATGGTTTCACTGGGGAGAATAGTATAGTACCACAGTGCTATTTTTGGTTTTGAAGAATGTACAAATATAAGTCACGTAAAGGGCTTAGGTATATACAGTCCCCTCTAAAAGTATTGGAACAGTAAGGCCAATTCCTTTGTTTTTTTAATACAGGGAACACATTTAGGGTTGAGATTTAAAAAGAAGGACAAGAGACAAGAGTTCAGAATTTCAGCTTTTATTTCCTGGTATTTACACCTAGATAAGTGTTAAATTATTTAGAACATAACACTTTTGCTATCGGACCACCAAATTTTTAGGTGAGCAAAATTATTGGAATAGGCAGTATTTAAGTAAATGAAAGTAAATAACACTTCATATTTGGTACCATATCCCTTGCTTGTAATACCTGCATCAAGCCTGTGACCCATTGATATCAACTGTTGCATTCTTCTTTTGTGATGCTTTTCAAGCTTTTACTGCAGCTTATTTCAGTTGTTGTTTGTTTCAGGGGGTTTTCTCTTCAATCTCCTCTTCAGGAGGTGAAATGCATGCTCAATTGGGTTAAGGTCTGGTGATTGACATGGCCATTCTGAAACTTCCACTTTTTCTCCCGAATTAAGTCATTTGTTGTGTTGGATGTGTTGGGTCATTGTCTTGCTGCATGATGAAGTTCCTCCCAATTAGTTTGGATGCATTTCTCTGAAAGTTGGCAGACAGAATGTTTTTGTTGACTTATTAATTCATCCTGCTGCTACCATAATGAGTTACATCATCAATAAAGATTAGTGGGCCCACTCCAGAAGCAGCCATGCAAGCCCAAGCCATGACACTTGCTCAACCATGCTTCACAGATGAGCTTGTATGTTTTGGATCATGAGTAGATCCCTTCTTTCTCCACACTTTGGCCTTCCCATCACTTTATCATTTTGATAGAGGTTAATCCTGGTCTCATCAGTCCATAAAACGTTGTTCCAGAACTTTTGTGACTCATATTTGTACTTCTTTGTAAATTGTAATCTCGCCTTCCAATTCTTACTACTGATGAGTTGTTTGCATCTTGTGGTATAGTCTCTATGTTGCTGCTCTCTCAGTCTTTTTCAAACTGCCCTGTGGAGATTGTTTGGGATGTCACTGATTGATGTTTTGGGGTTTTTATCCACAGCTCTCACAATGTTTCTGTCATCAACTGCTGCTGTTTTCCTTGGTCAACCTGTTCAATGTCTGTGGTTCAGTATACCAGTGGTTTCTTTCTTTTTCAGGACATTCCATGTACAAGCTATCCCCACTGCACCCAACGACCACGAAACCTTGCAGGTAGGATAGCAAGCTAGATATAATGTTAGCCTATGTACTTTTTCAGGAGAAAGTTTTCGAGCAACTACGATGTAGCCATGCTATATCCAGGTAAACCTGAGCTGTATTGGACTTAACCTAGTCCATCTATATGTAAAAAAAAATGTCTCTCAACCTATATTCCCAATGTTAATGTGAGCTAACTTAATTCTTACATTGCTCAATTTTGCAATGACTAATGTTAAAGTCCGTAAATGTACTTCACTGGCATTGCATTCAAATCAGTTAAGGAAGTTGCTAATTCTTCCAGCAGTTTCCGTGAATTAGATTTGTTTGTTCGATTGCTGGACTAATTTTCTTTTGTAAACATAGTGTTCCACCAATGTTAAGTCAGGGGGCTGTTTTTAAAAACTTTATGATATAGAAAGTATAAATTGTATCACTGAACAAAGAGGAAGCGACCAAATGGGTGTGTGCAAGTTTGGTCCATTAAGTTTTATCAACTGCAGGAGGAGTTTTGTCCATAATAACAATAAGAGCAATAAATATAAATATACTGTTTTAAATAAAAAAATTTAAATAATAATGACAAGTTGAAAGATAAAACAAAAGCTAAGAAATTAACTGATGTTCATACATTAATTCATCCATCCATCCATCCATTATCTGAACCCGCTTATCCTGAACAGGGTCACGGGGGGGCTGGAGCCTATCCCAGCATACATTGGGCGAAAGGCAGGAATACACCCTGGACGGGTCGCCAGTCCATCGCAGGGCACACACACCATTCATTCACACACTCATACCTTTGGGCAATTTAGACTCTCCAATCAGCCTAACGTGCATGTCTTTGGACTGTGGGAGGAAACCGGAGTACCCGGAGGAAACCCACGCAGACACGGAGAGAACATGCAAACTCCACACAGAGATGCCCCGGCCGACGGGGATTCGAACCCAGGACCTCGTTGCTGTGAGGCGGCAGTGCTACCCACTGCACCATCCGTGCCGCCACATATTAATTCATTTTTTTTTTTTTTTTATGCATTCAGGGCATAAGACCAGAGTAAACAGTGAATTCATTGTGTTGTGCTTTTCCTCTGATACTACACATAATTAGCCTATAGGCCTAAGCTTTAGTTATGTCATCAAACATCCAAACTATAGATTTATTCAAATGTTCTAAAGTATCACAAATGATGTAGCCGGTGTTCCAATAACCAACATTACTCATGAGCCAAATAAAATCACAAGTATTGTCGGTAAAATATCTGTCTAATAGTGCTGTGTGTGTGTGTGTGTGTGTTTCTGTGCGTGCATGTGTGTGCATGCGTAGGTTATATGCTTTTGCGTGTGTGTGCCTACGTCTTAGAGGAAGGGCCCATAAAAATATCTTGCACCGGGGCCCATCCCAACTTGCTGCCGCCGGCTCTGATCGATTTCCTCTCTTTTTTAAGCTTCAAAAGGGCTTGCTTTTCTCCAAAAGACAGCTCTCCTGTCTTCATGTTGGTTTAGCTTTTCTAATACAAATGCATTCTTCACAGGCAAAACCCAAGGCTTAAACCAACAGTAGACATTCAGAACTATTTATTGTTTAACCAATCATCCTAACAGGACACATCTGGGCAACAAGAAACACCAGTCAGTCACATGTTCCAATACTTTTGCTCACCCAAAAATTGGGTGGTCTGATACAAAAGGTGATATGTTTTAAGTTGTTTAACAAATCTAGATAGAAATACCAGGAAATCAAACTCAATTGACTTCAGTGTATAGTAGAAATAAACAAATTGACAGGGGCAGGGGGGGCACAGCAAAGGTTTTCTGTCCTGCAAAGACCGTGATGACACATTTGTATAACTATTATCGGACAGGGTTGCATGACCGAGCTTGGCCCTGGAAAAGCTACATTGAATTTCTTGGATAGTTCAGTCTGTTACAAAAATAAACACTGAAATTCTGATTTTTATCAGACTACCAAGAGGATGCCAAAAGAAGGCGGTTTTTGTCTGTTTGAATAATTTGCTGAAATGTTTTCAACTGATTCCCCAAATGCCTGCTCAGCAACACAGGTAACAAAGAGACCAGTGAAGGCTCTCTCTTGCTAATTTTAATGCTGCATGTTGGTGATTGTGCTATATGCCAAATCCGTAGTTCCCATACTTTTCCTAGCACCTGCCCGCAGTTGTAAGGTTTGTTCTGAGATCACGCTCCCCCCTCACAATACATGAGGTAGGATATCTGTTCATGTAGAAATATGCTTTTAATATATGCCAAAATATGACTAATGCTGCAATTTCTCAGTTATTGCTTTCCCACATGTAATTTTCAACATATAAACATTTACTCTTGATTGCCACCGGTGGCAAATTGGATTGATTCAACATAGACTTTCTACACATCTCTGTAAATAAGGTCCTTCAATTCACACTGCATTTCAGGACAAAAACCAAGACATTGGTTTTGGGAAGGGTATAAAATCAAAGTATTAAGCTTTCCAAGGAGCACAGTCTTGCCAAACTGACTAACTGGGCAAGAAGGGTAAGGGAGGTGAACAAGAACCCAACAGTCACTCTAACAGAGCTTTGGATGTCCTCTGCAGAGATGGGAGAACCTCCCGGAAGGATGACCATCTCAGCAATAATCAGGCCTTTATGGTAGAGTGGCTAGACAGAAGCCACTCTTGTGTAAAAGGCATATGACAGCCTGCTTGGAGCTTGGCAAACAGAATTTAAAGAGCATGAGGAAAAAGATTATCTGGGCTGATAAGACAATAATGTAACTCTTTGGGCAAAACTCCAAGCATTATGTCTGGCGAACAGCAGGCAATGCTCATCACCTAGCAAATACCATCCCTACAGTGAAGCATGGTGGTGCATGGCAGCAACATGCTGTGGGGATGCTTCTGAGTGGCAGGGACCAGGAAACTGGTCAGAATTGAGGGAAGGATGAATGCAGCCAAATACAGAAAGATCCTTAAAGAAAACCTGCTCCAGAGTGCACATGACCTCAGACTGAGGCAACAGTTCACCTTTCAGCATGACAATGACCCGAAGCATACAGCCATGACCCCATAGAACATCTGTGGAGAGACCTGAAGATGGCAGTTCACAAGCACTTCCCGTCCAATCTGACGGAGCTTGAGAAGATCTGCCAGGAAGAAGAGAATACACTGCCCAAACCAAGGTGCGCAAAGCTTGTAGAGATATACCCAAGAAGATTCAAAGCTGTAATTGCTGCCAAAGGGGCATCTACAAATTATTGAATTAAGGGTCTTAATAATTATACAAATGAGAGAGATTTCAGTTTTAGATATACATGGTTTTCACTTTGTCATTAAAGGTCATTGAGTGTAGGTTGATGGGCAAAAATGCCATTTAAAATTAAATCACATTTTGTGTGAAAAAACTGAAGGGGTCTGAATACTTTCTGAAGCTACTGCATATAAAGTCTTGAAATTGGTGCAGTATTTAATTAAGGTTTGTTTAAGTCTGTCCACATTACTTTTATCTTTTATACATGAAATCAATCTGGTTTCCCTTTTCCAGTACCTCTATATTTTTCTCATAGTGCAGTGTGGTCTGAAAAGGGTATTTTTTATCAGGAATAATCTTAATCTGCAATCTTGTCCAATCTGGTCCAAATGCCCGATGGTGACAGCTCTGGCCTTTCTAGTATTAAACTGTCGGCCCTTTGTGTCAGCGATCTCTTGAACAATTTGCACATTTATTTATTTGTAATATGTCTATGGTTGATCTATGGGCTCCATGTCCATTTTTTCCAGTCAGTTTTCTAGTTCACTGGACATACATAGTTTTACCACTACTTTGAGCTCTATGCCAGTGATAACACTCTCTCTGACGCAGCACTCAGTCATGTAGAGCGTCAACCGGTAATGAAAGAGCTTGACATGGAACCAACAACTGAGGAGCTAAGTAAAGCAATCAACAGCCTAACCTGCGGAAAAGCACTTTGGAATCTATTATTGCTAAAATGGCCAAACCTTAGGCTGACCAAAATCAAAATTAAGAAGAAAGAGAGCACTGGCTCACGTATCTTCATATGACTGCTGATGGTAGTTGCAGAATGAATTCTGAAGTGTATAGACACACCCTGTCTGCTCAAGTTTCCTCAAAACCCATTGGTTGGTAGCCCATTCTCAGCATGAGCCCAAACATCCCAAACATACTTCTAAAGCAATAAAGGAGTTATTTCACAGCAAAACAATTGTAAATTGTAAATGGCCTGAGTGTCCATGTCAATCATCCGATTTGAACCCAATTGAGCATGCCTTTCATATGCTGAAATCCCAAGAGGACTAGCCCCCAAAACAAGCTGCAAGACAGGCCTGGCAGAGCATCACCAGAGAAGACACCCAGCAACTGGTGATGTCCATGAATTGCAGTCATTACATGCACAGGATATGCAACAAAATATACTAAACATGACTACTTTCATTTACATTACATTGCTGTGTCCCAAACATTATGGTGCCCTGAAATGAAGGGACTATGTATAAACACTGATGTAATTTCTACATGGTGGACCCCAAATGTATAAAATTACTCTTTATTAAAATCTGACAATGTGTACTTTAACCACATGTGATTTTTTATCACAAATCTCAAGTACAGAGGCAAATAAATAAATTAGGGGTCTTTCTCCCAAACATTATGGAGGGCAGAATGGAGAAGAATGTGGCCGAGAAGGAGTATAACGGTTGGCTGAAATATTGCGCTCTGCATTTGCTTGATGAACGTATTACTCTGCATGGAAAACAACCCAGGGCTAAACAATGGGTGGACAGCACACTTTTAGCCGTTGCGTGTTATTGTTCAGGCAGCTCACCTGCCTGCCTGCATGGTGCGTGTGTATGATTCCAGGCACCGAGGATCCCGGCAGATAACCACCAATCTGATATCTGAGCGGCGTGTGAAGCTGGTTTTGATTCCAGTCTGGCTCCATTTGAGTCAAGTGACATTTTACTATCAGCCTGGTTTCAAGTGAGATGCAGGATGTAACTTTAAAAGGAGAACACTCTTTATTGTTCAGCCTTTTCCATTGATTGCAGGTTTTGAGTTATCAGATTTGCTGACAGGACTCTCAGCAAAGAGGCATAACCCTTTGTAATATTCTCTTCAGTATTTCTGGCAGGAATTATGCGGCAAAAGAAAGGAATGGCTGTTTGGCACAGTTGGCCGACTTTGGGATACATTTTGATAGGTCATTTCACGTGTATTGTAAGCAGATTGGTGCACTCGCTGTGACTGCTAACGTGGCTTACGCCATGCTAACATCAGAGGAGCTGTCAACCACTCAGAGGGGAATCCCCGGATACATCTCATCAAATATTGTTTCATTCAAATCTAAACTAGAGAACAAAATTGTCTTGCTTCCAGGAGGAGGTGGATAAAACTACAGATGAATTTATATCACGTGTCATAAAGGGCTGCCAATAGCTAAAAGTGGGAAATCCCCAGGCAGGGTTACAAGGTTGTGTGAGAACACATGCATCATGATTGCCAATGAGGCATACCTTCAGTTAGATTTGAGAGTATATAGCAATGATAAGATAGATTCCTAATTTACTAATGCTTTATGGCTTGGGTCATTAAAAAAATATAGATTTCTGTCCCCTTGCTAAAACATTATTTGTTAATTTGGGAAGGTGTAAACTGAAAGTCATTCCTCCAGAAACATGCACAGTGAGCCCTGCTGAGTCTCATCACTACACAGTCTAATGGTGCAGTCACTGACTAGTCCCCAAAACAAGCATGAGCTAAAGATGATTGCAATACAGGCCTGGCAGAGCATCACCAGAGAAGACACCCAGCAACTGGTTATGTCCATGAATTGCAAACTTTGAGCAGTCATTGCATGCAAAGGATATGCAACAAAATACCAAACATGACTACTTTCATTTATATAAAATGTATGTGTCCCAAACATTATGGTACACTGAAATGGAGGGACTATGTATAAAACTGCCATAATGTCTACATGGTGAAAGCAAAATGTATAAAAATACAATTATAAATAAATTTAAATAATTCCGAAAAAATGCAACATTCTTGATCTACACTCCTCTACTGGTCAACGATCCCAAGATTATTTAGAACATAGTCAAAGGCAATGAGTCCATCAATTTGCGATAATCCTACAGCTTTTAGAGAGCAAAATCAATCAAAAACTTCAAGAAAAAATGAGAAAAGAGTTCAAAGTTAATTGAATAAAGACATTCAATCGAGACAAGAAAGACAAAGTGGAAGGTCTATTTTTGGAGAAACCCGGACCGGAGGAGATCCCCGTACTTCAGCACCGATGTCTGCGATACAGACACAATCCTCTTCATCTGATTGGTTTGCTGGTGACAGTGCATCTACTTTGTCAGTCTCCAGTTCAGTTTTTTTAGTGAGGCAGAAGACCATTGTACGCATGCGTGGCTGTCTTCGCAGCCAACAAGGAATATCTCGGGGAAACATTGCACACGACGAGGGAAGAAGCGACGGAGTCAGTAATTGGACGCAGTCTGTAAACAGTCATGGTCAGAAGAACGTTTTTAACCTTTCAAGCAAGGCGCTTTCTCCTACTCAAGTTACTGTATTAAGTAAAGCTTTACCATTTGTTCCAACAACTACATGTAATGAATTTGCTGTCAAGGTCAATATTTGTTTGAGAGAATGTTTTGATAACCCTATATCCCAGGCAGTTTTTCTAATGGTGAAAATGATGATCTGTACATACCCAATCATAATATAGGAATAAGAATTACTTTGTGTAACAATATGATGCTTTATAAGAATCTTGTACATCCATAGTAATCTGGTGAGGAGGAGGAATAGTATGAATGGATAGATCTCGTTATGGAATGGAATGTTTCCGACAATTGATTGATGGTACTTTTTATGAAAAATGTCCTAGTGATCCCACCAATGCATTTAAAATGGTTATTTTAGAGGCTTTGGATGGGAAAAAAAGAGAACATAATCTCTTTTATTTTATATGTTGTGACTCCACAAATCCTCCTGGATGCCCTATGACATGGGTATTGATGCACTACCTTCTCCATTGTCCACTTTCTTATAATTTTTTGTCAGACCATTGGCCAAATAATTATGTTTCGTAAAAGATTCGGGCAATATGATTTCTATTGCAAAATTTTGTGATTCCCTTCCTTATAAAATCTTTTGATGTAGTTACGTTTGATGTAGAGAGCTTGTATACAACTATTCCTTATGAAGGAGGTATTCAGTATTCAGACAGGAACATTTTCTCCTTGTACAAGATCCTAATATATTGCCTTCTAGGTCATGTATTAAAACTTTGGCAGAGATGGTTCTCACTCATAACTACTTTATGTTCCAATCTGGTACCGCTATACCTATGGTGCCCAGAATCTTTTTAAATTCTGACAAAAATACTTTTCTACCACACATAAGGCCATATAAATGCCAACCATATTCATAAAACTTAGCGGCAGAGTTACCATCACTTTAGCACCTAACTCCAAGTGTTTTCCGACTCATAAACATGGATTACTGTGTCGCTCTGACCCTTACCGCCTGTGCAAGATTTTCCTTCTCGCCACCCCATTTGATCATATGCATCAGGAATGTAATTCATAAAGCTATACCGCAATGCAAATAATACAGCCTGGTTTTAGGCAGACAGGTCTCACACAGTTTTGAAATTCACTTTTGAAAACAGGTGAAAGAGTTTAATAATTTGGAAATACACACTCAATTTGTAATTAGTAACTATATAATTGTGGACAGTTAAAAATGCCAGTTCCCATCTTTTTTTTGATGTAGGCTGAACTCTGAAAATGGCAAACATCACTTTAGTAGCCTAGGAGTTCATGACGAAGGTGGTGATCTGTTGGAGGAGCCAGCTAGATTGTCATCTCTTGGAGTAAAATGTTGAGGCAAGGAGGAGATTCAGGTTGAACAGCGATACAATCTCTGTCATGAGCTAGAGGGAGAGCTGCAGTCATCCTCGCGACGCAATCATGCAGTTCCCGTCTTGGTGAAGGTGACCAGCGCATTACATTTTTAGTGAACTGGCTAATTTCAGCGTAGCATTGGTCTGGGTTTAGGAGTGAGTCAGATTTCTATGTCGAGATGTATATCACAATTTATAGCTCCAATGTTAAAGCAGACACATCAACACATTTAATTCCCTAGATCTCCTGAAGCTATCTAAAACCTGCAATGCGATTTCTTTAGAATGGCAGGTTTTCCACAGGTATTTGGAGCTATTTACTGTACAAGAATCCGCATCATTCCACCCAAGGACAGTGAATCAATATTCAGAAATCAAAATTCATTCTACTCCATAAATTACCAAGCATGCAGCATTCTGCAGCAGTCAGGTCTTCACCAGCAGGCAAGAAATTACTGGGGGTTGCTTGTTAGGTAAATATGTTTTGTTTATTATCTCTGCCAGGAGCAGGTTTCGTCCCTGTCTCTTCCTCTGTGTGTGTGTGTGTGTGTATCTAAGAATTAATCACATTTTTATCAACATGATTTAAAAAGGTGATTCTGGTTACGGATTAAGACCCTGGCTGCTCACAGCAATCCACAACGAGACATCTGAAGCCGAAACAAGATACAACAGGGCCTACAACAGGGCCCACCACTCCAGGAAGGTACCTCATGTACTCCCCACAAAACGTGTGTGACTTCATAGTGGTGAACTGCATCCTCCATAACCTGGCGATGTGAGACGGCATCCCATTTGGAGGAGGACTGTGACGATAGAAAGCGAGTGAGCATACACCTGGACATTGAGATGGACGGGGGCAACATTGGCTGAAGTGCAGTAAGAGCAGTCGTCTGGCAGTAAGAGGGTGGCGGGTTCAGTCCCGCCCTGGGTGTGTTGAAGTGTCCCTGAACAAGACACCTAACTCCCCAAATGCTCCTGATGAGCTGGTTGGTGCTTTGTATGGCAGCCAGTCACCGTTAGTGTGTGAGTGTGTGTATGAATGGGTGAATGAGAAGCATCAATTGTACAGTGCTTTGGATAAAGGTGCTATATAAATGCCAACCATTTACCATTTACATTGAACAGGGACAGCAAAGACGCCAAATGATAGTAGAACACGTGTTTGCTTAATGATGACATTTGCAGAATTTGCAGCAATAATTTTATTTATTTAGAGAACACACTCACAAATCCAGACCAGGTGGTGTGCATTGAGGAGATCCATCTTGGTGAAGGATGGCGAAAGGCAGAAGAGATGAGAGGTAGTGCGGTCTTGACCATAATGATGTTTAACCCACGGTAGTTGATGCTTGGGCAGAGGGTGTCATCTTTCGTCTCCAGCTCCCACAGGTGTCGAGGAAGGACAATGATGCCTGAGGCAAGGGACTAAGAAATGTACTGGTTCATGGTCTTGGTTGATCACACAGCTGTATGACTGATGAGGGGGGAGTGAACAGGCAGGTCCAGGTACTCAGGGGGGACTTTAGACAGGTCAGTAGGTTTCACATCACAGGGAGACGGGAGTTCCAGGTCTGACTGCAGACTCTAGGCAGGTAGTGTGGCAATTGGGCCTCCACTCCACAATGGGGGTTGTGATGGAGCAGCAACAAACGTCTTAGAACCACTGGTACCTAAGGAGACTTCATCAGATAAAAGAACACCTCCTCTCGGTGGTTGCCGGATACCAGGACGTCAATAGGACAGCTGACCCTTCATATCTCAGCTCCAGTGAGTATATTGGGATGTAGGGAGGTAGTCAGCTGAGAGGTCATAAACCCCAGGCGTTGGGCCAGGGATGGACAAATGAAGTTAGATTCAGCCACGGAGTCTACCAGGGAATTGGACAGCTCTCCAGGTGAGCAGGATGTGCAGCATGGAGTCGGCAGTGGAGGAGGCTGGAGTTAAGGAAGTGCCCATCAGGACCTCCTCCAGGCGTTGGTTTTTGTTGGGCACTTGGAAAGTCCTGTGACTCCACAATATAGGCAGAGACATTCAGAAAAACATTGTTGTCATTCCTGGGAATGCAGAATCTGGCATGCAGCAGTATGTCCCATGGTAGTGGTCAAAAACCCTCTTAATTTCTGTGCCAAAGGAAGAGAAGTGGGTGGGTCTCCCGACTCCCAGAACACGGGCGCCTTTCCATCACTTTGGTAGAGATTAATCATGTTATCATCAGTCCATAAAACTTTGTTCCACAACTTATGTGGCTCATCTCTATACTGGTTTGCATCTTATGGTATAGCCTCTATATTGCTGCTCCATACGTCTTCTTCCAAAGGTTGATTGATATACTTTCACCCCTGCCCTGTTTGTGATGTCACTGACTGATGTTTTGGGGTTTTTCTTCACAGCTCTCACATCAACTGCTGTTTTTTTCGTTGATCGACCTGTTCAATGTCTGTTGCTCTGTACGTCAGTAGTTTCTTTCTTTTTCAGAACATTCCAAGTTGTTGTGCAAGCTATCCCCAATGCTTGTGCAATGGCTCTGATCGATATCTAAGAATCAAAATGGCTTGCTTTTCTCCCAAAGACAGCTCTCTGGTCTTCATGTTGGTTCATCATTACTAACACAAATGCAGTTTTCACAGGCAAAACCCAAGGCTAAAACCAAGAGTAGACATTCAGAACTATCTATTGTTTAACCAATAAATCTAACACGACACATCTGGATTAAATGCTTAAATTGTGTGTCTAGGCATTTTTAAAATGACTGTCAGTGTAGCCGTTATGGGGCAAATGTCTGGCTTGAATCTTCAGCCTGTGTTACCCAGAAGGTAACAGGTGCTCAAACTCCAGCCTTGAACGCAGAGAACCACTTGAACCTTGGCTAGCCTGAGCGATATGACGGACAGCTCTAACTTCGCCGAGTGAGAGGACAAGCTTTTAGTTTTTGACAAAGAAATACAACCTTACAGTTTTGAACCAGAATGAGGAAGAATTGTGTACACAAGAGAGACAGACGGCGGAGGAACACTGACAACCAAACATGGAGTTTGCATCACTGCCATGTGATCGCCTGGATGGTGGCCGCCCATAAACCATTCTCTGTGTTTGAACAACTGTTACCTTCTGGGTAACACAGGCTGGAGATTCAAGTGACGTGTTTGCCCTTAGAAGTTTTGCCCTATATTTAGGAAACGGCTACACTGACCGTGATTAAAAAGCGTGACAGTGCTCTTTTGAATCCCATGAAGAACCTGTGGTCTGAACTGAAGAGGGGGATATCCCAAGGATATCAATTATTCAGAAAAGTTCTGCAAGAAGGAATGTTCATAAATCCCTCAAAATGTGTTATCTAACCTTATCACAAATGATAGGAAAAGATTTGTGGCTGTCATCGTTGCCAGGGGTGTTTGAACAAAGTATTAAACCAGGGGTGCCAATCATTTTGGAACCTGTTTTATGGAGAAATATATATATATATATATATATATTTATTTTAAAATGTAAGATTTATTCCATTGAATCATTAATAAAGCACACAAGCGCACATGATAAACTTACACATGTTGGAAATGTCAATTACTGTACTATTTCTTAGTTTACAGCATTTTCTGTGAAGATTTATCATGGGTACCAATAATTCTCAATCCCACTTAATTACTGTTGGTAGGCAAGTCTTTCCTTGAGGCCCTGTAGATCTAATGTAATAGTACAACAGCACAGACACTGCATTGTAGGATATGACACAGTTCACATGAAACCCCACCAATGTAGCCTAATCCCCTGTTTCCCATAAGGCTTTAGTCTTGCCAACTGTGGTTTTGCCAACCATGGGGGTTTTCGGAACTTAACTGCCATGGTTGTCAGGGGCTGCTGCATTGCCTGGCCTGCAAAAAAATGCATGTAAAATGTTGACAGCAGCATTCCCAAAATAGATATGGGTGGCCGTATCAAATCTGACCATGGCTAACCTCTTGCTGTCTGTGCTAATGTGGCAGACATCAAGTGAAAAACAAACTTGGGATAGCTATGGTTCCTTTCATCTAATCTCTTGAAGGTTTTTCAATACGGCAATCGGCAGGCCCTTTCAAAAGGCCCTGGGAGACTGGGCTGTGGGCCTTTAGCTGGCGTTCACCTGAGGAAAGATTTATTCTGTTTGTTTAACTTCTCACCTTGACTCTCTGCCTTATCCAAATATCATAAGTGGCCTGCTGAACACTATCTGAAGACCCAACAGTAGTGGAGTAGGCTTCAGCAGAGCTTGTGTTTGGTTAGGAGCACAGTAATCAAAGAACTCCTCAAAGTCCTATTGTCTGTGAATCTGAAAGCCTACCTCAAAAGTGACTAATCCTGTTAATCGTGGTCAAAGCAAACGCATCAATAACAATAGTTTACAACATCTCTGACAACAGGAACATCTTGGCAGCACAGAAATTCTGACGAATTATGAGTCTTCAGTCCCATGTGTTGTTTTATTCTTCTGCTAACTTGAAAACAGTGAAAAATACATATATCCATGAAAGAAATAGATTCTACTTATAGCCATGACAGAATCCCACATACTATTAACAAAGTACTACTATGCAGCTCTGAATTTGACACCATATTGCATACTCAACAAACCAAGGGTTAACCCTGTGTTAACCGTGGTCATGAGGCCTGGGTGGTGACGTAATTGGCCATAGCGTCACAGAGGGAGCTTCAGTTGTGAGGGTGAGTAGGGCGGCCTGTAGCATAGTGGTTAAGGTAAATGACTAGGACACACAAGGTCGGTGGTTCTAATCCCGGTGTAGCCGAAATAAGATCCGCACAGCCGTTGTGCCCTTGAACAAGGCCCTTAACCCTGCATTGCTCCAGGGGAGGATTGTCTCCTGCTTAGTCTTATCAACTAAAATAATGCTCTGGATAAGAGTGTCTGCCAAATGCCAATAATGTAATGTAATGTGCAGTGTGTCCGCCGTCTCATTACTCAACGACTTCTCTGCTATGCCAGCTGAGCCTACTCCAGAGAAATCAAATGACTATGCTGAACTGCAGAGTGAAAGGGAAGCAGCCTGCTAACTGTCTGCATTTCAGGAGATGTGTTTTCCCCAGTTAACGGAAATGTAGGTGCACAAGTTGAGTACTGTGTGATATTTGCTTTCCCGATAACCTGCCATGCATGACATTGCAATGTAGAATGTAGAATCGATGCTATTTTTCTTTCTTTCTAAATGGCAGTGGAATTGATTCCTGAGGAACTGATTTTACTCGTGATTACTGCAGTAATGTGTATCAATGTCAATTAAATGAATGAAACTGGTTTTAAATAGAATCGACAGGGCACAATGCTGCAGTTGAACTGTCCTAACAGGCCTAGCGGCGTGCCTCGGTAAGGCTGTACACACTACAGCACAAAGGTCAGCGAGATTTCCATTTCGGACACAGCCGAGCCCCCAATTAAACACTCCCGCACACAGCAAAGGAAAAAAACCCCAAAGAAATCTCCCGTCGAGACAAGCACCCCCTGTTGGTGAGTACCACCTAAAAGGGCTGGCCGCCAACACAATGGCGGAAAGGACAGTGCGCGCTGTCCTTGCGGCTGGTGGCAGCCGAGGGGGTGGGGGATTGGGGTGCTGATCCCCCGCTGCTCCCTGCAACATGCTGAACAGTGGGGGGCTGCTCTCTGTTTGTTTAAAACTCACAGAAATCCCATTAAAGCCCTGATTCCCCTCATTTAGGGCTTCCAATGGGACACAAAGACAAGCCCTGGGAAGCGGCACATTGCAAGGGACACCAATTATCCCCGCGAGGACACAGGGTGGCTTGTCTGTGCTCAGGGACATGTCAACTCGTTGGACGACCCCCTTCGTCAAACCTATTCAGCGGAGCAAATGGGGAGGCATCTTAATTGGTGTTGGGCAAACAGATTTTGTCACAAAGTTGCAAAGGAAGCTAAGTAGCTGAATGTTCACATTGTCAAACCCCTGACCCAAGGGTGCAGGGCCTTTCCGAGACATCATTATGCTCCATTACTTTGATTAATCGTCCCTGACTCCTCTGCGCCCAGAAGGGAAGAACAGGACAGTAATTAAAAGCAATATTCTGGCAACAACTCTCAGATTAAATAAAAGTGAGCCCTTTTCTCTAAGTACAATGATATGATAGTGGCAAGGGGTAGGACTTGGCAGATTAAGAAAACAACAACAACAAAATGGCAAGGGTCTTGGAGGTCACATAAAGTTGTTTTTTCATTCTGCATTTTGGGGGGTTTTGCGTAACCCTTAACCCCCCAGCCCCAGCCCCTGACCCTCATCTTTAGGTCTTTCAGACCTCTAAAAAGGGTGATTTGCTTTGGAAATCACTTGACATCATTAGTTTTAGAGAGCAGCGGCGGCAATGACAGAAGGCTTGTCTCGGCTAACGAAAACATATGTCGGACCAGTGGCCGTGGCCCACTTTTTCGACCTCAGGTGAAAGGTCTGGTATCGAGGTCTGCATTCCATCTATGGGCCTAGCTCAGGCTCAACTTGGGAGGTGTCCATATTTGCTGATTGGCTGACTACAACAAGGGCTGCTTGGTAACAATAGAGCCCCCTTGTTTCCTGGGGAACAGAGCACATGTAGTTCAAAGACCAACGAGGGACCTTACAACCCACACCAGGTGAAAGCTGACTAATTAGCAAGATGACATTGACTTGATTTCATCTGTCTCACACATTAACAGCCTGAATGCCAGGACTGCAGTGTAGGCCTACACTGTTTTATCTGGTTGCTTAATTAAACTCATGCAAAACAGCTTTTGTGTGATCAGAATTTGAAAGGTAAATTTTTAGTTTTTTTGTTTATTAAAAAAGCTCAGTAGTCTCTACTTATTAAATGTTAGCAGAAATAGATAACATAAAACAATGGTGAGAGAGAACTCTTGTGAACCACCAAGTTACTTAGTCCCTTAGTGTACCAATGTGTTTGTTGTCTCTGAAATGCACAATGGTTAAGCCTGGGTATTTGTCATGGAAAATATTGACTTACTGACTTACGTCACAGAGCAGACATGGCAAGTTATTAAAAACCACAGAAAACCAGCAAAAAGTGGAAGAGTTACATTTATTAAAATAATTCATAGATCTCATGAATAGCAGTGTAAAATATCATCCGCGACTGATCAATGGAAAGCAGCTAGGAGCAAATAGCCTATGACTAAAATGTATTGATAGGCTCATGTATTTAATCACTTAATTTGGTCCATCACAGAAAGAAAGAGCATGCTGTTTTGCCTTTCATTTAACACAACAATATTAGAAGTTAAGAGTGCATGCTGAAATGGCATTAATAAAAAATAAAACTTGGTTACATGTTGGAGTTCCATCCATCCATCCATCCATTATCTGAACCCACTTATCCTGATCAGGGTCGCAGGGGGGCTGGAGCCTATCCCAGCATACATTGGGCGAAAGGCAGGAATACACCCTGGACAGGTCGCCAGTCTATCTCAGGGCACACACACCATTCACTCACACACTCATACCTACGGGGAATTTAGACTCTCCAATCAGCCTAACGTGCATGTCTTTGGACTGTGGGAGGAAACCGGAGTACCCGGAGGAAACCCACGCAGACACGGGGAGAACATGCAAACTCCGCACAGAGAGGCCCCGGCCGACGGGGATTCGAACCCAGGACCTCCTTGCTGTGAGGCGGCAGTGCTACCCACTGCACCATCCGTGCCGCCCATGTTGGAGTTAGCATTCCAAATTAATTTGCAATTTAGATTCTCCAATCAGCCTAACCTGCATGTCTTTGGATTGTGGGAGGAAACCTACCGACAAAGGTTAAATGACATACCCAAAATAAAGAACTTGAACCTTTTGAACTATAGGCATAATCCTGGTCTCTTCTAAAAGGTAACCCTTTGTAGGTTGTTTTCCAAGAGTCAGAATTACTCTAAATATTACTAAAACAAAGTTACAGAAGCTCAAACACAGTGAAAGTGGAAACTTTATTTCTCACAACATTTTCTGTATTTGACTGGATACAGAATATTGTACCTGTGGCTGGTGCGCTTAGAAACACAATGGCGCTAAGTCACAACACTGGACAAATCCCATTTCAAATTTGAGGACAATATCACCAAAAATGAGTATTTTGCATTGGGTTTTTTCTAAGGACACATGGCAACTAAATGATATTATGGGTCTTTTGAAGTGTAAAATACTGCATTTTGCTTACTAAACTATACAACACTTTTTATCCAGAAAAAAAGTGTTTGTACTTCCACCCCACCTGTCACGCTCCCCCTACCTCTCTGTCCCAATCTCCCTCTCCTTGCAGCTATGCTCACACAGCAACAGGTAAAAAAAATAAGTACAATAGTCACAATAATATCATCTTGCATACAAATATATTCATCAAGGTCTATTGATTTAAGTTTTTGTCGAATACCCAACCCAAGTCAAATGCATTCCATAACATGCTATTTAAAAGCAAAGTGGCTCACTATTTATAAGCATACTGAATAATAATAAAATATTTTGAGTGTTGAACGTATTTAGCTCACCAATATAAAATTGGCTCTAAACTGCGTAAATTTCCAATTTGTGCTAGTACTGTATATGCAAGCTGCATTGCTGTCAGTAGTTATCTCCTGGCATATCTTCCTCTCTAATATAATATAATTATTAATAAATATCAAAGAGACTGATAAACAACAAGATGTGTTGTTATTATATTACTTTTGTACATGGATAGGTAGCCTACAAGTTCAAATATTTGGGTCAGGTTCATGTTCAAATAGCCAAGGAGAAAGTTGCATACACAATGTGTGCAAACCCCAAACACCTGTTTTCCACTCAAAAGGAAATCGCTCAGTTCAGTTTTGTAAGCCTTGTCATTCATATGAATTAATTATTTAATTATACGTAATTGTAATTGTTTGTTTTCTTTTGTTTTAGCAACATACCTTCATACTGAGTCATACATTGCTGCAAACAGCTTGTGTTGCTTCCCTGGTTTTATTTTGCTCAGTAAAATAAGATCAGTATTTATTTGTTATAGAACATTATTTGTTATTAAACTATTGAGCTATAGGTTTAATGGTGAATCAAAACTGGCCCGAAATAAACGTTTCTGTAATGTTTTAATGAAATTCTGACGGAAGAAAATGCATACAAATTCAAATGGTTTTCTCTTATTTAGGAGATTTCTCAGAGCTCAATTTTAGAAATAAAAGTCTGCCTCAAGAGAATTGATAATTGATAAATGATTTCATAATTGATTGGATATAAATGAATCAAGGTGCACCCGCTGATAATATAGTCAGTATAATCCAACCAATTTAACACCTATGCCACGGGCCATGATATGCATGCATCTCGCCAGTGACTGTGCCAATGCGCCATGCAAAGTTGATTCTGGAAAATATGGTCCTCAAGCTCATATTGTGTCAAATGCTGGACAACCAGATAGGTTCATTATGTACTGTGTGGGGAGACATTGAATATTTAAAATATTGAAGAAGACTCTGGAAAAAGCAAACTACCACTTAGGGGTAGTAAGAATATAAATAACTTGGCTTCATTTTATTCTGATTAGTTCCAAAATTGTTTGCTCAGTTAGTACAGATGAATAAACTCAAATGTTAACAGAAACTAGAGTGAGAGAGAGGACTTCACCTACCAGTCAAGTTGGAGTTCCCTGTCTGTCCGGCAATAACGTCTAAACTTTATGAATCCACAACAAGTAGTTCTTAATGTACTTTTATTATTTTTATACATTTAATTAAATTATTTATGTGCTTTTTCTTTGTCATTGGTGTTACTTATAATTTAAACAACATTACATTTTTGGTCATTACAACCTAAATATTTAGTTAAACGCAAAGAAGTGACCATAGGACCAAGAAAAAGATTAGATTATTATTATTTTTTAAAAGATAAAACTGCACATGTTTAAACAACATTGTATATTCATATTTGTCATTTATTTGATTTGCGCCATAATTTTTTTCTGTCAAACCAATTGAAGTATATTTTGACAAAGTGTTTGATATTAACTCTAACAAGTAATGATTACATCACCAATCAGCAAACAAATAACCCAAGAGCGTTTTCTCAGCTACAATTGCAAGCAAAATATTATGATGTCACAGTAAAGTTGATATTTTACATTTTGGATATAAAATGTCATCACCTCATCATTTTATAATATTTAGTGTTAAATATTGTCATAATTACTGAATGAATTCTTGAGTTATGGCCAAAAAAGTATTTTCTGACATCACGACGACGTTGACCTTCAGTTCATCCTTGAGTCCAAGTGAAGATTTGTGTGGAGAAATTCCCTCAAGGTGTTCCAGAGATAGTGCCTTCACAATAATGGGACGGACAGACAAACAGACATCGGATGCACGGACGGACGGACAACCGAAAAAATAATGCCTCCAGCCACAGCTCTAGTCGGTCATAAAAAGTTATTATAATATTGCTTAATCAACATCTTCTGGGAAAGTGGTTATCTGTATTATGGAACATGCACAGACAATTAATCTGCCAGCACTTAAGCCTGAAAAGCTGGCAAGAACATGGTTATATTCCCTTTTTCTTCATGTTTCCAAAGGTGACATTTAAAAACATTCAGTCAATGAAATTCCTCCTTAAACTGATGCCTGCATTTTACAGGAAATTTCCATCTATCCACCCATCAATTTCCTCAGTCCTTCCTGAAAGGTACAATAGGTAAGATTTTTGTGTTAAAACATTGTTACAAGATCATTGTAAATCCCCTGTCATTGAAAAAGGCTCTCTGCACCAAAACATTGCATAACTGTACAATAATTCAAGCTCATTGGTTGAACATTTGTTCTAACTGACACTGCCAATGGTGTTTCAACGTCAGTGCTTTTACAGAGAAAGGGGAGGGATAAACAGTGTTATGGTTTGAAGGTCTTTTTTGCTGCTATTCCTCTCTTGACCTTTTGAAGTCCAAAATTGTAACTTTAAACCTTTAAAACTTATTTCTAGTCAGGGCACAGGTGACTGGGGAGTGGCGAACTAGCGGGAATCCAGGTACATGCAAATGCCTTGGTCAAGATTCCAAAAAGATACTTTTGAGGCAACAGTATTATTCACTGCACCACGATGCCACCCGGCTGCATCTAGTTTCAAAAGGAATAAATCACGATACTGAGAAAACAAACATTCCCATTCTTATTGACTCACAGCCTTTGAGGCTCCCCTTCAGTATCATTCTTTCAAAAAACAAATCAGAAAATACTGCTATGTAATTGGTAGGATGTAGGCTACTACTGTAAATACTTAATTCATTCATTCATTCATTATCCTAACCCACTTATCCTGAACAGGGTCGCAAGTGGGCTGGAGCCTATCCCAGCATACATTGGGCGAAAGGCAGGAATACACCCTGGACAGGTCGCCAGTCCATCGCAGGGCTCACACACCATTCACTCACACACTCATACCTACGGGGAATTTAGACTCTCCAATCAGCCTAACCTACATGTCTTTGGACTGTGGGAGGAAACCGGAGTACCCAGAGGAAACCCACGCAAACACGGGGAGAACATGCAAACTCCACACAGAGAGGCCCCGGCCGACGGGGATTTGAACCCAGGACCTCCTTGCTGTGAGGCATCCGTGCTGCCTACTGTACATACTTGCATTACCAAAATAACTTGACCAATGTTTAGCATCAGTCAGTAACAGGACATTGATGAAAGTAAGTTTCATCAATGGCGGACAACCAACCTGCTCTGGTGCTATAAATTGTCCGAAAAAAAAAGAAAACAAATTTCATGCAGAAAAATATTGTGCTAATGTTATGTATCACAAGCCATCAGGTAGACGGCTAACATTAGACTAGTTAGTGAACTACCAAAAAAACCATCCCTTCAGCTACCAACTCACTGACTAAATATCCCATCCATCCATCCATTATCTTAACCCGCTTATCCTGAACAGGGTCACAGGGGGGCTGGAGCCTATCCCAGCATACATTGGGCGAAAGGCAGGAATACACCCTGGACAGGTCGCCAGTCCATCGCAGGGCACACACACCATTCATTCACACACTCATACCTATGGGCAATTTAGACTCTCCAATCAGCCTAACCTGCATGTTTTTGGACTGTGGGAGGAAACCGGAGTACCCGGAGGAAACCCACGCAGACACGGGGAGAACACACAAAGAGGCCCCGGCCGACGGGGATTCGAACCCAGGATCTCCTTGCTGTGAGACGGCAGCGCTACCCACTGCACCATCCGTGCCGCCGCTGACTAAATGTATCAGTGAAAAATATTTATTGCGTTATCGGTAAGCTCTGCAACAACAAAAACATTCTGTTGTTGACCTTAACTCTTGGAGCTGACATTTTTAGTGTACCTAATGTTATACCAGTTTTCAGTATGTCAGTCTGTAATCCTCCTTGCTGAGGAGTTGTAGCTAGAATTGTTGATGGGCATTCAAGACAAGGTGTGTGGTGTGTGATGAAGCTGTATACTCTTTGGTATAGAGCTTAATCTGAAAGTTACACTGACGAGAAGTATAAGGATATGCTGAGCACATTAGACTCATTGGGCCTCATGCAAGAACCACTCGTACAAACTATTCGTTCACCAATTTTCTCGTATTTATAATTTTTCTTTGGGAGGAGCAAAATGTACGAATGGACCCAACCTGTTCTATGAATCATTTAACAACAGTGCATGACGGGCACAAGTGCATGACTCACAAAACTTGGATCAAACTATGATCGAACTAGGCATTGCAGATCAATTATAAGTCAAGATTCAGCAACTGCATTGCTTATGCAAATATTTTCAGAAAGTGTGCTGTTTAGGAGGTATAAGAGAAAGTTTCTCATTGATCCTCCATATTGATATGTAATCAACCACAGTCTACGCAATCAGGTTCAAACTATAAGGTCGACTATGTCCCTTGTTCTTGTTGATCCAATTGGCCATCCTCCTACAGTCCTGTATATACTTACCGTGAAGTGGTCATCATGGCGGTTCGATGCAATTTTCATTTTTGCATGCGCACTCATTTAAAGAGAGGTGGGGATTCATTGTGTTTACATAGTCATTTAGAACAGCTTCAGAGGTTGAAGGAGCATTTGATGAATCTGACATGGCACTCTTACAAGCCCTTTGTATGAAAAAGTCTGCAAAATTTACAATAAGAATACGAAAATGTTCTTGCATGAGGCCCATTGTCTATGCACCCAAATCCAAATGTATAACAATATGTACATTATAATTTCATATAAGTGCCTGTGATATAGAAACATTCTCTGTCATTTAATATGTGTTCTAATACTACTGAATAATAAGCTTGACCGCATAAAGCTGGCATGTTAAAACAGAAAAATAAATGTGGAGCTGAATCAGGATTTAAATATACTTACTGCCTGCAATCGTATTTCACTTTGTAAATGCCCTCTCTCCCTCCCCCTCTCTCTGTTTGTGTGTGTAGTTGAATTAATTTAGTTCCTTGCCTTAGGTGAAACCAATCAAATGAAAAAAAAACAAAAAAAAACTCGGAAAACACTGCACTGCATTTGTCAATGTTACCAGTTTAGGTGCTGGGGCCTTTTGGTACTGACTACACCCAGTTTCCAACAGAGTAATCAGAGGGGGCACTGCCCCCATTTTGCGGCCCCCTCCCCCAGCCAAATGTGGTGACGACTCAATGCTTTTTTAAAGACCTCCACAACCACCAGTGCTTCTTTTGAAGGGAAAAAAAGTTGGCCTTGAAAGAGTCAAGGGGCTTTTACCATTGGTGGGAAAGTGCTGATTAATTGTGTCGTGGCCCTGTGAGAAAATACGCCCTGTGCAGGGCACTAATTATGGGCCCTGCCTAGAGAAAAAGGGCAAAACTTTCAACAAAGGCTTATCTCATATCCCAAGACAATGAGGGCCAGAGAGAATGGGAGAAAGGGAATTAATGAGGTGTGTCACCTGCCAGCTGGTAGCAGTGGATTGTCGGGGAGCCTGCAGACATTCCCTCTGTAAGGTTTGTGTGAGGGGAGAGCGCAGCAGGTCTTGCCTTGGCAGTGAAGAAAAGACACGCATGGCAGCCCAAAGCCGGATCACTTTCTCCACCCCCTTTCCAAACCTACCCCGATTCACCAGAAACTCCATAAATAAGAAAAAGTTTCAAATCTGTTTTTGGTTTTGTTTGTTTTTTAAATTCATGGTCGTTGTCACAATAATACTTGTGATCTACCTATCTGAATTTAATTAATAGTTTTTTTGCATTTTGGTCACAGCTAAAAACAAAAACATTGGTGTCCAGTCACAAAAGAATGTAATAAAATAAAATATGCTCCTATCAAACCAAATACCAATAATATTAATATTACAATAATAATATTAATAATAATACAGTTATTATTATAAATAATATTCATAAATAATAAATAAACAATAATAAAACATATACAAACAAAGAGATAAATAAAACTGTGATCACAGACATTACAGCCTACACTAAGCAATGATTTTCAACAGTAGACTAGAGGAGCCATTTCAAGTGAAAAGTCCTGGTGTTTGAAGAACTAATCCATTTCTATAATTAATCTCTGCAAAGTTATCTGCATCCCTAAAATATACCCCTCCATCTATTTTTGGCATAAATTATGTCCATGCTGCATGTCTTGCATTGATTAGTATAATTTGCATTGTGCTAATGAGTGAATCTCTTTCTGTTGCATTGTATCATTAACCTTTGGCCCTTATTCCTTTTGTGTCCTTGTACTTTGATCCTCCAGTCTTGAACCAACTAGACAGGGCCACAAAAAAAGCCTTCATGTACAAGTCTTCGGTTGTGTGATGTGAATTCAAGGCTAATAGGTAGCGCAGACCTCTCACTGGAGTTGCTTGGCGAACAACAGCACAGTCGTGTGACAGGTCACAGGAAAAAAATGGGATTCCAGCATTGTTTGATCTGTGGTCAAGTGTTGTTCTTCTGCTTCTGGAAACAATCACTATAAGGGGTTGCCCCCCAGCCCTTTTGGGTTGCCTTTGTAATTAAAATACTTAAATCAGTGATTAGAAAAATCTGTGTTTTTGAAACGTTTACAATTGGGTTGAATGAGAAATTTCCATTCCATTCAAAGCATAAACATGGATATTGTATGTGTAGCTATACATCGTATTGTTTTAATACATTTAAAATGGCATATTGCTGCTAACTGGAAGGGTAAATACCAGGAACTTATTTATGAACTAACATCTGAGCTTCAATTGCTTACTAGTATGATATACAATATTTTGGCTTTGTGAAATTGAAATATTACTTAAATCCCCTTAAACTAAAAGAATATAAATGTCGTGGGGGGGGTTACCATTAATGGAAAACAGTCACAGTAAACATTAGGTGCATACATTTGGCCGGCAGATTTTATTTATTTATTTAATTTTAAGTAATCATAATTTTGTAGCTTTTTTGCAGGATAAATCTGAATGCAAGACACTGTATTTCACTGCTAGTGACTGACAGTTTGTTTTGTTTCCTTGTTCTTTTTTTAATCAAAGACTGCAGCCTTATCAAAATTCTGTGTGAATCGGTGACGGTGAGGTCCAGTAACCCCATTCAACTCCCTGGCATAGTTTATCACTGGGAGCTGGCCTCCAAGGTTAACTCTTGAAAAGCAGTGGAAAGCAATAAAGAAATCCCAAATGAAAATGCATTTTGAGTTTACTGATCAGAAATTACTGCCTTGTTTTTATCTCTGCTGCATGGAACCAATGTATGCAGCTAGTTATTAATGTGAATATCAATGAAGCAGCCATCAATGCAGATACACATTTGTGTATCTATTATAAAAAACTTAATTAAGCATTACTTTTCAGTAAGTATATGCACAACCCATAGGATTACTTATTGTAGTACTGAATAATTGAAATTCAGCACTACAATAAATAATCCTATGGGTTGTGCGTATACTTACTGCACAGTAATGCTTAATTAGGTTTTTGGAAATCACTGAATTATTATTATTTTTACCTACTATATGCACTACAGTGGCTCAGAGGTGCAATCCACATTTCTAAAAAGCAATCCTTGTTACTAAAAAGGAATCCATATTTCTAAATTGACATCCTAATTTCTAAAAAGCTATCCTTGGTCCTCATACGAGATTATTTTTGTATTCTTATCTTAAATCTGGGTTAGTGTTGCAGGGTTGGTTCAGCTAGTACCACGACAGTGCTCCCCGATGACATAACCCTCAAATTCAAAATAATTTTGTTGCCCATGTCTAGGGGTGACTTAGCTTTCAGCTGACTGGAAATACATTTGTCTAACAACTCCTTGGACAAATGAGAGGATGAGGTTCAAATCCCACCTCGGACTCCTGCAAAAATCCCTTGCTCATTACACTCGTACAAGTGTGCCATGTCCGATTCAGCTCTCGTAACTTCAGATAAATGTACTAAATGCTGATAAAAACATGATGAATCCCACTTCATTAGGAATGAGCCATTTATGTGTCACAAAAGGTGTCCCATTTGTTCAGAAGTCATTCGTAAAAATGGCATCTAAGAATAAGAAAAATAACTTTGCTGCTTTCTGAGATCAGAAAAATAAAGCATTTTATTTTTAGCAGTGCCGTCAGTAGAATTAAGAGACCTGCAAAAGCAAGGAATGGGAAAAAAATTCTATTGCTATATATGCTATTAATACATGTGTCACCTGATGCTCGTACCATCACTGAAATTAAGAATGGTTTGATATGAAAATGTTTTCAGTCCACTGACAATATTTTAGATGGCTACAACTAATAGATGACAAGGCACTTTAGCTGCCCATCTTAATAAGCACCTTGAGAAAGACTTATCCCAACTCACAGTTTTGCAGTACAAATAAGGCAATTAAAAAGTGACATTTAGCAAGTATTTTACATCTCAAATAATTAGGACATCAATGGAGTGATACTGCTTACAATTAAGGAAGGGGAATTGGAAAGGCAAAGGTGCTTCACTGCTTAGACTACATGTGTATGCTACAGACTATTACTCCTATGCTGTTTGGTAATTCAGGGATGGCATGGAAGTCACTCTAAATTTGTAATTGTTTGATGGCAGTGTATGAGAATTGAAAGTACCTGGGTTTTTTTTATGAGTGCATTGATGACAGAGGGGAGGACTCAAGGAGGTCTGGGAAACACCAGGTCGGTCAAATGAACACAAAATCAATGGCTAAAATGGTCGTTTCTAAAATGCAATTCTAATTTGAAATCCTTCTTTCTAAAGATAAATCCACCTTTCCAAATCTGTAATCCTACTTCCAAAATAAATCCTTATTTCTCAATTAATGTCCTGGCCCGCGTTTCCCAATAATGGTGTCTCTTAGCGCTTTACGAAGACTCTCTAAGGTATACTAAAGTTGTTTACTTTTCTATGTGTGGTCCCCGAACTATCACTTGGGCGGTTGCTTAAGGGATAGCTTCTACGTACGACGTTACTAGGCCCATCAACTCGTAGCAACACGCCTTCTTTTGTTTTATTTACATTATTTTAAGATCTTTGTCATGGTGCCTTAAATGACTTTGCAATCAGTTTTGATTTGCCAGAAGCACCATCACATTACTGCCGTAATTCGCTATTTTCTCTGATAGCTGACATTAGCAATAAAAATGCACCAACAAGCAAAACGCACCAACACGAAAGCAACATAAGCTACGGCAGAAAAAAACAAAGAAAGAAGCGGTCCCACAGCTTCACAGCAAGCGAAATGGAAATATTGTTAGCGTATGTGATGCTGAATAAAGAAACATTATTTTCCAGTTTTATGACTATGGTGTCCAAAAAAACCCAAAGAAAGAACTATGGTTAAACATCCTCCAGCCCACAGAGAGAGTGGGAAATCGTCTGTTTATAAATATCATTTAAAAGGCAATTAGGCAACATGCATCCTTTGTCATGTACAATTTTATTATTTGCATGAAAACAGTCCCATTAATGTGGTATTGTAACTAACTGTTACTAACTAGCACAAGGCTGTCAAACGTTTCCTTTTTTTATGTACATGATTAATTGTGATCAAATTGTGAGTTGTAACTTCCGGAAAGCTGTGCAAAAATACTGTAAATCCATGAAAATATGATTCAGCCAGTAGATAGTGGTGCGGGGCTGGCATCTCCATGAATCTAACTGCAATGCAATGGGAATAGAGCTAGCAGCAATAAGCTAATATCAAAGGCTATTTGTTACAAAAGTTACAATGTTCTAATTTTCTGCAAACTTTGTTTGCACATGTGTTGCACAGGTGTAGATTTATATTGTAAATAAACTAAGCATTTGATCATATCAGCAAAGACATGCATTCTTCAAAACTGGAAAACCAAGCATTGGTACCTACCTATTCTATTGATTAGGCTGCAACCACATGGAAAAGATGTAAGGCCCTATCTTGGACAACACAATAACCATGTAATGCCTTATTAGGGATTCTGTACTGTCTGTTTCCACCTCCTACGATATGGATGTGGAGTTGGACTTTAGGGGGCAACTATTGGAATGACATCCATTCATTAAAAACTAAGGCTTAATGTACATGCTTCATACAACAGTATGCGTATGCCATAGCTTATAATAGCATTTATGTATAGTTATTTGTATTCCAGGTATTCTAGCTGCCAACCATGGTATGCCAGTTGGTAAGTTGAGGAACTCTTCAATGGTTCAAGTTGTATCTATGTGATAATTCTAGGACTCGGAACTGTACTTTACTGTACGCATTGTCCCTGGGTTTCATTTGCACTTCATTGTATGTCACTCAGGGGTGGCCTGTAGCTTTGTGGTTAAGGCACATGACTGGGAACCGCAAGGTCGGAGGTTCAAATCCCGGTGTAGCCACAATAAGATCCGCACAGCCGTTGGGCCCTTGAGCAAGGCCCTTAACCCCACATTGCTCCCCAGGCACCACACAGTGGCTGCCCACTGCTCCCAATGACTAGGATGGGTCAAATACAGAGGACAAATTACCCCATGGGGTTCAATAAAGGTATATTATTATTATAAGAGCATCTGATAAATGCCTATAATGTAATGTAATATTTTTGTTCATAGCTCTGAAAAAATTCTATATACAAGAAAATTGGGGAATGTGCCAAGTTCTCTTAAATCAGTTGTACAAGAGATTTATGTCCCTTGTACAATTGTGGTGGCATTGGCTCAGGAGGGAAGAGCTGTCATCTGGCAGTCGGAGGGTTGCTGGTTCGATCCTGCCCTAGGTGTATTGAAGTGTCCCTGAGCAAGACACCTAATCCCCAATTGCTCCTGACAAGATGGTTGGTGCCTTGCATAGCAGCCAATCGCCGTTAGTGTCTGAGTGTGTGAGCGAATGAGAAGCATCAATTGCACAGTGCTTTGAATAAAGGTGCTACATAAATGCAGACATTTACATTTACCATTTTATGAAGAAATCTGCACAAGTGGTTCTTGCATGATGGTTGGCATTTATATAGCGCCAAAGCACTGTACAATTGATGCTTCTCATTCACCCATTCATACACACACTCACACACCGACGGCGATTGGCTGCCATGCAAGGCCCCGACCAGCTCGTCAGGAGCATTTGGGGGGTTAGGTGTCTTGCTCAGGGACACTTCAATACAACCCAGGCGGGGGATCGAACCGGCAACCCTCCGACTACCAGACGACTGCTCTTACTGCCTGAGCCATGTCGCCCCGGGCGCCCCGGGCATGAGGCCCAATGTCTGCCAATATGTATACATTTAGGCTATATGAATTTTGTAATACTTAGATTTCAAGACTTTCTTTGGTTGTTTTTCCAGAATGAATGTATTATTCTCCTCAATTTATTTGGTATTGCTTTTATATTGTCATATGTGTACTGCCATGAATTTTGAGAAATTCTGGTGAAGTCTGCAACTAAGCTCCATGAAAGTCCACAAGAGCCCAGATGTAGACTTGATTGCAGAATTAGATTAGATTCAATCAAGGAACCTCATTGGTTCTGTAGATGTGTTAGTACATCAGCTGGCTACATGTATTTGCTTTCATGGTCTGTATGTCTTAATGTCAAGAGTAAATGTCAAGTTTTAAAGGGTTTATACATAAGATGACAAGTTATAGCCACAGAGCTTCATTAGACCAGTGTTGGTAGTCTCCCAGCCTCACATAAGTCTCGCAATGACACTTTGAAGCCTTTTTCTCAAAAACATGGTTTGATGGCACTCAAAATGAAATGGGGCACAGCCCCCTCAAAATCTAGAGTAGAGAGATAACTTTAGTATCGTTAGAAAGCCCTTTATCGTTCCCCTCTTTTGATTAGGTTAAAAAAAGCCAAAATACAATATGACTGATTTTGATAGAGCAGGTCACATATATTATAGAAGTCAATGTATTCAGTCTTTATTGTTGCATTATTTTAACAGTGCCAGAGAGGGCCTGCACACCTTGGTAGAGTTTTTTTTGCAGGTGCAGCTTTTTTTGAGGTTGAACTTTTGAAAAAGTAAAGAAAAAGCACAACACTGCTACTTTACAGAGTCACCACTTTATTGGCAGGCGTGCTAATATTTTAACATTACAATGTAATGTACTGCCATGTAACCTTAGTATTCATTTTCTTGTTACAGTAACCAGCAGAAAGGTTCTAGAAAACAAATAACAATATTGTATTTAATTGTTTGAATTTGTAGCTGCTGCTTTTAGTTGTGCATCAAGGAAAAAGAACCAGGCTGATACACTGTATACAGTGCACACTCTTAGGCTACCAAAGTGAGAGCAGACATTCTCTTAATGTGAGCCATGTTTGAATTATTCATTCTTCCCCTGCAGCTCCAAAAAAACAGTACCTCCCTTACAACCAGAAATGGGTGTCACCGAACAATATCTGTAGTGCAATTTCTTTCAATCATAACATGAAATATACTGCTCATGCAAATACTCACATGAAAGTTAATGGCAGGATGGTAGCAGCAACATCAAAACACTTCATTTTTTTACCTTCATTTTTTAAATGACAAACACGGATTCCTCTGAAGAGTCTGCAGCCAGAAGTGACTTTTTCCGCTTCACTTATGTACACTTATATACACACAGCTCAGACCTTGGTTAAACACGTAATTGTTTGAGATTCAAATACTTTTTCTACCCTTCACTGAGGTTGTCTGGTATTTGGAACCTAGAAATACTCTCAAAAAATGCAAGGCCTGCCTTCTGGTCCTCTTGCTTTGCTCAATCAAACCAGATTCAAATGTAATTGAATAAATGTAATAAAGCCACAGTCCCATCGCCTCCCAGGGCAGGAGTGACAAAGCTCCTCTCCCCAACAATACACAGATGTCTGCTGAAGGGACTGACTCTGCCATGTCCCTCAGATCAATGAACAAGTGTAGAGGTGTGAATGCAAAACCAGCGGCCTTTACCTTAACTGTGGCTGAGCCAGTGAAGGAGCCCCCGATCAGGCTCACCCAAACCTCATAGCCCCAAGCATCAAGCGCATCAGCTCTCTTGTCCTGCAAGACTGCTCCAAAGCGTTGCCTCCCTGGGTGCAGAAATCTTGAAGCAAATCCCCAAAATACACCAGTGATAAATAGTGATAAAACAGCGTAATGGTAACGGTATTAGCACCACTAGCATGCTCACATTGGCCTGTTTGCCTTGAGAGTCGTAATATATGAATAGATGTGGGGACTGTTTGAATGACGCACACGTTTATTATCTCTCAGCTTTATAGGTAGCGCAACAAGCTCAGTGCATAGGGCTTATGCAGCCTGTATATTAGCTTGCGTTTATTAGCTTCCAGCTAATACAGGAATCTGTATACATGGTTAAATGATGGAACTAGTTACCAGATGGACTGTATCGCTGGGAATATGACACACCAATGCCTGTTAGCTGACTGCTAATACATGGGATTTGGAGAATGGGCTGGGTGGCCGCTTCCGCCGTTGCTCCCAACCGCTTAGCAAAAAGTGGGCCTGACCTAAGGAGCGATCATGCCGCAGAGACAAGCAATTTGCTGAAGCAAATACAGTGGACCTCATGCAAGAAATTGTTGGTGCCAAAAGGGTGTATGTGACATTTCTTTCCATAATTTTATTATTTCAAAGGTTTTAGAATATTTCATTGTAAATCCTGTGATTTTCATGCACAACAGTCTCCAAAAAAACATCCATTGAGCAGCAATTCTGCAGGCATAAACGCATTATTAATGAAAGAGCTCAGAGTGGAATGGCCAGACTGGCCGAAGCTGGCAGGAAGGTGACAGTAATGCAAATAACCATACATGACAATAGTGGTAAGCAGAAGAGCATATCTGAACACACGCCAATTGACCAATGCTCTGTAATTTTGAGGTATGTGACTGACGTTGTCAATGAGAGGCTTGTTGTGCCCCCCAACCATGTGCATGTATGGTGCTGAGCACATATCCTCAATCTCCTGCTCTCTGATACCACTCAAATAGTGATTGAGAGTGGATCGCTGTTGACACAGCAGTGTTCATCAGGGAGTCATATCAGAGAGTGAACCTATGGGAGGTACATCGCTCCAATTGGAGAGACACGTTGGTGGGCCAAGTACAATGCCCTGAAGAAAATATTTGGATTATTACGAAAGCTTCAAGATGGTCTGTACATTGATGTGCTCTCCACGCTCATAGCCATACAGGAGCAGATGACGTGTATGCACCAAAATGTAAGAACCAATGCCAGAGGATACAAAGAGGGCCAACTCAGGTATGAGACAATACCGATAGCTCAATTATTCCTCAGGACATTCGAACATATATCTCCACGGTCAAAGTACCTGCTGAAGGGTAGGATGGACAATCTCTCTGCTCATAAGCTGGTCATGTCAACACAAGATGCCTTCAATTTCCAGGCTCTCAGAGATGCTGTTGACAACATTGTGAAATGGACGAGTGAAGAAATCGAGGAGCAGGATGATGAGATAAACATAGAAGTGGAGGCTGCACTGCCACAGAAAAGAATAAAGAAGAAGAAAGCAATGGCTCCGAAATGGCTCAGGATGAGACCATGATTGATGCAGACAGAGCCTACGAGGTAAAGGTCCATAACCAAATTCTTGATACAGATATTGAGGCCATCCACCGGTGATGATGACATCATATGAAGTTTAATTAAACTTTTTTTTGTGGGAAGCATTAGTATTACGTACTACCAACATCAGGCATTATTATTAAAACATTATTTTAATATTGGCATTGCTTTGTCTTTCATTTGTAATTATAGAGGTTGGGGGTGAGTACTGGTATGTGTCTGTGTGCCTCTGTGCGTGTATGGTGCCCCTCCCAGGTAAATGGCCACCAGCCGCCACTGTTTAGGAAAATAGTAAGAGCTATTCTTTCGATATCATGGGTACCCTTGCTTGCACAGGATACATATGATCTACAATACTTACATCAATGATACAGTTCTTCATTCTGTAACAATTACTGCTTTTAGTCCCCTAAACTATGCTTGGTGGCATTGCCACTACATTGAAAGACATCATTTTACAAGAGAGAGCAATGCTGGTGCCATCACTGCCGCTGGAATTTTTAAATAACAGATGTGCATGGTACTTGTGGGGGAAAAAACAGCTGATCCTTGTGTGCAAGGAATCAAGACAGTTCTCTCCGAAAACTTTGTGAAAGTAGGCAGCCCACTCTGGTGTCACATTTGACAAAGACAAGAGAGTGTCTGGTTGGTAAAATTAGACGTTAAAAAGCCATGCCCAACAGAATTACCTTACGTCTCAGTTTAGAATAATAGCTGGGGGCACTGTTTATATTAAAACTCAACCGTTATTCTGGTCTTGCATGTTTTCCCATACTTAATTATAGCAAGGCGAGTAGTAATTCAACAAACAATTTAGTATGAAAATACTCTTTGACAGAGATTTTGGTTCCCCACGCAAAATTAGAGTGAAGTTTTATTTAAAGAGACAACGCTTGTTCTACAGCCTCGCAGAATTCTGTTGACATGGCTGTATATTAATTATGTGGTGGCTGACTTGCATTTTCGGATACATTTTGGTTTAGTGCACTGACAGGACATTTTCATGGGTATGACCACAAATGCCACACTTCTGCTGGACAACAATGAACTCCTTCTTCTTACCTGATGAAGAGTATTGTTTGTTTTGGTCCACAAAACAGGAATGCCTTTTTAAGACTTAACATGAATGCCTCCAACTTAAAACGCACAAAAATCGTTCATGTCCAAATCAATAAAATGTAAACGGGAAAACATGTGGTTTTGCCTGATCTTAAAAGGAAAATTTGGGGACCACTTGCACTTTAAGTCACACAAGAGACTTCATATGGAAGATAAATATACAATTTTTTTCATTATTTCACATGAAAGGAGGGGAAAGGTGTATCACTGGCAAGGTATTGGTTTGGTTCCAGGCTGATTTGCCAGTGATCAAAGGGGAAGACGAAGAAAAGCTTGGAGGCTAATGTGAAATCCATTTTCCTGGTTGCTGCCAAAAACTTGGAGATGGGTTTCTGTGCAACAATAGCCCCTTAAATACAAATCAGTTTGTATAATTAGAAAATAGGGGGAAGATTTTAAGGATTTGTGTGTGTGTGCGTGTGTTTGGTAGTCCCACTTGAACACTTTCCACTTTGTTTCCAAATATGGATTGATGCAGCAAATACAATTTTAAGTGAGAGTGATGTCAAATATAAATGCATGTCTAATGACAACAGTAACATAAACCACAAATCAGATAACAGCACAAATTTCAGACTAGGCACTATATAAGGACTGCAAGTATTCATGTTCAATCTGATTACGGAGCTTAAACATTGGGAATTTCCATCATTTTAAATGTATAATGGTACCACAAAAATCATTCCTAGGTGGGCTTTTCATAAAATTCTGTCTATTCCACTGTACTAAGCATAAATTATGAAATTACATACATACATAATAACATTTTAAATGAAGCTTTAAATAGGGGAGGACAGTGCACCAAGTGAAACAAAATCATCAGAAAATATCTCTTGAAATAACCATAAAAACCATTTAGATAAACTACAGCTGGGCAATAGAACAACCTCAATAATTATTGTGATAGAACTCACCACAAAAGCAAATTACATAAAACTTTTGAGTCATTTTTGAAACAGCTTGCATGTTTTTGACATCCACACACATTTACATTTTACATTTTAGTCATTTGGCAGACACTTTTAATCCAAAGCGACTTACAAGTGCATAGGTTCTACCATAAGTCAGAGCATCACATCCAGAAACTAGCAAAATACACAGGAAATGCTGTTCTAAACATAGTTGTCATCAGAAGTGCATATTTTTTTTTTTTTTTTTTTTTTTGGGGGGGGGTTAGACAAGGATAGGGATATCAGAAAGGAGGGGCAGGGGAAATCAGGAGGGAGGACTAAGGTACACACAACTGTGACTGTGAGGAAAGTATAGCTTCCAAAGACAAGTTGCCAAGAAAGATTGCATGTTCCTTCTGTAACTGCATGTTTGGTCAATATAAAATGTGATTTGGTTTCCCCAAACCACCCCTGGAAACACCCCCAAGCTTGCTTTGAACTCGCAGTTTGCCAAACACTTTTATTCTTACACATTCTTCACTTTCACAGTAGTCAACACATATTGGCCTCATTTTTACAACATTAACATACTGTGTAATATTTTTATTTTTCAAAATGCAAGATGCGTAACTGTTCTATCAGTTGCTGATAACATGTTGTTGTTGCTGCTGTATTATTAAGGCTTGGGTAAAACAAGTGTCAATTCAAATAGATGGTTCAACATTCTTATTTTGACTTCAATTTCAAAGTTATTCAGTGGTAATTTGAAAGCTCCCATGGGTTCTCCAGTTACTCTCGGGTTCTACTGTATTTGTACAGTACATTTAGGATAAAGGTGTTCGAATGTCAGCTTGTAAATTTTCCAATTTCTTCTTATAAATAATCTTTGGGCTTTACTTAGATAATTACTTCATGTTTATCAGTATAATTATTGTCACCAACTAATATATTTTGTCATGAAAGCTTTAGACCATAGTGCACAGCTTGATAATCAACTGTAATATTACTTCATTCTAAAAATACATTTTCCAAAGTCAACAAGAGTAAGAAAATAATTATAAAACAAAGCCTCTGTTACAAGAATGATACAGTGTTTGATAGTGTGGACACCATGTGTATTTATTTGTGTGTTTGTTTGTTTGCTTTGCCCCTGATGTATACCATTTCATTACCTGCACTACTATTGTTCATTGAAGGTTTTGTAAAAAATTTGACAGTATTTTTTTTGTCATAACATACAGTACTGTGCAAAAGTTTTAGGCAGGTGTGAAAAAATGCCTGTTTTTGAATGCTTTCAAAAATAGAAATGTTAATAGTTTATTTTTATCAATTAACAAAATGCATGAACAGAAGAAGTGAATGAACAGAAGAAAAATCTAAATCAAATCAATATTTGGTGTGATCACCCTTTGCCTTCAAAACAGCATCAATTCTTCTAGGTGTACTTGCACACAGTTTTTGAAGGAACTCGTTAGGTAGGTTGTTCCAAACATCTTGGAGGACTAGCCACAGTTCTTCTGTGGATTTAGGCAGCCTCAAATGCTTCTGTCTCTTCATGTACTCCCAGACAGACTCAATGATGTTGAGATCAGGGTTCTGTGGCCATACCATCACTTCTAGGATTCCTCGTTCTTCTTCATGCTGAAGATAGTTCTTAATGACATTGGCTGTATGTTTGGGGTCGTTGTCCTGCTGCAGAATAAATTTGGGGCCAATCAGATGCCTCCCTGATGGTAGGGAATGATGAATAAGTATCTGCCTGTACTTCTCAGTATTGAGGAGACCATTAATTCTGACCAAATCCCCAACTCCATTTGCAGAAATGCAGCCCCAAACTTGCAAGGAACCTGCTGCCATTTTTCTGTACCCCAGTTTCTGTGTTTTCATGCATAGTTGAGTTGCTTGGCCTTGTTTCCACGTCGGAGGTATGGCTTTTTGGCCACAATTCTTCCATGAAGACCACTTCTGACCAGACTTTTTCACACAGTAGTTGGGTGTACCTGGGTCTCACTGGTTTTTGCCAATTCTGAGCTGATGGCACGGCTGGACATCTTCCAATTGCAAAGGGAAGTAAGCATGATGTGTCTTTCATCTGCTGCACTAAGTTTCCTTGGCTGACCCTCAACGTTGCCCGTTTCTTTGTGCTTCTTCAACAGAGCTTGGACAGCACACCTGAAAACCCCTGTCTGCCTTGAAATTTCTGCCTGGGAGAGACCTTGCTGATGCAATATGACCTTGTGTCTTGGTGCTGTGCTCAGTCTTGCCATAGGGTATGACTTCTGACATTAAACTGTCTTCAGCAACCTCACCTTGGAAGCAGAGTTTGGCTGTTCCTCACCCAGTTTTAACCCTCCTACACAGCCATTTCTGTTTCAGTTAATGATTGTCTTTCAACCTACATATTAAATTGATGATCATTAGCTCCTGTTTGGTATAATTGGTTAATCACTAATCTGACTATATGCCTACAAAATCCCTGACTTTGTGCAAGTGTACCTAGAAGAATTGATGCTGGTTTGAAGGCAAAGGGTGGTCAAACCAACTGTAAGGGTGATTTGATTCAGATTTTTCTTCTGGTCACTCACTTTGCATTTTGTTAATTGATATAACATTTCTATTTTTGAAAGATTCTTACTTTACAGCATTTTTTTCACACCTGCCTAAAATTTTAGCGCAGTACTGTACAATATAAGGGTCATTCTTTCATTTGTATTGCAAACGATATCAGAGCAATTTCACATTACATAAAAAGAAGAAAAAGTATGTCAGGAAACTTATGGATTTGTTTTTAAGATGAGGAAATAAACAAAATAGAGAAATTTGAAATTGTTATATACAGTAGAGCTTTTTTTTAT
Source organism: Conger conger (assembly GCF_963514075.1). Taxonomy (NCBI): domain Eukaryota; kingdom Metazoa; phylum Chordata; class Actinopteri; order Anguilliformes; family Congridae; genus Conger; species Conger conger. The sequence continues at coordinate 23,264,874 of NC_083767.1, read as the reverse complement.
GAAAAACTGTATGTCCAAAGTCTTACTTTTGCAAAATGATGAGATTTAAAAACATAAAAAATTTTAATTACTATTTTCTGGTTCAAAAAAAAGAAAAACACTGAAAATATTGTTTATTCATTATCTCAATTAGTTTGAAAAAATATAAAATTATATTTTATTTTTTATTTTTAATCAGAATATTTGATGTCTCTGGTGTTACCGAACAGATAATATATCTTTAAAAATTAGCAGGAAGAACTTCTAAACTACTTTTTGTTTGAAGTCAAAGAAGCAGGAATTTGTCCGTAACTTGGAGTATAGCATTTGGATATAAAATAATTATCAATGGTGGATACTTCATGTTTCCACATATATTCTTGCTAGTTTGCTAAAATGACTGCTTTGAAGAAATTATCATATTTGCGTGCAGTTGTCTTTGGTGTTCCTGTCTTTGCTGTTACCGCCCTTCACAGCACTTTCTATGGTGTTACTTCTCACAGCATACAGGAGTTAAATGGCATTGAATATGCAATCACCACATGCATTTCTTTTACATTTTTTCACAATAGAGATTGTGAAGTGAAAGTAACAACCACAGACATGAATGATTTTTAATGTGTTTTAAAAAGCGGATTTTTGATGAATGATTAAGCTATCAAATTTGTGGAAGAATAGTAGTAAGATGTTGCCAAATGAAAGATAATTAATTTTGAAGACAATTCATTTTGAACAATTTTTTCCAGCTGGTTTGCAACATTTGCAAAGAATCACCCCTAAGCGAGCAGTTATGTAGTTTGATGTTCGGTGAAATTCTAATATATAACTGTCAACACAGGGTTAAAAAAAAAAGATGCTATCCTCTGTTATGACCCCATGCACATAAGTCAGCTTTTGTGCCTCAAACTTTTTTTCATAAAACAAGAAGCTGCAGACTCTTCAACAACAGAAGCAATATCCATAATATTTCACTGAGGCTGTCTGGTGTAATATCACTCAACTGTTTATGTGGAGGAAAACCATGTGATGAACTTAAAACAGGCTGATGGTGCCCAAAAATGTTCCGTCAGACAAATATTTGTCTTCTGATTCTTTTTAATACTTTGGTGAATTAGAGATTAATACAGCTGTCAAACTAACCAGACCCATGTCATATCCCTGGTGGCAAAATAGGCCATTTCTAACCAGTCTGAGCCTTTTTGTAGCTTGCATGTTGCATGTAAGCATGTTAAGCATGTCTAGCCTCATCTAGTTGATTAGTTAGCCTAGCATTTATGTGCCTTTTCATTCAAATGACATGGAGCTTTACAAACAGAAAAGCATCTCGCCCTAACATATGAACATATCATGCAAAAGAGAAAAATGGGTGGACAATTAAATAAAAAGTAAATGCTTGTAGGCTCCCAATTTCTGTCTGTGGAAAATTCAAGAATGCTGTATATTATTCTTAGCCTTATTCATTAGTTAAAATGGAAGTTTCTACTTAGCCCTTTGCTTTGTCTGGCATGTCCAAATTGGCATTTTTTAATGGCAGGTTAAAAGCTATGGAATATGTCTCCATCTCTTGAAAACAACACTAAACCAGATGCGAAAAATACAAATAAAATACAGGATTCTCACTCCTTCTGTCTATTTTGAGTTATGAGAATTTGGTCTCAGTTAGCAGCAACCTTTCTGTCATATGTCACGCTGTATTTTTTTTAACCCATGCTTTCAGATCATTAGACTTTTAAGTGCAATGACAGGCCGGGATCTTTGCATGATGTAGGTGGCTGCGCTGGAGGGTGTCTGATAACATCGGTGGGAACTTAAACAAAAGGTATTTTTTTCCCTTCAAAATGCTATCTTTCAGTCTGACGGTTACTGTAAACACTATCCCTGCACAAAACATTATAGGACCGTTACTGCAGACTCGGAATGCCTTTGCACATTCCTTGACCCCCTCCCCCCCCCCCCCCCCCATACCCCCCCACCCCAAACTTTTCTTTTTTCACCATTTTTTTGGTGCAAATATATGTTTGGGAGGAGAAGCATTGTGAGTTTTCTTCCAACATTTACATACAGCACAAACATCTTGTTGCATCTACAGAAAGAATGGCGAAGCTTTCATTTCAGCTTGGGAAAGGCCAAATAACAGTAGTCAAAGGGCAGCAGTTCAGAGAGACATGGGGGTGAATTCTCTGGACATTCCCTCCTTCTTTCACCTACTATACACGTTGAGAAATAACACTTCCTTCCTCCCAGTTGGAGTCTGCTCTTTCTTACTGGCCTTTGTGTCAAAGATTTTTCAGATGCTTACAACCCATAGTTCAGGGTCCAGGGTCACAGAAGGGGTGTGGCTGGTGTGTGCTAAGGACACGCTTCTGGCCCCTAATAATGGTGCCAGGCTATGTTAGCCAGTTTTTTTTCTAGATTCCTTTTAAGAAGCATTTAGGAAGGACAGCATTACACACCATGTAATCCCCCCATTTAGGAAGCCAATGTGAACAAATACATCAAAAGTTTGTTTAAGGACTAAATGGATTCCTACCTTCAAACAATGCACCAGGATCATTTCATTAAAATGGTAATATTTCGGCCATATGTGCAATTATCTTCCTTCCTATGTGTTGAATTAAACATCTTTATACATGTTCTATATCAGTCCACTGTCTGATAACATTTCCTGATTTAAGAATTAATCTCACACAATTTAAGGGGAACACTATCAATAAGGTGACATGAATTGGCATTAACTAATGTAGCTGTTAACTAACTAACTACTGAAAAGTTCATCTGTGCAGCTTTATTTACCATTTGTACCTCATTAATTTATGTTAACAGCATTATTATTTAATGCCAATTCATACTGAAATGAATACATGTATTTGTTCATGATTAGCTAACAATAGTTTTATCTTATGGTTTCTAATAATACATCTGAATGTAACTATTGTAAAGTAGTACAAATAAATTAACTGATGAAAAGTTAATGTCATGCTTAATTCATGTATTTGTTTGTTTTTAACCAGAAATGCACATTTATGTCCATTGAATGGAAGCACACACACAACTACACATTCTCATGAATGTTTCTATAGTACCACGAATTTGCTTACTAAACCCAAATGTAGAAAGCTATACATTTCACAACATACAGGGTGTTTTGTCCTTATAATGTTCTTAGAACATAAAACAATCATTTTATCCCAGGTCAAAGACTCTTGTTTCATAAGCCAGTGTCAAATTAAGAGCCTGTAGCCATTGTTATTATATTTGAAATATATAAATAGCAGGGAAATATAAACATTTTATGTTTTACTAAAAAGCACTGTGGATCCATCTATACATATGCAGTATGTCTACACTCCATGTTCCATGTTTGGCAGATTTAGATTTTTAGTAAGATTTTACTTTACCTATTATTCCTATTTTATTAGGCCTATTCATTTTATGTAATGCTTCTCCTTTAGTGAAGCAACTGCTTCATCATTTCTTGTCAGGGTACAATAAACACATCTGTGTGATGAAAGTCCTTCCATTTCTTAAATACTTTCCTGAGATGATGTTGCAAATGCTTGCCAACTACATTTCTTGAGATGGGAATCCGATGGCATTTCATCAGAAAACATCTGGCTTTTCCCATTTGTATACAAAAACTAAATACCTTAACTGGTCTAGGTTGCATATTGACTGGAATGTTGGTGAAAAATGTAAATCAATTTGGACCAGTGGAGATTCTCCATATCAAAATATTTTTTTCTGCGCTTGTGTATACACCCTAGTTGTCGCAGAAATACTCCTGTCATCATTGTGATGTCACTCGCCTCTGAGTCAGGCAACAAAGGTTATGGCCTGTTTAATTTCCTTGTGGGAAATGCCTTTTGCAGACAGACTTTCCTTATTTGGTTAAGAAATTAACCCTGCTGGTGAGTGGATAGGGGCTGCTTGAGCAACAACTGCCATCTGCTAGTAGTACAGGGGCAGCCTGTAGCGTATTGGTTATGGTAAAAAACTGAGACCTGGACATTTGATGGTTCATGCCCTGGTGTAGCCACAATAAGATCCACACAGGGGCAATTGTCCACTCCTTAGTCCAATCAACTGTAAGACCTTTTTGGATAATAATGGTAATGTAATAATGGTAATGTAGTAGGCTATCACTGGGCATGTATGCACACAGCCTGAATAAACAGAGGGATGTAGCCACTACTCACACATCAAATATCTATCTATAGGTATTGATTATAATAACACACATTTGATATCAGACATAAAACCTGTATTGAAAACAGAATTGTTGGGGCCTTGTCTGGACTGCCTCAGCACCCAACTCCTCCCAAAATGCTCCACCCACAAGAAAGTTGTATTGGAGAAGGAGGGAGATTGTGAAAGGGATATGGTTGGTAGTGGGATGAAGAGCTGAAAGCATAGCTGCCACATAGTTCAAACTACAAAATCTCTATGTACAAATCTCCTGAAACTGTGGGAGGATACATGCGGGAAGACCAAAACATTTATTGGTCATTACGTCAGGTCCCTCATGATGTCATAAATGAGCATACATTGGGCGAAAGGCAGGAATACACCCCGGACAGGTCACCAGTCCATTGCAGGGCAAACACACCATTCACTTGCACACTCATACCCACAGGCAATTTAGACTCTCCAATCAGCCTAACCTGCATGTCTTTGGACTGTGGGAGGAAACCGGAGTACCCGGAGGAAACCCACGTGACACGGGGAGAACATGCAAACTCCACACAGAGGCCGCGGCCAACGGGGATTCAAACCCAGGACCTCCTTGCTGTGAGGCAGCAGTGCAACCCACTGCACCATCCATGCTGCCCGGATATAGTAAGTTGATATTTCAAATGCATTGAATTTAAAGTCATATGCAAAAATCTTGGCACCCCTGGTCAAAAAGCCTTTTATAATTAATATCTTGGTGAATAGAAGTGAACCTGACCTGTAAATGGTATAAAGTTAAACATGACAAATTTCTTCAAATTCAAGATACTTATTTTCATTTTTTACAGTTTCTAATTAATACAAGGAAAAGGGAAACAGAACTCACACCAGTTAGTACTACCTCCTTGGGCAACTTTAACAGCTTGCAAATGCTTCCTGTAGCCAGCTAAGAGTCTTTCAATTCTTGCTTTTAGAATTTTTCCCCATTCTTCCTGGCAGACCGCTTCTAGCTCAGAAATATTCTTCGGTCTCATGGCATGTTTGAGATCTCTCCACAGATTTTCAATAATATCCCAAGCCTGGGGATTGTGGGGGCCATTCCAAAACCTTCTCCTGCCTTTCCTGAAGGTATTCATGGTTGATTTTGAGATATGCTTGGGATCATTGTCTTGATGGAATCCATTCTTCCTTGTACTCACACAATATTTTCTGTGACCCCAGCTGCCACACAACCCAAAGCATAATGGATCTACCTCCATGCTTCAAAGTTGGCAAGGTGTTCTTCTCTACAAAGGATTAACCCTTTTTTCTCAGTTCAAAGCACATTCTTCCAAAAGGCATCAGGCTTCTCAATGTTTTGTTTTGCATACTTCAGATGCTTCATTTCCTATGTTGAGGGCATAGGAAAGGCTTATTTCAGTCAGTGTTGAATTGTTGTCTTGTGAACAACTAGACCTGTGCCTGCTACTCTTTTTTTCAGCTCTTTTGCAGTGATGTGTGTGTTCTCACCAGGTCTCAGGGAATTCTGTCTGAACAAGACCTTGCCTTGACGTCTACTGTTCAATTTATCTTCCATTTTCTTATGTTTCTGACAGTGAGAATAGGCATTTTTTTTGCCTCCTCCATCTTGGTGGAAATGATTCATCTTCATTCTGACATCCTTGGACAACAGTTCAGAGGAGCCCATGGTTGTTAACACCAGACAGAACAGCCACAGCAGTTGGGTACTATAAAGTCATGCATGGCGTTCAGCCCTGGAATTATATGAATCTGATTCATTGAAGCCCTAACAAGAAAATCACCTGGGTCTGGCCTTCGTAATAATCTTTTTTTAAAGTAACAAAGAATCATCTAAATGGATTCCCAAACTCTTGCACAGGGCCCTTTTCCTTTTTTATCATTTATAAAAAAGTAATCTTGCTTTAAAATGTGCAGAAAGGTCTCATGTTTACAATTCAGGTTTGCTTCTGTTCACCAACATTGTAAAAGGCTTTTTGACGAGGGGTTCCCACATTTTTGAATACGGTCTATACCATGAATTCAGTATCTAAATGAGCAAATGCTTAATACATCCCATAATAGCGTGTACTGTAGTGTAATGCACATGTTTCTGCGGTTTCGCTGAGTGAATTCGCGAGGTGACTTTTCTGACTTTGTAGGGGGGGGGAGGAGGCAGAGGCACGGGTCCAAACACAGTCTAATAGATGGGGAGAGGGCTTTTTAAGGGCGGGTGTCTTACCACACTGTTAGGAAGTATAATGGGCCTATCTCGTGCAGTCTGCAGTGTGTTTACATATTTTGAGACATGCTCACACTCAAATCAAATCCCCGGAAATAAATACCTCATCAATACTAAATTTATAGAAAGGTTTTGCCTGAATAACACCTTCAACACTCATCCAGTGTACTCAAGTTACGTATGCAATAGTGAGCAAGTAAGCTAATTTGGATGCTACTCCTGTATCAGGTGCAGCTACCATCAATCACTGACCAGGCCAATCAAAAGGCACATCACTCCATAGCAAAACACTCAATCAGCAAATCACTGGTCAGACATAGCAGCTGTGCTATTTTGGATTGCATGTCACCTCTCCCATCGATAGTTTTGAATACCAGCTAATGGAGGGGTTGATACCACACTGTTTTGCACCATGAAGATGGCAAAGATCAATGAAAGAATGTATTCCTGAATTTTGCATCAGTAATGAAAGTGATGCTCTTACTCGTTCCACTATGCTTGCTTAGCATGTACCTTTTCATGATTTTGAATCAATACAGCTAGTTTTCCCTTGTAAAATCATTGGCAGAAAATGTAATTACACAAATTACTTATTTTTTAAATATAGTGTCTGCTTTATTAACAGAGGCCAAATAGATTCATCAAGTCGTATTTACAATGAAAGGCAATAAATATTTTATAATAGTCATTAAAAAAAATTTGCGTACATTTTTTTTAGATCTTAAATGTTTCACGTTGTTAGTAGCGTCACATACACAGTTTATTCAACAATGTCTGCCTGACAGCAGGTACGTATATAACATAACCCCACCTACATAGACTGAATCTTGTTAATCAGTGGCTGTCCAAATGTCTCAAGCAATCTCTGGTGCTCCAAAACTCTTTGTCTTCTGATAAATCTCTCTACTCAAACCTTTCAACAAGGAAAATGTTGCAGGGCCTGCTTCATACTTGGAGGATGTACAAAACTGTAAATATTGAGTAGCCTCCACCTGCTCTGGAGGGAAATGCTTCCGTCAGCATACTCACAGATTATGCATTTCCATTTCTGTGAGTGGGGGTTGAATTTACAGTCTAGTGGTTGGCTCAGGTGATAAGAGCAGTCGTCTGGTAGTCGGAGGGTTGGTGGTTCGATCCCGCCCTGGGTGTGTTGAAGTGTCCCTGAGCAAGACACCTAACCCACAATTGCTCCTGATGAACTGGTAATTGCATGGCAGCCAATCGCTGTTGGTGTGTCAATGGGTGAGAGGCATCAATTGTACAGCACTTTGGATAAAGGCGCTATATAAATGCAGATGATTTACCATATAAAACATTCTGTAAACATATCTGGACAAGAACAAACATACTTCTTTGTACCCCAATGTTCTTAGTGAATGGATATGTCAGCTGTAGCCAAGACATTCTTAAGAGAACGGCAACTTGACAGTGTCTATGTCAGAAATGAAGAGAATTGTTAGGGAGTAACCAAGGCAACTACTGGAGACAACTGATATCCTGCCTTTGGGAATATGTGTTTAAATTACTTGTCAGACTCAGCGCAAAATCCCTTGTCTGTGCACTCAAGCTTGGAAAATGAACCATGCACCATGAAAATGCATCGTAAAAAATATAAGTCTCGCCTTCCCTAAAGGTAATCCAGCAGACATACATATTTATGTTTTAATTTAACTGCTATAGTTTTGCAAGTCATTTAACTTGTAAGTTGGGGGTTGGTAGCTTCTAACTTGTAATACAATAGTTCCATGGATGTTTCCCTGTTAAGACGGGGGGAATGGCATATGGATGTTGTGAATTGGATATCATAAAATAACCAATGCATTCAGGTAGATGGAATGAAAATGCAATGAGAAGGTTGAGAACTTGTGTTTCTTTTTTTATGTTTCTTTTTAACTGTGCCACCCATAACAAAACAGTCAAAAAGTATATTGTTAAAGCATGGCTACTGTTCCAAAGTGTAGCAATACTTTCTCAGTCACTCCAACTTTCTGTTTACATGAGAGACTACTGTCACTTGCTGACACTGGGCATGTCCAAGCTCGTCCTTTTGAGCGGAATCATAGGTTGCAGAAAAATTCCAATAAACACATAATACAGTACACAGTGAGTTCAGAGCATTCCAGCCAGAAAAGCTCACTGGTCAAGCTGAAGGGTTATCATGTGGACCACATCCCAGAAGGAAAAAGCTGTTTCTTTTTAGTCTGTTTGTTTTTAAATAAATAATTGCACTTAAAGCTAAGCAGATACCTAAACAGTCTATGTCATATGTGGTAGTATCTTTGTCTGTTTTGGTCTCAATGGTGTCTGATCCCAGTGAAAAATATGGAATCTGTTCCTTTGTCTATCACTGTGGACCTCTCAGGATTTCCATAAACTTTTATGATAATCAACTATATAGCTATATATAGCTCCTGTTTTTAAGTTGTAGTCGCAGTTGAAAGGTGTTGGCTTGAGTTTTTTTTATCCATTAGCTACCCAGTATAAATAAATTGGCTGACAAATAATTAGTATAACAACCCAGAATCATTCAGCAGTTGTGAGATATTTAATGCTCCTCAAGTATAAAAATAAACATCTTTGTTAAAATTTCTTTTTTTCCTCTATTGTTGCTTTTCTTGTCATTTCAACAATTGTCTTAATAGTTTAAGGCAAAAAGGCTGTTGAGGTCTCCTTCAGCATCATCACTCTCTGTCCATCCCCTTGCCCCTCAGCTCGTTTTGGAGTTAGGTTTTAAGCGCCGTGCCCTACGTGTCCGTTTTGTTACTGTGGTAAAACGGAATTCCTCCAGTGGGTCCACTTTTCCCTTGGGGTGCCGTTTCATGAAATGAACTTCTTGCTGTGTCTGTGTCGTCCGCGAGCCTTTTTTGGGCCTTCCCTTCCGGTTGAAGCCCAAGTACCAGCCTTTGTACTTCGCAGACACCAGTGCTGTATAGTTGTTTTCCAAAAACTCTTCGATGAAGACACATTCCTGGTTTCTCCCGTTGAGCTGGGGGAGGGAGAAGAGGTGGACACAACATGTGAGTCAAACAGCAATCACCTCAGTATGGTATCACGCACTCACTGAAATCTACAACAATTATAATAATGGAGAGCAATAAACTTAGCCATGTTAAAACTGGCTATAGAAGAATTTCGCTAGCCACATTTCGCTAGCAAAGCATGCATGCAGTGTCAACTAAGGAATTAGCTAATGAATTAGTTAATTCCAAATCTGCTCCTGCTTTGAACTCCAGAAAAATCCTTCACGCAGCACAAACCAGAGACAGAAATAATTAATAAATTTGTATATTTACAGTGAATCAAAATGAAGCACCTCCTGTTATTTTCAGTCAAGCCAGAAAAGGCTGGAATTCACTATTCACAGTTGCAGGACTGTTATTCTTCCCCATTCAAAATGTGTTGTGGCCTGGCTTGCGTAAGGAGACAGAAACTAAACTAAACAATTCCACCTTAGAACCATCTGACAGTAACTTTGCAAGTGTGTCCATTTAAAGAGACACACTTCTCCTTCAGAGTTGGTTGACATTAGGGATACAAACCCAATGAATACCTAGAATGGAATCTGTGCATCTGTAGTTTGTAGATTTTAAATTAATTAACGGCAAATACATTTTCTTCATCCAGTTAACAATAGTCTTTTGTTGTCAGTAAATTGAGAAAGAAATGGGTGATCCAAAAGCCATTGCTATTTCCAGATGGCAATATTGAGACCATTGAATATTGATGATGAGACTTTCTAGCTAGCTAGCAACAAGAAAACAGTGATTTTCAAATCTCAGTTCCATGTCCTGTATCAAGTGATAATGTGCTTTGCATTAGAAAGTATCCTAAATGTCCAGTCAGATCACCAGATCATACATTAAAAAAGAATAAATAACACTGACAAAAAAATAGACTGGTCTTACCTTGCATAATTATGTATTTGTGGTTTCACACATGATAAAAATTAGTCTGGGGAGCATCCCATTTTCCAGCAATGAAAAATATGACAGCCATTATAAACAAGGACATTCTTGAAGTCTCGGACCAGTACATTTGTGGTACATGAAATGTAATTTGCCTTTGTTAGATAAAAACCAGAGAATAAACACATATTTTTTGTCCAAGAATATTGTCTCTATATTATTGTAGACTGAAGGTTAAGCACCTTGAATTGAAAGTCTTCTGGACTTATTCAGCAAAACCGGGTGTGGAATTAATAAATGACTTCAACAGAACATCAAAAAAGTATTTTGGGGTCTTGCCCAAAAACCACTTTACATCAAATGGTCACTGTTTTCATTGTAGAGGACCATTTAGAGCACCACAAAACGTTACAATAATAAGATTCTGATGCTATCAATGTTTTGTACTGTGATACTCTTCTCTCATAGTTATGAAACATCCAAGTGTCTCTTTATTGTTTCTAGTATGTTTATCATTAAACATTTTCTGGTAGAAAGTTATGTACAAATGCATTTGTGTAGCTTGTGTTTGTCACAGACATTGGACATTGGAAAAAACCAAAACCATAACTCGAAATACCCATGGGATGATTCCCCGATGCATGATATATTTCACCCTGAAAATTCCAGGCGGGATTTACCTTTCCAATGATTTTTCCATTTTTATTCATGCAGATGTAGTAGCCACTCTCCTTCCCTTTTATTCGGATGTGGCTCCCGAAGGTTTCTGTCTCAACCACAAGGAGAGCTGCAAAGCAAGAGAAGTAGACATTAACTTCAACAATTCAAGGCAAAAAAGAACAGAATGAATGAAGTCAACCATACAGTGGCACATCTTACAATAAAGTCATTAGAGGATACTTAAGTCTATAAGTTAAAATGTGTATATATCACCTTATAAATAACCTAAATCTTTCTATAAACAAGCCATTTCTGTTAGAATATTTGTTAAGCTTCAGCACAAATGTTCTTCTCAGCACTATATTCATAACAGAGGCTTGTGATTTCAGGTCCTTCCCCACAAGCTAAATCAAACAAATTGATCCTGAATTAGCAACTATTTTATTGCCTAGTTAACTCAGGTTCCAGGTTTACTGAATCTACATCCTCTTTTCTCTTCTCACGAATGTAATTGATAATTTATTTGTGTTGACTTCCAAATTAGTATGCATGTATGTTCTGCAGAGCAGGTACAGTACTACGATGTTAGCTAAAATAATCTTATTGAACAGCACATTCCACAGAATATTTCACAAGGGAATAAAGCAAGGCCAGTTAGTGTCTACAGGTGATGGCGACCTAGCTGTTCCCCTGTCACTAACTGCTTGTGTAAAGCCTCAAGGCCCACAGACCACCCCCCACCTCTCTCAACGGAAGAGAGATCTGCTTGAACTTTCATGAGCAGCTTGGGGATTATATTTCAAGGTCTCTGTAGTCCATGTTCACTCAATTAAAAGGTTAAAGATGCTCTGTCTGTTTAACACACTGGAGCTATAGAGTGTAGCTTCAAACACGCACACACACACACACACACACACACACACACACACACACACTTCCTACAGCAAACCAAATCTATTTGGGAGGTACTACTGAACTGGACTCAGCCAGATTCTCCTTCAGACAAGGTGGGCCTAGTGTTGTGAAATGGAGCAAATCCCTGAGAGCAAGGGAGGACTGGTGCATTTTTTCACGCCAGAATGATATCATGTTTTAAAACCTCATTTCTGCTTTGACGTAAGTGGAAATTTTCACCATGTGCTGAATGAAGGCCGACCTAAGAAGGCTGATGCTAACTTCTGCAGCTGACTCTCTACAATGCAAGTGACAATGGTGTCAAAGGGAAATGCTATGCACACTCTCACAACAAGTCATCATCAGACAGATATTTGTTTCAGTACTAATTCCATCATTTAATTCACTTCAGATTTCTAATCACTGGAATAATATCCATACATGGACCACATATTTTCTCACAGTGTCTTCTGTTGTCCTACAAACTGTGTCTAATCTCAGGAGATTTATCTGTGAGACATCAATGTTATTTTTTATACAGGATTAGATTTCTCTGTTCACTCTAATAGGAAGCTCTGGCTTGCTGAGTTGAGTTTTAGACACAGAGCACTCATTTGTGAAACTCAGCTCACATTGTAAAAGCAAATCAATTTTAAACTGTCCTCTACATGAAGCCTTCATCATAATATACAATGGTACAGCCTCAAAAGCCACATTATAAGTTGGCTCTAAAGGCTTTTACTTACACGATTTGTGAACACGGTGGCAGAGAACCATCTTCATTGACACCTAAACAAAAGTTTGGATTTGTAGCTTTGGCACATTTGATAGTTTTCAACCAATATGTTGATCTTTGATGCTAGTCTACTTCCAGTTCTTTAGGGTCTTTGAGGCATTTTGGTAGAAGAGACCTGCCCATGTTACACACACATTTTGATCACTATACCCAGTTGAAGTCAGAGTCACAGTACTGCATCTCAGCCAATACTACTTCCGCACAGCCCAGTATTACTTAATGTCAGCAAGTCTCTAACTATGAATGCAGACCACTGGCAAACATGTCTGTACCACACAGCACCATTGAGTGTCTCTGTCACTGAACAGACCACCAGTCAACAACATCACTGAATACAGACTACTAGCAATAAACATGTATGTGCTGCTGAGCATTGCTATAAACCAGCATGTCTTTATCTATTAATACAGACCCACAGCAGTCAACACACCCATACCAACCAACACTACTGAACCACAGACCATCAGATTTCCTGCCCCACCGACTACTAATTAGTCTATAATATGTGTCTATACTAGCCAGCACTATCATAGATTTGTGGTAGGTAAAAGTTTGGGAACCCCAGGTCAAATTACATTTTGAGTTGATTTTCTAAATGAAAAGAATCTTCTGCAGGGAACACACTCAAATGTGACACTGTGCTGTCAGTCCGTACACAGTGTCATCTTCTTTGGAAAGCACAGCTTCCAAACAATTCTAACACATCTGACACTTTTTATATTCTTCCTTGAGGACGTTTTCCTCACTCTTCCTTGTAGAACTCTTCCAGAAATATTCTTAGGTCTTCTTGCATACACTGCATGTTTGGGGCCTCCATTAATCCATTAATTAAAACATTAATCTTGTGTTCCTTTAAGTAGATCATGGTTGATTCTGATGGATGTATTGGATCCTTGTCTTGTTGAAATATTCAGTTTTATAAATATTCTTCACTGATTCTTGGATTTGTTGCTGTTTAGTTGAATTCATTCTTTCATCCACCAGTGCAATGTTTCCTGTAGATGTTCACTTTTCTGCAGAGATGGCAGGAAAAGTTCCTGTCTAACAATTCTTCCATGCAGATCATTTTTGTTTAAGCATGAAGCACAATGAACCAGCGCACTACCGCTCCATTGTCAGCTAAACGTTTCCACTGGTCCTTTGCATTGATATGTGGGTTCTGCTTTGCATACCAGACCAGTCTCTGAGCTGTTCTATCAGAGATTGTTCTCGATCTTGCCTTGACCTCAACAGTTCCACTCATCTTCCATTTCATAATGATGTTTCTGATAATGGAATTCCCAAGCTGGAAGCATTTAAATATCTTCTTATTGTCTTCTGATAATTTGTAAGAGTCAATTATTTTTAGGTCATCCTTCAGCTGCTGACAGGGGACCATGGTTGTCAAAGCAAGCACAAGATGCTGATACGTTAAAAGAGTCAGAGTAAGTATTAAGCTATTGCATTGTCTTCACCTGGTGTAATTGGCCTAATGAGTCAATCAAGCTTTGAGAAACTTTGAATGGAAACAAAAAGTGTTGTGCATTGAATATATTAATTTGCAGGAATATGTCATGTTCAAGTTAATACCCTGTAGAGATTCTGTTAAGTTTTTTTCATTTCGAGATTCAATAAAACAAGAAATTTCACCAGGGGTGCCCAAACCTTTTTCATACCACTGTATGACACATTACTAAACATAAACACACAAAATAGTGCTAACATTCATTGTCATTCACAGCCCAGCAACATAAACATAAGCCCAACTATCCCACAAACCACTACTCCACTCAGCTTTTGTGAATACAAGCCCAGCAGACAACAGCAGAAAATGATATCTACTGCTGAACACCATTTAACTCACGTGAGCATGTAAGCACCTTTTGTATGCCCTGTTTAACATATTACATTACATGTAATTTGGCTGATGCTTTTATCCAAAGCAACTTACAGTTGATTAGACTATGCAGGAGACAATCCTCTGGAGCAACGCAGTGTTAAGGGCCTTGCTCAAGGGCTGTGGGGATCTTATTGTGGCTACACCAGGGATTGACCCACCGACCTTGCGGGTCCCAGTGATGTACCTTAACCACTACGCTACAGGCTGCCCGAACATTTACTGCAACATTTGAACAGAGGTTATTCTAAGATGCAGTCCAGTAGTTTGATGAATGAGTTGCATGGTGAAAGAGGAACAATTGCCAAATGTTTTAACCTGTGGGGGAAAGGCAATTTTTCCTTTAAGATTTTTCAAAACTTGATAAATGCCCACCCACCGTGGCAAACAGAACAAACTTTTATCTGCAAATGCTTGAGTTGAAAAAAGGGCGAGAAGTCTACCGTAAATTTGGAGCACTTCAACTGATTAGATTCCAGTTGTTTCATCTCCCCTATGATTTGTACACAGTGAAGCACATTCATAGTATTTTCACACGATACTCCACATTGCCATTTCAGCTGCTTTGGCTCTGAAGAATGTTCTCGTAATAATAATCTCTAAATATCCAAACATTGTCAGACAGCAGAAATGATTTTTATATTGTCGTCAGTGAAGTTTGAAACGATACAGATTTCAGAAAAGTAAAAAAAAAAAGAAGTTTGGCGGCCTACTTAGCCCTGGAATTTAAATTAAATGGATTTTCCCTCTCAAACTCTACTATATTTCTTCAGCAGTTTGTAATTACACTGTCTTAACACTGCTGCCTTGAGAAAATGGTATTGCATTGTTAATTGTCTTGCAGAGTTAACTATATTTTACAGCAGTGTGTATTAAACAGATATGCTTTGTCCTTATTGACAACAGAAGTACATGTATTTAATGAGGGACAGGGTAGAGAACCAGTTCCAAAAAATTACTGTCATGCTTAAACGGTTCAGTTTCCTACAATAATGAACACTGCTTTCAATCACATTGACGACTCAACAGTGCTCTGAGAGGGACTGAATGGTGTCATGTTATAGAGTCATCACAAGAGTTATATCATATGTTTTAAGCACACACTAATGCAGCTGAGATTGTAAATGGACCAAATATAAAATGGATAAACGCCTACAGCCAATCAGCTAAGACTCCCGCCAACTAACCATATATGACACCTGAGAATTCAGGAACGTCTTTATTACCATAGATTACATAGGTTTTTTTTCTTTCCACAAGTCAAGCAGCCATTGGTGTAATTATATGAATAAGTGCCCTCTTGGTTTGACCTAGACCATTGGGATGGATATTGGGAGAGGTCAAGGAGGGGGGTGGTGTTTGTACTTGGCCACAAGTTTCTGATAAGATTAAACCAATGAATAATCTTGAGTGATAGCTTCAACAGGGTAACAGCAGTTTAGATTCACCGCTGGACAGCTAAGGCTGAGCTGTTGTTGCAGTTAAATTGCAGGTAAACACCCTTGCTATGCCGCCCCTGCCCACAGCTGCGCAGGAACACTCCCGTACCATACTTGCCCCCATCGTCCCCGTTGGCGTTGATCTTCTTTCCAAGGATCTGCACGTGCTTCCCAGTGGTGCGGCTGTACAGCTGATAGATCCGGATCTGCTTTCGGCTCAGGTCATCCGGGTTTCTCGTGTGGTTCTCTATGTAAAACCGGAAATCAGCCGAACTTTGCTGAGATTCCTATAAGGGAATATACAGCATTAAATGTCTAAGCATATGCATACTTTTTTTTTGTTATCATGAATCTGATTTTAGGTTTGCTGGGAAAATAATTCATTTTAAATACACTATTTGAAAATGAGACCTAGTCTAGAACCAGGTTGGGGGCCTGTACAAATCTGACCTATAAATGCTGAGTGCATCAAAACAAACATTATCCCTGTGCCTTTTTAACCCTAAACTCACAAAGTAACTTGGCAACAGTAAGGCCCATTTACATTACATTAAAGGCATTTAGCAGATGCTCTTATCCAGAACAACGTACAATGAAGTGCAAATCAAACCCAGGGACAAGTACGTTCAGGACCCTAGAGGAAAGTACAGTTCCGAGTCCTAGCATGATCACATAGATACAAATTGAACCCTTGAAGAATACCAACTTACCAAGTAGCATATCACAGTTGGCAGCTAGAAAACCCTGAGCACTACAACAACTATGCAAAAGTGCTATTATAATCTATGGCATACACATAACTATACAAAAGTGCTATTATAATCTATGGCATACACATAACTATACAAAAGTGCTATTATAATCTATGGCATACACATAACTATACATAAGTGCTATTATAATCTATGGCATACACAAGGCTAATTATGGTAGTGAGGTAGTAAAGTAGTGAGCCCAGTAATGGCAACACAATTTTGAGATGCAGAAGCAAACGTGTAAAACTCTTCGACATACTAAGAGGAATGACAGTTGCACAATGCACACTGTAACATTTGTGTATATTGTTTTTTGCAGAAGCAGCTGATTAAACGTCGTGGGAGCAGTGTCACGTTCCCACTGCCAGGTGCCTGGCAATTATACACCTGAAGCATCCAGACTAATAACACTGTCATCAAACAAGTATCTGCTGAAGGTCGCAATCAAGCACACAAAGCTCGGCGAGTGTCATAAATCAGCCGTGCGTTCTGCAGATACGCAAGAGTCGGAAACGGCATGTGGCAAGAAAGACTTTGCCTTGGGGTGATGGGGGAGTGCTCTTCATTCCACACAATTCATATATCTTAGAGAATATAGAATTTGTATATCTTTGGATTGCTTTGCTTTATGAATTTAATCAGCCAGTCGGCATATTAAAAACCTGTGGATGTCCAACAAAGGTGTCCACTAAGACATGTTGTCTGTATCTACACTTAGCTGCTTCTGCCTACCCATCCCTGTGCGAACAAGAAAGAAAATGTATGTTTTTCAACTCCAGGAATTTCAATCCAGGCCAAGATTCAGTTCCCCAGCTGTATCGTGTGGTAATTACACGGTAATGGCCTTTCATGTGGATGTTCTCAGGTGGCTAATTATATACACATTACATACTCAGACTCCTTGTTATTTTAACCTCAGCAAATTAATGACATTTACCAAATCAGAAAGGAAATATGCTCCCGCTAGAACAAATCTTTAAAGCTAAGAAGAAAAGAATCCATGTCCATTCGCAGTCCACCCAGGCTCCCTGGGCAGCTTGGAGCCTATTGTCTCCCATGACCCAAAGTCAGACAACCACAGTACAATGCCACGCTTTCATAGAGCATTTCAGCTGTAAGTATCTAATGCTGAGGGTAAACCATCACATACAAGAAACAATGACACATCCCAGGTGAAAAAGCTTCATGTTATCAAAAATGTTTTTTTTCAAAAGAACGGAGTAAGTTTCCATTGCCGTTCACCCATGGACTTTAAATAGGTAAACAAACAATTAACTAAAATTTGAATTCATTAATATAAATGGAGAGCCAAAAACCACAAATAAAAAGCTAAGAATGCAGTAGTAGATTATTACATGTTATTGCGTATCTGTTGTTAAATCAAAAATGCATAAACACATTGTGTAGGGATGTCCTTTAAATGCATTTTAATGTAAATCTTAAATCCAATTTTAGAGTGTTATGAAAGCTACTCTCATTGGTAGGGAATCTCAAACAAATCATTTAAGGAGTGAGCAATGCCAGTTAATGTATTTCATAAATAAGAAACTGCAGAAGCAGGGCACAAGAGAAGGTAGAATATCATCCAATGCACAGCTTCCCTGACCACTCACTGTCTTTGTCCTGACAGTTCTTTTCAGTTCTAATTCAAATTTCACAAAACGCTTTTGTATTGCCTTGATCCAACTGAAATGGATATGAATCGCCAATACATGCAGTTTTAAGTTAAAACAATACTAAAGTGTCTTCAAACTATGTTGCTTCATAGCCAAATAAGAAAGGTAAAATGTGTAGGACAGTTAGAAAAACTGGTGCCATAGCTGCATGGAAACTGGATTCATCCATGGATGGCAGGTGGTTTTTGTGCATATGAAATATTCCAGCTCACAGACCACAGAGAAACAGCCAGCACTTTTTTGCTCTTATACTGTAACATTCTGAAGTAGCAGGCAACTTTATGGCCTAAAAATATTAATTTCTAAATGGGTTTTCTTAGAATATAGGATGTAGTATATATTTTGCTTTTCCACAACATTAAATAATTCTCAGGTAATACATAAGATCATATTCCAAGGAACGCCAATTAGTCAACAAAAGCAATATTGTATCATGTGGCCAATGTGAAAACCACTAGAAGGATGCAAAGTAGTATAATTACTGACACAAAAGAGAAAAAATGTGACACTTATGTACACTATCCCATTGTTTTTGCCAATTCCTTTGGAACAAACAGAGCACATAGTTATACATAGCTTCTGCAAAAACGTCTTTACTATGAAATTTTGCCTTATCAATATTAGGTAGTGGCCTAAATGTCTACTTGGACATGTATGTCTGATGAGGAATGTCACATTGCCTGTGAGAAAAAATATCTCCCACAAAATATAGTTGACTGGCTTGCATACATTTAACGATTTCAGAAATCTGCTTTAAATTAGCTACAATATTTTGTCAAAATTAACAAAAAGCATTATATGGTAAAATGGCTTGTCATGTTGTAATGCATCTTTATCTCGCGCAGAATCTTATTGATGGAGATAACTTTTGAACTCTGACCCATATATAGCCGACGCTGTTCTGCAACTGAAACATGCATACGAGCGTTCAATGCATTCGGCTCTGTCAGTTCCAGTGTCTGCCATATTAATATGGAGGTTTGAGTATAAACAACATATACATCCATTGTTGGCCCAATTGAATTTCCCACGACATTCACAATTATGCTGAAGTTCAGTTGATGTAAATTCATGTGGTAAATTGTAAGACAGTGATAACCATTGGCAATTTTTTAAACAAGGGAAGGGAAGGGAAGGGGGAAGGTTTTGACCACAACAAAAACTCACAGTTCATTACGATTCAAACTTGCAAGATTCCGCATAAATGATTGCTAGTAGGACTAGGTGTTAAAGATGGTGTCCAAAACAACTCAATATTGCGCAATAAGGTCTGCTGTTCAAATATTTCAGTTGAATAAACATCGAACTGTCGAGAAGCCCAGAATCAATCAGGCGGTAAACGGGGTGTCAAATTGAGAGTGGGATGGATGCGCTTCTTCCTTCAACATATAGGCCTAGATTTAGTTTTTTTGAAACCTTTTTGAATTTTTGATAAAAGTAATCAATTGTATTTACAAAAAAGAAAACAAATTTGTCAATTTATGAACTTGATATTTGCTAAGTCTCTGCAACTGTCTCGAGTTCCCATTCTAGCCTATACGAATTCTTACAATTACGAATATTGTTGTCTCTGCGTTTACCTGCCTTGATGAATCCATACGCTGTCCCTCCCCCATCTTCACGTCGCTCTAATGTGAATAAGATAATGCATAGCGTGTGTGTGTGTGTGTGTGTGTGTGTGTGTGTGTGTGGTATTTATTAATAGGCTACAACTCCGTTCGTCACATGGGCCTTCCAATTTAACATAGGCCTATAAGTGTGCAGAAAATTATTATTTAACGGTGGAATTAAACAGGTCCAACTCATAATATCATTGAGAGAAATAGACAATAGGCTACTAAATAACCGTTTTCCTTTACAAAGTCTCCAAAACATATTATCATAATTCAATAGTTCAATAAATAATAATAATAATAATAATAATAATAATAATAACACCAGTTGTTATTATTAGTAGTAGTATTATTCTATGCTAATAATCATAATCATAATCATAATAATACGCCATTTAGATATACGACATATGCTATGCATCGTTCCGTAGTATCTCAATTAAATTAAATTATTTGGTCTCTTTGATAACTTGCTGTCAGCCTTAGCGTATTTCACAAGGATGTAACCCACACAGCCTTGTTATATAATATAAAAATAAACCATGTCATT
This sequence comes from Conger conger, assembly GCF_963514075.1. NCBI lineage: Eukaryota > Metazoa > Chordata > Actinopteri > Anguilliformes > Congridae > Conger > Conger conger. Next base: position 23,244,322 of record NC_083767.1, on the reverse strand, counting down.
ATAAGTGTACATAAATCGTATCCAAGTTCCACTTGAATTACGTTTTAAAATAAAGCACTATTTAGTCTAAGCAACGGCCTAAATATATTATGTTTTAAGCACCCCCAAGTAGCGTATGCTTAAACAGTACATAACCACAAGCAAAGCTCTCAAATTCTCGTCCGTCATTCCCAGAATTAAAAGGTGCAATGAATGACCACCAAATTAACAATTCCACAGGCCAACGGGAAACAATCAAAAATGTATTTTTATTTTTTTACCAAATGACCTTTAAGATATTTGTGTTTTATGTGACCCTTACAAACCGCAGTAAATGAGTAGCACAGATGCAGCGCGTCTCCAATTACAATATCATTATGGTCCGTGTGGTTTATATAAAAGAATATCAAGAATAAAACAATAATAAGGTCAAGTGGAAGAGAAACAAGATTAATAATCCTACCTGTAGCTGGAAATAGAAGACCAGGAAATGTAAACACCTGGGGACACGGGGAAAGGAAGAATATAAATCACAGGTAATTACACGGAATTAATATGTATACCTGGACGACAACTTGCTAAAACCTAGCTTTTAGCGACTTCTATTGGCAAGAATGCACACGCTCGCGAAATCGAAAGGAATAAAAATGGAATCCTTACACGTAGATGAACCTTGAAGGAAGAAGAGACATCTTGAGTTTCTCAAATACACCTGTTTCCACCGTTTTAGAAAGCCCTGTGCAGGAAAGGTTGAGGACAACTCCGCCGATTGTCCTTAGGCGAAGTATCCCGGAGGAGCCGTGGAATCCCAGCTCCACGACAAATTTGCGAAGTAAAACGGAGTCCGAGTCTGCCGCATTAGGTGTTTCCGTGTTTTTGAAAAAATATCAGAAATTCTATTATTTTTTTCTCTTTCTTTTTCAAGTCAACATCCACGATCGCCGTAAATTGGAACGCGCAATATTTGCACAATGTGAAAAGATTCAATTTGCAACCCTTCTGTCTTGCAGGTTTCCCTTGTTTAGAAAATCCAATGTGTGCACCTTTATACCCGCTTTAAGTGTGCTTCTCCAAAGATCAGAGGAACTTCAATCCGGAGAGTACCTGCGGAGGACGTCTAAATATACACCTTGCGTGGATCATTTTAATCTTCAGAGTCTATTGTTTTAAAGACACAAAATAGATTATTTATATAACGGAACACGTCTGGTACATTAAGTTGCGTTGCGTTGTATTTAAAAAAAACTTGATAGTTATCCAAGAAATGTGAAGATAAAACGTGAATCAAAAAGCTGCAGCCGGTCCTTGTAACAGGGAGATGTTGTAATGCTGACAGTGAAGTATCTGCGGCTTAGCATTTGGGCACAGAGAGGGTTTTTTTTGTTGTTGGTGGGTGGAAACTTGTCAGCGCTTTGCACCTGATAGGGTAATCTATGAAAGACCATCAGTTTTCGCCCCTTGTCGGAGTGATTATGCTTGTTAGCAAGCAGAGCGAAGGGAGGAACAGATTGAGGGATATGTTTTGCCGTCTTCTCGTTTGTTCTTTAATTTCTTTTTTCCTTTGGTTATTCATTAAGAGCTTGAACCTTGACGGACACTGAAGATTCTCTGCAGGTGTATTTTGGCAGATGACACAGACCCATCAAGATATTTTGGCCGCACAGTGGGATGATCTGAAATACGATTAAGTTCTCAATGTATCATTATTATTATTATTATTATTATTATTATTATTATTATTATTATTAGTAATAGTAGTAGTAATTTGACAATACCCGTATTATAGCACATTTTTTTATAACCTTTTACTTTACGATTTGTTTGTCAGTAATAAATGACATGACATATAAATACTGCGTGCATAGGCCTGAAATTAAGGGCAACATTAGTCGGTTTCCCTGGTTTTCATCTGCGGTAGTTTTGCGGTAAACCACTGCGGGTATCCAAAACTCAGTCGAGTTCAGTCCAGTCGGAGGCCTTTGCGTTTGTGGATTCAGCTCAACCCTTCCAGACAGTATTGAAATGCAGCTAGTTGTCTACCTTGATTTTTCAATAACGTGCTATAACTGATTCTGCATTTAAATAAAAGAGAGGTGCGAATGCGCTGAGAGTGCCCTCTGAACTCAGAATGAATCGACCAAGCATACCACCCAACACTTAAGTCCTTTGTGTGATTTAAGTTAATTGTTGAGTTCACGTAGTGATTTCAGTTCTTTTTAATGCGAGTTACCGAGGGTAAACGAAAATAAACTATATAAAATATGCCAAAACGTGATTCAAATTATATTACACTTTATTTTAAGATTAAATTATTTAAAGTTTTTCCATTTTAAAGCAATTTGTGTCGTCAATGCACAAACAGAACCCACATTGTCACACACGTCTTGGTCATGTATTATTATTATTATTATTATTATTATTATTATTATTATTATTATTATTATTATTATATAATCAATGAAATAATACATAGAGATAAATCATGAATGCTAAATACATAAGATTAAGACCTATCGTTTTTCACATTTAAAAGTTAATTCCAGATATTAACTATTTTCCACACAGTAACATATTAACTGTTAAATCAACTCTTACAGAGTACATATTGTTCCCAACTGGACGCATTTGTACTCTGTTAAGAGTTGAATTCACACATTTGGACATTTTTATGCACAGAAACAACAGCAGCCACCCATTGTGTTTACATAAACACTTGAATGTATGCTTGGATTTTAATTATGTGCTTAGCCTCAGATTGGAGGCTGAGGTGTAGATATGAAGATTATAAAAAAATATATATTGATAGCAGAAAATAGAACTTTGTTTGAAGCTTTGTCTCAAGTCCTAAATTGACAATGAAATAAACCTTTCTTGAATTCTAAACAACAATTATCCTATTGCACCAGAGTGCAAGCATTGTCATGTCTCATTCGGCACTTTTGTGGTTTGGAACAGAGATATAAATCAATACCTGTTACACGGGAGGAGATGAAATTGCTTTGATGTGTCCATCCATGCAGCGCTTGTGGCAAGTTTAATGCCAAAGTACGGGAGAGAGAAAAACAAAAACATATAACAAATCCCCAACCCCCCTTTCTTATCTTGTTTTGGCCAAAAGCAAAAAATTGATTCACAGATGTTTTGATAAGCGCTAAACTCAGATTTTTCTCAAGTGTGTTTCGAAAGGGATTATTCTTCACCAGCCTGGCATCAAATCAACAACAGACACAGAACTGACCCAGCAGCGTGCTTCTAGATGCTGGAGTCCAAAACCGTTTCCGGCTATATCCGCAGAAAAAGGACAGCAGGCAGTTACACATACATTTCACAGACCTAAACCAAGAACTATGCTTCCTGCTCTTCAAACACAGTAATGTTATACCTCCATTAGCACTTTATAGGAGAGAGAGGGAAAGAAAGGGGTGTTGAGGATGGGGCGAGTGTACAAAATGAGCCGGCATTGTCCTGGGCAGTGACCAATGGTCTCTGCGGCTTGTTATGCGTGTGGGGACATCTGCATGGTATGTGACGTATGAAAGCTGTTTGCTTCAAGCTGGGCCTAGTAGACCCCCTCTGTATCCAGGGATCAAAGCTCAGGCCTTCGCAGCATCAAGGTTGCATCCAGCTGGTGGGAAAACAGTGCATCCTGGGAAGAGGACCATACGCAGCAGACAATAAGGTTGTTGCCTTTGCTCGGCTGCAGCCCAAGCAGGGTCCTACTCTGACTTGCAGCCGAACAGTGAAACCAGTTTAGCGCTGAAAGACTGCTGTAGCCTCACTCAAAGTCTGTGCTCGCATTTTGACACCACGTGCGTGTCTATGGAGGAGCAGTGTTGCTCAGTCCAGTCCATACTGGGCGGCCCTAGTTCTCTAAGTGGGACTTTGCAGCGGACCTAGTTAAGATGGATGCCACGTTGGCCCACTGCCTGGCCATGAGCTAGCTCTTACATAGAGTAAGTTTCAGTCTGATTCAATACATTCAGTTACATAAACAATGCTTGAAACAACACCAAACATTTTGCGATATGAATTCTACATTTTCCTCTTCGGTCAAAATGTGTAAGAGCAGCACTTAGAGAGGGGGTGAAACACGAATGGTGGGAAAATAAGCTCATCTCCAGCTTAACAAGTCCCTCCCTAACACCCCCCCCAACCCATACCAACCAGAGTGTCACGCAGCCCCCCTTCCCCCCCACATCATTCCATCCAGAGGCAGTCACACAGGTGTTCAAAGGATTTTAAAACCTGACAAAAGAGCTTAGCAGTTCGGTAAGTAAAATTCCCCTCCCATTACCCGAGTGTCAGAAACTCCACCCCGTTTTCCACTTTCATCTTCAACAGGGTCATATTGTTGGGGGGGGGGGGGGGGTGGCATTCAGCCCAGCCCATTCAGTCGGTGAGGTGTGGGGTGGGGTGGGAAGTAGGAAGGTGCTGTCGGGTTGTAAGCGGCCAGGCCCTTCACAAGTCAGGGCTCATAGAATAATCATGTGAAGAGGCAAGGAGAATTGCCTCTGATCACACAGAACGACTAGATCCTGTTTTTAACAGGTCTTCAAACGGACAGCCAGGATTGCACTTAGCCCTTGATATATCTTCCATGCAAATAAGGTTTTTCCTTTTTTTCCTTTTTTTTTTTTTGTTTCATTTCAGTCAATTTTGCAATATACACTCTCCAGTCACAAATTCACTGCCATCTAAACATTCGCCATGCTTGGTGCCTTGACACGTCACATTTTCGACTATCTCTAATTAAGAATTAATCTGTAGTCTCGTGGAGTAAATAACAGACAGACAGGGGGTGAGGCCTCATTCTGGAATGCCCATTTACATGCATGCTTCTGAACTCGACAACAGCGATAAGCAGCATCTTTTGCGGCGAGTCTGTGGATATGAACTGCAGCCATTTTGTTTGACCATGGGTTTCACTGTGGCCACTGATGGACTTCTACAGATAATCCCCATGCAAAACAGCAGAAATGAAGTTGGCCTGCAACAGTAGGTGGTGTAGAAGACAGCTTGACCATGAAAATACAATCAAACACTGGTCAAGGAAACTTGAAAGGATGGTTCACACTAGGTCGCCCTCAGGTCATGACTCCTTGGTTTGGAAGAGGGTGACAGTGAGAGTGTGCAGAGATGTGTCAGAGAGGCGTTTGGCATGACCCTCGTACTGGGAGCAGCTGTAATTTGTAACCATCGCAAGCAGAAGCTTTGTTCAGCCACTGCAGTTTGCCATGAACCTCCCCTCCCCACCCACCCACCAAGTCCAAAGGACAGAAAAGCTCATGAAGCCACCCTTCACTCAGACATGAAGTCCCATACAATCTGGTTAGCATGGTTAGCATGACCACACTGAGGTACATTGCATAGTGTAGCCTTAAAGTTTTCTGCCCACATGAGTTGAAAACAGACCTGAAAACTCAAGTCATATTGACTCAACTCATAGTAGGTTGCTTGCACCTAGTTCTAAGCAGACCTGGGTCAAATATGTAATTGTTTTGAGTATTTCTATGCTTGTCTGGTGTATTGGAACAATTACATATTTGAGCCTGTTTCTAAGCACAATTCAAATGTCACACTCTTCTCTTTTATACCCCTTCACAGTTGAAGTAACAGCTTGGGTAAATCCCATGTTTTCTGTTGGCACAAAACATGTTCAACCCATGTTATCCAACCCGGGTCTGCGACCCTGCTCTAGACCTGGGAATTACACAGGTTAGATACAACTTCAAATGTTTTGTGATATAGCTCTTACAAAGCATTTACAAGATTTTTAGCACATCGGTAGGCTATTGATTCAGGAGTTAACATGCTGGTTTACGCCGTCGTAATGGCAAACTACGATGTATCCGCCTGCCATCTGTCTGCCAAGCTGCATTAGCAGGAAAAGATTCAATGTGTACAGAAATAAACTAGCAGACACGGGTCTGTGAACAGCTAGCACCCAGCACTTACCCATGACGTATGGTGTGAATGGGTGAAACACGCGACAGACCCATGTTCAATATCCCGTGTGAGAAAGGGGTACTAGTTGACTTTGAACACTCCAGGTTATTAGACGTGAAAAGAGAGAAAAAGCCCAGCTGCCAGCAACCATCACCATGAAGCAGAATTGAGATGAAAAACTTACAATTTGTAAGTGGACTGCAGGACATCTGGGATTCTTGGCATGGTTTCTGTTTTTGGCAGAGGGCTGACAGTGGCCTGGACCGCAAAGTGAAATCATTAAGGCTAATTTGCTTCTTTAAGGCTTCGCTGAAGTCACAGGCTGTGCATTTCAGGAGGCGCACTGCAGCAGGTCGATTTCTGAGAAGGTAGCTGAGGCCATGCGACACAAGCAGTTCAGTGTCAGTTTGAGATAATGCTGCTTTTAAAGAACCTCCCCAAATTGGTATTTGATTGCTGTAATTATCCTATTAAGACACAGGTTCTTTTTTAATGTGGCATGAAATTATGAGCAGGCAGTCAAATTTGTAAGCTTCTTAATGTTTCCCAAAGGGCTGAACACAAAAAAAAGAAAAAAGAAATATACACTCAGTGAGCCCTTTATTAGGTTTTTATTTTAGACTTGTACTGCTGTAGCCTATCCACGTAGAGTTATGATGCGTTGTGTGTTCAGAGATGCTCTTCTGCATATCACTGTTGTAATGTGTAGTTATTTGTGTTACTGTCACCTTCCTGTCAGCTTTGACCAGCCTGGCCATTCTCCTCTGACATCTCTCATTAACAAGGCGTTTCTGTCTGCTGCTCACTGAATTTCTCTAGAGACCCAGGAGATCAGCAGTTTCTGAGATACTCAAACCACCCTGTCTGCCACCAACAATCATTCCACGGTCAAAGTCACTTAGATCTGTGCTGCCACACAATTGGCTGATGTTAGATAATTGCATGAATAAGTAGGTGTAATAAAGTCAAAATGTTCCTAATAAAGTGCTCAGTGAGTATATATATGGGGTTGGCATTAAATCTTTCTTGGATGGGAGCTGGATTGAAGCCCCCCCCCCCCCCATATAAATAAGTGCATATACAGTTGTGCACAGCTGCTATAAGACACAAACTGTTGCATACTCTGTCTCTCTCAGTCTCTCTCTCTCTCTCTCTCTCTCTCTCTCTCTCTCTCTCTCTCTCTCTCTCTCTCTCTCTCTCTCTCTCTCACACACACACACCCACACTTACAGCACAGCAAAGATGGGCCAAGTGCTGTTGCAGTGGGAGCTCCCCCCCCCCCCCCCCCCCCCCGATATGTTTTGCATGCCCCTGCAGCTAGCCTCAACCTGTAGCTCCACTCAGCCTAATGGCTGAGCCCAATCCGTTCCCTTGTCTAACACCTCTTTAGAGGAAGCTCGCCCCTTTGTTCTGACAATACACAAACGACCGTTCACATGGGGACCCTGTAATCAGTGAAATACTAGCCCCTAGGCTTTCTGAGAAAAAAGGGAAAAAAGCAAGAGAGAAAAATCCATCCATGACCAATCTGCTCCTTAACTACCTGTCTGGCTTTTTTAGCTGCAGATGTTTTTTTGGGGTTTTTTTGCAAAGTTTGTGCTGATTCCAGATGGAGTCCAAAATAAAAAAAAAAACATAACTGTGGTACCACACCTCATGTTGTAAAATGTTGCCTGCACAAACAGTTTAACTTTGGCACAGTTACATGTAGGCTATTCCTTATGCTGAAACTGCTTATTTCTTGGGCGGGGGTGTACACAGTGGAAAGTTCAGCCCGCAGAAGCTGTTAAGATGTGTTATTTCTACTGTTAATTATTCAAGTGTTAGGCGGTATTTAGACTAACAGCTACTCCACATACACTGGAATGAAGGGTACACAAAGCAAATGCACACAGTACACCCCCGTACGTGTGCAATCAAACACTTTGATACATTTGCATTACAAAAGGATCTGTGAGGACCAAAGTCCAGTTGCTCCTGTTCCTGCCAAGGCCTGCTTTACGGGAATATGTACCACTTGTGGGCTAATACAGTTCATACTTATTTGTTGAGTGAAAGTGTATCCTGTGTTCCTGTTGCTACTGAGACATTTCAACCGTGAACATCTGGCTCCATACCAGCAAACTCTTTGGAAAGGTGGCACAAACATATTAAACAAAACCAAGCATCCTGAATTTGCCAAATTTCATTGGAATTAAGACTGGAAGAGAGTGCAATGGTCAGATGAGACCAAAATGAAAAGTTTTGGCCATATACACTATCATATACACTATGACTATCATCACATGTTTGGCAGCAAAATGGAATGCATACAAGGAGAAGCACCTCATACCTACTGTCAAATATGGTGGTGGATCGTTGATGTTTTGGAGATGTTTTGCTGCCAGTGGTTCAGGGGCACTATTTAAGGCAATTCATTCAACAAAGTACTTGGAAATATTGGCAGAAAGTCTGATTGCCTCTGCTAGGAAGTTGAGTCTTGGTCGTAGTTGGATTGTCCAGCAGGACAATGACTCCAATTATACACCAAAGTCCACACAGAAATGGTTACATAAAAACAATGTTCTGCAATGGCCATCTCCAGACTTAAATCCCATGAAAAACATGCAAAAATGACCAAGCTTTTTGATACGATTTACCATTCTTTCCACGTCTGATAATAACCAGAACAAATCACACCTACAAGGAGTAGCAAAGTAATCACACTGCCTGTTACAGTCCAGTCATCCAAAAAATCTCAATTAGTCTTCATATGCCCTTCTTTCAATGGATGCTGTAACATTAAATGCAACTAAACTATCACTACAGTTTGTGAAGCGACACAGACAGAAAAATAGGAAAACAAGAGATATGAAAGCTTGTTTGGGTATATATGGGAAGGGCTAGAAAGACCTGTCCCAATGTGCCCATGGGCTGAAGATGTTGGAGAAAATGTTACACAAGTACGCTCCCTAGACATGGATGTAAATATCAGTCATTCAAAGAGTTATTTTCTGTAGTTGCCTCCATATAATTGAGAGAGAGAGAGAGAGAGAGAAGAGAGAGAGAGAGAGAGAGAGAGAGAGAGAGAGCCAGCCATCTGGGGTCAGGTCAAACAGTCTTGCCACCTCTTCGTAGTACAGGGATAAGCAAACAAGATTACATTACATTACATTACATTATTGGCATTTGGAAGACGCTCTTATCCAGAGCAACGTACAACAAAGTGCATACCCATAACCAGGGATAAGTTCGCTGAAAGACCCTAGAGGTAAGTACAATTTCAACTGCTTCCTGTACAACAAAGATAAGGACAAGGGGCTTCTTTTTTTTTTTTTTTTTTTTTTTTTGAACAAACAAACAAACAAACAGAGCAAAAGTCACCAAAGTTAACTATCCAAACACTGCTTACCTAGCCAACTAAAAATACCGATACACAAAGCAGTCACAGAGACAACAATTAAGGTTCACAGGGAGGTAGGGAGGGATGGGGAGAGGTGCTGCTTGAAGAGGTGCGTCTTCAGCTTGCGCTTGAAGGTGGGGAGAGATTCTATAGTTCTGACCTCAACGGGGAGTTCGTTCCACCACCGTGGAGCCAGAACAGACAGTAGTCGTGAGCGTGAGGTGGAGGTTCTGAGAGGGGGAGGTGCCAAGCGGCCTGTGGAGGCTGAACGAAGAGGTCTGGCAGGGGTGTAGGGTCTGATGATTTTTTGCAGATAAGCTGGGGAAGACCCTTTAACTGCTTGGAAGGCTAGCACCAATGTTTTGAATTTGATGCGAGCCATGACAGGCAGCCAGTGGAGGGAAGTAAGCAGGGGGGTGACGTGTGAGTATTTGGGAAGGTTGAAGACCAGACGAGCTGTTGCATTCTGGATGAGTTGGAGGGGTCTGATGGCGGACGCTGGGAGGCCAGCCAAGAGGGAATTGCAGTAGTCCAGGCGGGACAGAACCATCGCTTGGACCAGGAGCTGGGTCGAGTAGGGGGTGAGAAAGGGGCGGATTCTCCGTATGTTGTATAGGAAGAACCTGCAAGACCGGGTCACCGCCGCAATGTTCTCGGAAAGGGACAGTCTGCTGTCCATCACCACACCAAGGTTCCTTGCACTGGGTGACGGCGTGAGTGTGGTATCCCCGAGAGAAATGGAGAGATCCAGATGGGGAGAGGTATTAGCAGGGATGAATATCATTTCAGTTTTACCTGGGTTGAGCTTTAGATCTCAAAAAAGATGACTCCTCAATGAGCCTGAGGCACACAGTAGAGTAGTGGAGAGAAAGCCACAGGGAAACATTCAGATAAATGAAGGACCCTCTACACTTGACCGTCCCAATTACATGTCATTACAAAACAAAAACGTCCCATGTTGTTACTGCTCTTACCATCGCACTTAATGAGTTAACATCAGCAGGGCCATTTGCATGAAAATGCACCATGGCTGAACTGCAGAACAGCCCCAGAGTCTATGAAGGATGTGGTCAACTCTGACCGGGCAGGATAAGAAATCACAAGCCAAATTAAGCTGGGCAACTGGCTGTAGCTTTGGGAGAAATCTACCTGACAACTGCAGGGGGCAGTACAGGAAGAATAAACCATTGATGTTATGTACACCCTCTGAAAAAAATGGTTCCATAGCCTTTGATTCCATAGAAGAACACTATCCAGTTCAAGGGTTCTTTATTGGGCAAAATTATTCTTTGTCTGGGAGTTTTCACACTTCACACCTATGATATGGGGTTCCATAAAGAACCAAAAAAGGTTAATCAGTGGAGACAAGCTGAAGAACCATTTTTCTGAGAGTGTAGATAGCAGAAGTATATGGTGAGTATAGTTCAACTTTTTGGACTAATTGAGTGTTCCATATTGACTGACTGCAACCATAGTACACAGGCACTATATCTGGCAGACTGTAAATCAAGGACTGACATGAATGGCTCAGCTGCTAAAACACTGGCCAAGTACTCAATTTTCTCTAAAGTCACCATGGCTGCAGCCCATGTCTCAAAATTTGTCAGTTCTTCCTTCTTTTAAGAAGTCTATTAGTCACCCGTATTACTTTTGTCCTCCACACAGCTGGGCAAGAAGTTACATCTGTCAATAGTTTCAACCTGTCCATCAGCTGATGATTTTCGGCATTGTGTTGCATGTGTTTTTTTTATGTTCTCTCAGTACTTATCTTATGCACTGTTCTGTTTGTGCTTGGCTGTCAACAACTAAATTTGCCCCAGGGGATAAATCAAGTATTTATTCAAATAAGGTACATACAGTACAGGCCAAAAGTATTAAGCAACCTGCATTTTTACTTGGCTCCACAGATCACAAACCTAACATATTTTTTGCAACTTTGCTATTCATATTTTACTTACACTCCAGGCTTATGGTTGTATGGTACCCGTCCCTGCTGAAAGATTTTTTGAAACAGCTGGTTGACCAGTTGGACCAGCTCCATACTAAACATGGTTTAACCAGCTCAAGCTATGTTTTGAAACAGCTGATAGCTGGTATTTCAAGCTGGTCATAGCTGGATTTTACACCAGGAGTGCTTCTAAAGAACTCAAGGCAGATAATAGATTTAACTCAAGGCAGATTTCATACAATTTAACTACCCCTCCACCTCTCTCCCACCACTCCACCGCCCACGTTGTATTTGCAGTCACAATATTTCAGTGTTTGAGCCAATTTGCATAGCAATGCTTCATAGCATTGATTATAACCTTTGTATTAAAACATGAAGTAATTTATCTGAAGTAATTTATGTAGTAATTGTAAGGATTTAGATGTGTTTTATTGTTTTCCCGTCATGCATGTGATATGTCATTTCCTGACAAGTGTTTGGGGATGAATGAATGGATGGCCACGTTAGTTTGCCAGCGTTTGTTTGCCAGCATTTTGCTACGCTACACTTCAAGCTGTAATATCCTCTCTTAAGTTACCAAGAACTGGTAAGTGGTATGTTACATGTTTTCCGTTTGTTTATTATTTTATTAGCATCTAAAGTTGTCATTGTGTTTATGAATTTATCATACGGTGTTTCTGTGTTTGGCGCAATAAACATCAGTGATTAAGAACCTGGGCTTTGGAGTGTGACTAAGGGCGGCATAGTAGAACACTTTCTGCATCGGTGAAGTCGAGGACCAGAACTGCGCGCTGAAGTCGGCAAGCAATTAAGGATTTTTAGTGTTTGTAAAGGAAAGTACCACGCACGTCGGAATTCGATTCCGTTTGAAGGACTGAAGCAGCAAGCAGACAAGTAAGGCTAGCCAAGCAAGCACTTTAAGTCTTATGTACTTATGGCACTTACGTATAGATATCGTTACTTGTATAGGTATTGTTGTTTTTATTGGCTGTTGTATTGTTGTATTCTAGCTGCCAACTGTGGTATGCTAGTTTGAAAGTTGATTGTACTCTTCAAGGGTTATGAATTTCTGTATGTTTACACTAGGACTCGGAACTGTACTGTCCTCTCAGGTCCTCTTTGCACTTGTTCTTGTGTTTGATTTGCACTTTGTTGTACGTCGCTCTGGATAAGAGCGTCTGCTAAATGCCACGTAATGTAATAAAAAGTTTCTTGGAAGTCCCGCAAGTAGCCTATCTGTGAACTGTTGCACAAACTTTCAATCACGTTTCCCTCCCATGCATTCAAAGGTTTATGGACATTTTCATTCATTGAATGGCTTCAAGGGTAAACTAAATAGACTGGATATTTACATGGTTCAATGGCAACGGATAGCTTTTAATTGTTTAAGTGCCATATTTAAGTTTGCATATTTTTCTCAAAGTCAAAGCTATTGCTATGTGAATTTTGTGTTTAATATTGTGGAAGGTTTAATGACAGTAAATTGTTGTTGTGGTAGGCTAAATAAGAATTAACAAGGGCTCACATTGAATTCTAAGTTAACCTGCTGATAAATGATAAATGGTACTGAGAACATATTGTTACAACTGCTCATTTAGAATTCTAAATTGATTTAGCCCCTTCAGATTTAACATTAGGCTGCATTATACCATGGAACTGATGCGCTTAGGTCACTAGAAACCTACATAAGCCCACTTTCAAACGCTATCACATCGTAGCCTATTAATGTTGAATATTGATGTCACAAGTTACATTTTGATTCTAAATTAGCCACCTTTCAAACTCATTACTGACATTACATAGTAGCCTATTATGTCAGAGGAAAGTAAAGGGACAGTGCAATATGCACAAGAGCCAAATCCTGATCAAGAAGGTCTTAATGAAGAAGAGACTAATGGAAATAAGCAAGTTGAAGAGGCTACGCAAGTCTAACCGTCTCAGGAGAGTGCAGATGTCACAGAACTCTCAAACATTAGGAAAAGTCAACGCACACGCTCACTTACTGAAAAGGGAAAAGTACTGCAAGATGCTAAATTAAAGGACTTAAGAAAGGCATTTGAGCGAATGTACAAAAGCTGGAAATATCACATTAATGGGTTGAAAAGATTAATTAAGCACAAAGAAGATGCAGATTTTATTAATGAAGTTTGCTATTAATGTCACTCAAGCTGATATCAGCAACATTTATGATCAGATCAGAGCTATTGCAACTCCTGACTTTGAAATTAGGAGGAAAAATGATTTATGTTATGCCATCACCAAGACTGCCAATGAAAAGGCTCAGTGCTTTAGAGCTGCTACAGGTGATCCTGACGACATACCACGGCCTGATTCAGAGTCAATATTTGATGGCACAGAATTAAGTATTTCCTCTTTTCTATCTGTTTCTGATCGGGTCTCTCTTAAGTCATTGCAGAAAAGGCAACAAGCAGCAGCCGAAGTAGCAGCAACACAAGAGGTGATTAAAATAATGAAAACACAGCATCAATGTGAAGAGGAAATTCGAGAGCTTGAGGCAGAGGAGAAAAGGCTGACGGCTGAGCAAGAAGCTCAAGAAAGGGCGATGGAGGCAGAGAATGCAAGGAAAAGAGTCCAGTTTGTAGCAGAAAGTGCTGCAAGAAAAAGGAAATTGGAGGAAAGGAAAAAGGAAGTGGAACGATTGGAGGAATTGAAAAGGCACAATGCCGCCCAAGTGAGGCTTCAAGTTTATGCTGGTGATGAAGAAGAATTACCTCCAGTCCCCACCTCTCAAAGAAAACAAGATGACCATGTGTCTCAGTCCAGCATACCTGGCCCTCTATCTCATTCATCTGTGCTCATGCAAGGTGTAGCTCCTTTAAGCCTTCCCCCCTCTTTTACCCAGCAATGACTCGTTCAAGCCATTGCACCTCAAGCAACCAATTCATATGAAGCTTCCAATGATCTTGTAAGAATGTTGGCTGAAGCCATTACAGGCAATAGGATTCCAATTCCAGCACCTTTTCCAGCAGTTTTCTTGGGAGACCCCCTGCAGTACACAGACTGAAAGCTGTCTTTCCAGACATTGATTGACCGTAAGAACTTACCAGTCCAAGAAAAGCTTTTCTTCCTACACAAGTATGTGGGAGGCTTGGCTAAGAGAGCTATTGATGGATACTCTCTAGTAGAAACAGAAGACGCTTATCGTGCTGCCTGGGATTGTCGTGCCTAGGAAACGACAGAGTCCAAATCTTCAATTTGTCGAAAAACATCCTTGCGAGGGAAAAGACGACACCAGGCAGCAAGATCTTCAGGAAAACCAGGCTTTATTAGCACACGTGCATAAAGCCGGATCAGCTCTCCAGAACTGACCCCCAACTGTCATTTTTACACCCATTTTATACACAGTTACTCCACCTACAACCTCCTCCTCAAACCTCATACCTCAAACCTCATTCTGGCAAATCACCCACACTTTTCTTATCGTAACTCCTCCCAACGCTCCTCCCACAACGTCATTGTGGCAAATTGCCAACGGTCCTTATGCTCTGCCAACTCTGTACAAAGTTCAGGGCATTCTGCCAACTACGTGTCCTCACTTCACCCTTCACCTGCTCTTGGCAAACTACCAGACCTCATAAAGTTCTGGATGCCCTCCCTCTAACACATCATCCATACACGTCACTCTGTATCTTTCACTTTTATAAGACGAACTAAGCAGCAGTAATCATTGAAAATATACAGACAAACTAAACATTTCATTAATATTCACTTCTAATATACTTTTCTAATATACAGACATACTAAACATTTGATTAATTATTCTCTTCTAAGGGAGTAAATGTACGTAGCATTCTTTGCTCTCATTTCAACAGTTTTCACTGTGGTTTCTTGCGTTTTCATAAGCTCAGCTATAATTAATGTTCTAGGTCAAATAGATACACTTCTGGCATAAAACATCGAGAGTCCCGGAGAAATCAGCTGCACAGTCATATCTTGCTCTGCCCATGTCCTTGACAGTTTGGTCTACACAGTTCAAGTCCCTCCACTGGTGAGCCGGCTTGCAATTCTCGTACTGGGTCCGCTGGGGCACTGTTGGTGCTTCTGGCACTCCCAGCTGTAAGCTGGACTAAAGCGACCCTAAAAACGGGGCGAACACCCCAACCAAAATAACAACATACAACCCAGAAAAACACTAGGCACGGAAATAAAGAACCATGAGACGCAGCTCAGGAAAAAACACAAACCAAAATACAAATACCGGGGACAACGTCCCTCACCCACAAGCTCACATGAGCAAGAAAATAAAAAGAGACAAAGAACCTTTAAGGAAGGCGTCTGGTTCTATGTGTTACTACTCTGTCTAAGTTCACCAAGTTTACTTTTATTTTTACTTTGATTATCTACTCCAATTAGAATCAGATAAATACCAGCTATCATAAATACTACCACTACCAGCATCATCAAAAGTGCGTTGATTCTGCTGCCCTGTCCACTGATTGGTTTGCCCACCATTCCCTGGCCCTCCCTTCATTTGGTTCCCACCCATTTGTAGTTCCCCCCCTTGTATATTACCTTGCATGGCCACTGGGTGAGGGATGCCGGAGAAGTTGTAGACCACCGCTGGCCGGGGCGCCATTGGGCTGCTCCTTGGTTCAGGTGTGGGGGGTGCTTTTGTTCTTTGGCTTCCAGCTCCTTCAGCTGCACAGTAGTTTTCTTTGAATGTCTTTAGCTTGATCTTCCAGCTTTTTTCCTCTTCTCGCTGTCTCTACAGCGTGCGCCACATGATCCACAAACTCCCTGTGTGTCATGGTGTTCAGTCCCTTTCGGTTATCAGCCTCCACCTGCGCAGCACGTACATTGTCAAATGGCCCACTGTCCACTGCTGTAGGTTGCACCTGGGCTCTGACAAAGCCAGCCTGCTTGAATATGTCCAGCATTGTTTCCATCCCCACAACCTTCCCCAGGAGAGCCTTCAGGCCCCCCACAGCCAAGATTCGGCCTGTCATCTCCTCCTCCAGCATCCTGAACCAGTGGCTCACTCCATTCTGTAGCTCAGGGAGATTTGTTATTACATGTTGCATGTCTTGAGTGGACCAGGGAATGTATCGAGGTCCAACAGCCCTAATTAATAATGGCCCTACTATTTTGGGGAGCTCCTCCTTATCGCTAAACCGTATGGTTTCTGTGTTGTTCTTGTTTTATTTAATAAAAAGAAAAAAATAGTTTTGTATCACCCAGCCAAGTCCCTCTGCACCTGTTTTGACCCCCCTTCTCCACACTCCTCCTTCCCAAGGCCACACGTCATACGGAGGCGGAGTCGCCTCTTCGCTTCAGTTTCTACCCGCCGCCATTACGCTCTCCTTCTCCTCCGCATATTTTTCTTATCAAACGGCCATTTTGCCGCTATTTTCTTAGTTCTTTTTTTTTTGTTTCCACTTATCAGAGATAGTTTCTATCTCCTGTATACATTTAAGATACACCCCCGCTATTATCTCAATCGCCGTTTTCTTTCCCTTTTTCATTTTCATATACTGCCCGTAATACTTTTATATTATTATCTATTTATTTATTTTTTTCCGCCTATTATTATCTATATTATTATATCTTCAACCTTTATTTCCCCTATTAGGAAATAAGCCAGGCAAGATTCAAGTAGTTTTTGACTGCTCTGCAAGATTTCACGGCACTTACCTGAATGAACATCTACTGACCAGACCAGACCTCACAAACACCCTTGTAGGAGTCCTGTGTCGCTTCCGGAAGTGGAAAGTGGCCATCATGTGTGATGTGGAGCGTATGTTCCATCAGTTCCATGTACACACAAGAAGATCAGGACTACCTCAGGTTCTTGTGGTGGGTGAATTGGAAGCTCACCCATCTGTATTCCGAATGAAAGTTCACCTGTTCGGAGCCGCGTCCTTCCCTGGATGCGCAAACTTTGGACTCAAACATCTCGCCATACAAGGTGAAGACAAGTTCAGTCAAGCTGCAGTGAGATTCATACAGCGGAACTTT
The DNA here is from genome assembly GCF_963514075.1 of Conger conger. NCBI lineage: Eukaryota > Metazoa > Chordata > Actinopteri > Anguilliformes > Congridae > Conger > Conger conger. The sequence continues at coordinate 23,227,091 of NC_083767.1, read as the reverse complement.
TATGTGGATGATGGGTTGGCAAGTCTGGAAACAGAGACAGAAGCCATCCAGCTTGTGAGAGAAGCCAGAGACCTCTGCAACTCTGGGAAGCTCCACTTGCACAAGTTCATCTCGAATAGTAAGAAGGTGGTCGCTTCAATCCCAAAGGAAGAATGCGCACAAGGTGCAGCTGACTTTGACTTGGCCTCAGGCAAGTCCAATGTAGAACGGGCACTTGGAGTACAGTGGTGCGTGGCTTCCGACACATTTCAATTCCGAGTGATTGTGAAAGAAAATCCATTCACCAGAAGAGGAGTCCTGTCCACAATAGCGTCAATCTTTGACCGTCTTGGGTTCATTGCTCCCTTCATTTTAGTTGGGAAAAAGATCTTGCAGACAATGTGCCGAGACAAGGTAGACTGGGACGAACCACTTCCAGATGACCTCAGATCACATTGGGAAGTTTGGCTTCGTGATCTTCATGACCTGTCAGCAGTGAAGATATCCTGTTGCTATGTGCCATCAACACACAAATATGTTCAGCTGAATGAGTTACATAATTTCGCTAACGCTAGTGTGACCGGCTATGGGGTTTGTTCTTACCTTAGAACTGTGACCAAGTCTGGACAGGTGCATTGCGTACTAGTCATGGGGAAAGCCAGAGTTGCCCCAACGAAAGTCACAACAATCCCCAGATTAGAGCGCTCTGCTGCAGTTGTGGCCACAACTTCTCTTGATCTGCTGAAAAGAGAATTAGAACTGGATCAGCTCAGCAAATATTATTGGACGGATTCCAAAGTTGTTAATGTAGCTTGGCTACATTAACAACGAGGCAAGACGGTTCCATGTATTTGTAGCCAATCGAATTCAGCCTAGAACCAGAGCCACGTTGCTACAGAAGATAACCCAGCTGACCATGCCTCTTGTGGGCTCACTGCCAAGGAGCATGTGGAGTCAAACTGGTTCACTGGGCCAAGTTTGTTGTGGCAAAGAGAACTCTCTAAAGAAGAGGTCAAGGTGGGAGAAATTGACGAAGACCCAGAGCTCAAAAGGGCACAAGTTCACATGACAAGTGTAAAGGAGCAGAGATCCCTGTTGGATCACTTTCAAAAGTTCTCTGACTGGAGGAGGATGGTAAAAGCTGTAGCAAGACGTAAACACTTTGCAAGGAATGTGAAGTGTCCAAAAGAAATCTCCAAGTCCACAACCCTTGAGGAGAGAAAAGATGCTGAACAGATCATAATCCACACAGTTCAAGAAGAAATCTTCTGCAATGAAATGAAGCACTTAAACAAAGAAAAGAAGTGAAATCAAACCAGTCTTCAAGGCTACACAGGTTATGTCTATTTGTTGATGACCATAATGTCCTGAGGGTGGGAGGAAGATTGACCCAAGCAGCACTCCATCCTCATGTCAAGCACCCCATCATTCTTCCTAAGGGGCATCATGTATCTCGTCTACTCATAAGGCATTTCCATGAAAGGGTGTGTCATCAAGGTCGTGGCATGACCGTCAATGAGATCCGCTCAAATGGCATTTGGATTCTAGGATGTAGTAGTGAAGTGTCCTCCATCATTTACAAATGCATCAAATGCAGGAAGTATCAGAAATGCACTCAAGAAGAAATGATGGCTGATCTACCACCTGAAAGATTGGAACCTACCCCTCCATTTACATACAGTGGTATGGATTGCTTCGGTCCTTTTTATGTCAAGGATGGAAGAAAAGAACTGAAAAGATATGGCTTTCTGTTCACTTGCATGTGTTCGAGGGCTGTCCACATTGAAGTGCTCGATGACCTCACTTCTGACGCCTTTCTTAATGCACTGCGTTGCTTCATTTCCATCCGTGGCAACATCAGTCAGCTCCACAGTGACCAGGGCACCAACTTTGTTGGAGCAAAGAGAGAGTTCATAGAGTTAATGAAGGGAATGGCACCAGAGCGCATGAAAGCATTGGGCTGTACCTTCATCATGAATCCGCCTGCTTCCAGTCATATGGGCGGGGTCTGGGAGGGACAGATTCGAACTGTGAGGAGCATCATAACAGCCATTCTAGATCAGTCTGCCAGGAGACTTGACAGCTCTTCTTTAAGAACTTTCATGTATGAAGCAATGGCAATAGTGAACAGCAGACCTTTGACCTCTGAACACCTCAATGATCCATTAGCACTAGAGCCACCAAACACCAAACCACATACTGACCATGAAATCGTCAATTATTGCACCACCACCAGGAGAGTTCGTAAGAGAAGACCTCTACCTAAAAAAGAGATGGAAGAGAGTCCAGTTTTTGGCAAATGAGTTCTGGAGAAGATGGAAGAGGGAATATCTCTTGAACTTGCAACAAAGGAGTAAATGGAATAAGAACAGACGAGACACAAAGGTCAATGATGTTGTCCTGCTTCAAAATGACTTAGCACCTCGGAACCAGTAGAAGCACGCCAAAGTGGTAGAAGTCTTCCCAGGAACTGATGGTAGGGTCAGGAAGGTGAAACTTCTAGTCAGTGATACAACACTAGATAGCAAAGGTGCACGCATTAGTAAACCAGTTTATCTAGAAAGACCCATGCACAAAACAGTGTCTTTAATTGAGTCTGATTAAGGTGTTGAGCTGGGTAATGACTTATGTCTTTAATGTCTTAAAATGTTTATTGTAAGGTGATATATGTATAAGATTAATTTTGGATTCATTAAAATCACACTGTGTGTGATGGTGGGAGTGTATTTGCAGTCACAATATTTCAGTGTTTCTCCACTATGTGCCAATTTGCATAGCAATGCTTCATAGCATTAAACTTTGACTAATTATTGCACATATTTATACATTGATTATAACCTTTGTATTAAAACATGAAGTAATTTATCTGAAGTAATTTATGTAGTAATTGTAAGGATTTGGATGTGTTTTATTGTTTTCCCGTCATGCATGTGATATGTCACTTCCTGTCAAGTGTTTGGGGATGAATTAATGGATGGCCAGGTTAGTTTGCCAGCGTTTTGTTACGCTACACTTCAAGCTGTAATATCCTCTCTTAAGTTACCAAGAACTGCAAGCTGTAATATCTTTATACTCGCAAGGAACCGCAAGCAGGCAAAAGTGGTATGTTATATGTTTTCCGTTTGTTTATTATTTTATTAGCATCTAAAGTTGTCATTGTGTTTATGAATTTATCTTGACTGTTTGTTATATGTTTATTTGTCTAGTTCTACAGTGTTTCTGTGTTTGGCGCAATAAAACATCAGTGATTAAGAACCTGGGCTTTGGAGTGTGACTAAGGGCGGCATACACGTATTGCTAATACTCATTGCTAAATGATTGGATAGACTTCCAATAATTTCTTTGTAAGTTGCACCAGGCTGGAGAAGGTTTGTTACCATTAATTCATTTTTCCACAGTGAATTCTTCTATAAATTTGCTCACAGGATATACCGTTTTAAAAGCATTAAAACTTAACTTCTATCTGTATAAACTATGATGCCATTGCTTTAGTGATAATGGTTATCTTTTAAGATGTGGGGTGGCAAAATTAGTGTTGGGGGACCGCACCTTCTCTGCATTTTGAAAATCCACAGATGACAGAGCGATTAATTAGAACATTCAAACCAAATCCATAATCGCTCCTCATTCCAAAAACATGCTAACTAGGAGAAACATCATGATAATATCTATTGTTTACTGAGAATTTGCCATTGTATGCTTGTACAAAAGTACATAGGAATGCTAAGATCTATGTTTTAGGCCCTCTGGAATATAATCAGCCCAGCTACAAGGTTCTCTGACCAGTTACAGTACAGCAGTCACTGTACTGTAGACAATATCCCTCTCTGTGCAAGCATGTTTCCAAAAGCATTCATTTTCTTCATCTGTGTAAGTAAACTTTTCCAGTAAGCACGCAAAAGTGGTTCTTATTTTTTTTTTACAAGGAAGTTATATTGATGAGCAATTACTAATTACATTCTCTCAATATTTAATTATTATTCAGTATGCTTATGGTAAATAAGGTGTAGGCCTGCCTTTTATTGATAAATGGCACATGAAATTGTGGGATGTTTGACTTGTTAATGGGTGTTTGACAAAAATATTTAAATTAATGGACCTCAGTCAATATAGTAGTATTCTAGATGTTATTAGCAGAAAAGAGTAGCCAATAAAAACAAAATGAAAGGTCTTAATGCTACCCTCCCTTCATATAGTGTGGTGATTTTGTGATGCATCAATGTCAGAACTCTGATATACCACTCATTTAAGGCTTCCAAAATACATAAGTAAAATCAACCAGCAGTAAAATCATCCAGTTATCTTTTCAGACCAGTGTCCGGCTCCACTTGTCTCTTTGTCGCTGGATGGGGCTCAGGCACAAGTCCAAGTATGTTCCCATATTTGCATAATCACCCTTATATTGCATGTACTGTATATGCAATTAAATATATTCTGAGAATCAAAATTAAATCCAAACACACACAATATTTGATTTGATCATTGGGAGTTAAACTATCTCTTCTGTCACTGATGATTCTCGGTGAAAATATGTGAAGATCATGAGACTTGAGACATATGATATCTTTCAGCATCCACAGAGTTAATGGACAATTATTGTTTTACCGTTGGTGATTTGATAATACCACCTCAGATGTATCCCACAACCTTGTTATATTGTGTGGCTATTTTCCTGTGCAAATCCAAATAGCCATTAGTAATGTTTGAGTTGTTGCAAGAAATGTATTTGAATGATTTGACAAACTGAAGAATTAAATAATCTATATGTGTGCATTGTACCAGGTGGATACCACTAGACCCATTCTCCTCAAGGCATTTTGCAGTTATAATGTGAATACTGAGAATGTGACAGATACATCACTCACTTTGGTCCAGTTTCTCAAAAAGTTACACTTAAAGATGAAGTACAACCACATTTAAAGTCAAGAATGACAAATTTGATCTTTGTATATAAATCAAAATATCAAAAATCTAAAGATCAAAAATAAACATATACACTCACAGAGCACTTCATTAGAAACATTTTTACTTCATTACGCCTACTTATTCATGCGATTATCTAATCAGCCAAATGTGTGGCAGCAGTGCAATGCATACAATCATGTAGATATGGGTCAGGAGCTTCGGTTAATGTTCACATCAACAATCAGAATTTGATCTAAGTGTCTTTGACCATGGAATGATTGTTGGTGGCAGACGGGGTGGTTTGAGTATCTCAGGAAATACTGATCTACTGGGATTTTCATGCACACTAGTCTCTAAAGTTTGCAAAGAGTGGTGCTAAAAAACCCACAAAAAAACAGTGAGCAGCAGTTATGCAGACAGAAACGCCTCATTAATGAAAGACGTCAAAGAAGAATGGCCAGACTGGTCAAAACTGAGAGGATGGTGACAGTAATGCAAATAACCACACATTACACTGGTATGCAGAAGAGCATCTTTGAACACACAACGCATCATAACTCTAAGTGGACAGGCTATAGCAGTAGAAGTCCAAAAAATACGTCCAATGAGTACCTAATAAAGTGCTCGGTGAGTGTATATAAAAAGGCACAATAATAAGAACCAATAATAATAGGTCCACTCTGACCTCATCTGGAGGATCTGCGGTCTTGCATACATTGTGTCGGCAGAGGTATGCGGCACATCTCTACCATAACCAACCGCCAAGGTAATGCGCTTTCATGTTGGCACACGCCGGCAGAGGTGCACCTTTTCTCAAAGTAATAACTAATACACCATATTTATAGGCCTTGTGATGCTTACTCAAAAAGTGATGACTAACACCTTTCTCACCTAAACACACATTTGCAAGGCTATTAAATACCCTAATCCCCCCACCCATGCTCAAACACACAATCACACTCACACACACACACACACACACACACACACACACACACACTCCAATATTTGCTTTGTGCCTGGTGAACTGGTTTGAAATTTTTAGCATGGGCTTCCCATAGCAAGCCATACATTGTACAGTCCACCTTGCGAATCTGAAAAAAAGGTCATGCAGGATATTTTAAAAAGTAATGCTTGTTACCTGTGAAACAGTTCCTAACAATGACGTTGGCTTCCTCAATGCATAATATAAACATACCAGTGTGATCACTTTCTTTCCCCTCCGGCTAACTTATTGTTCCAGTTCCATTTTGTAAGCTTTCTGCAAAATGCTTGATGGTTCCTTGATTTTTGGGATTTGGCTGTAGCTAGGCAATCTGCTGTTGTGTCCCTGGAACATTGTATGGCATTTATTCAACTGTCAGTCATCTCAACATTCATTGAATGACTGATAAAGTCTCCCTTAGATTCCAGTGGTGAAAGACAAATTTTAAGACAACCGGGGTGGTTCTATGTTTATGTTTTAAAAAGCAGTGACGGTGTTTGTTTGGACATTCATAAATATGTATGTTTAAAGTCATTGACTCCCCTTTGGGCTTGGTTTGTCCAATGAAATGATCTTCCATAAAGTTATTTTCCCAATATCCAGTAGGATAATTGTAAGGTCAACACTGGGTGCCCTTTAATGACAGGCCTGTATTTTATAGGAGCTACTATAGATAACTCTATTATGGAAATGGGGCTCAAGATACTCTTAAATGGCACTTAGGGAAATTAAATGCACCACTGACTAGAACGGGGGTTGCACGCAACACACCCAACGAACTAACACAAGCATTTGCACGATGTTACAGTGACATCACTACAATGTGGCGAGGTTCTCACAACAATGTAATTTGTTCAGACTCGTTCCCCTCCCCCCACATCCCCTGACCAGACTGTACACTATGTCATTCTTACCAGACTGCACCTCTGTTTCTGTGGAGGCCACAGAGGAAAAATGTTGCATAACACCTATATTGAGAGTGGAAAAAGAAGAATATCTCTAGTATGTGACTAATGTAGTGATTATATACATATTGGGCAGCACTGTCATGAAGGAACGAGGAGCGGTATTTTTAAGAGACGTCCTTCGGAGGTGAAGAGAGCTGGATGACGTCTTCTGGTGGAAGGTGGGTCAGGTAAAAAGAAATATTGCTAGGGAATGCTGTAAAATCCTCAGGGGAGATTCAACATCAAGGAATACTGTATATCCGCACATTCAACATTTGTGATCATAATGTCACCATTTTAATTGTAGTATTGCCTGTTTAAGAGGCTCGATGGCTAACTGATATTCCAGTGATAATCATACACTTGTAATGCTGTAAATGTATTAACCCTTTCAGTCCCATGGCCAATATGAAGAGGCTCAACCAAAATCCCAAGGGGATTTAATCCCAAGAGAAAATGTATAAAGTTAAGAAAATTTTGCAGGGTTTTAATATGGGTTCAAAACAATAGTCATTTTGATTGGTTGAAAAGGCATAAGGTCGGCACTCTTGGGACTGAAAGAGTTAACATTGTGTAACACACTGCCAAGCATACTGCATATATGACCAAACAGATCAGTCACAGATCATGGCAAAACCATGCTCATATACATCAACTATTATATATTATATCAGCTCTCAGAGATTCCAAAGCACAGCCCAACACTGAACCAAAGAGTGATATTTTCACCAATGCATTAAAGCTCATAACTCAATTACACACGATTGTATCAAGTATTTTATCACTACTGCATTCAGGTGCATGTTTGCATAAGGAAATCATAGCCTGACCTGAAATAATAAGGTGCTGAGCAGCCCATTTTCCTATTCAGGAACTAGTGATATTTACTGTGATATTTATAGGGGGCAGCCTTTAGCCTAGTGCAGTGTCTGCAGGTATTTGCTCCTATGGTGCGCTGCACCACCTAATTTGACTAATTATTTTACCTGCTCGGTTCAGATAATAAGCAAAATAGTGAAATCAGGTAGTTTTAGGTCGCACGGTCGGAGCAAATGCCTGCAGACACTGCAACCCACAGGATGTGGGAAGGTTATCTAGACTCTCCAATCAGCCTAACTAACCTACATATCTTTGGACTGTGGGAGCAAACCGGAGTACATGGAGGAAACCCACATGAACACGGGGAGAACATGCAAACTCCACACAGAGAGGCCCCGGACGACCGGGATTTGAATGCAGGACCTCCTTGCTGTGAGGCTGCAGTGCTACTCACGGCACCATCCGTGGATAAAACTGCACCATCTGTCCCAACTTTGGATAAAAGCGTCAGCTAAATAAAATAACTGTAATGTAACTCTTCACTGAATTGGCCTATTTGCCATGTGTACTGGACATAATATTCATGGCTGTCCAACTGATTCTTTGTTTTGCACTGGACTGTGCAGTAATCTATAATTTATTTTCTGTAGATACCTGATTTAGGTTATGCTTTTATGGCCATACATATTGTAAGCGCATGTGTAACAATGACAGCTCCCGCAGGCGCAATCAGAAAACCTCCATTTCGGCAATTGAGGTGAGGTCCTCGAGAGGTTCAGGCTACTGTTAATTTATTCAAAATCAATAGCACTCACTCAGACCCCAAACCAGGTGTGCTAATTGTGGAATCAAAAAGAACAGCCTTGCACAGGATTTCCTTCTTCAGATTGGAATACTTTTGTTGTGAAATGAAGCCTAAAATGTGTCCATTTTGGTGCAGGGAATCTTACTGCTACTTGCCTCTGGCAAAAGACATAGTCCAGTCACAAAGGGAGAAAGGACATAGGTTTCATTTTAACATTGGGTGGGGGACACAAGACAAAATAAATTTTTTGGACCCCTAATAAACAATGCTGCATCAAGTCTCATCTTTTTACATATACGTTTTACATACTCAAAACCCATGTTTTACTAATGCCTTTTTCTAATGGATTTTATTGTAATAAACTACAGCATAGGTCCAAGCCAGATGTCACCTCAAGGAATAGCATATCACAATTGCGTATCAAACTCATCTCATTGTAATGCCTCATTGTCTTAGAATACCACTTTTCAAACGCAAACACATTAAAACCTCACTTCTGAAGCCTTGCATCTTCTTTACCGGATTTCATTCTGTCCTCTCCTCCAGGCTGAAACTTGTCTTTTATTAACATGACATGTTTCAAGATTTGATAAGCAGTGCCCACTTATCAATAACACATCATATCATTCATTAATTTTTGCACCAATGTTTGCTTACCAGAAAACAAACCTAAGCCTGACAGCTTGATCATTTGTTAATATTTGCGCTGACTCAATGTCTCAATCAGTTTAACATATTTACAGCGAGCTCCAGAATTAATGGGACCGTTGATAAATATGCACAAAATAATACTGTAAACCAGAAAATAATGGTTATCGACATACCTTTCCAACATGTATAATGTGCTTTATTAATGGTTCAATGGAATCAACTGAATCAAATAAAAGGGGTCTTTGCCAAAGTATTAAACCAGCGATGCCAATAATTTAAAACCTGGAAATACATTTTATTTATTATAAAATGAAGTCTTTTCTTTGGTTTCTCAGTTTCTTTATTTTCACCTTGTTCACCAGCTCGATCCACAAGTGCACAAATCTGATTTGTCCAATAGTAAAGGAACATGCCCAGGAACAGAAGGCATGGCTGGGACCCATACAATTAAAGATATCCTTTAGATTATTTTGTTGTTGTTTTGAGTGACAGTTTGTCCATTAACTACATCTGTACAACATGACGGTTTTTAGCCCTTTCAAGTAAGAGTTGACCATTACTGCCACCATGTGGTGTACTTAAGTGTTTTTTCTAGATAAACCTTAGAAAACAAGTATTTTCACTTGAATGGATTTACAAGCACAAACTGAATGGGAGCAGTTTAAAAGGTATAAATAATATAAAAATTATGGAGGTAGTGCTCCCTGTGCCATATTTTTTGATTACACAATGAGGCAGAGGCTTGTTACTGCTAATGGTTATTTTTTTGAATATTTAAACCTCTTAGTGGTTTAACTTGCACACCCCTTGTGCTGAAGGAGAACAGCTTGATTTTCATTATAATAGCGTTTTTAATTTCACAAAATTCTCCATTTGCTCATCGCCACTTCGCTGTAGCGTCCTATGACAGCATTGAGATTGTGCCTGTTCTTGCTCTGTACCTGCTGTTGAAGTCCTTTATGTCTGGCCATTTCCTCCATCATCGCTGTTCAGAGTCACCATCTTGGATATCAGCATGTCAGCTCAGCCTTCCATGGGTGCATTCACACCAAACATTTTTTTTCACCTCAACACCCTTTTAATACTATTCCTATGAACTCCCAAGTTTGCTTTTAAAGTGAGTTAGCCCCAAGAACAAAACTTTCAAATTGGCCTTCCTTACCTTGGAATATTTTCCAAATGACCTGATGTCAGTGGTCTATCTGTGGGCCGCAATCCAAAATAAATGAAGTCAGGGGTGAAACCGTACGAGCAACACAATTTATCAGCAAAAAGTAAAAAAAAAAAAAAAAGAAAATACACAGGACAGTGACGACTGAGCCACAGTGCTTGCCTCATTGCCACCGTGACCCTCACTTGACCAAGTTTTTAGAAAATATATAAATGGAATATGAAGAGTCATTAGCAATGAAGTCATTCAGACAATAAGCCCCCTCATGTCAAGGTCATATTAAGAAATGTGTTCTCACACAGGGATTCATTTCTTGTGCAGAAGTCACATAGAAACACATCTGGTAAACAAGTTCTTAGGAAACACATTGCCTAGGCCCCCAGGGATCAGCTGTACCCTAAAGCCTGATTTATACTCGCCACACGACAAATATGAGTGTCGCACAACATTTGGCATTTACACTTCGGCAAAGGTCTGCGATGTTCGGCATTTATACTTTGGGCTGAACCGCACCCTGAGGGCAGAAGGCTGTGTACTTCTGAAGCGAACTCCGTTCTAACTCTCCGAACTGAGAGTTTCTCAAAGTCCCATTTCAGTTGAGATTGGCTTTCCCCAAATCCCAGAGTTGAAAAGTTTAATTTGTTATGCAATTCATTTAAAAAGTTAGCAAAACAAAGAGGGGGGGAAAAGGAACAGGTGAGCCTTGAACCCTGGTCTCCTACACGAGAAACAATTGCACTAACCACACCAAATCCGCTGGGAGGCAAAAATACATTCTCCCCTGATTGATTAGCAAATACGTAGGTGGGAGATTACAAATTACCCTTTGACATGGCTGTCTGCCCTCAGGGTGCTGTTAAGGGCAAAAACATAGCTAACCACATTTTGGCAATTCCTCACTGCCAAACTCCCGCCAAAAAAAAAAATATATATATATATATATATATATATATATATATATATATATATATGTTGCAGACGTCATACTTTGTCGCGCAAAGTTCTACAGGTGAGTGACACTGGGGAAAAAGTGTTGGAAACTTTTTTCAGTTGAAAATGTGTTATTTGCATCATATGACATGAATCAGGCTTTGATCCTTTGAAGAGGTTTTCAGTTAAGAACATTTTTATTTAATTTTTTGTGATCTTACACCTTCAACCAAAATAATTAAAATGAAGTTGCACAACTATAACTAAAAATATGCCTATGGCTAAAGTAGGGGGTTGGGGGATTGGCTCCATAAGTGACCTCCACACCCCTAAATTACACAATGAATAATTGTTTCATGAAAACATGTAAAAGACACTGGGACCACCACCCCCCCCCCCCCCCAGGGTAAATTCTACCCTGGTTTTACATAAGAGCACTGCTTTTGCCAGCTGAGCCTTCATCGCTGTTAAACCAATGTGTGAGTGACGCAATGTTCTCTGGAGGAATGGTGTAGGCCGCTACTGCTGAAAATGAAATGACAAATCCTCACAGGTTTGACCACTTTCTTTTTTAATTAGAGAAAAAGTCAAGAAAAAAGAAAAAAAAACAAAAAACAAACAAGTTCTTTAAGTTCACAGTCCGCCAATTACTTCAGAACACAAGAAAGAAAACGCTCTTTGAAAACGGTTGGGTGTGCGTAAAAATGGCACGAGACGGCAGTTTTCACCTTTCCCGTTAAGAACGTGGCCCAGAGCAATAGCGCCTATGCACAGTGCGGCCTGCCGGTTACGGTAATGCCCCTCTCCTACTGTAGACTGGCTATGCCCCTCTCCAACTCAAAAACATCCTGGATAATCATGGCCCTTTTCCCATTACAGAACTGGAACCAGGCTGACCGGTTATAGCCCTTCCTCACTGTAGAGGCCTGAAAATGGATGGTCCATTCAGGATCACCAACAGCTTGTCAGCCATTGAAGAAACAAAGCAATGTAAATCCAAAGAGCTGTGGATGGAGACATTCTGCTGTTCACAGCATAAACGATGAGAGCAGCACACAAGTAATGTCTTTAATGCAAAATCAGTGGCCCTCGTTCCTGGTCCTGGAGAGCCACAGGGTGTGCTGGTTTTTGTTCTTACAGAGTTAACTGTAATGAACTGCTTTAATGGATCAATTAAGTGCTGAGTAACAACAAAATCCAGCACACCCTGCGGCTCTCCAGGACCAAGAGTGAGGACCACTGTGAGAAATGCATTTCATTTCTACATTGGAAACAAACGGCAATTTCACATTCTGCATGCGTTGAACAAATTGTCACAAATCATGGGGCTACCCTCAAATGGTCACACAAATTAAGGGACAAATTCTAATTTCAAAAGAAAGTTAAATTAAAAATGATCACTTTAAGAAAGTAAAAATGACTAAATAGGAGCTACTATCTGCCTATCTGTATGGTGCGCAACACCAGTTTAAACAAAATACGTGAACAGAATTTTGACACAGGAAATGGACTAAGGAAAAACTGACCAAAAAAATCCTACAACCATGATATAATGAAAGGTGGGGGGAAAAAAATGCCATGCTTGCGGCTGTTGAGTTTTCGGTGACTTCAGTTAGAAATCAATTAGCATCATGCTATATTAACAAAATGGGTCTCTTTGACTGGCTTAAAGGAAAACACCTGCTTCGCTCATTTTCCAAAACATTTGATGTGTGTCCACATACCAAATCTATTTTTTTCGTTAAACTTTTTAAAACGGAGAACTCAGTGAGCAATTTATTAGGTATTAATAAATTGAATTATAATGAATTAGAATTATAATTCTTTAACTTACTGGTCTTCTACTTAAGAGATTTGACACGCTGTGTGTTCAGAGATGCTCTTCAGCATACCACTGTTGTAATGTGTGGTTATCGTGTTACTGTCAACTTCCTGTCTCCTCTGACCTCCCTCATTAGCAAGGTGTTTTTGCCTGCAGAACTGCTACTCAATGCATGTTTTTCGTTTTTCACACTGTTTTTCATTCTTGGCAAAACTCTAGCGACTGTTGCGCATGAAAATCCCAGGAGATCAGTACCAACAATCATTACATGGACAAAGTCAACTAAATCACATTTCTTCCCCATTCTAACATTTGGTCTGAAAAACCTCTTGACCATGTCTGCATGCTTTTATTTAGTTGCCGTCACATGATTGGTTGATTAAATATTTGTATTAACGAGCTGATGTACAGGTCTACCTAACAAAGTGCTCAGTGAGTGTATGTCCTATTAAGTATGTGCTGACTGAACTTTCAAATGATGCAATAATATTACAACTCAACTGAGTGGACATGCCCTCCTTTGCAGCTGTCAGCACAGGATTACTGGACCATGTCCACATAATAGCCTCAGGTATTGGACAAATATCCACATTCGTCCCACTCCGATGCTAAAGCTGCCTTTATGCAGGAATATATACAGTAGCATTGCCCTACATTTACAATGTACAGAAACGCCCCCCAGGCAGGACGGAAGCCTCGGCACAGACGGTGCAAAATGACGACCAGCTACTGGCCACTGAGATTTAAATAAAAAACCAAGAGAACAAACAAGAGAATTCAACTCTGAAGGCATGTGCGTACATACCTTTCATTTTTTCAAAAATGGTCATGCTTCTGTGATTTTCATCACAGCTTCATCAACAAAACTAAATCGCGTTTTATGGCCTCGGCGGATTCGTTTACTCGACGGACTACATGATAATTGGTACACTTAACCGCTAGACTGGATTGCAAGGCTTGGAGCTGAAATGAGAGCCACCTAGAACACTTTCAGGTGTTTTTGTGTTTTGAGATTATTACTGTACTTTTAGTACAAATTAACCTTAAGTTTAAACCGTTTGCTGGTAAACTTCAGGACTGCATTTGCGGTTTACGCTAACCGAGCACGATGCTAAGCAGAATAGTGGAAGTAGAATGGGTAAGGCGTTCGGCCTGGCCATATATCCGGAACTCAAATGACACACAGCACAGAGGGATGCAAGTACGGAATTAAAAAAATAATAATAAACCTGGGATTAAAAATTATATTTTTATCGTGAGTGCTTCTTCTCAGATGTCAAGGTCTGTAGAAAGGTCCAAAGATCTTTGATAACCTGAAAGAGAGGACAGGGAGAAAGTAATTAGAAGACCTGTTCCAAAGCAGTCATGCAAAGAGGATTCCCACACACTGGCAGAAGAACATGGTGAATGTCGAAGACCAGAACCCTCAATGGAAAGGATCCGCTAACTGGCTTGCAAACGCACTCAAACCAGCGCTTTTATCTCGAAGTTGTTTCCCCCCCACCTACGTGATGACACTGCAGTAATTCAGTCATTCATGCAAAGTAGAAAATATATACTCAGTGAGGCCTTTATTAGGTATTTGGTTTTAGACCTTTGCTGCAGTAGCCTATCCACTTAAGAGGTTTGATGTGTTGTTTGTTCAGAGATGCTCTTCTGCATACCACTGTTGTAATGTGTGGTTATTTGTGTTACTGTCACCTTCGTCAGCTTTGACCAGTCTTCGAGCAGCCTGGCCTTTCTCCTCTGACGTCTCTCATTAACAACACGTTTCTGCCCAGAGAACTGCTGCTCACTGGATGTTTTTTGTTTTTTCGCACCATTCTCTGCAAACTCCAGAGACTTCAGAGAAGACAGTATTCTAGAACTCTGCATTCAATTACCAGTATTGATCTTTACATCAGCATTACTAGTCAAATATTTGCTATATAATACCTTAAAGGGTAGAAAAGTCACTTCACCACAGTCATGATATCTGTGAATAAAGGTTGAAGGCACTCACTCTTGTCTGGAAGTCCCAGAAATGTATTTTTTTTATAATGACTCAAATTTATTTAAATACAGATGCAATTAAAAGCAAGGGAAAGGTTGAAAACAAGGATGCGTTGAAAAGTGTCAGCATCATCCCCTGACTTTGAACAGCGAGCGCATTTATGCACAACATAAAATGCTCTATACAGCACCGGCCTTCCCCTCTCAACTGGCAAATGGCCTTGAAGTGGAGTGAGAGCCTGGTACGGTTTGCATACTTCCAGTCACATCATTAGGCTACAGGAGACATCTCAGAGAGAGCAGATGCCAGTAAATAACCACATAGCAGATACACTCCCGTTCCTGTGTCAGAGGCAATATCCAGCAATCTTTTAATACTCACCGCTTCACAGGACATTCGACCTCTCTGTTTTCATTCACAAGTTTCTTGTGATGAGCTTCAGGAACAGGAAGCATACCGTCATTCCTGTTTGCAGCTATATTTCACTGTTTTCCTTTGTGAAAGATGCGTTTGTTGTGTCACGGTACCAATTTTAACATATACTAGGAATTACTAGGAACAATAATCAATTAAGAATAAATCCCTTTTGGGGACTTCAGAGAGCGGCGCACACTGTGGAGTTAAGAGAGGCATTATCTTTAGCCATTTATCTATGGCCAGCTACCGGAGAGGGAACAACAGTGGACAAAGCTGTGAAGTGTCCTCTCAGTAAAACCAAATCAGACCAATAGAATGGTATTTTATCCCTCCGCCTTCAAAAAATAAATAAGTTATTTAGCTTTTTTAAATAAGCTTTTTTCCAAAGCGACTTAAAGTTGATTAGATTAAGCTGACTTCAAACCACCCAACAGACCTTGCTTATCTTATCATGGGGCTTGAACCACCAGCCTTCCGGGGTCCCAGTCATGGGAGCCACTAGGGTGCCGGCTGCCCCCAATTAGCTTTTCTAATTCAATTTCCAAAAAAAATTTTGAATAAAAAAACCCATACACAAACACACTAATATGTTACTCCAAATATAAACGGATGCTTGGATAGATATGGCAAGGCAGCACTCCACTGGGAAAGGTGCAGTTTAGGAGAAAGCACACGCTTCAGCAGTCTATGCAGTGTTGATGTGTAAATTGCTGAAATTGGTGCTTCCAATGCAAGTAACACTGCTCGCAATACTTACGTTTTTATCCAAGATCTTTAAGCAATTTCTGGCATAATTTTCAAACTTCTGCCCCGTTTTTGGAAGACTTTTTCCCTGGTGAAAATGAAAGGATTAGGTTCAGCTTTTAGGATTCTTTTTTAGAATGCAAGGCGTGACTGAATAGTTGGCTTGCGCCTGGTTTAATGTGAACAAAATGTGTCGCTGATTCCTGTTGTTTAAATGTCTTTAATATCATGCATATCTTATATATTGTAGAAAATTACATTGAGAAATCGTGCATTTATAAATGAGCCGTTTGGACTTCTGAAGTGACATCACAACGAGGTGCTCATTTGCTTCAGCAAGGTCCATATTGTAGCCAAATCCAAGCACTCGGCACAGAGACGCCGTTCGGCTCATTGGAGCTAGCCCACCAATCAGAACAGAGGTTCCTTGATATCAATGAGCCTTAAAGACACAGTCACTAAAACAGCCTGTTCTTGGTGAGAGGCACTGGAGAATGTCAAATGTAAAACCACTCAAATGTTGTCTTATAGATATCAGGACCTAAAATAAACACTGGAAAGGCGGACAATATGGGAGAAATTTGCATTCATCAAATAAACAACCTATATTAATTATAATTTTCATTTGCAGAGGAGGCACACCTAAGTTCTGGAAATACCCGTCTGAGGCTGAAAGCTTAAAAGAGCATGGCCACCTTTTCAGTTGAGATTACTTTCATTAAATGCTTCACTTATGCGAGTAGGCCTTTTTAAAATAGACGTCCGAGCAGCCGTTTCCTAAATATGGGGCAAAACTTAACCTCAGGCTAGCCTAGGTAGGTTCCGTGATATCTGTATGTTAACATGACTGTATTTTCTTGGACTGTCATGTGATCGCCTGGATAGATGGCCACCCATAAACCAGTCTTCTGCATTCAAAGGTGGAGTTTGAGCGCCCATTATATATTCAGGAAACGGCGACATTGATGGTGATTTAAAAAATGACTATACACATAATTTAAGCATTTTATCCAAATAAGCTCAACTGCTCATTGTCATTATCGTTGCTTGATAAACTGGAAATGGGGATAGAAACTGTGTCCTCTGGTGCACTGCCACAGGGCTCCCCTGGGAGAAGCTAAATTGTCTCATCTTGAATTTTGGAGACTAAGGTTTTTGTGTGCATGTGCATGAGTACGTACTGTGCGCAGATTTGTTTGAGCGTGTGTCTGTCTTGTGAACACATCTGAGTGCGTTCTCATGCAGGCCGATGTGTGTGCGCACATCCAAGTGTAAGAAAATGTGCTTGTCTGGGTTTGTTTGAGTGCAAGTGGAGAATTTGTGAAACAATGGTAGTTTTGGTGAAAATTTGTAAAACCATGAAGTTTTGAGAAAATATTTTAAAATGCTCCCTCTGTTAGTGGAAAAAGATACATTAGCCCAAAAAAACAGCAACATATTTTCAGAATATTTTCATTTGAAATGTAATGATCATAAACCAAATCTCAAAATACCAGGGAAAGTTTTATTTCCCATCCATTTGATGGGGACCTCCAATGTTTTGTACTCCACATGCGCAGTACAGGTTTACTCCAAATCTTAGGCTCTGCTTTCCTGACCAGTTAAACATGCATGGAGAGCAACCGTAGTCAGTCAAGCAGAAGGGGGCCAAATTCAATTTCGGAGAAACAGTTCCAAATAGGTACTTTTCGCTAATTATGTCAAACTGGACTGCTGCTGCACACCATCATTCCTGCTTGCAGCTATATTTCACTTTTTTCCTTTGTCAAAGATGTGTTGGTTGTGTCACCGTACCAATTTGAACAAGAACAGAACCACAGGGCAACTCTGACTCACCTCTTTGACTGCAGTGCTTAGTTTGTTCCTGTAGTCACTCACTGTCAGCGGTTGGGGGGACGTACCAGCCCCAGACTTGTCTTTGCCCCCTCCTGCTACCTGAGAACAGTAATACAAGAGATCGATCAATCACCACGTCATATAACACAATCCAACTGTCCACTAGTCAAGGCAAAACCCTTTTCCACTGGGAATGAAAGACATTCATGGAGTCCACGAGAGCCTTTAGACAGCAGGAGAATAATAGCATGTTTAGACACTATATATAAATGGATAAGTAAAATAAAGCTAGTACTTTTAAGACAGACGGACAAAAAGTGGCCTGGCCTCACAGAATTATTCAGTAATAGTTTAAGTTTGACTGGGTCATTAGGGTCCCAACAAGGGCCGACTGCATCATATTGAAAGCTGATGCAACTCATGCAATGGTAAGAGGAAGAGTTGCATGATTGGTTCATAGTTTGGAGATCCTGCCACTCCAATACAATATTGCCTTTCTCTGTAATAACCAATCTGACTTCCAGGACACTTACCCAATGTTTGAAAGGAATGGACACTTTTCTTGAGAAAAACTATTAAAACCAGTGGCAGTGCAGTAAAATCCTTATATCCTTAATGTCCCCCAGAAAGTTTCCTTTTCACAGAACAATTTCAAAGTGAAAGAAAAGTAGCTCTTTTGAAAAGTTTCACCACAATGCGTAAACAAACCAGCTGTTATCTACATACATTTCAGATCATTCATAAACATGATATACCACAGGCAAACTGTTTAACTCAACCCCCCATGTAACCCAATCTCAAACCCCACAATGAACATCTATACCTTAATTTACAAACATTCTATTTACTAATTTTCACATTAACAAACAACATTTTAGGGACATTCTTTCATTTAATGAATTAAATGTTCACTTTAACGAAATTTTACATGGAGAAAAACGTTTTTGCAAGGAAAAGAAATGACCCAACTCAATGCTGCCCTCTAGTGCTTGAAACGTTTTTATTGGAGCAGCCTAATTTGCATTAGCACATTTACCAGTTTAAACTCAAATGGAGGGCGAAGCTCCGGGATTTACTCAATTATATTTATATAATTATTGTTATAAACTGCCCTGAATGTATCTCTTATCAAATCAATGATAAATGCTGTTCGGTTTACGAACAGTTTCTCAGGAACGTAACCCCTTCGTAAATTGAGGAATTCCCTTGAGGAGACCTGTATCTCAAGTGTTGTAAAATGTGGTGTCGTTTGCCTTTTCTTGTTTTGTATATAATGTCCAATTTATCTCACGGTTCTCTCATTTTGTTTTCAACTAACACGCTTCCAGACGAGCACCAAATTTTTTCATGACTATTCCTGAATGCCATTGTAAAGGCATTCTACTTCACCATAGGCCATTATTGACATCACATTTATTAACCTATATATTCTCGGAGCTTTTGTAATTCTAATAGAACTGAGAAAGATGACCGATCTAAAGACTGGGACAGAAGTGGGAAGATCCTGCCTTGCGGGAGGGGAGGTTCTCGGGCCTTTGCTGAAACGCTATGCTCACAGCGCTGGCAGCGGTCGCCTTTGTTTGGAGGAAATGGAAGACGGGCAGCAGCAGAAAAGAGCAGGAGGACACACTTGCACACGCACACGCACACGCACACATCCGTACAAAGCCCTGTTACTCAAGTGATGACCTGTTCCCACTTGCACACAGGCCTGGAATCTGCAGTGATTGCAGGGTTTAAAAAAATTGGCCAGAACTGGGAGAGACTGAACCAGGAAACATCAAGTGTTTAACCCCATAGAGTGAACCATATTGAAATGGGGGTAACCAAAGGACGTGTACACTCACCCATGCTCTGCAAACCCAGTCTACACTCACTTGTTTAACTATAATACAATTGGAGCTTTGCTCTCCTGAATACACTAAATGCGTCCCAAACATAGTCCCCTCCAAAAGTATTGGAACAGCAAGGCCAATTAATTTGGGGTTGAGAAAAAGATGACCACCAGACTAGAGTTCAGAAGTTCAGCTTTTATTTCCTGGTATTTACACCTAGATGTGTTAAACTACTTAAAACATAGCACCTTTGGCATTAGACCACCTGACTTTTAGGTGAGCAAAAGTATTGGAACAATGTATTTAAGTAAATGAAAGGAATAACACTTAATATTTGGTAGCATATCCCTCACTTGCAATAACTGCATCAAGCCTGCATTCTTCTTTTGTGATGCTTTTCCAGGCTTTTACTGCAGCCTCTTTCAGTTATCTGTCTTCAATCTCCTCTTCAGGAGGTAAAATGCATGCTCATGAGGTTAAGGTCTGGTGACTTGGCCAGTCTAAAACCTTTTTCTCCCTAATGAAGTCCTTTGTTGCATTGGCAGTGTGTTTTGGGTCATTGTCTTGCTGCATGATGAAGTTCCAGTTCGTTAGGATTTCTCCGTAAAAATGTTTTTGTAGACTTCTGAATTCATCCTGCTGCTACCATCATGAGTTACATCATCAATAAGAACAGTGAGACCACTCCAGAAGCAGCCATGCAAGCACAAGCCATGACACTTCCTCCACTGTGCTTCACAGATGAGATTATGAGCAGATCCCTTCTTTCTCCACATTTTGGCCTTCCCATCACTTTGGCAGACGTTAATCTTGGTCTCATCAGTCCATAAAACGTTGTTCCAGAACTTTTGTGGCTCATCTCTGTACATCTTTAATTGCAATTGTAATCTTGCCTTCCGATTCTTACTACTGATGAGTGGTTTGCATCTTGTGGTATAGCCTCTATATATTGCCACTTTCTAAGTCTTCTTCAGACAGTTAATTGAGATACATTCACTCCTGCCCTGTGGAGCTCTCACAATGTTTCTGTCATCAACTGCAGTTACACTAGCTCTTTCTTTCCTTTTTCAGGACATTCCAAGTTGTTGTACAAGCTATCCCCAATGCTTGTGCAATGGCTCGGATCGATTTCCCTCCCTCTTTTCTCAGCTTCAAAATGGCTTGCTTTTCCCCCAAAGACAGTTCTCTGGTCTTCATGTTGGTTTATATTTTTTAACACAAAAGCAGTCTTCACAGGCAAAACCAGAACTAGATATTCAGAACTATTTATTGTTTCCCCAATCAACCTAACAGGACAGAGCTGGGCAGTCAACTGTTCCAATACTTTTGCTCACCATTAGGTGGTCTGATACAAAAAGGGTGATATGTTATAAGTTCTTGAACAAACATAAATACCAGGCTGAAATTCAGATCGGTCATCTCATGTATACCTTTTGACCTCAAAAACAAAGGAATTGACCTTGCTGTTCCAATACATTTTTAAAATGCCAAATATTTTCTGATTCCTGGCCTTGAAAAAATCTGACCTGGCCAGAACCAGAGGCATACCCTCAGGTGCCAGCAAATTCTGGTTTGTTAGACAAGACATTCCTGGATTTCAAGAGTTTTCAATTCTGATGTCTATCTTTCACCCTGTATAGGAATGCATTTCAATGCACAACTTATACTGATTAAAACTGAACAGATAAAGTGATTTGCACGATGTGAAGAAACTGTGCCATACATGCACAATCGTAGGCACGCTGGTTAATCAAGGAAACATAATGAAAACAGGTTGAGGTCAATAATTACTTGAAAGGCAAGGATTGCACCTGACCAATTTTCAGCTCACCGACCGCTGTTATGTGTACTCAACCTTCAATACATTTTGCTTAAATTACCCAATATGGTTGAGGCATGAAATTTTAGCTTCAAACTAAAAAATACAGCTGTTAAAATTGTACATGTGAATGGTGTGAAGCACATTGCATTGCTCAGCATCTATGACATGAAAATAAAAGCCTGTAGGGTATGGGGGTGGTGGAGGAGAGGGGGGATGACAAAATGGACTGACAGTGAGGGAAGGGTACAGATTCACATGGGCACTAGTGCAGTGATTAAGCAGTTCAGTTTTGAAACTGAAGCTCATTGTGTGAAGGTTTTGGCCTGAGGTGAACAAAGATCGTAATTTGCATTCTGTATCAGACCTGGGTCAATTACGTAATTGTTTTGGATTCAAATACTTTTCTGTGCTCTACTGATCTTCCCTGATGCAACTCAGCCTGCCAAAAGGGTTTGGACTTTCATAGGCTCCAGTACATCAGAAAAGCATTTTAAACCAAAACAAATACGTAATAGGTCGGTTCTGTATCACTGCCAAAAAACGAAGCGCAGCATATTACCAGCAATGCTATCCCAATTGCAAGCCATATGTGATCAACAACCCGTGCTCCGTTCTCCTCTTTTCCACATTGAGCGTGATAATCTGCTCTTTCCTCTTTTGAGATTGACATGCGCCAGGCAGATCAAAAGGCATCAAATTAGAGGACGCACTCCCACACCTCTGCAGAGGGGAGGATGAGGGTAGAAAGACAAAAGGAGGGGAGAAAAAAATAAAATAAAAATAAGCCAGCCGCTGGCTGCGCTCCAGAAATGCCTGTCCTGCTGAACTCTCCAAGAGGACACCTGTGGGACCAAAACAGCTGAGAAACAGACACCCCGGGGCCAGCCTCCTTTTTCATCAGTGCCAGACTGCTGATTACAGATACCCAGGGTGACCTGCGACTTATTCGATGGCATGCTATCATTTCATGCAATTACCCTGCCCCAAATCACCCATCAGGATATTGTCAACTCTCCTGGCCGCGTGCGTCAGCTATGGCAGTAGCAGTCATGGTCTACACCCAAAGGTTTTTCTTACTTTGTACTTACAGGCAGACAGGTGGTGGTACGCTCTTGCATTAAAACGATGCATTTTACAGTCGTTGACGTGACTAATGCATTTAGTTTAGGAAGTAGTGCCAAACTTGTCATTTGTAATTACTAGCCACTTATCACTTATTACCCTACTACCCGTATCAAAGTGTCAGCCGCTGAAGAGCAATACAGGTGTAATTGGACAGCAATTAATCAATTACCATCAACTATAAATTACGCCGTTCTAATGGACCCCAGGTGTGACAGCGGCTGCCATTGATGGTTTTTACAGCAGTCTTGACAAAGCAGAGCTATCATTAGTGCCTCCAAGTCCTTCTTCAGCTTCCTGTCCTTTAGTTAGCGAATAATCGCGGCCTTTGAAAGCGTGTTTGAGAGACACCTAGCGTTCTTTGAGAGATTACCGCTTTATGTAGGTGTTTTTTTCCCCCCAGATGTAACTGAAAGGCGCGGGCATTCCGAGGCAGATTAACGGTCGATTGTGCCCGCTCCTTAGGTTTTTCCTTTCAGAATGTGCAGATGTGTGACCCTCATCGGGAATCTGCCGGGTGTCCCACCCCCCACCAAGGGCATCCCGCAGGATCCTGCCCCCTCCGCTGAAGGGCCACCACGGGATTAGCACGCAACCTGTACCCACATCAAAAAGGTGTAAAAGCACCAACGTGAATGAAGGTGTACACTGGGGGAGGGTGCTAAACCCACAGGAGGTTCACCGTTAATGAGCCGTTAATCCTCCCCCGGCTTTAACGGCCCCGGGGCCGGACCTCGGCGTGGTCATTATAGGCCTCGGCCTGGGGGGGGGTCCTATCAGAGCGAGCCCAAGCCCCGCTCTCACTCTTAATGACGCGCTTTCTCACGCAGCTCAATTAAGTCTTGCCGAGCATCGCAACGGGTACGAGGTCTCTGTGTGTGTATGGGGGAAGGGGGTGTATTTCCAGGTAATTAAAAGCGGGTAGGGGAAAGCGGAGGAATTTCGGGGGGGGGGGGGATTCTGCAGCTACATTGGTATGGCAGGTTTTACGGGGAGCTCCCGTAAAACCCAGGAACAGCTGTGATCTAGGCGTGCCATCGCGAGGTGAGCTGTTGCATGTTGTGGAGCTGGAGGGTGGGTGGGGGTTCAAACCAAGCCTGGGGGGATGGAGCACAAAGGACAGATCTGTTCATTTAGCTCAAACTACAGGTTGCGTAGGAGGCCTAATCTGGACTAATTACGGCTAATTGCTGTTGGTTTAACTCCCTGCTGCTTTAACTCGGCTGACGGCAGGGCTTGCTGGTCAGTTACTTGACGACAGCAGCAAAGAGACCCCGAACAAAAACTAGCCCCAAAACTAGCACTAAAACTAGCCACAAAACCAATGCTAAAAATGGTTCGCAGTGTGGGAGATCAGAAGTTAAACAGAAGGTACTTAAGGCGGAACACACAAGGTGGAACTTTGGTGCCCTCTATTAATAAGTGGGACAACTCAATTCAACTTATCAATTCTGCTTTGCAATTAATTCATTTATTCATACATTCCTCAAAAATCCAGTTTGTGGATGGTGAGGAAGCAGCATGGTGTGTACAGCACACACACACACACTCCAAAACTGTGTGATTTTTGAACAGCCTGTTCTGAAACCCAGACAGCAAATTAAAACCTCAAATTGGTTGTGTTGGAATCATAAGGCTGCGTAAGACTCTCGTCTAATCTGCTAGACTTCTGAATTTTTCCCACAACGCTTACCTTAAAGGCAACGTGAAATGGCGATTTTTAAAGAACATCACAATCCTTAGACAACTTTCAAAACATTTCAAAACAAATAGGGGCTGATCAAGAAATTGTGACTTCTTCCTAGCTGTATACACAGGCTACAGTCTCCATTATTAAAATGGACATTCTTCCAAGTATAAATATTTTCACCACTATGATTCCGCCTCTCCCACCAATTAAATATTGGACCAAAGTTTATAGTCAAATATCAATTTTATTTGGAAAGACAAACATCCCAGAATTAAAAAGTCAATGCAAAAAGTAATGTGGAGCTGTTTGCACCAAAATCTTTTTTTTTTGTTTTACCATATTTGGGACAAAGACCATCTGCAAATGGCATTTAGACTCCATTTTTCATAACTATGCACTGTTAGCAGACTCCTGTCCTTTCTCACTACCTCAATGGAGAACACAATTCATACCCTTCCTGACAGGAAAATACGACCTACCTGGTACATAATTTTACTATACATCTGTTAAATGTTCCCTTAAGGAACTAAAAGGCCCCCAAATATTTCTAGAGGAGGGAAACCAGAGGGCACCCTTTGACTTTTGTTTCATTAAGTCCAATTTTTTCAAATGCGTGATGTACAAGTGATCGACCTGGGGACCCACCTCTCCTAATCTGCCACACATCTGTAAACAGGTAACAGGAAATCGGAAACAGGCCATGACTTCGGGTTTGAGGCATGGCGTGTGCTGACATCGTTGCCGGACCGATGCCGTTTGCCCAGGCACTCTTTCGTGGCCATAGCCCATTGAACCAAGTTGTAACAGTTGTAACAATGCAAAGGTTGAGGCTTCAAAACCCGAGAAACCAAGTAGACTGAGAAGACAGACGTTTTTTTTTGTTTTACTATTCTATTTTCTTTCACAGCTGGTTTAGTATCTCTTTTCCAATGCAAAAAAGCATCTCATCCCAACACATGGATTTTGAATCAGTAGCAGATTCACATCACAAGTTCAACACAGTTCAACAGTATTTCTGTGGCAGGGTTAAGGAATTGATTTCCAGGCTAAGAAATTGTGATTTTTTTTTTAAACTCAAGAATCAATAGGGCCAAAATATTCAATCACAAATTGCTAATCATCAACAACAAAACAGCCACAACAAGAAGTCCACCAGGAACACTAGTCTGGAGGGCAACAGAGTAAAATTCATAACTGCAGTGAAGGGACAAAAAAATGACCTTAGCGCTGTGTGAGAACACAGTACACGTCACATGAAAACCTGTCTGTCAATTGCTGGGCCGAAGACCCAAAAGTCTGTAGCAGACTGGTTCCAGGTCTCAAACAGAAAGAAGACCGTCAGAAAAGGGAAAAACCTTGAGTGCTAAAGAAACACAGTTATTGGGCTTAAACTGCACAAGACCAATAAACAGCCGTAGGACCAAAAAAGTCTCAACTGCACTGCTGCATGTGTGCTGACAGCACAACACGTTTCGAGACCGTATCGTTTTCCTCAGAAAACATTAGGAAAATCACTTCACTTCACAATATAGACCAAAGGAGGAAAAGCATCATATGCGAAGGCAATACAAGAATATACAAGAAAAAGCCAGGCCATGCGAACAAGGAAGGGCTCCTTTTTTTGGGGTTAATTTTTCCTGCACCAGGCCTACCTTAGCCTGGGGCTTTCCTGTTGGGCCACCCACCTTCCCAGGTGAGCCATTCTCCCGGGAGGAGACTTTAGACTTCTTCTCTGGGGTGCCAGGGTTCTGTATAAAAATAAATAAATAAAATGGACAGCTCAGGGAGCATGATACACATTATTTGTGGGTTTACCATAGACCACACTGCATAGCCAACAGATCTAGGTCAATTAATATCATTGCTTTGTATTCAAATTATTTTCTGTGCTCGACTGCTCTAGCCTGCGGCAACAAAGCCAGCCAAGCTGATCAGAAGGCGGGCTTAACACTTCTTGAGTATTTAAACGGTTTCAATACACCAGACAAGCTCAGAAAAAACATGAAATGTATTTGAATCCAAAACAGTTTAACTCAGGTCTCATAACCAAACAGTAAAACAAACATTTACAGAGAGGTACTGATGTGTGGTCCATTCTGGAAAACTGTGTGCCTGTTCTTTAAACTGGGAAATATGCTTCCACCGTGTGCACTTAGTTGCAATGTGCTTTCAGGAACTGTGCTGAAACAAGGTGGTGGTCTCAACACAGAACCAGTTAGTCAGCAAGCCACTTCAAATCTAAAAGTGAAAATTTCACTTCCTCAGCACAACAGAACCAGAATTGGGAGAGAACAGGCAGAAAGGGAGAGGAGTAATACAAAAGAAAATCATTGAGAAAAGAAGCAGACAAGAGGGACAGGAAACCGCACGCACGCGCGCACGCGCACACGCACACACGCACACACGCACACACGCACACACGCACACACGCACACACGCACACACGCACACACACACAAACCAGGCGCATGTAGGGACCAGGTCACATTCAGAGTAACAGTCAGGAGGGGGGGGGGGAAGCGCTTCAGACAGAGAAATAAAAGGAGAGGAAGAGAAAAGGGACAAACGAGGGTGGGAAAGAGAGATGGAGAAACAGGAGAAAGAGGGAGGGAGTGGGAATTCCCAGTGCTTGTTCTGTGCCATGTTTTTGAACGTGGTTCGGGGATTCTGGAAGCACATTTTCTCCATCAGTTTGCAGCCAGGGAAATAGCAAGCTTAGAGGGAGATTACAGAGGAGACGTCCCGTCATTACACACGAGACCCTGTTTTAACTGTGCAGAAACCAGATGCGTGAGCCAGAAAGAGATGAAAAGTCAACTCTACACACCCGTATCCAAAGCTCCTCATTTAGGGTTGCAGAACGAGACCGTAGAGTTGAGAAATGTTGAGAAAAGTAATTTTTACATGTTGGTAAATAGTTTTACCTAATCCTATTGCAATAAAACTGGTGAAATCAAAAACACAAAGATTTGCCATGACAGTTAGGCAATTGACACATATATTGCATTGGTGTGTTTAACAGTGGCAATGCTGTTGAATAGATTTCTGGACTTTCACACCAGTCCTCTCTGAATGGGTGCCTAATGGATTTCAGTAATACCTAGCCTTTGCTGAACTTAAACCAGGTGAACATTCCCTCCTAAAACATGACATCTAGTGGACATTTTGCATAGTCCCTCAAAATAAACCAGATTCAAATTAAAGTCAGGGGTGTCTAACCAAAAAGCTGTTGTGAGTGCAGGTTTTTGCCTTGTGCAGAACTGCAACAATTGATTCAACTAATCGGTGGTATGGTATTGTGTTTGTTATTATATTTGCATGTTACAATTTATGCTATTATTTCTTTGCGTTGTCACTGCAAACAAAAATAACACCTTTGACGCCGGATTTACCATCCTTGAAGGCAGAAGTCAATGAAAACCCAGGACAGTCAAAGGTGTTTGTACGTTTTATCAAAGCAATCTCAAAAGATTGAGCAAGTCCCTTCACCCCAGATTGCCCCAGGGGGGATTGGACCCTGCTGAGTCAACTCAACTGTTATTCTCTTTGGATGTAACGCTGACCAATGTATACATTGTAAATTGGTCAGCGGTGTTGGAGTTGGCGCTTTTAAAAAATCTATACGAGATCCATCAATGCACTAAACTTTCCACCATTCTGCAAGTACTATCAATAGACATGAGAAATTTGATTGGGACGTTGGTTAGGTTTGGGACAGCAGTGGGTAAGGGTGCAGTGCTCCTGCTAAACTGCCAGGTCCGGGTCATTAAAAATTATAATAATTTGCATCACATACCGAATAGACATTACATTCAGTTATTCAGAGTCCAGTTACACTTCTATTTTGTACTATCCTTTTTACCGGAAGGTAATCATATCTATATAAACAGTGATGGCCCTGACCGATGATATCTTGTGTTAACAGGAAGTAAACCATTTTAAAATCTGCACTTACAATATTCCACTTGTGCTAATCTCGCCATAATAACTTGAACTATTAATGACTAATATAATCTGTATTTGACCATTTCAAAAGAACTAGTTTGGCTGTTAGTTTAAGACTGTTACCACTAATGGCCCTTACACGTTAACATCACAGCAGCAAGAGCTAAAATGAAGTAGCCAACAAGCCTTGAACTCCTTGAACCACATTCTTTTCCACCTTTTCCGACATGAGTCAAAAATGAAATAGTTGAAGTTACGGTAATGTGTGTGTGTATGTGTGTGTGTGTGTGTGTGTGTGCGTGCAGCAATTATTTCCACAGGGGTAGTTGCTGTAGCTTCATATTACCTTTTAACATGACAAAGTTATCCCCAAATTATCAGCTTGTTTGGAACGCAAGATAAATTTGAATCTGCATTTTTTTAGATAATGCAGAATACTGCATTAGTGTGACCACTGATATAAAGATGTCTGTAATCAGTAAATATAGTGTGTTACATACATCAGCCGCAACATTAACACCACCTGCTTAAACCAGTTTTTTCATGATTAAAAAAGCTTTAAACTGTATAAACTTGTCTATAAACACTTAATATTTCATTATATAATACGTGTACTTATATAAGCAGATAATCATAAGTGAATTTCATTAAAAAGTTAATTGGGCTGGGGGTGCATTGTTTTGTTATTTAAATATGTTGGTACGTACTGGTGTTCACGATCACGTCTTAACAGGTGCTCCATGGAGAATCTTAAAAAAATAAAGACCCATCCATCTAATCCTACATCAGTATCACCCTTCTTCCCTCCATTGGAATTACATGGAACTGCATGTGGTGAAACTTATGTAGGGTTGCGTGAGCATATTAAGTTTTTTCTTTCCAGCTTGCCGTAGCAACATTGCCCGAAGTAAAAAAAGGACAAAAACAAGAAAGTAAGACTTATTTTCATTGTCTGTTGTTTTTTTATTTATTTACTAATGGTTAAGGTTAGGATTTGGGGAGCTCCATCACAAGATCATTTCAATAGCTGCTGACTACACAGGTTAGCGAAATATGTTTGCTAGCTAGCCACGTGACCAACCAACCATGGGTAACAAATTTTGGCTAACTTCACTTCACTAGCTAACGTTACAGCATGATCGAAGACAGTTACTTGCTAGCTTTGCCTATATTGCTAGCTATGATAGCTATGTGCTCGCTGTTGATAGCTGCAAAACTGGAGGTAACGTTACATTAAGGCAATGGCGTTTTGTAAGCTTGGCGGTTACAACTAGCCTGCTGTTGTTGGTTTAAAGTATATGCGTTACAGGACATTATAACATAGCTAGCTAGAAGTTGCCATTATAGATACATTTTCCTATTTAACATTACATAGCTAGCTACTACTTCATAGTAGTAATTAGTTAGTAATATTAACGTTACTTTACCACCAAGCCAATATAGACTAGCTAGCTAAGCATAGAAGCATAGAGTTAGGTAGTTATCCCAACAAGACACACCGATGGATAGGACAGCTACATACTAACCAGAGATGCTGTTGTTGGAAAGTATGTTACCCATTGATCCAGGGTCAGACATAATGTTCCTTAGTTATTTTGCGAAATCAGATCCTAGAGCAGCAGGGCAACATAAGACTGAAGTATAGATAGATAGATAGCTAGGTAAGTAACATTAGTTCGGGTAAAAAAAATGTTTTTATTTGAGTTGACTAGCTCAATAGCTAATGTTAGCTGAGCTAACTGCCATCTTGAAAGCGGTCAGAAATAGCCTGTCATGACAACAAGTGCGTCCCATTAGCCAGGAAGTGCATACTACTTAACTCCACTACCACCTTCCTCCACTCATTGCCCCGGAAACTGATCTTTGTGAACTCCCTCCCTCCACTGTCCCATTTTCCGAAGTGTAGGAACGAAATGGCTAAAACTCCGCCCTCCTCCACTCCCCCAGCATAGCGTACAACGATGTATCTTTCAGCGGAAGTCTTTTCACATTTCTGGGTGACTTAAACTATGAAACTACGAAAACCCAACCCACAAAATCTGGCACTGTCCAGGGGAGATGGCAGGGAACTTGAAATCCCCCAATTAGACCATGCAAAAAATGTTGCCCAATTTTTGTGTCGTTATTATCATGCATATCATCCTACCCAGATTGGGAAATGTCAGTTTGTTTTTGTGGGACATATGCAACAAAAACAAATTCAGCAATTTAAAACAGGGAAGTCGGTTTATGTATTTGGTTGTAGTCACTGGAGTAGTGGACACAAACTATGTTCGTCAATCACTAGTCCATCTTGCCAAGTGCCTCCGACGTTGCTGCAGCACTAAAATGGTTTCCACATTGCTTTTCCCTGTAGTAATGTGAGCCAATGTGCTTGCAATCTAGATTCAAATGATGTGATACCACATTTTGTTTCATTGTTGCTAATTAGGCTACTAATAAGCAGCTACATAGTTTAGCCTAAGTGAATTGCAGAATATAGGCCTACGCATTCTAACAATACCCATATGGCAAATGCTGGGAGACAAGGTATACGTGCGACAACACAGAGTTTGGATCACGCTGGGATGAGACTTAGAAATAAAAACGGACACAACATAGACGTGTTTTACTTTGCCATTTGAGCTCTAGCAATGTTCTGTTAAATTTAAAACAAGCAAGCAAATTTTTCCATTCTGTGATCCACAGAATTAAGCAATTAGAATGTATCAATGTAATTCACTCGTGGTGTTCCTATAGCATCTCATAAGACGTGCAAAAAAATTTCTTCATTTACTCAATTATTTTCTTTTTTCTGCCTTCATTTAACCAGGAATACCCAATTGAGGTCGAAATCTCTTTTTCAAGGGGACCTGAAAATCGATCAATTTCAAAATTCAAGCACTTGTCAGCCTACTGTTGCTACAGTTGTGCATGTTGTTATTGTTAATTACATGTATGAGATCTGACAGTTTTATCCTACGTATTTATTTTGCGTGACTGCTCCACCACTTCAGCAAGTGTTGTCTGCTATATATAACACCAAGCATTAATGATCAGCAATCGGTCATATTTTCTCCTTAAAATTCACAAGAAATGAACATTTCCTAGCTGCTTTTAAAAAATATGCCACTGGTTATAGCCTTCATAAAACTAGCGTGACTGTTAACAAGCAGGGCAGCTACAGTTATTTAAATATCCTACGTAAACATGCGTACCATCCATTTCCAAATGGCAGATTAATTACCAATACATCTGTCACAGATGTCACAGTGGGGAAATAATTGTTTACCAATGCAAACACTTGTGATAACTGACATATGAAGCGCCATATAGTATAGGCTACGTTTCACTGATGCACAGAAATGTTTCTGAATTAGTGTATGTGAGACGCAACTGCCAATAGCCAAGAACATAAAACTGTTACAGTACACGGTATTGAGATCGGACACATTGGGATTCTGGGATTAACCTATGGAGCTGGTCTAACCAGCTGTTTCAAAACCTAGCTCTAGGTGTCTTTTTCAGCAGGGTTTGATATTGGACAGGGATGTAACATCACAAGCGATGAGAAAATGATACGGACCAGGGGCCTCATTTATAAACGTTGCGTAGGCACAAAAGAATGCGTACGCCACTTTCTAAGCAAACTTTGGCATTTATAAAAAACGAACTTGACGGGAAAATGCGCGGTCCTCCACGGAAACTCTGACCCATGCGTACGCACATTGACTGGAGAAATGAGAAACTGTGCCTTTAATGCTCGTGACGTAAGACCAGGAAAACGGGAAGTGAAACAGGATGCAAAAAGATATAAAGATTTGCCGGGAGTTGTGGCTGGGTATGGCTGCTGTAAGGACGTGCGTCGTCCGTGTTATACTTATTAAAGTGTTGTATTGTTGAATCTCGCTATATGGGTTCTCTCCCTTCCTAAGTGCAACACAACATTTGGCGACGAGAGAAGTCGAAAATGATACACAACAGATACCACTGTGTAAAATAAATCGAAATTGATTGTTGATTGTACTCTTAAAGGGTTCTGATTTTCTGCATGTTTACACTAGGACTCAGAACTATACTGTCCTCTCAGGTCCTCTTTGCACTTGTTCTTGTGTTTAATTTGCACTTTGTACGTCGCTCTGGATAAGAGCGTCTGCTAAATGCCATGCAATGTAATGTAATGTAATGTAATGAAATATTACCTCTCACGTATCATATACGAAGAGTTAATTTGCAAAAACGGACAAAAGCCTCTCTTACAACGAATAAACAAACAGCTGTTTGATTGATGCTCCCTGGAGTGCCCAAAAAATATGATTTAGGATGATAAATATAAACGAAGATGTTGTAGTAAAATAATCCCTCAAATATGTAGACGAATTGTTAAACAATACTTCATGTTATTAAATGTATTCTCATAAATAATATGGTGAACAGTCGGACAAATTGCGCTGCACTGATGCCGTTTACAAGTACGAGCATAGTTTCATATATTGTTATCATATTCATATATTATGTTTTATAATGTGTTTATTGTTATAAATGTTTGTTCGTTTTATCTCTTAATTTTGTAACTGTGTAATGGTGCTAGACAAATAACGTGTATTATTATTATTATTATTATCATCATCGTCATCATCACATTCGTTGTGCAGAACTGTTCGTCATTTACAATCAATCAGGATAATTCCCACACCTGTAGCTTTTCATAGGCAATCAAATGGCTGAAATCCCTTTTCTTGGCCTTCTTTTCAGCGTTTGCCATTGTTGTCTTCGTGAAATGCATATTCATTAGGGGTGTTTCACTGCCTATTTATAGGCAACTGTGGGCGGGACATGAAGCTGGCAAAGTTGCGCCACATTTAGAGTTGATTGTGATTTATAAAGGAAAACTGGCGTGGGATGTGCATATGCACTGTTTTATAAATCAGAATATTTTTTTGCGTACGCACGTCCTAGGGTTCATGCTTATGCAACCTTTTGACGTGAATCCTAAGCACAGTTTTATAAATGAGGCCCCAGGTCTCATTTGGTTGTAACCCATCGGGATAGCAAAGTATGACTTTGAATTACACACAAGGTAAAAGACACTGAAAACGCTGTCTGCTATTCACATTCCTGGACGTCAGGAGGCAGCAGGGCCGCTAAGGTCTTTGCTGACTGACGTCACATCCACTCCGCCATTATGCCTCCATATATATAAGGCAATGTATAATCCATATGTTCCGTGAGGTGCGTGGCTTGCAGTTACGCCATGCCTTACATTATAGAGTCACTGGCGAACAGACAAGCTAACTTTTCACCATTGATTTTCAACAGGGCCTCATTCTGACAATGTCCATTTTAATAACAACCGTTGCACATGAAAACCCACTTTTAGGAAAAGGCACTAGTCCGTTTAGAAGTAGGACGTGTTCAAATTGGGTGAGAACAAAAAACAAAAAACAAAAAGCAAATATTTTCACTCATTTTAATAAAAAACTACCAAATGGATTTTTGAGATTTTCAGGATTCGTTGGATTAGCGCGTTTGCCTTACCAAAAGATTTTTCATATATATTGGTCCCAGAACGGCGAAACTACGAGGCTGCCGATTTTTGTGTTTTGCATGTCTGGTTCGGACATTATCTGACAGATACACGATTTGTTCATAGCAAATAGAGTGAAGGGAACACATACTATTTTGGGAGATTTGATCAGGGTGCTTTTTGGAATTTTCGCAGAATCTTCCTCATCATCGTCATCTTCATCTTCATCGTCGTCGTCACTGGGAAGAGAACCCAGGTTTCAAAAGCTTACTTTAATGTGACAATTATATTTACAATATCACATTCAAATGTAGGGAAAATAAAGCTACTACAATTAAAGTGTCGTACATCCTCCAATAAGTGACTAAACTAAATTTCTAACTTTTTTTTATTTAGCAAGGCAAACCGTGACTCAGGAATTATGCAAAGGCATCTGCAAATTAAGTTATTCCTTTGAAGGTCCAAATGAAGTTTTAGCCATTTAACATGGCCAATTGAAGAGTTTCCTTTGGGAGCCAAAACTGGCAAGATGCAAATGGTGGTCAGAAAAAGAAAACTCATACTCCTCATCGTCGTCGTCGTCATCATCGTCCTCCTCCTCTTCGTCCATCTTCACCATCTTCAGTTTCTTCTGCATGGGGACAGTAACAGATGGGGTGAGAAGGCAGGCTCCTCAAAGAACATGGCGGAGAAAGTTCTAGAATTTATTTCTACCATGAAGGCCTAATCTACCAAACCTATTAGCTGGTTTCTGAATCCATTTCAACACTGAAAGAATGTGGCTCTCTAATTATTTCACCTATACACCATCATATCATTAGGAGAGCTTTACTTCATGTGAACCTTGTGTTGCAAGTTTTTATTCAGTGAAGAAAGCAAGAGCTGAAACGCTCGTCTTGTCTAGCATTTTTTCCTCACGTGCACAATTTTGCACTATAAATTTCTTTATTCATTAAATGTATATGTTTTCTAAACCACTTTGTCCGTGTTTATGCAAAGTGCCAGGCACTTCTCTGTCTTCAGAGAAAGTACTATAAAAATGCCTAGCCTTGGTGGTCATCTAGTGCAAAATGCTAAATTCACTCTCAGCAACTCTCTGTGCTTTCCTAAATTGTCTGGTGTACTGGATGAACTACTCTCAAAAAGTACAAACCCCAATGTCTGGTCCTCTTGGCTCAATTGCACCAGGCAAGCACAGAAAAGTATTTGAATTACATATGACCCAGGTCTGAAGCCTACTGATAAGTAACCGCTGGAGTGGACTTTACAGCAAGAACCCGAGGTGCCACAGGTACCTCAATCCAGAATAAACCAATTACGGGGACTCAATACTCTAGGCCACGCCCTCGGGATAGGGAATGAGGTACATACCTGCAAGGGAGCCTTCCCAGAGGAGGAGTTTGATGGCCTCTTCATGGGCGATGTGTTGTTTTCTTCCTCCTCGTCCTCTTCTTCATCATCAGAATCCTTCACGCCTGCAAACACGGACGGGGAGATAGAGTCAACATATGCTCAGAGCCTATGTTCACTGCAACCAAATCTCGACAAGCGGTCAAGGGTTCAATTCCGCACCAATGGCGCGCCGTACTGTGATTCCCACCAACATCAGTAACCCTTTCTGCTCTCCACCATCTGAATATATAAAACGTTTAAAAATAAAAATAAATAAACAAAAATCCTCCATATTATCTGCTGATCTACCACTGGAGATGGCAACGCAGGTAGATCTAACATGATTATCCATCATTAAATCCTGCTTCAACCCTGGACCTGGATGTTGAAATATTACATTACATAAGGGAAAATAAATTCACTTAGGCAGCTGAGGAAAGGCCAGTCACAAGGACATTAAATACAGATCCAAAAAACACACACATTCTAGGACGTGGCATTATTAGATAAGGTGTAATGAGCACGCACGCATGCACACGCACGCATGCACAAACACGCAGGCACAAACACGCAGGCACACACACGCAGGCACACAGCTGGGCAAGGGGTGGATTTCTGTGGCAGTTTCAGTTCCAAAGGACACAGTCCTGTTCCTGAAGCGCTGAAGCCTTTGAAGCCTTTGAAGAAGTCGCACACAGGATGCCAGAGCCAGACTAATTCTGCCGTCCCTGTCATTCTTTTCCCATCACCTGCTCTATGAACACAGTGGCTAATAGTAGTGTCATGCCAGGTTTTAGCTAGCATCCAACAAAAGCCGCAATTTCACTGCGCTGTGACCCAGACGCTTCCTCGCTACCTCCCCCTGGAGGCGCCTCAAAGTAGAGCACATTGTAAGGATTTGACATGGGGGAGGTCAGGCTTACTGCCCATTCTGCACTGTTATTTAATACATGCATCCGTCAATGTGTCATGAAATGTGCTTAAATGCATTTTATAGTGCGCAATAAATTACAACAGGAGACGTATTTACAAAACATAATTACACCGCACCTACTCAAGACATTAGTTATACAGCATATTCCATGCATTTCCATACATGGTTAAGAGGTACAGTCGTGGTACACAGGAAGGTTTTATACATCAAAGTTGTATAAAACCTATGATCTATAATAACTTGACACACTGACAACTATTTACTGAAGTATACTTGACTAATTTTGAAATTGCAAAAATAATGACATTACCAAGAGCATGAATGTACACACATTAAACACAACAACTTCCCAACAACACAATAAGGAGTGCTCTCTCATAAAACATGGTCTCACATGAATTGTGCATGGGGTGTTCATATCATGAGCAAAAAATACATACATTTGTAGCAAATTTTTCTGCTATGATTACAGCTAGAGATGGTCCCTGAAACACTCAATCAGTATCTCTTAGAATTCAACATAGCACACCAATTTGACCAGGAAAACCATTTAGGGTTGTTCTGAGAAAATAAAACCCAAGGAACGCGTCTGATATTTCCCCAAATGCTTTGTCCAAGTGCTCTTCTCTAGGGAAAATGCCCTTGGAAGCCTTTCAGTAAAGGTGCATGCATGTATGGAAATCAGTAACAAGGTTCATTGTACGTCACTTACTGACAAAATGTTGGCCGCTGATGAAGACCGGACCGGATCCAGACTTGAGACGGAATGTGATGGGCGGTGTGATCTCGAAGCCCCCCAAACTCATCTGAGGAAAGATAATTACAATATTTTCACATGCAAAATGTACTCTAGGTACTCCATCAAATATACGCCAGCATTGATATACTAGCAAAGGTTACATTATTATTTGAAGTTGCCATATTATGGCAAAAAGGCACTTTTATCAGAACGGAAGTGAATTAGTGTTAAATGCAGATTTTTATGGCTGGCATTTATATAGCGCCTTTATCCAAAGCACTGTACAGATGCTTCTCATTCACTCATTCGCGAGCGCGCGCGCACGCACGCACGCACGCACACACACACACACCAACGGAGATTGGCTGCCAAGCACGGCACCAACCAGCTAGTCAGAAGCAATTGGGCGTAAGGTGTCTTTCAGACAGCAGAATTATTGTTGAAATGGTAAAGAAAGATGCAAACTATACTATTAAATTGTGCATCATTATGCATGCTAGCTAGGTATAAAAACAAAACCTTTGGCTGAGAACTCATTTCAACCAAGAAAAAATTAAAATACTACTTTTTGCCAGTAGATGGCATCCGCGTAAAAGAAATGGGGACAATTACAGTTAGCTAGTGGGCCAAATATATTCTTTAAGCCAAGTTATTTTTAAGGCATATTAATAATTACCAATCAAGTATTAATTGAACCTCCTGGTGTAAAAACTAAGGAAATTAATTGGGGGAAAAAAGTTTGAAGTGAAAATGTTTGCATTTGCAGAAAGCCTCAAAAGACATTAAATTGATCAGCCCTAATGCTGGAATGTAATGTGGACTCACAGTGTTCTGAACACCAAGTTAGCCCACAATGTTCCATACAGTGAAAATGTAATATAAATAAGACATTACGTCCAGATCAGCGTTCATAAAACTTCACACAAATCACATACACATACAGTGACATGGTAATGGTGCTCCCCTGTAACAGTATGGTGGGGAAGCTGTTGCCAACTAGAGACTACGAACCAGGCAGACCTAAACGGCACAGCCAAAAGTGTTCCTTGTAAAATTGTTCACGCACGTACAAACATCGTTTTATATAGACCATCAGTTTTTAATTAACACGGGTGGGTTATTTGTGGTTTTCTCTATAATTATTGATCCAATTCACATGAATCCAAGTGTTTTAGTGTCTGGGACAGCAAATAAGCAACCATAATCATAAATCACGTTCCTCAGGAGAACAACTAACATTGAACAGAAGTTAACTTCTGGTGGAAGTTTCCCCGTATTCTGTTCAGATTATGGTCTACGTTACACTAAGACTAATATTTTTACCTTCTATGTGTCTTTAGTTGATTACATGTCAAGCATATGTAACATGTAACAATGTTAGCCCCCTTTTGTGGAACTGGCTACTCAGCCATGATTTGCCGGGTCATGGTAACTTGACAACAACTTTCACAGTCAATAATAATACCTACTGACAGCAGATTGTGGTGTAAAATTATATATATGTTTTTCAAAGCTAAAAATCTTTCAATTATTGAGCTAAAGATGGCTGCAGTCCTTGCAGAGCAGCACCAGAGAATATACACAGCAACGTGGCGATGTCCATGAATCACAGACTTCAAGCAGTAATTGATAAGGGATATGCAACAAAATACAAAAAATGACTACTTTCATTTACGTTGCGGTGTCCCAAATATTATGGTGCCCTGAAATGGGGGGACAATGTCTAAACACTGCTGTAATTTCTACACGGTGAAACCAAAATGTATAAAAATGCCATCTATTAAAATCCGACAATGTACACTTTAACTACATGTGATTTTTGAAATCTCAAATTGTAGAGGCAAATAAATAATTGTTATTTGTCCCAAAAATTATGGAGAGCACTGTAGATTATTGGTGTAAATGGTCTGCATTTATCCAAAGCGCTGGACAACTGATGCTTCTCATTCATGAATGGTGATTGGCTGCCATCCAAGGCAATCATCCAAGACTAACTTTGTTAACCAAGTTATCTATGGTCACAAGTTCACTGGCAATATACACTACCGTTCAAAAGTTGTTTTATTTTCTGTTTTTGTAATCAAACAATTCACATGTGGTCAAAACGCAGACTCCGTTTTTATTAAAGGGTATTTTCATACATTTTGGTTTCACCATGTAGTAATAACAGCACTTTTTAAATGTAGCCCCCCATTCCAATGTTTGAGACTAATTAAACAATAATAACAATAAAATAGTCTTTTTTTGTATTTGGTTGCATATCCTTTGCATGTCACCATTTCCTGATGTCTGGGACCTAACAAAAGTCTGGATCTCTCATTTTCAGGTTGTCCTACAAGTGATATTAAAACTCTTTGCATTTGAATGGATCTCTGTGAATTGGGGGGTGGGACTAGATTCAGCTGTAAATTACACTGATACAGTGTGGAACACATTGGTTGGCTAAACACCCAAGTCATCAAGAGGCCAAGGTATCAAATGAGCCTCAAACCACTGCTGCTGCCAGATATGCAGTTCCACAGGAAAATTTGTCAGGAGAAACAATTGAATTCAAACACAAATAACATTAAAAACATGGCGGCCTGTAGCGTAGTGGTTAAGGTACATGACTGGGACCCGCAAGGTCGGTGGTTCGATCCCCGGTGTAGCCACAGTCCGCATAGCCGTTGGGCCCTTGTGCAAGGCCCTTAACCGTGCATTGCTCCTGAGGAGGATTGTCTCCTGCTTCGTCTATATCAACTGTATGCCACTCTGGATAAGATTATGCCATTAATGTAATGTAATGTAACATGACTCTTATTTGACATTATGTTAATTTGTTTCAAATATTGAAATTGGGGGACCACACATAAAAAGTGCTTTAATTATTATATGGTGAAGGCAAAATGTATATAATACAATAATTGAATAAAAGCCTATGCTTTGACCATGTGTGAATTGTTTGATTACAAACACAGAAAATAAAATATTAAATCAGAGTAAGCAGAAAAAGGCTAGGTGATTACAAACATTTGAGCGGTAGTGCAATATCTAATAATCTACTCTTTAGTCTCGTGGCTATCTAGACCATTTCATGTACTTTGTGACACAAGAAAATCAGTGCCGTCGGTTGGAAGAGCACTCACAGAGGGGAGCACTGAAGGCTTCAGGACGGCCAACTGGACTTTGGACATCTTGCCGTCGTATGTCATGCCCTCAATCTCCACCGTGTGAAACTTGTCTTCAGCCTCCGCCCCCAAGCACACCTGCGGGACACAGATAACAGAGCTAAACTCTCAAGAAATATACTCTTAAAAACCAAGCTACAATCAATAATCTGACAGGCTGCAATAGCTTAGGGGATGATTAAGTTCTCTGTGCACATGTAACCATTTATTTCCCACTTATTCAATATACCAACATCCAATTGCCCCAGGTTCACCCATGTGACATGCCTGGGCGAATCACATACGTGTGTGCACTGTTTCCAGAGGAAAACAACAACACCACTGTTTTTTGAAGAGGGTAGTTGATGAGCGCAAACCTAAAAATGTGAAGGATCTTGCAAGGATCTACATAGAGGCATGGTCCAAAATAGGGGTGTGAACGGTTAAACGTTTAACCTTGATTGTGACAAAAATTGAAAACCGATAACCGATTTCTTTTTCTGAAGGTTAAATGGTTTAAAAGAAATGCACGTTCATCACCAGGCATATAAGCTTCTGTAGTTCGAGCAAGCAATCTGGCCATTTCAGGGGGTTTAAAATGCAAACACCACAGGAAATTGAATGCTACAGTATTAGGGTTATCAAAGAATTGCTGTAGCTGTTAATGATACAGGTATTTAACTAGATTTCTGCAACTATGAGGTTATGCTGCACAATGTCAATGCCAATGTAAATATTTGGCAATTAGGCTGACTTAATATTACTATTACTACTTACTATGTTAACTTTTAACTATTGAGATGGCCCAAAATAAAGTTTTGAAATACAATTAAGTTTCTCAGTAACCCAAAAAAAAGAAAATAAATTTAAGATATGACCCCTACCGTAAAAAAACGGTAACCGGTTACAAAAACGGATGATTTGTCACATCCCAGGTAGTATTTCCTAATGTTCTTAACCTCGTCAAGCATTACAAGAAAATAATTAATGCAGTTATCCATGCCAGTTTAGGTCACAGTAAAATGTTTCATGTTTTTGGCCATCATGCATGCACTTGTCAAATAGTGTAAATATTACTGCTAACCAAATAATTAAGGCCAGAATCTAGCATGAAAACCAGAATCAGATACTGCCCACATTGCCCACCTCTAAGGTAGAGTCTTGGTTCAGTGAGCCAAAATCCAAAATGCCTTTAAAAGGTGATTTGTCCGACTCACTTGCTTATTCTACCACTGGGGTGGGGTCATACATTCTGAATTCACACTCCTGGAGGTACTTTTTTTTTTTTTTTTTTAATGGCCAGGTTACCAGAGGTCAGAGTTCAGGCAGGGCTGTAGTGTTTGTTGATATGGTTCAATAAAAGAGGACTGTCCCTGTTCATACTCAAAAGGCCAGCACCAGAGTTTTGATCCAATATGTTCAGGTAACCGAGGGAGGGAGGTGAGGAGAGATGAGATGCATGTTGCTACTTTGTAGCTTTGCAACTGCATGAATAATGAAATTACCATGTTCATATTGTACTTAGCTTACATAAGAAGAGGTAACAAATAAAAGACTGAGGATAATTAGGTAGTTAGGAGCTTGGGAACCACTGATTTAGAAGGTACATTGTTTCAGTGCAGTCTGCAGACTGGCCTTACCGCTTTGAGTGAGAGCTGGTGCTCTGCTTCATCGTCGTCCACTTCGACTTTGTATTCCTTTTTGTCTGGCTTCAGTTCACAGCCTGAGGGAAATTATGCATGTTTGTGAACACAATTACCCAAATGCAAAACATTTGTAGGACTGGCTTCCTGGCCGTGAATTGTCCAGGTTACAACCCACTATCAACCATTGCAACTACTGCAAAAATAATACCTTGCTAATATGTTTGCCACATTCCATTTAGCCGAGTAAAGGTTCGTAGAGAAATTAACCACAAACTCGACTAGTAACAAATATTAAACTAAAGTATCCCTAATGAAATAATTTTTTTGTTTTAATTGAGCCCTTCTTCTGCAGTCCTTTACTTGTCCATACGGCTTGTGCATCAGTTTTGTCCAAACGCAGGGGGAACTTGATCAAAAGCGTACTGAATGTTCTGCTTGAAATGTTTTTAAGACATTAAATTGCAGGCCAGGGTCTTGCCCTTTTAAAAGCATTG
Organism: Conger conger; assembly: GCF_963514075.1. Lineage (NCBI taxonomy): Eukaryota > Metazoa > Chordata > Actinopteri > Anguilliformes > Congridae > Conger > Conger conger. The sequence goes on along the minus strand of NC_083767.1, from coordinate 23,184,816 downwards.
TGGTGTTGCTATCAAATGATGGTAGCTAAATGATCTGCGATGCTCTCACCCCCTTGGGTGTTAGACGCAAAACCAGAATGAACTTCCCGTTATAAGATTTAGCAGTACTAGAGCTAAAGCCAGACGCTACTACGACCAAGTACGTTATTTTAATGCAGGCCAGTCAGTGTGTATTGACTTCACCTGTACTCAAATGTTACCCAGCAAATGAGCGGAGGAACGTTAGCTAGCAAGCTACCGAGGTAAATTGAGCTCGTCAACAGTGATGCCAATTGAATTTCTAGTGCTGTATAATTCATATCAACGCAAAGTACATGGCTAATGTGATTGAACATGCCTAACACAATGTGCACATGTAATGCTGTTGTCAAAAAGAAATGTTGGCTATCCAGACTCAATGTAGAAAGTCAGGGACTGGAGAATCCTGATAGCCGCTGGCCACACTGTACATGTCGCTTAGTATTTCAGTGTTTATTAAATGGAAGTTCTGCTTCGTGTACTCTGCATTTCAAGTGTGCCACGAGCTGAAGATATTCTTAACGATACGAAACTACAAATAATATCGTAAATTGCACTCCTCCCCGTCTTCCCGTCTTTGTTAGCTAACTATGTTAGCCAGCTAAGCTAACTGTTGTCCTACCCCCACACATGCTATGCAAGCTTGCTATCCAGCTTGCTAACAGGCTATGGGTGTTTATCGAAATGCGCCTTTGGTATTTGAACAGAACTGAAATTAGCTAGAGATATACATGGCACACGAATCTAACATGCTCACCAAATAAATACATCTGTGGTCTGCTAAAATCTGGGCTGCAGTCTTCCGCCATATCGTTCTTCTACTGCTAATTTCAATGATTCTAGAAAGCGAAATTCGAGAAAGGAAAAAATACTTATGTCGGTCGTAACTGGCAGATGTTTTAACGAATAGGATACTATAATATGGATTCTTCGGCCAATATTGTCCAATAGTAACAGAGCATGGGCGGGGAAATAAAAGGTCAGTGGGAACCACTATATTTTCCTCCAGATGGCGCTGTCGAATTTACCCAAATGAGCGATGAATTTATCAACTCATTTTGATATAGTCTCAACTCATTAAAATATAAATAGGACTGTATTTTCTACCAGTATCATGTAGCTAAATGGTGGCTGCGGATGTTCGGGGATTTCAATATATCAAAAGACAATACTCAGTAACCATTTTATTAGGCATTTATTTGAAGATGTATTGGTCTTCTGTTGCTGTAGCCCATCCACACAGGTTTGACTTGCTGTTTTCTTCTGCATGCCTCTTAGCTTGAACAAGTCTGGCCACTGCCTCTCATTTGATGTTTTTTGTTTTCATATACCATTCTCTGTAAAATCAAGAGACTGTCGGTAGATTCTCCAGTAGGACAATGAATCCAAGCACACATCACAATCCACGCAGAAATGGTTAAGTACAAACAACAACCATGTTCTGCAATGGCCTTCACAGTTTCCAGGCTTAAATCACATGAAAAACCTGAGGTCTTAACTGAAGAGGGGGGTACCCAAAGTTATGCATGGAGGAATGGTCAAAAATCCCTCCAAATGTGTTCTCTAACCTTTTCTCTAATTATAGGAAAAGACACATGGCTGTCGTCTTTGCCAGGGGTGTTTGCACAAAGTATTAAACCAGTGATGCCTGTTTTTTGGGGAAATACATATTTTATTTGAAAAATGTAAGACTTTCATTGATTCCATTGAATCATTAATAAAGCACTATTTTATTTTATGTTGGAAAATAAATCTTATGTGAATAACTATAATTTTTTGGTCGACTGTATTTTTTGAGCATATTTATCAAGAGGCCCATTGTATAGACACTCACCAAGCACTTTATTAGGAACATTTTTACTTTATTACACCTACATATTCATATGATTATCTAATCAGCCAATTGTGTGGCAGCAGTGCAATGCATACAATCATGTAGATAAGGGTCTGGAGGTTTGTTAATGTTCACATCAACCATCAGAATGGGGAAAAATGTGATCTAAGTTACTTTGACCATGGAATGATTGTTGGTGGCAGACAGGGTGGTTTGAGTGTCTCAGAAACTGCTGATCTCCTGGGATTTTCACCCACACTAGAGTTTGCAAAGAATGGCGCAAAAACCAAAAACCAAATAAAAAAATCCAGTGAGCAGCAGTTCTGCAGACAAAAACACCTTGTTAATAAGAGTCATCAGAGGAGAATGGCCAGACTGGTCAAAACTACCAGGAAGATGATAGTACAAACACATTACCACAATGGTATGCAGAAGAGCATCTCTGAACACACAACACATCATAACTCTAAGTGGATAGGCTACAGCAGTAGAAGTCTAAAAATAAGTCTAATAACTACCTAAGAAAGTGCTTGGTGTGTATATACAATTCTTTGTAAAAGGCACCCTTTTTATATTTTTTTAATATGAATTTGGTCCTAGATATTTCTCTATTTATTTGTTTTCTGCATTATTGTGTCAGTAGAAAAGAGCAAATTTGAGATTTCCAAACATTTTCCACCAAAAAGATTAATGGTCCTGTGAAATGCTTGCATTTTGTTGAATAAAGTAAAATTAATCTGATGGATTATCTATATCTGTGTTTAGTGAGATATATGTCCATCCATCCATCCATCGTCACCCGCTTATCCGGAGTCGGGTCGCGGGGGCAGTAGGCAAAGCCGGGTATTCCAGGCGTCCCTCTCCCCAGCAACGCATTCTAGCTCCTCCTGGGGGATCCCGAGGCGTTCCCTGGCCAGGAGAGATATATAATCTCTCCAGCGGGCTCTGGGTCTCCCTCGGGGTCTCCGCCCAGTTGGACGAGCCCGGAAAACCTCCAAAGGGAGGCGCCCGGGAGGCATCCTGATCAGATGCCCGAACCACCTCAATTGGCTCCTTTCGACGCGAAGGAGCAGCGGCTCTACTCCGAGCTCCCTCCGGATGTCCGAGCTCCTCACCCTATCTCTAAGGCTGAGCCCGGCCACCCTACGGAGGAAGCTCATTTCGGCCGCTTGTATACGCGATCTCGTTCTTTCGGTCACTACCCAAAGCTCGTGACCATAGGTGAGGGTTGGGACGTAGATCGACCAGTAAATCGAGAGCTTCGCCTTCCGGCTCAGCTCCTTCTTCACCACAACGGTCCGGTGCAACGCCCGCATTACTGCTGACGCTGCACCGATCCGCCTGTCGATCTCACGCTCCCTTCTACCCTCACTCGTGAACAAGACCCCGAGATACTTGAACTCCTTCACTTGGGGCAAAGACTCGTTCCCAACCCGGAGGGAGCAATCCACCGTTTTCCGGCAGAGAACCATGGCCTCGGACTTGGAGGTGCTGACTCTCATCCCGGCCGCTTCACACTCGGCTGCAAACCGCTCCAGTGCGTGCTGAAGGTCACGGTCCGATGAAGCCAGCAGAACCACATCATCCGCAAAAAGCAGAGATGCGATTCTGAGGTCACCAAACCGGACACTCTCCTGACCTCGGCTGCGCCTTGAGATCCTGTCCATGAATACCACAAACAGGACCGGTGACAAGGGGCAACCTTGGCGGAGTCCAACACCCACCGGAAACGTGCTTGACTTTGTGCCGAGAATGCGGACACAGCTCTCACTTTGGTTATACAGGGACCGGATGGCTCGTAACAACGGCCCCGGTACCCCATACTCCCGCAGTACACCCCACAGGGTTCCCCGGGGGACACGGTCGAAAGCCTTCTCCAAGTCCACAAAGCACATGTGGACTGGATGGGCAAACTCCCATGACCCCGCCAGCAACCCTGCCAAGGTAAAGAGCTGGTCCACTGTTCCACGGCCAGGACGGAAGCCATATTGCTCCTCCTGAATCCGAGGTTCGACCGTCGGTCGGAGCCTCCTTTCCAGTACCCTAGAGTAAGCTTTCCCAGGGAGGCTGAGGAGTGTGATACCCCGGTAATTGGAGCACACCCTCCGATCCCCCTTCTTGAAAATGGGGACCACCACCCCGGTCTGCCACTCTACAGGTACTGTCCCCGATCTCCACGCGACACTGAAGAGGCGTGTCAGCCAAGACAGCCCAACAATGTCCAGAGCCTTCAGCATCTCAGGGCGAATCTCATCTACCCCCGGCGACTTGCCACTGAGGAGCTTTTTGACTACCTCAGCAACTTCCGCCAGGGATATAGGTGCAGATTCCCCCGAGTCTTCAGGCTCTGCCTCTTCCACAGAGGACGTGTTGTTCGGGTTCAGGAGCTCCTCGAAGTGCTCTTTCCACCGTCCGACAATATCCCCAGTCCGGGTCAGCAGTTCTCCTCCCCTGCTGAAAACAGCCTGAGACAAGCCCTGCTTTCCCTTTCTGAGTCGTCGGATGGTTTGCCAGAACTTCCTCGAGGCCAACCGAAAGTCCTTCTCCATAGCCTCCCCGAACTCCTCCCATACCCGGGTTTTTGCTTCAGTGACTGCCGAAGCTGCAGCCCTTCTGGCCACCCGGTACCTGTCTGCTGCTTCAGGGGACCCCCGGGCCAGCCAAGCCCGAAAGGCCTCCTTCTTCAGCTTGACGGCCTCCCTCACCGCTGGTGTCCACCAGCGGGTTCTTGGGTTGCCGCCCCGACAGGCACCGATGACCTTCTGACCACAGCTCCTGCTTGCCGCCTCTGCAATGGAGGCTTTGAACATGGCCCACTCGGACTCCATGTCCCCAGCTTCCCCCGGGATGCGTGAGAAGTTCTTCCGGAGGTGGGAGTTGAAGACCTCGCGAACAGGGGCCTCCGCCAGACGTTCCCAGTTCACCCTCACTACACGTTTGGGTTTACCGGGTCTGTCAGGCAGCCTCCCCGGCCACTTGATCCAACTCACCACCAGGTGGTGATCAGTTGACAGCTCTGCTCCTCTCTTCACCCGAGTGTCCAAGACATACGGCCGCAGGTCTGATGATACGACCACAAAGTCGATCATCGATCTTTGGCCTAAGGTGCTCTGGTACCAAGTACACTTATGAGCTACCCTATGCTCGAACATGGTGTTTGTTATCGACAATCCATGGCCAGCACAGAAGTCCAATAACAAAACACCGCTTGGGTTCAGATCAGGCAGGCCGTTCCTCCCAATCACCCCCCTCCAGGTTTCTCCGTCATTGCCCACGTGAGCGTTGAAGTCGCCCAGCAGAACTATGGAGTCTCCGGGTGGCACCCTTTCCAGGATGCCACCCAGTGACTCCAAGAAGGCCGGATACTCTGAACTGCCATTTGGTGCATACGCACAAATGACAGTCAGAGCCTTCCCCCCAGCGACACGTAGTCGCAGAGAAGCGACCCTCTCGTTCCCCGGGTGGAACTCCAACACAGTGGCGCTCAGCCGGTGGCTTGTGAGTATCCCCACACCCGCCCGGCGCCTCTCACCTTGAGCAACTCCAGAAAAGAACAGAGTCCAGCCCCTCTCCAGGAGTTTGGTTCCGGAACCAGTACTGTGCGTGGAGGTGAGCCCAACTATATCTAGTTGGTACCGCTCCGCCTCCCGCACTAGCTCAGGTTCCTTCCCCACCAGAGAGGTGACGTTCCACGTCCCCAGAACCAGTCTGCGACGCCGAGGATCAGCACGCCCAGATCCCCGCCTTTGCCTACTGCCCGTTGGGCAAAGCACCCGACTCCGATGCCGACCCCTGCAGGTGGTGAGCCCACAGGGCGGCGACCCCACGTGACCAGTTCGGGCTGTGCCCGGCCGGGCCCCATGGGATAAGGCCCGGCCACCAGACGCTCGCCGACGAGCTCCCCTCCCGGGTCTGGCTCCAGCAGGGGGCCCCGGTTTCCCTTTTCCGGGCGAGGTAACTGGGTCTTTGTGTGGCCGTGTCATGGGAGTCTTTGAATATATATGTGTCAGTAGTATTTAGTATCCAGGTCTTGTCTGGACTAAATCATTTTCAATGTAAAGCTGAAACCAACACCTTGTGGAATACTCCCCTGAATTAAAAGCGGAGAAACACTTCATTTATACAGCAGGGGCTGTCACTAAACTCTTAAGTGAAGCTGAACATCTTAAGGTCTATGGAAGGGAACAGGCCATTCAGCCCTCCTAGACATGTCATTTTCAGTTGATAGCAAATATTCTAATAGGAAGGATCCAGCAATGTGCCAAGCCTGAACTTGAACACCCTGAGGCCATCTGAATCATCTACTGTATGTGAAACATGAGAATATATGAAATGGTGGGGAATTTCTACCTTTTCCACCCTGTGTGGACATAACTCACTTTTCGTTCATTGTTTTGTTAATCCCATTTTTTTGTGATCATTTGGCTCTTCACAATCAGTCCCATCATTCTCTGATCCAGCAGGTGGGGGTATACACCAACTTTTGTTTGCCGAAGGAATAAAGCAAATCACACGCTCGCATGTACACGTACGTACTTGCGTATACACAAACACACACACAGAACAATGAGTAACATGTTAACAATGTGTTCTTTATGAAACAGCAAATACACAACAAACAGAAAAGCAACTATTGTTCACGTGGTCACATATACCAGGTCCAGAAAAATGATGCCTCTTCAATAACATTGTCTAAATGCATTTATTTATTTATCTGTGCATGTATTATTTAATCACTTCATGGCTTAAGTTACCGATTCTTCATCCTATTCCAAAACATTTAAACTTTTTAAAAGTTTAAAGCTTAGCAGTTGCCTACAGTCTTGGAAAGCATGGCATTGTCAATTTCAGTTTGTTTACACTTCCTGAGATAAATGTGAAAATGTTAGTCTAGCCAAGTGAGTCATTAAAAACCCATTACTCCCAGTAGGATTTTCCAAATTGCAAACTATTGTACCTTCAAAAACCAGTATCAGTTAGAAATTAGCATTTACAAACAGATACCCAATAACAGAAAAAAAATCTCTTTCAAATATGGTTACATTAATTAACATCAACTAAGGCATTTGACACATGCATTAAGTACATCAAGAGAGAAAACCATGGAAAAGTCAATCCTGTGGTTATTACAATTAGGTTAAGTGAAGCATTATGGCTGATGTACCTCCATTTTGTACATTTTACGCTGCTTCTGGGTTAGCACGAATACGTGAAGATATGATGTCACATTGTGCGTGTATCTTAACAAATCCAGGTGTACCATGGACGTGTGGTTGTCAAGAGGCTGCAAAGAAAATGATAAGATGACTTTGCAACGTTATGGCTTATAATGTTAATGTGTGTGTGGCATGAGAGAAAAACAAAGATGCCCATCTCTCTTCATACTTACACATGACAGATCTGAGGGACCAATGGTGAATGCTTCTCAATACAGCAGCCTTTTTCGTTCATCCCTTCCTCCTCATGTTGACATTTTTTCTATCACTGTCAATCTCAACACTGTGAGGGTCGCTTCCTCTGAAGTTGTCTGCTACCAAACAATGGCAAAATCTTTACATCTGACAAACTAACTTCACATTCAGTCATAGGTCTACACTTGCCCGGAGAGCAGTTTATCACTTACAGTACAAAACACCATTGGGTATACAGTATATTGTATATTGTATATTGTGTATTGTATCAAATCAATCTGTTTTATTTGATCATATGCAGCTGCGAAGAGCTTCAGCCAATACGATACAAGGCAAAGGGTATTGTAGTGTATTTTAAAAAAAGACCAACAATTAAGAAGAGTAATTGCCAAAATGAGAATTGAAATGATGGGACAGTACAAAATGGTGGGTAGAAAACAGCAAAATAAAAATAAATGTCCTACTGTAAACTACTATTAATCTGAGCACAGTAGCATTGTAGAAAGCCACATGGCCTCAAGCCACAACTGTGAGCAGTCAAACCAAATAAGTTCTGATTGCACTTGGTTATGTTTGAAAATAATAGTCTGTCAAGGGTGTTTCTGCTGTGTTTTTAATGTCATTTGTTAAGTGTCACCTTAACATTACTCCAGATCATTTCATTTGAATGTTTCTGTATTATGGTAATACACAAGGTGATCTTACTTATCAAATATAGCAGGTGATTCTATCCATGTTACTAGCATATGAGCTGTATTTGCATCTCATATGAAGGTAATTCTGTCATGATCTGTGTTTTCTGTTATCTGTATTTTGTCTAAGTCCTTAGTGTTTCCATATCTTATTACCTTTCTGCACTCACCATAGTCTATCTGTCAGTTTATTTCATTCCCTGTCATTAGGTTCACCTGTATCTCACTTCCTGATTGTTTTGCACAACTGATTATTATTTCCCCTTCATTATCTGTATATTTAAACCCTTCTGTTTCATCTAGTCATTGGCAGATTGTCATGTACTATTGCCATACTGTCCAGTGTTTATTGGCTTCCCGTGTTTGATCATCCTTCTCTTCTGATTTAACCGCCGTGTTTGGGCTCCCTTTGATTTACCGGTTTGTGCTTTTGGTTTTTTTAGCATGCGTAACAGGTAAAATCAAAACCATAATTTCTTAATTTCCCCTACAATTGTGCCTGATCACATTCATATTCATTCCTTTGCTTGTTATATTTTTTTAAGAATGTTGACACTTGTTTTAACCAGTGTACCAACAAAGCCAGGCAACTTGAGACCCCTCCCACTCCTAAATTCCCCCCCCCCCCCCCAACAATTAGCCTATTAATTAATGAATTGCCTATTAACATTTTCTATAATGTCTTTTAATGGAAAGTGTATACCTTCCAAAATAAATCCGGGGCAAAATGATTTAAGTCATGTTCAGTAAAGAGAGACACACCAGTGGGGGGCGGTTGATAAAGAAGATAAAGAAGAGAGAATGGCTGTTGTATACAAAAAGCCTTGATCCAAAACAATGTGATAGGAAGTCCGATATACTTTAAAGCTGTAGTTCTCCTTCTTCTTGGGTGGGTGACAAGTCACTGGATAAGGACGAGGCCCCAAACAACAACGCACAGAAAAATATTGAACACCTAGAAAAAAAGCCTTTAAGCACCTGTAGCAAAACACAATGAACGGCCTTATAAACACAATTAAGCAGGAATGTCTAAGATAAGGGCCAAGTCACGTCTGCACAGAGGCTGAGACGGGTGGTTGGAGGGTAGTGGGGGTGTGTAGAAGAGGTGTGTCAAAGGAAATAGGGGCCAAGAAGGCTGCCACGGAGGACTGCCTACCACTAACAGGATTCCAGCCATCCATGGTGCTTTCTCAAAATGACAAACACTGTAGTTAGATAGGGGTGTGGGGGCGTGGACTCTGGCAGACCAGACATACATTCCTGACCAAATCTTCAAGTATCTATAGTTTGATGTCACGGCAAAACAAACAAAACTTATCGAACCAGAACAGTGCCATGACAACTGTTATGTTTGCTCTGTGTTAAAAAAAGAAGAGTAAAATCAGTTGCAAATGCGATGGATGTCAAAGCACCCATTTGTAAGGTTCATGACAATGAATTTTGCTGTTAACTGTGTGTGCCTCAACAAGACAGTGATTAATATTTATGTGTGATAAAAAATATTGAGGGTATTGTAACATACGTGAGCAAGTTCAGTATCTTAGGAGAAGAATGGATGCCATTTATACAATACTGCAAAGCCAATCTTCAGCTGTGTAAAAAGACTAATGCTTGCAATCTCTGTTTAATTAAATCTGATAGGTATACCTACACCTAAAAAAAAAGCAGACAAAAGTCTTCCATTGGGAGTTTAAGTTATTAAACACGTCTTTCCTTGTCTGACCTGAGTCTGACCCTGAACAGCATATATAGATGAAAAGCCTTTTTTTGGAGCATAACACAGTATCAGCTCAAGATAGGGAGTAACACAAGGAGCGCAAGGCTTTTCGCTTTTTCCATTCCATTTATTACCTTTTTATTATTGCCAATAACAAAGAATTTGCTATTAATTGTTTGCCCTTATGTTTAGATTTATTCTAAGACTTAAATTTCTGTGAGAATTTAACAGGACTGAATGGAATCTTTATTGCAGATATATGTATTATAGCCAACCATTTTATTTATTTGTTTGTATTTGTTTATTTAGTTTTTTGTTTAGTAGCACTCTTATCCATGATGACTTGTATAGTTGAAGTATATCTTATGGTGTGTTAATTTAAGCTGTGTTAATTTACACAGCTTGACATTTACCAAATCACTTTGGGTGATGCCTTATAAAATGTGTACCCAAGGCTGAAGGAGGCTGGGCAAGACAGTTCTCTGGGCTTGGGTCACTAAGTATCTGTATCCATTTGATTATTTATGTATATTCCTATATATTTTCCATTTTCCTCTATTCATACATTATGCAAGATCAGAAGGATGAGCACTATAGACTCTGGGTGCGATCCAAATTTACAATTAATAGTAACAGGCCGATCATTTTGGCTGCATTAAGCAAGGTTTGGTTGGCTTGCCCAACCACAGGGAATGAATATTGCGAACAGCAGGTACTCGCAATAACTGAATATGCTCTTGCACAGGATTCCTACAGATGAACATGGTGCTAATGACTTAATATGCGATTTGCATTACATGCGATCAGTTCAACAAACAGCTTCTTCATTACTCACTTTTTAATCTTACAGTAGTGTGCAAAAATGTGGGCACCCCTGGTCAAAAAGCGTTTTACATATTAATATCTAAGTGAATAGAAGCGAACCTGACCTCTAAATGGTACGTTAAGTATGACATATTTCTTAAAATTTTAAAGCAAGATTACTTTTTATTTACATTTTTGAAAGTTTCAAAGTAATATTAAAATTTTGGTCACACAGTCAGTTAGTACTTTGTAACTCCTCCTTGGGAAACTATAACAGCTTGTAAATGCTGCCTGTAGCCAGCTAAGATTTTTTCAATTCTCGCTTTTGGAATTTTTCCACCTTCTTCCTGGCAGAACACCTCTAGCTCAGTATCCTTGCATGTATGGCATGTTTGAGATCTCTCCACAGATTTTCAATAATATTCATTACATTACATAATGTTTTCATTTGACTGACGCTTTTATCCAAAGTGACTTACAGTTGATTAGACTAAGCAGGAGACAATCCTCCCCTGGAGCAATGCAGGGGATGGCAACGGCTGTGCGGATCTGATAGTGGCTACACCGGGGATCGAACCACAACCTTGTGGGTCTCAGTCATGTACCTAAACCACTACACTAAAGGCCGCCCATATTCAAGTCTTGGGACTGTGGTGGCCATTCCAAAACCTTTATCCGTCTTTCCTGGAGATACATCATGGTTGATTTTGAGGTATGCCTTGGATCATTGTCTTGCTGGAATACTCAACCTCTCTTCAACTTCAATGTCTGGACTGACCTTTGAACATTAACCTCCCGAATTTCTTGATATTTGATGTAATCCATTCTCCTTCCACTTGCACAATATTGGATAATGGATCCACCTCCATGCTTCACAGCCGGCAAAGTGTTCTTCTCTACAAAGGCTTCACCCTTTTATTTTTTCAAAAAGATACCTTCTTTGGTAGTAGCCAAAAAGTTTAATTTTGGTTTCCTCGGTCCAAAAGGCTTCAGGCTTCTCAATGTTTTCTTGTGCATACTTTGGATGCTCAATTTTGTGTTCTTTCTGGGAACTCTTTCTGGGACCATGTAGGTCTTTGTTGTTTAAAGTATGTTGTATTATTGTTTTTTGCAGCTCTTTCGCAGTGATGTGTGGGTTCTTCTGAGCATTTCTCATCAGGTCTTGGCCATTCTATCTGAAATCGTTTTTTGGTCATCCAGACCTTGCCTTGACTTCAACTGTTCTATTTATCTTCCATTTTCTAATAATATTCCTGACAGTGGTAGTTTAAGTTTTTGTAGCCTGGAAATTAACCATCTTCATTCTGAAATCCTTGAACAACTGTTTAGAGCAGCCCATGGTAATTAACACCAGACAGAACGGCCACTGCAGCTGGATACTTTAGAAGGCATGGAGTTACTTCAGAATAAAAAGTAAATCACCTGGGTCTGGGCCGTAGTAATAATCTTTTTAAAAAGTAACAAGGACCCTTTTCCCTTTTCATAGTTTATAGCACAGTAAAAGATGAAAATAAAAAGCAATCTTGCTTTAAAATTAGCAGATAGGTATCATGCTTAACTCTGTACCATTTAGAGTTCAGGTTTGCGTTTGATCAAAACAGATTCATTATAACAGACATGTAAACCAGGGGTGCAGTTTGCACCAAACTGTAATAATAGATTGAATAATATCATATCAACTTATGTAGATAATGCATTGCAATTCCTGTGGCAGTAAGCCTATTGTCTGTGCCTGTGTATGTTGTTGTCCAATGTCAATATCTATTATTTATCATGTGTCAGCATGACGAACTGAAAGCTAGTTTTAGTGGGGAAAAGTTAAAGTCTGATTGCTACTAAGTAGTGATGATGAGATTAAAGGAGGCCTAGCTACAAAGAAGTGAGTCAAAATACCTTATAAACACAAAAGGGGATCACAGAAAAGAGAAAATGGAAGAATGGACAGCTTACAAAAGCAGTCTCAGACTCAACTGTGACAAAATACCTGACAACACATTGGGTCTACATTATTGTATGAGTATAGTGATATCTCCGGTGATACAGGGTACATTGTCAGACTATCATTAGGCTATTCACTGACTAATATCATGTAATTGTGTGGCTTTTGGCTGTAGCAAGGTAGCTAGCAAACATCTATACCCCATTAATTGAGAAATCTGTAAATGAATAGCATAAGTCAGCATACGCATTGTATTCATATCCTATAGCCTATGTAAGCTGCAGCCGTGACAAACCATATAACTTTCCTGGGCTTTTTTGTTCTGATATGTTGTGTAGGCTATACCCTGGCAAGCTATAGGCCTAGGTAGTTGGGATGTTGTTGTTTCTGTGTTTATGTATGTTTACCTTGACATATGCTCCCAACAGCCTAACTTGTATCACCCACTACTGTAAATAATGGCCCCCTTCCCGCCACTATCACTACAACCTCACCCCCAACATGTCCCTAGTTTTATTTCTTAGTTATTCTAAGGACATTGCAACCTCTTATAATGGTTGTTCAGTTTGTTGATTTGTTTTGGTGTCTGCTCACAACAATGAAATGAGATGAGTTTATATTTCAAAATTCCCTACCACATCTTATTATAGAACTACTGCTGATTTATATATACTCACCAAGCACTTTATTAGGTATTTATTAGACTTATTTTAACTAACCCTGTCTGCCAGCAACATCATTCCATGGTCAAAGTCACTTAGATCACATTTTTCCCCCAGTCTGATGGTTGATGTAAACATTAACTGAAGCTCCTGACCCGTATCTACATGATTGTATGCATTGCACTGCTGCCACACAATTGGCTGATTAGATAATCACATGAATGGGTAGGTGTAATAAAGTAAAAATGTTCCTAATAAAGTGCTCGGTGAGTGTATGTCATTGTAGTGTGAAAATGCATCCCGTTTGTTTTAGATGTTTTACAATTATCATTCTAGGTGTGAGGGTACCTTAACAAGAAAAAAATCTTGTTATAACAAGAAAAGGTTTTTTTATGAGAAAAGTTTATTTTATTGTTATAACGAGACACTGACTGGAAAATATTTTTTCATGGGGGCAGCAATACACTGCAGACAGAACTCAATTTGAGCTATCTTTTGTAGTCTTTTTAAACACCTTTTAGACACCTTTTAAAAACAAAATATTCCCCCAAGTCTCAATTGGCTGAGCCTTTGCATCTTGAGAACAAACTGAATTGCTCTTATTTGAACATTTTCCTCAATACAAGCAAATACGATCACTTTGAAACTGCTGCATCAAAAACCTGTTCTGTATTTCAGCTTGTAACTGCCTAGTAAAACTATAATTCTGTTTTTGTGATTGGGCATAGCACAAAATTGCCACCATGAAAAACGTTATTGGTTCTTGAGTCAGAAGTGCTATAAAGAGAATAATCTTTGCAGCAAATTTGAGATATAACAGTGTTTTTTCTTTTTATGACTGTTTGAATGATGAGACTTACTCTCACTCTCATAATGCCATCAAGTTTGTCAGCACTATGAGGTGGATAATAAGAATGGGAAAGAATGTCTTTAGCGAGTCAGACTTTCAAAATACACCAGTACTTTTCATAGTTGCTGTAGCAACACCAGCCTTTTGCGTCAGGCGCACATATGACACATTCTGCCCAGGAAATCTTGTGCAAGGGCCTAGAACCGCAGAATGTGTGTGATCTAGGTGAGTCACTGCAAAATGCACTTATGTCCTGAATAGATAGATTGACATACATTTCTCCGCCTCTATAGAGCAGGTGTAAAGCGAGGTGCAAGACAGAAACACAGATCTAGGCTTCAAAGATGCACTGAAATAATCTTTACAACAAGAATCACACAATTTCAAATCCCAGAGCAAGAAATCATCAAACAGATTATTAAGAGTAAATATTAATAAATGATTGAAGATATTCAATGCACTGAACAACTGCGTTGTTTGAGATCTGTATCTTTCGCAATATGCGTTTGTAGGCTGTCAAAATCGCTGATTGTGTCATGAGCCTTCATAAATAAGACGTTAATTTCAGGCAAACTGCGACCGCACAAACACACTCTAGTCAGGCCGCATTTTGCGCTGCGAGTTTCATCTACTAAAAGTGTCAGCACTGGGTGGGTTATTGTAGAGGATCAATATGTACAGTCAGTGCCATTAAAAAGTATTTACCCCCATTCTGATTTCCTCAATTTTTGCATATTGCATCTTTAGACAAAATGTCATATGAGTCTAAGGGAACCTGAGTAAACACAAATCACTATTTTATTTATTTAATGAAAAACAACATGGCTCAGGCAGTAAGACCACTTGTCTGGCAGTCGGAGGGTTGCTGGTTCGATCCCCCAACCGGGCTGTGTCGAAGTGTCCCTGAGCAAGACAGCTGACCCCCAAATGCTCCTGACGAGCTGGTCGGTGCCTTGCATTGCAGCCAATCGTTGTCGGTGTTTGAGTGTGTGTATGAATGGGTGAATGAGAAGCATCAATTGTACAGCGCTTTGGATAAAGGTGCTATATAAATGCCAACCATTTACCATTTACCAAAACTTTATAAATCACCCCTCTCTGTGAATTGTAATAAGTGAATAGTCAAAGTCTTTCCTTCAACCCAATAGAGATGCTGTAGCAGGACCTAAAATGAGCAGATCGTGCTTGAAAATCTATCAATTTCTCTGAGCTAAAGTAGTTTTGCAAAGAAGGGTGGAATAAAATTCCTAGGGGTGATTTGGGTGTTTTTATTTATTTTTTCATTAAATAAATAAAGCAGTTATTTAAAAAATGTGTTTTGTGTTTACTCAGGTTCTCTTTGTCTATTATTACATTTTGTCAAAAGATCTGAAACTATTTAGTATGACAAATATGCAATAATAGTAGAAATCAGGAACTTTAATAACTTAACAATAATAACAATAACCTTTTCACGGCCCTGTACATCTACTGAACAAATGCCATAAAGTGGTCCGAGGGCTATGGTAAATATCCTGCGCACTGGTGTTGCTGTTCATGAGGTGTCTTTGTCTTTAGAATTTTTCCTTAGCTTGTTAGGGTGTGGTCGACACACTACCAGTATGTTCTACAGTATCTATACACCAAACTGACCCAGTCAATGATCACTAATTCAGTAACTATGTAGTTCAGTAAAATTGAGTCAGTAATTCACAAGACCCAGCTTGCCATGTGGAAATGCTTAAATTGTGTCAGCCATATTATTATTGTTTTATCTATAATCCAGTTTTAGCAGATATATATGTTTTCCAGTTCATCGCTGATGTATATGTAATTTTGAGCATATTTTCAGCAATTTTCAAATAAAATACAATATGGAAGATATCTGGCATGCCAACAAAATGTTTTATTAAAACTTTAAAGAGAATATATATGTCTAAACTGAGGCTAATATGCATTATAACCAATTATGACGTTTTTCTTTTTATATAATAACCTCAATTGAGTGCCATTTAAAAAATGTGGCTCAATCATTTGACCCAGGGGTATGCATTAGGTCACATCATATTTAGCACAATGCCCCATATAAGGCATTTGGAGTTTTTGGAGTTTCATGATTAAGTAGCCATACTGCCACTAGATTCAGTCCCTGGACACTTCAGAATACACTTGTGTAAAAGACTCAAAGTGTCATACATTTTGACACTTTAAATCAAGGATGTCCATTGTTCTTGCAAGGTTTGTCCTTGTCCTCATAATGACTGATTGTAAGAAACAGGAAAAGGTACAGATTAGTATGGTGTCTGTACTGGAGGGAGGACCTTTTTGAAAGGCCATGTGAGTTTCTGTCTAAAGAGTCTGTTTATCTATCATCAACTTAACATCTGAAATGTTTTAATACAATTAATGAAAAAAATATAATATAATTTAGGAAGGCATATGAACATTATTTTCATATTACAATGATAAAAGGAGAGCAGTTGTTGGTAAGTCAATATAGAATTTTCAGAGTAAAAGCTATGTCAACTGTTAACATAATTTATCATCAAAAATGTTATAAATTAAAGTATTCCATGCAATTAGTATATTTCAGGCATTGTGGTAGACAGTTGTATTCTGAGGAGTCTGAGGATGTCACATACCTTCCTGTACTGAAGACTACATTGCATAAGAGCATAATGCGCCACACTGAGTGCATGTAGCTTAAACCACTTAAGTCACGTCCTTAACCTATCCCCACACCTGTCATAACTAGCACCTTGTGATAATAAATGGACAGTACATTTGTTTCACCAAATATATGTTGCTCATCGAAATTCTGTAAAGCATTAAAGCATCTCATCACATTTACTGCATCAAAAATGAATATTAATTAATAAATTGGCTCGGCAGTGTTTATGTATCTGTCCCAACCTATTTCTATGAAAACTATTTTGCAAACATGTCTCCTCCTTTTTCGATGCTGGTGGATTCTCTGTATTATGATCCATCCAATATTGGTTCAGGTTTCTAAGAACAATGTAGCAATGTAAAATAGTATAGCACTGGGCAGTACTATACTATTTAGTATACTGTGGAACTGTGCTTGTTGCATGGGTTTCGGGTTTGATTCCCAGGTAGGACACTGCTGCTATACCCTTCAACAAGTTCCTTAATCTTACTTCAGTATATATTTAGCTAGATAGATGGATAATATGTAAACAATATAAGCTGTGGGTGTTGCTCTAGATAAGAGTGGCTGTTAAATGTAAATGTCATGCACACAATATGCATAATTTAGCAAGTATATAAAGATGTCCCATAACCCAGAAAAGAATGATGTCCCTGTAATGAAGTAATATTCGTTTATTCAAACTCCAAACTGGAAGACAGTGTTGGACACATTTTTATGTACTGGAGGTATTTTAGTGTGTTTAGCATCATGCTTTCGCAGAATTCACATTGAGTTTAAGATTAAACCAACATGATGTGCTCATTTTGCTTTGTTCTGTGTGGCGCCATTGGAGAGCCTGAAGATAAACATGCAATTTTACAAAGGGAAAGCTTATGTGTACCAATGTTTCGGAGGCAGAGATCCAGAGTTTGTGTTCTGACATAATTTGAAACTGTGAAATTGCGTCAGAGATTCAAATAATTAAATTGTACTATGCTATGAATACTATGCTATCCTATAGTATGCAATGTATACTTGCATATGTATACTATGTATAATTTAGGTGTCTCTTCAGCTATCTGTTTTAAAGGATCATGAAACAACTCTGCTCATGCTCATGTTTTTTAAATCAATGTCAGTTGCTTGTTGTCAGTTCTTGGACTGGACAATAATTATGTGTAGTAAATGGACTTTAAAACATAAAAATTAGTGCATCATCAGATTAGTAAACAAACATGAAAAAATACCAATACAAAAAATAAAAGCTGCCCACTCCCTTCATACAATGAGAAAATGCAAACCTTTCCATATATTAAGTTTTATTTGAAAGTGAATATGTTCCTTTTAACACATAAATGATTCAGAAAAAAAAAACCTGAAAGTGCAAAAGATGAAAACATGACATACATCTCACTTGATGGCAGACAAAAGTATAAAACTTCCAGTACTTTTATGGATTGACATTGTCAAAACCGCTGGAAGTTCAAGACAATTGGCAGGGAAGGAAGTTGTAATATCAAAAAAGAAAAAAAAAACATTCATTTAAAATAGTTGGTTCAATGCCTTGCGCCATACAATTCTGTATTTGAAAGGCTGTTGTTGCAGATCTCTGTTTTTCAGTTTATAGGTATGCCTGCATCTGCACCTTTTGGCCGATCCCTTGCCTGGAGCAAAATTCACTCTTCGTCAACCCTAAAGGGGCGTTGTTCCGCCCCTACATCCGCCAGTATTTTCACATCCGCAGACAGCCATTTGAATCCATGCAGACCTTCACTGCTGCTGTGAGCTTGAGCTTGATGCCTCATTTATGCGTTCATGAACCATGGAGCGCTGGTCAGTGACCCAAAGCTGCTTCCCCCTCCTCAGGAGAGATTTACCTGGAAATGACTGTTTAGGGATGTCCTGAAAGGAGATGTTTTTGTCCCATGCTCACTTGGAAACTGATAAGCATTTGAGTCTCTCTCCACATTACACCAGGAGCCCTGAGATCACTGTGGGATTTCTTACCAAAAAAGAAGGAGGCCACATTTCAACAAATCCACTTTGGACTTGCCACCCGTGACATGGCGATACGTCAAATGGTTTGAAGTGCGGATTTTATTTGTGAAGTTCCTGGGGTCTTTTCTCACATATGATGTGGCTTGTTTACTTTCAGCCCAGCCTGTTTCAAAATATAGATGCATATCTGGCCTATCCCATCGAATCACCACTGCTTAGTCTGCAATCAAGTGTTGGCACATATACATACCAGAGTCTACAGTGAGACATGAGGGGAACTGATGAATGCCAAAAACAAGGCTATTTGAGAACACTTGAATCAATGTCAAGTCACAATGACATTTAATATAAAGCACATTAAATAGGAAGTCGTGGCCAGTCTGACACGATGCGGTAGAAAAGGACACAGCTGCCTCTAGACCAAACTGACAAAACATATGAGGATTAAAGTCTCTATCTTAGATGGGCAATCCCAAAAGTGCACACACAGACACATTTGGAACATGCGTTCAAGTGAAGTCGTATGCATAAGAAAAACTAAATAATATTTTGCCATATCGGAGCTGAAGTGTAGCCTGCGGGCTAACGATGAGTGACAGCCAGGATCAATGACAGGTCCTGTGATATGCTCCACTCTCTGTTAGATCTTTGAAGATTAGCTCCACCCCTCTGTTAGACAGACGAAGATTAGTTCCACCCTCTGTTAGACTGACATCCGATGATTAGCTCCGCCCCTCTGTTAGACAGACATCTGAAGATTAGCTCCTCCTTCTGTTAGACAGATAGCTGAAGGGAAAGTAAAAATCTCATGTAAGGTAAGAAATACTGAACAGATTCATGTAGGAAAGCACATTGCAGAAGTAAATAGAAATTATATGACAGACTGCTTTGTCCATTTTAATGGATCTCAACAATTTTCCATGCCCAGTTTGGGCACACACAAACAAATGTACTAAATTAGAAGGTATATCAGGTTCCTTTTTTAAATCCCCTCATAGTGTTCCTATGATAAATTACAATGTCAGCTCAATCCCTTACAAGGAATAAACAGCTGCAATATACAGTATATGGAGAAAACACTCCTACACATGCGCACACACATACACAACACACACAAACACACACACACACACACAAAATGCATGAGGACAGGTGAAAATCCCTCCCTTCAGAGTTTTACATAAAAGTCACACATCTCAGAATGCGAACTGAAGCACAAGGGGAGGAGTTTTTACAACCTATCCACTACCCAATTCCCCACCCATTTCCTCAAATGGACCACCCCCACCCACCTTTAGGTCCCACCCATAGAATGCCTTGCCCTTCCCCCACTGCTGCCCGGGTGGGTCAGACCACGGATGCCACAGTGGTGACAGAGGTCACCTTGTTTTCTTCAGCCCACGGCTGCAGGTTCTGAAGGGCATAGAGCGAGGAGTTGTGCAGACAGAGCGGGTCCTGCTGAAGCGGCTGGTTCAGAGTCTTCTGGAAGGCCTCCTGCTGCAGCTGCAGCATCAGCCGGTTGGCCTGTTGTCTCTCTGCCTCCCGTTCCTCAGCTGTCTGCCTCCTGGTGGCAGGGAGGCAAAAACACAAGCGTTTGTTTTCTTTATTACATTCACCATAAGAGTACTTGGTTCTGTCTGTTCATAGCAGTGTCTTCTCCCGAGTAAATACTTTCAGGCTAATGTTGCTATTGTAATCTGACACAGAGGCATTGTACATTTCTGAATCTCTGACATAATACAGAACCTCAGCACTTCTGTTAAGTCACACCACGTGTTTATTGGAATTGACAGTAACTTGATTGAACCATGGATATACATCTTTTTAGGATGACAAGTGCTGACAACAGAGCTGTACATGGTATTTCACTTGGCTAATCCTTTTCTGTTGTACAACCTGCCTCCCTCACCACAGTGATTTTCTAATGTGGCAGACATCTACAGTAACAGATAATGACCTTAAAGAAAGGTCATAACTAATGCAAGACCAGTGAACTCATTTGTTCTATAAAATAATAATAATTTAAAGAAATGTTAAAGACATTTGTTTGCTGAATAGAAAGACTTAAAACATTATCCTAGGGTTATTCACTGTGAAACCCTGTCCTGTAATATCCGTGAAAGATTTACATCCAGAAAATCAGACAGAAGCCTGATGCTGTGAAATCACTACTTTCTTCTATTATTATTTTCTTTCGGTTTCTTTGCATTCATTCATTTTTTCAGGGTGCAATTTTCAATCACTATGGTCACAGGATATACTGTTTGAAAGCATTAAAACTCACAGTTCCATCTGTGTACCCTAATTTAAGATGCCATTGCTTTGGAGACAATTCCTTATTTTGTAATGTGGGTGGTAAAACAAGTGTGAGGAGATGGTTGCTGTCTGAGGATAGCTGCAAGGAGGGGGGGTTGAGACAGAGAGGTAGGGGGAGGGTGACAGGCAGGGAGAAGGGCAAACACTTTTTTTCAGGATAAATGGTGTTGTATAGTTTAGCAAGCAAAATGCAGTATTTTACACATCATTAGATGCCCCAGCCACAGCTAGAATAATCTGTATCCAGTCAAAAACTAAAACTCTTTTCAGCAAGAAAAAAAGCTTCCACTTCCTCTGTGTTTGAGCTTCTGTAACTTTGTTTTAGTAATATTTGGAGTACTTCTGACTCTTGAAAAACAAACCTGGTTGTCAAACAGGCTCAAGAATAGTAATGATTTTAGTTATGGGTATGTCCTTTTTAAGCTTGTGTCAAGATAAGGGGTGATAAAGTTAAAGGGTTAACAAACAATATTTACAATGCACACATGAGCAGAGTTGTTTCATGATCCTTTCAAACAGATAGCTGAAGAGACACCTACATTATACATAGTATACATATGCAAGTATACATTGCATAGTATAGCATAGCATAGTATTCCAAGCATAGTACACAG
Organism: Conger conger; assembly: GCF_963514075.1. Classification (NCBI taxonomy): domain Eukaryota; kingdom Metazoa; phylum Chordata; class Actinopteri; order Anguilliformes; family Congridae; genus Conger; species Conger conger. The sequence continues at coordinate 23,163,329 of NC_083767.1, read as the reverse complement.
TTTAATATATCATATACAATACATTGAAATCTCTGAAAAATTGTTTTGTGATTTCTACCCAACTTGCAAGCGTCTGTCAACACTTCTTAATCACTGTTGGATAGAGTGTGGTGATAAAACAGTATCTCTATAGCTATGCAAGAATATGTCCCAGAGTATCTTACATTTCTTGAAAAAAAAAAAAACCCACTTCAACCCTAACCATACAAATTGCTGTAGGCCATATGCTAAACAAAACAAGTCAATCAATGATTTATCGCAGTCATTTAAAATTGGTGTGCAGTAATAATAAGCAAGTGATAGAAACAAACAAATCAATAATTTAGTTTTATTTATTATTGTTTTATTAATGCATTGATGCCGGGGTTGGTGGGGGGAGTTGCGGACGGTCTGTAATATGCCCATCCTGGACAGTAAACTGGGATAAATCCTACAAAAAAACTCACTCATGCACACCATGCACCATCCATCAGCCACACGTTACCACTAAGCTCATTACACTAATCTGATTTCTCATCTGTTCATTTGATCATGTCCTTATTACACACACAGCAGACACATACATATCCGTCATGCAGTGCCTCTGTGCTGCTTCTGGGGAAAGGTAATAAATCACCGGCAAAGCTACAAACCTGAACCACGTATGTCCAGCTTGCTCATATTTCACCGTGTTTTTCTGCCTATCTAGCCAAAGTCATATTGTGTTTGTGTGTGGGTGTGTGTGTGTGTGTGTGTGTGTGTGCGTCTGTGTCTTTGTTTGTGTGTGCATATGTGTTTAGCCAAGTCTGCAGGCATTTGCCTCAACTGTGCACTAAACAACCTGATTTCACTAATAAGATTATTATCTAAACCAAGCAGGTAAAATCAGTGGACTCAATGGACTCCACAGTCATTAACTCATTGTTCCTTCCTCTTGTAGGAACGACTCCTTAGCCCTTTGTGATCTAAAAACACACCCCATCTTCTAGTCAAATCAATGTCAACTACCACCCACTTTCCCTCCTGAAACTTAATAATGAAACCAAAGGTACAAAAGCATTATAATTCAAATGAGTACTCATGTTTAAAGGACCACACAAGTTTGAGAAAATTATGGTTTCTTTTTGGAATACCACTTTATACAGACCATCTGATCAATATTGGACAGAAACTCACAGGATGCCTTTTAAAGGCAGGAGTCTTTTTTGCTTTGTCAAGTGAATTTGTTTCTTTAAAAAGGTAGAAAAAAACAAGCAGCTGAGCTAAGCAAAAACTATATATTTTTTCATTGCCAGAGGGTACGGGAGAATTTCATTGGAATAATCAGACTTTTTTGTTTTTCTAAGTCATGGCAGGGACTGGTCCTAGAGATCCATGGGGAGGGGTCAGGGCAGGGCTGGGGTGGGTGGTGGTGGGTGGAGTGAGGTGCTACCCTACTTTTCAAGCTCTATTTGAAGGCCTTCCATTTGTTAGGTTGAGGGAAGTGACAAAATTGTTTCAACAAGAAGTGACTCAAAGCTTCATCACAGAAGTGGAACAGAACCAAAATCCCAGGGGGCCAAGACCAGACCGGACCCATCATGCTTAAGGAAAATTGTGTGAAATGATTTGTTCGATATAATGTCCTGGCTAGTTACCTATCTGCATTGCAGTTCATTAAAAACAGTTGGCTAGATGGCTTGATAAACCTTCATATGTGGCCTGCTCTATCAAAATCAGTCGCATTGACCCCAAAACGTATTTTGAGTTTTAGAAACTAATCGAAAGAGGAGAATGTAAGCTTTCTACCAAGACTAAAGTTATCTCTCTAAGATATCAAGGGAGTTGTGTGCCATTTCATTTTGAGTGCCACCAAACCATACTTTTGTTGTGGTTGTTTGTGACTGGTGAATGGTGACAAGTTGGCTAGCCTCCAAACAAACTGTGGTGTTACTTTCACTTTGACATCTTGCGTTTAAAAGCATAAAAACTGTATTTTTACTCTGAATTTGGCATTAAGACATGCAAATTATGAAAGCCATGATATTGTTCTACAAAATGTAGATGAAAGCCTAAAACAGCCAAGAATTTAGATTTTTACATAAGCATTGCTTGATGTGAAACTGGCTGTCGTGACTTGCGACTAATACAAGTATGGATAGCACTAGTGACATGAATTGATTTATAGTGAGCAAGTCTACTAGTACTGGTAGCTGTTTCCTCTCTGTACTAATACAAGGCTAGCATGTAATATTGCTGTGGGTAGCTTGTGAACTTTTTGAGTGGACTTTTGAAAGGATAGCTTCATAGTCCTAATGGTTGGCATTTATATAGCGCCTTTATCCAAAGCGCTGTACAATTGATGCTTCTCATTCACCCATTCATACACACACTCACGGCGATTGGCTTCCATGCAAGGCACCGACCAGCTCGTCAGGAGCATTTGGGGGTTAGGTGTCTTGCTCAGGGACACTTCGACACAGCCCGGGCGGGGGATCGAACCGGCAAGGTTAATTTCTCGATGGTTAACGCACATGTTCATTCCCATATATTGAAGCTAGATTTATGAGAAACTGGGGCTAGCTAGCTAGCTAAACTAGCTGGTTACAACTGATCCAGAGCATTGTTGTTTAATCTAATGAGTGAAAACATTGATGGCTGCAGTGAAGCCATGCCGTAACTCGGCGAGTCTGAGCTGTCCTCATCTCGCTCAGGCTAGCCAAGGTAGGTTCCGTGATATCTGTATGCTAACATACCTGTTACCTTCTGCGTAACACAGACTGGAGATTCAAGCCAAACATGCCCAGTGACGTCACTGGACGTCTTTGTTTTGAGAGGTTTTGCCCCATATTTAGGAAATGGCTACAATGACAGTGATTTTAAAAACGCCTACACACATAATTTAAGCATTTAATCAAAATAAGCTCAACTGAAAAAGGCATGACACTTCTCCTTTAATTCACAAATTAAATCACTGGGCCAGATTATTTTTTAAATATAATATAATTTCTTTGGACTTCTGACATTCAAATACATTATGTATTCAACTATATGAATACTGTATTCATTTTCATTATGCATGTTTGTAACATTTAAAAATGCCAAGTACCATACCTATTACACCATTCAATTTCAGATTAATTTACTACTATCTAACAAATGAAAATGATCAACTTTGTCAGTTTCAAATATCAAGAAAAGCATATCATGTTCTGAGCAACAAGACCGGTGTGATTTCTGCTGCGCAGGACGCATTTCATAGCAACACCAGGCCAATAATGTTGATAACATGATAGCAAGTTAATTCAAAGAATAGGAAAAATTCTAACCACAAATTCTCAATTGCCACACCCACTGCCAAACGGTAATTTTGTGTTCAGTTAACTATTTCATGGTTGAATTTGATGTAGAATTCCGATCACTGCCTTACTTAAAGTCAATTAGCAAAATTTGAAGCCCTCGCAGAGGAAACAAGGTTTGACTTGATGATTTCTGGTGTTCATTGTTCTGCTGACTTCCAGGGCCAGCTGATTGAGGTACCTTCCATGATCCACCACCATATTTTCTATATGATATCCTTTTCAACATACTATGAACATCTTCTAACACCAATCCCACTGCTGTTGAGTATGGCCAAAATGCTTCATTCTGATCTTATTTTCTTATTATTATCCAATTGGCAATAAAGTGGTATCTCATGGCAAACTTTCAGACTGTCCCCCTTCCTCCCAAACCATCTGCCTTTTACTTCTGTGTGGGAACATGATGCACTTGGGTCCTCTAACATGCACCACTCCCCTAGTGATTCAAATGATTGACTTAATAGTAAAAAGTGGTGTTTTTTATTAATTTCTTTACAAATATCTCCTGACTGGTGAAGGTCTACGACCCTTTGGCTTGTTTTTTTTCCTTTTCTTTTTTCCTAGCAGTTTCTTTTCCTTTCCTCAAGGTCATGGAAGACCTATGGACTGGCTAAGTCATTTTCATAACCCAGTGAAAGAAAACATCATGGGAGGCCATAGTTGGCCATGTTAAGACTGAGATTAATTTACCATGCATGGCAATGCAGAATCATTTGTTGGGTTCCGTTGAAAATAATTATTAGGGGTCAATAATTATTACACGTATCTTTGAAAAAGAAAAAAGTCTGAGCAATTGTATTAGTATAAAAGAATAGGATTTGCCTATTTTTGAGTATACAGTATAGCATTACCTGCATTGTTTATTTTATATTATCTTTATAATGTTTGTGAATATTTTTAGAGGGCTCTGTACATGCAGTATATGAAGACATAATACATTATATATGTTAAATAACAGTTAAGATGCAACAATTAATCAATTAAATTCTACACCCCATGAATGAGTATGTGCTGTTATTTTGAAACTGACTGAATTTTTCTTAAATACTTTAAGTTTCAGGTGAGCGTGCATATCCCTGCCAAAAAATATATTCTTTTAATTTATTCCAGGATAAATACGAGTAATAAATGCAAATAGAAAATGGTAAACATACCTCCATTTTGTTCTCCTGTTCTGGAACCAGGTTTTGACCTGGGCATCGGTCATCTTCAGCGTCTTGGCCAGGGTGGCGCGTTCGGCAGACGCCAGGTACTTCTGACGATGGAAGCGTTTCTCCAACTCGCAGATCTGCACCCGACTGAATGAAGTCCGCGGCTTTTTCCTCTTCGGAGGCGTCCGGTTCTGATATGGGTGTCCGATCCGCCGCGTCACGGAGAAAGGAGACAAGGCTGCTGCCGAGGGAAAATAACAAATGTGCGTCTGTCCGCGTGTCACGTGTCCAATCCTGAATTTCTGTCAGTCTCACGCAGAAAGACAGATTGTTTGTTTGTGTATCACGTGGCTATATCATATGTTCTGTTCACAGGATACAAGACATGTTTTATGCACACAGCTGACTAGCTAACACATGTGCCATGACTCGCACGTTGAAGGTCAATCTCACATTTACACACATGCATTTTAATGACAGCTACAGCGCGTTACAGTGCCAAATTTATCATAATTTTAAAGAATGTGTAGTCTAAATCATCAAAAGATAACATTGTTTGCTATGTGGGAATTTGTTGTAAGAATCCTGCATTTTTATTGAAGCTGCCTTTGCATATTACACAAATACAAACGCGTGATAAAGAAGACATAATTGCAGTATGTTTGTTTCTGTATCACATGGCTAAATCAGATGTTCTGTCAACATGTCACAGCATGACAGGTGTTCTGTAAATCCATCACAAGCATTTCTTAGCCAGATTTTCTGTCAGATGCCAGTCTTCTGCCTCATGACTAATGTTAAGCCAGGTCTTCTGATAGTTAAAATTAAAACAAATCCTCTGTTGGTATATTACATGGCAGATGGTCCTGGTGTGCCATCCCATGTTCCAATGCCTTATCACAATCATTACTTCTAATATTCATAAACATTTAATGAAAATTATGTTTAGGTTCAATTCTATGCAGTAATTTGGCATTGACACCCATGTATACAAAGTTGTATAACAGAGCTAATCATAGATATACGTATATGAGCCAGCTTTAATTGTGTGACACACTGCCTGGTGTTCTGATAGTATGCCACACAATTACAACTGATGTTTTGTTTGTGTATCAGAGGACAAATCGTCTGTCAGTATATCACATGACAATGCCAGATGTTACGTTTACAAGGGACATAATTGTGGCACTGTTCTGTTCTGGTATGCCATCCCATGTTCCAATTCCATATCACTTTTTAAAAACTAAAAAACATTAAATGAAAATGATGTTTAGTTTTTATTCCTATGCAGTAATATCTTCAAAGCTCAATATCTGAAAACCACTCGGAACACGTAACCTTATAATTCAAATGTCACAGAATACAAAATTTAAAAGGTTATATCTGCTTGGAGCCCATTCACTTTGGTATCTTTGAAGCTCAATATCTGCAAACCACTCAAAATGCAAATAGTACCTTATAATTCCAAGGTCACCTGTCATCAGATTAAATGGCCAGTGGACGGAGAGAAGAGGAGGTACATGTGTTCACACTGCGTTTGAGTTAGTGCAAGGCTGTCAACATTCAAACTGATTCTGTCCCAGCTACAGCTGGAGATTCCACAGTGCTGTAGGGACCCTGCCTCTCAACTCACCTGGGCAAGTACCCTTGAGAAAGGGGTAGTCCAGGAGCGGGCTAGCCTCTCGCAGCAGGGCGAGATCGGGGTAACAGTGTTTGGCTAACGCTTCCACTGAGCTCCAGACGGGGGCCCCACTGATCTCCCCCTCTGTCACAGGACGGAGGCCGGCCAGGGAGGGGGGTCCCGGCCTGCCGCAGGGGCCTCCCACTGGTCCGTCCACTGCCTGCTCCGCTACAGAACAACAGAGGGAGAGATAGTCAGGGTCCCCGGCCCCTGGCTGCTACATTGGTGGGCTGGGGAGGGGGGGAATTGACATGGTCGAGTACTAAAATAGTCAACAGAAAAAAAACTTCATTTATAATGTTACCATGTAAAGTAGATAAAGGTAACATTAGAAATAAATACCCTGTATTGGTTTTTCCCCACATATCAATAATATTCCGTGAAGGAAGAGAAACTGTGCACACTTGCCTAGCGTCAGTGTTGGGCAAGCACTGTGATTTTTTCTTCCCTTATTCTGTGTCCCGTTTGTTGCGATACAGTAATTTCATGGCATTTCTATTCTATTCTACTTCCCTTGTCATTTTTTCATATTATTGTCTTTTTTTCCGTTTCTGCATTTGATGTGGATGCTCAGCCATTTTTCAGTAAAATTTCTGTTGAAGGATGAAAGCAATAAGTTATGCAAATATAATGTTTTAAAGAAATGAGTTTTTACTGCTAAATAAAAAAAAAAAATCTCAGCAATATACTGAAGTTACACAATCACAATCATGAAGTATGTTAAGGGGCTTGTGGTATTTCATTTTAGCGATGCAGTTTGTAGGCCATAACATAAACAGTATTGTGAAAATGAAATACCCATACTAAATGTAATTTTGTGTTTAAGCAGCAAAATATATATATAAAGTATATTTATAAAGTGACCCAGTCTTAACACTTCACAGTAAAAAACTTTTAACTAAAAAACCGTATGATTTTAAGTAAAATACCTTTGTATGATTTTAAGTAAAAAAAACCTTTGTATGATTTCGATCATGATGGATAGCGATATTGTTTCATATATAATTGCCTGCCTTTGTGTGCTCTCTCTGTACGAAATAACAGTGGCGTAGCAGGCGTACCATTATTTTCCTCATTTGATTTGCAAATACAATTGCATTTGCACGTTCGTGAACAATGGGGCCAACACATGTACATGCTTAGGGCGCGTCTTGACTTGACGTTGTCTGAGCCCAAATTGCGCCCGTGGAAGTGACGAGCACGGCTCACTGTAACCCTGGCAGGTGATCGTATTGTCAGATAAACAATGTATTTTCGCTGTCAGATAGAGCAACGGGAGCCGGGGCGCATATGAAAACATCTGCGATGGCGTCCCATAGGAACGGCAGCACTGTGTTGAGAGATTGATGATCCGCATTCAGCGAGAGCAATCAAAATTCATCCGCACTAAAGATGCTTTAGGGGTTGACGGGAAGTGAGTCGCTCCGTTGGTACTTGAAGTGATCCCTGACATCGGGATATTAATCTCCTGTGGCCGGTGTGAAAATGGGTGTGCTAAAATTAACCAATAATTAAAAATGAGAAAAATACCCACAAAAGCAAAGTGGCATTTTCAAAACAACGGATGTATTACAGCATAACATGCTGTGCTATAGCATGGTTTTTGAGCGTTTAAGCAATAATGCATGCGTCTCTGTTATAGGCCTACTGCCCCAGAGAAAGGAAGAAATATGTGGACAAGCTTCACAGAATTTAACGGAGGATCAGGCATACAAGTTCACAATTTCATGTTTATAAATACACCATCTGCCTTATGTAGAGTTGCATGCCAGTGGAGAAGCTGCAGTACATTGGTAGTTTATTTTTGGCCTCTGAAATATGGCCCAAAATATGGTCAAGATAAATGATCATTAGGGCATGTTAACATGCAACTGAAATTGAATATCATGCATAATGCAGTATAGTCAAATACAAAAGAAAGTGCATCATATGCCATTTTATTTATACTAAAACAGCCATAAATGGCTAATTGGCTAAACATACTCAATGGACTACTAAAATAGTCAACAGAAGAAAGAAATTCAAAATGTTAGACAAATAATGTTAGACAAGTAGACACAAATAACATTACAAATAAATACCGCTAAATCGTTTTTTTCCCAACATATCAATAAATATGGCACACATCAGTGTTTTCCTTCAAAAACAGAAATATTCTGAATAGTGGACATTACATTACATTACATTACAGGCCTTTTAGCAGATGCTCTTATCCAGAGCAGATCAAACACAGGGACAAGTATGATGAGGACCCTGGAGGACAGTACAGTTCTAGTGTGGGCAATTGTAGCATTCCTCTCCATTATAATACAGTAGTACAGCAACACATTATTCATTTGCAGCTCTCATCACAGATAGTTTGTTAGAATCAATAAGTATTTTAAATTACAGGCTAGGAAATAGTTTGTCACATCTATGTCTGTATGTGTATAGTCAACAGTGAAAATTGTTATCTGAGCATTTCCAAAGGGGATTACTAATCATGCCTCATATTTGCCTTTGGTGCTTCATGTAATGACAGTGTCCTGACATATCAAAAGTGGCATTAAATTGATAAACCCATTGTCAACATAATTTTTTGGGGGCTCAGGATTTCATTTACGAAATGTCAATGTAATATTTTCCATTTCCACGTGATTGCTTTTCAAATAGCTTGACACCAGTAGCAGTATCTCTGGGCAAAGCCCCTGAGTTTTCCCCATTTCTTAGCCTTACATTAAATGCATTTTATCTTTAATGGTGGTGGCTCTAGGCAACATGACCCTATTAGGCTACCTATATAATGTACAAGTATATGTGCATTATTGTTGAATGGGAACACATTGTTATATTGCGCTGTTTTTTTTGGAAGGTTGTTAAGTATAATATTTTGCCTCAGATGATTGTTTGACACTCTGAAGTCAGAAAAAAACTTACTTTAAACCTCCGAAAATGATATCAAACTGGATTTTTAGGTTGGCTGAGGGGAAGACGGTCCAGATAAGCAGCTTTTTACCAGTCTATTTGACCCCAATCAGTGTTTGACATCTCTTCAAAACCAGTTTTGACACTGTATGAATTTTCAAATAGTATAATTTTGTGGGATTAAACATAATATAAAAAACGTTTGCAAAAGTCCTGTACAAGTTTTCATCCAAAGGTGTTGTGTGCGGTTAGCTTTACCCTCTGTAGCTGTATAAAATATAAGAAAATGTATCACCATTTTTCTTTTTATCTCAGATTTCTTTGTGGATGATTCTGCTGGCACTTCACATACATGTCAAACCTTCACTTACCTGGCTCTAAAATGAGATGTTTCTAGCAGATTTTTCATATTTGTGGATAAAAGGCTAGTTATTTGGGATAGAATAAGAAGGTTATTTCTATTTGACCCCAAATTTAAAAATCGCCATAACATAACATAACATAACCTAACATAACATAACATAACATAACATAACATAACATAACATAACATAACATAACATAACATAACATAATATGAGGGTTAATACATAAAAGACATGAGGCCAGAGAAAGGGGGAGCCTAACTCCACCCATGATGTTGCTTCACTTTTTTTTTTTCCAAGGGGACCATGGCATCAGAGTGTATTTGCAGCAGCCCGGTGGAGCTTCCAGATATCCACTGGAAGATGTATCTCTCATTAGCACGTCATTATCTGGAGCCCAAACGATCGTTAACACTGCACAACCATGTTAAACAGGAAATAAAGCCCTTTTTCAAATCACTCAGGGGCTTTGCCCAGAGATATCAGTAATAAAATTTACTATCAGCATATCGCAGTAAATGCTACCATGGAGAAATTGTGGCCTGTTACAGAATCATTTCTACTTAATAACACTTTCTAGCGACAAGGTCTCTCTTTCCCATTGTGAAAATTACCTTTGTTGCAATCTAATAAATATATCTGTAAAAGATTCAAAGGGGGATATTGAAATATAACGGCAACATCTATTGCTATTTATTAAACTGCTGTGCAAAATGTGGTTTTATGCGGCTGTCATTAGGTTTTGCCTTTAGACTGGGAATTGAACCACCAAAGAGCTCTTCAGAAAAATAAACAGCCTCCGCGACAAACAGTAAATCGTCTTTACTTTTCCTGAGCTGTTGACTGTTATTTTTCCCCGATGTCAGAGTCATCATACCCACCATCACATGCATCTTGCCTCCTATCAATTTATATTTATTTGTTGGGGAAGTCATTATTGTCTCTGTGAAACGAGTACCCCCCACTGCACAATGAAATTCCTCTATCATCCCAAAAATTCTCTCTCTCTATAGCAACTGCCATTGCCTGCTACTTCATAGAGTAATATAACCACCCAATACACAGAATGGGCCTCATATGGCAATGTGTCAATGTGCTCAGCTCAGTTGTTGTAAGAAACAAACCAACATGTCCTGATTCTCTCCTGTTTTAGCGACGAGTGTTGTGCCAAATGGCTGTGGCCTGTTGGTACTCACTTGCTCCCTCTCTCATTCTGAAAAGTCTGTGGCAAGGCCTTCAGCTCCAATTAATGGTCGAGAGAGAGAGAAGAGAAATCTCCTGTGGGCCTGAGTCAACAGCATCTCTGCCTGCAGCAGAGGAAAACTGCACATGCTGCAAAGGCCTGCAACACTTTGTGCAAGTTTTCTCAATGGAGCGGGCAATTACGTCCACAGTTTTAACTTTGATGCCAGAGCCAAAATGAGTCATAGTCTACACATACTGAAGGCCTAAATGGACATCTACAAAAACACATTAAACCTGCAGGGATTTTATTTAAGGAATTTCTTTATTGTTGCTTTGAGATTATTCAAGTTCACCCAGATTTTGTAAAACAATTCGAATCATTTTCATATCATAATTGTAAAATCATAATCTTTGGGAAATATTTATTTCCAGTACTGAACTGGCGAATATCCAACATTATGTGCTGAGAGGAAAGACATTCCCTTGATTTTTAAAAAATATATATTTTAGGGGTTCAAACTATGCAGCCGATATTACTTTTATTGCGTAAATTTTTTTTATTGCGTTAACTCTGAATGGGTCAGATAAAGGTAATTGACTTCCTCACATACAAACAATGCCGCCCCTTCCAAGGACTACAGAAAATAACTATTTGCTTACTTGAAAGACAGGGTTGTTTAAGCTTCATAAACAGCCAAGAAGTCAATTTACAATAGAGTTGGCTACCGTATTATTTTTCTGCCATGTTATATTTCTGCACATCTCGCTCCAAATATGTCCAATGTATTCCTAATATCAAATCTCTGCCTCTCTACTGGGTCTGTCGGCTGTATTTGTATGCTGTGACAATTGCGGTGAGCTCCAGCACATGCAATGTAATATGAAATGGAACGCGTGTGAAAATGAACGACCGTCCCGATGGCCCACTGAAAAACATCTCAGTTAAACATGTTCCGCTCCAGAAAGTAGGCTATTCTAAGGCAGTGGCTAGCAGAATATCGTGTATACTTATGCGCGTGTAGCCTAACAGTAAATAGGCCTAAATTAGCCCACTATTCCGGTAAAGATAAAAACAATGCTAGAACAGCGTTCCTTCGTAGGTCAAGCTGATAAGAAACCAAAAGAAAGAAAAACACAAAAAAAAAACAATGAATGGTGTTTATTTAAAGACTAGCGTAATAATACCTGGCGTATATGAACGCATATTGTTTATAAAGCGTGTGCATATTAAGCGCAACGCATGATGCACTAAACTCTTAAAAATTAACTGGAGATGAACCTTGTTAAACGACTGGCCCTCGGTGACTATGAATAGGGTTGATAAGAATATTTACATCATAGCTTTTTCAGTTGACATATCAATCCCCATCCTGAATAATTAACGAGGAAAGCCCAGCATTGTGAATATTTAATGTGCAGGAATCCATACTGTCCCTCATTTTTATCCAGTTAAATATGTGCCACGTCAGAACAGCGGCTAACTCATATTGCTCGGACTAAAAGGAAGTAAATATTATTCTGAAGATGGAAACAAACACGATTCAATTGCAAACTGTACAGACATCATTTACCATTAAATGTTTTGGCTACTATATGCCTACTGCTAAATGTGTGCGCTGGTAAACTATTTCTTAGTGATTGATTGCCAAAATTGGACTTAATTAGCCTATAAATGTGGCATAAAACCTTTCTTAAGGTTTGCATCTCAAGTGGTCCCTCTGCTTCACAGTAAACATTAAGCGATATGGAACGGCCTACGTTATTTTTACAACGTGCAAACTCTTTCACAGTAAAGATTTAACAACTCTCTATAAGCGACGCGGAACTGGACATTATTTTTACAATGTGCAAACTGTGACAAGCTGTTACAGGCTTGTGGGTTATTACACGATTTGTAATGTTCGTCGTCACCGATGGTTTTCGAACCTTCTTTATCAACATAACTCAAATGGGGGTAGGCTAATCACTTCAATTTAACTAAAATAAGTTTACAGTCAGTATTTAGTAGGCTACTAGATTAAAACATCTTCGGCTGAGAACAAAATGTAGGGAGAGGCGAAACTATATTTTAATCATTCTGCATTGCATTGCTGTTAACGAAAAGCAATAGGCTAGACTTTGGACAGTTTAGGCCTACTATAATACGGGGAAATATTCCAACTAGCTAGTATAATAATAATAATAATAATAATAATAATAATAATAATAATAATAATAATAATAATAAGCATCACCATTATTATTATTATTTTATTTTATTTTTATTTTTTTTATTATCATCATCGTAATCATTCTAAATGTATAAATAAATAAAAAAAAGAGAATCTGCACTGAAGTAACCTACACAGAATATATTGTGTATATACAGCATTTATTAAATAATGGGGGAGAAATTACCAGAAATAGCTCCATCCAGGATGGGCATATTCTGAAGAGCAAATACCTACCCAAGAAGAGGCATTTTGCAATAACATGTTGGCGGTCACATCCTAATTCTGGTCGATGGCATTTATACTTAACCCAGATAATAGTCATCATAGTTGCATTAATGGATGGTATTATTTACATTTACAAGTATGTTGTGTGTGGATATAAAACCCATGCCTTGTGTTTATTGTTGATCGAATTCTATTTTAAAATCCTGTTGTCAAAAAATATAGGAATACAAATTTTAAACAATCGAGGGTATCATGTACTACTGTGATTCAACAGTAGTTTTATTTGGATTTATTTGAAGAAATATATTGTTTGTGTGTTAGCTGGGTGACTAGATATAGTTATGGGTGTTCAGGTATTCCTTTAATGAGCTCTAATCAATATGATGGGAAAGCAGACCAGAGGAGATGTACTGTAGTAATAGCAGAATTTTGGACATTGTAGACCCCATTCGCCTTTTCCATTAATTCATGTGCACACAGCCATCAAAGTGGCAGTGGAAGATCTCAGCCATGGAGGCAATTTGTTCACTCAATCAATGTCAGTACTGTTGTGTCACTGATTCAAAAATGCCAGTCAGTTCAGGTTGTACATGGCACTGAATCATTAAGACTCCCATAGACCATCACTGCCATAACTGCCACCTCTGTGGAAAAAGGGGAAATACCTGATAGGTTACACGCAAGGTTACCAGTTCAGCGTGATGTATTTTTAGATGATGGAAAGCACAGATGGCATCAGTGTCACACACAGAAATTGGATGAGAGGTGGTAGCTAGTGTCTTTATGCTGACAGTTTATGTCCCTTGGCCCTAGATTACACCTCCGTCTCTGTGTACCTGCCAATAACACATTACCTTGTCTCCATGACATGTCTTATTTTTTCTGCAGGCCTCTACTTGACTCTTGAGCCCTGGCACGGTGTACTGAATAGCTGTTGATCTTGGGCAAGACTTTAAGACTTGCCAGACCCTGTCGCTGTGACCTACAGCCTTTGTGACCTGCCTTTTTCACTGTTTAGGGTCAGAAAATAGATGTAAAGTGTCATTGTATCACAACAGTACATGGCTTCCAGGCCCCACAAGAAATGTTTTTTTTACAACCATACATGCATCATCGGCAAGTAACATTTGTGAAGAAAATGAGAAAACTGGAAATCCCGTAGAACTTTCTTTAATTTTGGAATGACATCGAAAATCAATCACTCTCATTTATCATGTGATGTTTAAATGAGCAGGCATATTGTCAGCGTGTGTTTGCATGAGTTGCTATTTCTAATTGTTCGTTTTCCAATTGTTTCCCCGTTTAAAGTTACTCGTTATGTATTTCAGATTGTTAGAATAAATTATGTATTAATGTCATTAATAAGTTATACAAATCATGTTCGTGGATGCATATGGCGTATCTGAGCGAGTGCTCTGACAGTGCCAGGTGGCAAACACAGAGACCTGACGGTATTGCTCGTGTGTCCTGAGGGGGGAAACGCTGCGAGCAATAACATGACAATCATATTCTAATTTGCAAGACGATACACAGAAGAGATTGGACCCCAAAAGTCAAAGGTTTTTGCGAATGACAAATACCAGAACACAAGAGTAACAACAGCAACGCATTCAAATACGTAGGGTGAAAATGAAGCTCTGCGCTTTATCGCAGCAATTAATTTGTATTAATTCGTTTAGTTAGTTAAGTATGTTCAAATGACATCCGAAGCAGGTGCCTGACTCTCCCTCTCGTGGGCTCCACCACCGATGTCATTTCCTTTCATTACAACAGATGACGAAGTTTACCTCAGGCGCACTAGCAAACACGAGAGGAACCATACCTGTAAAGTATTATTGCGTTAATAGGTACTAGGCCACTATGTGGAAACGAGGCCTATATTGTGCAACAAAAATGTAGGCTATTTCCAGGTTTACCGTGAAAAGGAAAACATTAAAACAATCGTATTATTTTCTGATAGTTCTGATATTATTTTATGATAGTTACAATTTCCAGAAAACCACGTTTTGATTCTTAAACAACCTTTGGGAAAATATATGATATAGCTGAGTGTCCGCTACACTTTTATGGGGACGATTGTTTTGCGCGTTTGCTCACTGGATGATTTCACAAGCAACATTCACTGTTGCCATATTGAATGAGAGCATATACACCTACATTTAACATACGCCTCTCTGTGGTGATTGAAGCAATCATTATTTATAAGGGCGATTCAGTTCAAACAAAGTTGTGCAGCAGCAGCAGTAGGAGCAGTAGCAGTACCAGTGCTATTAGAGAAGCCTTATAGAAATTCGTAGGGGCAGCAGCAGTAGAGACGTAGTGATAGTGGAAGGTTAATAATAATAATAATAATAATAATAATAATAATAATAATAATAATAATAATCAATATCCTTGTACAACCTACATATTACACAATATCATCAACTACGTTTTTTTAGATTTCACTTGCAACACCACACTAGAAAATGTATGTTGGACACCAAATGCACCCTTAAAGCTTGATCCGCGAACCAGTCAATTTTATGTTAGTGTAGGCCTAATATTCGTAGCTATGGAAAGATTCTCAATGATTTATATAATGCAATAAACGTCAATAGCCTACATTGTCAGATTAGTAATATATACAATAGTACTACCGTTACATTGTGTTATGCACAACAAAAATGTTCAGTGTTAAGTTACCGTGTATATGTTGTCCCTATTGGACTCAAATCCCCCAAAGACCTGGCAATTTTGTCCCCTGTAGGAGACAGGTGTCTCCGGAGTCAATCTCAAGAACAATGTATTCTACTATGCTGAAACCTATTCCACAATGGACAACCAATAAAAATGAATTGTAAAATATTTTTGACAATATTTTCACTGCATGACATAGCCTTCATTGTATTAGGCTATGTCAAAAAATAACTTAACCTTTTTTTCTGCCGGGAGAAAGAATTATATAAACTCTGTTTAATAAACACTGCATACTTACTGTGCAAGCTATATCTTTTAAACATAATAAGATTATACAATTACACATCGGGTCAGATAAACATGGTCTTCCAAAATAGTTAGGCTATCTGTACCTCTGTATCTGTACATCATCTGTACATGATGTTTTGCAAATACATCACCTTTGGATAGGCAACCACAAACTCATAGCCTACACATTCCATATAATAATTTAATATATAAAGTAGGCCTATACATCTGAAGTCCAAGCATTTCACAATTATAAGCGTAAGGAACTTTAAAATGTCTCTACTACTCGAGGAAAACAAGCATTAACAGACCTGCAGGGATAAGGAAATCAAATAAAATGAATCATTAGGGCTATGTGAACTGTAATTTAGTGATACATAACTTACTTCCAAATAAATTATGCGTGCAATAAAAAAATCAATTTGAATCTATGAGAAATATATAAACATACCCTAATATAAGAAATTCAAGCTTACCATTCCAATTAAATAGAACACATAGTAGTTGTGAGGATGTGCACAACTGACATTTAAAACATAGAGAACAAAAACTAGATAGATTCAAATAGATAAGGGACTGTGGCCAATATATTTTCACACTTACCCGAAACTAAAATTACAGTAATTTATTCAAGCTATTTTCATTATTGAAGGCGATTGGTCGGCGATTGAGTGTGTCATTCAGCTTTGGAAGTGGATATAATAATATACAATAATAATAATAATAATAATAATAATAATAATAATAATAATAGTATTTTCAGCGTTGGATATTGTACCTTGTTGTACACTTTACAATAATAGCCTACGTTATTTTCATGAGTTCATAACACGTGTTTATTGATACTGGAATTAAAGTATTTTTATCAACATATATAGGCTACCTTAACTCCATGGTCCCAAAACAGAACATTCGATTTATTACTGAAACAGACCTATTTCATTATTTATTTTTGTCATTTACAATAACTACAGGCCTGGTATTGTATTAGGCCTATGTTCAGATGTTTGCATTCGGTAGCCTACACGTTTTGCATAGAAAATAACAGTTTATGGAAAAGTTGAGAATTTCCCTGTGCATTTAATACTTTTAGCCCAGGGAACTACGATAGGCCTACTGGCAGATGTTTTATATTTGCATTAATTTGGTATTGTAAATATAGAGGAGAGATACTTTACTAGAAAACAATTGTACAACCGCACGGATTTAGCGATTATGCGTATTGCCGAACATGGCTTTTGATTATTTTTTTAATTAAGATAGGCCTATGTTGTTATCCAACTGGTAAAAAGCCATAAGCACCTTACCTGTCAGTCTGTCTTTTGCAAATCGTCGACTGCTTTCCATCCACGGAAAGGTAAAATTCCCCATGGCAGATACTGCTGGCACGGTGGCCATGCCGGCCGAGATGCCCGCTGGATGAGTGGAGGGAGTTGTGTGAGGGGTTGGAGGCATCGGTCTGTGGGCAGGAACCCGAATAACGCCACCAGCATTACCCGAGTTTACATTTACGTTCATATTCATGCTCACATTCATGTTCATGTTGACATTGTACGAACCCGCGAGCCCCGCAGCCATAGAGCAAGCGGGGTTGTACACGCTATTGTAGCCATTGGAATAGACGTTGGAGGCAATCTGGTAATCCGCGTCGCTGGTCCGGTTCGGCAGCATGCAGCTGGTGGCCTGGTCCGTGCTATTCAAAATCTGATCAATCCCGAAGCTAATAGGCTCGTGTTGTTGATGAGTCTGGTTGACTTCTTCGACCCCAGTGTGCTCCATTGTTGTGTTCATGTTCGCGTGTTAAATGACCTCATTAATGTTTTCAAATTGACTTGATTTCTCGACGCACAGTAAACCCGAAAGTATTTTACATCACCCTCACAATGGTTGGAAATATATGGCTATATTATTCGCGTAAGACGTGAGCGACCAAGCTCTCTTGAGATGCCATAAGATGTACAAATAATAATAGTAATTACGCAATTCACTGCAAATAATCCATCTTGATGAATTCAAGAGTTCTGGACAGTGAAGACAAACATCCATTATCTGTATGCATTTTAGTAGATTCGAATTTTTAAACTGACTGAAGAATACTAAAGTAGATGAGAAAATGAATGGAACATCATGGTTATATATGCCTAACCTACGGTGCAAATTCGAGCACGGCGTTCTCCTGGCAAATCCGAAAAAAAAAATGTTTCCAAGTTTCCAACTTGATGTGTAAATGTCTGTTGATTTTTATTTGTATTTCTTTGCGATTATAAAGATTTCAGCCAAAGCATTTGTCTTGAAACTATATCACACCATACGGTGATACATAATGATCTACTAATAGTTTAAAGCATGAATATTAAAAGAGAAAGCGGAGATTGCTCTGCGTTAGTACTTTCCGTTGCGATTTTGAGCAGGTGAGGCGCTCCTTCTGCTAAAACCCTGAAATTCACATTTCGATTGGCTATTAGATTTCCGGGAAGGGGTGGGAGTTGTGCAAACCTTCTCAGTGTCCTTAAAGAAACATGCTCATTTTCGTATTTGCGCAGCTTTGCATTTTCAAAACATAGGCTACAATATCCAATGCATGTTGTTATAAAACTGAAGGAATTACAGACAGCAGAATTACGGAAGAAAATTGCAGACCAAGCCAAACTGCTCTCCACATCTTTGAATGCGATGGATGGAAGGAATGAAGAATGTATGATTTCAGCAGTGGTTCGCTTTCTCTTCGTGTTTCTGTTTTCAGTTTTTAGCTATTGTAAAGTCAGTTAGTCACGGAAATATGGTGTATAGCCTATGTTGTGCTTAAGTCACAAACAAAATGCGGCGTGGCTTCATAATTGAGCGAATTATATGGATTACTATCCTATATTAACACCTATTGTACAGGCTATGTCAAAACGTTCCGTCTTTCACGTTTAAATACCGCTTTTATTGATATCCTAACTTCCAGGCTAATATTTTTATATCGGAAAAGAATATTAACAAATGCGCTTACTGGTTACAACAGCGACTAATTCTGCTGGCCAATTAGGCCTATTACGTCCAATGATGATGATAATAATAATAATAATAATAATAATAATAATAATAATAATAATAATAATAATAATAATAATAGATGTTTTGTTGACCTGCATTTGGTTTTCACATGGTCATTATTGGGAAAATCATACACCTATATTTACTATGAGCTGGATTCAAAGTTCATTTTTATCATATGAGTTCACAGAATCACAACTATGTGTACTATTTAATCAGTTGTTTTCGATATTACCACTGAACTGAATGCTGAGTAGGCAAAGGCCTGCTAAGACATCCACTTGTAGAGCCAATTAAATGAAATATAGTTGACCAACGTGTCCTTAATTACAAAGTCACATAGCAAATAACTTTATTTAGCTATATCCTGTGTTGTATAGATTTGGTTATGGGTTTCGTTAATTAATTCAATTCATGCCTCAGTGGTTTATGTGACCTGAATAACCTACAAGAAAAAAACCATATCGCCATTTGGCTTAGACCTTTAACAACAACACTGGGAATGACAGGGCGAAAACTTGGACAGCTTCGGTGAATGGCTAACAGCGGCGCTGATTGGCGCAAATAATTTAACCTTTCTCCGCCTGGAGCGAGACGAAGGATGGCTCGGTTTCAATTCAATAAAAATGAAAAATGGCTTATAATAAAACTGCAACACGGGGAAAACGAATTTAATATATCATCGTTTTATTACACACTTATTTCAGCTTTCGCACGAATGAAAATATTTCTCAGGCGTTCAAGGTGGCTAGGGGGAAGAATAAAAATCAATTGTGGGTATTCGAATCTATATTAATAATGAACGTTGATACACATTTCAGTCAGGTTGGGGATGAGATGAGGGTATTGTGTTTCCAAAATAAGTGTCGGGTCTTAAATGTGATCGAATATAAGGAACATTAACGTTGCGCTTAGAAAATAATGTGGTCTGTTTAACTGAAGTTGTTTATTTAATAAACAAAATGCATGCTCCTGTTTGACATTGTAGGCTATTACAATTAATACGTCTCGTCGTTATGAGAAACACATATAACATCGGATATACGCTATGGAAATGGTTTGGACATTATCGGCAGTATTGAAGTAGGCTATGTGTTCGGTCGCGCCTTTTCTAGATGGCATAAGAATAGATGTGTAAAATACAACAACTTTCCTCCTCAGTTTAAGTGCATTTTCTGCTCTCTTTGGAGCCCAGGTTGCAAGGAGGATAGAACGGAGAAAAGCACACGTGTGTACAGGAGTAGATTCTGGTCTCGAGAAATAAGGGTGAAAGCAATGATCAGGGTAAAAATGCAAACACAATATTAAACATTATGAAAATAAATCACTGTAATGTTTTATTGATTTATTCTCCGTTAATGGGAAAATGCTCGTCACTATTGTATTTACCTCAACTTAAATAAAATCATATTTTCTTTTATTTCACACTTTTCATTTTGTTATCTTCGCTATTTCCCTCTGCCGCGTTTTTACATAATGCAATAATCACGTTTCTGATAAATGATGTGTCCAATATATGATGAGGAATCTGGATCTGATACAGCCGTCCTTAATTGTATTTTTCACGGACTCCGATATTGGCCTCTATTAAATTAC
Organism: Conger conger; assembly: GCF_963514075.1. Lineage (NCBI taxonomy): Eukaryota > Metazoa > Chordata > Actinopteri > Anguilliformes > Congridae > Conger > Conger conger. The sequence goes on along the minus strand of NC_083767.1, from coordinate 23,142,683 downwards.
ATTTCAAAAGCGCGAAATGATCCTTCTCGTGTTTTCTGATATTTCAGCATCTAACGAGTTATTTTAGTCAACAGTAAATGCTAAACACTAATCCGATTCAACCAAGAGGCAAAACGTTATATACTAATTCGTTTATATTTTAATTATTTTGAGCAATAAGAAAGAGTATTGTAATTGCACCTGGCAGCGTGCACCTACCTAATCCGTGTTTCATTTAATTACACGCGTTTAACCGTCCCTGTTAAAATTAAACTAATTAATATAAAGTCAAAGCATAGTTATAAAATTGTAATGCAGCATCTTCAACAATGGCTAGCTCAGGGGAATGAAGTTAGTTTATTATCAACCATCATTTTAATAAATTGGAATAATTCAGGACTTAGAAGGTAGGCTTACCTCACCAGGCTATAGCCTGCTATATCATATACTTTACCTGTGAATTATTATCACAGCTACGAGCAACCATAACATAAAGGGAACGAAGTCGCAACAGGGTAGTTGATTCAATTACAACCCTAAAGTTTCCAAAAGCATATGCTACTCAACTAAAAATAAACCTGTGCCATTCATGGAGCTGTTGCCCCATCACTCTGTGTTTCATGCTCACGGTGTAGGGTAATATTTACATCAAATTCATACGCTTCAAAAACATGTTGCCGATATTTATGTTCAGCTCTGACAAGAGCTGCGCGCCAATGAAGATTTACGCAAGTTTCATTTATTTCCCTTTACCATAAATTTGAACAGCATTTTGCAAGCTGTTACCGTCCTCAATCGCTCTTGTTAATTCGTAATATGAAAGCCTTCAGCTGGTTGCCCGGAGGCGCTGTCTAGGTTGGGTCCCAGCGTTTATCGAAGCCCATGATGAATCGGTACCTTCCGGCGGTGCTGCTCTTCTGGGTAATAAAGTACGGCCAAAGCAGAGACAATAGGAATTTGTCACAGTTTTTTCCCCGGGTTATTTGCGACCTGCCGGCCTCGCGCACATTCGATGTTGGGGGATTAGGACACTGCCAGCATATGTTTGCACAAAAAGAGCAATAACGTTGCATTGAAAGGACAGTCAGTGCCCATGAAAACAGTCGATTTCATCACTAGGCCTACTTAAAAAAAGGAATTTGAAATACTGTTATGATACTGTTGTTCGAAATCCAATAAAGGCTACATTATTAAACCACCGCCAATGAAGATTCACAAATAATGAACAAAAACGTTTTTAAACATGTTTTAAACATATTTAACATATAGCCATATCTGAAAATAATTCGCTGATACTAAACGAATAACTTGTATTTGCATAGATTCGAATTGCTTCAAAATATGAATCACATTTTATTTGAGAGAGCAAAACCAAATTATGCAACGCATACCCAATTACATTCCCAACACCGCTACTCCTATATCAATAATAACGATGGAAAAATGAAATGTAGCATAACCATTTGATATCTGTACTATAAATAGCCTGCAATAGATGTGGTAGTTTTTAATTCTGCATGCATGACCTCAGATAGAGATTGTAGTCAACGTTATATGCAGTTACATTTTGTAGCTTGACAAAACCAACAATTTAGACGATGGAGAGACAACATATAGATAGATAGATAGATAGATAGATAGATAGATAGATAGATAGATAGATAGATAGACAGACTGGCAGATATACATATATATATATATAGATAGATAGATAGATAGATAGATAGATAGATAGATAGATAGATAGATAGATTGGGATAGATAGATGAAGTTGCGAGAGGGAGTTAAGGTTGACATGGTCCGTCCTTGTACTACTATCCTTCCAGTGCCCAATCTTTTAATCCCAAATGAGGTCTGGTGGCTCCCGGGTCTGCTGCTCAGCATTTTCCAAGTACTTCGTTCAGTTTAAGCCGTCTGATAGAAGCAGGAGGCGCCAGGTTATCCCTGGGGAACGGAGAAGTCAAGGACTGGTGCTCGAAATGCAGAATAATGTAATTCTATCTGGGCCGAATTCAACCTAATTACTGCAGAAAGAACAACAGGCAGAACTGCTTGTGAACAAAAATGGGCAGAAATGACACGCTCGTCACTATAATCACCACATCCTGAAGTGGAAAGTTTCTTTGGAGCAGACACACCAAGGAACACGAGGCATTGTCAGTTCTCTTTTTTGCCTTCTATTTTCCTGTAAAAAACAATTGATTGTCTATGATTGTTCTCGAATACTCCTCTCTTTCAAGAAGAATATCGGCATATTGAAGATGATTTGATGTGGGGGTTTTTTAACAAAAGGACATTTTTAAAGATATATTTAGCAAATATACTGGGTTCAGTATTTCCCAGAGAAAGTAAAAGTAACGGCGAGAATAGAGAGAATAAAACGGAAAGGTACGACTGGCGTGATAAATGGTTTGATATAAAAATAAGCAAACAATAATTGTATTTATTCTTAATAAATACAATTATTTTATAGCCTTAATAGTATGAAATCAAACATCCTAGTATTAAATCAATTAATGGCACCGCCAACCATCTCATTGTAAAATTTAGAAAAGCAGAAAGTAATCTGTACTAAAGTCGAGCATCCAGACTACTACATACAAGACCAAACTCAACTGTACTATACTGTACTATACTATAGCCCACTACATAGAACGCTTGATAGTTGATAATGTTAGGCCCAAATAGATTACATCATTTTTGAATATTTATAATGATATATTTTTAAAAATCGTCTAGTAGGTCTGTTTCACAATATATGTATATATGAGTGATAGGTGCCACCAGCTATGAAAACAAAACAATAATAACAATAATAAAAACAGATTTACAATATGTCTTCCTGGGTTGATTGGGAAACAGAGAATAATTGACAGAATGATCATTGAATGATCAGTGAAAGACTACTGCCTCCATTCTGACCGGAAATTCAAGAAATAAACTGTTTTCTGCTAGTTATTGTGTTCTTACGTCCTCGCTGCAGCCAAAACTGAGTCGGTTTCCCTGTCTTCCCATCTTGTTTGTTTGTGGCAAAATACAAATTAAATGCTTTTAGGATAATAATTAATATAATTTTGTAATTGTGGTTCATGTTTTTAAGATACACATTAAAGAACAAAGATGTCTTCATAATTATCAACATTCAACTACAGTTCCCTACAAGGAAATGTAAAATATGGCACTCTGCTGATAGAGGTAGGCATCCACTCTGACTGTAATCACAATTTACTCGATCAACTTTATCGAGTTTATTGTTCATTTGTTACCCTTTTTTAGAAATGAACATTTGTCCATTAAAATGATACAAGCAAATTGAGGTGCTAAATTGCTATCGGCATTGTAAAAATTAAATGTAATTTAATGGGTTATCATCTTTTACTTGCCTTATAGTTTTTTGTCGTATTTATCCCATTAACAACATCAGTAAAGAACAAATGCACAGACCTGCCTTCGTTTCAATGTTATTTATCCTTTATAAAGGGCAGTAATCCTAATATTTCAAGGGAAATAATGTCTGGTTGCATTTGTGTTTTTACACAAGGGTACCCAGACACAGCACCATCTGAATAAGAAAGTTTGCAGTGCGCTCCAGACTTATTGGCACCCTTGATAAATATGCACGAAAAACACTGTAAACTGAAAAATAATACAGATATAGACACAACCTTTATTTTCCAAAATGTGGAAAGCAGTGTGCTTTATTAATGATTAAATTAAATCAACCAAAGTCTTACATTTTTCAAATAAAAAAAATATTTCCCCAAAAAATAAGGTTCCACAATTATTGGCACCCCTGGTTTAATACTTTGTTGGCTTGCAAAGATGACAGCCATGAGTCTTTTTCTATAATTTGTGATAAGGTTAGAGAACACATTTGGAGGGATGTTTGACCATTCCTCCATACAGAACTTCTCAGAATCATTGATATCCTTGGGATTTCATGGGATGTTTTCATGTATGTTTGGAGTCATTGTCCTGCTGGACAATGTACTTACGATCAAGGCTCAGCTTCCTAGCTGAGGGGACCAGATTTGTTGCAACGATTGCCTGGTACTTTGTTGAATGAATTGTGCCATTGACCTTAAATAGTGCCCCTGGACATCTCCAAACATCTATGACCCACCACCATATGAGGTGCTTCTCCTTTGCATTCTCCTTTGCATTCCATTTTGCCGCTATTTTGCTGTCAATGGTCTGTATGGCCAAAGCATTGAATTTTTGTCTCGTCTGACCATAGCACTCTCTTCCAGTCATAATTCCAATGAGATTTGGAAAACTCAAGATGCTTGGTTTTGTCTGCTCAGAAAGGGTTGTATTCGTGCCAGCCTTCCGAAGAGTTTGTTGGCCTTCCTTACCATCTGTGGGGATAATATACACTTGCAACCTCTTCCTGGCATGTCTGCAACCATTCCATATGTTTTACACCTTTTTATTATTGCCCTTACAGTGCCAAGTGGTATGTTTAACCATTTATGTAGTTTGTCATTTCTCAACTTCAACACCATCTGTGTCTTCAGAATTGACAGTTCTTTGGCTTTTCCCATGTTGATAGTTGACTCAGGGATTTTTTCTGCATGCTTGTTACTTTATATTTATACTCAAGTGAAACAGGAAGTGATGGAATGACACATTATAATTCCTTTAGACTGAGAGGAATGAAATTAAGTGACTTCACTTCCTGTTTGATTTTATTTACAATCATTGTCAGTTGGTCATGCAATTTGCTGAAAGAGCTAAGTAGCTGCACATGTTTTTACACTTGGCTTTAATTAATACAATGTAGGTCTGTAGTCATTGCATTGATTCTATAACAGGAGGCTTTTGTTTTTGTAAACAATGAGCAGGTTCTTCAGGCTAGCCTCATGACAAAGTCATCCAAGTGGCTTTGGCTCCAAACCATGGAGGTCCATTAAAGGCTTTACTTACTCGATTTTTAGTGTGAATATAACAAAACTTTTGCCTTAGCATGAAACTTGTAAATAGGTAATATTACCTTGCCTGTAAAATAATTGCAATAAAATATCGTCACCAACATAACTACAATTATACGTTCATTTTTTGCACCACTTGACAATAATTATGCTTGTTTTTGTCTGTCAAAATTATTGGTACCCCAAACAATAACATCAACCAAAGTGAAATAGATTAATTTAATTAAGTAGAATTGTACTGCCTAAGTCTAAAGGAACTATATTGTATCATTCCATCACTTCCTGTTTCACTAAAGTATAAAAATGAGGTAACAAGAATGCAAAACCCCTTTGTTATCTATCAGCCTGGGAAAAGCCAAAGAACTGTCAATTTAGAAGGGACAGATGGTAATTGACTCTTGTAATTCTGCTAATGGGTACAAATAAATGCATAAACCGTTAAACATACCGCTTAGCACTATAAAGGAATAATACAAAATGCAAAACATTTAATGGTAGCAAACTTGCCAGGAAGAGGACACAAGTGCACTTCTCCCCTACGGACAGTGAGGAAGATGGTGAGGGAGGCCATAGAGAACCCAAGTATCACAGTTTAAGAATTGCAGAAAAAAAAACCCATATATATATATATATATATATGCAAAGTTATATATCCCACTAGCACAAAAGCGGCAGTAGCGTGTAGGGCAGGCCCAGCTAGTTTCCAGCAGGTAGGCTACGAACGTGGTTTCATTATTGCAGTCTCGCAGTCTCGCAGACAGCGGGGACATCCACTTAAACCAGTGTGCTGGAAACGGAAAGGGCAGGTATCTGAACAAATGTAGCTACTGTAGGATTATTCATTCATCAGAAGTTTGAGCTTGTGATTGAGTCGTCGCTGCCAACGTTCCCATAGCATATCCATTTTGGTTCCAATTATAACAAAAATCGCGTTATAGCTATTCTGAGGTCTAATGCAAGTATCCTGGAAAAAAATAAAACTGTACACATTTGTTTTTAGTTCATGATTTTCATAATCATTGAGTAAGAATGAATAATTCTACTTTTTAAAAGCACATTTAATTGGGGAGGGAACAGTTGGAGAACTGCCTATCACGGTGTACATTTTAAGTGTACGTATATTATTTGATAACCTGTTTTTCTGTCCATTACACTGAGATTATATTATCCCAGTAAACTACAGGAATAGTTGCGGGATATGGAAAATAATTACAGGTTACTCGGCAACTAGGCCTACTAAAGTAATTTAGCTGAGAGTAGTAATTTACAAAAACTGATAATTTTTTTTCAACACCTAAAACGGTAGGTAGGTACGTAGATAGGGCATTAGCACACATTTTGCACTAATTCATCATGATTTTTTTCTGAAAAATAGACGAATGAACGAATGTAATTTATCCGCCATTGTGTTATGCCTATAGCGGCGTTCAAATTTTACTGTCGCCACTAACACGCACGATAGCTACCTTACATAGTCAGACAAACATTTCCATCGCCATCAAATCAACTCGATTATCTGGCAGTGGGTTTTGTATTCTTTTGTTGTGCAAAGAAGCGATGTGTCATTCGTTTTGCTGACACTCTTTAGTAAACGCGCCTTGCACTTGGGTTATAATATGTAATTAAGCGTATCATAGGCTTTGTGTTATTTACACAGTGAACAGCGCGAGCACTAATTAGATTTCCTCCTCCGCATTGAGCCGCCACCAGCCGGCTGTCAGTTCGCCACCATGTGCGCTGTTTCTGCCCCGTGGCCAGGGGCATTTTTGGAAAAGGACCTTCTGCCATCTTTTCAGTGGGGTCCACAGGAAAGCTCCAGGGCACCTGCACCAAATTTGCATCAAAATGATACGTCATAACAAAGCAGGGCTTCTCATTACAGAGGCCACATACTGTGAAACTGGACAGAAGTCTCAGAGGTATATTATGATATAAACTCCATAGGTTCTATATATGTACATATACAGTGACCTCCATAAGTCTTGGGACAAATACATGTTTTTTTTCTTGATTTGGCTCTGTACTACACAAGTTGTAATCAAATAATTCACATAAAAGTGCTATTATGAAAGAGTATCTTTTATACATTTGATTTTGGTTTCACCATGTAGAAATTATAGCACTTTTTATAAGTGTTATACATAAAAAACCCTCTGGTGTTCAGTTGCTTCCTTAGTGCAGCTGAGAATTCAGAATATAGTCTTGATTCATGGCTTTTGATTGCCTTTGGATTCTGTTATTGCCATTTGCCAGCATGAGGACCATGAGTTGTGCCAATGGAAGTCAGGGTAAGGCTGTGAAATAAGAAACACGTGCGTCAAAACCTTAAGCTTACCAAAATAAACAGTTTGGAACATCATTAAGAAGAGACCACTGGTGAGCTTGCAAAGTGACTGGTAGGCTAATAAGGAAGATCTGTACATTTGATGACCGAATAATTCTTACCACCATAAGTAAAACCCCTAATCACCTGTCTGACAAGATGCAAACCACTAGTTATCAGCAAAAACAGGATGGCCAGGGTACAGTTGGTTAAGAAGTACCTAATGAGCCTGCAGAGATCTGGGAAAAGGTCTTGTGGACAGATGAGACCAAGATTTATTTGTGTTAGAGTGTAGGCAAGACATATTCTGAAATGTGGAGATGAAAAGGAACTGCCCAAGATCCAAAGCACCTCCCATCATTTCTGAATATGGTAGTGAGGGTGTTATGTTTTGTCATGTCTCACCATGTCACCATGTCTCAAGGAAGACCTTCAAGTTTAATTCTATCGAAAACAGCAGGTTACTAGTATATACAAGTTGCAAGGCAGGAGGACAGGGCTACAGGAATCTCTCCAGTGGGAGTAGTTCATCAAGATTTACAAAAACTGGAGGCATTCAGGGAACAAGGCAGCTGTAGAAGAAGAGATAAAGTGGGTGGAGCCCCCCTGGATGACTGACTACTTAGAAACCCAAGGGCCCATATTTATTACAGAATCCACCACCTCTGTCCTTGTCACCATCTCTTTGCACGGTCAGTATTTTGACAGACAGGATGGGGTGGGAAGATGTCTATTACTGACAAACAAAATGAGGCCCATCTTGATAATCCAATAGCCACCTTATATCTCTGGATACTAATTTTTAAAAATTAATAAAGTAAAATTCCATTTGTATAGTGCTTTTCACAGCAGACTGTCCCAAATACAATTTACATAGCAACAGAAGGGAAGAAAAAATGGGAAATAACAGCCCCCATAAGCCCCCAAATAGCATATGAGGTAAACAACTCTCTAGTGGGAGAAAAAACCTCAAACAGTGGAGCAAAAGAAAATTCCCCAATGGGTAAAAATCTCGGGAGGAACCCACAATAGTAGGATGCCCACCCTCCGCTGGCCAGAGAGGTTGAGATGGTAACAGTTCAGGTATTAAACTAATTAACACTAATTAAGATTATACTGTGTATACTATACATTCAGGGCTAGTTTCACAGACGCAGATTGAGCTTGATGGAAAATTCAAAATGTAAATTATTCTAGGACTAGGCTTAATCTGTGCCTGTGAAACTGGCCCATAGTGATGCCTTACCTATACCTCTCATCATGGAGTTGGTCAATTACCTTTGGCACTCTACTGACAATGCACAATGGAGCATGTTGCCATAATTTAATTATTTCTGATAGTTTTTGAAACTAGTCTGCTCTGATCTCTGTGATGAACAGACTTTCACCATAAACATAATCAGCCTATTTTTGGTCATCACCTAATTTCTCATATGTATCTTACATTATTTTACTCATCACATATTCACCATCTAATTATTATTCTTATGATGATGATTATGATTATGATTATGATGATTATTATTATTATTAGTAGTAGTAGTAGTAGCAGCAGCAGTTGTATTAGTCATCATAGTAGTAGCTGTAGAAGTAGTTGCAATAGCAGCAGTCGTAGTTGCAGTAACATTTTAACATTTGGTCTACATGTTGCCAACTATATTTCATATTCATTTTCGATGGATATCATACTGAAGTTGCTCAGCTATGCATCTTTCAAAATCCATCATAACAATCAAATCTTTAATGTTCAAGCAACAGGATCTGTTCCCTATGGAAGTCAGAGGAGGGCATTTTTAAATTAACTCCTTTTCTTTTTTGAGATCAGTAAAGCCCCTGTATATCATCTGCAAATTCTATTTGTTATTTGTAATGTTATTTCTAATTAAAGGACCTTTTACTCGTATGAGTGTCATCTTTTATTGCCATCTTCCGGCAAGAGAAGGCAAAGAAAATGAAACGTGCATTACAGTGATGAATAGCCCCCAGCGACAGGGCCAGAATGACAATGTTTCTGTAACGACATTTGCAATTGGCAGTATCCATCAAAGATGTGCCACATAGCAGTGTGAAAGATGAAAAATGCAGCTCTGTTCCCGAGGCTTTGGCAGGCGAACATCGTAAAACCCATCTCTGACATCCACCATGACCGGTGAGAGCGGTCTGTTGTTTCACAATCTGTTGTTTCACAATCTGTTGTTTCACAATCTGTTGTTTCACAATCTGTTGTTTCACAATATTATAGGCTTTTAATAGAACTTTAAAGCAAAGGAAATCTGGAATAAACACAATTTGGTGTCAGGAAACAGAATGTATTACCAGCCTACATGTTCCCCTAATGCAGAGATGGCGAATGCCTTGGTCACGCAAATTCTTTAAATTGTTTTTTGTCTCTTGAGCGGTTCTGAAGTGTCGTTTCCTAGACCAACGGTTGTGGGTAATTATATTTCCCATCTCCACAAGAAGCTTTTGTACCATTATTAATCATTATGAAGAGAACGTTATAAGCTGTCATACATCATGCCCGTGACAGTCCTCATTTACAGTTTGCACATGCAAACATTCTTTTGCTTTTAATGGCTATAAATTGAATCAATGCATTCTACATTTGCCTCCTACGCATTGTGCAGTCAGTGAGCACTGTGAGTGCCATCCTCTTACATCATCAGTAGTAGCATTACCCATGTAGCAGTGGAATGGTGAACAATGAGGGTATCATTTGTAGATGTAACAACTGGGCCAAATTTGTTTGACACATTATCAAGAAAAGAGCCTTTTTATTAGTGATCGGTGTGGATTGCAGCTGGCCTCTTTGCAGCTTTGATGTCCATCTGATAATGTTCAAATTGAGCCTCTATGTTATTTGAGAAAAAATCATGTTAAAGTGCATTTGCTGTACCCTGAAAGAGACCACCTGCTAACTGTCTAATCCTGTCTGGTCTAGTCCTCTTTAGTGGAACAACAACCAACAAAACCTTTTGGGATATTCATAATTAGAAACTGTAGAATCTCTCCCCACCTTCAAGCGCAAACTGAAGACGCACCTCTTCAAGCAGCACCTCTCCCCATCCCTCCCTACCTCCCTGTGAACCTTAATTGTTGTCTTTGTAATTTACGTAGTGTTTCGGTATTTTTAGTTGGCTAGGTAAGCAGTATTTGGATAGTTAAGTTTGGTCACTTGGTCACTTGGTCACTTGGTCACGCTTTGTTGTTTGTTTGTTTATTTGTTGATAAAAAAAAAATAGTACTTCCCTCGAGGGTCTTTCAGCGCACTTACCCCTGGTTATGGGTATGCACTTTGTTGTAAGTCGCTCTGGATAAGAGCGTCTGCCAAATGCCAATAATGTAATGTAATGTAGAAAGTGAAAAGGAATCCTGAAATTCGGCTCCAACTTCTACATTATGTAAAATTGTATGAAGATTTATTGTTGTTTCAAACAGTACTATTACTGTGTTATTAGCTTGTTATTAACTCTTATTTCTTTCCAATGACGTATTTATTATTGTAGTTAAATTGCTATTCTGAAATGGTTATATTAGTGGGTAGCACTGCCGCCTCACAGCAAGGAGGTCCTGGGTTCGAAACCCAGTCGGCCGGGCCCTCTCTGTGCGGAGTTTGCATGTTCTCCCCGTGTCTGCGTGGGTTTTCTCCAGGTACTCCGGTTTCCTCCCACAGTCCAAAGACATGCAGGTTAGGCTGATTGCAGAGTCTAAATTGCCCGTGGGTATGAGTGTGTGAGTGAATGGTGTGTGTGCCCTGCGATGGACTGGCGACCTGTCCAGGGTGTATTCCTGCCTTTCGCCCAATGTATGCTGGGATAGGCTCCAGGCCCCCTGCGACCCTGTTCAGGATAAGTGGGTTAAGATAATGGATGGATGGAATGGTTATATTGTACATCATTTTATCACAGTAAATGACAGTATCACATTGAAGTAATTAGTGAGCATCCTGTGTTAGCCGATAGCTAAATTAACTACGTACACTAAATGTCCAGAGAAACTGAAAGTGGTGCAGCAGGACATGAGCCACCAATCACTTGCATGACAGAGATTGGGATCAAAGACTGGGAAGGGGATTTGAATTGCAGAGCAGGTGCAATTAAGGTGGAGATATAGCAAAACTGTTTCTCCTGATCCATGTCAAAGAAACACAAAACCTGTTTATGACTGTAAACTCTTTCTGTTCACTCTCATTTCTGCCAAAGACCTTCGATTTAATGCTTACATTTATATTCTACCAACAAATTAAATTATCCCAATGTCGGAACCATCCTCCCTAATCTAATAGTGGAGTGGAGAGTAGTGAACATTTCAGTGATTCTCAACAAGCCATTTTACATTTATACAGAAATGTGGTGGAGTGGGGGTCTTCACAGGAAGCAAAAATTGACATTTTTTCACTTGAGCTCAAGGAGCTTCAAGGTGAAATGTATAGGAAAGATTACATGTCAATAACAGACAAAAAGAAAGGCTATATTTTATGTATTCCAATGTTAAATGAAAAGTATGAATTAATTTCTAAATGGAATTTCAGCTGCTTTACAATGTAATAACTCACATATTGTGAGGTGTTTCCACTCAGCAGTGGAAGGGAATTAAAATGAACCTTTCAAGTTCTAACTTTATATGGTGGCCCAGAGGTGCAATCCACATTTCTAAAAAGCAATCTTTATTTTTTTATTCAAAATCATTGTTAATTTAAAATCCTTGTTTAAAAATAAATAAATAAATCAGTGTTTCTAAACAGAAATCCTTATTTCCAAACTGAAATCCTTGTTTCTAAAAACTAAATCCCAATTGCAAAATAGGAAAAAGCAATTGTAAAAATCCTTATTTCTAAATTGGAATCCACGTTTCTTTATAAGAAATCTGAATTTCTGAATAGCAATTCATATTTCTAGATTGAATTTTTTTTCTTTAAATGAAGTCCATGTGTTGTAAAATCGCTTCAACAACATTGCACTAAAAATGTTAGTCATGTAGCAAAGAAAATATTTTTGCTTTGTTAAACTGTTATTGATCCAAATTGTGGAACAACAAGTGTAACTTTACAAAGGAACACATTCCTACAAGGTCCTCAAGGCCTATATTTGATGAAAATGTCACTGAGCATTTAATCTACAGTAGCATACCACCAACACTATGATAGTTGCATTCAACCCTGCACAGTATTGTAAAACAATGGTATGAGATAAATTTGTTAGATTTATTCTATTTTGCCATGGTAAAAGGAATGGTGCTATATAGTGGCCTCAAACAACTTTTTTTGATGGTGGCAGGTGAAATGTATATGTATTCAGGTGTATAACAAAACAAATGTAGCCATTTCTGGAACATTTTAATTTTCTTATTGTGTAATCAAGGCTAATTTGATTGATGTATGTGGTAAGAAATGCCCAGGGCTCAATCCAGCTAGTTACAATTACCTTGTTTTGTACTAGGTAGCTAGCTATTTTGTGTATCACGAAGCAGGGTTACTGAGTTAACTGGATACATTCATCAAGTAAAACTTGGAATCCTTCCAATCCACATGTTGACATGCGCAAATAACAGATTCAGTCAAAAGCCTCAACATTCATTACTTCATTTCAAATCCAGAACCAGTACAGAATGAAAATAACTGAAATTGTACCACTGTCTGAATACTTAGTAGTGTATATCACAAAGAAAGTAAGGCCTGGAACAGTTACATTAATGGCAGTTTCATTTTGGATGTAAAAACAGTTGTTTTTACAAATATCAAAGTTGGAAGCGATCTGGATGGTCAAATATATAATCTACAAGGCTCAGCAGGTAAATAACATTACTTGCAAATACAATGTAAATATTGTGGTAACCAGGTGTGCTAAGGTACTTTTGGTTGTATTCGACCTTGAGGCCAATAAACTGGTTAATATATATGTTTTTATTTGTCTTCATTCAGAATTCCATTTCCATGAGCATTTCTCATTTTGCAGTATTTGATTACATCCCATGTGTAGACCACATTAATAGACCTTTACACTGACAATATAAAAAGCCTCTGTTTAAGGCCTAGGTTGAGAAATCCTATGTCAGTCACTAAAAGTATCTTGAAGAAAACAAAAAACAAGAATGGCCAATGGGAAACAGTACTGCAGGGAACAGCAGCACAACTAAATTTTGTTACACAGTATATCAGCCTAGGAGATGCAATTTATCACCGTTCACTGTGCAACCTCCAGGCTTTATCTTATAATTCCAAAACTCAGTTTAGCTTAACAAATAGGTGAGGAGTATGCCCCCTAATGGTTTAATAAAACTGCCTTACTTTACTTGGAGTCCACAAAGAGACACAATTTAATGGCTTTATTAGAGCAGTGTAGCTGAAGGTGAAAAGAGGGGTGCAATTGATCCGGTCAGTGTCTCGCTAAGTTCATTAATCTTGCGGAAAAATACAATCAGGCTCTGCTCTCTGCGCGGCTTATTTCTGCCCTGTAGGAAAAGACGCCACGGATTCATTTCCAAAGCGAAAGTCGTTCCCTCTTTTGTAATTAAGAGGATCAAAATAAACTCCATGCTCACTGCAAGGCCTAATGTCAGGAAATAAACAAATGAAAGGAATAATGAGGAAATGATTGTGTTTTGACGAAAAAAGTTTAATTTGTTTATTTTTTTCAGCTGCAAGAATCACTCACTTTCTTTGAATCTAGGCTACATTTCATCTTTATTTAAATATGTGTGGACACAAGGGGGGTGGTGGGGGGTGGTGGAAAAAGAAAGAAAGAAATAACTCAGTCACTTTATGTGAACCACAAAATAGCTGCACAATTTGTCAGTGATGATTGAAGTGGAGTGAAGACTAAAAAGTTTAACTGAAGTAAAGCAAATTTCTTGGCAAAAGGTTCTGGTGACTGTACTCAAATACAATTAATGTATATGACTGTGCTGTGCTTCACTGCAGTATATCATGACAAAGAAACAAATGTAAACCGATCAATTTAGATCGGTTTTTCACTGTAGATGTGAGTTAATAAGCCAAAAAACTTAAATTCCTTTATTTTGCAAAGATTCTGCTGAGGAAAAAGAAAATATGAGATTAAACAGAAGGCTCAATCTTTACAATTTTTCCACAAAATGGATGTACTTGTATTCATGTGCAACAAGGGAACATTCCAGTTATGCTTGAAGTACGAAATACATTATTTTATCCTCGTAAACCAATGTTTTTCCCCAATTGTTTTAAACAATAAACTAACTTCTCATTGTCTCTGTGAATCAGGTGGAGCTGGATGTTTCCCCCCTGTTGTTTTTGATTCCACGCACCTTAATACTTTCAATTAGTAAGCTAAAATGTACACCTCAATCTATCTTGTATAAAGCAGGTTAGTTGGGGGGATATATGACAGAAATCATATTAAAACTGTTTCAAAAAACATAAAACTAAAGGAAAAACACTAGGTGTATCAATGCTAGTACATAAAATAGTATATAAAATAAATGTCACAAAAACCTTTTGAAGTCCTTACCATCAGGCATTTATTTTCTATTTCTTGAGAACAAGACATATTCTGTGATATATTTGTTTTGTATTATCTTACTATTAGCAAGGGACTTGTAAGGGACTTTTAGTGCAACAATAAAACTAGTGAGATATCATTTTTACAAAAAAGGACTGGGAATTACAATAAGTACCTGAAGCTGACTTTTCTAGTCTTATCAGAAATGGGTTGAATGAATGGAAACTGGAAAAATCAATGGCTGGTCCGCGCAATAAGATTAAATTGAATATGTTTCTAATGTCAAAAGTTTGGAAGACAATACAAGCATTATTAATATGTGAATTTTGTTATTGAATTATGATATAACAATCCTCACCAACAAACCAGTGTTTGCCTGTTTTTTGTTCCATGCCATCTGTAGCATGCATGCTGGACCAATGGAATTAAAATTTATAGATAACACCATATGCATAGCAAGTAGATTAAATCAAATTTTGGCATATTGAAATGGTCTATTTATTTTTTCATTTATTTTTCTTTGTTTTCATTTATGATATATTAGGTTATTATATTTGAATTTGTTTGTTTTTGTTTTGCCCAGACAGGTTGTGTGTGTGAAGTAGGATATTTTATATTAAATGTTTCTAATGCTGACTGACAATGGCAGGGACCAGGGAATTTAAGGTTTTTCTGGCCTAAAGAAAGAAGACATATATTACATGTCATTTGGCTGACACTTTTATCCAAAGCGACTTACAGTTGATTAGACAAACCAGGAGACAATCCTCCCCTGGAGCAATGCAGAGTTAAGGGCCCAACAGCTGTGCAGATCTTATTGTGGCTACAATGGGGATCAAACCAGCGACCTTGCGTGTCCCAGTCATGTACCTTAACCACTTAAACCACAGGTTACACTTGAACTCGTTAAACATGAGACCTATCAGCAAATTTTAAAGCAAGTTTTTACAGTTTATAAATGAGGAAAAAGGAAAAGGGCCCTGTGCAAAGGTTTGGGAACACTTTTGGATTATTCTGATTACTAAGATCCAGACCCAGGTGATCTTGTTAGGGCTTCAATGAGTCAGGTTTCCAGAGCTGAACGTTTTATTCTGAAATAACGCCATGCCTTCTAAAGAATCCAACTGCAGTGGCTGTTCTGTCTGGTGTTAAAAAACACGAGTTCCTCTTAACTCAACTCCACGTTCTGCAGGCTGCAGTGTCTGCTGGCATTTGCTTCAACCGTGTGGAACACCACCTGATTTCACTAATTAGCTTATTAT
Organism: Conger conger; assembly: GCF_963514075.1. NCBI lineage: Eukaryota > Metazoa > Chordata > Actinopteri > Anguilliformes > Congridae > Conger > Conger conger. The sequence continues at coordinate 23,126,713 of NC_083767.1, read as the reverse complement.
CTGAACCAAGCAGGTAAAACAATTGCTGAAATCAGGAGGTTGGGTATTCCAGCAAGATCATGATCTCAAGCATATCTCAAAATCAACCATGAAGTTTGTCCAGGAAAGACAGATGAAGCTTTTGGAATAGCCACCACAGACTTGAATATTATTGAAAAACTCAAACATGAGATATTAGAGATCTCAAAGATGTCATACATGCAAGGAGGCCAGAGAATATTTCCGGGCTAGAGGTGTTCTGTCAGGAAGAATGGGAAAAAAGTCCAAAGACTCCTAGGCTACAGGAAGCATTTTCAAGCTGTTATAGTTACAAAGTACTAACTGACAGGGCTCCCAAACTTTTAAACAGGACCAGATTTTGAAACAGTAAAACATGTAAATAATCTTGCTTTAAAATGACAATAAATGTATCATGTTTAACATTGTACCATTTAGAAGACAGGTTAATTTCTGTTCACTTAGATATTAATTGTAAAAGACTTTTTGACCCGGGTGCCCAATGTTTTACACACTTCTGTATACTAAGATACGGGATATATGATTTTTTTTTTTTTTGGCCAGGTCTCTCTCAAAAAAGAAATCAATCTCATGGGACTAAACTGGTGAAACAAAGGTGAAATAAATAAATACAATGCATAATAAATACATAATATTGCACAGGAAACCTGTGCATGAAGCTGGGAGGTTCACAATATGCCTTTAAAATGTAATGGCTGATTAATTGGCAATTCCTGAATCTTCTTTTGCGACTTGAGTAACTGTGTGAGGGTGAAGCTTTCTTCCTGCCCTAACCTCAATTTCCTGAAAGGTAAATGATCAGCAATACATCTCCAGTAACAATTAAAAGGAAACAAAGATCTTATTTGTTTGCATATATATTGTTCCCTTTTGCACTAATCTTTAAGCTTATGCAGCCAACAGTTTACTCCTAATTTTACTATATTATTTACTGCATTACAGCAGGATGTGCTCCATAATTACATTAACAAGTCAACCATTAATATTGGCATTTCCTTCATAATGACCTATAATTTAAAATTGATTTTCATCATCTATCATGGATTAAACTGTCTCAGGACCATTTGCAATGTCTGTAGATGTATTCAAACCATGACATGCACAGAACGTCCCATAAAGGTTCAATGATGTTGACATCTGGTGATTGTAGAGACCACCTTGGTGTCCATGAAACCACTGAATTTGTTTAGCAGTGGGAATGTGGGTGTAATCATCTTATAATATGGAGACCTCATGGGAACAGGGAACAGTGTTTGTACCATAGGCGCACACAGTTTTGGTTCTGTGCTCCAGCACATTGAATTTGAAATGAAACAATGAATAGGAGGTTTAAGAGCTCTAATTTTGTGGTATTTACATCCATAGCAACTGGACCACCTAGGAATCACAGCCCTTTTCGAAGACCAAAATAACAGAAGAATTGGCTGCTCAGCTGGCCAGATTGCTTTCTTCAGAGAAAGTACCCTTATGGATACATAATTTCTCATTTTTTTCTCTCTCTTGCAGATCTGAAATGCTTTCTGCCCTGCTCTCATTCAATACAAAGGCTACATGAGCCACACACACGTACGCACACATACACATACACACACAATGTGGGAGTGCACCATCCACAGACATTGTTAGGCCTGGGCTTTCAGGCCGAAGCTGCCTCGCCAAATGTATTTGTTTACTACTCAAAGTCTGCCATCGCAGTGCATTGCTTGTGCAGATCAGCACACTCCCCAGCTCCCCCAGTGTGCATTGATAACTGTGCAAGTGATAAGGCAGGCACTTGTTTGCTAATTGCTAACATTAATAATGCAGTTGAATACTATTATTATCACCCTAATACTATTAATAAAGAAGTTTTTTTTTAGTTAGCAACATAATGTGGATAAACAGGGATTTTCCTAGAAAGTCATTACAAAAAAAATCCTGTGAAATGAGACTCGGACTCGGGCCAAGATTTAACACGGAGTGAGATTTGGTGTTGGTATATAGCAGGTTTGTGTTGACCTGGAAAGGGATAGCAGGCTAGGCCATGAAAAACACAATGGTATACAATTCATGTTTTCCATAATGAATAGTGTAGTCAATAATCCACAACAGGTCATTACATGAAATTGTTTTTTATTGGTTTCAAATAAAAAAAATTTCTTTGTTTTAAAACACACTCAGTAACACAAAATAATCATTTTAACAAATACGGACACTCATTTTGAACTAAAGGACAAAAACATTATTTAAATGAGACCAAACTCCAGGAAAAGATATGGAAACAAATAATTACAAAATAAGTAAAACTAAACATTACAAATCTTAACAAAATCATAACAAAATACAAAGAAAGAAAGAAAGGGTGAGTTTAAGATATCCCGAAACAGGCAGAAATGTAAAGAAAGGGGTCCATCTTGCTCGGGTTGAGCAGGTGTTGAAGACCCTATGCCCCTCTTGGGGGGGTGGACTATATGACCAGTTCTTTCCAGTGGTGCACCCCCCATTTCTCTCTCGCCAGGGTCTTATTGATATGAATGTCCAACATCACGCTGTCTTGGAGGAGGTTTTGGATGCTCCTCCAGAGAGTGATCAAGTCTACTGTTGTTTTTTGGTAGACCTTGATGTTCCTTGTCTCCCACAGGACCTGCTTCACGCTGTTGATGATCCTCCACTGACGCTGGAGCTCGGTGGTCTTGCATCCCCCCGGTGGACCGTAGAGGGTGCCCTCAGCCATCAAGGAGGACCTCGGCAGGAACCTGCTTAGGGAGACAGAGGAGCAAACAAGGTCCCAGACCCGCCTGGCCATGGAGCACTCCCAGAACAAATGGTGGATGCGTTCTGAGTCAGTGCATCCGTGGGGGCAGCGTTCAGTCAGGGCTAAGTGCCGGTGATACACAAAGTGGGGAGACACCTATGGGCTGTCATCCAGGCAATGTCTTTTTGTTTGTTGGTAGGACACTTTTTTTTTTTTTTGCGTCACATTTGCCCAGATGACTTGCGGGTCCCAGTCTGGCCCCCCCCTCGGGAGCGTTACAATTTGGCCAGATCTTAAATAAGCCATGATCATTTTATAGCTCCACGAGGTTAGGCCAGCCCTGGGCAGACCTGTCCTGTAGGCAAAGTCCTTTAGGGCTCGGTAGACATAGGGGGGGTCCCAGCTATAAGGTATGGTGAGGTCCAGCACACCCAAGCCCATTGCTCTGAGGAAGGGGGTGGCATAGTGCCTGGAAAAGGTACCAGAGGCCTTACCCACCTTCCCTGTGTTCTGGACAAGGGTGGCCAGACCCTGCACCATAATGAAGGTTACAATGTCTGGGACCCCCGCCCCCCATTCCGCTCCTCCTTGAGGAGGGTGACACGTTTCCATGTTATTCCCCCAGACAAAGCGGAAAGCCATCCGGGTGATTTGCTTCCCGGTGGCTTTGTCTGGGGGAAACACCCTCCCCACATAGAGCAGAATGGGTCGGACAATTGCCTTCAGGACAAGGATCTCACCCGCCATGGTCAAGGGCCGTGCACTCCAGCTCCTGATTTTGTTTTGGACATGGCGGAGGGCTCGCTCCCAGCTGGTTCTCCCTCCTCCATCAGCCTGGAAGGTCACCCCCAGGAGCTTGATGGTATTCCTACACACAGGGAAGGAAACGGTCAGCTCCTCACTCCAATGTGGAGACAGGAACAGTTCACTCTTGTCCCTGTTGACCAGGGCGCCAGTGGCCACACAGAAGTCGTCCAACACCTTGGTGGCACAAGCGATGGACCGACTATCTGTGATGACGATGGAAATGTTGTCCACGTACGCCATCACCTTCAACCGTTCCCCCCCATCTCCAGGTAGTGGATAGCCCACCACACCTGGATTGGTCCTGATGGCCTGGAGGAACAGTTCCAGGTAGATGACGTACAGGAGAGATGCTAGAGGGCACCCCTGCCTGATGCCAGACCTGACTGCGAATCACTCTGCCCATTATCTTTGTCAGACACATTTTTGTCCAGTGCAGGAGGGGGCCAGGAATGTTTATTCTCTCCAGCACTCTCTCCAAGCACACATGACTCACCCGGTCAAATGCCTTCTCCTGATCTAGGCTGAGAAGGCACAAGGGGGACCTCCGCTCCCCGGAGTGGATAATTACATCCCTCACAAGGAGCAGGTTGTCATTTATGGACCTCCCCAACACACTGCAAGTCTGGTCCGGTCCGATTACCGATGTTATCAGGCCTTGGAACCTCCTCATCAGCGCCTTCGCCATGATCTTATAGTCGACTGAGAGGAGGTTGATCGGCCTCCAGTTACGGAGGTCCTTCAGGTCCTTCAGGTCCCCCTGAGACAGAGCTACTGAGCTCTGTCTCAGTGAGGCGCCCAACCATCCCTCCCTGTAAGCAGCCCTGAACACGTCCTCCACGTCCTCCTTCAGGAGATCCCAGTGAGCCTGGTAAAACTTGGCTGGGATTCCATCAGGGCCCAGAGCTTTTCTTGTGTTCAGTGCACGGCCCTGGTGAGCTCCTCTATGCTCAACTCCCAGGCGTCTGTCCAGGCAGCCCAGGTAGGTGTCCATGAGAGCCCCATCTGACCACGATGACGAGCATTGTGGTGTGTAATATGGGTGGTCATTTTGTGAAAAGGGAGACTCTCTCAGCCACACTGGTGGGGCCGTACACGTTGACTACCCTGAGTGAGGAACCCCCGACCTCGAAATCGGTGACGAGTATTCACCCACTCTCCATAATGTTATGTGCTGTAATTATAACAAAGGGATTCTTCGTCAACATGCTGACCCCATCAGCTCTGGCGATATTTGAGCCAGACCAGAGAGAGTCTCCCATTCTCCATTCCCCCCTAGAGCGCCATCCAACTCCCGGAATGGAAGTAGTATGAAGAAGAATTGAACCCAGGAAATGGAATAAAAGTATTGGAACAGCAAGGCCAGTTCCTTTGTTTTTGCAGTACACTGAATACATTTGGGTTGAGATAAAAAGATGAACACAAGACAAATGTTCAGAATTTCAGCTTTTATATCCCGGTATTTACACCAAGATGTGTTAAACTACTTAAAGGTACAATAGGTCATTTCTGACTTCTAATGGTTAAGAGAGGAATAGCAGCAACAAACACCTTCAAACACTGTTTATCCCTCCCGCTTCTCTGTAAACACGCTGATGTTGAAACGCCATTGGCTGTGGCAATTAGAACCAATTTTCAACGAATGAGCTTGAATTATTGTACAGTTAAACAATGTTTTGGTACACAATGTCAGGCCATCAGCTATATATTTTGAAACCTGGACTATAATCACAGACAGAGGGTGAGTAAATATGTCACTGAGCATTTTTCAATGATAGGAACGGATTTACAATGGTCTTGTAACAGTGGTTATTTCAAGAGGTGCAATGCATGCTCAATTGGGTTAAGGTCTGGTGATTGACTTCCACTTCCACTTTTCCTCCCTAATGAAGTCCTAATGAAATGATTGTGCAATGGCTGTGATTGATTTCCCCTCTTTTCTAAGCTTCAAAATGGCTTGCTGGTCTTCATGTTGGTCTATCTTTTCTAACACAGATTCAATCTTTACAGGCAAAACCTAAGGTTAAACCCAAGAGTAGACATCCAGCACCATTTATTGTTTAATCAATCAATCGAACAGGACACATCTGGGCAACAAGAAACACCTGTCAGTCACATGTTCCAATACTTTTGCTCACAAAGAAATGGATGGTGCAGTGGATAGCACTGCCGCCTCACAGCAAGGAGGTCCTGGGTTCGAATCCCCGTCGGCCGGGGCCTCTCTGTGCGGAGTTTGCATGTTCTCCCCGTGTCTGCGTGGGTTTCCTCCGGGTACTCCGGTTTCCTCCCACAGTCCAAAGACATGCAGGTTAGGCTGAGTCTAAATTGCCCATAGATATGAGTGTGTGAGTGAATGGTGTGTGTGCCCTGTGATGGACTGGCGACCTGTCCAGGGTGTATTCCTGCCTTTCGCCCAATGTATGCTGGGATAGGCTCCAGCCCCCCTGCGACCCTGTTCAGGATAAGCGGGTTAAGGTAATGGATGGATGGATGGATGGATACAAAAGGTGATATGTTTTCAGTTCTATCATCTCATGTACATCTTTTGACCTCAAATTAAATAGTCTTCTCTTCAGTGTATAGAAAAAAAAAGGAATTGACCTTGCTGTTCCAATACTTTTGGAGGGGACTGTAGATGTGTCAAAAACTACCATAAAGACAAGCTGACACCAGCAAAAACTTCACCACAAGATCTGAACCGCAATATTCAAAAACAGAGCTCTGCTAGAACATAATCTTATCGACAAATTAGTATTAACCTGTACCAAAGTGATGGAAAGTACTTCATACTACCTCATCTATGTATCGTGATGAGATATTGTTATGGGCATGTATGACTGCCATTGGAACTGGATCACTTGTTTTTATGGATGTGTCTGAAGATGGGCCTTGCAGCGGGGTCATGACCCCAAATACACTGCTAAAGCAACTAAGGAGTTTTTCAGGTTTAAATAAACTAACATTTTATTGACAGTCTGGTGCTTGTTTCATAAAATTTGGGACCTGTGAGCAGAGATCTGCGGGATGCGATAGATTTCTCCTGCTCGTTTTGGAGCGTTTCAAATAGAAATAGCAACTGCAAGCCATGAATGTAGGTCACAAGTGCATTCATGTAGGCAATCAGTAAATTGGCAATCATTCACATTTGCCTGCCTCATTTTGGTTTTGTATCGTACTTTTGTGCACAGCAACACTCCTAAGCTTTACGTGGGCTGGCCACTTAAATAAATTAATAAGAATTATAGGGCTACGTAAAAAATATATTTTTAAATGATTTTATTTGAACTATTGCCTACACGTTTGAGCAATGTTAGGCACCTGCCACCTAGAAGCCATTCGTCAGTAATATCACCTGTGACAAAGCGGTACCGAAATCACAGTTACTTCAAATTTAGCTGTGTGTGCTCCCAAATTAACCACAGTAGATAATAGCCTAGTCTACTCTGTAACTGGCATCACATACAACTTGTTGGTTTTACAGAGTGGAAGCCTACACATTTCTACACAAGTGTATTAATTCTAGGTCACTGCCTTAATGATGGGAATTAGTAAACTTGCACCAAGCACTTTTGGGAGACCATGTAGTACGTAGAAAAGGGTGGGCGTGATAACGGAAAATTATTTCTCGAACCTGCCTCTGTTTCAGCACTATCACAACAAATGTTGTCCAGCCAAAACAACAAAAATTATGTTACTGTCCAGATACTTATGCACTTGGTTTTCACATAGTTTCACCTGGTTTTGTAAAATGCCTTCATATTTCTTTATCCATTACATGGCCATGTAGAGCAGTTTTTGTATGCTTGACACTTTTCACTTGTCCCCTTAAATACATTTTAATATTTTAAGGCTGATGCACCTTCTATTTTGACAGCTACTCAACTCATAACTCATGGTCCCATGCTTTTTGGGTTTCGCCCATATCAAAATATTGATTGTCAGACCTCTTTATAAGTGATAAATAATGATAATTTACATTCAACTAATATAGCTCAACTGTGTAGCTGCATTCGTAATTGTGACTTAGTTACTTGAAAGTCAGTGTTTTACATTTTGTCAACTTCTGTGTCCTTTTCAATAATAAAATCAGTCTTCTAGAAAATTAGATATAGCCTCAAGTGTAAGCAATCAAATTAAAATGAATTTGCTGCTTTTATTTTCCTTCTGAGCATAGTTACTTGCTTCCCAAGGTAGCTTCTGAAAACATTTGACGTCTTTCTTGTGAAACATTTTGACCCGGGAGATGAAAGTTTATGAATTCCACTGCAAAACAAGTCTCGCATTACAGCAGGCGTCAAATCACTTTGAGTGACTGAACTGTTGTTGCGAGAGAAAGCCAGTGCTAGCAGTAACAGTTTCTGCAAGTTTGGGCTAGTGGGGCACAAAATGAAAGACTAAAAATATCACACAAATGTAACATGAAACAACGATTTCTGTAAACATCCTGTCTTTCATGTTTCTCTCACAAAGTTGTAAGGATAATTTGTTGTCAATATTAGCTATTGCAGGTTGATCCGGTGAATCTACATGGGCAAGAAATTGTAGTTCACAAATAAATAATTTGATGGGCTATATGTAGGCAATCGTGGACAGGTTTCATGACTCATTGAATTGAAGGCATGCTTCATGGAAGGCTGTTCATCTGGGCTCTGCTGTATGCATGTGCAAAGCAATATCATATTGAGTATGAACATTATTGCTATTATTTTTTTCCTCAGTGCACAAGTAAAATAGTAGCCATTTGTTCAGGTGTTACATGTTTGGGTTGTGAAAAACATGGTTTTGTGCAAAGTACTGACCCAATGTTATTCACTGAGGGCTAAACTGAAAATCATTCCATTAAACTGTAAAGCTACACAGACAATGCACAGCAGCACAGAATCTGTTTGACTGGGTGATAAAGTTGAACATTGAATTATATTGAAGAATAAAACCTGCATACAGGTTTTATACTGAGGGCTCACTGCTACTGACACCATTACAACCTTGGAATTTACATTTACACCTCTCAATTTGTAACTAAAGTCACAAAACATGAGGAAGAATCCATATATATATATTTAAGAGGAAAAGGGGAAAAAGATATACTTTTAGTCACATAATAAGCAGTATTATAGGATATATTTCATACTTAATAAAACTAAGCAGAAAATGACCATTATATAATCATAAGCAAAGCGATAAAAAGTACATCAAATGGGGAACAACATGCATCAAGTTTGTGATCTCTGAAATTAATTTGCCACATTTGCCATTGGAAGCACACTGCCAATAACAGCTCCAGCTGTATCCCACCTAACATGGGAAGAGCAGACTCATGTGGACTAGTGTGCTGGTGGTCAGTATCAAGCTGTGAAAGAGAGTTGCATTACAAGGCACAAGCATGTGGTTTTTCACAGATGAACACATTCTGACTGCATGTTCACAACACCTCTTCCTCGGTCATCATGGGGGAGACAGAAAGTGTTGGTGGAGAGAGGTGAGACCACACTCGCTACGAAGGGCAGTAAATGTGAAATCTGATCACTTACATCTGTGCACTAGGCTTTCGTGCCAAAAAAATTGAAGACTACTGTAAAGAGGGTATTGTTTTATTCCATCGTATTGGAAGCTCAATACTCTCCTACTTGCCCATTCCATAAAACTGTCATGAAAAGAAATGTCTGGATTAGCGTGGGGGAAATGGCGACAATTTCAATAGGCTGTGTGAAAACGCAAACGCATCTGTCGGAGCCACTTTCACCCATGAGGAAAATGCATTAGTCCCAAAACACAAGCAAAAGAACCTGTAGAAATCAGATACAGTAGACAAGCCATTTCTCCTGAACAGAAAGCAACAAGATTTATGCTGGGGTATAAAAATAAAAAAAATCACACACTTTGCTTTGTGTGTTTCCTTTTTCAAGTTCCCTTTTATGTATATGAGATCTGCAATCCCAGCAGGTTCTTTGAACACAAATGATTGTTTCAGATCCAGGGCCTAGACCAAATCAAATGTTTGAACCTCCCACTAATCAAATTTCATACACCTATATCCAATGGCAACACCTGTATTGTCTCTAAGACTTGTTTCTACTGTTCCCCAGCTTATTTAACTGCCTCCCACTTCAAAGGATGCATGTGCAAGTTGATCACTAGGGCCTTTCTCCTAAAAATGTAGTTGTGCTCCCTTTAACAACAAAAACAAAGGAATACATCAGTGTAATGTATTCAGCTTTTCCCCAAATGGCTGGTAATTAGGCATGGGCTGTTATTTGTGACATTTATCCACTCTGCCCCCTTGTGGTTGAGTCGTCAAAGTCTCAAATTATTGTAGCTTTCATATTTATATCATACAAAAAAACCTTTGACATAATAAAACTGCAAAACGGTGATGCCAGATTGTTGAAAAGACAGCAGTTTAGATGGCAATTCAGGCCAATAAAACAGCAGTCTCCCCCATGCCACACTTACAGTTTACAACCCTGACCTCATCATAGACTAAAGACAGAATAACAATTCTTGATACCAGTTCTCTCCGACAAAAAAATGATGTACCAATATAAGAACAAAAATATACAGTTCAGAAGTTGCATGAATAATGAATTAGCTCACTTTTATTCCACATCTGGCTGACATATTTCTGGTATATAGAAGTGGAAAACTTAATGAGACTTTTGTGACAAATTGATGTAATAAACTGACATGACATTTTATGAAAAACATTTGTGCTTAAGTAGACCACTGAAAATGTTAACTCTGTTCTGTGTCGGTTTGTTGAGATTTTGTAATGATTTCCACAGCTTGGTAGAAGAGATTGTTATGTGGGGAATTGGACAATTTCTTATGTGGATCTCTTCCTTATGATTGAAGAGTCAAGTTATATATTGCGCCACTATACACTGAACAGAAATGAAGTTGGTACACTGTTCCAAAATATTGATGATTTATTGTGAAAGAAAACATGATGTTCTTACTTGGGTGTAACATCAGTGTACTTACTTAATTTATTTTTACTGTTATCTTTTGCTTACAAGGCAGATATAGCACAGACAGATATAGCATACTAACATATTATATGAAATTGTTATTGTCCATAATGGCAAGCTTACATCTCATCACTGAAACACTATCAAATTTTGAAAATAGTGTTCAACAATGTGGATCACTTTTGTATATACAGTGCCCTCCATAATGTTTGGGACAAAGATAAATACATTTTCAAAATAATTTATTTATTTGCTTCTGTACTCTGTACAAGTTTCTGTGGATCACTTAGACTAGCCCTTACTGCTTCCAACAGTGACATCACTTCCCTCAAATTCTAGCTTTTCTATCCAATATCCATTCACCGTTGTCGTATGTCTGTATAATAGCACTGCAATAAAGTTACATCTCTTTTCCATCCTTTGCATTAATTTATAGTTTTTATATCATTTATATACAGTGGGGCAAAAAAGTATTTAGTCAGCCACTAATTGTGCAAGTTCTCCCACTTAAAAAGATGAGAGGCCTGTAATTTTCATCATAGGTATACCTCAACTATGAGAGACAAAATGAGAAAAAAAAAATCCAGAAAATCACATTGTCTGATTTTTAAAGAATTTATTTGCAAATTATGGTGGAAAATAAGTATTTGGTCAATAACAAAAGTTCATCTCAATACTTTGTTATATACCCTTTGTTAGCAATGACAGAGGTCAAACGTTTTCTGTAAGTCTTCACAAGGTTTTCACACACTGTTGCTGGTATTTTGGCCCATTCCTCCATGCAGATCTCCTCTAGAGCAGTGATGTTTTGGGGCTGTTGCTGGGCAACACGGACTTTCAACTCCCTCCAAAGATTTTCTATGGGGTTGAGATCTGGAGACTGGCTAGGCCACTCCAGGACCTTGAAATGCTTCTTACGAAGCCACTCCTTCGTTGCCCGGGCGGTGTGTTTGGGATCATTGTCATGCTGAAAGACCCAGCCACGTTTCATCTTCAATGCCCTTGCTGATGGAAGGAGGTTTTCACTCAAAATCTCACGATACATGGCCCCATTCATTCTTTCCTTTACACGGATCAGTCGTCCTGGTCCCTTTGCAGAAAAACAGCCCCAAAGCATGATGTTTCCACCCCCATGCTTCACAGTAGGTATGGTGTTCTTTGGATGCAACTCTGCAAGCATTCTCTGCAAGCATTCTTTCTCCTCCAAACACGACAAGTTGAGTTTTTACCAAAAAGTTCTATTTTGGTTTCATCTGACCATATGACATTCTCCCAATCCTCTTCTGGATCATCCAAATGCTCTCTAGCAAACTTCAGACGGGCCTGGACATGTACTGGCTTAAGCAGAGGGACACGTCTGGCACTGCAGGATTTGAGTCCCTGGCGGCGTATTGTGTTACTGATGGTAGCCTTTGTTACTTTGGTCCCAGCTCTCTGCAGGTCATTCACTAGGTCCCCCCGTGTGGTTCTCGGATTTTTGCTCACCGTTCTTGTGATCATTTTGACCCCACGGGGTGAGATCTTGCGTGGAGCCCCAGATCGAGGGAGATTATCAGTGGTCTTGTATGTCTTCCATTTTCTAATAATTGCTCCCACAGTTGATTTCTTCACACCAAGCTGCTTACCTATTGCAGATTCAGGCTTCCCAGCCTGGTGCAGGTCTACAATTTTGTTTCTGGTGTCCTTTGACAGCTCTTTGGTCTTGGCCATAGTGGAGTTTGGAGTGTGACTGTTTGAGGTTGTGGACAGGTGTCTTTTATACTGATAACAAGTTCAAACGGGTGCCATTAATACAGGTAACGAGTGGAGGACAGAGGAGCCTCTTCAAGAAGAAGTTACAGGTCTGTGAGAGCCAGAAATCTTGCTTGTTTGTAGGTGACCAAATACTTATTTTACCGAGGAATTTACCAATGAATTCATTAAAAATCCTACAATGTGATTTCCTGGATTCTTTCCCCCCATTCTGTCTCTCATAGTTGAAGTGTACCTATGATGAAAATTACAGGCCTCTCTCATCTTTTTAAGTGGGAGAACTTGCACAATTGGTGGCTGACTAAATACTTTTTTGCCCCACTGTATATATATTAAAGAAATTGTATTTTGTATTTTTCAATGTGTGGTACTTATCCACTTTTCTTATGCTATTCTCTTCTTCTAATCTTATGCTGATATAATGGTTGTGAATTTCCGCAGCTGGATCATGAATATGATATGCTATATGGAATCATAACTTTTAATCTGTTTTGGAAAACCTCTCATTGACTCTGCTCTTGAGGCACCCATCCTCTTGAGGCACTCACTCATACCTATACCCATATCTGTCATAAACACCCATATGATAATATATACAGTACCTATGTAAAGTGATCTTGGCTGAAGTCTTTTGTAGACGAATAAGGGCCCGAACCTGATACTGAGACAGATAGTGAGATAAAGACACAATGTTTGTTCTGAACAGGATGCGAATAACCCTCAGTTGCCTGCATGGGCAGCCGAGCTTGACAAATCAGATCACTCTCATTTTAACAAGACACCCCAAAAAGACACTGCTGTGTTTCCCATTTCACTTCATATGTCTCAGACAGAAACACAATGCAGCATAATACACAGCAATAGTATAAACACTACCACCATAGGTTTTGACAGCTTGCTGGTCCTCCATCACTGTTGGCCCCCATGTGTAGAGTGATCCTCTGTATCAGGCTGTTGCCAGGGTTTGGTTACCTCTGATGATCACAGCTGCTTGTCTGGGGTCAGAAGGAATATGGAGACCACATTATGAGCTCTCTTTCAATGTGCCACTGGTGTCTCAAAAATAATCCAGGTGAGAGACTAAAGGAGAGTTCCTTGCAAATTAAATTTCAGTGAACTTTGGCCCATGCATTAGGTAATGAATTTAAGTCAAGCTTAATGCAAAGGTTTAGGTCTTATGACTAAAAATTGCTTTGAATGATTTTTCAAAAAAGGCCTGGGCATGTTTGCTTCTGAATTTATGGAAAGTGAAGTGCATCAAATTGGAGTTAATTTGGATTCAAGACAGTTAATTTACACATGCTCATCAGAAAATCCACTTCACCAGAAGCCACTTCTTACTGCATACAGGAGAGATGGGGACTTGAGTCGCACATACACGGACTCCAGACCCGACTCGGACTCGTCCAAAAATGACTTGAGACTAAACTCGGACTCGTCGATAAGGACTCGTGAACAATAAGAGTCTGCCAAATGGCATCATGAAAATGACAAAGTGAATAATGTATTATTATTGTATTATTGTATTACTGTACAATTATTATTTTTCAATTATTTACATGAAAGACATTCCAACCAATTTTTTTTACGCGCCACACCGTTAGTCTTTTAGTAGCAAACATAGCAACACCCTACGCTGTATTTCTTGCAGCATAGCTTGTAGCCCCACATGTTGTGGCCTTTGAGTTTAAATAATTCAGGCTCATTGAGCCAAACAATATGATTGCAACCAGCAAAATGTAGAGAATTACAATAAAAGTTGTGCAACCACATCAAATTTCTACAGACATTTGAAAATTCATATGGAAAGGTAAGTCAGTTTACCAGCACTGGAGCTGATCCCACCACTGTTCACTGTTGCGTTAACGTAACTTAGCTAAACTGTTGTGTTGGCCAAATTACGCGTTTCAGACTCTATGCAAGCTAGAGACCACGAGCATAAGGTACAGTAACATTAAAACAAACATCTTCAGGTTGGCATGAAAAGCCCCATACATTTTCATTGTCAACGTAGTTCACACAAGCAGCTGCGTTTTCAGTAAAATGGCCATGTAATGGGATTTTGATCTGGAGCCCGGTCAAAGGTAGCACGATTAAAACCTTTCAGTATGGTCTTTAACATCGATATGCAAGCAGGACAGCAAGTGATTTTGAATGTCTTGTTAGGTGACTTTATGTACTAGTTGTGTGGACATTGTTTGGTATTCCAGTGTCATTCAAATATGAACTGTATTTGAAGAGAGCTTGTTTGTCATTTATGTTAACATTAAAAGCTGCCATAGAACCCGAGTTTGGCATGTACTGCAAGTGGTTTTGAAATTATTTCTAATTTTACTATGCAATAGTGCAATGGCATTCCTTAGGATGCAAGGTTTTTCGATAGCATAATGTAGACATAGGGGAGATCGGGGTCTGTTGTGACGCTTTTTGTATTTTACCCGATTGCTAAGATTGAATAACAGTGAAAATATGTTGCAGAATATCATCAGTGTGTCTATCAGCTATTCATGATGTTTATTAAACTCGATCGGAAACATGAAAGGTACGGTTTAACTTAAAACCGAACTCGTAAACTGAAAAAATGGACCTCACCCGCGGAATCGTTTGTTACAGTGTTTTTACAGTGGTTTCAAAATGTAAATAAAAGTTTGGGAAATTAATGAATCATTTTTTTTTCATTGATTGTATGTATTCAGGTACTGGTTTCTTCATTCTTGTTATGTTCCTGTGTTCTGTGTGTTAGTGTATCATTGTTTAGTATTATTTATTCTTGTAATTTATTATTTTTTATATTTCATGTCTGGTTCTGTTTATATTTGTTTGTCTTTGCACTCGTCTTCCCCTGTGATGTCTGAGTCTGAATGTTTTCTAGTCCAGTCACTCCCTTGTCTGCGTGCCCCACTATTCGGGTGTTTACGGTAGTTCCGGGGTTCAGTCTTCCTTCCAATCTTACATTACTTACTTCCTGCTTTCTCTCCATTTCATGTTTGTACATAGCACTAATATACTAATCCCAACTAACATAGAATTTGTACAGTACTAATTATACTAACACACTAATATGTTTGTCAAACTAACATTCACTAGTTTTGGGTATTTGTAATTTAAAGCACTTAACTAACTTACTAATGCATCTCCAGTTTCAATTCTGTTCTGTTACTCCACCTCCCTATTCTATCACTGATTACTTGCTTAGTTTTCAGCGAAGTATTCGCACCTGTCTCTCTGTATCTCCTGATTCTCTGCAAATTGTCTACTCCCTAGTCCGGAGCCGTTTGTATTACATGTGTGTCTTTGTGATTCCAGTCCGCGTTTTTGTTTCCCCCTCGTTATTGTCCCATTACCCTTTCATGTGTCTCACCTGATGTTTATTTGTTAGACCGCCCTCACCCCCATGCCCCGCCTAGTTTGTCTCATTCCCCTGTGTATTTATACCTGTCCTTTTCAGTTGCATGCTGCTAGTTCGTCTTGTCCTGTTTCTGTTCCCGAGCCCTTGATTCCTTCCCCAGTTCTAGCCTCCTTGTTTCCTTGCCCCTGCCCTTGTTCCCGAGTCCTTGCCCTTGCCCTTGCCCTTGCCCTTGCCCTTGCCCTTGCCCTTGCCCTTGCCCTTGTTTATCTGGTTTTCCTGTTTTGACCCCTGCCTGCTTCCCTGGACAATTCTTTGTGTTTTGTGGATTTCTGTACCTCTGCCTGTTTGGACTGACCCCCTGGATTTTGACCGTGGCTTGTTTTGTGACTACGCTCTGTCTGTCCCATCACCTGTGAGTAAACTTGCCATTTTCCACACCCCTGTGTCTGCTTCTGGTTCCTCTGTCCTCCCTGCCGTAACAATTCTGTTAAAGATTGGGTTAATACCAGATGTAACCAGTTATTTTTATTCAAATGACTTCACGTTGTGGTTGAGCTCAAAGGAGCACCTTGGTTTGTGATCCAGTCATATTGGATCCTGTCTCGGCTGACCTGCGCATCTCTGTCAGCTCTGAGTAAAATCAATAAGAATAGGAAATGCTACAACTCAATGCGATTTTTCAAACTGGTACTACACTAAGTAAATCGTTTTAGTTTGTATGTTTTGGATTGATTACATCTGTATGTCAAGCATATGTAACATGTGTAACAACATACCCCACTTATGTGTAACAATCTACCCCACCTACTTGGCCATGATTTGCAAGGTCATGCTAGTTTAACACAACTTTCTCAGTCAAGAAGAATATCCTCTGATAGCCAACATATTGTTTTAAAATCATATATGTTCTTATTTGTTCACAGCTAAGAATATGACAGTAGTTAAAAAATAACCGTGTTGTAAAAAAATATATATATAACCTTCTCAAATATGACGTTTGTTGAACGGAGCACGCAATTGACATGAAACTGGTCTGTTGTAATCTGAGGTGAAAGACGGTGTGTATGGGGGTGTGCAATGTAATTTACAGAAATCTAGTTTGTTTCTGATCTGCAACGTGATTCAGATTTCAACACTGTGACTTCGTTTACAAATAAAGTTATAATTATTATTCTTGAGTTGCAGATGCAGATTAAGCCTAGTCCTAGACTAAATATAATCGGAGATTATCCATACAAAACTGCATTTAGTCCAGGATTAAACTTAATCTGTGTCCATGTAACAGGCCCATAGTGCTAGCCTTCCAAGCAGTTAAAGGGTCTTCCCCAGTTTATCTGCAAAAAATCATCAGACCCTACACCCCTGCCAGACCGCTTCGTTCAGCCTCCACAGGCCGCTTGGCACCTCCCCCTCTCAGAACCTCCACCTCACGCTCACGACTACTGTCTGTTCTGGCTCCACGGTGGTGGAACGAACTCCCAGTTGAGGTCAGAACTATAGAATCTCTCCCCACCTTCAAGCGCAAGCTGAAGACACACCTCTTCAAGCAGCACCTCTCCCCATCCCTCCCTACCTCCCTGTGAACCTTAATTGTCTCTGTGACTTGCTTTGTGTATCGGTATTTTTAGTTGGCCAGGTAAGCAGTGTTTGGATAGTTAACTTTGGTCACTTTTGCTCTGTTTGTTTGTTTGTTTGTTCAAAAAAAAAAAAAAAAAAAAAAAAAAAATGGCCCTTGTCCTTCTCTTTGTTGTACAGGTAGCAGTTGAAATTGTACTTCCCTCTAGGGTCTTTCAGCGAACTTATCCCTGGTTATGGGTATGCACTTTGTTGTACGTCGCTCTGGATAAGAGCGTCTGCCAAATGCCAATAATGTAATGTAATGTAATGTACATTATGTGACATGAGTCACACAGAGTTCCTAAAAAATATAATGGTTATTTATTTTATCTTATTTATTGATATATCAATCACAGTAGTGTGCAGTGATTATACACTTAACAGAAACCAAGTAGTATTCAAGTATTTATTTCATGTAATATTGGTTCATGTAGATTAAAATAAGTAAACGGATAACAATATATTGTGAAAACAAAAATAATAGTCAATATCTAGTGTGGCCACCCTTTGCTTTGGTTACAGCATTTAATCATTCACATTTTTATTTCTTCACTGGTTAAACCATTCCATATGGTTTTAAATTAATTCCAAAGAGATTCTTTCGATGCATTTATTTATCTTGGTATCCAGGAAATCCCAAATTTGCTCAATCGGATTAAGGTCTTGAGCGGGCCAAGTCATAACTTTTATGTCACCAGATGATTCCGATGATCAAGTGACCGATGATCCTTCCGTCGTGCCATCGTGTTTAACACTGTGACACTTCTCAAAGTTTGTGTTACTTTAAATACTGGAACAACTGACCATCAGAAGTAATTTTGCAGAATAATGTTGCTTCAAACCAATTTAAACAAATTGTTTAGCATCAGCAATCATAGAATGAGCCTTCAAACATGCATTCATATAAAAAATAAATGATGGTATTGGGGAGGGTATTGTAATGAACACTATTACACCATTAATTAAATTATCTCTGGTGGGCGACTTTCTTTCATTCAGTATTGTCCTCTTTCCTGATATGCTAAGATTGCTGAAAAGGTAGCAATCTTGGATGGCTTTTTATGCAGTCACCAACAGTGTTGTGATTATAAAGGATGTTCCGTGACCTGGCTGTGAAGATGTTGCATTTAGATGAGTGAACCAACCTCTGAGATCTTTCCTGGAGGTATTCATATCTATTTACAGCACATTTCTTATTTAAATCAGAGATTTTAGTTTTACTGCTATTGCCAAGAAACATTATTAACTGAAAGGATTAAACAGGACACTATTTCCAGTGTTTCTGTTCAGGTATGTGGTGATGTTTACGACAGTAGTCAATGTTAATTTAATTTGTTTCAGTCCTGCCCTGCTTGTTACATGTTAACCAGTACAGTAGCCAGTAAATTCATGAAGTTGAATACAAGGCAAAGTCAGTGCTCAGTCAGAGAGTTACCTCATCTCATTCCACGCAAGCAGGGATGTCTGTGCTCTCCTGAACCAAAGACAGACCTTTCAACTATGAGCCAGACTTACATGTTTCATGGACTTTAATAATTTTGAGAAAAGAGGAAAATAGGCATGAATAAACAAGATGCTTCATGATAACATAAATTATTTTGGAAAGCAACCATTGACACCGCCACGAACTGAAGCAGATTGCATGCTTATAGTTTGATTTTGTTCTAACCCTTCTGAAAGAAATCTTTTAACTTTAATATTTGTACTTAACAAACAATAACTAGGCCTTTGCTGAAGGCAGCAGAATCCAATCAAATCAGCATTGGGCTAATTCACAACAAGCACCAAGGCCCAGCTCTGTATGAGGTCTGCAGGTTTAAAAATAGCCCTGGTTTCATAATTGTGCACCAATATGAGCAACATTTGAAGGTGGGGGGGATGGTGGTTAGGGGGTGGGAATTAATGAGGCAGCAGGTAACTCTGGCAGGACTTAACACGATTTACCCCTCCCCCCATCTCCCACCCACCTGCTGATGAACAAATCTGGAGTGGGTAAGTGACTGTGATGGATGTAATCACAAATTCTTTTTGATAACCAATCCCCCCTCCCCCCCCCCCCCTCCCCCGGCCCAAAACAACACATTGTCCTCCCCCACTTCAGAGCGTGACTCCCAGTGCCAACTGCCACTGTTATTCTGTGACATCACCACCTGAGAAGTTATGTTTTTGTTGCCTCAAATTGAAATCCATGTCTCCAGCATCAATAATGCATCTGCTAGGTTGTCAGGAGGCCGGGTTGTCAGTAAGCATGCATGTTGGGCTGAGTGCAGCAATTAAGGTGGCTTTTACTGTTAACCCCCTGGGGCCAGGGACCACTTGGGCTCTGGTTTTCAAGTCTTGAGATGAGGCACTTTCATTTAAAAGCATGTACTAGCAGACACATATAAGTTGCCCATACTGCGTATATTTTCAATCCGAATCATCTATGTTACAGTGTCAATTGATCAGGACACATTGGCTTGTAACAGCAGCTTATAGTAAATGCTTACAAATGTTTTACCAGTGGTCAAGTTTGATAGTGGCCTGCTCAATAATTTGTTTACAAGAGATCACAATAGCATATAATATTTGCAAGGATACAATGAATAAGTGTGAGATATTGCGTTCGCATTTAGCGAGACCCAGTAGCGAGACCATCCATCCATCCATCCATCCATTATCTTAACCCGCTTATCCTGAACAGAGTCGCAGGGGGGCTGGAGCCTATCCCAGCATACATTGGGCGAAAGGCAGGAATACACCCTGGACAGGTCGCCAGTCCATCGCAGGGCACACACACCATTCACTCACACACTCATAGACTCTCCAATCAGCCTAACCTGCATGTCTTTGGACTGTGGGAGGAAACCGGAGTACCCGGAGGAAACCCACGCAGACACGGGGAGAACATGCAAACTCCGCACAGAGAGGCCCCGGCCGATGGGGATTCGAACCCAGGACCTCCTTGCTGTGAGGTGGCAGTGCTACCCACTGCACCATCCATGCCGCCCCAGTAGCAAGACCACAGGAGTAAACTTTAAAGTCTTTATTTACTTGCCAGCAGAGTAAACAGCAAAACAATCTGGCAACAAACTAAACTAACAAAGGGGTTTGAATACATAGACATAACAAGCATAACACAGAGGAGCAGGTGAGTGGAATGACAGGAGACAGGAAGGAAGTACATATAAGGACTGGGAAGGCGAAGACGCGAAACAAGAGACAGATGAAATGATAGAATGAATGAAACTGCCAGGAAACAGACTACGGCAAGTACAGAGGGAACAACTACACGGAAACGCTAACAACTTAAACTGAAAACTGCCACAGAGAAACACAGAAACTGACACAAACATATGGCAAAAAAAAAATCTTTAGCCACACCGTTGAGTCCTTTGAGATAGCCGGTAGGCTATCTGTAGTGCCCATGATATGCCACCCTGTGGGGCAGTTCACTCCCATCAGACTGTATTAGGGCTTTGGGGCTCGGATAAGACATCACAGAAACCCTGTGTTTTAAAGGACAAGTCACCTGGACGCCGCTGAAATACACAGGGCACTGTAAATTTACTAACATGATTATAGAAGATTAGACTGAAGCAAAACAAAAGGATTCACAAACCCTTTAATGCCAAAAGTAATTATTAGACATATACAATTTTGGATTTTTAGCACACTATACTTACACTTTTTTATGACGGGAACTTTTATATATAATGTTAATCTGCAGGGTCCATGCACATGGGCTTGAGCCCAGAACATCATTAAGTTGAACTTCTACAGCAAAGGTGAAACCAGCCAACATCAAAATTAGAAAAACAATAAATACGTTACCAGGCATAACGGCAGTAAGGAAAAGAACCAATAACTTTCTGCTGTCAGGATGGGTGCTCTGCTGTGAAACAGCTTGGTGGCGCACTATTGCTAACTTGTTCCACACTGTAGGCGTAAGGCTCTCCCCCTCTATTGTATTGTACAATATAAATTATACACTTTAATACCTTATTTCCGTCTGTTGCTCACCTGCTGTTTGTAATCTCAATTTAAAATGATAATTACCCCAGTGGCTTAATTAGCATTGTAATGATTGTGTACTTGAAATTCAATAAAGCAGCTATGAGAGTAAAGTGGAAATCTCTTGTCAAACAAAGCTGAGCAGTTTATTCATCTGTGCCATAAAGAATAAGAAGAGAAAGTGGAGATGCCATTTTTCAAATGCCGAAACAGTTGGGCCTGTTCATATCCCAAAAATACACAGTTTTACTCTAGAACCTATTTTGAAGCTCTTCAGATAATTCTGTCTGGGTTTGGCCCAACATGTGTCTAGGGAACCACTGGAACAGCTGAGAGGGATGACAGGATGGTGAGTGTAAGATCAAAACAATCTGAACGCTGCACTGACCCTAGTATTGAGCACTTGAATCAGTACAGACATGGTAAGTCTGAACCTTCACAATTATGTTGTTATCCTACGGATGGTCATTTGATGCAAATCATGTAATTCAGGTAAGTTACTGGTGCTTTGCAACTCTTCTTATGCATTGTATTGATAACAATTAGAATTCTGAGCGAGGTGGAACCAATAGTTATTTCTCATTAGGTATTGGTCCTGGCCTGGTGATAAGGGTATTGCCAAGGTAACTCTGATAAAGACCTGGCCAGACGTCTAACCCCTCAAATGAAAAGAGTGAAGCTTCAACTTCCTTCCCCTCATGTGGGGAGGGGCCCGAAAGTGCTGCCATCTGTTGGAAGTCTGTGCAAACTTGACCTCGCGATGCGGGGGGCTTGACCTTCAGGATTGCATGTTGCAACGTGTGGAATATGGAGTCATTAAACGGAGGTAAGACCTCGGTGTAAATCACGTTGACATCTGTGGGATCTGACCAGGGAACTGGAGACTCATTACCATTGCGTTGCGGTTTCAACTTGCACACTGAATGTCAAAAAGAAGAAAGAAAACTCCCATGATACACTGCAGGAACTGGCCAGTAAATCTACATAATGTCGATAATGTTTGCGGGAGTATTTAACATGAGAGTGAACGATGAAGAGCAAGCACGGCACTGACCGTCCAATAAAGTGGGCTTTTATTTTGTTGTTGCCATTTTCTGCCACTGTCTCTTCAGGCTCCTGTAATCTAATCCTTTTCCCTCCTCCATTTTGGAAGATACTCTGGGGCAGCAGTCAAGTATTTTTAATTACAAAAAGCATCAAAGTTGAAGTCATTTAATCAAAAGTGAAGTTTTTCCTATTATAATATAAAACCATTGTACTCATTTGTTTTGTTCCCATTGTTGTGTTTTTGTATTATTCCTTAGCAAATAAATGCCAAAGAGAAGCCACAATTAAATCTACATTTTTTATTAATATTTATATTACATGTATCCCTCTGGGGTACCCCAAAGGCCCAGTGTAATGAACTTGCATGAAAATAAGCAATATAAATACATGGCTTTCGTATTTTCAGAATGTTTAAATAATTTCTGTTGTTATTGTTACCATCGTTATTTTTTCACTGCTCATTTTCTAATTAAACATTTTAATTTCACTTTTATTGCTTTGAAAAGTACCAGTTTAGAATTATTAAATAGCCAATTCTTAAATACCCTACCATATTAAACAACATTAGTCCCCACTAAAAATTCAGACTGTCCTGCATGGATCACAGCATTGCAAAAATATATTCCACATCTGTTAACAGCATTCATCAATTTACAAGGTTCTTCACTAGCATGTTTAATAGGTCTGTGAATTAGCTTATTTATTATATGAGTGTTCTGTTGTAAAAGCACTTATCTGATTTGTAGATACAGTATACTTTATGTATGTTTTTCTGCAGTTTCATAGCCTCACAAACATTTCTGGATATAATCCTACAGCCTGTAATGCATATTTCCTTTGCAGTGTGATTCATTACAACTGTCAGTGGCGTCTGTATATTTGGGGCCGGTGGGGTCCAGCCCCTCCACTCATTGGTTGTATTGTGTTCTTATCTTTCATTGACTTCCCTATCTCTGAAGCGCTGCAGTTCAATGAAGAAAATTTGCTTTGAAACGTTGGATAGATATTATCCCCAATTCCTCTTTATGCACTCAAAGTAACAAAAAATGTTTGTGCAATCTGTACTGTAGCATCTGGCGCTTGATGCTCACAATTATCTGTCAGTGGGGCCGGCCCAACAACCCATAGCCCTGGTAGTATGACAGGGAACCCCTTCTGCGCATGTCATAGTGAATTTCCTATGTTGGCCTGTGGGGCCCAATCGTCTCGGGCCCACGTCTGGTAATGCCCACATAACGGTTAAGTGCAGAGCGCAGATATCATAGCTATGTGTCAATTGGCCAGCTATCTGTACATATTCTCATAGTAGTTGTAGCTGTAGTAGCGGCCTTATAACTTATAACTAGGAGATTTTCGTAGTGGCTTAGCTGTAGCAAGTGAGCAGCTACTGTTAGTGCCTTATAAGGGTTTCATCATTATGTCAGACAAGGAAGATTGAGGTTCACAATTGTCACTGCTAGGCTTGGCAATTGGCGTACTGCAGTAACTAATTGTTCCTTTGAGAACAGTTTTATCTGTTTTAATGTTCCTGTTTGAAATGTTGAAACTGAGCGACTATCGACTAGGGGCGTTGGTCACTGCCATCCAATCTGGCTACTTATTCAGGTACACGTCTCAGTCAATTGTGATATAGGTTTTTTGAAAAGTCCCTAACCCTGCACCGAGAGCCCAATTCCCCCTCCCCCTCTGCCTCCTGTGGTCAACTCTCTGTGTTAACATTTAGCAACGTCAACTGATAATTATGCAAAAACATGCGATGTCTTGTGGGAAATCATTTTACAAACAGCTTGGACAAATAGCAGTTAGACCCTGAAATATGCATACTTCTACCAAAATTGCATTTTTTTTACTTGGATCAGTATGGAACATAAATTGAAAGCTCCAGGATGATATGAAAAGCTAAAAAATATGCCTGTGGGCTTTAATGAAAGAAAGAGAAAGGACAAATTACAGTGTCCTTTACATTTTCGGCTGGCTTTTCTGGATTCCTTGCAAAATCTCTCATCGACGTGGTGGTTAGTTCTGAAAATTTTTTCCTTCAGTTGGAAGTTGTTGATAGCAATAGCACTTTACCGTTGATTGCTATTAGGTTTTAACTGTTTAGCTTTTACAAATATTTTAATCTGCGGTGTCAATGTCCCAAATAATCTGTTTGCTAGGCTGGTCAGAGAAATTAATGCATTGGTCTTCCACACCGTTTGAACTACCTGGTAGATGTATCTTCTTCAGTGTCATCTATAGAGTTCTCAGAAGAGACAGAAAACAAGAGGAAGATGGTGAGAATATTGCAAGTTGGCTGTTTTTGACCTTCAAATCTTTATGAAGTTCAGCATTTAGATCTTCCACACTATGCTACCACAGATCATGTATGTACATCCTAGTTATTTTTGTTAATTCATGTACGTGTAGTTATTTAACTTGTTATAGACTCACACAGATGTGAATGTTGAAAGAATGTACATGGTTTCACTAGTCCTGTGGCAATCTGCTCCCACACAAAGGAAACACTAAGACAATGTTTATGCGACTGCTTACTTAAGTCACATTGTTTTATAATGCTTAACTAGGCTTGCCTCATTGGCAGCCTATAACCTAGTGGCTAAGATACATGACTGGGACCCTGAAGGTTGGTGGTTTAAGCCCCAGTGTAGCCACAATAAGATCCACACAGCTTTTGGGCCTTTGAACAAGGCCCTTAACCCCACATTGCTCCAGGGGGGGTTATCCCCTGCTTACTCAAATCAACTGTAAGTTTCTTTGGATAAAAATGCCAGATAAATAATAATTATAATTATTATTTAAAATGTATTGCTCATGGTAAGTTCAGTAGAAATGGGTAGTTCCTTCTCTTGTTGACAGCTGGCAGTGCTGCTGAGATGCCGGGCGATTATTTGGAATACCTTTGGTATCCATCACATCTCCTTGAATTGGCAGCAGTGATGACTGTGTAGTTTGGCTGGGGATCACTAGCACCCTTTAGTGCTGTTCCAGTGTAGCGGCTGATTCGCCTTGTGTCCCAGCAATGCAATTAAGAGTCGGTAGTGATCGAAGAGGCTTTAGCGTCAACTAATTAAAGTACCATAATAATAAGAGCTGCAGGAAGCAATGCATCCTGGGAAGCGTGCATAAAAATTAGGCCCCAATTCTTGTTTATTTAATTGCTCACTGGAGCCGCGGCCTGCCTGCTCCATCTCGCCACACAATTATATGCTTGTACTGCATGCTGTAATACAAGCAAGAGGGAAGTTAAAGGTACAATAGGTAATTTCGGACTTCTAACGTTCAACCGAGGAATTGCAGCAACAAACACCCTCAAACCACAACACTGTTTATCCCTCCCGCTTCTGTGTGAATGCACTGATATTGAAACCCTCCATCCCCCATTGGCTGAGGCAATTAGAACCAATTTTCAACCAATGAGCTTGAATTATTGTACAGCTATACAATCTTTTGGTATAGTGTGTCAGTTCGTCAACTGTATATTTTTAAACCCAAATTTAAGAACTATAAACACTGGCACAGGGTGAGTCAACATGTCAGTGAGCCTTTCAATGATAGGAAGGGATTTACAATGGTCTTGTAATAATGTTTTAACACAAAGATCTTACCTACTGTACTTTTAAATGCAGAGTGGATTGCAGAATCAAAACCCGACACAGTAAGATGTTCAGTGTTAAATCAGCTCTGAGCGGGACCAAAGGCCATCTGTAAGAGTTGATTTAACACTGAACACAGTAGAGTATGGGAAATTGGTTCCAATTTATTAAATGTCATTTATAATTAGTATAAAATGCTGATTATGGTGATTATTACTTTTTGATCTCACTGCAAAAAAAGTGTACTTTTAATGGACATTGTACAATACATAGTTTTAGCACCTGTATCTTACAGGTCTGAGCAAAGTTGAAAACTGTAGAAGTGAACATTATGATCTGGTGATGTGGTTATTGTTTCTGCACAATAGGATCATTATTGCCTCTGTGAGGCCATCCGGCAGTAACATGCCACTTTAAGGGTACCCATAGTGGTGATTGGTGCAGTCTGTAGCTTATTGCAAGCTTGCGATCTTGGCACACTGCTTTGCACTATCCAAACCACAGGGGTCTCTGTGCACTCCCACAACTATTACAAATTACCCATGGAAATATTTTTTTTCTTCTAGCTGGAGTAATCTAATTCTCATTACCAATGAGGCATGGGCTATATTTCTCTTTTGTTCCTACAAAAGGTGGTGTCGGAGCTCCTCTCTCACAGAAGCCTAATATCTCAAGCAAGTCTTTCAGTCAAGATGAGGACAAAGCAAGGTGCTTCACAAAACCAGAAATATGTAAATGGTGACTGTTCATTTGATGTCGATTTTCTGCTAGTTATTATACTGTTTATGAATGGCACATCTCTTCAACTGCTCCCACTCGCCCAGTTCAACAATTGAACATATGCTGTGTTGATCAGGTCGGGTTTTTTTAAGACTGAAAGTCATGATAAAGTTTTACAGAAAGTAATAGTCTGCACTGTGTCTCAAGTGCTGTACAGGCCATACACTGTATAATGTTTAGAACGGATAACATGCAAGCTGCCACCTTTGCCCTTTCTTCTGGTTCTTTCACTTTTCTTGTGTTCTTCAATTTGAAAATAAAGAATAAAAACAAGAAGTGACATCGCAAGTAGCTTTTTTTTTTTCACCCACAGGCCTAGCGATGCTAAACAGTAGATTATTGTTTGGTGTTTGTTTAGCAGCTGACATTAGTTCTGCATGTCAGACGTTGCAGTCAAATGAAAACAACTAAAATAAGTGTCTCAAAGAAGATTTACATTGCAAATCTATCCCATCGTGTGAAAAACAACACGGTAACACTGCTCTTTCTTTACTTTCCTTTTTGTTATTTCACATTTCCATGGAAGCAAATATACATTGCCAGAGTGGAAAGCTAGAGGAACGAGTGATTGAAGCACTGTAACTTGTTGGCATCGTATATTATCCAGGTTCCTTGCGTGGATTGGCAGATAGTGGCTGAATATTTCAAGCCATTAGGGAGGAGGGGTTAATTTACTGTACCAAGCCTCTCTTGACCGTAATCATCATCCACCCCCCGGTCGAAGTCCACTTCCATCAGAATCAAATGCTCCCAAGTCACATCTTCTGCACAAACAAGCCAGATTAATTTGAAACTGGAGCCTGCCTGAGAAACAGGCATCCCTTGTTTCGCCATATCTGACTGACTGGAAATATGTGAAGGGTGCAAAGCACTGAAATTAATGCAACATCCCAGAGCTGAGGAGTGAGATCGCCTACAGTCTACTCAGCACATTGTTACATACCCTAGTGAAAAAAATGTATACAGTACTTCAGTGTAAAAATATAATTTAAATATGGAAAATATGTTTAAAGTGTACTTTTTGTGCTGACTTTAAAATATGCTTTACATGCATTTTTAAAAGTAGACTTCCAAATATATGTAATTAATTTGTACTTCTGTGTACTTAAAATAAGTGTACTAAATCGCATATACATATAGTGGTGTTGTATACTTAGGAAAAGTATACTTTGATTTAAGTTAAATTAAATATTCTAACTCCCATATACTCTATTATCATGCATGGAGAGCATACTACTAGTATATTTTCTGAAAGTGTACTTGAACATCATCTACAAAACATGTAAAAGTGTATTGTAGTGTATTTAGAAAAAGTACACTTTGTTTTAAGTTGTACTTTAGTGTACTTTAGTATACTAAGTATACTTTATTTTCACCCCTGGATAGCAAACTACTAGTATACTTCATGAAAGTGCACTTTAACTTCACTTACCTAAAAGTGGTATTGCAATATAATATAACATTCATTCATTATCCTAACCTGCTTATCCTGAACAGGGTCGCAGGGGGGCTGGAACCTATCCCAGCATACATTGGGTGAAAGGCAGGAATACACCCTGGACAGGTCGCCAATGCAGGGCACACACACCATTCACTCACACACTCATACCTACGGGCAATGTAGACTCTCCAATCAGCCTAACCTGCATGTGGGAGGAAACCGGAGTACCCGGAGGAAACCCACACGGAGCACAAGGAGAACATGCAAACTGCACACAGAGAGGCCCCGGCCGACTGGGATTCGAACCCAGGACCTCCTTGCTGTGAGTGCTACCCACTGCACCGGTATTGTAATATACTTCTAAAAACTACAATTTTGGTTAAGTTGTATTTCAGTGTACTTAAAATATTGTGGCTTCAGAAAGTATTCAGACCCCTTCCCCTTTTGCGCACCTCATTGGGTTTTAGATTTAATTTTAAATTTTAAATTTAAATTTAAATTTTAATTAATTTCAATCTACATGCTCAATGCCAAAGTGAAAACATGTTTTGAGATTTAAAAAAAACTTAAATCTCTCATTTACATAAATATTCAGATGCTTTCAGACCCAAATGAGCCAGGTGCATCTTGTTTGCTTTAATTATCTTTGAGATGTATCTAGAACTTGATTGGATTACTTGATTACATCCAGCAGTGGCTAATTTAATTGATTGGACATAGTTTAGAAAGGCACATGCCTTTGTATATAAGGTCCCACAACTCACACTTCATGTCAGGACAAAAACCACGGCATGAAGTCCGAAGAACTCCCTGTAGTCCTCCGTGATAAAATTGTGGCGCGGCATAGATCAGGGCAAAGGTATAAAACCATTTCTAAAGCATTGAGTGTTCCCAGAAGCACTGTGGCTTCAATAATTGTGAAATGGAAGAAGGTAGTAACCACCAGGACTAGAGTTGGCTGTCCGGCAAAACTGAGTAACTGGGCAAGAAGGGTCTTAGTCAGGGAGGTGAGCAAGAACCCAGCAATCACTCTAACAGAGCTTCAGAAGTCCTCTGCAGAGATAGGGGAACCTGCCAGAAGGATGACCATCTCAGCAGCACTCCATCAAAGCCACTCATGAGTACTGGTCAGATGATAAATATTTAACTCTATGTCTGCCGAACACGAGGCACTGCTCATCACCTGGCTAACACTATCTCTATGTTGAAGCATGGTAGTGGCAGCATCATGCTATGGGGGTGCTTCTCAAGGCCAGAGACAGTGAGATGGGTCAGAATTGGGGGAAGGATGAATGCAGACAAATACAGAGAGGTGCCCGTGACCTCAGACTGGGGTCAAGGTTCACCTTTCAGTGCAACAGAGACCCGAAGCATACAGCCAAGACAACACTGAAGTGGCTTCGGGACAAGTCCCAGACTCAAGGCCCAGCCAAAGTTCAGCCTTAAACCCCATAGAACACCTGTGGAAATACCTGAAGATGGCAGTTCCCTTCCAATCTGACAGAGCTTGAGAGGATCTACCAGGAAGAATTGCATAAACTGCCCAAATCCAGGTGTGCAGCTTGCCGACTCAAATCTGTAATTGCTGCCAAAGGGGCTTCTACGAGGTACTGAATTAAGGGTCTGAATACTCTGAATGAGAGTTTTTTCATTTTTAATACATTTTCAAAAATTTCTGAACATGTTTTCATTATAAGTTATTGAGTGTAGATTGATGGGAGAGTTCTAGTTTGTTTTTACTACCTGGGTTGCATTTATTTATTCATTGATATAATTTGTTATTCAGCTGATGCTTTTAAGTGACTTAAATTAGCCTGTCCCAGTGAGGACACTTGAAGCAGGAGCGACTTTAAGCGACTTTAAGCAGTCTGGCCGGCTTTTTTGGATTCACAATCTCTGAATTCAGATGACCTGCTGGGTAGCTTTTTATTTATTGATATGATCTATGTCATTTTTTATTTAGTTGATGCTTTTATCCAACGTGACTGACAGTAGGTTAGACTAAGCAGCGGACAATCCCCCCATGGAGCAATGCAGGTTTAAGGGCCTTGCTCAAGGGCCCCAAACAGCTGTGCAGATCTTATCGTGGCTACACCTGGGTTTGAATCACCAAACCTCTGAATCCCAGTCATGTACCTTATCAGAGTTATATACACAAGTTTATAATTTGGTGAATTGTCTAATGAAATTGCCAGTTACTGTCTAATAACTGTCTTGTACAGTGAGTTACTAAGTTATTGATGTATAACTTCTACTGAATCCAGGGTAGAGGTAGTACACATACAACTAGTATACTTTCTTAAAGTCTACTGTCAGGGAAAATAAAATTTCACAGGTGAGCATCGTCTGATGAAACAGATCCCAGTAAAAACAACAATAGCTATAGTTGAGTTTAACTTTCATATTTTTTTGCAAAGAAATAACAGAAAGTGAGAAAGCTTCCTGCTTTCTGATTTGAATCAGACATAGCAAGACTTGACCTATATACAGTTTTCAGTACTTTCTCCCTGCTCCCAGAAGGGGGGGGGGGGCGGCTTTACCAAAACAAAAAGACATGAAGCTGGCCACTAACATCAGTATTACCAATATTTTGTCTTCTGATTACCCCTTGTTGTCCTTGCTGTAAGATTGGAATTTGCTAGCTTCCCCCTTCTAGGAGAAGCAGAGCTAGCTACCCCCTTCTAGGAGCAGCAGAGACATTAAGGTCAAAGGCTGTCTGCTGGGAGAGAGACAGAGAAAGACTCCTAGTAAGCACTTAATTCAGAAAGTGGTCTAATAGTAATAAGGATTAAAACTAAAATGTTACTTGTAATCACGTGATTGTCTTTATGTTAACACACATTGTCAATTACAAATCAATTCAGGAAATCACCCTTACACTACTTAAAGACTTAATTTACGTAAAAGTGTACTGTAGCATACTTGAGAACTGCACTTTTGTAATCCTTGCAAATTATAAGAATAGTATATTTACTGAAAATAAACAATACTTAAGCATTATGGAACGAGAATCCGTGGTATATTGTGGATATTGGCACAGCTAGCGGGGTGGTAAGGCATGACTGCCTGCATACTCCGCTTCGCGTCGTGCCTAACCACCCAGCTAGCTGTGCGAACATCAATGGAGGAAAAGCAAAATGAAACTGAGAAGGAATCGTGGGAAACTGGAAAATTCTGAAACCACCCGAATCGTGAATCACGTAGACCGGGAAGTGACTCAGGCTCAGAATGCATTGAGGCACAGACATCGCAGGGGAAGACGAATGCAATGAACTATGAATAAATAAACAGAGAACCAGACATGAATAATGAAAAATAATAAATTACAAGAATAACATAATTAAACTAACAAACAAAACCCAGACACCCAGTAATTCAGTGTTTCTTGACCTG
Source organism: Conger conger (assembly GCF_963514075.1). Classification (NCBI taxonomy): domain Eukaryota; kingdom Metazoa; phylum Chordata; class Actinopteri; order Anguilliformes; family Congridae; genus Conger; species Conger conger. The sequence continues at coordinate 23,095,221 of NC_083767.1, read as the reverse complement.
TTAACATGGATCTAACAATTGTATCTTAACGTAAAGTGCAAACATTATTCCAATATGATGCCCATGAGTCATCTGTTGTTATACTGAAATGCTAATTTTATTACTATATAGTCGCCTATTTTCGTTTGTCGTCTATTTTCATTTGCACTATATGCATTGCAACATCACACAGTTGTAGACTATAAACACTACTGATGATCTCACTCACATACATTCACAAATGTGGGTTCACATTTTCAGCTTGTCCAGAACCATCAACAGTCCAAGTAGCATACATATTTTCAGATTTAATGTTTGACATTTTCCAAAAAAACATTGCACCAAATAAACTCTTTAGAACACCGGTCTTTATGTCCTTGATGTAAGCATTAATTGCTTTATGTGTCCATTCACACTTGCTCAACAGGAAAACATGTACTAAGTTACTCCATATGCTATGAGTTAACTAACTTTAGACTGCTGGATGTTGAAATGAGTTAACTACGTGGTGACAGAAATCAGAATGTAAACGATACAATGTTGATTACAAGTTTCAATGTGTCAAATCACGGTAAATGAGAAGTTTGCCAAGTAACCCCACTCATGGGTAAGTAGGTTACAGCTGTTATTATTCTTATTACGTTAGTAATACAGTATAGGATAATACTATATTTACAACAATTTTCAGCAGCACTCGTGCCGAGGGTAGTTTCTACCCTGCAAAGGCTCATATGATGTTACAGTATAATTCGACAATCAGCGCTGCCACACTTTGTGGCCACTGAAAATATTTTTGAATTTACGTGCAGGTGAAGCTTGTGTCAAGAAAAGGAGCAATACATAATGCATAATACACAATACATAAGGGGTTAAGCATATATAAAGTATGCAGAGAGTAAGCTTGAAATATACTTATATTTATACTTATACTTATATATTTATATTGCTTTTAGATTAATTTGAATATATTGAAAGTTTATTTTAAATGTATTAAGATGAAATGCAGAGAAATATACTTAAGTGCATTTTATTAAAATGTAATTGTGTCTCAATTTAGTACAATCCAGTGTGTGCCGTTTATAGTAAACAATTTATGAATGGAACTGTACAACAGTTAACGCTGTTATGAAGTATTTGAGTATCCATCCAACATAATATGTACAGTATAGTACAGGGTTTTAATTCTATGGAAACATATTAGGCATTGTCCCAATTTGCTCCACAACAAAACCCACATGGATTGATAAAGAACAAACCTGTGTTGTCTAAAAACTATTGTGATCCAAACAATGTTGCCACTCTTAAGTAATACTCTACCCTAGTGTAATTACAATTTCACAGATTGATCCATTTCTTTTGTATCAGTATTAATGCCCCAAAATAGATATAACCCCAATATAGATATAACTACTAGCGGAATCAGATGAATATGAATGCCTTTTTCCATTTGTAGTGGAGAAGAGAATATGCTGTATATAAAAACCAATAATCTTTATGTGAGGTATTCTCACATCATGGTTCCGTGACAGGCATTTAAGTGGAACTGATTGGCCATTTGGTCAGGCTGTGAAGCTGGTGTAAACATAGAATAGTAAACATAGAGCTCCCTGTCCATGTAATATTCCCCATCATCCTGACATGTTTAATTTCCTTCCCCTTGTGAATTGTTGGTAGTACTGCACCTGTGACAATGGAACAACTGACTTCTATAAACCAGTGTTTAAACTTTTTTTAAAAATCCTTTACATTGAGTGAGTTTTTTATATTTCGAGCTTTACATATTCTTTAAATTATCCATTTACTCCATTTTTGCAGTGATCTATTTTAAGGCTTTATAAAAATGGCTTAAATGAAGCAAGGCACTTATGCTATTTACCATCCTAATTAATTTTCATTAATACCTACTGAAGGTCATTGGAACAACTACAAAATGCATGTTCACTCGCATCCCTGCATACCTTCAATCACTAATCAGAACCTATTGGCCAGCCAGACCCCTCCGTTCTGCTACTTCGGGAGGCCTGGCTCCTCCCCATCATCACACCAGCACTTCTCAGTCACGACTGCTGGCTGTTCTGGCCCCACGGTGGTGGAATGACCTTCCTGTGGATGTCAGAACAGCAGAGTCTTTGACCATTGCCAAGTGCAGACTGAAGACTCATCTCTTCAGGCTGCACCTTTCCCTCCCTACCTCACTACCATGATTAAGCTTGTGTGTGTCATAGATTGTAATAGCATTTACATATAGTTATTGTAGTACTCGGGGTAATCTAGCTGCCAACCATGGTATGCTAGTTGGTAAGTAGATGTACTTTTCAAGGGTTCAATTTGTATCTATGTGATCATGCTAGGACTCTGTACTTTCCTCTTGGGTCCTGAACATACTTGTTCTTGGGTTTGAGTTGCACTTCATTGTACAGTACTGTGCAAATGTTTTAGGCAGGTGTGAAACAATGCTGTAAAATAAGAATGCTTTCAAAAATAGAAATGTTAATAGTTTATTTTTATCAATTAACAAAATGCATGAACAGAAGAAGTGATGAACAGAAGAAAAATCTAAATCAAATCAATATTTGGTGTGACCACCCTTTGTCTTTTAAACAGCATCAATTCTTCTAGGTATACTTGCACACAGTTTTTGAAGGAACTTGGCAGGTAGGTTATTCCAAACATGTTGGAGAACTAGCCACAGTTCTTCTGTGGATTTAGGCAGCCTCAAATGCTTCTGACTCTTCATGTAATCCCAGACAGACTTGATTATGTTGAGATCAGGGCTCTGTGGGGGCCATAAAATCACTTCTTTACGCTGAAGATAGTTCTTAATGACATTCAACTCCATTTGCAGAAATGCAACCCCAAACTTGCAAGGAACCTCCACAATGCTTAACTGTTGCCTGCAGACATTCATTCTTGTACCTCTCTCCAGCCATTCGGCGAACAAACTAAAAATATTTAAACTCATCAGTCGAGAGAACCTGCTGCCATTTTTCTGCACCCCAGTTCCTGTGTTTTCGTATATAGTTGAGCCACTTGGCCTTGTTTCCATGTCGGAGGTATGACTTTTTGGCCTTTTTGCATTTGAGATGTCAGCCAGGCATATGGTGGATATTCTTTCATTAACCTGTGTGGCAGAGCGAGGGAATATTGAAGATTGTGTATCAGCATAGCATTGAGAAGTCATGTGAAGCAATGGCTGACTCAAGAGTTTTAGTATAAATGGAGAACAGCAGAGACCCCAGTGCAGATGCCTGTGGGACTCCTGCAACATCAGGATGAGGTGCAGAGACAGACCCCATCTGGGTGACCTGGTGTACATTGTAGGGAAGAATGAGACATGCTTATTTTATTAGAAAGTGTTAGTGAAGACGAGACTATTCACACTATATACTCTAGGATGTATTCCTGTTTCAAATTTACCAATTCCACTTGCAGACACTAGGTTTGCACAACCAATCTCACCAAAACTTAGTGTGAGAGAATAAATAAAAGCTAAAGTTAGAGAGGCTGCAAGAGAGGGCGGGAGTATGGTGGCAGGTCTCATGAGAACAAAAATACAGAATACTTGAACAAGCGAATGCATTTAGCCTTGTGCAAGATCTCGATTTTGTCCTCCCGGTTATTGTCACTGACAAACACACGGGAGAGACACGAGAGTGAGATACAGTAACTAATTTATTTTAACATCTTGTTTAGAAAAAACTATGTGAAGCTTGGTTTAGTGGAAAATTCCTTTTTCATGTGCGTCACAAAATTACACGATACATATACTATACATAACCATATTTATTGTTGGAGTTGTTTTTAATAAGCAACATTTTCTACATAAATGACAAAATTAAACTAGTAAATGGATGGAGGGGGGGCGGCACGGATGGTGCAGTGGGTAGCACTGCCGCCTCATAGCAAGGAGGTCCTGGGTTCTAATCCCCGTCGGCCGGGGCCTCTCTGTGCGGAGTTTGCATGTTCTCCCCGTGTCTGCGTGGGTTTCCTCCGGGTACACCCGGTTTCCTCCCACAGTCCAAAGACATTCAGGTTAGGCTGATTGGAGAGTCTAAATTGCCCATAGGTATGAGTGTATGAGTGTATGAGCGTGTGAGTGAATGGTGTGTGTGCCCTGTGATGGACTGGTGACCTGTCCAGGGTGTATTCCTGCCTTTCGCCCAATGTATGCTGGGATAGGCTCCTGCCCCCCTGCGACCCTGTTCAGGATAAGCGGGTTTAGATAATGGATGGATGGATGGATGGAGGGTGTTTAGTATCTGTCAACTCAAGCTAATCACAGGCAATGGCACTCAGAGTGTCAGGAGGGGAACGTAGGTCAAACTATCAAAGAATAATTTATGTTAAAAAGAGTATTGGGAGAGGTGTACAGTAACTACAACAAGGGTGCTTGTGCCAGAATGGATATGGTAATATAGTGTCTCTTAAAGGCTGCTCCAGGGACAAATCATCTCCACCTTTTTTTCTGTTGAGCCCTGACATCCAACCCCTGGCTGGTAATGCTATACATGTCAGAGAGATAGGCCCATTGATTTAGCACTTATCCCTCACCCCGCGAGTGTTTATCATTTTGGATTCTGATCGACCTCCAGAACTTTAGAGACTTTTTGGGAGGGGCTGAGCAGCGTGGGTTAAAGGTCAGAACTATTGGAGGGGGGCACACTGGGTCCTAGCTCACCAGATGCCAACGTCTGCTGATTCCTTACCGTTTTCTTCTTCTTCTTTGGTTTATTATTTATTATGGGAATCACTTGACATAAATCATTATTAGATGAGGGATACTGTTTCCATGTCTAGCATTTCAGAGTACCTGCGTTAGTGTATCATTAGACCCTAATGCATGGGAATTTCAATTCCATTCTAAGAATATTGATTCCCAGTCAGATTTTTATAAGTGGTCTTGAATGCACTTGTGTTTATTTTGAGAGTTTTTAGCCAAGTCGATGAATAGACTAAAACTCAGTGGGTCTCATTCATGAAACGTTAGTAAATCTATGTTCAGATTTGCACATAAACGTCCACGCTACTAAAAACCTACTCCGGATTCATGAACGCCGCGGGAAACCCAGATCTGATCGTAAACACATGTGTATGATCATGAATGCCAATCCATCGTAAAGTGAAAGCGCGCTCCCGGTAATCAGCAATTAGCATAAATCCCCGCCCATGAATAGACAATGATTGCCATATAAGGAGGTGTAGACGCATCCAGTCGACCTGTCAATCATCCTGGCGCAAACAAGGAAAGAAGAAGAGAGAAAGGAAAAAAAAAAATAATAAATTCCAAAGTGGAGATCGAAATCATCTTGGGTGAAATATATTTTATTGAGTAAAAAATATTTTATTTTCTTCTATCAGTAGTGGTGTTGTGACAGGGACAGGCAAAGCGAAGGCCTGGAAGGAGGTGACAGATGCTGTTAATGTTGCCTCTGTAGACAATAGAACCATATCCGAGGTTAAACGTAAATGGTTTGACATGAAACTGGAGGCAAAGAAACACATAAGCGCACAAAAAAAACATGCATCAGCCACAGGAGGAGGAGGCTCACAGGCACAAATATCACCTGCTGACGAGCGCATCGCTGGCATTATTGCGGAGACTCTCTGTCAGGAATTATACCTGACGGAGACACCGACATGCCTCCACTGGAGACAACATCAAACCCAGATGGTATGGTGATAATTGTTGTATCATAATACATTCTGAAAACCATCACTGATAGCTTCGTGGTTAGTGTAGTTTAACCTAGGTCGTACAGTCCCACCAAACAAACAGAACATTTGTGGGGGTTTCTCTTCGGATTGAATGAAGTGGAAACGGGAAACCAGTAATGTTATATTGTGCGATATGGTGCGTAATGGATATCAGTGTCGGAATGTAGAGCTATTTAACATTCATTTCAAGAAAGGATACGGATAACTTATAGCCCACTGCAGTTTTGTATGCATCGTCTTCAAATTATTTGAATCTTAATAGCCTAAAGCTCTGTTTTATACTGTACAGCTCCAAACAACTCTTCAAGGGTTCTGAATTTCTGTATGTTTACACAAGGACTCGGAACTGTACTGTCCTCTCAGGTCCACTTTTACATGTGTTCTTGTGTTTGATTTGCACTTTGTTGTACGTCGCTCTGGATAAGAGCGTCTGCTAAATGCCACATAATGTAACGTAATGTAATGTAAAAATAAGTCAGTCTGCAGCCAACGTAAATTAAACATTTTTCAAATAAGATTTATTTAATGTTTCTTTCAAATGAAAAAAGAGCCACACATAAAACGAAAAAAAACAAACGTCTCATATTTCTAGCTGGCGAGTGCTCCTCCCATGATGTGCTGCCACCGCTGCTGCTCCTGCTGCACCCAGGTACCGAGGCCGAAGAGGTGATCCGGCTGTCCTTACGGATGAGGTCCTGAGGAATCAAGAAAGTCTACTTGAAGCAGTCAACCAAATCAACACGTCCCTCCAAGAAATTAACACCAGCTTGAAGGAAATCTGCAAGGCACTTTTGCGTCCTCAACAATAAAGTGTTATGTTGTCAGTATTGTGTGATGTCTGTGTTTATCCTGGGAAAACACTTATTTACTACAAGAAGCTACTCTCTTTTACTCTGATAATTAAATATAGCCTATTTGTATACATTTTAAAGAGCATGACCTGAAAATGAACTGAGGTAGCCTACTGAAACAGGATGTTGTATATAAAAATAAAACAAAATACAAATGAAACTAACTTTTTGCAAAGCTTGTCGGCCTAAAATGTGCACAGCTTATTCAGTCTTAGCAACACTTACCTTGAAATTGCTCTACAAGTCGCTGGCGTGTCTATAGCAGCCGCATTTCGAGGCCCAAGAGCTGGTTCCGGAGGCAGTCGTTCCTCTGCATTGGGGACTTCAGGCAGGGGAAGGCCCTGTTTAATGGCCACATTGTGCAGGACACAGCAGGCTAATATTATTTTGCACACCTTGCCGGGTGCATAAAGAAGGGTACCACCTTTATTGTCCAGGCAGATCCATCTTGCCTTCAAGACCCCGTTTGTGCGCTCCACAACGGCCTGAGTAGCAGCGTGTGCCTCACAGATCAGTTGCACATTAACGGAATGAAAGTTTTTCCGGTTTATGTAAGCAAATGCATCACAAAGAATGTGTAATCTATTGAGTCAATTTTCATAGATAATTCACAATCATGAACCTAATCTGGATCTTAAACCTGCTAATTGCCAACTAATTTAACTAAATATGTTATATTTTTAATTGTTTGTCTTATCACATGTTTCAAAGGCATCTGCGTATTGTTTACATAACAGAGCGCATTATTTATGTGCATTCTTGAATTTACACAAGCACTACGTGTGGTCAGCAGCAGGTGTAGATTTTGTTAGTAGCTACGAAAAGATCGGAGCTACTAAAATATTGATGAATGCCAAAAACCCGTAAATTTCCCTCTACTCACATTTTACACACAAATTTGTTCTGCTCACTTTTCATGAATGAGACCCAGTGTCTCTAAAACCAGAATGATATTTTACAGCTTCAGCATAACATGACCCTTAAGAAATATGCATTAATGGGTGCACATTATGAGACATTAAGATATCAAATCTCCCTTCTCAATCATGGTCAACACAAAGAGGCGTAATGTTTTAGGTAAGGCAGTGAAGAACAAGCTTGCCACTGATTGGCCGGGAGTCTCATATGTCCGCACAAATCTTAACTGTTTTGTGCTTTCAACAGGCTTTACATAAACACTCATCAATCATGTAATGGGGTGAGTGCCCAGTGAAGCCCAATATGATTCCATTGTAGAGTCAAGCCTGTCTATAGGGATGTTAAAACATAGTAGGAAAATGTAATAGGATTGATGTGGTGCCACTTTTAGCTTCTTGCCTGTCCACTGTAGCACTTGAATATTAAAATGCTTCTGATGACATATATTTTATACACTGACTGTTTTCACTGTACTATAAACAAGTTTTGTATCTTTACTGTTTGCCTGACCTAATATACCTCAAATGCCTTACAATGCAGTCGTATTTATGTTTTTTCTGGATAATTGTGCCTGATAAAGTAATTAACGTAAATGGAACAGCCAGATAAAGTTATCCCGATTATACAGCGCATCCGGAAAGTATTCACAGCGCTTCACTTTTTCCACATTTTGTTATGTTACAGCCTTATTCCAAAATTGATCAAATTCATTTTTTTCCTCCAAATTCTACACACAATACCCCATAATGACAACGTGAAGGTCCCAATGAGCACAGTGGCCTCCATCATCCGTAAATGGAAGAAGTTCGGAACCACCAGGACTCTTCCTAGAGCTGGCCGCCCGTCTAAACTGAGCAATCGGGGGAGAAGGGCCTTAGTCAGGGAGGTGACCAAGAACCCGATGGTCACTCTGTCAGAGCTCCAGCGTTCCTCTGTGGAGAGAGGAGAACCTTCCAGAAGGACAACCATCTGCAGCAATCTACCAATCAGGCCTGTATGGTAGAGTGGCCAGACGGAAGCCACTCCTTAGTAAAAGGCACATGGCAGCCAAAAGGCAGTTTGCCAAAAAGGCACCTGAAGGACTCTCAGACCATAAGAAACAAAATTCTCTGGTCTGATGAGACAAAGATTGAACTCTTTGGTGTGAATGCCAGGCGTCATGTTTGGAGGAAACCAGACACCGCTCATCACCTGGCCAATACCATCCCTACAGTGAAGCATGGTGATGGCAGCATCATGCTGTGGGGATGTTTTTCAGCGGCAGGAACTGGGAGACTAGTCAGGATTGAGGGAAAGATGAATGCAGAGACATCCTGGATGAAAACCTGCTCCAGAGCGCTCTTGACCTCAGACTGGGGCGACGGTTCATCTTTCAGCTGGACAACGACCCTAAGCACACAGCCAAGATATCAAAGGAGTGGCTTCAGAACAACTCTGTGAATGTCCTTGAGTGGCCCAGCCAGAGCCCAGACTTGAATCCGATTGAACATCTCTGGAGAGATCTGAAAATGGCTGTGCACCGACGCTCCCCATCCAACCTGATGGAGCTTGAGAGGTGCTGCAAAGAGGAATGGGCGAAACTGCCCAAAGATAGGTGTGCCAAGCTTGTGTCATCATATTCAAAAAGACTTGAGGCTGTAATTGCTGCCAAAGGTGCATCAACAAAATATTGAGCAAAGGCTGTGAATACTTATGTACATGTGATTTCTTAGTTTTTAATTTTTAATAAATTTGCTAAAATTTCAAAAAAAACTTCTTTCATGTTGTCATTATGGGGTGTTGTGTGTAGAATTTTGAGGAAAAAAATGAATTTATTCAATTTTGGAATAAAGCTGTAACAAGTGGGAAAAGTGAAGCGCTGTGAATACTTTCCGGATGCACTGTATATCTCATTGCATTTCCTTGCATTTATTATTCAAGCTTGTGTCAACCAGTGGTGCGCTTCAGACAGCACGTGCAGTCCTAATAAAGTGACATACATGAAACCCTATATCCTGCAGGATCTCTTTATGTAATACTGTCGCTTTGACAATTTCCTGTATAACCTTATGTTTATGGCATTGTTTCATATACCTCAAACTGGGAGACGGGATCACGGCAAAAAAAATATTGTAATACTGACACAGACCATTTGTTAACCATGGTATATCATAAACAGCTGCAGTGACGGTGTAGAGAAGTGGATTTGCTGAAGTGGCTTATAACCAGGTTGTGGGTTCTAATCCCAGAAGGGCTCTAAATTACTTCCTCATACAGAAGTTGAAATTCAGTACTGAAAAAGTCATGTCTGTGAGGGGTAGTAATTCTATAATCGCTTGCAATACCCATATGTAGAAGTCATCACAGGCTCGCATTTACAAAGTCAGCAGCGCCTAACGACACAAAAGCTCATTTTATCTCAATACAACCATAAAGCCTCACCAAGGAGCTGATGTTACGGGAGAGATACACATGGACTGTACACACACCAACGCACACCGACCACACACACATACACGCCCACACATGAAGGAACAGACAAAAGGGGGGAAAGGCAGAGATGAAAGCTTAAATACAGTATGACATTCTTCTGTGTCCTTTATTACACCCGGGCATTAAGATATCGTTTTCTACACTTCTCTGTACCTCTGGAGCGAGAGCTTCCGATGACAATGGGTCCACTTTAAATGAACCGTAGGAGCAAACCCCATCTAATATCCTTATTATTTTACAGCTGCTTAATGCGTTATTCATTTCTATCAGCACAAATGCAGGGGAATAATAAATAATTCAGCGCTTTTATCATTGGGGTTATTATTTGCAGAATAGCTGTTGGAATATTGCGACGTAATGAGCGGACTTCCCTCACGATCACTGTGAGATGTAATATAGTTAATAGCCCTGTTGGTTTTAATCACGGTTTGTCCGCCTGCTTAATTAAAAAAAGAAGCAAAGAAATATAGGAGGATTATCGGTTTATATTGTTGGGGGGAGGCTGGGTGGCACGAAGCAGCAAAAAAAAGACACAAATAAAGCAGTCTGCGAGGTTTTCGGGTTCTACAATGGATTCAATGACACACCGTGCCACAGACATACAATTTAGTGACCGGTTGGAACTGGTTTCACTGGGGCACCACAAAGAAGCCCTCACGCTAGGCTGCAGCCGCGATTCACAGCCTTCGTCCCGAATAAACGCACGACCGCCAGCCATGGGCGAGAAGACAGTGACGAACGCCCGCATGGCGCAGCGCGGATTTGAGCACAACTCCTGCCCAAACCCGAAAGGCACCGCCTACAATGCCTTGGCCTATTCGTCTCTATCAAGAATGATGAATTAGAGGCGAATAGCGGGACCGGGCTAGCCAGCATTGTCTGCCGCGTGGTCGTTAAAATGATAAAGCGCGCCGTGCAGCAATCCTAATGGTGGTACTCGTATGGGGGATTCTTCGGATGAAATCGCATTTTTAAAGAGGGCCTTCCTTCTTCTTCAAAGTAATCGCAGTTGTAAGAAGTTGTGGTTTGTCTCCTGCGTTGGCCTTATTGAATTCCTTTCCAAGGGCCCCTTCCGGTGTGTTTTACCTGAATCCCTAGCGTGACACCCTGTCGTTACAGCATGCTGCGGCTTCAGAATGGATATAGTGTTATGGCTGATGAATCTCGTTGACAACACTGCATTCGAGTGATTAAACAGCAAGGGGAGGCTGTAATAGGACAATATATTCATTATCACTGTCATTACCATGCACAGGACCATCATGGCCAAAGACATTAATTGGCCTGTTGAAGGTGATGATGTTCGAAAATATGCTAGAAATGAATTGCCTATGACTATTGCTCAATGTTTAAATCAGTGGGATGTAATTGTTTTAGGTTTTATTTATTTATTTTTTACAAATGGGGTATCTCTCATCCCTCAGTGCATAGCAAGGACAAACTAAGACAGTGGAGGATATATTGAGCCCAGAAGTATATTTCTGTATAATTTTTCACCAAAATGGCCAAATGACAATTCATTTGCTGGCTGCAACTACTACTGTAACTGCACGACAAAGGGAGCTGATGGGTTTTGCTGATTGGTTTAGCTGTACATCAGAAATCCTCAATACAGTGATATGTTAGCATTTTACACTTTGTCAATTTCAGGGTGGGGTTCAGCTGAATACTATAAGCCAGGGGGTTTAAAAAATGTTCTGATCCAGAGACCCCTATCAAAGCCCACAGGCATCTCGGGGACCCCCATTAAAAATGGCAATATTACAATTGTTTTATTTTTTTTTGATTGTTTCCCAAATCTATCTATAGTCATTGAACATCAAGTCTGGCTGTGACTACAGTACCTTCAAGGACCCCCAGGGGCCCGCTATTGAAAGCCCAGGCTATAACTGGTGTTAGTCTGGTCTAAATGACAGTGTAGAGCTCACTTAACCCTGCGGCATTCAATTGTTAATGAACTTTTCTTTTTTTGCCCAAAAAACTTTTTTTTTGACGCTTTTAGTCGATAGACTGGATGTAGCCGATTCGTAGTGGCTAAGGTATATAACTGGGACCCACACGGTCAGTGGTTCAATCCCCGGTACCCACAATAAGATCCGCACAGCTGTTGGGCCCTTGAGCAAGGCCCTTAACCCCCACATTGCTCCGTATAATCAATTGTAAGTCGCTTTGGATAAAAGTGTCAGCCAAATAACATGTAATGTAATGTAACTTGCTGGACAAACAGGTTTTGGATTACAGTATATTAGGTTATATTAGGGTAGTTGTACTTTATAATAGTGCTCAATGGAAACATATTTGTCATCAATGTGGCAAAACCCGGAAGAGTTGTTCTTTCATTTGAATTGCACTTGCACCGTGCCATCATCTGTCACAGCTTAAAATAAGAATGAAAATAGGTTTGTGTATAATAAAGTTATGGAAAATGCTGGTCGCAAAGCATTGTGGTTTGTATCCACCTTTCTAGTGACGTTGCATTGTGAGATATTTCTAGTGCCCTCAAAATGTGAATACAATTCTTTACTATTTAGTAAATATTTGGACACAGCCATTGTCTCTCAAAAAACAAGTGTGCTTCAGGTCTTAACAGGTGGCTGATTAGGGCAGATATCAGAATGAACCCTGGTGGAGGTGTGGCAGAGGAAAACAGTGAGTGCTTCTACTGTTCCAGGAACAGATTCAAGAGTAGAGCCATCTGCAGTTATTCATCATAATCTCACCAGAGGATGCTGGTCCATAGAGGCAGAGGAGGCACAGTCTCCTCTACTGAGAGACAAGTGAGAGATTGAAATAATAACTTTATTCAAACTGGCTTGATATCCACACAATATATACTCCTAAAACATTCCTCTCTCCTGGAGTGGAGAGAATCTTTGTATCTGGACTGCCCACTTTCTTAATAATGTATATTCGGCTCTGATTGGTTTAGATCATGATTAGAGTGTCTACAGAATGGTACGATGAGCAATTTTTCAATGGAATGGAACTCTCCGATTCGCTCTACGATGTTGTCTACCGAAGCAGTGGCAGATTTTTTTTTGGTAGATTTATTTTAAACCCCATCCCTATTTGAATGCATAAAGGACTAGCTTTCTTTATTGGGGAAAAATGTGACAGTGTGACCAGTGTCAGTGTCAGTGTGAGTTTGGTGAGAATCTTAGCTTTTAAACGCATTTCACAGATTGAAAATGTGTTAAGAAACAATGGTTTTATTAACATTTGTTTAGGAGGAGTGCTTTATTGCCGGCGACCCGGTAGGTCTCAGAGGGTAAAAGCAACACTGGGTGTGTTATTTGTACAACATGTCAAATAAACACCGGGTAAATGTCGTTGGTCTCCACCTGGTGTACTAAAAACATAACACTGTTACTTTGCTCTGGTTACTAGCTCTGTTGCTACCACTGGTACTGCTCTGAACTTGACACTTTTCCTTTTGCTTTACAGCTCTCCCGGATTGGGCAGGTATTTGGTAAAATCTGACAGATGGCTCAACTTGGGGCAGTAATTCTCAACATGACCTTTCACCTGAGCAAATCTCCTGACCTCCTAGCACAGAGTGAGGTGTGTGACAGGGCGCTGAGAGGTTGTCTGAGCCCCTTTCATTGCAAAAGCTGTGATTGGCAGCTAAGAATGATGCAATGACAGTGAAAAGACATATGGCTATAGTCCTCAATGCCTCAAAGGTGCATGGTGCTTACAGGGCGAGGAAGTGAATTGGTCTGTCATGAGGAATAACTCAACTGTTTCTAACAACGTGAATGCATCTTATAAAAGAGTGAGTGGGGAAATAATGGATTTTTTATTTCCTGTTTTCCATTTTATTTGACATATACCAAAATAACAAAATTGCATTTCTGCCTAAGTTCGATGAAATATGGAATAGGATAACATATGATTTGTTTCAAAATGTTTTGCATCTTACAAATATAGAAAACATTTGGCTTGGTCACATTTGTACAAATCCTATGTTCTGGCAATCATTTACCATGATATCCTCAATATAAAGTGTACACATAGTGAACAAAATGGAAAAACCAGTGCAATGTCTCTTAATAGCATAGTTTGCCACCACATGTGCACACCTGTTGGTTACTTTTTTCACAACTCAAACCAGCTTTTATTTGATTTCAGCTGTCTTAGCTCCGGCCCATTCCTGTCCGGGTACGAGAGTGTAGGGGTTTGACGGGACCTTGTACTCAGAACGAAATGGAAGCAAGCGTGGGCACCTACATTGTCTCTTTGATGTCACGCATTCACCGCCATCTAAGCGCGAGCCCTCATCGATCAGCATCATCCCCAGTCGAAACTCCGCTGGGTGAAGCTCTGCTGGAACTTATGCTTTTGTTTTACAATCAGGCGTGACGGCATAACTTATCCTGTCACGGCTTCAGTCGCGTGAACCTGCAGACATCCAAGTGGAGACAAACAACTTCACAGGGTCTTTGTTAATAAAGTTGTGTCATTCCTGTTTTATTTTTCTCTAACTTCAATAGGTGTGCAGACATTTACTGCCAATGATATTCATTGTTATAAATAATCCAGTTTTTAACTTCTCTTATTTGACAACTTCACCAGCTTCTTTTTTTCCCCCAGTTCACTGCATAAATTCCTTTCCCCCTTCAATTAAGGTTAATAAATTCATTTTGTGTGACTACTAATGGGGCCATATATTATGGCTGAGGACAGAGAGCCCTTAAGATATTGAAATGAGCATAAAAGTTTCTACAACTGTTCGCTAAATTGAGGATGCTTAAAGAAACCGAACTCAACCATGATGCTTACACATGAAGTGTAATTTCTGCTTAAGATTTTTGTTATGAGTATAAGGCTGAAAGTCTAAGTTGCTACACTTCCCAACAACTTCAGCAAAAAGTAGTCATTAAAAATCCCTGGTAAGCAAATCAGTCAAAATGTGAATTTGTGTTGAGGAAACAACAGTTTTTAGGTAGGGAGCTAAAAGGCCTCAACGGAAATACGTTTTTCTATAAACGACAGCCATTGCTAAACTACAGCTTTAACCTCATTCTCAGCATAATTTTTATTTTGCCTACAAACATGACTCTGGCTGACACCTGTGAATATGTGTGAATGATATCCGGGTTATGAGATATCTCATAGCTTGCTCAGTTTTCCCTCTCAAAAAATCTTATCTTGCAAAATATTGCCTTTCTGTCTGCCAGTGGTGAGCGGTTGTAGATAAGCATGACAGATGGAGTGCGAGATGAGCTGTCAGATGAATAGTTCCTCGTGGGCCTCGCCCTGATGGACTATTGACTCCAGGCGTAGACCCCTTTAGCTGTGACAGTTTGCAGAACTCTGTGGAAGATTGTGTGAGGGAGGACCACAGCGTTATACTACCGCTACATTTCTAGTGTTGCCACAGTGAATCTACTTTGCATCATTGCAAACAATCTTGACATTGACCAAGACAGGCATTTTCCAAGTAGTTTTTTTGGTGGGACAGTGTGGTATCAACTAATTTTAGCAAGTTCATATCACTCTGTGCCTGTTGTAGACAGGAACTTCTTCATAATTTACATCTAAGAATGCTTATTGCCCAGGGGCATACCATTTTGTTACGTACAACTGCAACAATGCAGCTCAATAATGCAAATACCTAATCTCAATTCTGAGCTGATGGCACTGTTGGACATCTTCCAATTGTGAAGGGAAGTAAGCTTGATGTGACTTTCATCTGCTGCACTAAGTTTCCTTGGCCAACCACTGTGTCTATTGTCCTCAATGTTGCCTGTTTCTTTGTGCTTCTTCAACAGAGCTTGGACAGCACATCTGGAAACCCCTGTCTGCCTTGAAATTTCTGCCTGGGAGAGACCTTGCTGATGCAGTATAACTACTTTGTGTCTTGTTGCTGTGCTCAGTCTTGCCATGGTGTATGACTTCTGACATTAAACTGTCTTCAGCAACCTCACCTTGGAAGCAGAGTTTGGCTGTTCCTCGCCCAGTTTTAACCCAGCTGTTTCTGTTTCAGTTAATGATTGTATTTCAACCTACATATTAAATTGATGATCATTAAGCTCCTGTTTGGTATAATTGGTTAATCACACACCTGACTATATGCCTACAAAATCCCTGACTTTGTGCAAGTGTACCTAGAAGAATTGATGCTGGTTTGAAGGCAACAGGTAGTCACACCAAATATTGATTTGATTTAGATTTTCTTCTGTTCACTCAGTTTGAATTTTGTTAATTGATAAAAATAAACTATTAACATTTCTATTTTTGAAAGCCTTCTTACTTTACAGCATTTTTTCACACCTGCCTAAAACTTTTGCACAGTACTGTATTTCCCACCAACACTGTATTCCTCCACCCTGGCTGTTTTACCTCCACTGCTATCCCAGAGTTCCTGGCTGTGGCAAAACAATGTCCGCCTCTAGAATGAAGATGGATGGCAACCTTATATTGAACAGCAAAGAGACAAAGAGAGAGGGAGGGAGAGAAGGGCCAGTAGTGAGGAATAAGGAGAGAGAAGAGAGTGAGGAGGCAAAGACAGAAAGAGAAAGGAGAAGAAAAAAACTACAGAAAGAGAAAAATGGGGAGAGATATACTCTAGAAGGGAGTGTACCCAGTGTACACAGTGTGGGAGGGCTGAATATCGGATGAAATGTTTAGACACCAGAGAATTATACACAGTCTCCCCAGGTCAGAAACAGGGACCTCTGGGATCTAAATGCCATTAATGTAAATGGCTTCTCGTCAGTGCAGATAAGCCAAAAAGTACAAACCAGCCCAGCCCTTCCACCCCACCCTCCCCCTTCAGGCTGGAAAACATACACCCACCCACCCCTGCCCAGCCCCAACCCCCTCATCTAGTTTCCCTGACTTTTGATCATCACCATCTGAAATTTGACCCCAAATGGCTAAGATCATGTGATAATGACCATTACTTCCACACTTCCTCGTTTCCATAAGGAATTATGGGTATCAGTGTGTAGCATGATAACCTGTGCTATTTTGTAGATTTTTAGGAAAATATTTTGTCTGTGGAATATCATAATGGTTTGATATGACTGTCATGTGTATAGTGAGGCCTAACAGATGTTTTTTTTAAAAAGGAAAACATGGCTTATCTAGTTCTCCAGGGACACCCCTCCTCAATTTTGAAAATCCCTGATTGCCCAATGAGGGAAAGAAATGTCTACTTTGTTAATCTCCCCATTTTCATTAACCCAGGAGCTTTAACCTCTCAAAGAAACAGGAAACAATGTCTTATTTTCTGGTGCATTGAGCAACTAAAGCTTTCAACAGAAATATATTAATGCTGATATTATGACATTTAGGAAAACCTGTAGTGTCTCATTCATAGTTATTTTATCTGTTTTCACATTCACTGCCAAGGGCCAGTCCGACCCACTAAGCCAGGGGGCCCCCTAATTATTATAAGATATATGAAGTAAATATATTATTTTGGGGTTGGGTGGGTTGGGTTGTGTGTGGGTTCAAATCTGCTTAGTGCCCATGAAAGTCAAGAGCCAGCACTGGTACTGCAGATAAAACAATGCAGAATTTGAGCACAGAATGTCAGCCATTGATGCATTATCTTATGCATCATTACATCCATTGTATTACATCGATATGAAAGTGTTGCCTTGTCATTCACAGAGGACCAATTAATCTATCAATAAATTATCTCATGATGTGGAATATATCAACAACTGCATTTTCTTAAAGCAACAGGCCTAGTAGACTTGTCATTGACTTTGAAGTTACTGTTACAAGGTTCAGCTAAAGGACTCAAAGAGAGTGTCATTTTGTAATTTCAGCCATTAGCAGTCACCCCTGGAACGCAGAAACATCCTTCTGTACCTTAGGCCAATACACTAAAATTGTCTTCATTTATCTTCTACAAATTCAGATTATCCTCAGGCAGGAGGAAAATGGGACTTTTATTGACTCAACACCTGCTAATAATGCTAGTTAGTGGTTTAGACTGTCTGTGTGGTATTGATCCATGAGCTGCTTTCTTATACACACACACACACGTATACACATGCACAGACACACACAAACATGCACAAACACACACACACACTTTTGTGCTGTTGCAATGCCTCAAGTGGATCACTGGGGCCCCAGGTAGGCTCAATCATCATCCAATCAAATTTGTTCTCTGGTATCGGTGTCTTTTAAATACCCCCATCAGTCTCTGAGGAGGTATCCCCGCTAACTGGATTACCCCATTATTACATTGATATTTGGAGATTTGGAGAGATTGGAGCTGACTGCCAAGCAACACGGATCAGTGCCGAGCAGGTGAACACGACTGGACTCAAGCTGAGAACACTAATATCAGCAGTCACATCTTCAAGGAAATTCAGTTACATGTGCTCCCCTGTGCCTCAGATTGGAATTACAAGGCATTAGGTTTTTTATTCTATGCCATATTAGACGTTAAACGCTAATTTTATTTGATAGCTGGGTTCTCATTGTAAGACTGTGTTCATATGTGATTTAGGAATGTACAGTCGTGAATGTTCTGGAAATGAGATGGGTACGTGGGGGGTTGGACCCAAAATGCCCGACTCAGAAATAGGGGTGTAATGAAGTCCCATCAGGGCTTTATTCAGGGAATGTCCAGTGAGCGCAGTCAAAAAACAGGCAATGTTCATACACGTAAAATCCAGGCAAAACCAAAGTATAGTACCGAGGGAGAAGGCAGTCTCGTAATCGGTACACCATGCAAAAAAGTCCAGTAGCTAGGAAAGCTGTCAGCAGGGCAGAAGTACAGGCGGACGGTAGGCAGGCTCAGGGTCAAGCAAAAAGACAGCAGGCAATGTCATGGTACAGGCAGGCAAAGATCAACAAAACAGAAGTCAATAATCTTTGGTCAATAAACAGGCTTGGATCGTAACAGGTAGACAACGGCTTGACAAAAACCGCTCAAAAGTGCACTGACGAACAGGGGGCAACAATTTCGCAAAGACATGACATGAAACTGAGCTTTATAAGCAGGTGTAGACAGGTGCTACAATTAGCTTGAGAGCAGC